>NC_071570.1:18377293-19873543 GCF_026979565.1 Vidua chalybeata | reverse complement strand
GAAATTTAACAACTACTTTGGGCAACCTGTGCTAGGGCTCAGTCACCCTTCCAGTGAAAAAGTGCTTTCTGACATTCAGGTGGAACTTCCTGTGTTTCAGGCATTGCCTCCTGGCCTGTCACTAAGCACTGCTGACAAGAGACTGCAGTGGGATGGGGGAGAGAACGAAAAAAGTAAACTTGAGTAAACCCATGGGTTTTGATAAAGACATTTTAATAGGTAAAGCAGAAGTCACACATGCAAGCAAATAGAAATATTTAATTCATCCTCCCCTTCCCATGGGCAGGCAGGTGTTCAGCTGGCCCCAGGAAAGCAGGGCTCCATCATGAGTAATGGTGACTTTGGATGACAAAAGCCATCACTTTAAATATCCCTCTTTTCCTTCTCCCCCCCCAGTTCATATGCTGAGCATAATGCCATGAGTATGAAATATCCCTTTGATCAGCTGGGGCCAACTGTCCTCTGCCAACTATTTGTGAACCTCTGTGTAAGCACTGCTCAGCAGAAATAAAAACATGCCTGTACTATCAACACTCTTTTCAGCACTAATCCAAAACACAGTGCCAAAGCTGCTAATATGAAGAAAAGCAAGTCCACCCTAGCCCAAATCAGCATAACTTTCTATATATAATTGCTCATTTTGAGTGAGATCATTTGAAGATTAGCATGGCTTCATATACCAAAACAATAACCTAGCATAGGGCTATGGGTCTAAGCACACAATCAATGTAAATTATTTTATAAAATTAAAATTCACAAGGAAAAGAACATATAAAAACTACCTCTACCACCACTCCTCCGTGAATTCTTCTTCTACCTTCCACACACATCTGTGTTGGGCATGTAGAGGAGAAAGATACTGTACAGAAGTGTTCTGATATTTAATATAATTCAGTAAAATCAGGTCTTACAAGATTCAAAGAGAAATTAGTTTCTGTGTGCAGATTTGCCAAAGTACAAGTGTAACTTTCATTCTTATAACCATATCAGGTACAATGACATTGCTAAGCTCAGATAAATCTCTCCTGGTGGCACATTCAGAATAATATTAGCAATGAGAACATAATACAGGTGATTTTATTTCCATTTTCTTGTCCTAAAATTTATACAATCTCATATAAGAAATATATCAATCATGTTAATATTTAAGCCAACCAAAAGCTTTTGCATAAACAGATATTATTTATTTCCTTGACTGTCGTTAACCATACAGATTCCCAATGATAACCTTCAAATTCATGATTTAGTAGATTTTATTATTTTTCTTTTAGATGCTCTAGCAATTTTGTCTTTCATTTTAAAATATGCTGTATCTCCAAGCACATCACAGCCAACACTGATAACAGTTTATAAATAAGCATTGTTACTCATTTGCATTTTGCAATTCCTGTAAAAGATGCATTAGCCTTCATTATTCTGTTCATCAACCTGATAATAATTTCTACATTGTCTTTTTTAATTGCTTTCCAAGTTCACAGCACTTCTTCTACATAATAATCTTACATTTACATTGAATTCTTTATCCTGAAAGATACCAAAGCGCTTCAAAAAATGTGAGCTGAATTCTATCCTCTGTTTTAGCCAAGCACCCACCAGCTGCAAAGAAATTGAAAATCTCTGAGGAGATAATTTGATAACTTGAGTAAAAGAAAATTGATCACTTCAGCAGAAAATACAGAACTAATTTAAACTGGTAAGAAGTGGCTTCCTGTAATTTAATTTGTTTTTCTTCTGGGATTGCTCATTTTTACATAAACAGGCCTCCCTAGCCAGCTGGAAGTTTACATTTTGGTAAAAAAATTGTCATTATCAAAGGTTGATTTTTCTTCTAATTTCATGCCAGTTTTCACTGATTTGCTTTATCTCTGTTCTTATATCATGTTCTGCTTTTTTGCTCACCCCGAATTTTTCATAAGCTGTTAAATAGATCCAATAATATCACAGTTCTCTGTAATTTCCCATTTACCATGTACAGTGTGGATCCATCATTTTAGTCATCATATTACAGGTTTTAGCCTGATCAGAGTATTCTAGTAGCTTTCACCAAAAACATTCATGTGCTCTCTAACACATGTATTTAAAGAATCATGTGACATGCATGCTCTAAGTTTCTATTTTCAGACCTTGGTATTTGCATGCTATGCAATCTAAAAATTGCATGAAAATGAAGATTCTATTACCATCCAAATCAAAGATTCTGGGCAATGTTTTTTAATAATCAAGTGAATCAAGTCAAATAAAATAAAAATACTAAAAAGTTAAGTAATTTTTCAATACTATAGAATATAGTGAGGAAAGAAAAGTAGACGTGTTTTCTGGGGATTTTCAGGATACAGACTCCTTATGGATTTGTTTTTGCTGTTGCTTTAATTTATAAGACTATTTTATCAAAGGCTTCTTCAAAGACTATATTTCTTCTATGTTTAGGAAACAAATAAGCACTCCTTGCATACATATTTTTCTCAGCAAAAGGATGACATTGAAGATGTCATTGAAGATGTCATTGAAGATGTGATGGAGCCATGTTTTAATGAAGTGATGGTCAAAAATAATGTCAAATGATATTTCTAGAAGTAACTTGCTTTTTCAGCAAATATTTTTCACCTAATTTTAGTATTGATTCCAGGCTTCTGCTGTTCCACACTTGCAGATCTACCATGTAATATAAGTTTCAAAAAAGTTCGATAAAGTAGGCATGAATGTCTCCCTGTTTCTGAAATTATTGTAGTGATCTCCAGTCTTGGTCTGCCAAGAGATTTGTTTACAAACAAGTCACATTAAGCACAAAGACATGGCAAATCAATCAAACAAAGAAAAAAGTAATTATTCTTTAGAAAGATAATACCCTGTTTTATAGGCATTTTCTTACTTGATGAATATTTTTTAAAAATGTGTTTTATAACACACTGAGAACTTGTTTGGTCTGATAACAAAAGATCACAAGTGCTAGACAACAATGCAATTGCAAGTTTAAGAATGGCAAGGCAAAACTTTTTACTTATAGATACATATAACTCAGACAATGGGGGAGGTTATTTTTTCCTAATGCAAAAGTTCTTAGTGAAGCAGTGTTTTAATTTCTTAGAGTGTTAATGGTTATCTCTCTTAAAGCTCTTCTTTTATAACGTTTCTGAATCTCATTGAACTCCTAGGGCACTTAGAACAAGCTCCTTGCTTTTTTGCACAGACTTTTCTTCCTCCCAGTACTGCTGAATCCACAAAATAGGAATCAAAGGTAAATCACAAGACCAAGATGCTCATTCAGGTTTTGTTACTAAACTGACTGGAAGGTTTATGAACAAACATGTTCAAAAGTGAATATAAATAATGAATACAGCTTCTAGATATTCTCAAGGTAGCTCAGTATATCCCCTGTCTCCAGATTTGGGTGTCTATGTTCTCTCAGACACATTTATTTTAATTCTAGAAGTCCACTCACTTCAAATATTTTTCTTAGCAAGAGGAACACATAAATCCCAACACCTTTCATTGTATATGATGCTCACCATGTTTCTTTCTTAGATCACTGAATGACTAACTACTAGTTTCCACAAATGTTTAATAATTATGGGTTATGACTGTATACTGTTAAAGTAGGAGTAGAATGGGTTTTCAATTGGGAAAAAAAACCAGTATTTATGTTACTAATATCTTACTCATCTCTAGATTTTTTTTTAATTTTTCCAGGAGGAATTCTTATATTTTTCTGCATGAGAAATAATTCTGTACATGAATGTGCAGCTGTTGTTCATCTCGGCAATCGTGTTTCTGATACTCAGGAGAGACCTGCCACAGATCATCAGCTGTGTAAAGCCTTGAGGGGCCACACATGCCAGAAGAGGAAATGTAATTGCAATTCATATGGGACTGTGAAGTGCTAATTTAAAAGGTCACAGCATATTGTCATTTATTCCTCAGTAGCTGAAGTCTGGAAGGAGAAACCTCTGTAGAAATGTAGAAATGGTTATACCCTAAAACAGTAAGAGAAGAATACAAGAGGTCACAGATGAAGGATCTCAGAGGTGCAGAATGGAAGACTGTGTTGAAACTTAATTATTATTCACCATTACTGCGGAGGTCTTCAAAAACCTCTGAGGAAAAGAAAAGTCAGCTCAGACACAGATGTCCAAGACACTGTCTAATTTACTGTGCAATAGGATCCAAAATAATTTCTCTGTTAGGGCAGTCTCCACAACCATTTGTGCTAGGGCAAATGGCCAATTGAAATTGCACAAGAAACAGCAGGAAACTTCCACTCTATTTAACTCAGCTTTTATGATGATAAACCCTTTTATACATATTTTTTTGTTCCTGTTCACCTTTTCAGCAGATTCTTCCACTTCACACCTGGAGATATTGAAAGCAAACAGGCTAGGAAACAATTAGATTGTCTGTTTTTAACTTTGATTATGTGTTTTTTCTTCTGGATGGAAACGATCAAATCCTAAGAGGTCTGGAGTACCATAAGAGTGCCAGATATCAGCCTGCTTTTCAAGTTCTGAAATCATTTAACGGATTAAGTTTCAGGCAATGAAGTTATGTACAATTAAAATAGACTGGAAATACATATAGCTTTTACCTTTTGTAATGGAAAATGAATTAGATTGATTTTAATGGGTCAGAGGATGTGTAAAGCACCCTGCCAAAAAAAAAAAAAAAAAGGAAAAGTTTGGAGGGAGTAGGAAAAGACATTATATTAAGGAAAAGACATTAGACTCTAAAGTTTAGCCTACTTTTTTTAGTTGCATATTGTCAGTAGTTGGGTTAAAATAGATTTTAGAGCATCTGCTTTCTGAAAAAATAGTTTTAAACATGCATGTGTGGAGAAGCATTAACAGGAGTTACAGGAATGAGACAATTCTAGGAGAAAGCAATAAAAAGGCTTGCCTCAAATGCAATATTTAAAAGCTGGAACAGGCCATTTCTCCCCTACAAGGCAATTGATTATTGCCCTGTTGCAATCAGAGCTTACATTTGCTGTCTTCCTACCTCAGCTTTCGAATGACAAGATAAATGGGGAACCAGAAACTACAGAAGTGTCATTCCCCCTTATGTTTCTACACATGCAGTGTGAAACATTTTAAGTGCCTCCTTTGAAGGTATTATGAGAGTTTTCTTGATACTTTTCAAACTACTTTTGACTGGGGCTCTGCCATCACATTCCAAACTTTTATAAAGGTGTCAGGAATAAATCAGACCTTTCAAAATTTAAAGGAATATTTAGACTTCTCTGTGTGACTCAGACACTTAAAAGTTTGTTTTCACATTCACCAGGGCTAGAACCTCTTCTTTTCCAAAACAAAACCAAAAACTGTAACACTTACACTTTCGTATTAAGTACTAGGTTTTTTAGTACGTTTTTTTCTTAACTCTATTTTGAATCTGACAATGATAATATTGATTATCAACAACAGCAACTGTTAAAGATATACATAATCCCACATATAACCTCCTTCCACATGTGACACCAACAAATAACACAATACCAAAACTACAATTATGAATTTGACCTTCTGACCATCAGAGAAGAAGAAAATATTAAGAAATATAAAGCTGCCTTTGCATGCCAAAACCTATCTCAAATTCTCCTACAAAACTGACTAAATGACTAAATTGATTAAACTACATCATAATGCTATTGTATAGATACTGTTTGTTGAAAGCAAAACTAATTTACTGTGGTGTTGACATAGGACTGCATTTATATAAGTAGCCAAAGCAGACAAGACAATCCATCACAATGTGGTGGCAACGGGAGTCTCTGTTGTAAGGGTTCTTGAGATGGCATCTTCAACTTGATTGCCCCACTGACCACTCCTCTACTGTTTTTATAATCTAGCTGCCCCTAGTTTTACACCTCCCTACCAGCACAAATATAAAACAAGACCATAGTATAGGAACATACACACAACTCAGGCTGATGGAAAGCTGAGGACATCTCCAATTCAACCTCCCTCTACTTGTCCTGGATACGAGGTCAGACTAGATTAACAGAACAACATAAACTTTTCTGGCCCTGCTTTGCTCTTCTGCTTAACTGCAATCTGTATGATCCAATCTGATTCCCTCTTGTTTCAGCATCCACACAGTGCTTCTCAGCCTTTCCCCATACCCTAAAATGAACAGAATGCCTGGTGCCTCTTCAATTGCCTGACAGCACCAAAGAGCTGCTGTTAGGTTCCCCTAAAGCCATCTCTTCTTCAGGCTAAACGGCCCCTAGTCTGTAGAAACCCACTATCGTCACAGAGTTGTTGTTGATCTTCTTTGCTTCCAGGACACCCCACAGGCTCCTACTATCCACCACATCCTACAAACCTGTTACAGAAGAGCCATTTGTCAGGGGTGAGTCTCCAGCATGTACAGTTATAAAGGGATATATTCCTTCCCAGGTGTATGAGTTTGCATTTATCTTTGTTGAATATAATTAATTTCATGTCAATCCATTCCTCCAACTTCTCCAGGTTCCTCTGGACAAAACTGATATCCTCTTGTCTGCTGCTTATGGAACACCTTATATGCAAGCATTCCATAATGCTTGTTGCCCCACTTGTTACCAGCAACCTGGTAGAATACAACTCATTTCAACTCAACCTGCTGAGCCTAACAATCAAATGAGTTTTGTACAAATCTATTTTTTCTCCATTCAAACTGTATCACCATAACTTGGACAGAGTATTGTGGAAGATTGTCAAAAGCATTGCTGAAGTAAACGACACCCATTTTGCTCCTGATGATCAAAAGTCTGGTTATTTTTTCACATAAGGAAATCCAATAGGTCAAGCATGTTTTACCTTTGATAAATCAAGGTTAACAATCACAGGCACAGAAATGTTTTTTAGTAAGACCCACTCTATGACCTACCTGTCCTAGATTTGCCTCAATTGAGTCTTTTTGGTAAGAAAAAGGAAGTGACCTTCCCTGTGGAAATTTTACACCTTCCTCCATGGCTGACAGAACCAATAACCAATTAGAATCACCCTATGAATCCATATATTTAAAAAAAGGAGAGTAGGAAAAGCTCCGTCTTGTTTCCAGCTTTTGAAGCAGTGGCTGGGCAGGGCAGGGGAGACCGCAGGGTGCAGGGTGAAGCTAAGCCAGACTGCGGCTCCTAATGTCTCGCCTCCCCTAAGCCCTGCCCCACCGGGCCCCGGGAGCAGCTCTGGGCTGGGTCAGGTGGGGCCACGGCACAGGCTGCTGAGACTCTGCCTGGCCATTTCCTGCCACCGCTGCCATGTTCCCACACAGCCCGTCAGCATGGCAGCCATAATCATGCTGTTAAAAGAACCATCCAGGTGCCGTGGGAAATTATGCAGCTGAAATCAATGCCGCTGCTGCCTGGTAGAGATCATGTGATCAACAGTGAAAGGCCTTTTCCTAATGCAAGGCCCAGGTAAGACTAAATCTTTCAGTACTCTAAAATTCCATTTTAAAACAGATAAACCTGTGTGTGCCGCTTCTTCCGAATCAGAAAAAAGGAAAAGCGAAGGCATGTGAACAGAATAACATAGAGACACCAATATCAGTGAATAACTCATAGAATGCATTGGGAGGATTGAGCATTCTAACCACAGCCATGAGCAAGGGCACCAGTGCTGATGCAAGCAGATGTTGAAATAGCTGTGATTAGATGAGAAGCTTGAATAGAGAGAGAGAGAGAGAGACGAGAAACCTTAACCCAAGGACAGAAGAAGAAGACCTCTGTTTCTCAAAGACAGATGAAGAGAACTTTTGTCTCTATGCTAGAACAGCTTATCATTAAAATTACATCCCAATAAGCTGAGATGACCCATGGTGATGGTTGTGGGAAGACTACCAAATGGAAGAAGGACTTAATGAATGTAGATTTCTGGGCAGCTGCTATCTGTGAAAATTAAAACCACAAGAGAACTGTTTCTTGTGGACAGGTCTCCATGGCACAGCAGGAGAGACTCCTCTCACTAAGTAAACTGAAGAAAGACTATTTTAGAGGTGGCAAACCAGCTGAAAGTCCCAGATTTTGTTTCTTTACGTTGTCAGTGGGAAAGGAAATAAGAGGTGAGGGGAGGGGAGAAGTGTTCTGAAGGTTTATTTTGATTCTTATTATTCTTCTTTTAGTTCTGTTAATAAAGTTTCCTTTATACTCTTAAAACTTTTGAGCCTGTTTTTGCTCTTCTCCTAATCCTTATCTCACAGCAGAAAATGATTAAAAGATTAAATAATTATAGTGGGTGCACTGGTATTCAGCCAGTGCTCAACCCACCACATCAATTGGTGCCGTGACTCAGACTGGCAAACCAAAACCACACTACCCTAGTATCAAAGTTGGTTGACTAGTTTGTACTTCCTCAGATAGTTATTTTGGTACTTTTTGATTAGACATTGTCAAGGGTTTGATACTGGCAAAATGCCAGGCACCCATGGAAGTTGCTCATTCAGACTTCCCTGCCACAGTTGGGCAAAGGAGAGAAAAATTGATCTCTGAGTTCAAATTGAACTAAGAGTTCAAGAGTTGGGATTAGGACCAGGAGAAAACACTTCAAAGGCAAAACAAGCTCAACTTAGAAGAACAAAGTGAATTTATTACCAAGAAATTCAGAGGAGAATACTGAGAAGCCAAGTAAGACCTTAAAAAAATCCTTTTTCCTCCAACCCCTCCCTTCTCCCCACCAAAAGCTCAAGGAGACAGGTGGCAGGGATTTGGTCAGTTTATCACTCAAGACCTGCTTCCACTGTTCCAGGAGAGAAGTCCTTCCCCTGTGAGGCTGTGGGGTCGCTCCTTCAAGAACTTCTCCAGCATGGCTCCAATCTCATGAGCAGTAGTACTCCCAAAGCTGCTGCAACTTGAGTCCCTCCCACAAGCACACAGTCCTCCCAAAACTGCTGTGGCATGGGTTGCTCTTCCATGGGTGCAGTCCTCCAAGGACAGGCTGCTCCACCCTGGAAGCAGGGCCCCCTCTCTCCACCAGGTCTCCCACTGGATCACATCCTTCTCCAGACATCCACCCACTCCAGCATGGGCATGAAACTCTGCATCCCTCATGGATCCCCAAGAGCTGCAGGGGCAGAGCTGTTTCACCATGGTCTCACCATGGCCTGCAGAGGAATCTCAGCTATGGTGCCTGGAGCACCTCCTCCCCCTCCTTCTTCACTGACCTTGATGTTGCCATGTTGTTTTCCTCACATGTTCTCACATCCTCCTCTTCTCTGGCTGGAAGAACAAAACCTGTGTCCCCCTGCTGTTTTGATTTTCTTCCAAAATACATTATCACAGAGGCGTTACCAACCTCTTTCATTGGCCCAGTTTTGGCCAGCAGCATGTCCATCTTCAGAGCAATCAGGGATTGGCTCTGCCAGACATGGTTGAAGCTTTAGCAGCTTCTCATAGAAGCCACTTCTGTGGTCCCTCCACTGTCAAAGACCAGATCATGCAAAACCAACACAGAAGTGTAATATTATTTTTCCTTCCAACATCTCAGACATCCTGCAATTTCCCTTTTTTTTAAAGATGCTAAAGAGCAGCCCTATGAAGATATTGATCATCTCTCTCAGAAACCTTCAAAGAAGCTTGTCCATGGATATACTACAGGTCAAGTTCACCCAAAGAAACTCTGGCTTGATCTGCATCCACTTTCTTCTTCTCCAAAAATAAAGTGTCCCCCTAAACTGAATGGTCCATTCAAGTGAGTATGAGTATTGCATCCCGGGCTGGGTCAGTTAGGGGTTCTGATAAATGTTAGTTAGCCAGTTCTATGTACCCCCATCTTCCCCTCACAGTGGTTCGCTACAGGTTGTCTGCCATAGGAGCATCCCCATGTCAGTCTTGTAGTCACTCCCTGTTCGTTCCTGAGAGTTCTGTGTCAGTTACCCCACCCCTGTATTCCTATTCATCCCAGAACCCTGTACCTACCCATTATGTTCCCATTGGCTGCCGTGATCCACATCACTCCCCCGTTGCCTGTCCCTATTGGGCAAGGGGGGCTTCCACCCCTGTCTGCCTGCCCTCTATATAATCCCATGCTTCGTCTCGCCGCCATCTTGACCACGCAGGTGCTGGGAGCAAACGCCACCCTCCACTGCAGTGGTCACGCAGGAATAAACTCTCTCCAGCCACGCAGGACAGGATGTGTTTTCCCTCCCCCTATACCCTCTCAGTGTTGGCTACAGAATGCGGCAGCCCACGCCAGAGGCTCAACCTCAGACCTCCGCACACACGCGGCAGCCCCGGTATCCTGGACAAAACGCAGAGTCTAGCCAGGCTCCCGAGCCGTCCAGACCGGGGCGAGAAGAACGCAATGCGGCATATGAGGATGGAAATCCAATCCAACAACATGACAGTGGGTGCCTCCAAAGCACCTCCCACCCCTGAAAAAGATATGATTGGTCTTGCAATGGAAAGCTAGAAGTTCCACCCCCCCAGTAAGAGGGCTAGGGCAGGAATAGTGCGTCCAGGTATAGATATCAAATGTTAGCACTTTGTGTGGACATCACTAACCATAATGGCATATACAAATATGCCTATTTTTAATAGTAGTATTTCTTTTCATCCTCATGATGGTGACAAAAACAACAAAAAGCAACTTTATTCTTATTTGTTGTTTTTAGTTTATATTTGATGAAACACAATAAAGGCACTTGATTTCTGAATACCTTCTGACAATGAGTAAAAAACTTATTTTTTGTAATCAGTATTATTTGCATCTGTAGAAAAGTTTTATTTAATATTTTTTCATAATTACTTGGCTTGTATGTAATGTACTGCTGTCCTGCTATAACTAGACTATAAAAGACCTGCTCACTTATACAAAGTCTCCTAGCTGCTTACAAAGTGACGGAGTCCAACCCCTCTGTCACTATGAAATTCCAAGTTTGTGCAGAAGACTGTTTTGTGCAGAAGAGTAACACTTACAGTGGCACACTAGTGAGCTGCATATTTTTGCAGCATTATTTCTTTATTATCATTCCAAAATTACATCTATGCTGTCACAGATGACCTACTTTTTCAAGGGGTTCTGTGTTTTCATTTCATCACTAATGTCTTCAAGAAAGCAAAAAAAATGAATAAATTTGTTCTTTGGGCACTGGTTTATAGCTAAACACTTCTCAGACTATGAGATGCTTGGTAAAGGGAAGAGCTGTTAAAACTTATACGATGAGTCCATAAGAAAATCTCCAGTTTACAGTTTTAATACCTGTGCTAATTTGGAAAACAGCAGGTCAGTAGCAGGCCATAGAAAGCAGATACTTGTATATGAACAAATATCAGGTAATGATCGTATGCACACAATTATTTTCAAGAATTCACTGCTCATTGTTTTGATTTATCAGATTTCCATCTTCTGATGCTCATCTGTGTCTTCAGAAACTACCATTTAAACACAAATTAGACCTTTTTTTTTTTTTTTTTTTTCCTGTTACTGGAATAATCTGTAAATTTTCCTCTTTATAGTGTTTTAAATTTTGTCTAAAACCTGGGCTTTAATGCTGGGATGCATATGTATTCAGCCTACATTCTAAAACTGGAATGCTTCTATCTTCTGTGTAAACTTTTGTATCCCTTTCATCATGTCTTTCTTACTTTATATGTTATTTACTTATGAACCATGGGTTTCCCTGTTTTTATTTATTAACTGTTGAAAGAATTATGCCAGTGCTAGCTCTGCAAGATTAGGTCCTGTATTTCAACAAATCTCCCTTATCAATTATACCTCCTTGCAGTTCTTACACTAGCACTGCAGGTTCTGGGATTTTCTTTATAAATGAAGGCCAACCCCTTACTCCATTAAAACATTGGTAAAATTCCTGCTGAATTCAGTGTGAATAGAATTAAACTCTCATGTCTCAGTTGTCAAGTAACAGCTAGCATCTCCAGTGATAAACACCTACTCTGTATTTCTTAACCTTGACAACAATAAACAGGTTAATGTCAAAGTAAAATCTAATGGCACTTTAGTTTGATGACACCACCACATCACTTTGATTTGTAACTGTCTCAAGATTTCTGCTCTTAAATTTTTTCTCTTTTCACACATCAGGTATTCCAGAGTTCAGAAATTAACTTATGAAGATGGAAGATGTATGTTCCATGAAATTCTGCAGTGTTACACAGTTAAAAAGCATGGTACCAGCAATTGTTTTACTCTTTGAGAATGATTTCTTTTTTTTTTTCTGTGGCAGTGCCTAACACATTATGGCCCGGTCCTGCAGAGCCCTAACTACCATAAGCTTTCCAGCACGTTCATCACCAAGTGAAATCAATCAAATATTTGCTGCCAAGCGCAATGAATTTAGAGGTACTGGCCTTCACACAAAATATTATTCTATGAGTGAGTTTCATAATATTAGCATTTGATAAGCAAAACAGTGATGAATATCAGCTAAGGTGATGACTGGCTAGGCGGAGAGCAATGGATATGTTTATCTTGACTGTATCAAGGCTTTCAATACTGTCTTTCATAGTATCCTTAAAAACATGCTGATTAAGTATCAGGTAGATAAATGGACAGTGAAGTGGATTTAAAAAAGGACTGCCAGGTAAAAAAAAGGATTGTGAACAGAGGCACAATGTCCAGCTTGAGGCCAGTCACTAGTGGTATAGCCTGGAGAATGATACTGAATCCAAAATGACCTGGATAAGGAGAGAGCATATCTCCTGGATAAGGAGAGAGCAAGTTTGAATATCAAACCAAATGGGGAGAAGGGACTGATACTCCATGGCTATCTTGCCATTCAGAGGGTTCTGGACAAACTGGTGAAATGGGTTAGGAAAAACATAAAAAAAAAAATCACATTCTGTTGTATTGCACCAAGTGGTTTCTTCCATATCTCCCCCTCTCCTCCCAGAGCCTTGTGGTGGTGGTCTTAGCCCAGGTTACTTCCTCCCCTCGCCCCTCCCATCAGATGTGCCTCTGCCCCATTCTCCCTGGGTTAAAATCTCCCACCATCCAGCATTCATTCTCTTTTGCCCCAGGCGGCTCCTATCCAGAATGAAGTGAGACTCTGGTCCTGAGAGGAAAGAGCACCTCCAGTCTTTTACTTTTGTCCTTGTGAGTGTGAGAAGGGCCGGGAGTCCAGAGCTAGCTGGATCAGACCCCATAGGCCTTGAGGATCAATCTTAAAACATTCTTTCCACATTTCACTATTTTCTGGGGAAAAAATCAACTGCTTCAGACTGGTGACCTCAGTTTATTCTGTCTGCATCCCTGCCCCAGCCATTCTTACAAGAATCAAAGCCATTTCTGAAAAGTCTTTAATATAGCTAATGTAAGCTACATGAAGTGACATATGGCTAAGGAAAAATGCTATCCTCCCTCCCTACATTCTTTCCTCTCTTCCTTTTCTTTCTGATATACAAGAAGACTTAACTAGTCTACTCTCCATGGAACATAAAGTTAGCTACAATATGGCAGACTTCTGAAGTGCAAGGTAAAATTTTCTGAATTTGCTATAATAAATAGACCTCACAGATCTCAAGATCATAGCTATAAAAAAAAAATCACATCCAGATGATATAAATCTTGAATTGCAAAGTCAAAAGTCTTACTCAGTGATGGAATTGTGAAAAATATTTACAATCAATCACTCACATACCCCTCTCATATGAGCTGGTATATAAAGTATTACATTATACCATGTTTCAAAACAGCTTTTTTTTTTTTTTTTTAAGACTATACTGTCAGTAATTTGATCTACAAACACAGACTGTAACTAGATTTTTATACAGGCTAACAGGATAATATAACAGCATCATGCCACAAACAAAACCAGCTTAACCAGAGTGTTCAGTTTAAACTATTGCATATTTTGACACTGTTAAGAAAATAACACCCTATAGGAACCTCTTGTTAGAGGTTTCTCCAGTTCTAGGCATTTTCCCTGGCATTATATTAGGGTGTCTTAGGTTTTGCCATTTTCTATTAATAACTTCTGCTGACACTAATGTAAGCTACATGAATAGTGACATATGGCTAAGGAAAAATGCTATCCTCCCTCCCTACATTCTTTCCTCTCTTCCTTTTCTTTCTGATATACAGTCCAGAGCAATACTGTTTCAAAGAGCTAACAACAATGGTAGAAGCATGGTGTTGAAAGATGTTGACAAAAAAAGTCATAAATTTCTGTGCAGCTATTTTTAAAGAAAATATCAACGCTCAAATCTAGATTTTCTAATTCATTTAGATGAGACTTTAATTAGGACTTACCTGATACATTTTCTAGTGGAAAAAGTGACTTATAAAAAATATTTCCCAGCCTTGAAAAACGTAACAAACAAACAAACAAAAATTAGTTACAACACATTATGGTGGACTGCAAATGTGACTAAAAATTTCAGGTTTGAACAAAGATGGAAGAAACCTTTGCAATTTATCAGTGCAAAACCAAGCTACTTTTCCCTGAAATCTTGAGCTGTCAAATTACAGTTTTTTAACAGTAATATTAGCTGCATTATATAAGGTTCAAGATTTTAAAATAAGGTATTTCAACAATAAACTTTCTTATAGTCCCTTCAGATTTTCAGATGTATGACTGAAGTACTTCCAATGCTGATAAACATGGCTGTGTGAAAATGGCTCAGATTCTTCCCCTCTTACCATCTTCCACAGTCCCTTTTGCACTGACTGAGCAGTACATACTCAGGAGAATTCACTGGAATAGTTAAGAAAAAAAAACAAAAAACCAAAAAACTTACAATTTACTCTCTCCTACACCTAAATGTTCCACATTGCTGTAAAGCTTGGTGAAGAAAAGGCAATCAATGGTTACCCTAAAAAGTTAGTAAGTAATTGTAGTATTTAGATTTCAGTAATTCTTAAGGTGAAATTATATTGGACCTCCATTTGGCTCCGTTCTCTATGCAAACTGGATCATAGGATTTACTAAGAGAAACCCCATTTTTACCTTTGTGAAACACCATTTCTGCAGGCTCTCCACTATTGGTCTTAGACAAATAAAATGTCAGACACAAATTATATACATGCAACTCACATAAGAACATAACAGATATCAAGTGTCTTCTTTTATCAAGCAGACTTTATTTATTTATTTACTTACTCACTTACTTATTTACATACTTGGCTGTGTGCTAGAGAAGTGGCTAAGGAGGTGGAAGAACATTTTACCAGCACAGCCCTGTCAAACCATGAATGGGATCTCTAGTCAAACTGTTAAGGCAATAAATGCCTTAAATCCTTCCCCTAAAGTGCTGAAAATCTGAAAAGAAAATCAAGAGCATCAGCATGACCTGAAATTAATGCTTTGAAACTGAATTAAAATAGAAATCTGTGTTTAAGTGGAAATGCATCTGAGGCAACAAAAACTAACATCAGCATCTCACAGGTGAATCTCACAGCCTGCAGATACATTGACAGTAGTACAGACAAGAACACTAGGCATAGTGGTAAGCCTACTAATCTTGAAAAGTACCCAGAGCCCTGTTCAGCTTCTCATTCAAAATTACAGGAGAATAGTTCCAAAATTTTCCTGCACAAATTTTATGTTTTGAACTTTCTGTCTGTTTAGATGGGCAATGTTAATCACTTTGCTTACAAATTCTACTTTTGCTTTCATAGCCTGTATATTATTGCTTTCTATTTTATTTTAAATATATTTATTGGAATTTAAGTAATCAACAAAATTTAAAACAGCAACTGCAGGAGCAACAGAACCAGAAATTTTCTAGTCCGTCTGTCTATCAATATAAGCAACAAACTGTTTATTAAACAAATCAAGAAACCCCTGTGAGATAAGTCATATGACTTAGCACAACATCCATTCTAGTGTATTAGCAGAGGAGCAATTATGCTTCTTTTTTAAGTGTACTATAGTAGTTTGCAGTAACAGTCAATGTGAATCCAGTGTTATCCTGTAGTTTCTTGTTTTGATTGGCATAATCCCTACCAGCACCTTATACTTCTTGCTACAATGAAAAATGACAAGAGTGACTTTTTGAGGCACAATTATCTCAAGTCATAAAACTGCACACATTATAGCATCTTCAGGGAATAGCTGCACTACTGTATCAACTTCTGCAGACATACATTTAGCATGGGAATATTTATTTAAAATACTCTTTAACTCTCAGTCTTCTTTATTACACCTTTGACATATGTCAGCTAGGAAATACTGAGACCACAAAATGAGTATCTAAAAGAACACGACAAACACTTCTCAACAAACTTGGAAGATTGAAAAGTCATTTAGTATGCAAAGAAGAAGGGGTTTCTAACTAATATGGCCATTATGGTACAATCAAAATCTAAGTAGCATAAAATTAATTAATTCATAAAGGACTTTTTCCCTTAAAGGCTACCTTAAATACTTTACTCATAAATAGATGCTTGATCTTCAAGTATTTTCTCTGGCATCTCTTCCTTTTCTTTCATCATTTTCTGATTTGGTATTTTCCAGCAGTCATGCCATGTACATGAAGAATGCAGTTGTCCTCCAGTTGTTTTAATTTTCTAAGTGTGTTTCTGCTGATGAAACCCAGTTCTTGGAGTACTCAAGTATATATTCTTGTTAGTACAACTCCAGCAATGAATACTACAAATTTCCAAAAAGCATTGAGCAGCTAATCTCAAGATTTCACATAAATAATAAACTATGACTTTTTACTGCAGTAATCCACAGTTTAAAAATAACAAAACAATAGTAATTTGTCTTTGAAATTCTATGGTATCTAAATAGAAATACTACCAAATATTGCTAAACTTTAGATTTTTTTAGAAAGCAACAGACCTGTCTCCTTGCCAAAGACATAATGGGCTATTCTATTTATAGGCATTTCAAAAGCCCATAAAGCTGTGCCTGCACAGTTGTTATGTGTGTCACAAATGTCAATGACCATAACCTTACAAATCTTTCAGTCAGAGAAGTATTATCATTAGCTTACAGATGAGGGTCATCTGAATCATCACAATCGTTAAAAGCTGTCTGCATTTATTTATAAGGACTGCAACATGAGAGGAGGTTGGCTGTACATCAGAAGAGCTGGTGAGGAATATCTGACATTGACACCAAGTGAATTCCTGGAATCATTGCTAGGTCAAGAAAATTTCTCAGAGAGATGCTAGCCCAATATTTAAATATCAAAATTCACTGAATTCTCTGGCCCTTAAAGCAAGCCTGGTAAACTGTGTTCCTAAGGAGACATTTCTAGAGTTTCATTTATACACCTCTTGCTCCAATTTTCTTTTAGTACAACCTTTATCTTAGAGTCTTTTCAGCTCCTGCTCCATGGTGAACTATTCTTGTGCATTGGTCAGGAAATGAACAGCCATCTCCTTATGGGAACAGTGCCTAGGGCTGGAGAAGAAAAAAAGAAATCTAAGGTAGCTTACAAAGCTCAGAGAGCCACGGACTTAAGCTAATTACAAGCTGAACTGCTGTATGAGCACTTTTGAAGTGCCTGCCCAACACCATTTGATTGAAAATTTCTATCAAATTCATCTGAGAAATATTAATTTTGTGCACTTTAAGAAAAAAAACTTAAAGTGAAAACCAGAGGATAACAATTCTTGTGTTGAGGATATATGCCTGATCTTAACCAAAGCTGTACTATAAGCATACCCAAAGTGGACCACAAGGCTATCACAGTGCAAGAAATTTTAACTCCATTACATTTTCTGAGTTTTATTCCAGCAATTTCACAGTCTTTCACAGAAAGATTTTTTTTTTAATGGCTATTTAGATTCTTTTGAGTGAGAAAATATGACAGCTCCAGATGCTTCTTTATGACATAATCTGGGCACATCGCACATTCAGGTATTCTGGTGTCATGCAACAGCTTTGTATGCTACCTGTCAACCTGTAATACACAAATTTGCTTAAACCATTAATATTTTGTGGGGGACCAAATGCATCCACAGACATAACAAATACAATACATTTGAATATAAAGGAAGTCTTATGTAAAGTCTTATTTATGGAGACGGAGTAAGGCTTAAAAAATTCTCAAAATTATTATTTTACTTTTTGGGATATGAAGACAGAAATAGACAAGGAAAAGTGGGGTATTATTAGAGTTTTGATTGTTATAGTCTGGATAATTAGAGCATGGTAGGACAAAGCAGATAAAGAGATTGCCTGAGAGAATAACATTTCTTAACAAAATCCTCATATGTTCTTGGAGCATAGGTCCAGAACTTCCTGAGCTCTGTAACTTGAGTTGCCATTTCATACTGTTTAGACAAAGCATCAGACTTTTGGCAGATTGATTTCAGATGTTTTTCTTCCATTCTCTTGTCTTCATGCAGGTCCCACATTTTATATTTCCTCAGGGTGAGACTCAGCAGAGCTCATAACTGAGGTGAGTAGAGGCAAAATGAACAATCAAACCACCACAATACTTAGCAAGGCATAGTAAATCATCCAGTGTGGCATTTCTGAAAGAGTAAAGGATCTGCACCTGGGTGGGATTAGTGCAGCAGAAAGTTAGGTGTCCATCAACCCCTATCCATGTATCACTAGCCCAGTTAATCACCACTTAGGAACTATTAGGCTTGACAGCCTGAGCTCTGTCAATCACAGTTGGTACAATGTAGTGCTGAAAGTGGAGCAGTCACTAAGGATGGCCCTATTCCTAGTTAACTTGTTTTGGCAGAATGTTTGTGTGCATCAACAGACTGAAATGTCAGAGAGCTAAAGATGATGTGGGTGAATGTGAAAAACCAGAGAAGACTACAGAGAAAAAGGAAGAAACCAGAATAAAAAGTGAGCAAGTAAATATAAGGAAGAGCAGAAGAAGAGCAGAAGAATAAACATATGAATCAATGCTGTAAATAGTATTATTAAAACAAAGACACAGAAAGTTTTCCACTAAAAATATTTCAATTAGGTGTTATAGGCAGAATAAGCATCAATGAAAATTGATCATTCAGCTTATCAAATTCTTTATGTCACAAGTGCCCTTTAATCACTTGTAATACCACCCAGTACTCTTCTATAGTCTCTATAACACAAAAGGAGGGAAAGAGGCAATTGAAGTCCCAGGTGTGAATAATTTTATATCCTATGATAAAACATGCACCCCACTGAGGCTGCCCATTAACAAGATCCTCAGAGCTCATAAAACTTAAATACATATTCATATCTCTGTATGACTAACTAAAGCTCTAAATAATATTAATATAGATATTTTGCATGTTTACTAGGTGTTCCTGTTATACATAATTACTACCCTTTTTTCACTTTCACAAATAACTTAGGTTTGAAAAGTTTAATCCTGCTTTTGTGGTTCATTATAACTGTGGGTTTGGTTTTTTTTGTTTTTTTCTGGAGTAGACAGTTCATTCTGGATACATCTACATTTAATTACTATGCATCTGTACTTAGCGCAACAAAGTAGAGAAGGTGCAACAGGCATGAACAATGGAAAATTCTTCAGGGTGCAGATAAAATATTCCAGATATCGGCACAAGTGTTGCCCCTTAATTTCTTTAAAAGAGAATGGGAAATAGTTCTCTTCTCTCCCTAAACCAAAAATATTGTCAACAACTTAGTTATTTAAAGAGAGTGAAACATGCCAGAATGGCATGTTTACAGTAAGTAAATTAGCTCAGACCTCTCTATTTCTATGGCTTATTCTGCATCTATGCTTTGTTTCTCTTCTCTTTCTTATAGTATAAAATGCTTAGAAAAAGCATGTAGCAGGTTTTTCAGTGGGTATATTGGTACAAATTGGTTAGGCAGTCCATGCAAAGAGATGTCATGGACACAGGAGATAATTAGTTTTTGGTAGAGACAGAATGGAAAGATACTGCAGAAGTAAAGTTCTGAGTATGTCATGCTAATTGTAAATAGCAATATTATCTGGAAATTGGTGTAATTTTATCCATAACTGGTTTGACATCAGCAACCAGCAAAACTACTTTTAATACTTTAGCTGGCAGCTAGCATCTGAAAAGTGACATACACAACTAGATGCCTCCTGTAAGACAGAGCAGAGTCCTTTCCTTTTCAGGTTCATGTCAAGTGGCAGCACAGCCACAGAACCACTGAACAGTTTGGTTTGGAAGTCAGCATTAAAGGTCATCTAGTCCAACCACTTCCTGCAATGGGCAGGGACATCTTGAACCAGATCAGATTAACTCAGAGCCCTGTCCGAACTGACTTTAAATGTTTTTATAGATGGGGTACCTAAGACCTCTCTGGGCAACCTGTACCAGTATTTTACCACCCTCATCATAAAAGAATTCTTCTTTATAAATATTTTTGTAGTTTAAAACCACAACCTCGTCTCCTATTGCTACAGGCCCCACTAAGAAGCTTGACCCAATCTTTCTTATAATCCCCTTTTTCAGTGCCAAAAGCCTTCTCTCCTTTAGGCAAAGCACCAGATTTCTCAGCTTTTCCTCACAGGATACCTGTTCCAGCCCTCTGATCAATTTTTTGCCCTCCTCTTGACTCGCTGCAAAAGGTCCACAGCTTCCTCTCTACTGACTCCAGACCTGGCAATATTACTCCAGGTGTGTCACATGAGAGCCGCCGAGGAGGAGCTCCTAGTTAGGAGCTAGGGGAGTTAACATAATATCTTTACACAGGCTAGTAGCTATTTGGCTCTTTTAATGCTATTTTTAGCCCCCCGTTAGCAGCCCGTGTAAGTTTCTGCAATGCTGTATAGAACACCTACCAGGAGAAAATCTCCCAAACAGCTCCAGAGCACTATGGTTCCCTGAGCACAGGCTGTCACACTCATAATCAGCCTGTGTTTACAGGAGCAGCAGCACTCTTGCATTTACAGGCTGCTGAGTGGCGGTCTGGAGGAGGCACAGGCGCGGCCGGGCTGGGGCCGGCGGGCGGCCGTTCTCGGGCGGGCACTCCCGGGCGGTGTGGGGCCCGCGGCGCCCGCCCCGGGCGATTCTCGGCGCGGCGGCGCCCCCTGGCGGCGCGGGGCGAGGGGCGCGGACCGTGAGGGAGGCGCGGCCTGGGACTGCCGCCCCGGCCCGCGCTACCCGGCCCCGGCCCTGGCCCTCGCTTTTTTGTGTCACCAGAGCATTACGTCGTCCTTTTTCTCCACATGGAGGTAGCGTGGATATAGCATTTAAAGATTCACCCCGCTTATTAAAATTTCTTGTTTCTGTGCTCTTCTGTTCTGCTTTTATAGAAGCAGTGTGTTCACACCCTGAAATATGTCAAATGGGAGAGATTTCTGCTTGAAAGACACAACCGGCTTCATTTGTCATATTCAGTGAGCAAAATACATACTGTTGGAACAATACACAAAAACAGAACAAAAGGTGTTTTGAGAGGTCCTTTGTTCTTCTCAGTCCTAAAGGAAAGCTTTTGATAAGAAAAAATAAAATTTAAAAAAAGCCACCTGCTATCACAGGCGTCAATTCACCTTAAGGTAAAAACTGCACCAGACCCGTCTTATTTTAAACCACAAACACAAAACTGCTGCTGACTGAATCAAATTTGTTTCAGTGGTAGAAGTCTTTAACAAGGTTTTCACTGTCATCATCCCTGCAGTACAGCCAGGCAGGAGCCATGATGGGCACTATGGGAGAGAGGTGATGGGTAAAGCAAACACAGCTCCATGGATCTTTTAAAATGCTAGTTTTCATGAGGTACACATATTTATTTTAGAAAAGCAGTAAATACTAGAATTCCTTTAAGGGCTTAATAGTGATATACAAGAATTAAAGAAAAAATAGACCTAGTTCTCTTTCCTTAAACATAATGATGTTACAGCTAGCATTTTGATATATGCATTTCTGATTTCATGGCAGCATTTTCTCAACTCATCATGCCTAATTTCTTCTGAAGTTTAACTCAGATTCTAACTTTAACCTTTTGACTCTGGAAATGAAATACTAGGGAGAAAAAGACAATTTCATTTACGTTTAAAGCATTAGCAATTCTGTAATTAGCTCAATACTGTGCAAATTCATTGATAGAGTGGACATTTAATGATGGTTACAGTTATTTATATACACATATACATACATACTGTATATTTATATACACACACACACACACACAATATTTACAGTGTAGAATATCTATTTGCCCATACAACTTTTACCTCTAGTCAGTAAGTTATAATCTACAAAATT
Source organism: Vidua chalybeata (assembly GCF_026979565.1). Classification (NCBI taxonomy): domain Eukaryota; kingdom Metazoa; phylum Chordata; class Aves; order Passeriformes; family Viduidae; genus Vidua; species Vidua chalybeata. The sequence continues at coordinate 19,851,512 of NC_071570.1, read as the reverse complement.
AATCAGGCAGTGAAAGACTATAGCAGAAGTGCTAATTTTACAGTAATACTGTGAGTTTCTAAAAATAGACTGTATCCTTGCTCACATCAGAAAACTCCAAGACATGGTTTCTACACAGACATTTACTGATTCTTAATAGCATGATCTTATCACTTTATGTTATTTGAGTAACTCGAAATTCAATTTTATCCTGCAGCAAAACCAAAAGAAATATATAATTATATAAGCATATAAGTGAGGATAATAGTATTTCTTATAGATTGAAGTTTCAGGGAACTTTTGATAGGAAAATTAAAATGATTCATTAGAATTCAGTATAATGTTTTGTGTGGATTTAGCTTGATTTGAATTTGAAAAATTGACATAGTGTTTCAGGCCTTAATCAGTGCAACTAATAATGTGGCATTAAGGCTTTTGGGCTGAATCAAATTAAGAAATTACTAAGGTTTTTTCAAGAAAACTCTTCTTTTGACCCATCCTGAAAGCTTTAATTTTAGCATCAGTTTCCTTCCTTTTTCTCAGTTATAGCTTAGCTTTCCATCTGGCCTGTTTTTCTGATGAGTACAAGTAGCAAGCTGTAGCAGAGGAGATAGGTTGAAACAGTGTATCCAGTAAAAAAAAAGTTCCAGTGAGTTTTGTCCATAGTTAAGAGTCAATTGTTAAAAAGGTGGTACTCTCCTTCCACTGTCCAATCTTGGCTTGTCCATCATCTCTTCATCACTCTGCTCAATAGCAGCACCACTTATGTATTCATGGCTAAGCTGTGGGGAGAAAACAAACTGTTTGCATTGAAAATGACCAGACATAATATTGAATAATCCATATGAGAGAAGCAAATTTTGCTCTACTCTACTGAATCTGATTTTGCTTCTATGGTGACATATTATCTATGGCAGTCAGCTTTATCTGTTGAGTTTCTGTGTGTATTTTCTAGGTCTAGTTTGTAGTTTGTTATTAGATCCTCTATGTCCACGCAATTTACACAAAAGTTTCCTCCTCAGGACGTCTTCTTCTGTTGCAACCTCAGCTTTTGTAATGATTGTTTAAAAAACACTCCAATGATGCAAGACCACCTTGTTGTCGCAGGCCCCCAGCCAGGTAATACTTAGCATTGATTCCATGATTTTCAGAGGGCTGATCAATCACTTTATCACATACTTATTAAGAAACCCATCACCCTTACAGACACAATGCAGGTGGATCCAATTGGTCCTTGAATCCAAACATCATCACCATTGGTGATGGTTTATTTTATATTGGCCAGTTAAGAAGCCACTGTCTGGTAAACAAATCTCCATAACACATTCCACATGTTCACAACAACAGGCGCAGCAAGTGAAGATAAGAATTGCTTATCATTCTTTTCTCTGATCTTCTCACAGCCTTTCCTAGGATGATGCCTGGGAAAATTATGTGTTGCTCTCTGTGGCCAGAGAGCTGCTGCCACACCACCTGACTTTCCAGAGTGAAAGCTAAATTACTTGCTATTGGTTTGAAACACATTTCTCTTCCTGTAGATTAGTTAGTTCTGCAATGACTGCATTATGGCAATGTGCATGTATGTAATACAGTTTTTCAAGTAATGTACAAGAAGTAAATTATGAGGAAAATATGAAACAGTAGTAAGTATCTAAAATAATACCTCTTTTTTTACTAACTTTTTAAATAATTCCTTATATTTGTATTTCTGCTTTAGAAGTTATGTTGTTACTTCTCACAATCACTGAGTCCATAATATTCCCACAGATTATTGCTGAAACATGGACATAGTGGATTTAATTTGCTCAAAAACTAATATAATACTTGCGGAAGCCAATGATACCCCAGCTATCAACTTAAAAGCATGGGAGCCCAGTCTGTAGACCTTCACTCAATTCAGGTGAGCAGAATTCCAGCAGTATTGCCCCCTGGGAATCAGTATGTAAATAGTTTTATCCTTATAAGGATTTGTGCTGACTTATTGTTATTGATTAAAGGCTTACCTTGTTCCTTATTGGACCCTCATCCTCCGATTCTGCCCCTAACATACCCTTTATGCAGCCTGGTGCTTGCTTCCCCATACCTGCCATTGGGATTCTTGTTTGTTGTTTTTACTATTTATTAAAGGTATTTATGTTTTTGGTTACTCCATCAAGCCCATCCTTTTATTCTGTTGCCCCATCACCCTTGACCAACATAATCCTGAGGTGGTAGTAGACCAGGCTGCCACAAATATTGCCTTATACTGTCAGTAGTTTCACAAGGCATAGAAAAGCAGAAATTTTTCAATCTCAGTTCAGCAAAAGCTTCTCAAACACAAAACACACCTTTCTTGTTCCTTTTTTTCATAGGCAGCTGGTGTTACTTAGTTATATGAGAGGTGAGAAACATCATTTTAGTACTTCCATGAGATTGTGTTTTGTGTTCAAAGTAGCGCAGGGGCCCTTTTTTCTTTTGTCAGTGTCTGCTTTGTAGGCTAATGGACAGAAGTATATAGAGGAAAAAAAACACTGTTGGTTGCCTCTGCCTAGACAAATTCCCTAGACAAACAGAATCTAGTGTGAACTAGCAAAACAAGCCTAGGCAAAACACACAGAACCACAGCAGTCTGGGTTTTGGGAGTGGTTTTTTGTTTTGGTTTGGTTATTTGTTTGCATTAGGTTAGGGCATCATTTTGGGTTTTTTTTTGTTTGGTTGGGTTTTTTTTCATTTTTTTTAATGCAACCTACAAGATATAATAGAACATTGAAAAACCAAAACAGGTTCAATACAGTAAGCAGCTGTACAGCTTTCTCCCTTATGGATTAGCTAATAATATCTTTTGTTATTTTGGGAACAAACAGGTGGTTTTCTCTTTATGTTGCTCAGATTGGCAGTGAACATACAAAGAGTGCTATTATGGAGCTCAGTGGGAAGGTGGGAAAAAGAGAAATTGAATATAATTACAGAATTCCTAACATCCTCTTATTGTATTTAGCCCAGTAAGAGTTCATTTTTTGAAATTACTTTGTTGTTTTTCACAATTGGACTTAATCCATATTTTTAGTGAGTCTTGGGCCTTATGTAAATCTTCCACTTTCAAGAGTCACAGGACCATCTCTGAAAATATCTGAGTGCTTGAAGGAAAATTGTATTTTCCAAATACAAAGTGCTCCACAATTTTTTGTACACCCGGAGCCCTCTCAAGTAATTGAGTTCTGTGTCTATATGAGCTACTGACAAATTCATATAATTTTCTTCAAGGTAATCTAGTTTCTCTTGTCACGCCTGTCTTTCCCAGTATGGAGGTTCCTCATAGATCTGAACAACTGGGAAATTTCTATATAGTTTCACTTTCTACCTAAGATTGGAAGGAGCAAATTAGATCTCTGACTTGAGATTATGACAGTATTTGATTACTATGAAAGAAATGCTCAGAAGGGTCTGCATATACACCTTTCTACTGGAACCACAGAATTCTGTTAAAAAAAAATAACTTCTAACACCAAGGAACAAAACTCTTCAGCGTGACATCTCTTGTGAGTAATTAGTAGGGAAATTGGAGAGTAGTCAAAATAGGAAAGAAGGAACCAAATTCTATCAGCATTCATTTTCTGCCAGTCTTTGAGAAAGAGAAGTGTCCTGCAATCATACAGTACCCAATGATACTTTAACTCCTTGTCATTAGAAAATATTACACCATCTATTGAATCTGTGAGCTGTAATGGTTGTAGCATCATCACCATGATGCCCTTTACTGCATCTTTACCTATTGGAATTATCATTTAAGTTCTATTTTCATTTATGTCACTGCTTTTTTATCCTTCTAATATCCTGATAGCCATCATGGCAAGAGTTACATATTTTTTGCACTGTATTTTATATTTGGTTTTGTATGCTGTGTGGGCAGTTTAATTCTTGCATTTTATACATAAGACTTTTTTCATTATCAACATTTTATTCTGATGCGGTTATTTTTCCTTTCTGTCTTCTACTTTTAAATTGTTAGAAATAAATGTGATTGGTAATTCCCAAATTCTTGGTACTAGTGATCATATGAGTTTAATAAATATTAGTCTTTCTTGAAGGTAAAAAGTGCTGTATCCAATGCAAACTACACTGACCTATGCTTTGTGTGCAAGATAAAAAATGGAGAAAACCAGTGACTCTAGCACAGCTTCCCTTTTGGCATATGGAAATTCATTTCAAGCTCCCAAATATCCTTCAAGATGTGTGCAGGTAAAAGGAACAGTGAGGTATCTTAGATGCTGCGTACACCAGGCTGTGTAAGGGGTTGAAACCAGAAACTTTACTTTGTCTTTACTTTTATGGAATGCCATGCTATGAACAGCCTTAACCTGGAAACTTTCTCCTTTCAGTTTTCCTGGTGCTTTGTAGCTTTGTATTTAGCTTAAGCAGAACACTCTTAAAATCCTGCTCTCAGAACTAAAGGTAATGAAAATTTTAAAATTTTAGTGCTTATGATGTCATTTTCATATTTTTTTCTTTTGATTAGTGTGTTGTTAAAAAAACAAAACAAAACAAAAAACTCCAGCCAACAGTAGTTTAAAATAAATAAAGTGCAATTCCACCATTAAAACCCCAAACTGTTGTATTTATGAAAATTAGAGAGAGTGAGAGAGAGAAATGTCTTTATGAAAAAAAATTGTCTCATCTAAGATAATATCGTTTACTGGTCCAGCAACTTAGCTGCAGCCTGTCTAATTTCTAGAAATTCAGTACTAAAGAAGAGAAAGGGAGAAATAAACCCTTGGCTCAGTAAAAGATTTCTGTGCTGTGGGTTTTGACAGAGTTTAAAAATAAAACCAAGACAAGGTAAATCTAGGAGGGCTTTTCTGCTGTATAAATTGCACACTGACCCTTTAAACACTGTTCCAAACACTATAGCCTTAGGCACAGCCACAAGGCATAACCATGCCCTGTAGCTGACTTCATCATGGGTTCTCACCTCCTGCCCAGCCAGTCCTGAAATATCTAGCAACTTTTCTTGCCCCACTTTTGATATGCTTTCAAATATCCCAACATAATGAAAAATAGCTGCTACTGCAAGTGCTTTCTACACAATGAAATACATTGGAGAAGTGAAGGTAAAATAAGCTTTGTTGATTTCCCACCTAGGATTCAGACAACATTTTTAAAATAAGGTTAATTTTCTTAGATGCCACACTATCTGCACTTTCCCCCTACCCATACAAATGCCCCTCCAATTAAAACTGCACAGCTTTCTAGATGAAAACAATTCATTGAGTTATTTATAACCCCTTGGTGAAGAATTTTAAGAGCATTTTTAATCATATAATGTATTTGTATGAATCTAAAATCTCAACATTTTAATAATCAAGCAGAATGTTTAGCCAGTAAATGTAGTATTTTAAATCTGACACAAATCTATTCATGCCTAAAAGAAATAAAAGAAAATTTATGCAAGTCATAAATCCATTTTAAGATGATATTATTATTTCCTCCCTATTATTTCATTCTTTACATGGGTATCCACCTTCATTAATTATTAATAAAAAGGTATAGGATTTAATTTTTTTCATAGTATCTTGCATTTTCAAATAAAATATAAAATTAAAATAACATGTTTGGGCTGACCTTCTTAGTTCTGTGCCCTATCTGTAGTACACATTTATGTATTTTTAAGGCCAAAGTTGATATCAGTCACATTTCTAAAGAGATTGATACACTTAGAGCAAAATAATAATCTGTTCATAGGATTCACGTTAACCTACTACAATTAAAAAAAGAAATCTATGCTCTTTACTGCCTGAAATATAATGAGCAAGGCCTACTTAAGAATATCATAGTCACAATCTCAGAGGTTTTGTAGAATCATGATTGCAATCAGAAAAACTGTCGAAACAATGTTCTGTTCTTATAACTGACATTGCTTCTTTGGTGATGTCCACCAAACACACACAAAAATCCTGGAAAAAAAAACTGTTATCAGAGAAACTGTTGAGGAAAAATATCAGTGGTCATGGATGAAATAGAACATCTCCTTAACATTAATTAAAGCTCTGTGGTCAACAACTTCATTACTGTTTTCTAAATTGCTGTAACCATTCAGCTATCTTTATTGCTTTCTGTCTTCCAAGTCTTCATCTTTTTCTGGACTTCTTAAAACCAGCATTATTCTGTTGGGGTCAAGCCTGGATTTTCATTGGTAACTGTACTCATTCAGGTAGGAAATCTTGTGATTATTTTCAATGTAGTAACTGTCTCAACTTGCCCAAAGTAGTTGTAAAAGAAATCCCATCACAGCTTCATTATTTTCTGGACAGAGAAGGCTGAATGCCACAATTCTATTCTGCAAGGTTTGTCTGACATCAGAACTGAATTCTGCAGACTTCAGCATCTATCGCTTACATTACTGCTTATAACTGTTCTAAGTAAGTCTTTGAAGAGTTAATGTTAACATAAGTTAGCATTTAATTTAAAAAACAGCAGTTTCCCATTGATTGTCTTTGTTTTTGATTTATTTTGTCAGATGCTCTTCCTGCCATGCTGCTCTTGAAGACATTATGAATAGAATGTTATGTTTTTAATTTAAGTTCTAACAGCTACCTGAAACAGAACCTGGGTATTGCTAATTACCTCAGAACATTAGACTGTAGTCCTGTTGGTACCCTTGAATTTATACTCCCATAACACTCACAGCCTAAAATGATATTGATGGCACTTCAAAGATGTTTAACCCTCCCTTTGATATTTCCTCTACCTTTCACCACAGTGTTTGGTGTTTGCCTTTCCTCATCAGAAGAGAAATAATTTTTTAATATCATATTTAGTGTACTTACTGTATAATTATGTGATTCACCTTAAACACTAGAAAATAAAACAAAGTAAAATCTATATGCAATACTAGACCTTATTCTTAACATATCAAAGAGCCATCTAAACCTTATACTCTCATGCTAAATTACTCTGATATATTACTCCCATCCTCCCCTGCCTTGAAATGTATACCATGAGGAATGACCTGTCCTTTTACAGTTTCTGTGAAGAGCTCAGCAGTTCCTGAAGGTCAGTTATGATTAGGAGAGGGAGAGGGAAGAAAAAGCTGCCATTTAGAGGAGTTCTATGAATGAAAAGAAATTCTAGAAGCAAGACGTTTTGGTTTTAGTTTAATTTTGGTTTTGGATTGTTGATTAAACTGGAGTGGAGAGCAGAATACTCTATATACTGTGGTTTAACTCAGGCATTTAGAAATAGGAAGGAAAAGTCTACAGAGTATTATGACTAAAAAAACCAATGAGGGGTGGGTAAATCCCACTAGCTTTCAAAAGTGTGAGTATCATTTTCTCGAGGTTGGGATTGAAGGCACTTGACATGGCATTCCATAGTCAGACTCAGGTGTTTATTATTTCTTATCTATGTTACAGTCTCACTACCGTGAGTTCGGCAGCTTTTTCCATTAGCAAGGCACAAAATTGCTAACTAACTCTTGTTACAAGGTCTTTTATATCCAATTAAGAAAGGACATCTAGATTATTTTCCCTTTTAACCCAATAACTGATCCCCCAAAGCCCACAATGCGGACTTTTCTGTCTAATCACAAAACATCACCCAAATCCATTAAGAGGAAGGAAGAAGAAGGTGAAGAACAACCTGCCTCCACCCTAAAACCTCCATCTTGCTTCATATTTATTTCTATATTCTAAAATCCTAAACTCTAGGTTTTCCTCCCTGTGATATTACACACTTCTAACCAACTGCACATCTGTAATCCCAGTGCTATTAATCAATTTTAAAAGCCTGTTCCATGACCTCAGGTCAAATGCAGTGTTCTCTTGTGGGTCTGTGCCTTTAAGCAGAAAAAGTTTAAAATTCTCAGCATCCAGGATTCCAACATGTGAGAGATATTTTCTCTGTATAAAAAACAGCTTGTCACTTTTTTTTTTTTCATTTAGATTGAAAACCAGACTTTAGAACAATCTCATTGCTCAAATAACAGTTTCTTGTTTGTTTTTTCCTGAAAACGCCAAGTATTTAAAGAGCTAACCTCTCCTAAACCACTTCTTTTATGGCTCTGTGCCAGTGACTAAGGCAGTGTCAGCTGTCTTCTAACTTTAGCTGCCAAGCAGTACAACTATAGCTATTTTTTGATGGTACAGGTGCAGCATTAAACTATCAGGAACATGTTACATAGCAGTCAGTTAAAATTTAAAAATCCCCAAAACCTATAGCCCAGTTTTCTTTGAAGGAATAAGTTTTGAATATATATGTTTCTCGTAGGAATAACAGTAATAATAACAAGTACTAGCAAATAAAAATAAAGGCTTCAGAAGAATTTCTAATGGTGGATTAATAAGGTACATTGAATTTGTGAAAACTGCAAGCTACACTTCTTATTAAATTCTGGGTTTAATATAGTTTCAGTACCACATTCTCTGGCTTGCGAGTCTTACCAGTTTCATCCCATCAATCACAGTTGTATAGTAATGTCCAGCTAAAAAGACGAGTATTTGCCACATTATAGGATTTCATAGGTCTGAAAGCCTGTTGCAGCATAGCAGGGTGGTAGAAATGCTGCAACCTTCTTTGGGGCGTCTCCTTCAGAAGCCACTCAGAGTAAGGCTGCAAGAATAGCCATTTCAAGTCCATGCACATGCACATGCCACAGATAGCTCAGTGGAGGAAAGACAGGAAGGGTCTTTGCATGATATATTCCAGTGAGAGTTTTATTGCATCCACCACACCACAGGGACCAGAGACAAAAGACCAAACCATGTAGTCTGCACGACTTAAGAATGGGGTCAGTGACCAATGACCTGAGGGCACAGGGGCAAGCAAAGAGCTGGGCCAAAGGTCAGCAACCTGAGGGGGGATGAATAATTGTGGTGGGCAGTGTCAACTGGCCAGTGGGGGAGGCAATCTGATGTAGATTGGCAGTAGTGCTGCAGAGCATCATGGGTTAAGTCTTCTCTATCAGCCTAGGTGGGGAAAACTCTGTGATATCAGAGGATTCCACAAAAGTCCAATAGTACATCTGAAGCAATATTAACAGTATTTATAGGTATAATAATGCACTTCACCTCCACTCATTTTTGAGTTGCATAAGCAAGCCAGCATACTTAGGATGGTTTGTTCTTCTTCAATGTGCTTCTGCGACAAAAAAGACTTAAGATTTTTTTTATCCAGTTGGGAGTTCATGCCACACATTCTTTTAAGGAAGCCAGATGTACTGAAGACACCCTGAACATCTCTTAACCCTTGTGAAAAAGCCAGCTGGGAATAGTTTGTATCTGGCCAAACTTAAGTCTACATCACTATTTTTCTGTGTTCCTGTGTCTATTAACTGTCATAATATTGTTGATGGCCAACTGAGATTTTTCTAATTTTAGAAAGAACTACTTTTGGCTCTAAAAACAAAGGCATATTTCTTTCCACTTTCTCCCACAGGAACTGTGACATTTGTTGTATATTCATATTGCTAGACAAATAATTAACAAGCTTAGAAGTAAATCTACAATACATTTATAATTTACCTTAATTCTAAATTTTGTCTATAAGGAGAATTTAACTTTTTAGGTAGTTTTGTATATATTTCAACACTTTATACTTTTTGCACTTAGGTTTATTGTGATTTTTTTTATTGGTGTACCTTCAGCTATATACTAACCATATATTTGAAGTGAAATTTAGACTAAGAATTCTTTTTTCATCATAATTCAGTAAGTAATTTTTAAAGTCTTAAGATGCAAAAGACTTCTATAAGCAGACTGTCAGGAATAGGGTTGTGTAAATTTTACTTTTAACAATATACTTCCCAAGTTGTATTTTTTCTGTAAGGAGTTCTGAGTCCATAAGATAGAAACAATTCACACTATCATGAAGCTAAGAAAAAACTGCATCCATTCTTGCTGCATCTGACTGAGGAAAATTAACATACATTTATGTATTATTTATTATGTGTTATTAATATAAATTTATGTATTATCTTTCTTATTCTTCTCTTTGAGAAAAATAGTAACACTGGATGATCCCGATCCTCTTTATCAGGCTAGAGGAAGATTAAGGCATTACAATCTAACATCTGAAGAATTTTCGTCAATTCTAGAAACATTATTTGATTCCTTTCCACCTAATTATGTGTTTTTATATGAAAATAGCAGGAAAAAAAAATCCTTTGGTAAAAGAAAAGAATCCATCAGTCATCTTGCTCATTGACTTCTTCATTCCTTTCTCCAGTCAATCTTCTTTCTCCTTCAAATCTCTAATGACTTCTGAAGGCACTACACACACACTTCTAAATAATTGAAGGCCTTACAACGGTTTCTTTTTCTGGGTAGATGCGAGGCTATATACTGTTCAAGGATGAGCAAACAGAGATTCCTTCTTGCACACCGTGAGACTAGATGAGTTGCCTAGAAAATGATGACTGTTATCTGGAGATTTATTAGTCTTTTATATTTTTTCTCAGGACACCCATTTGTTTCTAAGTAATGGAAGAAAATAAGAAAGAGGCAGTTGTTAAGGCATGGAGAAAAATGGTTCTTGAAGGTCAAAGTTTTGCAATTAATATTTTTGTAGAGCAGAATGACATTGCTAGTAGTTCTTGGCCATCTAGCCTAAATCTCAATAAGCATTTGCCAAAACCAGCATGTACACAATCCCTGGAAAAGAGGAACATATTTTTCACAGATATATATTTCTCCTTTGATGAATGGCATAGAGATCTGGTGGATGCATGTTCTTTGTGGATATCATATCCCAGTTCACACAGGGATGTTTTAAGGTCTCTTTCTTGATCTGCTCTAAACTTTGTTACAAGCTACCTTATATAACCCAGTCTTTCCAACAAATGAAAAAAAAAAATAAAAAAAAAGCATGTTTGACCTCTCACTAGTGTTACAATAGTTAGTTTCACTTTTTTTTAAATAGGGTCTGAAATCTGCTTGTGTATCACAAGAACACTACTACTGAGAAATGGCTTTCTCTATGCAGAGTTTCAGAGTAAAGTATATTAATTTACTGTACCAAATAATTTGTCCTGCAGATGATATTTGGTTCTCTGCCCTCCCTGCAGCCAACACACACCCCAGACCAATGCTACTATGACATGTTTGCACAGTAAATACAATACGTTGGCTGAAACATTATCAGTATTTACATTACCAGTAATGACATTACCAGTATTTAGAAAACCTTTAGAATGTGTTCCTTCTTGTTTCTACTGGTTATACCAAATGACTGTAAAACCATCACTGTGAAAATCTCTGATGAATATAAAGGAAAAAGGAATCACAGCTTAGAACACAAACAAACTAGGAAAGAGACCACACACACAAAAAGAAGACATATATATATATATATATATATATAGATAGATATAGATATAATTTTGTAAAGAGGTTGTATTTTATGATGCAAACTGCTTATCTATAGTGAAAAAGCTGCTGCTGAGAAATTACACTCTACTCACATTGTTTCACCATCAGGTATAGTAATTTGCTGTGCTAAATTATTAGTTCTGCAGATGCTGTGTTCCCCATTGTTATCTTCACCACAGGAATGATACTGCAATGTGGCCTATTAGCTTTCTGTGAGTTGTTATTTCAATAGCTATACATATATACCTCTGATTAATGAAACAGCCCATATATATTAAAAAATCATTTTACTGAAGTGTCTCATCAGAGATTTGTGGAAGAGTCATAAATGTTGGCTACCTTACAACATGGTGCTGAGAATTATTAAAATTACTGACATCCACACCACACTTCCAGTGCACCTCATTCTCAGTGATAGTGTACCACCTTGGCCAAGAGAAGAGGAAATGCTCAGAACCATTAATATATTCTCCCAAGTTATATATATATATATGTATTTATAAATATGTATTTATATATATATATATATATATATAAGTTATATATATATAAGTTTATATATATATATATATATATAAGTTTTATATATATCAATTCATACTGCAGGATTTCTTCATTACTAGTCAGGTGTTTTAATATGTCCTGCTCTAAAACACATGTAGTGTAATGATTCAGGAAAATACAGCAGTTAAAGGTTAGTGTCTTTTCCTTGAGAAACAAGGATTTCTAACAAATGCCATTTTATGAGAAATCGGGTTCTGTTGTCATTCAAGCTGATAAAACTTTAGTTACTCTAGATGTACAGGTGTGAAAAATTATTCACCTGCATAGAAAAAGAAATCAAAAGTGTTAGTGTATTTTCAAGACATGCCTAAAAATATAATAGAGTATATCTACAGCATCCCAGCTGGTAGAAATTTGGAATAATGGTAGAGCTTAAGCAATCTGGTCTATATACCTGCAGGCCTCTGAGAAAAGTAAGCGCTAGCTACAGGAGGACAGCAACAGCTAACTTTCAAGTAACTGTAAGGAATTCTTCTGAGTCAAAGATTTCTATAAAGCATGGGCTAGGTCACATCTATCCAGGGTATATTCCATTTGGAATCACCAGATCTACTTGTCAAGTGTTGTACTGTTTTCTTCTCACCTCTACACTGGATGGAGTGCTTTTGAGGCTTGTCCAGCTCATTACGTTTTATCACACAAAGTGTGCACTGCAGCCTGCTCCAGATAGGATACTTTTTCTCTTTAAGCCATATATTTTACCTATGCATATTATGTGAGCAGATCTGGATTTCCAAAGATGAAATATCTTTATCCCAGAAAAAAAGCCCAAACAATCAAAAAACAAAACAAACAAAAATTCTTCCTGTCCATCTTGCTGAAAAACTAGAATAGAAGATGCCTGGACATTTTTTCTGGGAGTGATGACAGAAGATATCCAGATATTAATGTGGCTTAAGAGTAAAAACGCTCCTAAGAATGTGGGTTAAGAGACTTAATATACAGTTAAGAGGAAAAAAGCTCACTGCTGACAGATAGTGATGCATTCTGCACGAGAGTCTAGAGAGTTCTCTACCATTTAGAGAAGTAGAACCTGGGGTTTCAGGAAATTTTATTGGCAAAATCTTAAACAAACTTTAAGTTTTGCAACCAAGTCTTTATTTCTCTTGTAAACTTTATTATGTAACTGGTTGTTTCTGTCAATAGGCAACATCTGCTTCACATCAGCCTCAATAATGAGAGCTGCCTCTTCCTGGTAGGTCTTTGAGCTCTTGTATGGATTTTCCTGACTTTGGGAACCTTCAGTCCAGCTTGGTCTAGTGCTCAGCTCCCAGAACTTACGGTAGCTGTCGCTGCTGTTGCTTCATGACATACTGACTGATGATTCAAAGACTTTCAGGATGCTTACATAATTAAAGGGCTGATCATTTTAAAAAGTCCTCTGACTATGATGCTTTTTAAGATCCTCTCACCTTGCATCAATAGTTTAGCTAAATTAAGAAATCCCTATTGACTTACCTGTACCATTTCCCAAAACACTCTTGCTTTCCCTTCTGTTCAACCATACAACATCATAACACCTAGTAGATTTTATTAGAAGACTAAATGAGATGAGAGCTTGACACTACACATCTGCAAGCTATAGTATGTGCCAGTCAGCTCACACAGTTTTTCCAAGTTCATCTCCCTCTTCAGGATTTGAGGTCAGTAACAATGACAGGAAGAGAAGTAGGAGTAAGGTAAAAGGGCATCAACTTCTTTGCCTTGTTGGCCTGATAAATTTGTTTCAGAAGGAATTTTGCTGTAGAGATAAACAATTCAAGGTCAAGTCAGTCATGGATTTTGTATCTCCAGAAGAGTAATTCTAGTGAGGAAAGCTTCATGCATGCAGAAGGAAATCACTTATGGCTGAATGACTTAAAAGCTTTAAAAGGTTAGAATCTAAAATTCAAGCAAATAGATTTTATGGCATCTCTTGTATGTTTAATAAAGGAAATGCTAGATCTTTGGGAAAAATACTAGCATGAAAAGGCTACAGAAATTTCATATCTCTAAATCATTCATAGGGTGTGGTTCTGAAGTCCTTTAATTTATACTGGATGACCTACACTGCTACCTAGGCATTAAATATGGGTCTCAGTCACTAGGACAAAGGTTGTTCTGGGCTAAAAGGTATAAATCCAACTGAATTCATGGAGCCTTCCACAGCAGTATAAATCAGGAATAACCACCCCTGAATAAGAGCCCAAATGGTACACAGGTATTTATAATCAACAACATAATTTGACCTACTGAGATTGCAACATTTTCAAAATAGTAAAGAATGTGAAATTATGGTCTCAACTCCACTAACACACCAGTAGTCTGGAGGGAAAGTGGGGAGGGATGGGAGGGGACATTGTCTTGTCTGTCTGTCTGACTGTCTGTGTAAAGCTTTCTCTCAGAAGGCCTGTCCCCCACTTGATCCTCTTAATGAAGTGAGGATAATACAGTCATGTTTTCTGGTGTTCTTTTTTCACCTCATTGCATATGGCTTTTCAAATGTAGGTGACCTAAAGGAAAATTACTAAAGGGCCAACTCATCCTGTCTGGATCAGTAACACTCAGTTGGGTGATGTATAAATGTATTGTAATCAAATGTCTTGAAACTTAGTTAGCTTTATTATAGGATCACAGAATGGTTTGGGTTGCATTCGACCTTACAGATAATCAACTTCCAACTCCCTGGAGGTGGGCAAGGAATACTCCCTTGTAATACTCCAAGTAATTTGCAAAAAAACCCCACACTTTTGCGTAAAAGCAACAGACTTAGTACTGGATAGACGTCTTTTTCAGAGAGGCCACACAAAGCTCTGGAATAAATATCAAAGAATTGTTATATTGCTACAGGACTATGTAATTCTACACTACCTTCACCAGGAGTTTGGGATTTACACTTGATTTGACTGTTGCTTGGCTTGACAAATACATGAGTTCTTATTAACTCACTACAGAATGGGATACTTCCAGATTTATGGGATCCCATTCTTAGTGTTCTTAAAAGCACGGTGCTTTTGTGGGTTGTGGTTCTGTTTGTGTTTTTTTGGGGGGCACACAGATCCTTGTGATCCTTAACCTTCACCAGGCACAATAAAATGCATATAGCATAAGCATTCAAATACTCATTTATCTTAAGTAACTATTGCAGAGGAGGTTTATTGCTTGCTCAGGCAAAACTTTTAAAAATTAGTAAATCTGTTGTTTTATGAATGTTCCTTTCCATAAAAGAGAAACTCTAAAACCTCAAAACAGATGCTAGCTCTCTTTAATGACAACTTAATTTTCAGACTCTTTTGTTATGGATGTGTGACTTAGACACTTGGGAAAATTCTGTTTTTCTCCTAGTAAGGCTTGAATCTTATTTACCAACTTCCATCAAATCTGAAACAAACTTCAAATTATTTCTATTAGAAATAATTTACATTAATACCAATATTGGAAGAGTTAAGTGGGTACTTCTTTGAGAATGGTATTGTATTTATCAGGAGATGGGAGAGTTCAATTATGTGTTGTTTGCAGCAGCAGTGAACTGGCCCCTCAACAGCCATTTCCTGCTGTAGTATCCACACCAGGTGCTGTCCCAGCCTGGTTCCAGAGGATGAAAAGACATCTGCTTTATCTTGTCTGGGTGGATTAGAAGGCAAAAAAGTGCAAACTCATTGAAAAGCAGATTTACTTATTTCTAACATTCATGGAAAAATTTTGAATTTAAAGAACATTTTGATTCCTGTATGCATTAAGCACTTGGCTTCTATCATCGTTAGATGCCTGGTTTATTCGTGATTTGATGTAGTTATTTTTACCTGGTTGAAGTGAGGAGGTAATTGAGCTATGACATCCCAACTCTAGAGATCCAAAATACTGACTGATACGCTTTCACTATTGCACAGACAGGCTCAGAAGTAACAAAAAAAAATGATACGTTCTCTGATGCCAATGTGAACCTCAAGTATTACTGTCTCTCCATTTCTATCCTCCCACCTATCTCCAAAAGGAAAACAGAAGAATCCATCTTAGTAAGGCAGAAGAACATCTGTCTTTGAAAACAGGGCTATAGATGGAAATCTTTGTAGGTAACTCTGTATTTCAATGGTGTACTGGGGGCACACTGTATTTTCAATGGTAAGTGTGTATATTAACTGCTAAGCTCATTCTTTATAAACAGCTATTAATAAAACTGATATTTACATTCTAAAGTATGAAATATAGATCCAAATCAACTTCACATCTTAAAAGTTATTTGTATAATTCATAAGTCAGTGACAAACCTAATGAATTAGTCACATAACTGGCATATTACAGATAGAACTTTGAATTTGGATGCATGTTTTATTTAAAGCTTGGTATGCTATATAAATAAATCATAAAAATATACTTCTGAGTCAGACAGTAATAATAATGTAAAGAACAGCATCTTCTGGTAAAAAAAATTGTGGGAGGAAGGGTAATTGAATGACTGTGTTATTTGGCTGGCACAGGCAAGTGAGATCCCTCAGTAGCACTTTCAGGTGCTTGTTTTCTGCCAGTTTGAAGGAGTGATATATCAATCTAGGCTTGACTGCTATAAAAGGTTGTTTATACTTAAGGTAAGAAGCAAATACAGTCCACATTCATGTATCAGGAATAAGATGGGAATTTTTAATCTCCAGTTGCTGGAGTTCTCATATGAAAACTTCAAATCTCTTCCATCACAACTTTTCTGTGTTGCTTTTCCATTTGCTTCTACATATCAAAGTGGACAACTCTGTAAGTGGCACAAAAAATAAGCACCTCATTGAAAGCCAGCTTGGTAACAAATTAAAATGTATTACTTTGAATGGGAACAGCTTTGTTAAGAGCTTCCATATTGGAGGAGTAGAAAGCAAAAAAGAAAGATAAGAGTGACATACAAGGGTAAATCTATTGATTTTGTCATTTAGGAGATATTTTTACTGCTTATACTTTGCTATATCTTATACTCTAAAATGCTAAATTTTAAGGAAATAATGAAATCATGTACATACTATAGGAATATAAAAAGGTAAAAGACACTTTCTAAAGCCGAGAAAGGCTGGGAAATCTCAAAACCTTCTCATGGGAAGATAGAAGGTTAAGAACCAAGTGAATATATTTATATTTATCATAAGGAACAAGAAAGAACAAGAATTTATTGATAGTTCAAGATGTGAAAAGTCCTAGATATATGCTTTGCAAAGATAGAAAAAGTTTCCATCTTAAATAATGAATTATTGTGTATTGTTTGAGGTTCATAGAAGTCCTTTTGTAAATGTTAAACCCACGTGGGTCCTTTTCTAATTGGTTAGAGTATACACCTTTTATTTTATGACTTTACACCTTTTCTTTTATGCTATTGGTTCAAAGAATATGTAGAAAAAGGCTTTGCATGGCCTGCCATCTTGTCTCAGATCTGGAGTTGCATGGATGTGGTTATTTTCCTGTGTCTCTTGCATTTTGCTTGTATGATACAGACAGATAATAAATCCTAAGTCTAAAACCAGTCAGGGTCCCATCCCAATTTTGAGACGCGGACCAATCCGGAAGACATTCCAAGTCACAAAGATGCAATTATTAACATAAGAAAAGAAGGCTTGTGATGGAAGGCACGCTTTTTTTATTCTCAATACCACTGAATCCTTTACAGCTTGAACATAATTGGTAGCCTGAACATTATTGGTACCATTTTTCTTCTATATGTACCTCTAGACTGACTCATTGCCAGTTAAAAACAGTGACATGCCTTTGGTGAAAAAAAATGTCTAAGCTCACTGGCAATCGGTAAGAGCTTCAAAGTGCTAAAAATATACATATATTTGTTAGACGAATCAAAACCCTACTCAGGCTCTTGGTAACCAAGTGCTTTTTTATACAATTAAAATTCCCCAGAATTAGATTCATGAGCTCCAAAAAGAATTGCCGCAAGTGCTTATTTGGTATTCTACTATGTGATATCTAGGTTTATTAGTTAAAATTTCACTTGAAAAGTGTAAGACATGCTAATTCATGATTGGTTGTAGAGCTTTAAGTGTGTTTCAAAAAAGAAACCCCATCCAATTCTCTCAAATTATAAAACATTATTCTAGTCCAGAATTAATTCAATCTATGATTCTTAATCTCCTTGCCTCCACATATGGGATTTCCACAAATAATCCAGTTTTAATCCGCACATTTTCTTCTTTTCATTCAGTAATCAAAGTATAGTTTGTCCTCATTAAAATGCAAAAGTGCTGATTCTTAATTTGTCTTTATAGCCCATAATACTTATTCATTAGCAGCCCAGAGGTCCACTAGTATCTTTATCTTTTAATCTATTAATTCCTTTCCTTCTTTACTTATCTTTATCTTTTTACTTTTGACTAAACTTACCATACATGCTGGAGATTAACTTGCTTTTTTTCTCCTCAAGAGCCTGTGAGGATCACATATATGAGAATTTGATGTGCAGTCAGATCGAAAATGAAGGGAGAAAGAGGGAACAGAAGATCAGGGAGATGCAAAGGCAATAGGCATTATCTGCTTGACACTTGTTAGTCATGTGTAACCCTTTGCCCTCACTTCACCAGGTTTCTTAACCTTTTGCTGAGAGATGAAGTCAAAACATGGTGTCCTGACATTCACTAGGAATAAAAATCCCTTGTTACATATAGTAATAAAGATTGGAAGCTCTCAGCTATTGTAAAGAAGAGTAAGGAAGGGCAAATCATCTGAAGGAAAAGGAGTAACTTGGTTTTCAGGACTTCTGCCTTTTCCTTGGAGACACATGCAGAATTCTAACAACAATAGACAGAGAAATTTATAGAGCCAGCAGGTCTGAATTTGTGCCTGTTTTTATAAGGAATATACAACTAAAATCACATGACAAGGATCTCAGATGCTTTCCCTTTAAGATATTTTGTGCCTGCAAATACAAGATAAGGTCTCTGAACAAAAAATTTCTGGGTTCACAGTTCTGTTTCCATGGAGCCCAAATGCTGGAAGAATGAGACATGGGTATGAAACACCACAAATTATGAAAATAGGAGTTAATTTTTTGTTGCTGTTGCATAGCAATTATAACACATTAAGTGCTAGTTTGCACAGAAGTACCTAATTCTAACTTAAATGCTCAAAAGATAAAAAGTTTAAGATTTCTTTAATGTTTTTTTTTCATTCATTTGATACAATCATAAGAGAATCTCATGTTCCTGAAAGGAGAGGGAGGGGGGAAAGCCTTTATATCTGCCACCTATACAATAAAAGCGCTCCGAGATTGGAAATTAATTCAAAAATTTCTACACTGTAAGAAAAGCATTTTGTTAACAATGCAGTGGGAAGAACACTATATGACTAGGTGGGAAAAAAGAAGAAATTAAGGGATATAGCTGTTGCGTAGCTATAAAATTCAGCTAAAGGAGCATTGTGTATTTATCCAGTTTTTAGAAATGCATTTTGTGATACTTCAATTGCCTGCAAAATAATGTTTAAAGAAGCAAATCCTTAAGGAAAACTCTAGGAATCAAAGTTATATTATTAACCTGGATCAAGGAATATAAATAAAATTGGAAGATCCTTAGAGTTGAAATTGAGTAAGAAGGATATCCTCTATCATCTCAAGACACAAACCTGTTTCAGTTAGCAATATAGGCCCTCAAATCTGGAGAGCCCATAAAGTCAAATCCATGTCTTCTTATGTCTTGACAGAAGCTTCATGAGCTATAATATTGAATGACTGATTTTCCATATATTGCATAAGATACATTTGGTAAATCATGAATCATCTATTTGAAACAATGTGTTCTTTCTACTTTATCAGTAGTCTGGCAGTTTTCTAATGACACTTCTGATGCCCTAAATTATTAGACCAACAAGGATGAGGAAGAAAGTGATAAAATTAAAGTGAATGCCTAAAAGTTTCAGGCTTGACCTGAAATTTTTAAAAATCCATTTAAACATACACCAGTCATAACCAGCATGTTTTGGTAGTGGACAAGGACCTGCAGTGATGATCTATGGAAAAGATGATCTGGGACTTCTCTGAGCCAGTCATAGCCAGTTGTGGATAGCTCTGCTATGGACAAAACCAACCTACTGAACACACAACTGTACCCATCAGAGGAGCATATGGTGTTTCTACAAAAAGTATATTTATGGAAGAATATTAATATCTAAAACCAAAAGATGCAACAGACTAACACCAAGGCAGGTGGCACCTGAGTGGAGGCAAGGGGAAAAATGAAAGATATGCCAGAGTATAAGGGACAACATATCAGGAGAGAGATGCAGAAGAAAAGAGATGTCAATGAGACAAAAGTAAGACAGCAGAGTAACAGTCTTCTGAGGAAGGCTGGAGGAGCATCCCTAGCAGTCAGAAAAAAAAAGAGGCTCAAACAAGGACTAAGGCAGAGACTCCTGAGAAGGGCTGTACCACATACCAGAGCAGACTATAACATAAAGGCATCTGAGCAGGAACTAGAGCTGGGACACCCAAATAGGGCAAAGCAAAGGCAATTAAACGGGGCTAGTGCTAGGAGACACCTGGGGAAAGGGAGATTCAAAACTGGTGGGATTTTTTGGTCCATGATAGTACAGGAAAGATATCTTTTGTAGATGGCAAACAGCACATCTGCAGAACCCCACTGACCCCAGCACTAGTAACCTAATCTAGTTGGCCCTTTCCTACTCAGTGGAGAAGACTAGTGAATTCTGATGGTACCTTCCAGTCTGAGCTGTTCTGTATCTGAGACATGAAGGGTTTGTTACCAAGTTAACCATGGAAAGTTCCTCTTTCCAAAACACTTAATTAACATCTTTTTTTAATACTTCTGAGAGTTTCCTAATAATATTTGAAACCTGTGGTAAATGGAAAATAGATGAACAAAGCAATGAATGAGCAGGTCAATTTCTGTTCTGTATACCTTCCTATTTGTACCTCTTATCTTGCAAAAATAACATTTTTAAGAGATCTGAAGGGCTACTGCCAGGTAATATAGAAAAGTGTACTGTCACAGCATTATCACCTGGAGAAGATAAAAATGCTGTATATTAATTGCTTCACCTTCTTGATCAAGATGGAGTTCCTGTGGTAGAATGAAGAGGGAGAAACTGAACTTTGTTGTTTCCAGTCAACATAGTCACTGCTCATGTCCTATAGACTTTTGGTATCAGAATAGGTCTGTGAGACTTTGAAGCTGAGGACGAAAGTAGTACCCAGAAAGCCTAAGACAGTGACAGGGTGTCAGATTAAAAACAACTTTTTAAATGAGCTTCTTAAGAATTGTATTGGTATAGATAATCTGAAGTCCACAACTGTCTAAAAATGGGACTATTGTTAAAACTTAATGTGTTGGGTGTAGCTCAGCATCCTAACATTCCTTTTTTAAAGAGGCTGCACTTATTATTTCTTTCCTACTCCCACTCCAGGACTCCAGATAGTTCTCAAGTTATCCTGGTGGTTTCTTTATAAGCATAAAGAAATACTTGCCCAGATTAAGTTTGACTTGCTATTTTTTTTTTCTTTTTGTATTGTGGCTTGACAGTACCATGAAAAATAATATGGCAAAATACAGTGTTATGGACAATATCCCATATTGGATACCATTCTTCAGACATTTTAACAAATACTTCCCATCACCTCCTGCTATCCAACTGTCCACTCAAAACTTAAGGATAGAAAATTCACACATTTAAAAAACTGTCTTCCTCATTTTAGAGAGCCAGGCTGATTGTAAATCGTATTTAGGAATTTCAGAGAGAAAAGTTAAGACTACTGAGATTAACGACTAGAAAAATAAAACTCTATTTTACTACTTTTTTTTCCTAACTTTCAACTGATTGTTGCATAAGCCCAGAAAATTTTTATCTTCCTATTAATATAATATAAAATGTAAGCATTTCTAGGAACAATCTCACACAAGCCTCTAAATAACAGCTGAATAAAACATGCATAAAATGTGCAGACAGATACATGGATTTAGTATTTCAGTGACTGTTTCATTAGCTGTTAATTACTATCTAGACAATAACTGTAATTTTACTATATTTTCAATTATATATTGGTCAATCCGTTCAATGTAATTTCTCCTGGTGTATAACAGTAATAAATTAGTCTATAGTTCTTCTTTGTTTGCTTTACTTAATAGTAATTAACTTTATAGTAGAAATCACTATCTTAATTTGTTTGGTTTACTTTTTAGCTTTGAATGATCAGCCTAGACCAGTGTTTGATTCATGTTATCAAACTCAGGATACATTTCTAAAGCCTTTAAGAATCACACTGTTGAAAAAACAAGGTGCAGTTTAAAATGATTGCAAAGATTAATCTCTCTATAAGCCTTCAATTCAATAGTATTGATTTCAATTTAAGGTTTTATTTATCCCAGTTATTTCATTTAGTAAAGATCTACTATTTATCTAGAAGCAAGGCGTAAGCATATAGAGATACTAATACCAAGTAATTTTTTTCTTTCTCTTATAATCAATCCCAGCACTTGAACTGTCCAACAAGTAATGAATTCTTCAGCAGAAAAGACATATTTGTTGTAGACGTCATAAGTAGTCCCCTAGTCAAGTACTGTTTTATGTTTTAAATTCTAATTTTTATCAAGGTTATATTTGCAGTAATAAGTAGTAATTAGTGCAAGAAAATTTATTGTCTGTAAAAATGATCTGTTCTATTGATGTGAGCAGCAATCACATCCCACACCACTGTCAGAATGATAGATTCATAGGATGGTTTGTGTTGGAAGGGACCTTAAGGATCATTTTGGTCCAATCCACCTGACACAGTCAGGGACAACTTTAATTTGACCTGCTTACTCAAAGTCCTATCCTGTCTGGCATTGAATACCTCCAATGGGCAATCACAACTCTGGGCAACCTATTCCAGTATCTCATCACCCTCACTGTGAAAAATGCCTTCCATGTATCCAGTCTAAATTTTCCCTCAGCTAAACACCATTGTCCCTTGGTCTGTGACTGTGAGACTTGGTAAAAAAAAAATCCCCATCTTTATTTTAAGTCCCTTTTATATATTAAAAGGCTGGAATATGGTCTCCTCAGGACCTTCTCTCCAGGCTGAAATAACTTTGACTCATTCAGCCTTTCTTCAGAGGAGAGATGTTACCCTCTGATCATTCTGTTGCCCTCTTCGGGATCTGTTCTGAGAGGTCCATGTCTTGCAGTGGAGACCCCAGAAGTGAATGAAGTATTCCAGCTAGGGTCTCAACAAAGAGGAGCAGAGAAGCAGAATCAACTCTCTCATCCTGTTGATTGCCCTTCTTTTGTACAATGCAAAAGACAATGGATGTTCTGGAATGCAAGTGCAGGTTGTCAGCCCAAATCTATTTTTTCATCTACCAGTATCTCCTAATCTCTGCAGGGCTGCTCTCAGGCAATTCATTACCAATACTCTACTGATATTCAGTAATGCCTGAGAGGTTGCCCAGCAAAGTTATAGATGCCCCAACCCCTGAAGTGTTCAAGGTCAAGTTGGATGGGGCTGTGAGGAACCAAATCTAGTGTAAAATGTCCCTGCCCATAGCAAGTGGGTTTGGACCTGATGATGTTTAAAGGTTTCTCCCAACTCATGCCATGTTGTAGGTTTGGGTTGGTTTAGTTAGGGATTTTAATAAATGTTAGTTAGGTCGGTTCTCTGTACCCCTATTTTCCCCCACAAATGGTTTGCTCCAAGTTGTTTGCCATGGGAGCTCTTAGCCACTCC
Organism: Vidua chalybeata; assembly: GCF_026979565.1. Taxonomy (NCBI): domain Eukaryota; kingdom Metazoa; phylum Chordata; class Aves; order Passeriformes; family Viduidae; genus Vidua; species Vidua chalybeata. Next base: position 19,827,956 of record NC_071570.1, on the reverse strand, counting down.
CTGCTTCTTCATGGAAAGTTCTGTGTCAATCACCCCACCTTTGCAATCCTATTTGTCCCAGAACACTGTACCCACCTATGTTATGTTCCCATAGGTTGCTGTGATCTGCGTCACTCCCCTGTTGTCTGTCCCTATTGGGTGAGGGGGATTTCCACCCCTGTCCGCCCACCCCCTATTTAACCCAATGCTTTCATTGTCCATTTGCCATCTTGCCTTGCACTGACCTAGGGATGGTGTCTCCAACCATTGCTGTGACCACACAGGAAATAAAAGCTCTCAGGCAAGCAAGCAAAGTGTGTCTCTCTCATCCCTTCACTTCCTCTCAGCATAAAGCTACCAAAGCAGCGTACCTACACCGGAGCGCTCAACACTAGCAGGGAGGTGAATGCCATAGCCTTGAAGCACCCGTGCACGTGGCAGCTGTGGTCTCTGCAAAGGGCAGCTCTAGCTGGGCATCCCAGCTGCTTGAGGCTGTAGCAGATAAACGCTGCAATGCCATTTTATGATTCTGTGATTTTCTTGACCCAGATATGGGTCCTTGCACATAGACTTATTGAACTTCATGAAGTTCACATGGTCCAGTTCTCAATTTTGCCAGGTTTACTCTCAAGCTTGTCAATGTCCCATGTCCTATCTGTTGTAGTATAATTTTCTTCCTTTTATGTATAGATAGAAAATATACTATCAGACACAAGTTCTCTAAAGTAATTAATCAGCTGTAGAGGTTATAAAGTCAGAACACTGCTTTCATATATATTGACCTTTTGTGCAGCATATGCTTTAGGTGTGCTTTGTATCAATTTGTATTCCAACAGGACTTCTGCTTTTAGGTAAGTCTTGTATTTTGTCTTGATTTAAAAATTGCTTACAAAGAATTAATTGCAAACCATACTACTTGTTCAGTTGGTTGACAATATTAATTTAAATTTGTTTCACTTATGGAGTAATTTTCTGTTAGTTAGCTTAAATTCAATATACTGGTAGACTAATAGACTAATTTTTCATATTTCTGTTCATGTAACTTATAGAATCTTCTCACCCCCCATATTGTCATTTCTATGTTCTTTTTACATTCAGTGATTCTATTCATGTCCATTTTCTAATGATTTAAATTTTGAGTCTGTGCATTTTCTCCACTGATTGTGGCCACCTCTTCTGGGACTGGGAACAGTTCTACACAGAGGGATAAGAGAATCAGCCTATGTTTACCAAGGCTATTGCTCACACAAGCAAAGGTAACAATATTTTTCTGGGCACATTGGTCATTTGTGTCACCATTTATTTACTTACCTCCCAATATTTAAGAGTTATTGCTTCCCAAGCTGGAATCTTCCACTCTGAAAGAATGGTTTATATTCTTCTGCCCTACATATAGGTCTTGCATTTAGCCAAATTTGACATGTTTGTAGATTGACTTGACTTCTTAATTTTCCCCTTTTTTTTCTGGTCATCCTTGAGTCTTTTATAAGCATTATCAGTCATGTATATTTGCAGTAAAATTGTTAAATTATGAAAGACAAGAACAAATATGCAGGATTGCAATAAAAACCTTCCTGCCTGGTTAGTTCTGTCTGATTAGCTTCACTGGGAAGTCTATCAAATATGATGACTGTGTTTGGAATGTTTTTCAGTGGACTATTGCATGAAAATAATTACTCATAACAGTACAGGAACACTGATGAAAACAGTTCAATTTTCAATTGTGAATACAAAATATTGCTAAACTACCTAGATGACACAATTTGCTGCCAATATGGTTGAGCAAACAAAAATCTTGCAGATTCTCACTATACGAACACAAATAATTTCCTAGAATCAAGCAATCTCAATCAAGTTACTGATTTAGAAATGAATAAATAAAACCATCATTATTAAGCAGAATATTTCACAATACTTTTTTGTCTTGCATGATTTTTTCACATTTACTTGATTTAAATTTATTAAGGAATACTTCTAAGTTGAACTTTTCCAAATTTGAAAAGAATACCCAAAAGAACACTGAAAATTGGATTTTAATTATTTCTTAACTTTTTTAACATGGTAGAGTCAATGTAACACTTTAAACAAAAATGTATTAAGCATTCAATGTCCTATTTATAGGGGAAATTATTTTCATTACTTAGAATCACCTTAAATTTAATATTTATGTTTGATAAATGTGTTATCTTATTCAGAAAAGGTTTTTTCTCTGGATCATTTGGCAGTGAATAAATCATATGAAATCACCATTAATCTCAGTACTTCAGGAATAAAATAGTTAAAGTATACCTTTTCCATCAGTTCATGGTAGAGTACTGCACAGAAATAAAATAGACTTCCTGATGTCGTACAATGTCATATAATCAGATATAGACATAGTAATGCATAGGAGACTTTCGTCTGAGTATATCAGTTCTTTTTCCCTATTATTTTATCCTATTGAGATTGCTATGAATGAAATGCAGGTGGCTGATAGCATTTTGTGTAACTGATTCTCTGTTTTGTCAGGGCACAAGATATTTTTTCATCATATCACAGGGCATTTAATTGCATTACATTTAATCCTTTGTAATCCTTTAAATCCTCCATTTAATCCTTAGCACAATGACACCTTTTTCGCTTGTGCTTTGCAGCATGTTTTTAAGGGTGAGGAAGTTAGATTGTGCTTTCAGAAGAAATACAGCACTCCAAGAACTTCAGATTTGATTGTGACATCATGCAGATTGCAAAAGTACCATTCACTTACTTGACCTAGTCAGACTGCATATAAACATTAGCTATTCAGTATGTTCATATGCAACAATCACACATTTTTAAAAATCCATGACAGTCAGTGGGATTTAAAGACTTGGATAAGCCTCTCTATGGAGAACAGCCATTGAAAGTGTGCGGTCTGCTTACTAAGTAGTTGGGTTTAATATCATGCAATAGTTCAAGTAATTACCTTTCTAATTTCAAACATTGAAAAACTTTATCTGAGGATTAGAAGAACAACAAGACCAACATGTATTTGCATTTGCAATCTTTTTATCCACATGGCCAGTGGCTAAAATGCAGTTTTAGACTAATTAAATTTTTATCTTTCTTCTACCATTTAGCAGTGCTATTTTCCTTAATATTATTTACAGTGGTTTGAGGTTTGTGTTGTAGCTCTTCTTTGCTTCTTTTTGGTTTTCTCCCAATATACTGTCAATTTTTTTTTTATTCATTGGTGTTACATGCACTTCAAAGATTTATGCCCAGAATACACAAAGATATAAATACATGTATATATAGTTATATAGACTTACAATTTGCCACTGTTTTCAGGTTATGGGTTCTCTGTAAGGCAAGCTAAGTCTACTACACTAAAGAAACTAGACCACTGAAAAACTAACAGATTTCTGATGTGTATGTATGACACCTGATGTGTATGTGTGACACCTGTTGTACGTGTGACACCTGATCATCTGTTCTTGTAAAGAGGCAGGGTAGCTAATGTAGAGGGAATCCCAGAATGTAACACATGAGCAAGAAAACTCTTTAAAAAGTAATGCTCTGGGTATAACTTAATTTTTCACCTCCAGAGAAGGTGTATAAGTGTATATAGCATATAGGTGTATGGAATATTTGTTTGGATAACTGTTCAGATTTTGTTTTGATTTGCTTTGGTAGCTCAGTTTTCTGTATGATACTACCAGAGCAATATCAGATGTCTATCTGACAGTAAAAAAAAACAACCCAAAACTTTTCAGACAATTTGCAATATAGCTAAATTTCTGAACTGCTAGTACCCATTCTCAGCATTGACAGTGCACTATAACTTGTACACAAAATACATCAACAAAACAATTTTTGTTATTTTCTCCATTTAATTTTCACCTCATATCATTGTTAAACTCTGTGTTCCAAAGAAAATGTGGCAATTAACATTCAAGTTATTAATTGTTAACACATGTCTTCATAATCTCTAATAACTGGTATTCTTGAAAGACAGGGAAAATAAAATATATATAATCAGTATGAACGTAAAAATTAGAGAAGTTTTTAACTGCTTACTTTGGTAATGAAAGAGCAAGCACATAGGTTGTCCTTTTTTCAGTAGAGAGACCTCTAGCAAGAATCTGTTAGAGCCCACGAGAATCTTGATTTTCATTAAATTGCTAAGCTTTTGTCAGGTATTGAGATTTGCGTGATAAACACATTTTTGGGAAACAGTTTTCATTTTAGTCTAAAGCACTCTTTAACAAGAATGATATAATTAAGTAGTTGTACATTTCTAGCTAACAGTAGAGCATGACAAATGAAACCAAACCTTATATGGAAAAGAATATATCATTGCCTTTATACCAGTAATGTAGTAATAGAATCAGCCACTTCCAGAATAGCTTTGTACATAAAGAAATAATCCATAAAGAGAAGAAAAATGCCAAATTCAGTCCTCAATACAGAACTCATGTTGCATTAATAAAATTTAAATTTTGAAGTCTGTAGGATTACATACTTACCCTGCCCCGTCATATAAATGTGTACCTATTTCCCACATTTGTGCATCTCTTCATAACATATGAGGAAATACATCATTTAAGAACCTCTATGAAGCAGAGGTATCTTATCACTTGATTCCTTTCTTAAGCAAAGAACTATGAAACTACTTTATCATGTGGTTTAGCTGCCTGTCATGGAAAAAAATCTCAGTCAATATTCTCAAGTAAAATTTCTTCTTTCTTCACTCACCCTTCATTCTTCTGCAGAAGGCTAGCAAAATCATCAAAATGATCAAAAGAAGGAAAAAGTAGGTATAAAATATTTACCTTTATCATCTATAAAATATTTTATTGGGAATGGGGCAGTAGGTATGCTGCAAGAGGGGAAACAACTATGCCCAGGGGCAGCCCAAATGGAATCTTTTGTGTTGCTTAGTAACTTAAGTGATGACAAGGCTCCAGTTCTGATAGCCTACACATTTAATGCCAAATAAATTTTAAAATTGGTTTTAAATTAATTAAAGCTACATTCTTTAATATTAAAAAGAGAAAAATAGAGAAATCTAACATCAAAGCACTAAATATAGATTCTACAATGACTCTGCTGCAAAATAGAGAACAGCTACATAATCATAGTTATTCATCATGCCTTCTATAAGAAAAAAATCATTTAAAGCACAGGGGATTTTGTGCAGGGAGGTGGAAGGGGAGAGGATTTGTGGAGCAACCTGAAAGCAAAGGAGGTTTTGACAGAGTATAAATACATGAAAAGATATACGTGAAGGCATCCTGTCTTGGAAACAGTCCCTGGTATGATCTCAAAAGTGTAAACATATATTCTTAGACACACACATATGTACGTACCTGTATGAATTGAAAATTTAATGTAAGTCTAGTGCTCATTAAGCTCTCCCTTTTGTCTCTTCCCAAAAAGTTGCTGTTGTATTTGAGAACTGGGTTGCTAATTATGAAAACTGAGGATATGTAAATGTTGTTAAGTGGTACTGCATACCAGACTAGCTAAGTTACAGTGAGTGAAAGTCTTGTTTAAATCAAGTTTGGTCATGTTGCTATGGCTGTATTGTTCTTTTAACTGCACTTCCAGATTTCTCAAATGTTAAGCACATTGAAGTGCTGCCAGCTGACTTACACAAGGCTGGCAGGTAGAAACAAGAATAAGTGAGTAGCTGATTGGTTGTCAGTAGCAATTAGTTTGTAGTCCAGGATCTTTACACCCAGAAGTCATCATTTGGCTGATTACATTCTGGCCTGCTCTGAGACAGCCCTGAGTATCTTCAAGCCAAAACCATATGGAAGAAGTACTGACCAACTTGTCCAAATTAAGCCTGGGGAGACAAGGCTGCCCTATGTCTCCAAAACTGAAGAGGAACAAAGAGAATTACACCAGCTAGTGAATTAACGGGACAATGGCCTATCAAAAACTGCTAATTCCAGAGACAGACGGTACAACAAAAAGTGGATGGCCACTAATTTCAACATGATTGCAATGCTTGGAAATATCTATAAGTACTAAAAAAAAATTATGGCTGTAATTATATAATTATGGCTTTGTTCAAAACTGGCAGTGTAAACTCATGCAACCCTGAATCCAACCTGAAGGTATAAGAGAAAGGGGATTTCAAAGGCAGTTATGGATATGAATTAAAAAAAAAAAAAAAAAAAAAAAAAAAAAAAAAAAAAAAAAGTTTTACTGTCCAAATCGGATGCTATAGACCAGGGTTTTGCTTTTAAAGACACTAGTCATTTGGCAGTACTGCCTTTCTTGAATGTTTTACTTCAGACAATTAAAAAAAATGTTGACACTTCACCTGTGAAAATCAAATCCCTTATTAGGTATACAAAGTAGGTACAGAAGAACAGAATTATTTCAACTCATTAGTCAGTTTTAAAGATCTTAAGACAATAAGCCATGAACAGGCTTGCTTTAGGTTTTCTTTCCTGTCAATGGAAAGGTGTTTCTAGAGAGTGCTTCTAGAGGTGTTTCTAGAAAGTGTTTAAGAATGCTGCAGACTAGAACAGAGAAAATGCCAAGTTTATTATCTGTAGTGTTACTAAGTCAACAGCATGACAGCTCTCCAGAGAGTAGCTATAGTCAATTTTTGACAGATGCCTTGTAAGACTTCAGGTGTTAGAGAACACTGAAAGAATGAATATGATTATAAGTTCAATTAAGAGTACTTGCAATTTTATTTCCTTTCTACCTTCAGGAAGGAGGTCTATATTTCACTGTAAGTTAAAACAAAATAAGTACATAATATTGTGGTCTTTGGAACAAGAAGCTATATTCAACCTTTGATCACATTTTTCAGTTGAAATTTAGAAGATGCCTTTGGCATTGTCAGTCCGCTTTTCATCAGAAAACCTGCAGTTAAATCAAAGGGTAGGTGTTATCTGATCTGTATTTATGAGTAGATGCTTTTTTCATCTTCAGTGGGAGAACAGTTCAAGGAAAGTAATAAATCTGGTGGTGCAGTTCCCCACTTCTGTATTTTTAGTCCATTTTTATCACCATGCATATCTGAGGTGAGTCCTTCTTGCAAGTTCTTTCCAGTCTACATCTAGGATCCCTTAGCTTTTCTGCTCACCAATGAGCAAAAGTAGTTCTGACTTCCCATATTGAGATTCTCAATGAAAAATAGTTCTCTTAAAGAGCTCTGTGTTATTCCTTGCAGTCTTGAAGTTCATCTCAGCAGTGTTTTCTTCAACCATGGCTGAGAAATCTCAAATAGAGAAGGGAGTATGCAATAACCCCTGTATGCTTAAGGGAAAACTTCCTCCTCTGCTATTCTTTCACTGATCTTCTGACAGAGGTTTTCCCATCTAAAGGTCTGCTAGCCAGAAGCAGAGGCCTTAAAGATGTCATAAACCAATTTCCATCCCTCTCATCATTTTTAGGCTATTTTGTCTAAAGTTCCATCTCTTTTCAACTATTTACAGTAGCTAGAATGCCTTTCATACTACAACTTCTTTTAGATATTGGGGAAAAGAACATTTTCCTTTCTGGAAATATGTTTTACTGTAACTGTCAGGTGAAGTACTTTATTTCTATGTTAGGAAGTATAATAAAGAGGTTTATTCCTTTCTTTAACTTTGCTTATAGTTTTGATCATACACTTTGTTGGTATAAGGTATTTTTAAATATCTTCTGCTCCCTTACTTGTGCTGACAGTTGCTAATGGGTAGGAATTATAAACCTATAAACCCTGAATTATATTCAAGTCAATTTTTTAATCAATTTTTTATCAATATTGCTAGTACAAGATGACTACATCAGTCATTTCTTCTTGACTGTTGTCTTTCAAAAATATCTATTAAGTATCTTGGATAATGTGAATTTATGCATATGCATTCAGTACATTAATTCTCAAAACAGAAAATGGGAATAAGTCAATGGTAGTCAATATATAAATAAACAGTTGGTAGAGCATATAAATTCAGAAGCATTCAGAACTGATGTAGAAAAGGGGTGGGCCTTTTATTCTTTCTAACAAGCACAAAGTGAGTTCACATTTCCCTAGCAAGTCTTTATAAATATATAAATAAATATAAACCTTTTTTCACCAAGATTTTTGTTTAGAAGTTACATTATTGCGAAACCAAATAAGAAGTATATTGCATCACAAAGATATTCAGAGCATTGTTCCAAATTCTGTCTCAGTCATGATCTTTCTCCAAGCAAAATTTAAATAATAGGTTAGAAACATTTAGTAGTAAGACCAGAATTGTAAAATACCATAAACCCATGAGGCAAGACCTTTTTATTTATGATGGTTAAATGCAGTGCCATGTAAACATAGATTTCCCACTGTCTGCATTTACATCATCAGTGCCAGCATACTAATGCAGTCCACCTGCAGAAGCAGAGGCTGGGTGATCACGCTGCAAAGTTCCTGGGAAGCAGTCTAGCCATGGCTAGCCATGGCTGCAATGATTTGAATCCGACCTAAGTGGTCTCCGTTTCTTTCCATATGTATGCACTTTGACACAAAATGAAATGTCCTGTAAAATATTAATATATCAGTTCAAATTGGCATTAGCTTGAGCTTCCTGTTCTACAGATTCTGACACTGCCCACTAAGCTGGAAAGGAAAAACATAGGAACATCCCTCAAACCATTTAGAGACAAGAATGTCATGTGGGACAGTGTCAAACTTTGCTAAGTCCAGGTAGAAAATATCAGTTGTTCTGCCTGTATCCTTAAATGCTGTGGCCTTTTCATAGCAAGTCACCAAATTTTTCAGGGTGACTTCCCCTTTGTAAAATCATGTTGGCTCTTACCAATCGCCTCTTTGTTTTCCATTTGACTTAGCATAGTTTCCAGGAGAATTTGCTCCATCATCTCAACTGACAAGAGGTGAGACTGACTGGTCCATAGCTGTTCACGTCTTTCACTTTCTCTTTTTTTTACAAATTCAATTTTACAAATTTTTTCCAGTTATCAGGCACTTCACCCGACTGCCTTGTTTTTTTTTAAAATGATAAATGGTGGCTTAGCAACTTCATATGCAGGCTAGCTCAAGATCTCCTGAGTCTTGTGCACACTCACAAGGTTCCTTAGATGGTCATGAACCTGATATTCTCCTATAGTGGACACAGGATCTTTATTCTCCCAGTCTCTACATTTGCCTTTCTCATTGTGGCCAGCATGGCTGGAGCATTTGCCATTGAGGACCAAGGCACAGAAGTCACTGAGAACCTCAGGCTTCTCTTTGTCCAGGTCTCTCATTCCCTTGCAGAGAGGGCCCACATTATCCCTAGTCTTTTTTTTTTTTCAGCCTATCTATAGAAGCCTATCTATATACATGGCCAGACTCAATTCTAGGTGGGCCTTGGCTTGTAATTTCCTTTTGGTTTTGTCTTCACAATCAGGATTTCTGCTATGTTACTCACATCAGAACAATGAATCAATACTTCAATATTGGTAGGCTTATTTAAAAAAAAACGTTTACAGGTTATATAATTTTTGAAAACTAAAATTTATTTTCGATATTTGTTTGGGGAATGTTCATGCTCCTGGACAAAATTTCTATCTAAAAATTAGCAATATTTCAAAGCCATCAGGGAGCTGAGAAAGACACAGCATCAGGAAAGCAATGCAAGAGGATGTCTTGTCTTTCATGCGTGTTTGGGAACTAAAAGCATAAAACAGAGTTTTTTTTCACATCAAGTGGTTGTCACTAATTTGAAAATAAAGAAAGCTTCAGTTTTCTATTTAAAAAAGACAGCAAACCTTAACTATTTATATTTCTTAGAACATACAAGCTTCTTCCTTTCTGATGGCCAGTGATTATAGGATTTACCTAAGAAGTCTAGATTCAGCTCTCATTCTGTTTGAGGAAAAGTGAATTTCCATTTCATTTTAGCCAAAAAAAACCTCAACACCATAGTGTAGAGTGTTCTGTCCTGAGGCTTTTGAACTTATGTCTGCTTAAAGTCTTTTTGGTAAATTTAATATCAGCTAGACAAGAGAAAGGAAACAAAATATTAACTTTACAATAATCATTACTACATAAAAAGTTGGTCTTCAAAAACAAATTTTCCTAAAATTTTCATAATTAAATTATAATGCTTAAATATTAATTGGACAGAGACTGAAGTATATATTTCTCTTGTCCAGGTAAATATCCAAAGATGTAGACTCAAAAAAATGTTTTTCTGTCTCTCAGTCAGGAAATATTCAAATCTATCTTTTAAGTTACAATATCATCAACCGTGGCTAAAATCCTCATTAGAATATTTTATTTTCCATGGGTTCTCTGTTTCTAATTAGTGGACTATACCATCTGAGTTCATATTGTGATTCCGATTCTGTGCACTTGTATGCAGATTCTGAGCAGAAAAAGAGTGAAATAAATATGCAAATTAGGCATTCAGTATTCTCTTTGGTTACTGTGGAACTTTTTTTCAGTTTTGAAGTTGAGGAACATATAAAGCCAAAGCCAATAATGAACTGGGCTTGTGGAACAGAATAGCCTGATGTCAGCATTTGAACCTCTTATTTAATTTTCCAAAGATTTCAATATACCGAAACATCACTGATTTTTAAGTCCTATGTGATATTTGTGGCTCAGTGTAGATAAAGGGACAAAAAAAAAAAAATGGAATCCAAGGCAAGTAAGAAGTAAAGATTATTTTCAGTCAAATACTACCTCATATCTCTGTTTTCCATAATAGTCAGTTTTCTAATGTTAAAATTTTAATGGTTACCAACAAAAGACTATTTTTTCTTTCCATCGTCTCTTTTTTTTTTCTCAGTAATATTCTACTCATTTGCTAGGTCTGTTACTCATACCAGCTAGTTCCACAGGTAATTTAGAAGCCTTTTACTACATCTCTGTTCATTATTTTTTTCCTTTTCCTATGAACATATCACCCTCCACCACAATTTATAAAGATTACAAAATATATTTGCTAACTTCTACTGCATATGTTCTATCACTGCTTTGATTCTGACTATTTAGTTTTATCTACTTTTTTGCCCACTACCATACTGTAAATATATTTTCATGGGAAGTGGGGGGCTTTTTTTCTCTGTTGTTGATTTCTGCACTACCAGTGTTATCTCTTCAGGTGGTTACAGGTACAGATAGCAGAAGGCAGTGACAATCCTCCACCTAGCCTGATGTGTAATCTTGCTCCTGCTGAGGGTTTTATCTCATCTACGTGGAGTCAAACCGTGTCACATAATTAGTTCATTGTGTACTTACTCCCCTGTGGCAGGATAAGTAAACACTGTTCACTGCCAGCCTTTGTGCTTCAGAGTTCATGGGATGGTTTCCCTGGAAAACTGGCAAACAAAAGATTGTATTTTATTTGTTTACTTTAAAACAATAAACAGCTTGATTTTTGCTAGCTTGATTTCTTGTAAAAAACTCTTTCATTATTATTTTTCTTGTTGCACTGATGAAACAACGCTCAGTGTCAACTAGTTTTCTAGTGTTTGTTGACAGCCATTAAAAGAAAAATTCCGACATCAGGTAGGCTACAAGCACACCAAATGCTGTGTCATTTCCAGATAAGGTTTTTCAGAGGCATTGGTGTGCTCCCCTGAGATGACATCTAAAGCCAAGAACAAGGACCCTTGATTGTTAAAGTGAGAAGAGCAGACTGGCTTGATGAAAATAACATTATAGTGTCTCCCATGTGAAACCAAAAATAGAAGAATCAAATTAAATAAAGTATAATCCTGCACAGATGATTTTGAAGTTTATTTAATGGCATGCTATCACTTTCACTATGTTTAATACTCTTATGAGCTTGCTGAGTTGCACACACAGTGTCAATTCCATTCAAAGCAACCTTTATCACAATGCACCAGTTAATTTTTGTCTTCAGGGCACAGTAATTATGCTGACATACTGCAAAAAAATTACTCACTACACACATCTGAAAACACCACATTGCACAGATTTAAATTTTGTCCTTTCTCTGGTATGATCTCGAGATACTCATTTGATGATGTTAGCTAAATAAGGAATTGTAACTTTATTTTCACATCCCAAGTAATATAGCTTACAATTTTGTACTCTGCTATCTACCACTACTGAGAAAATTGGAAGATAATCCTTTTTTATTGAATGTAATTTTTGCTGCATTTGGACAAATGCTATAGCTATGCAATTCAAGACAAGACATTTTCTTAATTTTTGCTGAAGAAAACAGGACTGCTACTAAAAGTGTAGCCTGTAAATGCTAAGAAGTTAAACTCTTTTTCTTACTGCAAGCAGCAAAAAGAGGGTAAAGTTTAGAAAATGAAAGTACTATTGTCAGATGAGAATATTCGAAAACTCTTTTTCATTTATATTTTTATTAAAATTATTTACAGGAATAGGTGGTTTAAAGAATATATTTACTCCTCCCAAAAAAGAAACTATAAGAACAATATTTTAATTGTTTAAAAATATTGTTTCAGGGGTGTGAAATGAAAAAAATTATTCTATGTACTTTACATGAAAAAAGGGATTAACTGTGTTTACAATAATAATAAATTAGAAAAGGAAATTAAGGTTTTTTTGAAATGTCAAAAAATAGGTGTTTTACCTTGATGTCATTGTTCTGTTATCTTTTCCTTTATGATAACTTAAAAAAAAAATCATATTTATGCAAAAATAGAGACAAGTAAGGTCTGACTCACCATTTCTGCCCTAATCAAACTGACATTTTATTCCCTGAGCAACACTGATAGTCAGAGACTCTTCTGTCTCAAATATAATGTCCTGAATTTTTGATGCCGAAGGTCTATCAAGAAGAGAAGATTTTACTATAATTATTTTTCTCTTATTATCCCAATCATACTTAATCTTTATTTTACACAACCTAAATGAATCAGAAAGCAAAAAGTAAACAGACTTGTCAACAAAAGATGAATCCTGGTGAGAAAAGCAGCTTCTCTATCTTTGGATTTCTGTCTTTTCTGTCCAGCTGAACTGGTTTGCTTCATGTGAGGGTAGAAATAAACCTTGAATTTTCTCTAGGAAAGAAGAAGTAGTGTTTTGGTAATTCCGATTGCTAATTCTGTTCCTTCTGTTTTCGAGCTAAATGGTTCCCTGACTTTACAAAGCTTTAAACAAAAGCTGATGTGAGAAATGGTGCAAAGAACCAAGGCTTACCCATTTCTGCAAATCTAATTTCCACATATCCTCATTTGACTGTAGCACGTAACTCCAGGTTCAATCCTTAGCACAATGGGCTCCTTAGGCAGGTAAGGCAGAGTGCAGTGCTGCCACAGTTGGGAAGGGCATATGATTCCTTTTAATTCTTTCATCAAAGTTTATCTCTGTTAAGCACAGCAATACAACCTTCTTTCCCCGTGGGTACTGTTAACAGGCTTGTTAATTAGTCATCAATAGCTGTCAAATTGTTAAACAAGCAGCAGACACCCAAAGGTAACAGTATTAAGCTATGGAATTGCTGATGAGCCCCTGGCTTCAGTAACTTGTTATTTGAAATTTAGAACATGTTCTCTTCCACCGAAGTCCTGTGGCAGAGTTTTTGTTCCCTGACTGTATAATCAGGTGATTAGTGGTGGAGAAGCATTCTACAGTGAATATTCTGCTTTGCTAAAAGACAGAAAATGTTTGGATTTCAACACAAACCCAAGGTCATCAGTCACCCTGGTAACACAAATCACTCTATGGATGAAGTGAATGACTTGACTTTAAAATCTGCTGGGGAAAGAAGAGAAGGAATGTTTTGTCCTTTTTTTTTTATTTTTTCCTAAGCCACTTTAGAAATGCAGCAGGAAACTGCTTGTTACTTATTGATGCTGAAAGAGAAGAACGAGCCTGCCAAATGGCAGACTGATGACATAAACTTCTGGCAATCTTTTGCCTCTTTTGAAAGTATGTTTCCAAGTAAAATACAAATCCTCACCTACCACTGCAGCAGCCATTATGTGAACTCCAGTAGAGAGATGAAGCTGAACCTTTACAATCTGGAAGCCTGAGCATTTCCTCAGACACCCTCATGTATAAAAAGAAAACACATCACAACTATACAGGTGCAGATTTATGATTAACTCTTGTGGTGAAATGCTTACAAGAATGATGGTGCGTCATGCTAAGTTGTGCTACAGTTGAGTTTGAGAGCCATCAACAGCACTTTCTTTCTGTTCAAACAGTGCAAAAAATCACAATGTTCAATAACCATCTAAGCTCTCACTCCTGGTGACATGATTTACTGCTAAGTTCTTCAGCTCTCCTGGTAAGGCCTAAGTCTTCCACAGAGGACACACAATCCAATTAAATGGTTAGCTATTTGAGTGAATTTTGTTAAGCACATTAGAATTGAACACATCTGGGCCCCCACTGAGGTCAGTGGGAATCATTCCAATGATTGTAGCAGGCTTTTGGTCAATTGCTTGATGAAAACTTGATTTGAAATCTTGATTTGTCTGCATTGCTGATTTTTAAATTAGTGTTTTTGTGTGAAGGGGAAATATCAATAGTGTTCTTATGGCTTAAGACTGTGCTAAAAATATTGTCTTACACAGCCATTATATAAAGATTTGATTAAAAAAAAAAAAAAAAAAAAAAAAAAAAAAAAAAAAAAAAACCCTGCAGTTATTTTTGGTGAAGTATTGTATGGCAATTTTGTAGACTCCAGTTAGACAAAAAAAAAGTCCACAAAACACCCAGAAAAGAATACATATTTTCAGCATCATGACATCTAGGTTTTTCTGTCAGTCAGCTTCTCAGATTCTCTTATTAGCTGCAAAAAGAAATATAATGTCTGCAGATAAAAAACCCTCACAGATTAAAAAAACCCCAAACAACTCATGCATGTCTCGCATGAGCATCTACACAAGGTACCTTCAGAATCATATTTGCTACACATGCAGTGATGTCCTGCCACAATGCAGCAGCCCAGATGGGTTTACCCCTGCGTTGCCAATTGGTTTTCTTCCACTGCTGCAGCCACCCCCATATGGCATTAGCCACCATCCATCAATGCAGAGTTCAGGCCACCTTTCTCATTCAGCAGTCTCTAGGGCTAGTTGAATGGTTTTCATTTCTGCAAATTGTCTTGACACCTTTCCCTTCAGCAGCCTCAATGACTCATTGTGTGGGACTCCACACAGCAACATTTCACCTCCAGTGGTTTCCTGTCACATGGCAGAATCCATCAGTAAATACAGTATAGCCTCTTCCATTGTCTGGTAACTTGATATATGGTGGTGCTTCTTGGTCACCTGTCACCTTCTCAGGCAATGCTCAAAATCACTGGCTTCCCGGCAGGCCATAATCTGTTCTAGGATTCCTGACAAACTGGGTTTTCCTATTTGGGTTCATTGTGTAATTAATGCTACCCACTTACACTGTGTATATGCTGGTAGTGTGATATATTGAGAGGTTGTTTCCCATTTGATTTGCCTCGCTCCTTTTGATTTCTTTGTTGAAGAACCTGCTTTTTAACCTAACCTCCCCCTTCCTGCTTTTATTTCCTCTTCTTCTTATTTTTCTTCTTCCTTTTCTTCTCCCTCCCTTACTATCAGTAACTTGCCTTGTTCATTTTTTGTTTTCACTACAGGGACAATTACTGTAGTTGTTGTGGTTTGAGTCCCTGTCTCAGCCATAGTGTCCTCAAATGCAATTTGGGTTCCTGCCTCAACTGCAGTCCTCTGAGAGTAGTGAATAGTGGCTCGACAGGCAGAGGCCAGGCCCCAGCACAGAGCCAGAAGCTGCTGGTTTTCATGGGGGTAAACAAGACACCCTTCTATTGGTCATAGTGGCAGTTTGTTAGGGTTGTTTACCTGTTCAGGTGTAAAGTCCCAGGCAAAGGAGGGTGATAACCACCCAAGGAACCTGCCCACATCCTTCCATGTATCCTGTCATCCAGGAATTCAATGCCTCAGGGCAGATTTCAGTAGCTCCTCACTATAGGTTATTTTCTCTTACAGCAAGATGATGACAGAATCCATTAATTCCAAAATAAGGATAAGCAACATCCATGGAAGTCTGTAATATAAAACCATTCACATCCACCTTGGGCAGGGAGAAGGAAGTGTTTTCACTCATTATTGTTTGTGTTAATATGTTCCCAAACTCAGCAAAACAAACTGATTAGCAATGTAGCTGACAAATGCCATGTGCCATACAGGAGCTTGCTACTTGATAACTAGTTTTCACCATTTACTATAGCATTCATATGGAATATGAAAAGTAGTGCACATGTCAAAATGGAGACACAGATACATTTCCCACAGACACTGCTGAAAAGCTGGGGAGAAACTTAGAAAATTCTAATACAGGAGAAAGATGTGTACTTCTAAACCAGATTTAATAGGTTGATTGCGGCGTTCCGTTGTTCTCTCCCGGCCCCAGGCAGCTCTGGCGCCTGGAGTGGCACTGCTTCTCTCCGGAGACCGGGTTCACCACTTGTTCCTGGGCGTGGCTCCATTCCACGCTCCGGGTGGGGCTGGCCACGGTTTCTACTGCCACGTGCGAGGGATGAAGGCAAAGAAGGAAGGAATTCCACTTTGCCCACGAGGGAGGCTGAAAGGCTTTAATGGCCGCGGGGAGCCACAGTGGAGAAGCTGCAACCCGCTTCTAGCGCCCGCATGGGGGAAAATGGCCCCAAGATCCGAGCGGTGCAGGGTTTTATCAGGGGCGGGTTGAGGAGAGCAGAAGCTCCCCCGCCCAATGGGGACAGGCGCCGTGGTGATGACATGGACCATGGCACCCAACGAGGATGCAACAGGGGCAGACCCCGGGCTCCGGGGCAAACGGGGTTGCGGGATCGGGGTGACAGACACCGAACTCTCCGGACGGGACGGGGAGTGGTTACAGGAGTGGCAGACTGAAGATCCAATAGTAAGAGACCCGGAGCGAACTACCGGGGAGGGGGGAGGAGAAACACAGGGGGTGTGTGGGGGTACACAACACTCGGCTAGCTAACATAGATCAGAACCCCTAATCTGAACCCAAACCTGGGATGCAACAGTTGATGATTGGTTTTTCTTACGTTAGTGTTACCTATTGAAAATTCCATTATATTACTGTCAAAATGAAGTCTTCTAGAATCTTCATGATGGCATTGCTAATGTTTTCATTTTCCTATACAAAATGCAATAAATTATAGAAATTGTGTATAAAAAGAATCTAATTTACATGATCTACAGACGTGATCTAGCAGAGTCTGTTAATATGAATGAAGTTTTACTGACATATGTAAACTTTGAGTTTAACTACAAATGTGACATCAACATTTTATAAATGAACTTACTCAAGAAAAGGTAGGATAGGGAAAGTATCAATTTCACAGATGTCCCAGTCTTGATCAAAATTTCCTTAAGCTTCTTCTAAGCAGTGAATATTGAGTAAGCATGATATTAAATAGTACCTGTTGTCATTTGTAAGAGTATAGAGAAAGAAAGGATATCACATTGAAGTATCTCTACACACTCAGTTAAAACACAATCCAAAATAAAAATGGATTCTGAAGTATCAACAAATATCTGCCCAAACATGTGCCAACCCACGTCTGCTTTGTCTGCAATATTTACTGCAGAGACAGAAAACACATTTGACTGTGAATGGTGTCTTGTGGGACTTAATTCCAAAGCTGTTCTTTCAGGATTTAGATAAAATATGTCCCTCAGCTACTAGTAGTTTTCAAGAATGCCCATGCCTGTGGTTCAGTGTATCATAATACCTCTTTGCTACTATCTTTGATTACACATTGTCATTCTACAAAACACAGAAATTGAAAGATGGAGAACATAAGAACCAACTTTTCAAAGAACCAGCATTCCTAATCTCTTTTATCCTGGAATTAAATTCATTTGTGTTGTTCTCATTTGAGATGTTTTTATTATTACTGTTCCTATAATCTCCTAATAATTCATTTTGCCTATTCATGCTTATGCTTTTTCAAAATCTGAAAGGAATATATTTTTAATATATATTGTAATAAAATAACCATTTCATATGACAAAAAATTTATTAAATTGAAGGAATGGAAGTACTGTTCAAAAACCAAATAGCTCATTTAGAACAATTTTGCTAAAAGACACACTGTAAACCAGAACTTTCCTGAGACTCAAAAAACCAAAGGGATATTGCCTGTGTGCTGACATGGGTGGCTGATGGGAAGAATATTTCAGACTCATGGCAATTGACAGGAGAACAGAAAATTGTCCATTCATGCTACAGACCCCAGTCGTCATCTCCTCTTCTGGTGTCCCCAGCACAGGTCAAAACGGAGTAAATTGTGTTTACAACAGATCTTAAATAATATTTCTTGAAAGCCTTTGTATATTGTAACTGGATATGATGGATCAGAAATGCACTATTGGAATAGTCCTGACCTTAACTGTCAATTTAGTGTGCTGTAGGCCCTGCAATCAATTTGCTCTCTGGGACTTTACATAGGGAGAGAACTTATGTATCTTAGCTTGGCAATAAAAAACATAACATGGGGTCTAGGACACCCAGAATTTAAAGCTACAGAAAAGACAAAAATGCACAATTTCTTTTTTCTTCCAGAAAGTTCTCTTAAGACTAGGATATCATGGAGGGAGACTCCTGATACTGTTTTGTAGATGAATGTCACTGATGTAATATTTTCAGTACTAGTGTCTGAGGTTCAAGTTCTATTAAGCTTCTTCTGCAAAAAAATCGTTATCAGAGATTATTAGCATACTTAACAGTCTCAAAATGCATGTGTTTCTGCATAATAACCCCCAAATAACTCAGACACTAGTACTGATGTTTAGCTTGTGATATTCCAGTACCATTCCTTTTAATTACATATCCTTATAATAAATATTTAGTCACAGACAAGAACAGGCCCAAGTTTTCCTTAGATACTTCAGTTCATAATTGGTAATTGCCTTTACTGATTCTATAGAATGTTTTTGTGTTAAATAATATAACTTGTTCTTCCTGACTAATCACTGCTTTTGAACTTCATTGAATCTCCTATGTATAAGAATCACTAATTATAGATATTTTTCAAGGAGTTTATTTCCTTTCTAGGAAGAAAAGTTGACTTTTGCCTTAATATGGGAGAGTATCTCTTTCTTTCTTACTGTAGCTTCATAGTTTACAGAACAGCCAAAATTACAAAGGAAGTAACTTTATTACCTGCAAGGAAAAACAGTGCTTGGGGCATGAAGGAAACAAGCTTCTAAAAGTGAGATTATAAATAGACTCAGTGTTTCCAGGCTTTCTTTGGAAAATAATGTTTTTTTCTTTGAAAAGACGTCTGTCAATATGAAAAGCAAACACAGACAGTGGTTTCTACCACATACAGATGAAATTATAGGACTGTGACAGGACAGCATTTTAAGCCGCTAAGCCTGATGGTGAAAGCAATTCTGAAAATGATGGTGGATCTTGCTAGGCAGGGTAAATACATGAACTGGTTGCTTTAGAAAAAAAAAATAGTATTTCTGGGTTTAAAAGTATATATACAGCTTCTGAAACCACTCAGTCAAATTGAAGAAATGTAGCAAAATTATTCTCACAATTCCAAATACACTAAACTACCACTCAAAAGGAAAAGGAATAATATCAGCCTTTTATGAACAGAAGAGAATGTAGACTTCAAATGGAAGAGATTAAAAAAACTACTTTTCCTCTGGGCTTGGAAAAATTTTACTATCAGTTGAAAAAAAAATCAGCTGCATGCATCTTATTGCAACAGAATTTGAGGGTATTTTAATAAGTTTTTGTGGGCTTTAGTAGGTTGCAATCTGCAAAAGCCCACTGAATAATTATTCAAACATCAAATATATTAGATGTAAAGAAGGTAAATATCTTTGGGTTTTAATCAAACTGGAACTTACTGTGTAAAACTAGGGTTATACATTTCAAGTTCTAGTAAAGACTATAATCCAACAGGATCTTCTGTTAGAGTCATCAAATATGAAAAGATTTTAAACTATTTTAAAAGAGAAAATTATTTACTTGTCTTCTACATAAATGTCTCCCACTGGGATATTTGGAAAAATGTAATTCTTTCAGTTTTGTCAGAATGTCCTTTTAGTAGATACAGCAATCATGAACTTTTTTGACTTGCTTGTATATTCTGAAGATTAGATAAACTAAGAATAAATTTTCTTTTCCCAAAAGTAATTTTTTTTTCTTTTATACTTTTTAATTCCATACCTATCTCTAATTACACGTCATTAAGCAAATACTGTAAGGATAAACTAGAGTACATGTACAGATATTAAGAAGTCATCCAAGAAACATCCTTTAACACCTGGGTAAGCCAAACAATGGGGAAGAATTAATATGGAATAATGTTGGTTTTTATCAACTAATTGAAAATCTTCAACTCCTGCAACATAAATTTTAGGTCACCCAAAATTTTCTTTGTATCTGTTAAAGATTTGGATCTAAATTGATAATATATAGGCTGCACCATTATAGTGGTTGACATTGTGACTACTTCTTTCAATCTATTATTCTTGCTGATTTCACACATTATGAAAATAAAAATACTTATTTAAATTTTAAACATAAAATTAAACTTTTTTATCATTATGTTTTTATCATTTGGAACTATTTACTGATTTCATTTTTTAATCTCAGCTTTTAGAATTTTCCATCCAACCAAATAAATTCAGGGGTGGAGATTGTGCCTAAAAAATTGTGAATTCAATCAGGAGGTGCATGTACTGGAGAAAAATTTAGCAGAAAAATTAAAGCTACTTGAACATAATCTAATGACTTGAACAAAATATTTAATCTCTATATAGTAATTTTAAGTACTGAAGATAAAAACATAGAATAATTAAGGTGGGAAAATATTTTTTAAATTATCAAGCCCAAACATCAGCCTAGACCTCCACCATGTTCACGACCAAACAATGTTTTCAAGTCCCGTATTGACAAGTTTTTTAGCACTTCCAGGACTGGAAGCTGTTCAAAAAACAAAATGGTTGCTGAGCTTGTGGATATATAGAGATGGGTTTGTATGATTCCATAATGCAGAACAACACAGAAATTTTATTTCCCAAATTTCTTTATTACAGATTATTGCAAATTACTACTAAAAACTGAGTAAGGTTATGATTAATAAAGAGAATACATCTAAGTTACTAGAAAATAACTAGCAGATAAGAAGGTATATATATTTCAATAGTAGCAGCAAGCATGTATTTCGTTATTAATGTTACTACAAAAATAACCAACAGGAAACTATAAAATATACCTAATTACTTATATGTGTACCTTTATATTTATTGTTTAAAGTAGTAATTGTACAAGGCTCACTAAACTGCTCTCAGAAGCAGAGTCAACCAATGATGAACAAATTCTCACTTTGAAGAGGACCATGCCATAGAACTTGGAGTTACACCGGGTGACTTGAGAACCCTGTAGTGTTGTAGTCTGTCTAGCAGGCCTTTTTAAAGAGAGACTGTATTTTGGCAAGAAAACAAAAGAAGTAGAATGCTACCACCTTGGGCAGGCCATAGATGTTGGTAATTCCATATCACTTCATGACAAGCTTACCTGCAAAGTGGTTGAAGGCAAAGCATTGCATTTGTTTGGGCTTTTTTTATTTTAGCAAAATTTTAGTACACCTTTCAGTGTATCTTTCTGGATCAAATGTCCAATACATAGCTAGGCTTGTATATAAAATGAGTGAACAATCATCTGAAGAGTCAGGCTCTAAGAGTGATAGTAACTAAGAAAATAAGTGTCTGAGGCCAGTCATCAGAGGTTTTTCTCAGGGTTCAATTTCACTTGTAGTTCTCAGCAATGTTTTTGTCATTGACTAGACATCACAGCTGAGGGCACACTGAGTTTGCCAATGACGCTAAATTATAAGAACCTGTTGATTCTCTTGAATGTAGAAAAGGCCTTATAGAAAGACCTTAATAGAAAAACCTTTGTAGACTACATGAAATTAGTAAGAACAAATGTCAAATTCATTCCCTAGTGTCCTGGGTTCAGCCAGGACAGGGTTAACTTTTGCAGTAGGCAGCAGAGGCGATGGCAAGACGCAGAGGTTTTTCTGTACTGCCTCATGTCATTTTCCAGGTACAAGGGAAGAGCTTGCTTCTGGGTCAGGGGAGCATAGAGCAGTCCAGTCAGGTCCAGCAGTGAGCATTTTGTGTGTACTCTCTTGTACAGTTTTGTTGTTAATTTTGTTGCTCTTACTTTTTGTTTTCTTACCTCATTGCCATTTCCAGTTAGTTGTTCTTATCCCAACCCATGATCTTTATCATTTGTGACTCCAATTCTCCTCTCCAGCCTATTATTTTCAAATTTAATTTGAAGTATTTCAATATTTTTCTTTTCCTTCTCTAATAAATGCAGCTGTGTACAAGGGCTCATTTTCTTCTTTTGTTTTTCTCTGATTTGTTTTCCGTTCAGAAAGTTTAAAAAATTGCAAATAAGAAATAGTAATTCTTTCCTCTTATAACTTTTTCACAGGTGAAAGTATTATAAAATGTTACATTTTAAGAAACTATTTCTCTAATTGATATGTTTACTTTGACAGTTGGCCCAATTCTGGAAGATGCTAAAAATACATTTGAATACAGTTTACTTTAAAATTTATTTAAAATATATGTCCTATTACTCCATCAAAATATTACTGAAAATCCTGCAGCATACCATATGCAATTAAAATTTCTTTGTAGTCTGATTAATTCTACCTAACAAAAAGAAAAATTATAACCACACTATATGTATGTATGTATGGTCTTTCCATCAGTGTCCACATATTACCTCTTTGGAACTTATTTCATGACTCTAAGTCTCGCATAAGAGCAAATGAGCCAGAACATGGCAATTTTACTATGTAGAAATTGTCTGCTCTACATACCAGAACAAGAGTCAAATTACATACATCAATCCTAAGTATGTTCAGGGATGCTATCGTAAGAAAGGCACTCTTGAAGAACGGACTAGAATGATAATGTTTTGCACCCTGTGCTCTTTAATTCCTTTGTTTGTTTGTTGGATGCAAATCCTGCAACTCCTACAAATATCATGACATCGTGACAAGGGTCATGATGACATATCTCTTATCAAGGCAAAAATCAGGAGTTAAAGTCCCATTAGTTTAATGAAAGAGGATTGTGAATGGATAAAAAATAAGAGTAGAAGAGCAGAATTAAAGGTATATCGACCCTGCAATAATAGAAGTCTTTGCTCTCATGTATGTGCCATTTACTGTAGATGGACGTGAACTTAGGTTTTTTGTCAGCTTTATGTAAAATTATTGGATGTTATGTGACTGTTGAAGGTGTCTTCTTAAATGAAAGGATCGATTTCCTTTCCCCTTGAAAAGAACATATTAAGGTCATAGGCATGTCATGACAGAATATAGTGTCTGGGACAGAAGAACTGAAAATTGATATATTTTAGAATTTAAAAGGAAGTCTTCATGTTTCGTTTTAAATAAAAATTAAAGTAGCAATATGAATGAGAAATATGAAATATCTATTTACATAACTAATATCACTCATTTCTATCCAGTAGTAGGCTGACTATAATTCAAGGGTGTGAGAAAAAATTACTTCATGAAGTTAATGCTTTCATTTGTGTTCTTAAGGACCCTGATGTTGGAACTAGATTTTTCATGACTTAGAAAAGGATTAGAATTCATCAATACTGTAAGACCATGGGAAAGATTGATTCAGTGATTAATCTCATGTTAAACACATGGGAACAAAACAGCTGAGTATATTTGTCTCCATAATCCCTTTTCCCAAATATAATTACAAATGGAATTAATCAACTTGTGTGTTTCTTCTGAGTCAGTAGTAGACATATTAGAATTGCTAGGCTGTATAATAACTTAGTTCAGATCAGCAATCTTCAGTGCTCAAGAAAATTAGCTACTACCACTGTATTTTAAGAAAAATTCTAGACTTCAAAATTTTTCATGGAATATTTTCCAGGGGAAATGTTAATTCTCTTAGAATAATTATTTTTATAATTTCTACCATATCCTTTGTATACTGAATATTTTTCCCTTCTTAGGGAAGATCTTCCTGTTTTTATTAAATATTCCCTGTTTTTATTCTATGTATTAGATACCTACTGAGTTAGAACATTGTCTTCTATGGCTTCAAGGGAGACAATACCAGACAATAATCAGTCTCTTTTGTAACTAGCTTCTTTGTCACAAGGCGAACTTCTACTGCTGCCTTTGTTACTGTTGGTTTCTGTGGAAAAGAAATAGAGCAGGCGAGGACCATCACAGGTATTACAATGATATGAGTTGAAATACTGTCTTGAATCTTAGAGTTGGTTGCCTAGGTTTTTGAGAGAAGCAGAGCTGAGCATATTTGTTTTCTTCAGGGCTTCTCATTGTTTTTGACCTGTTCAGCATATTTTCTTCTTTGAGACCTGTTCTATGACACCAGGGCCCTCATGGACTCTACGGGCAGAAAAGGTTGTTCACCCCAAGACTTATCCATGTAGCAAAAAGCAATGCAGTGTGCTACAAATGTTGAAAATTTGTTGTTATCCTAATTCCTACCTATTTCAGACCCTGTGTTTTTGCCTACAACACCACAAATGAGCAATAGATCGCTAAAGCTGTGAAGTATAAAAGCTTGTATGAGGGGCACATTTTTTCCTCTGGGCAAACAGACTGTCATATCATATACTAAATTCTATTTTTAAATGTGCTTAACAGTATTCTAACTGTAGTCCATTACAACTTCATTTTCAAAGACAGATACAAGATGAAATAAAATTTAGGGTGCTTCGGTTTAGGTTAAAGGACAAAAATTTCTGTGTTTATCTGACACACTCAACAACTTTATGATTTTCTTCTGTGCTCACCATTTACATCTGGTACAGTTCCAAACTATCTTTTAGTAGAAATGCAACCTGTGAAGTTGCAAATTTCTGGTGATTAAAAGGTTATAGCAAAACTACAATATTAAGAAAACACGAAACTGAATTAATCTGATAGATATACAGTCTTCCACAGTATGCTTCTGATCAAGCTAATATTTTTTCTTTAAAATGAATAAAAATCCAAAGTAAACAAATTAAACTTACAGAGATTAATTTTTTTCTTTGTACTTTTTTCTTTTTAATAGACATGGTATATTTCTTATGATTATTCTAGGATTTAAACTATAAGAAAAGAACAACTATATTTTTGTTCTTAGACACATTTCTATCCTAAAAATTTCAGCTGGTGTGAGAAAAATTGCTTACCAAATACATATACACAAATATGTGTGTAGATAGATAGATAGATAGATTACACTTTCACTAGTGTCTTGAAGGAGAAAGAAATGTTTCCAGTATCTGTAGAAAACACAGATTTTGATGTACTTTAGATGAAGGGAAAACTCTCTTGTTGTGGTTTTTTGCTGCAACAGCATGGCAGAATTATATTAAGAGCAAAGCTGTCTGTGTTATTGTTATTAGTATCAGGAAGAGTTCAAAAGATATGACACTTGGGCTGGAGTCATACAGTCTATTCACGTTTTCCCTGGACGTCCAAATGATTTGACTCAGGTTCCTTCGTCAGAGCTGTTTCATCCCCTAGGAAAACTTATGATTAAACCTATATATCTAAACCTATTCAAGAGCCATACAGACTTGCCCCTGCTGAATTTCCTGTGGAGGGGAAAAAAGCATACACCTACCACTCTCACTGGTTGTTGGGGACGGCACCAGATGATACACATCTATTAAAATATACAAACATACTTGTCCCTTTGGGGAATAAATCTGTGCCAGGTGGAAGATGGCCCCCATCGAGGTAGGATGTGATCATATAATTAACATGCACATCAGAAGCCTCAATTGTTTCCAGAAGCATTAAATTTGGAATTTCTAAACTTCTGAATGCTTTACTTCCACATCAAACTTCTGTTAGCATAGTTTTCTTTTGTGATGGGCAGCAAGGGTCAGAATGTGGAAAGGTGAAGGGAAGAAATACTATCCAATGTGTCATTACTGTAATACCAAATAGCACAGTAAAGCTCTTAGCAGATTTGTGCACTATTTGTTTGGGGTTGAATTTGGTTTTTAACTTGCTGTTGTGAAGACTGCGCAGTCTGGAAGCAAACCAGTGTACACCATGTGCATATTTTTGCCTTCTTTGTGGTGGGACAATAGTGAAATTTGAAGTACCAGGCTTAAATTCCCTTCCACCTCTTTCGTTTCCTTTCAGTGTGTCCCTTTATGTGTAAAGAGAACTTTAATTGATACTTTTTTTCTTTTATTTCTGTACAGCCACCCTAATAATAAAAGCATTAGTTGGTAATGTAAATCAAGAAATAATTAACATTTCAATTCTGAGTCCCTGATAAATTTGGCATCAAGATTTGAAGCACATCAAAATTAAAATATTCAGATGAAAGCACTTTTCAACACCTAAAACAAATTGCTTAATCTATGTGTTAAGATTTTGTTATCTTTAATTCCTATGGTCAGTTGTTTTTCTCCATCTCAAAATTACACTCTGTTTTGACAAAATTCTTAGCGGATTTTCAGTTTCAATGACAATTATTTCAGCTAGGATTTCATTATGGCTGAAGCAGGGCAGAGTTTCTCCTTCTTACTCTTTTGTCTGAGTGTGGGCATGCTCTCTTGTACATGTGTGCATTGCAAAGCATAAAGGTACACTGTTATGGAGAGGATTTTTTTTCTGTAGCAAAATACAGCTTACAGTAGCTGAGCCAATCAGAGATGAAGAGGGGAAAAAGCATAGAACAGACTCACACTGGAATGCAGCTCTAGCCATCTGATAAATTTATTAAGTTCATCTGATTAAGCTGTTTATTGTGCAACAGGTTTTTTTGTGATTTTTTAAAAAGCTACCTATAGGGTCTCAAAACTTTTAGGTTCACTTAACAAAGGATGGAAATAGCACTCTAATTTACTCCGTACTTACTCCTCTATCTCAAAAAATCCCTAAATGCCTAAAGAATGAAAACCTGGTAAAAGTGCTTGTGAGAAAGGTTAGTGTAGCAGTCCCAAACCAATACTATGTTTTTTGGGATGGAAAAAAACTTCCGTCTGTAGGAGGGCACTGAATACCCATGAGGTGGAATAGAGAGTCTGATGTTGTCGGATATCTTATTTTCTAAAAATACATTTTCTTAATCTATATTAGGTCTATGTCCTGTCATTGGAGACCTTTCTTCTTATTGTCATCTAGTGCATTTTGTGACATCACTTAATTCAAAATAATTGTTTGATATTTCCTTCAAATGCGGGCATTTATTTTTCACTATGAAAATGCAAGGTATTATTGTCACATTAGTGATATACAAAGCAGTGTGCATCATAGCAGTTTCTTGAAAATCTTTTTACTTCCACAGATAACTTACCACCACTTTGTTCGCACTTTGAATGCATATAAATATTAGTATTGGACTAATGCACATTTATCTGGCATAACTGATCACATTCTGCCTCTCTACAGGAAGATCAGACAAATTAGTCTTTCTAAATAGTGCAGTGCAGAAAAACCTCCTTTAGGAAAAAGAGTTGACAGTGAAGTTGCAAAAAATCAATATTTCAGACTTTGGGGAATATTTACATCTCTGGATCAGTTTTAGTATGATTTTTAAAATGGGAGAGAACTGTAGAGCTGCTGCTGCTGCAGTGACATCTAATGACTGCAGGACCTTCTACTGTAATGGTATGGATGAAATAGTGTTTCCACATTAATTTACTTAGTGTCTGTCACCTAAGCAAACTGATGTAAACCTGGAACATTGTAACTGCTGAGAGGAGGACCCCCAGCACAGAATATTTTTTCTAGGAGACAGTGTTCCAAGCCATGGTGTAGACAGAGTTTCAAGGTAATAGAGAATGAGAGTCCTGGTGAGACATCCTGAGCCTCTGCACCACCCAGCTTAGGGGGCTGGAAACCCGTGTTGTCCTCTCTTATAGCCACTAGAAAGAAAGCAGAAGAGTAAGCAACCCACACATGTGCTAGTCTTTTTCAGCTCTGCAGGCAGCTTGTTAGACAGTGGCCACGATACAACTTTTGATCTCTACACATCTGGTGGCAAAGAATCATGGAATACCTATTCAGGTTTTAGCGTGTATGTTTAACTAGTAAAAAGAGTGTTAATGCACAGAATGTATACAGTTTAAATGGCAGGATTTATTCAGAATGCAAATTCTTATCAAGCAAAAGACAAAAATTTAACCTGTGTGGACGCTAATGAATTCAGTTCAAGAAACTGAGAAAGTTCTTGGTCCATCAGCTGAACACGGCTCTGAGCCACATGGTCTATTTGAAGATGTCCCTCCTCATAGCAAGGTTTGCTGGACTAGATGAACTTTAAAAGTCCCTTCCTACTCAAGCTATTCTATGACTCAATCCTTGTCATTCTAAAATTCTCTCTCTGAAGCTTCATTTGAGTTGTAAAGGTCCTTGCTGCTATTTCTATACCAAGTTTCAAGCCAGATAAGACAGCTTGTTTTCTGGATTAAGTAAGGTTTGAATTTAATCAGTCGTCTATGATATTTGCTTGAGCTACAGGTCAGCTGCTAAGCCACTGTGTAAATTATATTTGAGTCAAAAAATACCGGTGCATATTATCTTTTTTTCTTGCTAGACCTGGTTTTAAACAGTCAGTTTAGGAACTCCGGTTTTATGGCTTTAATTATTCTTCAATTAATTGAGATAGTAAAAGCATTATAAATAAATTATTTCATTTGAGGGAATAGCTCTATTTGCTGAAGAATTTTTCTAGTAGCAAAATAAGTGGGAAATAGTCATCTTAAAGTGTCACATATGCATCAAGTGTACGTGATCCCTTCCAGCACACATGCTAATAGTAAGCTTTTAGTCATCAACCTACAACAAATCAAAACAGGCTGGATTTTGATTACCACCTAATGAAGTTATATCCCTTTTCCTGTAAAATAAAGGTAATCTTGACAACTGTTGATTTTTATTTCACAAGAGTTTATGATGTTATTGTCACAGGTCACTTACATAATTCAGTATACAGATAGAAAGTTAATTTGCTTTATAAGGCAGAACAAAATGCTCTGTGTTCTAGGAAATAGTACCCTGTTTTGATTAGAGTTGAAGAGTTTAAGAAATCCCTTTTTGACATATTGTTTCAGCTTGCACATCAGTATATCTTTTGCTCTCTCTACATACCCACATATGAATATATGTATGCATATATCTACAAACATTAGTGCAGTATATTCCATGGCAGAATTCTCACACAATAGTAGTCTAGACATTATTTTATAATCTTTATTGTTTGACATTTTATGGAACAGTTTTAACAAGGAATGTGTGAGACTTTTTATGACACAAGCAATCCCAGTGTGCCATGACCTAGAACAAGAAAAGGGAAGTGTCAAGAAATGTGTTTCTGCAGAAACTGTTGTACAAACATGGTCTCCTTTGCACTCAACTTGTTTGCTCAAACTGAACTGCCTGTAAATCAAAATCATTAATTAGGCACAGTATTGGCTGCACAAATTATTTTTCTCTCTTGCTTTTAAAAAGGAAAGATGTCTTATCTTAGGGTCCTTCCTTTTGCTGTTAATAACTTTTTTCAGAAGTATTGCCAGTATTGCAAGTATGGCCACTTGCCTAATTCATGGGGTGGGGCTTGGTGGGGGGTGAGAGGGGAGAAGAAAATGTAAGATTTACTTGGTATTCAGTGGCAAGTAGATCACTGAACAACATCCTCAGAAGACTGAACTGTGGCTTACAAACCAAGAAAACTTCTCCTTGACCTTCAAATTAAGTACAAACCAGAGTCTCTTTTATTCTTGTGTTTCAGAAACAATTTAAGATTTTTTTATATACAAGAAAAATGTAATCTTCTAAGACAGAAACAGCTTTAAATGCTTTGATTCCTTTACTATCTCTATTATTTCTTGCTTCAGCATACATTGATCACATGCAAAAAGATTAGCATAAA
Organism: Vidua chalybeata; assembly: GCF_026979565.1. NCBI lineage: Eukaryota > Metazoa > Chordata > Aves > Passeriformes > Viduidae > Vidua > Vidua chalybeata. Next base: position 19,798,142 of record NC_071570.1, on the reverse strand, counting down.
TCCATCATTTTGCATTGAATGGACACAAAACATTAAAGTATATCTGTAGACCAAGAAGACAGTGTTCAGTGAGATTACTCAACATTATTAAAGATAGCAAAAAAATCGACCTGATATTTCTAAAAGATAATTTAGGCACATTAAATTATTATTTATTTATTCATTTATTGAAGAGAAAACTAGGTAAATAATTAAAAGAATATTTTGTCAGGTTTATTGGTACTTCTCTGATCATGAAGGTGACTGAAAATCCCAAGAAAATAAAATTTCATTTGTATATTAGCTGAAAAGAATTTGAAAACTTAGTTTAATGAGACTTTTGCTAGTAGAAAACCTAATAACAGATGACTATTAAATTGTATTCATTGTATTAAATTACAATTCATTGTAAATTCAAAACAGTTTACTCCAGTGGTCTGCAGATCATATATGAAAAAGAATTATATTATAATTCCTCTTGCCATTTTGATTTTCCTGCATATGGTGACTTTGAGGCATGGACAACTTGGAATAAAACTGTTTTTTTCCTGTCTGACTTCTGCCATGTGTCAAGTTTGATCAAGCAACAAACAAATGAAGCACATTTATTAGCCACTAACCTTTGTGTTTCCTAAAAATATACAACAAATTAAAGAACCATGAGGTGCGTATTTCTTTATATATCCCTGTTTGCAAAATTTCTAGTATTTTTTTAATATTATTCCTTTGAACATCCTAAAGAATCCTTGGAACCTGAGTGTAAGCTACATGTTTCACTGGAAGACAGTGAAAAACATAGATGGCTGGGAAGTGTGGATAAGTCTATGAAATATATACAGCATAATAAAAAAGAACTTCTTCTGAAGGAAATTTCAAATGAAAAGAAATTCAGCTGTAATGATATATTTTTTCTAATGTATGCTTTAAACTATCTCTGCAAAAATTGTCCTGTATTTAATCTAAAACAAATGGCAGGACTATTGCATTTTAAACAAATGAAGAAAATTTGTTCTGACCTGATTTTCAATTTGCAGTCAGATTTTAGGTTATGAAAAGTTACCATGATCTTAAGTTCCATCCTAAGACAATAAAAGACTAGCAAAATTGGATAGAAACATGAATATTGAGATAAAGTGAGGTTTGTTTTGACTGATGAGGGATTTTATCTGCATTCTTGATTATTTCTTCATTTGTACATTTCTGCTCATAACAAGGTCAAGCTTTCATTCCACAGAATTTTTAAATTTTTTAAAATATTTGATTAATGTTACAAGTAAAACTACATTGATCTTTGACCACAGTCTTTTGCTTAAGCTGGGTAATTCCACCTGAAGTGAACACATGTGTTAATTTTCACTGAGGTGTATTCTTGTGACACTAAAGAAACTTGCATGACACTCATCCAACTACAGACTCTATTAATTTTTTTCTCTAGCCCTTTTTTATCTTTTTTTGTTGTTGTTGTTGTTGTTACATTTATTCACAGTTGACCCAGTATTTTTGATGCTTCATGAGAGTCAGTATCCTAGACATCCCAGGGATTTGAATGACTAGTGTAATTCCTGCATGGGAGATGAGAAGCAGAAGTATATTGTTGAACCTTTAAAGAAAGGCTGACATTTTCCTAGCCTTGAGCAGCTCTCTTCAGTATTGAAGCTTTTGCAGCTTTCAGCCCTTTGATTTATGAGCAGAAGTGTAACACATCTCGGCCATTATGGAATCATAAAAGTCTTTTATATCTTCCCATTCCATTTTTACTTAACAAAAAGCAAAAAAAAGTTAACTCCTTTCCTATTCTGTCTCCATTTTTTTATATCTTTCTACTTTCAGAATAGAAGATTATTTATTAAATATTTTATTTCTGTTAAAATGGTATGAAGACTTTTAGATGTTTATTCTCATTTCAAAAAGTCCTCTAAGAATTCTTGAACAAAATTTCAAATTCTGAAATCAGAAATTAAAACACAAATTTAAGTGTCTGAGTAGTTAAAATCAGCAATTCAAACTAAGCAAGTTAACTTTGAAAATAACACAACGTTTTCTTGTAGGATTCACATCTCATGGAGTTTAAACCACCTAAGAACAAAAACCAAAGAATTAAGCTTACATAAGTTTATTGGTTTAGTGTAACTGTTTCTGCTTCATGCAGTCTACAGGACTCTTTTTTAATGTAATCATCCACTGAAGTGATAATTTTGCTGTGCCGCAGCATTAACAATTTTTTTCAGATTTTTTGAAGGAGTAAGCATTGATTATAGTTGTTATTGGTTGTAATTTACTTCTGCAGCCTCATGCAGTTTATGCCAGTTGTAATCTCCCTGCAATCCACAGTAAAATTTCTATCAGCTGCACTGAAGGCAAAATGAGACTACTTTTAGCAGTGCCTCCCTATGGTTAGTGTGGACACTTAACAACAATTTCACAATCATATTAATTATGTTACCTGCATCTGTGTATCTGTCCACAGTGAAAAACAAGCTGGTCTTGTCCTAGAATTTAGTTCAGAATTCTGCTTGTGTTAATACTGACCTTCAGTGGAATTTACTGATTTTGGTTCAGCCTTACACTAACACTGAAACTACACTCACTACTAGCCAGCTTCTACAGGTCAATGCAAACCCTGACTGGAAATACATTTAATTATTTTATTATTATTATTATTTTGTGAATAGAAATTGACAAAACAACTCTTCTAGCTGAAGTTCAACTTACTTGCCTTTGTAGATATTACAGATGCTCCTTTCAAATCACTTCTATTACTCTTGCAAAGTTTTGCAAGACAAAAGGATTTGAAAAACAACTTTCCGTCACTTCTAATATTCTAGTAAATATTCTAGCTAGACAGTAGAAAATTCAGATGAAGGCCGATAAGAGCAAGTGAACTGAGACATATGTCTCAGAACTACATTATTGATTTTTGAAAGACTCAAGAAGAGACTTCTGACTCAACAGTGCACCACTAAACAACAAGAAAAATTTATATATTCAGAATCTGCTCTCTTAACACAGAAAGAATAAAATTTTAAAAGCCAAAAGAATAATGATTTCATAAAAAAAGCCATATGAGTCATAAACTCAGATTTTAGGCACCGTCCTGGGTCATAAGTTTTAGCACTTCACAGCCACACTTGGAAACTCTGGAAGGAATTCAAGTACACATGTGTGAACGTCTAGTGTCATTTGAGGCATCCTATGGAAATCAATTTTTCTCTCAGGTGTTGCCCTGAAAGGATGTGGAACTGTCAGATTTCACAGAAAACACAGTGAGGTACAGTTTTCACCAAAGTATTTTAAATTACACTTCTATTTGTGAAATGGGTTTTGAATGCATTATACCAAATGAGAAATCCAAACAGGAAATTGTTACTCAAATTTAGTTCTCTCAAATTTATTTTCTATTTGTTTGTTTGCCTCTTTATAGATTTTTAGTAGGTTAAAAAAATCCAAAAACAAAACAAAAAAATCCCCACACCATGCCTATCTGTCAGCACTTAGAAATTTATTGGAATAATTTGCAGTATTAATTAGCTGGTGAATAAAATCTAAGGTACATGAGAGAGCACTTTTGTTCATATTTCCTTCAATAGTATGCCTATTTATACCAACAAGCCATCCATATTATAAGGTAAACTCTTTCAGGAAATACAACAAAGCAATTAATGAGTTTCAGTAGTGTGAGAGTTAAGTGCAGTTCAAAGAAGTCAAAGGAAAGACTTTAGAGAGACAAAATTATTTATGCCATATAAAAAAATATACTTCTTCATTTCTCCTAGTCTGCAGAGTCTCTTAATATCATAAGGTTGACATTGGTCCAAAAAACATGGCAATCAGAACCATTTAAAAATTAAAAATGAAGATTATGAAAAGAAATAATAGCATACAACTCGTATTTCAATTGAAATAATGAGAGAAAATTCTTAAGACCCCACACAAACCCAGAAATCGTCATTTGTATTTCTACAGCTGAATTTCCTATAGGCAATATAAATTACTTTGAATACAATATTAGAATTTTCCCATTTTCTTTTCCTTTCTGTTCTCCAGAAAGGAAAAGAAAAGCTTTTTTTTTTTTTAAATTCTTTTTAAGCTCTGTTTCAGACATATTTACTGCCTTTTATAGACAGACTAAATTTTTTGTTGCTCCCGAATGACTTAACATGCTCTTTCTCTTTTTCATTTTGCTTCTGACTCCTTTGGGCAAAACCAGTGCCTCTCTACCACACTAGAATGTCAAGAGATTTTATTAATACATTAAATAATTTGGATTGGGATTTCTAGGTATAAAATGCTGCAATCATAACAATTTATTTCATACACTGCTATAGCAAATTGAGACTTCATAGAAATACAAAATCATAAACACAGAAAGAGGGGCCACAACATTAACTTGTTTAACTAGTATACCAAACAGTTTCTGTGTTAAATTGTGTTTTATCCTGCTTGTGTGAATTTATTCCCCAACCGAGGCAGACATGCTAGACACCAACTCCTGAAAGGCTATCTTTTTTTAATCAATATATAAAGGACTTCATGCATTTTGCATTTTGAATGACCTACACATATTCAAAAAAAAAAAAAAAAAGAAAAAAAGCGCCAAAAAAACCCACTTTTATCTATAACAAGAAAATAAATGCTTTAGGATACATCTAAAACTAAATTAGATCACCTCTCAATGTCTGAACCTCATAAATTATGAGGCTGTTGGATTCTTCTTTTGGCAAGGTTAAGAAATGACAGGCTTATGTGATGTGGAGTGGACATGTTGTGGTTTTTTGCCCTTCACACTGAAAAGACTGAAACAAACACAGAAAAAACCCCAAACACTCCTCCCACCTCAACAAAATAGTAGGTAGGTAAATTCATTATTTGCACAAACCTGCATACAAGAATTCTTTATGGTTCACAAAGACATACCTATGGAGTTGTGCAAATAAGTTTGTTTTGTTTTGTTTTGTTTTCCTCAAAAATACCAGTTTTAAAGTAACAGCAAAATCTTAATAGTACACAGAGCAATATCATCACCTCCTACAGGAGAAGAAATGCCTGTGTGGTACATTTTTACCTTCAATGTCAAGCAGTAAGAATGGAATGCTATGAGAGACAACTTATGATAGAAGTTTTCTGTATTGTGTTCTCTTTCCCACTGGAATCACTGGCATACAACTTTTGCCTGTTCACAAAACTTTAAGGAATACACATTTCCTGTCTAAGCCACAACATTTTTCTACTCTGTCCTACAGGAAAGAGTGAGATCTTCAGCAGGAAGAAAAATCATATTCATATATCCATCCAGCATGAAAAGATATTAAACTTTGGGCAGTTTTTTCCCAAGGGAATCAGTCAAGTTTATTTCCCTTCTCCCTCTTTAAGATTCAAAATTGCCTCCTGAAGCTTAAAACCACCTAACAATAAAGATCCAGATTCCAGAAAGAACACCAGAAAGAAGGCAGAAGTAGTGAGACTTTATAAAATCTGTGTTTGAGATACTATTGCCAGTAAGTTGGCAGAAACATCTTTGATTGTCAGAAAAATCATTTTCTTGACAGGAGAGGATAGCCACAGTGAGTGTCATGCAGAAAAATCAGAGTTAATGGTCCACTATGAAAAATTTGTTTCAAAGTAGAATTAATACTGGCAGCTCAAGTGCAGACAGGGACTTGCATGCACGATATTTTTAAAAAACCCAAAACCAAACCAAACTCAGCTTTTCAGTTGTGTATGAGAAATAAAAATTACCAGAATTCACATGTTTTCTTGCACAAACAGGTGAAATCAAATTAATTGGATAAAGTTTGGAAATGCTGAAGATATAAATAGATAACAGAAAATATTTGAAGCTACATTCACCCAAGGAGCAAGTACAGAGATAGCCAGTTTTGCATTCAGAAGCTTTAATTCTAGGCAAAATTCTAAAACAAAATTAAATTATCAAAGTTTATTTAGCAGCTACAGGTTCACTGTCTTATGTGTGACATTAGCCTATTATTGCTAAATCAGAAAAAGCATTATAATATTAAAAGCAAAACTAAATAAGGATTAACTGGAAATTTAATGGGGCTTTGATAGTTTTCTGTTGCTAAAGCAAGATGATATGTCTTTCCCACTACCTACCATCAAAACTCAACCTAAATATTCAAAAGTTCTTCCCAGCACCATTTTTGAAAGCAAAAACTTCTCCTTGGTTGGGATTTGGACTGAGCACACCGAGAGTTTCACTCACATTTTATTCTTGAACAGAAAACAAGACTCCAGTCTTCAAACACTAGCTGACGCAAAAGTCCTGTTGGTCTTTCTAGTGGAAAAGGCCTGAAAGAGATGAAGAACATAAGCTAATTGCATTAGATTGATGGCAAGGAAGTAATTAGAAACCTTGCTTCATGGAAAGAAAATTTTACTCTGACTCTTTCTGTGCCACTAAATCCAAAACCAAGCTTTGTGTTGGCACTTTATGCTAAGCTGATTTTCATCTAAACAAGCATGTGCACAGAAGCAGAATAAAGGCAGTAAAGAGCTTCTCAGTAGCATGAACATCTTTCCTAGCAAGTTCAGTCTTCTGCAACTTTACAGACTCTGAAAACCTTTTATTTTTTTAACAAAGAAATCTCAAGTGAGTTTAAAGTTATTAATTTTTTAAGAACTATGAATTTATTTAAATTGTGGTAAGCATTTTAAAAGCTATGAATTCATTTAAATTGTATGGGCATCTTTTATCTGGGCCAGCACCTTTCATTTCCAGTTTTTATTGTGGCTTATATTTCTTGTACTTAAAAGTGAGCTCTGTTCTGAAGTTTGCATGGTACGTTATGTACTACATGGATCAAGTTCACACAGAAGTCAATGAGTTTGACTCAAGGGAAAGTGCTAAGCACATTTCTAGCAGGAACTATGATGAAGATTGTTATGATGACATAGTTCCAATTCTCTCAGAGCTATTATAAAGATGAACTATATTTCAGACAACTTGAACTTTGAAAATACCAATTCTTAAAAAATAAGTCCTTAGTAAATCAGTATCACAAGTGATCAACATAAAAGCAGAAACCTAGAGAGATCTCAATAGAAAATTGGAGCAGAAAAAGCAAAGTTTGATGCAGAGAGCAAGAAGCAAAACTACTGAAGAATAAAAAGGAAGCTCTGTTCCAACCATATAGGGGAGAATGTGAGCTTCTGATTGAACTTCTGCATTGATTACCTTATACTTATATAATCTTAAATGGTTCTGAATGACAAGTGACTTCTTACTCATAAACACAAGTTATAAATGCAAAACTGAAGCCCATGAATGGAGACTCTTGTGGGTTTTTCACTACGGAAGAAAAATCAGTCACAAAATTAGGTATTTGCATAATTGAATTCACAAAATGTCTCAGGCAGAAGGGGACCTTCAGGCAAAATTTATTAGAAATGTCCTCCCATTGAGCCACAAGAGGCAGAAAGGATCCCCTTGCTTTCTAAACTCCCCAGAGGAGTCTGGGTGCATGTGGATCCAATCAGCCCCAGACATCATCAACAGTTTATGTGTAAAGGATACAGGTATAACTGAATAAATTGTATAAGTTTTTCTGAAGGCTTAAAGATGGAAAATTCAGATTAGATAGATATAGCTATACATATAGATACAGATTATATAGATTATATAGATAGATATAGATAGATAGATAGATAGATACAGTTATAGATATATAGATATAGATAGATATATAGATGATACAGATAGATAGATAGAGATAGAGATAGAGATAGAGATAGAGATAGAGATAGATAGATATAGATAGATATAGATAGATATAGCTAGATATAGATAGGTCTGATTTATTATGAAAATGCTTAGACAAAGAGATCTTAATCAGAATTACTACACAGTGTAGGATCTTTAACAACTATTACAGTATAGTGCACTATAAAGCAAAATTGAACCAATTATATTAAATCAATTGTATTAAAACTACAAAAGTAATTATTAAACAGAGATTGGTATTACTACCCAATACCAACAGTCATGGGCAAGTGTCTTTTGCTCAGCCTCAAGGAGTAACCTTAGGGAGTGTCCCCACCGAAGGAGGTACTCTCCATATACACTGGAGGGGTATATTAGAAGACCCTGATTTTAAAGTTTGGGATTGGTCTTGATTAAGTGATTGACTGTCAGTCATAGGTCTCCTGGCCAGCTGCATTACCTCAGCAGCTTTAGATAAGTAATCTGTAGTATCACTTGTTTGTTTCTTTAGCCAGATATTTTACCAGTCTACCTTATCTTCATCTCACTATCAGGATGTTTAACTTTGGGATTGATGAGTCAGAAAGATTTTAGCATTATTCAATACCAAAAGTAGCATGATGCCCGCTTCTTCATTTACCACAGATAGTTGTGCAAGCAGGGCATTGTTCAGGTTGTTTTACTTCATTCCAGGCAGAGCATCCTGCGACAGGAAATATTGTGAGGAACCAAAAACATCATTGTTGTATGCACCATATTGGTTAGGTGATGAGGGAGATGTTTAGAAGCTCTTAAATCCACAAAATCCCAGAAGAATAAATTTTTTAATCTCTGTCACTCTGTGATAGCATTCTGTTCCTATTAACTTGGGTGGATACGACTGAATTATTTATCTTTTTCTTCTGTTTCTGAATCTCTTATATCCTCTCTAAAGCTCCTCAGAATGTGGGGATAGGAAGTTCTAGCTAGTGTTGCTGCCATGTCTTGAGTTTTGCTTCAGAAAAGTGTATGGATCAAATGAAACAGTATTTATATTAAAGGAGTATTAGGAATGATGTATTTATGTGTTATTCTAAAATGCAAATTGCTGCATCACTTTTTTATATATGGCTTACTTCACTGTCCTTCCTTTCAAATACTTGTTTTTCTCTAAGTCAGTTTGGATTGGGGGATGAGAGCTGGGTGTGTTTTATTTTCTTTTTTTGTTCTTTGCTTTATTTCATTAGTGACATTTCCTCTAGTTTTCTCTTAACAGCTTAATCTGTTTAAGAGCTCAAGAAATTTTATAAATATGAAGATTGTAGGTTTTTTGTCTTTTTAATCCAAAACCTGAGATACTTGCACCTGAATAGCCAATCTTGAAATGGTGAGATGTTGGAGGATGTAATACTAAAGACTCAATAAAGTATAGCTAGGCTGGAGCATCAAAGCAAGCATGTAAGTATGCAACAAGGATACAAGTTTCATAATAATCATGTTTCTTGCTTTCCTCAAAATTCAAAAGGAAGAAAGAAACTTGACAGTACTTCCTCTGCCCATTCTAAAAATAACTGATCCAGAAGAAAGCATGTCATTTAATGCCACTGGTTTGGACTACTGTCCACACACAATCCTAGGAAACAAGAGAAAAATCTTGCACAGTCTCTGTGGTATTGCAAAACTCAAATTTGCCAGCATCCATATTGTGGTGGTTTGTTGTTTTGTAATTGTTCTTTTGTTAATCAGTTCATAATGGTTTGCCCCATGTACCCTGTTCTGTTTCCCTAATGGTTTAGCCCTAAGTTGTTTACTCCAATGTTTTCCTGCCAAGCTCCTGTCAATCCCCATGTCAGTTTCCCCAGTACCTCCCTTGCACCTCCCTTGCCTCCTTATAAGTCTCTGTCAATCCCCACTGCACTGCCCACTAACCCTGCCTGTCAAGTTGGACACTTGTCTTTTATTCCAGAATGTTCCCTGTCTGTTGCCCCTTCCCTAGCACACAACTGGACTGTTAAACCTGCTCCCTCCCCTGGATTGCCCTCATTGGACAACCCCGGTTGTGTTCTCCTCCTGTAATGCCTCCCCATTGGATGAGAGTTGTTTCCACCCCTCATACCCTCCCCTCTTTAAAAGACAATGCAACCCTCAGTCCTTTGCCTACTTGTCCCTGAACCCTCCTCGGTAATAAACTGCCTTGGAATTCATGCAAGTGGCCCCTCTCTGTTTCTTTGTCTTGGATCCTCGTCTTGTTCAGTAGCCGTGTTACCCACACCACAGCCTGCTGCAGGAAGCTGCAACTCCCTGTGAGCATTGCTACCCTAGACGTCTCGAAAAAGATCTGGGGAGCCACTCTCGTGGTGCTCCCTGGTCATGAGGAGTGTGCCCTGTGGCCGCAGCCTGAGCACTACAGTTGGCGCCACCAACGTTGGGTGTCTTCTCTACTGCGAGGAACACTGCACCTGCTGCACGTCACTCCTGCAGGAAGAAGCCCACAGAAGGACTGAACTACTAGGCAACTCTGCCTCAGATTTTACAGTCTTGCTGGCCCAACACCTCCATGTGAGCACGCCAAGTTTTATTTGGTGGTGCTTCCAGAGGAAGAAGACACAACCTTCCCCCTGGTGTCTGGCAAGGCGTCTTCAGGACCAAGGACCCCCTCTGCAGCCTTCATTCCGGGACCCAGTGGTTTGGTGAGTGCCCTGGTGGCTGGAGTGGACCTAGCTAGGGACTCGGGTGGTGGGCAGCCACATCCAGAGGGAGGGGACACGCTGCATGCGGCGTGAGTGGTCTGCCCCTGTCGGCTTCCTGGGCCCTCTTTTTTTTCCTTTTCCTACTTTCCCTGCAGAGGGTGGGTGAAATAACACTGAGTGGCCAGGATGGCCAGGTACAAAAAATTGGATTTTGGAAACTAGTGGAAGTCAAATTAAAGGATGCCACCAAGAGGGATGACCCCTCAGTCAAAGACGGGTTTATGCAATTATTTCTATTAATTTGGGATGTCATCAAAGAAAAGGATCAGGGAGCTAAAAAACAACCAAGTTTATCCCTGGTTTTACCCAGACCTCGTTGTCCCACACCTTCTTCCCCCATTCTCTCTTTCCCTACACTAGGTGGGCAGAAGGGAGCAGCATGTCAAAAGACACAGGGATGCCACCGTCTCCCTGGCTCCCCCATACCCCCTCAGTACCCTCACCCTGACAGTGCTGGCCACACTGTCAGGGACCTCACCCCAGACCCTCAATCCAATCCCTTTGCCCCAGTTACAAATCCCTGTTTTGAGGCCCAAGTCAGTTTTATTCCCAAAGATGGTTCCCTTCTCTACCCTGGAGAAGCACCACAAAATGGCTGCTGCCTCATGGCAGGCACCGTTTCACCGCAAAATGGCTGATGCCTCATGGCTGGTGCTTCTCCTTCCCAGAATCCTTTCCTTCCCCTTCCTGCTCAATCTCCAGATCCCTCCCCTTCCTTCAATCCCCCTTCCTCTTCCTTTGTGGTGGGTGGTCTTCCCCCTCCTGTGGCTCCACCCAGGGTTCCACCCATGGCTCTGCCCCCCAATGTATCATCCTCCTCCCCCTCTCCCACGTCATCCATTGCCTCCACCCCCCAGCCTATGGTCTCTGCCCACAGACTTCCTGTTTCCCATGCCCTACCTTCCGGTTCCCACGGTAGTGTAGGGGCCGAGGGTGTGGGGCCTGGGGAACCAGAAGTCCTGGAAGATAACAACCCACTGTTCCTGGCCCCAGTCACCTACAGTGCGAGGGGGGAACACCCTACATGGGAACCCCTCTCATATCAAAGCATCAAAGAACTTTGCAGAGCAAAGCGTGAATTTGGACAAAAAAGCAAATTTTTCCAGAGCCTTTTAAAAACAACATTAGTATTACACACAATGGTCCCCGCAGACTTAAAATGGTTGTTCAGTTGTTTGCTCCCTTCATCTGAATATAAATTGTAGAAACGCACATGGAAGAGATTAGCAGGGGACCTCCTTCCACAGCTTCTGCAGAGTTCCGAATGCTCCACCAATGCTGATGGTGATAACATCGCTCTTGACCATCTAGTTGGTAAAGGTGACTGGGAACAGGCCAGGAAAGAGGCAGGAGGCCTTCCACAGCTTCTGCAGAGTTCCGAATGCTCCACCAATGCTGATGGTGATAACATCGCTCTTGACCATCTAGTTGGTAAAGGTGACTGGGAACAGGCCAGGAAAGAGGCAGGAGGCCTTCCTAGGGTGGTCTTAGATAACAGCAAAGCCATCACAGAGAATGCATTTCTTAGTATGCCCTCAAAGGAGCCCATTCAATCTTACATTGCTTTGAAGCAGAGTATTACAGAGCCCTTCATAGACTTTGTAGACTGTGTGCAGGAGGTGGTGGAGAAAAAGGTTGAGGACTCCATCTTACAAGGACAACTCATCTTGGAAGTAGTCTCCACCAACAAAAATGAAGCTCGCAGAAAGGTTATCCTGGCACTGCCATCTGCACCTACACCCACACTAGACCAACTAATAGAAGAATGCACAAGCAAAGCCATGACACAAACAGAGGAACCATCAAAGAAGATTGTTGTAAGAGAGAGGGCAGCGTCTCCTGCGGTCGTCCCGCTGAGGAACCAGCTTCAAAAAAGAAGATGTTTTCATTGCAATCATGAAGGGCATTTCATCAACCAATGCCCTTTCCTGGGGAGGGCACCTCCTCATGGGGGAGGAGCAGGGGAAGGGGAAATTCCCCAACAACAAAAAAACTGAGAGTGGAGCGCGAGTCTGCTCCACGCGTAGATAAAAATGGGGCAGACCACAGGGGGACTGATACTACTGCTATTAGCAATAATGTTTCTACCAAGGACAAGATTTTCCATACCGGCTAAGACTTACTGACCCACTTTTCTAAACAGGACTGGCAAGTAATCGCTGCTATGCCTGGACTTCTTTCTCATATCCAACAGGCAGAGGAACACAAGTGCATCACTTCCTTAAACTGCAAGTATCTTGTTGTCGGGGACACCAAATACACTCCCCTTGAGATCGCCCCAGGAATCCTGTCACTTGATCCTGAGTGATTCAGTCTCATGACATGCTGTGTCCACCCCACGCTCTTCCTGCCAAAGGGCCAGGTCATTCCAGTGCCTTACACCACCAGTGATGACCTGGACCTTTCCATTTACTTCACAGAAATGCTGGGAGAGGACAAGACCCCTCGTATGGTGTGGCCTTAAGAGCAGGGGGCATTCCATCCAGTTGCAGGGGATAATGGACATGGGGGCAGACATGATGGTCATTCCTCCACACAAATGACTGTCACAATGGGAGCTGCACAGTGTGAGCAGCAAGGTTCTGGGTGTTGGGGGTTCCCAACTGGCAAAATGTTCAAAGACCATTGTGCAAATTGAGGGACCAAATGGACAATTGGCTTCAGTACTTCCATTCATTTTAAATTCCAAGTTCACTCTCTGGGGGAGAGACACCATGTCCCAATGGGAGGCCAAATTGGAGCTTCTGGTCCCCCAGGATTTTTAAAAGCAGCCACTGAAGAGTGCCCTACCAAAAGCTGAATTGGCTCACAGATATACCAGTGTGGGTAGAGCAGTGGCCGCTGAATAAACAAAAATTAAGTGCACTCACTCAAATTGTGGAGGAGGAGTTGGCCAAAGGCCACATTGTTGAGACCAATAGCCCCTGAAACTCCCCGGTATTTGTCACCAAAAAGCCAGGGAAGGACATGTGGTGTCTCCTCCATGATTTGAGAAAAATAAACAATGTCATCGAGGACATGAGGTCTCTCCAGCCAGGGATGCCATCCCCTTCAGTGCTCCCCCAAAATTGGTCATTGGCAGTTATTGATATCAAAGAGTGCTTTTTTCAAATTCCCCTCCACCCAGCTGACGCTCTTCACTTTGCTTTCTCTGTGCCCTCCATCAGCAGAGAAGCTCCCATGAAGTGCTACCACTGGCAAGTTCTCCCACAATGGATGAAGAACAGTCCCACCATCTGCCAGAGATATGTCACCAGAGTTCTGTCCCTGGTGCACGTCAAAGCGGGAGATTGCGTTATATATCATTACATGGATGATGTTTTTGTTTGTGCCCCCGATAACAGTGTGCTTGCAGGAGCGTTTGAGGGCACTATCACTGCCTTGTCGGCAGCTGGATTTGAGTTACAAGAGTTAGATTAAGTATAGAAGCTGCTGCCTTGGAGGTCTCTGGGCCTCAAAATTGCAAGTAGGACCATAACACCTCAAAGGGTCCTCATGAATGACAACCCGAAGACCCTATGGGACCTCCACCAACTGTGTGGGTCCTTGAACTGGATCAGGCCCCGGCTGGGGCTCACCATGGGGGTTCTATTCCCTCTTTTCAACTTGTTGAGAGGGGGTGAGGAGATGGATTCCCCGAGGGCCCTGATCCAGGAGGCCAAGGCTGTGCTCAAGAAGGTGCAATCCACCTTCCACTGGCAAGCCCATCGATGCTGCAAGGGTCTGCCCTTCTGCTTTATCATCTTGAGTAAGTTGCCACACCTCCATGGGCTCATTTTTCAGTGGGACATGGACAAATGGGACCCCCTCTTAATCACAGAGTGTGTGTTCCTTAGTCATCAGTTGTCCAAAAGTATCATAAGGCCACAAAAGCTGATGGCTCAGCTAATGACAAGGGCTAGGGTCCGTCTGCAACTGTTGGCAGGGTGCAATTTCATATGCATTCACATACCCATCAAAACATCTACAGGGAAGATGACCAAAGAGACCTTGGAGCACTTGTTCCGTGAAAATGAGAGCTTGCAGTTTGCTCTGGACAGATATCCAGGCCAAATTTCCATCCACCATCCAGCACACAAATTATTTAATAATGAAAGATATCCAAAGTAAGCATCCACTGAAAGCTCTGAGTGTGCCAGCCAGGAAACCCCTGCCCTGTGGCCGCAGCCTGAGGACTACACCATATGGCTTTGTTGTATGAGATTAGTAGCATCTTCATTTTGAAAACCTTAAGAAAACCACTGATTTTCCTGGGAGCTATATATATCTTCTACTCCCTGCTCACACTCTCACAAGGCCTTTTTTTCCACTTTTAATTTCACTTGAAGAGCTGGAGTCCCTTTTCCCATTTGATTTTTGTCTCAAACTTTGCTACAGCAAAGTATAGGTCCTTGAATAGACTCCCATTAATAATCACTTGATTTCTCACCTCTTGCCTTCTAGGGAATTACAAAAAATTACTTTTTTTTCATTCCTTCTATGCTGCCTTCTTAACCACAACACTTTTCTTGAACTGTTCATTCACTCAGTTGGGTTTACACCCTTCCTCTAATTTTTTCCCTCTGTTGGAATACATAATTCGCAATACTATAAATCATTTGGCTGGAAGAAATTCCAGATTTTTCTCATATTCAAGTCATTAAGCTCTTCAGTACAATTGACTTTACTAATTATTCCTCTAGTTCATCAGAGTTTGTGCTATTTTAAAATCCAGACTAAGTCTTAGTTTCTTCCTTTCCTCCCCTATAATAAAATTTGACTTCACAGCTGAATATGCCCTGTTCTCTTTTCTCTGTTCGTTATGCTTTTTACCAACTTTTTGCTTTATGTCCTTGAGTTTCTTGAAGTTTTATTTTCTTCATGAATGACAGTAGTGTCAAGTGAGAAAAGAGGTCAGCTGTCCTTTGAAAAGTTTTCAAGGAGAGCACAGGGGAGTTCTATTTTAAGGATTCTTTTTCAGGTGTCTATGAAGACAGAAATCCTTTGACTAAAGATATACAAAAGTCAGATTTTTTTTTTTCTGTTGTAATATGCTAGGGATTTTAAATTTTTTTTTCTGTTCACGTATATTTTCAAAGCTTAGTTTGTGTGCCAGTCACTTTGATGTGGCACATCATGCATGGTACTAAATGTTCACCTGCAGGAGAAGCTCTAGAGTGAAGATCACATCTCTATCACATACCCTAATCCTGCCAACATGTACTATTCCAGTGTCAATTTAGAGATTTAATTGTAGTTTTCACTGACAAATATTTCAGATCTTAAACATATAATAGTGATTGTGTGGGTTGCATCTCTAAAGTATCAATTTGTCCTGCTAAAAGAAAAAACTTATTGTCTGCTAACTTCACCAAATACTTTTATCCATTACCTTCTGATGCTTTTTGAGGGTCTAATTCTGAGCTCTTTTGGCACGCTAGGCTTCTCAGAGACAAGTTTGTTTCTTTTCTTGCTAACTGTCTCTGTTTACTATAATTAGATGAGTAACTGGATGTACTTTCTTGACTACTGGCATTAAAAAAAAAAAAAAAAAAAAAAAGAAAGCTAAGCCAAACACACCTATGTTAATTCACCTGAACAAATTTGGGGCCTACCAAGAGCTAGAATAAAATTTGAGGATGCTCTTGTCCTAATGAGTTCCAAAGGCATAGGAATGTCTTAACTGGATGTGTGGTTATTTTGTTTCTAAATACCAATATAGTAAATTCTGTAGCTCCTGAAGGAACTGTTGTTTTCCCAGTTGTAGCCTTTGTATTTAGACAAAAGCTAAATGGGGCTGAATTTACCATTCCTGGGATGAAAGTTCCTTTTTATTTCTTGAATATATTAGCACATAAATAATTTAAAACTATCTTTCAGATTGTTTCTTGTTTGAATCTAAGCATTCAGTAGGAGTCTAGTTATACTTAAAGTAATTGGAAACCCTTTTTCAAAATGGTCCAAACCTGCCACCTTCTGGCTGTTTTCATTGCATCCTACATGAGCCAAAAGCAGAGCTGTATGTATTTGGCTTGGCTATGCTTTGGAACTCTGATGGTTTTCAGTGGAAATAGTATAGAGAACAAAATACATGAGAAGGCATGCTTACTGCTTTTACTGTTAGAGAGATAAAAATAAAATGATTATCAGTCTATCAGTTGACCACACAGGAGGTGGACTTTCCTTGCCCTTCAGCTGGATACAGCCTAATATCACAGGCTCTGAATCAATTTTTATTTTACTGCAAATACATGATCTTGCATTACACTACAGCTAGCGTGTAGTGCTTTTGGTGTAGTGCTTCTTCCATAATTTTAAACAATCTATTTTTCCTTAGTTATGCCAGGTTCTGTTCTTTTAGGGCCTTTTCTTCAAGTATTAAATTACAGAATATACTGTACTTTCCCCACAGTGATACCAGAGCGGGTGAGTGAAGAAAAGAAAGTACAGTATATTCTTTCAAAGATGTTCAGAACGTCAGAATTTTTCTAATGGGTGGCCACAAGGATTTTGAATTTTTTTTTGTCTTCTTATCAGGACAGATAAAGTTGGACTCTCAGCAGCAGAGAATTTCATGGCTTATTGTTGGGATGGCAGCATGAAAAAAAAATTAATTAATCATTGTCTTTTGTCTGGAGGGCAAGAAACAATGCCATCCCAATCTGAAAAATTAAGGTACTCCACAGTAAAACAGATGTTTACTCCCCATCCACAGATACTATTGAAGGTGTTTGGGCAAATCAGAGCTGTTTCTGTGCAAAGACTTTCCCAGAGTAATGCATCTCACAAATATCAGGGGTTTTTCTAGGTATTTGGAAAAACTATAATTGTTCTATTTTGATATCTCCACATCTGCTTGCAGTTAATAAATCACTAATAGCTGGAGATACCTAAAATATATAGTACTTTAAAAATGCTACATGATAATAACTAGTTTTTACAATAAATAATATTATGCTGAATTGCACAGAGGGTCATCCTCAAGATGAAAGAGCAAATAAAGAACCATATAGTGTATTACTCTTTGAGCTCATGCCCAGTATATCAGACAAAATTCCAGTGGAAAAAAACATCATTTCTTGCATTTTTCAGAAACTGGCATGTTTTTTAGAAAGCGTCAAAATTTTCTTTAGGGCTTACATCTTGTACACAAGACAATAAGAAATGCATTCAACCATTCTTCTGTCTTCTCCATTTAGCAAGGTCTCCCATGTAGACAACTAGTTTCTTCATTCATAGCAGCATAGTTGCTCTGGGAAAAAAAAAATGCAAAACTAAAAGCAGCTAACCAAAATAATAAGTAAATAAATAAATAAACCCAGAAAAAAACCCCACAAGTCTTTAGTTTTCTACTGAAATAACAGAATACAGTAGCACATTTCTATCTTCTTTAAAAATTGGGTGTTAGAACATAAATATTTGCAGAATGAAATATCTTATTTTTCTTATTTATGGATTTGTTTTGGCTTTGGTTTGTGATAGGGATCAATCTAAAATTCAAAATATTATATTTAACTCAGCAAAAAATGGAAGAACTCTGTGATGACAAACCAGAAAGATCTAGAATCAGTTCCTACTGTTTGAATTTCCTGTCAAGAAAAATGAATGAATAACCTACTGCTGACCACTGGTCATCTGTAAATACACATAGAAACAATCAATAAAAACCTAAAAATGTTGCTTGCAAATTTGTGTTTTCTTTAACAATATACCCAGTACAAAAAAACCCCCACAATTTAGGGAAACTAATTTTAATAAATTGAATATTTTTACTGTAAAATGTAAGATAGATTTCACAAAATTAATATATATTCTTTCAGCTGCTGAGGGTTGGTAAATACTATGTCAAGTAAAATCTGTTGCACAGCTTCTATAAAAACGTGAAGCAGTACAACAATAAGTACACAAAAGTATACAATTCTTCTGTAATTGTTCTTTCAGGTGATTGAGGTTTGTCTGCTTCCAGTCCTCTCATTTTTGTTTCAAATGACCTATCTTCAAGTTCCAGTTTACAGATAAAGTTTTGGTTTATATGGTTTCTCAGTGTTTCTGTGCAACAACAAGCCATTTTCAGACAAGGCATATTTAACCTCCTGCATGGTATGGTATATGGTATATTAATAGGTCAGTTGTTTTCTTCATCTTTAGAATATTGTAATTTACCAAAAAAAAAAAAAAAAAAAAAAAAAAAAAAAAAAAAAAAAAAAGAAAGTGAATCAGATTTAATTAAGGAAAATAGATTCTAAGAAAAACAATATAATTAAATTAAGTTTAGTTAAATTGATTTTTCTAGCAGGAGCTTAGTAAGATTAGACACTACATCAAAATGAATTGGTTTAGATTAGGATCAGAACAATCACACTGCTTCAAAGATCAGAGCTGACTCAGATCACAGTTTGACATCAGTTCTGCAGCTAACTCATGACTGAAGTAAATAAAGCAGAATAGTCGTTAAAAAACTGAGGTGCAGACAGTTATCCCATGATTGGATTATTTGAAGTTTTTGCCCAGTGAATCTAAGTCTAACATTTTGTAGTTTTTTGATCTGTAGGGTTGGGTGTAATGCATAGTCACTAGGTAAGAGCTTGAGGACACAGAGCAGAGCTGGTCAGACAACTGTAGCTTAAGATTCCATGGAGATGCATTACCTAGCAAGGTCAGAATTTAAAGAATATAATTTGAATGCACCAGAACTATCACATATTCTTAACTATCACCTATAAGTTCACCTAAATTTTTTCAAAATCCAAGTCTTCATCAACACTGAATAGTAACATTTAAAATTCTTTGCATCTGATTTTTTCAGTGTCCAATTGAAAATTATTTTGTATTGCATAAAATCACATTAAGACAAAACTTAAATAAAATGGATAAAATGTTTTAACTAAGGGGAAAACAACAAATCAACAACAATAACAACAAAAACTCTCCATCAAAACCATGGAAACACTCAATTTTCCATAGGAATACATACTGACATATTTCTCAAAACCCTATTTTTAGATTTTTAAGTAATCCCTTAATATTTTCTCAAATGTATCTGCAAAGCACTATTGTTGTAATTTGACCCTTCTTTTAGAAAGGAAAAATACTTCTTCAAATTAAATGCTAATCACCATTAGAGGAGTTGCTTTCCACACCTCCTGTTGAAAATTGTTCTTCCAGTTAAAACTGCCTCAACCTCAGTCCCACAGCCTTGCCTTGTGGCGTGAGGAATTCCACCTCACTGCCTTGGGGAGGTCTCCCCTGAAGGACTGCCAGCTCAGATGTATGTTATTCTTCCACTGGGGTGCCAAAATTGGATACTGGAAGCGTATCCTGTTGTGGTCTGGTGGGTGCCAAGGAAAGGGGACAGCTCCTGTCCTTCCCTGGCTCTCAGGTCTGTGTTCTGTTCACATGACCTCAGACTCCTCACTGCTGCCCTGGTGTGTGTGACTTCAGGAGAGCTCCCAAGGTAGTAGCATTAAGGAAATTTCCCTGCCCATCCACCCAGGAACTGCTCTGGAAGTCTGTCTCACACCCCCTGAGCTGGGACTACACCATTTCACAGCTACACCCCACACCTTGCACAGTCAGACTGGGTTTCCAGCCCAACCCCAGGTTTCCCACAGAACAGTCTCAGGTGTTAAGATCCTTCAAATAATGCAATAATGATGCAATAACTAAATAATAAAATAACGGCTCGAGCTGGTGCCTCCAAGGAGGCAACCTGAACAAAGGAAACCCAGGGCGTTTTTACCTTCACAGCCACAGAATCACAGAACTAACTAGGTTGAAAAAGACCTTTGAGATAATCAAGTCAAACATGTGACCTACCATCACCTTATCGACTATGGCACTGAGTGCCACATCCAGTCTTTTTTTATACACCTCCAGGGACAGTGAGTCCATCACCCCCCTGGACAAACCATTCCAGTGCCCAATCCCACTTTTAGAGAAGAATTTTTTTTTAACTGCCCAACCTAAGCATTCCCTGGTACAGCTTAAGGCTGTGTTCTCTCATTCTGTCAGTGGTTGCCTGGGAGAAGAGACTGACAGGAAGCTGTAGAGAGTGATAAGGTCACCCCTGAGCCTCTTTTTTTCCAGGTTAAACATCCCCAGCTTCACAGGGCTTTTGTTCTGGACCCCTCACCAGCCTTGTTGTTCTTCTCCTAACACACTCCAGCATTTCAACATTCTTCCTAAATTGAGGGCACCAGCACAGGACACAGCACTCAAGGTGGGTCCTCACCAGTGCCGAATACAGGGACACAATCCCTGCCCCGGTCCTGCTGGCCATACTATTGCTGGTACAGGCCAGGATGCCATTGGCCTTCTTGGCCACCTGGACACAGCTGGCTCATGTTCAGCTGCTGTCAGTCACTTCTGCCTGGCCATTGTCCAGACACTCTGCCCCAGCCTGTAGCACTGCATGGGGTTGCTGTGGCCAAAGTGCAGGACCCAGCACTTGGCCTTGTTAAACCTCATATCTTTGGATTCAACCTATCTATCCAGCCTTTCCCTCTGCAGAGCCCTCCTACTCTCCAGGGATTGACACGCCCTCCCATTTTGGTAACTTCTCCAGATTTGCTGCTGGTGGACACAATACCCTCATCCAGATCATCAGTGAAGATATTAAACAGTCCAAGCACAGGAAATTTTGGGGTCATGAGCTCCTGCTGTCTCTGCATGTCCTGTTCCCTGGCCAGCCCCAGGTCCCCAGGCCCTTTGTTATGCAAGGGCTCAGCAGGTCATGGCCTCTTGCCTTGGGCTTCTGCCAGCCCAGAGCTCAACCTGCAGCTTGCTCTGCCGGGTGCACATGGAGCTACCGGCACCAAATGTATTCTTCAGTCGTTTGCCTGAAAGGAACACAGACAATAATCTATTCAGATGAGCATTCCTATAATTAGAATGTGTGAAGAATATCTATCTATCTATCTATCTATCTATCTATCTATCTATCTATCTACCTATCTATCTATCTCTATCTCTATCTCTATCTCTATCTCTATCTCTATCCATAAAACCACCCTCACGTGTTCAACCCTCACTGAAATTCAAGACTAAAGCACAGAGCTGATAGACTAGAAATAAAATGGTTTCCAAAAGCACAGCTATAGGGACTGAGATGCTTCAAAAATGTTCCTGCCTCAAGTGGAGGATCTGGGGGATGTAATCTAACTGGAGGAGAATACTAAAAGACGTAGTATGGCAGTGGCAACAGATTTGACAAATGAGCATAGGTGAGTGGTGGGTCTTGCAGGGAAAATGATGTCTTAGATCCACAGAAGACATTAGAGTGTCTGTCAGTCAGTAATTTTTCCTAACACATGAGCCAGACCCAGCATGTTTTCCAGCTGGGAATACACTCAGGATTTTTTCTTAAAATAGGACACTTCATTATTTGTTTCTATAGAAAGGAACCATAAGGTCATTATTGTTAGCAAGTGATTTTTCAAAGATAACTGTTGCAAACCATTGCAGGTGACCTCACTCTAACTGCAATAAATGATACAGAGTCTTGCTTACAAGTAGCTGACAAAACAGTAGGATATTTAGTTGCATACCTTCTGGATTTTTGTTGTAGTGCTGAGTGCTGACTTCCCTTTTTTTTTTTTTTTTAATGAGTGCTATGTAAGAAGTAAACCCTTCCAAGAAAAAGAAATAAAAACATTTTTTTTTTTTTTACCCCTGGCTTCTCTTCCCCTCCTCAGCAGCTGAAGAGCAAGTTCAAACAGTAAACAAAGAGGTAATGAGATACAACAAACATATCCTGAGATAGTGCTATTCCTATAACAGCATCACAAAGTGGCATCCCAGTGCTACCAAAACAAAGAATTCAGACTGGATCAGCATCTCATGTTAATCAGCCTAACTTCAGTTACTTTAGCAAGTTATTTAGGACTGTGTAAACTGAGGTAGATTAGGCAAGTGCTGATCATTGATGGTTCTGCTTCATTTATGCTATTGTCTCCTGTGAGAGGTGCCTGCCTGCTGCAGTTTCTGAACCAGAAACTTGTATGCAATAATACACTCTTCCTGTGAAAACTTCATACACAGCATTTAGCTTCAGTGAGCATAATAAAAAGACTAAGAAATATGTTAGCTCTGCTAAGGGCATCCTAAGCAGCTGGATACAGCAGGCTGTTTTTATTAAGGTGGGATAGTTGACATCTTGCCACCCAAGGAAGATTGCTCATGGTGTATAAACTCTGAACAGCTATAAATTATCTATCTTTTCCCCCAGATTTTGACAAGCAGTCTAGGTAGAAGCTCAGAATATGTGTATGGAAATAAAACAGTCATCCATAAACTCACAAGTTGATCAAAGAGTTGAATGTGATTTTATGCAGATATTTGCTGATAGCTTTCTATTAAAAATAACATACTGTTGGATATGTGGTATTTTAGAAGATTATACACCAAAATATGACTTAACCAAAAATGAACTTCCTCTTCAGCAGCAGGTCAAATGCATTTACTTTGGCAAAAGTGAACCATGAATGAATATTCCAAAAATTAACAGTGATTCTGTCTTAAATTTTCAAGTCATTAGGGGGCATTTCATGGCAGCTTATTGAGCTCATAAATCCCTCCTGCAGAGACCAAGTAGAATTGTGACATACATGGAAGTAAGTGAGGGAGAAAGGGAATAAAAATGTTTTCTTGTTATGTTACATTACATTGTATGCTATGAGAATTTCATATATAGTGGCTGTGAGAACACTAGACGTGTTTGCTAAATAAGAAACAACTAAAACGGGAAATAACCAAAGGAAATAATTATAACAATTTTGACATATACACATAATACTATGCCTTAGACATTACACCAGCTGCTGGATCCTACTTGCTTTTAAATTGTTAGCGCTGAAACTCAGCCATGCTTGGTACTCAAATGACAAAGCCTTTTCCAAAACCTTTTTCCTGATTCCAGCCAGGACAGGGTTAATTTTTCCGGTAGCCAATAGCAGTCATGGCTAGGACCCAGAGGTTATTCTATACCACCTCACATCATTTTCCAGGGATGGGGCAAGGGCTCCCTTTGGGGTCACATACCTTGGCACATGGTCAGGTATTGCCAGGCTCCATGTGGTAAGCAAATTGCATGGGAATTGTTCACCTCTCTTGTACAGCCTCTTATCATTTTTGATGTTATTCTTTGTTTCCTTATTTCATTTTTGGTTTTTGTGAATTGTTCTTATCTCAAACCATGATCTTTACCTTTTTTGCCTCCAATTCTCCTCTCCAGCCCACCATGGTGGCATTCAGCAGCACAATGGAATGCTGTGGTGGAATTACTACATTGAGGAATACCATTCCTAAACCACAATACTATTATAAGAGATGAAAATATTTATACTGTGATAGTCGTCTGATATTGACAAAGGCAGCTTAGAGAAAGAGGGTGTGGAGAATTCATCATCGGAAATATTCAATGTTCAGCTGGGCATGGCCCTGAACAACCTTCTGCAGCTGACCTTGCCTGATGAGTGGCAGGTGGCACCTAAGGGCACTGTTTATTGGTGAATGTTGCTGGGTTAATGGCTGGACTCAATGATTTCAGAGGTCTTTTCCAACCTTATTCTATGATTCCATAACCATGCAATCAACATCCAAGAGGTGTGAGGCAGGTTCAACCATGTCATTCTAGAGGGCTGCAGTTTGCATCACCATATTTCCTAGTCCAATGGGTCATCTTTTTACCAACATGCCTTCAACATGCTGCATGTGAGATGTTCATGTTACTATTCTGTATCTGAGTTTTAGCTCTTCAGGGCTGTGCAGCAGAGAAAACAAATCAGCATGGAAGTCATAATCAGTCCCTGTATACCTCTTATCTGTCACATTTATGAAAATAAAAGCATTGTTTGCTTTCTAAAAAAAAAAATCTGCATTCCTGTATTCACTGAAAGGAGAATTTCAATGGAAATTTGAAGCAGAATATTGCATAATCTGTTTTCTACATTATTTTCTTTTTTTTTTCTGCCATGTTTTTGAGTTATATTTATGGGCTTTCAAATGGGTGATAAATGTTTTATCTAGACTAGATAAGAGATCAATAAAGCAGGAAAATCATCGCAGTGCAAAAATGAAGAACAGTCTCTCATCTTCTAACATCTCTCTTGGGAGCCAATATTCCTCTTCCTTGCCAATTTATATTTCAGTGTAAGTAAATGGAATATAGTTCACCCACATTGTGCTAAACTCTTTGGTATATTTACCCATAAAATTCTATTTTGTCATTATGTTTGTGTTGTCGATGTGAGACAAGAACTGTTCTGCAGTGCTAGCTTTTGTTCTCCCCGGCTGCACGCGGCTCTTGGGAGCCCGGCTGTGGCGTAGCTTCCACGTGCTGCCGGGGTTTTCTGCTGTGGGTTCCTGGACACGGTTCCATGTCTCGGGTGCATGGGCTGGCCAGCCGCTGTTACCGTGCGCTAGGGATCCGGTAAAGAGGTAAGGAATTTGTCCATTTACTCCGTGCTTGGCAGGAATGGTTTATTGGTCACGTGGTCTGGGGAAGCCAATAGGGACACAGTAGGGGATGGCACCAGGACCTGGGGCGGTCCCAGGGCAGTCCTGGCCACGGGGGAACCACTAGGGGCACACAGGGGCGGTGCCAGAGCCCCCGGCAGTCCCGGGGCTGCGGGGGTGTGGTGTGGAAGGCAGGAGCCAAGGGGGAAATGGCAGGGGCGGCGCCGGGGGCCCGGGGCGGCCCCAGCCACGGGGGAGGGATAACAGCAGGAAAGGACCCACAGGAGGGACGGGAGCCAGGCCACATGGTCAGGCAGCTCGGGAACTGGGTACTGCAAGGGGGGGAAAACCGGGGGATACATGGGGGTACACAGAATTTGCTAAGACACATCAGAACCCTGACCTAAACCCAAAGTCCGGGATGCAACACTGTTCTGTGCATCAAAGCTAAAACTTTCTTTACAGTATACGAAAGTGCAGCCTACTGCAAAGTAGATATGCTGATATTCCTCCATTTCCTAATGCATACATTTCAACAAAATGTGATATTGAAATAAATCTAAAATAAAGGCCTAGGTAAAACTATGTAAAAGCACCAAACCTGGTGTTAATTTCCATTTATTCTACTCCCTTTCCTATTCTCATACATATTATAGGAGTGTTCAAATACTAATTCAACAGTTAAATCCAGAGTAATTGTACACTTTTGCATAGTTGGGTAGTCAAGTGGAAGAAAATAAATTAGCAAAATGAAGAAGGGCTGTAGTTCTTAATTTATGTTGAGAAAACTCTGTTAGGGACACATGGCTAAAGAGAGCGTAAGGGTAAGATATGCAAGAAAAGAGGGAGCATTTCTCATCTGGAGACAATAGCAGTTCTGAGGAAATGCTTATCCACTTGAGAGGAGTGTGACTGAAGCCCAGAAAGGCCTACATTGTTGTGCCAAGTTTGCAGAAAAAGTATAGACAACTTCAATTCTAACCTTTAACTATGCTTTTAATAGCTTTTTCTGTCTCCTTTACTTTTTGGGTGCACTCATGTTATTTTTCAGTACAAGCTGAAATAAATTCAGCTAAAATTATCTTGTGTAGAGTCTAAATCTTATTAGGAAGGCAGAAAGTGTATGTAACACAGTAGTACACAGCCAAAAGAAGAATAGCTGTGACCTTGAGAAAAGAAGCAACTCCAATAAAAAAATAGAGATAACAAAGATCCACATCTAAGAGGATACAGGAGTCTGTAGGGAGTGAGGAAAGTGAATGCAGAAAAAGTAGAGCCTCCCAGAAGCCCTCCCCAACATCAGCTAGAAGGAATTGGTCCCAGGCAAAAATGGATCATGAAAGAAATTTCTTTAATATCTGACAGCTGTGCACAATTGCAACAAAGTACAGAAAGTACTGACCCTGAAGAGAAGATACCTAGCTAGAATTTCTGTCTTTCCTTGTATAAGCAGAGGACATGGAAAATATTGAAATCCTTAGCAATGAAATAGTTGTGTTTTTCCTACTGCCTTTCTTTTTTGGGTAGTGCAAACTAGGAAAGACATATTAAAGATTAGATGTAAAATTTCTGCTCAAAAAATAACCAAGGAAAAAAAAAACCTACTAATGAAATTAACAAAAATAAAAAAAAAAAGCCCTACAAATAACACACCCTCAACTAAGAAATACTGTGCAGGGAAAAGACACTGTGCAGAAGCAGAGTACTGAAGAAGCTAGAGGACAAAGCTTCCTGTATCTGATATTGTAATTTATTGCCTCTAAGATTTGACAGGCAGCCAATAACACACACAAAGCAAAATATTTTAGGTAGAATTCAGGCTTTATTCCTCAGTAGACCTCTAAATTTTGTCTTGGTTTTTATCTGTAATTAAATTCTGACAGTTGCAATACAGTTATAATTGCTACTGTGCAAGAAATTTTTGCTCTGCTCTGCACTGGGGTGGCCTCATCTTGACTACTGTGTGCAGCTTTGGTCACTGCAACAAAAGAAAGGTAATCTATTAGAGAGTGTCCAAACTCAGGCAATGAGGATGGTGAAGGGTCTGGAGGGGAAGCCATCTGAGGAGTGGCTGACGTCTCTTGGTCTGTTCAGCCTGGAGGAGACCGAGGGGAGACTCACTGCAGTTACAACTTCCTGGTGAGGGGAAGAGGGCAGGCAGGCACAGATCTCTTCTCTGTGATCAGTGACAGGACCTGAAGGAATGGCCTGAAGCTGTGTCAGGGGAAGTTTATGTTGGATATTGGGAAAAGGTTCTTCAGCCAGAGGGTGATTGGGCACTACAAAGCCTCCCAGGGAAATGGTCACAGCAGCAACCTGACAGTTCAGGAAGTGTTCGGACAATGCTCCCAGGCACATGGTGTGACCCTTTGGCTAAGACTTATACTCAAACTTTTTGGGTCCTGTCCAACTTCGCATATTTTGTGATTCTGTGATAATTCTTTCCACTGCTGCTCCATGCATTGTATCAGGGAATTGAGAGGGATAAAAATTAAGTGACTTGTGTGGTTTTGGGGGTTTTTAGAGAGGTCAATTTCATCATATGCTGCGGTCTTCAGCCCCACAAATAATCATCTCAGCACAGATGACAGGAGAGCAGGAATGAGTCTCCACAACAGAAATATTGTTTTAAAATGCTTAAACATGCCCTACTGCTGTGACAATGAGCATGGAAATACAGTAATATTCTCTCACATTCTCTGTAGGGATCTAAGGAAGATAACGTATTGCTAGCTTTTAAATGCATAAGATAAAAAAAATACTTAGATTACTATTACTTAAAGTCTTCAAATTACTTTATGCCCAGCTTAGCTGAAGTAGATTGTTTTTGAAGTCCTGTGTTTTAGATATAGAATGGTATAATGATAACAAATGCAATAGTAATTTTTCTTACTCTAGAAAGCAATATATACTGGGAAAGTACCCTAAGGCCTGAAGAACATTCATAATCCATTTCATATGATACAAAATAACCCTAATTTTATCAAAGCTATACAGAGATTTGAAAGAAATACTCAGACAAAAGGATGCATTTAATTCATAGCCTTTATTATCTAAAATCAGATCCTCAGATGACACCATTTTTTATTTTCAACACCGAACATGATTTTAAGTCTGGAACTGTTATTCCTACACAGAACATCATGCATTTGGCCACAGATACAGTCAGGGAAACTATTTGTTGGTTATATTGCAATGACATGATACACAAATTGATGTGTAACAAAAAAGTCAAAGAAAGTGAATTTAGAAATAGTATCTTGGGAGATACTGAAGAGCCAGTGCAGTTACAAGCATCCACTACCACAGCTGTCAGTAGAAGGCAAGAGTTAATTCCTCTTCAGCTTTCATTGGGCTCACATGTTTTGCTTCACACATGCTTTGAGAATGCATGAGGCTTGTTAGTCTCTGTTGTGGCTTAACCCTGTCTCACAGCTAAACACCACAGAACTCTGCGCTTATCCCCACCTCTGGGGATGAGGAAGAACTAAAAGAGTAAAAAAAGTGAAAAATGAATTCATTAATTGAGATAACAACACTTTAATAATTAAAGATAAGTGCGGAATTGCGTTTTTCTCCACAGTCCCAGGCAGCTCTGGAGCCCAGCTAGGCTCTGCCCCTTCGGCTGAACCAGGGCTGCCACTGGTTTGGAGGCTCTAGCACTGAGCCTCCACGTGGGTTAGCTGCATTCTGTCACCGGCACTGAGAGGAGACAAAGGGGCGGAGGAGGCACACCTTATCCTGTGTGGCTGGAGAAAGTTTATTCCCGCGTCCCCGCCGCGGTGGAGGGCGGTGTCCGCTCCCAGTGCCCACGTGGTCAAGATGGCAACGAGACAAAGGAGGCATGGGGTTATATAGGGGGTGGGCAGACAGGGAAGAAAGCCCTCATCACCCAATGGGGACAGGCAATGGGGGAGTGACATGGACCATGGCAGCCAATGGGAACATAACAGAGGTGTGTACAGAGTTCTGGGATGAATAGAAATACAGGGATGGGGTAACTGACAAAGAACTCTCAGGAATGAACAGGGGGTGGTTACAAGAATGACATGGGAATGCTCCAATGGTAAGTGACCTGGAGCGAACCATCGCAGGGGGAAATGGGGGTACATAGAACCGGCTAACTAACATTATTAAAATCTCTAACTGAACCAACCCAGGATGCAACAAAGAAGTAAAAAATAAGCTTGAAAAATGTAGAGAAAAGAGAATAAATAATAAAGGGAGAGGAAAATAAAACTGTCATCAGAGAAATTGCTACAATCCATGAACCACCACAGAGATAAATTACTGTCTTTCTCTTTCAGAAGTGCTTAGAGCCAGTTGGATTGCTTTCACCTCTGCACACTGACTAGGTTCAACTTCTCCTTCTGAAGTTTCTTCAACATCTTGGGAGACCCCACAAAGGCACTTTCCACTTTTGATGTTTTCTCACAATACAAAAGGATCCATCTTTGAACATATTGCTTTTCAGTTCCTGGTAATTTATTACACAGTATGGCCTCCTCAGTACAAGTTACCTCCTCTATCAATTCTCCAAACTTTCAGTCCTCTGGAAAGTCTATGATCACTTCCAGGGTTTCTGTGCAGTCAGATTTTCCCATTTGAGCCTGTTGCACTGTAAGTGCAATCCACTTACTCCATGTAGCATCACAGGCATGATGTGTAGAACGGACCCTCCTAATTTTACATCCAGCCCAGCACAGGCAACCAAGATAACAAAAGAAGTTGTGCTCCTCTATCAGCTACTTCATATAAGCTGCTAATATTTCCTTTTCCTTTGGAGTGCAACAGTCTTCACATCCATTATATTCTGGGCTCCAAAACCTTAGATGTTATTCTTTGTCTTTTCAGATTCTTTCTGCCAGAAGATCCAGGTAGGACATTATCCCTGGCTCAGGCATAATGCATATTTTTCACATCTTGTTGTTTCTGGACTGGCCCAAGTGCTACAGCACAAACCATCTCACATTTAATTTGCTCAAAGTCTTGGGGCTTCTCAAAGCCCTACCCAAAATCATTCTCCTTCCAGGCCATTCAATAGAGAGGACTCACAGCATAATCAGAAAAATAAGAATATAGCCCAGAATATGTGTTCTTCAAAAGCCCACAGCACCTAAGAAAGCTGTGTTTCTCTTTCATTAGTTTGTGATGACAAAGCTGTTATTTTATTGATCACATCCTTTGGGATATCATAATGTCCACCTTGCTATTTTATTCCTAAAATTTTAATCTCTTGTGTAAACCCTTTGACCTTACTTTTCTTTATAGCAAAACCAGCTTTCATAAGAATCTAGATTACTTTTCTCCCCTTCTCACACACTTCTTCTGCTGTGCTGTCTCCCACACTGATGTCATCAGTATACTGGAAGTGCTCAGGAGCTTCACCTTGTTCCACCATAGCCTGTACCAATCCATGACAAAGAGCAGGACTGTCTTTCCATGTGAGAGCTAGACAATTTCAGGTGTACTCCAGGATACTCCTCCACATAGAATCAAGCTGTCACCTGCACTCTGCTGCCAGAGGGATAGAGTTACCTACATCAATATTTGTATATCATTCATCAGCCTTTGGCTCAGCTTCATACTTGAGCTCTAGTGTGTCGAGTTTGTCTGGTAGGGCAGCACGCCATGGTGGTGTGACTCAGTGGTTACTGTACTTCACTATAAGTCTATACCAGCTGGATTTTTGCAGTGGTCATATGAGATTAATAAAAAAAAAAAAAAAAAAAAAAAAAGGCTCTCCAGTCACCAGAATAGATTTTGGATGATAGCCAAGGAGTCTTAGCTAATGTGATATTGTTACCTGTGCAGTGTCAGGGTGGCAAATAGCAACTGTTGTTCTTTGGACTACATCAAGCCCACAATAGAACGATACTCTGAGAGACCAAGCAACATAGATAGCTGTTTAATTCATTCTCAAAACAACTATACCATCCTAAAGCACACCTTGGTTCCCTTAAGAACTCTCTCCAGAGGTAGTCTCTGCCAAGGATATATGGAGACCAGTCACAATAGGATGCTTTTACCACTCATTCCCAATTAGGCATACCTCAGTCTCCAACATAGACCATTGTTGGGATCCTCCATCACTCTAGAAATACAGATGGATTCTTCTCTATTGTAACTTCATCCTGTTACAGTACACTGTACAGCAGTATTCATTAGAGGTTTATACTAATGTGGGGCTGATATGTTAGGCCATGTCAGGTCACTGTGGCAGATCCAGGTCTGTGTAAAATAGATGGGCTTTGATAGAGCTTTTCTGGATATTGCAAATCTTTTATGCTTCTGTTCCAATCAGAGTAAGGGGGCATGGTGTTTTTTGCAGCTCAGTTCTGTGCTTTTCAGAGTCACAAGAGACTCCAGGTTTGCAGCTGTGACAACCCTACAAGCAAAGCCCTACAAGTCTAGTGGGGGTTTTGCAGTTTAGTTGTGCTGGCTTACATTACGAAGGAAGAGGTCTCTGACCGTAGAATTTCCTGCCATCATGTCAGTTTGGGTGGCAAGTTAACTGTATAATCAGACTTTTGTATACTGGGATGCCCTCTTTCACCTGAGTATTGCAGCCTCTCTCTAGTGATGTGTGAAGTCTCGGGCTGTGTAGCTTCAGGCCCAGCTGACACATCTGGGAAAAGACCTTTAACTTAAATGCCTATCACTGAGCTCCCTTGTGAATCCCCTTGTGAAATTTTGTAGATCATGTTGTACTGTCTTTTAAGTTGAAGTGAGGATTCCTTTTTCTCCACATGAAGTATTTTCTGCTAGTCTGTGCAGCACTCTGAAAGTGCCTAATTTCTTAAGGGCCTTAGCTTTTCTGTTAGTTTTCTGGAGTTTGTTAGGGACTGACCTATGGATAGCAGGTGTCTGGAGTCCACTTCCTCTCCTCTTCCTTGTTGCTGCTAATCTTGCTGCTGAAGTTTTAACGTCCTCCCACCACTTAAATTCATCTGCTTGATTGCAAATAGATTATGTACAATCAGGGACAGTAACTGATGAAAATGAGTTGCTTGAACAAATTAGTTATTAATTGATTGATGGATGGTTGTTGGTCATTCTCTTTGGGAGGTGTACTCTTTTGTTTTAGATGTCCTGTACCAGTTCGGTGCTGATGTTACAAAATCAATTTTTATTCTATTCTGAGAAATTTTTTTGAGAAGAGAAGCATGGACTCAGAAAAAGTCATATAGAAATAGTTTTAAAGCTTTTCTGTATTTATTTTGGAGAAGGATTTTAGATGTCATATTCAGTAGTGTAGTGAAGTTTGCACAGAATTATTTTGAGAATTTCTGTATATTTTTCTTTTCATTGGGTAATTTTTTTTGTGTAATCTTTATTTTTTTCTAAGGTGTCTTAACTTTCAAAAGTCCCCTGAACAGAAATTGTGAATTCAGGGCACACTGAAACTAAAGCAAAAATATCCTTGCTTAAAAGGAAGGAAAGCATATATATGGAAGAAATTTTGGTAGTTGCCAGAAGGTTGTTGGATGGAATAGATAAGTATAAAAAATTCATAAAAGTAATATCATGCAAAGTTTAAGTCTTTTGCTTGAAATAAAATTTTGCATACCCTTTATTTAATTTCTTTCTCCACTATCTGTTAGGGGTTGCACTGTAAATGAAGCATATGCAATTCCTTTAACCTCTGTAAGGTGTGCTCTTATGTGAATCTACAGAAAACTCCATTTGACAAGAAATAGATATTAACAGCTTTCTTCAGAGTTTTTTATTAAAAACTTTAAAACAAATTTGAAGTTATATTAAGAATTCTTACATTTCATGTTCTGGCTTACCTTAAATAATCACAATAAATCTGTACTAAGTATTAAATTTGTATTTTTCATACCCTTTATGTTGAAGTAATTTGCTCCAATATTTGGTAATTCTGCACAATTTAAACCTATATATTAAAAAATTATTTTAACTCTAGGAAATAGTTGCAGCTCTACAGTAAAATATAATCAAAGATGTGTTATTTTCTTACTCGTGATGTAATTCATTTGGTACTGATACATGAGAGTGGAATAATTTCAATGACAGTGTGTTCAATACACACTAGGATGATTTACATACTGAAATTTCAAATGCTTCCTATACAAATTAAAGGCTTGGATTAATTGCTATTTTTTCTTCTGTGGCATTTTTTAATTGATGCTATTTACTTAAAATCATATATTTCTTAACAATAGTCTGAATTCTTATTTTAGACTAATTTGTTCTGAATTCATTAGTTCTATGCCTTTTGGTAATAATTGTACTTTAAGAGTGGACAAAGTAGACCTTATAATCATAAACCATATTAAAATCCCTTCACTAAGTGAATAACACAAGTGATATAAATAATTATTTTTTTGTTGCAGACTCTGCATCCTCAGTTCAGGAAAATGTTTAATTATAAGATTAGAGAAGAACAAAGTGTTAGAAGTACTTGTACCTTCAGGTACAAGGGAAACATTTTGATATCTTGTATATTTTGGTGTTAGATGGAATCTATATCTTAATTATCTCAACTCAAAATCTGAATCTGAAAATTACTGTCTTCCATCCCAATACTAACCAGAGCTGTTAACATAATGGTTGTTTGTCAATTAGTCTGACTGAGATATAAATGTCAGCAGAGCATGACTAAAATCTTAAACAAAATTTTTGCTCTGGACAGTACAAATCACAACAAAAATAAAGACAAGATATCTGAGCTAGTTTTGGGTAGGTATTGAAACTCTTAGCCCATATCCACTGTGGTAGATTGTACAGTCCTGATACACTTATTTGAATATGGTCAGGCACTCATTCTGCTATAACCTCTTAAGTAAGATGCTTGCGTTAATAACAAATGCAGCCCTTGCAGAAGCATAGTCCTCTTTCTGTGTGAACAGTAGGCAGATCACAGAGGCGGAGTGGGCTGAGGACAGGCCTGAGTCAAGAATCTCTCTCTGACACCTAGTCAGGAACCAACATGCAGACTATTTCAGGACCAAAAGTTAGCCAAGACTAATCTTGCATTATTCTACCTATGTGGCTTACAGTAAAGGCACAGTTTACTTTTTATTTGGAAATAGTTGTTTTAGTGCATAATATTTCACTCAAACCATAAAATCGCTCCTAAGACAAAATATTTTTATACCCTTTTTATCAACTGAGCATGGCAGTTTTATTTAGTAAAATACAGAATGAACTCTGGAAATGAGGAATCATTTTCTTAGAACGTAGCAAGCTGCAAAATGTGGTTCAGTTAGCTGCATGTTATATTTCAAAAGAAAAGTCCTGAGTATTATAAAATAATATTATCTTAAATTGCCCAATAAAAAATCTGCAGTAAAAGAACACCTCGACTCTTTTTTTCTGCTAGAGCCATCTTCAATGAAAGGCAGAGAATCAAAGATAATACTATATGAAATCAAAGGTAATTCATTGTAACATTGAATACAACATATATTTATTTAATTACTGTGATGTAGATGGGCTTGTTGATTGTAAGATGCATTCTGGTTTCACAGCAATAAGAAATCATACAGACAATAAAAATTCTACAGAGTTAACTTCCATGGTACACAAAATTCTAACTCATTTTAAAATAGTATTTTTTTATTTCTGTGGTATTTTCTTGCTACAAGTCTTTAACAAAATTTGTAGGCAGTAAATAATAAAACATTGTAACATCTCCATGAACAATACATCTTAGATGACTACCAACCCACAGAGTGCTAAAATAATTCTAGATAACTTATTCTGTACTGCACAGCTTTCAAGATGGGTGATGTACCACAGTGTCAAGATCTGACTTTTTGTTTTGTGTCATTTTTAACTTTTATTACACATTTTTTAAAAGAGCAAATATGTTTCATTCTAAACTGCTATTCTAGGCCCTGCAGTTATGTGTCAGACATATTTTTCTTGGTATCGATGACACTAATTTTCATACCCTATTTTGTTTACTTGCATGGCACATGAATATTTGTGACATTCAGGTTCCTAAGGAGAGTTTTATGTGTCATCCTATATTTGGCATATTGCAATTCATGTTCATTTTAAGTCCTCTTCATTCCATTTATCTATCCATCTACTCTGTTGTACTTGGCCTTTTAGATTGTAGGTCTGGGACCTACAATAAATTCCATGTGTGCATTTAAAATTTATTTCTTAATTAAGTGTAGTTGCCTAAACCTGTGACTTCATTTCTCACTTTTACTCTTCCAATTATTCCCCTTATCCTGCTGGGGAGAGGAGGAGTGGGTGAGCAGCTTTGTAGTGCTTAGCTGTCAGTCAGGATTAAACTGCACTTATTTTGGTGCCCAGTATAGGACATGGAGAGTTTGAGATAATGACAGATTTTACCAGAGTGAATGAGAGGGGATTTATATCTGTAAATAGTTATTTGTAATAATATTGATTCATCTCTTCTTGATATTAGCTTCTCTGGTTTGTTGTAAATTTTTTTTTTAATATAACAAAGATTGTCTTTTGCAGTTTCCCATGCTCTATGGAGCTTAGTGATGCTTTGCCTGGGAGATTTATTGCTAGAACTCTGGTTTTGAGTTTACCTGGTATTTTGGCTCTATACTGAAGTCATTACTGTATTTCAATGATCATTTGATGGATACAATTATCAACTAGATAATTATTATTCTTTCTCTGAGAGGTGGTTTTTGTTTAGTTTTTTTGAGGAAATATAGAATGGCACCTTTGCCACATTTTGTGATATTTTCTCCCTCATTACAATAAATTCTCAGCATCCAGAATATCCTTAGGTTGTCAAAATACTTCTATTGGCATTTCTTAGGAATATTGGTTCAGATTTTTAAAGGTTAACATGCTACTTAGGAATATGACCTACACCCCTTGGCAGTGTGGGTAGGGGTGGGAGGACATGCCAGAGAATATGGGCAGATATCTGGAAAGCTCCTCCCCACAGTTATTTGGATCTTCATTCCTGAACAAGTTCAGAATCCTGATATAATATGCTTGAAAAGAGATGCCCTGGCTATTTCAAAGAAGCACATTTTACTGCACTGTGCTGAGGCCTGACCAGCACCTACCAAACATTGATCAATACTGTTCAGCACCTTCAAAAAAGAAGATCTCTGAATCTGAGAAATTTCAACAGACACTATGGCTAAACCAGAGACCCAGCCCCCCACTATATCAGTTATACCTATAATTAAAAAGAAACAGCACAAATGCGGTCAGCTTGTTTAATAAGGGAGGAAGAGGCTTCTTTGAAGAGAGAGCAGGAGATTTAACAAGAAGACACAGTTCTGTAGCAGAAAAGTCACAAGAAGAGGAGGCGAAAGTAACTGAAATATTAAGTGAGGAATCATCCAATCCCTGTTCTTAGGTGAGCTTTGAAACATGAGAAAATATTTAAGCTGTGAACTAGGCAAGCAAATTTTGAGCTGACTATTCCAAAGCTATGATATTGGGGTCAATAGTCAAGAATTAAAGGGTAAAAAAGCCTGGCAGCTGGAATCCCTTGCTAGGGATAAAGACATTGACAAAGATATTGGGAAAAGAGCATGAGTTTTCAGCCACTTGGCAAGTGTGAAGGACAGGATCTTCAAGGAAGATCCTGCAAATTCCTAAAGTAAATGAACTAATATAGAGGAAGGTATACAGTACTTGAGGGAATTAGTCGAGGTGGAGGTGCTCTATAATACTCCCAATGACCACCAGGTATCCAAAAGCCTGGACAAAGTCTGGGCCATGTGGCAAAAGTTTATAAGAACTTTGGTGGTGTCATATGCCAACAGACTGCTAAGAATGACCTGGATAAACACAGAATCTATGGATAGATTGGTCAAACAACTCCAAGAATATGAAGAGAATCTCACTTCCTTATGATGACCTTGCATCTTGACTATAGAGAAACTGATCCAAATATTTTCTGAACAGTTCAAAGAGAGGTGTTCTTCATTAACACTAGCCAAAGTTTCAACTATAGAGAGTCAGCCTTTCTCTACTCAAGGGAGAGGCTACTGATGATATACACTGTGTGTAACCCCCTGATTCATCCTGTGTGACTGAGGGATGACATGAAGAAGTAGGGTGGTCAACCTAGCTGGACACTAGAAGCTTGGATACAGGAACTGCAAGTTAAAAAAACAGCTAATAGGCATCCATCCAGGAAAATTGCTGCTCCTGTATCAGTTGAGCAGGAGGAAAGGGAAAACTGGAATTACTGGAAAATGCAAACACCATGTAAACACTTACCAAAGATGTGAAACACCTCATGCAAAACCAATTGTAGAGCATGATCTGTCTAGGCTAGACCGTGTTGTAAGCTTTTCATCCTCACAGTCTGTATGCAAACCACACAAGCAGGGACTCATAGAGCCTCATCAAGGGGTTGAATTATTTGCTACAAATTTTAAAAGATTATGTGCCCCCATCAACAAAGTAAGCCATCCTCAATTTCTCTCTGATGACAAGATAGAGCCTTCAAGACAACAAAAGACACAAACAATATAAGGGCAAGGCTAAGAACCTGGAATACAGGTAACCATGATGATCACAGAACAAAAAGGAGGAAAAAGAGGCTGCATTGCATGAAGGACATATACAAAAGGGACAGTCTACCAAGTTTCTTATATTCTCTTTATTGACAGATCATCTTCCTTCTCCAGTGTATATCTCTAAATCAGAGAGCTACGTATTTGATGGGTGGACTGTTCAGTGGATGAGGGTTTGGTTGGGTGGTTGCATGCAGAGGTCAATGTCTCAATGTCTTAATGTACAGATGTGGCTCAGTGACAAGTGACCCTCATAGGTCTGAATTGAAACCTGTATTATTTGATATCTTCATCAGTGACATATACAAAGGGACTGAATGCACCCACAGCAAGATTGCAGTGGACACCAATCTGAGTGGTGCAGTTGAGGAGCCTCAAGGATAGGATACCATGTAAAAGGACCATGACAAACTCCAGAAGCAGGCCCATGGGAACTTTATGAGGTTCCAAGCCAAATCAATTGCAAGGTGCTGACCTGGATCAGGGCAATCCCCAGTATCAACACAGACTGCAGGATGAATGGACTAAGAGCAGTCCTGCTAAGAAGAACTCGGGGGTGCAGGAGGAGGAGAGGTTGGACATGGCCACTCACAGCCCAGAAGGCCAAACATGTCCTGGGCTGCAGCCAAAGCAGTGTGGGCAGCAGGGCCAGGGAGGAGATTCTGCCTCTCTGCTCTGCTCTGGTGAGACCTCACCTGCAGTGCTGCATCAGCTCTGGGGTCCCAGCACAGGAAGTACCTGTGTTGAAGCCCTCTGAAGATGATCAGAGGGCTGGAGCCCCTCTCCTATGAAGACAGACTGAGGGAGCTAGAGACATAGAGCCTAGAGAAGAGGATGCTCCTAGAAGATTGTGGAAAACCCAGAAAGCAAGGGGGCATCCCTTACCTGAATTATTATATGACACCTGGGAATTTTACAACTTTGGCAATTTTCAGTATTGTGTTAAATTACTGCACTTTTACTTCAGAAGTCTTTATTTATTTTATTATTTTTTGTCTACACTGAACCCTTTCTTTTGCATTGTCTCAAATGCATTTTCCAAGATGATGGTGTCCTTTGCAAAGAATTTATTTTCAGGAACCTCTCCTGGTTGATCTGTTGGTCTATTTCTCCACTAAATGTAAGAGCTATTCAAGATCCAGTATTTTTGTTTCCTGGGAAACTGCACTCAGTAATTAGATACTATCAGGGTGGAGAAAGGTTGCCTGTTTTTCATTTAGATATGGTAAATTAGTTGAACTCTTCAGTTTTTATACTGTTAGGTATTTTACTATTTATTCCCAAAATAACTTTTATCTCTTGTGGAACTGAATTAGAGTACAGCTCAACACATAAACTTGTTTTCCTAACAGGACTTCAGATGGATATGAGTTTTGTATGTGTAGCACCACATAGATGCTGGTGAAAGAATTCAAATAGAAAAGCATTAATTATGACACAAAATTATCATGTGTGTGTTTCAGTGTCAACATTAATTACATCTATTTATTTTCTCTGTTTAAATATCATGACACAAAAATATGTGTTCTGTTTCTGTATAAGTGTAAACAAAAGGGCATGCTAAATACATGGCAAAATAAAGCAGACTCTGAAATATTTAGACAATATACAATCTGGTTTTAGTTGTCCTCAGTCTGTCTTTACTTGTCAAGTAAAGTTGTCATGAGGATGGAAAAGCACTCTGTGGCACACACATAAGATGCTGGTTTGTTTCCAAAATTCTGCACACTCGACAGAAAAAAATATGGTTATATTTAAAGAAAAAGTAGCTAATTCTTTAATAGAAGGCAGAGATAAATGTAAAAAAAAAAAAAAAAGAGATCCAGATAGAAGAAGGGTTTCTCTATTTGTGAAAGGGTTAACAAGACTCTCCTCTTTTGTGACCATGCAGTCGTAAAGAATAACCCTTCTCTTCATATTCTCTATCACTTGGCTCAGGAAATTGTCATCAGTTCTCTCCAGAAGCCTCCTGCATTGCTTCTGGTCTGCTGTGCTATCCATCCAATACATATTGATCTGGTTCAATCCCTAGAGAGGATCAGGGCCTGTGAATGTGAAACTGCTTCTAGCTCTCTGAAGAAGGTCTCATCTATTTTAATTCCTGACCCAGTGGTCTATGGCAGGAGACCACTATACACCCCTATGTATAATGTCTCCTATACTCTTCAAC
Organism: Vidua chalybeata; assembly: GCF_026979565.1. Lineage (NCBI taxonomy): Eukaryota > Metazoa > Chordata > Aves > Passeriformes > Viduidae > Vidua > Vidua chalybeata. The sequence continues at coordinate 19,758,608 of NC_071570.1, read as the reverse complement.
TCCTTTGTCCTTATCCAAAAGCTCTCATTTACTCATCATCCATCCCCAGACAGTGCTCCTTGCACTCCAGCTGCTCTCGCACATAAAGGAAAATTACCCATCCTTGTGTTTCTAGCAAGTTCTTTCTAAAATCCCTTTATCCATACATTACATTACTCCAGTAATGGTTGCAATCCCATCACATTTCTGTGATCTTGACAAAGTAAGTAATAGCCCTGCAACTTCACACAGATTTCTAACTCCTTATGTTTATTCTCAATGTTTCAACCATGTACATGCACTTCAAAAAGGTACTTCAGCATGCTGATTTACAGAGAGGCTCTGTGGGTTTCCCTGGTAATGATGTCATGAGTCACTTGCTTCCATGTAAATATTTGAGATGACTCTGCTTAAGCCCTGCTTTGCTGACTATGTATTCCCTTTTTTTCACACAAACACAGGACCTTTGCTTGCTGACCTTGTTCATCACTCCCTCACGTGGCTGCTGGTCCTTTCCTTCATTGTGTTTTGAACTCCTTCCTATCTAGACAGACAATTTGACTATGTTCAGGAGCACAGCAGCAGGATGCCAAGGATGACTCCTCCAGTAGAGGTCACCCTCTTTCTGTACTGCCTGAAACTTGCTGTCACCAGCATCCTGTCCCGGCAGCTGCTGGAGACCAGATGACACACCCTTAATATAAGAGTTGCCAGTAATGAAGAGAGCAAAGAGAGAGAAACAATTATCAGGCACCAGTTTTTAGCACATATTCAGAATCTCCATCTTCATCCTCCCCTTTCCACAGAAAGGGGCAGAAGGAGAGGGGAATGTTTGCTTTGCTTTAATTTCCATGTTTGGTCATCTTGTAATGGAAGCAAAGAGGCCTGGCATTTCAAATACAACATATAGGAGATTGCATGCTTTAGCTCAGTGGAATTCAAACACCTTTATGTAATGAAAGGGAAGAACTTTAGAAATTTGTATAGGGAAAAGAAGAAGATGGGAAGATGGACAAATAATTGATGGTTTGCTGCATTATTGTCTGCTTCTCTTTCAAGAAGACTGCAGAAGCCATGGCAGTCACTGCTGCTGTGCCCAGGGACAATCCATTACTTCCTGAAACCATTTCCCACTGTACAACTTCAAAGTCACTGGACTGAATCATCTATAAAATGTTATGCATGCAGTAGCCATTTTCTGGATGCCATGGTTTGCTATTAAGTAACCCATAGAGGGTCACTGCCTTGACCATGCAAGTTGCAGTCACATTGGTGCTGCATGAACTGAAAAATCACCTATGTACAGAGCTGAGTATAAGTACCTAGTCTTTATTATTCTGTTAATAACACAACAAGGAGCTACCAATAGAGAAAACATAATGGTCATAATTTAAAATCACTTCTTTTACATTCTTTCAATCTATAGATGCCAGAAAACAAAGTATCAACTCAAACTGTAAATCTTTTGTAAACATATAAAGCCATAAGGAGCTTAGTCTCTCCTGTGGACTTCTTTGCATACAATGTGTTCTCACTTAGAATAGCAACATTGTTAGCAATAAAAAAAAAAAAAAAAAGAAGCAATACCATACTAAAAATATTTTTGAAAAGACAACATACAAAGAGTACAAATACTAAGCATTAGTGAGGGTACATAAACAGCACTGGTGAGGTAGTGAGAAACAATATTTGTGATACATGGTCCTAGAAATATATTTTAATTGCAATGAAGATTAGAAGAGGACTAGAACAATAAAAAAATTCTCTTCCCTTCCCTTCCCTTCCCTTCCCTTCCCTTCCCTTCCTTCCCTTCCCTTCCCTTCCCTTCCCTTCCCTTCCCTTCCCTTCCCTTCCCTTCCCTTCCCTTCCCTTCCCTTCCCTTCCCTTCCCTTCCCTTCCCTTCCCTTCCCTTCCCTTCCCTTCCCTTCCCTTCCCTTCCCTTCCCTTCCCTTCCCTTCCCTTCCCTTCCCTTCCCTTCCCTTCCCTTCCCTTCCCTTCCCTTCCCTTCCCTTCCCTTCCCTTCCCTTCCCTTCCCTTCCCTTCCCTTCCCAGAACTTCCCTTCCCTTCCCAGAACTTCCCTTCCCTTCCCAGAACTTCCCTTCCCAGAACTTCCCTTCCCAGAACTTCCCTTCCCTTCCCAGAACTTCCCTTCCCAGAACTTCCCTTCCCAGAACTTCCCTTCCCTTCCCTTCCCTTCCCAGAACTTCCCTTCCCAGAACTTCCCTTCCCTTCCCTTCCCAGAACTTCCCTTCCCAGAACTTCCCTTCCCTTCCCTTCCCAGAACTTCCCTTCCCTTCCATCCTGCAGTATAGCAGCTTCCACAGACAACAAATCCTGTCTGATTAAAATAACAAGAATCAATAGATGATAAGTTTCTCTAAATTAGCAGCACAGAAAAACAGAACTGAAAAAAAGCAAACCCAACATAACACTCAGTAGCACCAACCCATACCTAAGAACTTATTTTTAAATTTAGTTGTCAATATTTGACTTTAAAAATCCAAATACTTTCAGATTGTATTTTATTTTTTTCAACCTGTTTTTCCATATTAACAACCTTCCATTTGTTTAGGTTTTTTTTTTCTCATAAATCTCTATTAAAATAACAATAATTTAAATAAATTATATTTATGTCACAATTTATTCAAAATATAAGATAAACTATTTCCATTATTAAAAATATGTTAAAAATATTTTAAAACACTTTATGCATAAGCAACAGTCATAAAATTTTAAGCTTTGTGATGCCATAGTAGACCTAGTAAAGAAGGCTATTTGGCTCTCCTTTTAATTTTCTCAAAAAATTGTTTAAAAGGTTTTTTTACATAATATCTTTATTGTATGAAGATTTATCTTTTATTCAATTAGAGTTGCATAAAAGTAGGACTTTATTTCCTTAAACTGATGATCTCCTTATGAGTCGAGATAAACACAGTATGGTCTTTATTCACATACAAACTCATGATATAGTTTCACAGTGTGATTCTGGATTACTTTGTGTCACTTGATCAGTCACTCAGAAAACTGGTCTGCTAATGTCATCATCGGAGACCTTTCACTGCTGTTTACCAGCTTCAGCTTACGTATCTCCTTTCATGGTTTTTGTTCTTTCCGCCTTTCATGGTTCTTTCTTTCTTTTTCATCTTTCTTTCTTTCTTTCTTTCTTTCTTTCTTTCTTCTTTCTTTCTTTCTTTCTTTCTTTCTTTCTTTCTTTCTTTCTTTCTTTCTTTCTTTCTTTCTTTCTTTCTTTCTTTCTTTCTTTCTTTCTTTCTTTCTTTCTTTCTTTCTTTCTTTCTTTCTTTCTTTCTTTCTTTCTTCTTTCTTTCTTTCTTTCTTTCTTTCTTTCTTTCTTCTTTCTTTCTTTCTTTCTTTCTTTCTTTCTTTCTTTCTTTCTTTCTTCTTTCTTTCTTTCTTTCTTTCTTTCTTTCTTTCTTTCTTTCTTTCTTTCTTTCTTTTCTTTCTTTTCTTTCTTTTCTTTTCTTTCTTTTCTTTCTTTTCTTTCTTTTCTTTCTTTCTTTTCTTTCTTTTCTTTCTTTTCTTTCTTTTCTTTCTTTCTCTTTATCTCTTTTTTCTCTTTTTTTTTCTTTTTTTCTCTTTTCCCTTTCCCTTTCCCTTTTTTTTCTATTCCCTTTTTTTTCTACAATTGAAAATTGATTTAATTTCTCTAAGCTGGTGAGAATCATGTTTAAAGATTTTCAGTACCATGGCCTTTGACAAGACATTTTTTATTTGACATGTGTCAGTTAAGATCAATCTCTTCTTTTTGTCTTTAACCCATATTTCACCACAGGAGCCTTTGGTCTTGTTATCCAGAGATGTGTGTCTATGATTACTTCTAATTTGGAATACTTTTATAATAGACTTTTTAAACTGGAAAATTAGTGTTATGTGGAGGTGGAAATCCTTCATACAAGACACTTCAGCTTTGATTGAGTTTGTTGACAGGATGTTTTCCTGACCAATCAGAAAAAGACAAAGGGCAACCTGAATGGAGAAATTGACCACTTGATATGATAAGAGACTTAAAAATTTTTCAACTTCTCAAAAGCAGCAAATAACTCTGGTACCTTACGGAATCTTACCTGTAACAATCTCAGAATAAGTTGTGAATTTGAATGGGTGTCTTCTATCATCAGTTGCAGGTTGAGTTGGAGAATATATTTTACTTACTGACAGCCAATGCAAACTTCCATCCACTGACTCAGCAACTGTGGAAAGCAAACCATGATCAGAAACATTTATATGAACACTTACATAAGCACTTTTCTCTTCCCCATTTATAAAATTTTCTGCAATTTGTCTGCAGGTTATGCCTACAGCTTAGGTGGCAGGCAGCGCAGGTAGCACAGGCATTGAGGCTGTGTGTCTAAAGGCTTGTTTTACCCTTGGCCAGGGTCTCACGTCCCTTTGGTCCTTCCCCTAGCTTGCCCTGGCATGGGTAACACATGGACATGGTCCCTCAGAGAGAATATGTTGGGGGCTTAATATTGATGCTGCCTAAACTTTTTTTCCTATTCAAACTTAATCTTTAAATTTTAGCCATAGAACCATGATATGTCTTCATGTTCTAAATTAAGGAGCCTTTGTAGCTAATTTTACATGGAGCCACCTTCCAATTAAACAGTCCTGTGAAAAAAATTGCAAATAAAAGTTGCATAATTTACCATTACAAGACATTCTTGCTTTAACAGTATGGTCTTACAGGTTTTCCTGCATGTTTTCTTCATAAAATCTGGCAATACTAAGGAAAATATGTTTAAAAAGGAAGAGGGTTTGTGGTTTTTTAAGATACTGCTTTCAATCCATATTATACACTCCCTAAATTCCTCTTGTTTCTTCTGATTCACCAACAGGGTTTTTTGACATAAAGATGTACTCCCAGAATATTACATAGTTAAGATATCCTTAATGCCACCTTCATCCATGACATGATCTGGATGATAAAAACTTCATTAAAATGCAATTTTTCCTACCTTCAAAATCAACCATGTATCACTGATCTGCTTCTATTGAAGAGCATTTCCTTGATCTTTAGATTCTCCCTGTTGTCATGGAGTAACTAATTTTTTTCCAGATATATAGGTTTACCATCTTGGAAGATGTATTCAAAGAATAAACTTGGAGATGAAGAACAAAAGCTAGAATATCTAATAATTTGGTCAATTTTTAGGAAAGGTATTTCACCTTTAACTTTTATCCTCAGACCTTATCTTTTTGAATAAGACTGTGTGATATAAAGATGCTTTCTTTTGTAGTAATACTTAATACAGTCTACATCATCATTGGGTGAAAATTATCAATCTATTAGATTATTAGACATATTTTTTCAATCAAACACATTTTTCAATCTTGGTAGACAAGCTAGGTAGAGTTTTTAGGAATATTTGTGTCACTTTGCTGACTTTCTGTCTGCTAAAACTCCAGCTGTAAATGCCTCTGCCAACATGTGAGGTGAAGTAGAACAGAAAGCTAACCTCCTTTTAATTCACAATTTAAATGGGTTTTTGTTTCAGCTCATTTCAGTTTCATGTTGAAAGGGGAATTTTCTAGGAAAAAAAATGAAAAACATTATCAGAACTACCATTTCAGGCAATTAAAAATAATTGTCAGAACACTCTGTATTGGTAGACCTTATTCTCATCTACAAGTATGTTTGACCCATTTTGATATTCTGATTCTTTTTAAAGAAAATACACATTAAAAATTAATACCACTTTTCCATATGAATAAAGCCACCCTGGCAAATCATCAACAGAATCACAACCATCCCATATCCACGTCCTCAGGAAGTGGTATGACTCCCTAGTGAATAATTCAGATCAGAAATCCAGGTACTTTTACCCCAGCTAAATGAAGAGTCCCAGTACCATCACATAGCACCTCTTAAAGGTGCTGTTAAAGTGTGCTCAGGTACATCTGATGTGCTTCCAGGCTAAGCCTTCTGTCACTCAGATCCTACTAGGTTCAGTGTCCTGAGAGCAGCTGAAGGGAATGCATAATTCTTACCAGTATATGGTTGTCATGAACTGGTGTTTTCATCCAAATGGGTGTAAACATCAAGGTTTTGGCTTTTATGATCACACCACCTTTGAGAGTCATGCACGGTCACAGAAAGATGTAATAGCTCTGGCAAAGTGGGGTAAGAGAACTTCTTTCAAAAGTCATACCAGCCTGACTGGAAGAGTTTTACACTAGGAAAATGGAGGAATGAGATTGTAAACCACAGCCAAGTAAAGAAGTAAACAGTAGAAAAGGGTGGAAAACAGGTGGTGAAGAGCAATGGTAACAAGAAAGACCTAAAGAATGATGAAACAGGGTGGAAGGGAACCAGTTTCAAATACACGCCCACAAATATGTGCAACCTGGGAAAAAAACAGATGTGACTAGAACTCCAGTCACAAAAGAGGGATGCTCTCTGAAAATCCAAGGTATCGTAAAACAGCTAAAACAACTGCACTGAGTTATGTACAGGTACAAGTTCTTCAAGAGAAACAGAATAAGGAAAGAAGCTGCCTTAATATTAAGGAGCATCTTGAATGCCTGGCTCTTCTCTCTGACATCCTCAAAAGGCAATGAGAGCTCATATGGTCAGGTCAGTAAGGATAGCATCATGGTAGGATGGTGGACAAACTTCTTCAAACCATAGCAGGAGTTGTCGGTGTCACACATCTGCATGTCCCTGACATCTGTAGGCAGTGTAGTGCAGTGAGCTTCAAGCACTCAAGATTTCCAGAAGCTGTTGAGGTTCTGGAATTCACATTCATCATGATATGGAGTGACATGCAGTTGAATCTACTGCTCAGTAAACAGAGTCAAAGACAAGGTAGTGGATGTGATAATCAGTAGCTGGTTTCTCTGTAGTAAGCATGATATAGCAGAACAGTTATGAAACACAATCTAAACTAATTTAATCTTCCAGCAAACCATGACAATGCCAGAACAAATAGCGCAAAGGTATGTGTTAGTCTGTGGAGGCAGCTGACCTTTTTATTGTGAAAAATTGCCAAATGATCACACAATTAGAATGATGTACTGAGATCATGGTTTTCAAGATGTCCTAGAAGTCATATAGGATTTAGAAAAGTGAAATAATTAAGAAAATATGCAAATAAAATAAAATAAACTTTCATCATATAAGAAGGATTTCTTTCACCAATTAAATCAGAATTCTGATGTCCATAAGGTACTGAAATAGCAGACCTCCTTTCTTGCTCTGCATATGCACGCAGTGTGTGTTGTATTTTTTAATAACTGTTATTTTAACAGCAAGGATTATTCCCTTGAGATCACATCAGAATCACATGATACGGATTTTCATTTTCTTTTAGTGCATTTAAGCCTTTTTCTAAGTGAAATGAACTGTGTTGACTGCTATGTGTGAGATGTAAATTTTCCATCTTACTTTTTGCAACAGAAATAGGGTATTTCATTTTGAGCCAGATACTGTGGAAGGGGAAGAGGTATAACATAGAGGATGAAATTAACACCCCCCCCCAAAAAATATATATATAAATGCAATGTTAATTCATTCATTTTCAGTAACCAAAATATTCAGTAACTGCATCAAAAAAGTAAGCAAACTATTGATCCCTCATTTGACTCAGCAAGTTGCTTGCCTATAGAGAGAGTACTATCTGCTGGTACTAAATAAGGTAGACCACAAGTAACTGAAGTGGTTTTGAAGAAAATATTAAAATACCAATTCATAAAACATACAAAAGAGTAAAAAAAAAACCAACTTGTAAATGCAATTATTTCTGTTTACATATTAATATATTATACCTCTATATTAAATGTATAACTGTTTGTGGTAAAGTCACAAAAGTGTTAAAAATCTAAAGAATTTTAGAATGCTTTGGTTTGGAAGAGGTCTTCAATGATCATACAGTCCAAACCCTTCGACACAGGCAACAACATCTTTCACTAAAACAAATTGCCAAAAGCCCTGTTTAATCTGACTTTGAACATCTCCAATGATGGGACATCCACATTTGTGGGTAAGCTGTTTCAGTGTATCAACACCTTCATAATAAAAATTCTCTTCCATTTATCCAAACTAAATCCACTCTCAGTATAAAACCATTACCCCTTGTCTTGTCAGTACAAGTCCTAGTAAAAATCCTCTCTCAATATTTCTTATAAACTCCTCTTTAAATAATGAAATGTTAGAATGGGGGCTCTTAGACTTTTTTCACTGCAGAGGTGTTCCAACCCTCTTATAATTTTTGTGGTCCTCCTCTAGACCTTCTCTAAAAGATCCATGTCATTCTTACATTGAGTTGGATGAAGCACTCCAAGTGGGGTCTCACAAGAGCAAAGCAGAGGCAAAGAATCACCTCCCTCAATGTGCTGGCCAAGCTGCTTTTGATGAAGCCCCAAATACAGTTGACTCTCTGAGCTGCAGACATTGCCATCTCATGTCCAATTCTTCATCTACAGCTGCTCTGAAGTAATGCATCTCTCTGTCTGTACTGATAAAGGGAATTGACTAATTCAGGAGCAGGACCTTGCATGTTGCTTTGTTGAACTTCATAAAGTCCTTGTGAGCCCACTTCCCAAGTCTGTCAAAGTCCCTCTGCATGGCATCTCTTCCACTAAGCATATCAGTGGCACCACTCAGCTTGGTGTGATCTGCAGAGTCCTTGAGGGTGCACTCACTTCCACTATCTGTGTTGGGTCCTGTGCACTTGTGTATATTCACGTTCCTCATATGGTCTTGAACCTGATCTTCCAATCTTCTTTCCCCCAGTCCCTGGATTAAGGTATTGGGACCTTGAAAAAGAGGTGATTACCAATGAAAACAGAGGAAAAAACATTGTGGAGTACCTCAGTCTTCTTCATGTCATTTTCACTAGTTTTCCTGTGAACAGGAAGACTAATTTCATTAGTAAAGTCTAAATATTTACTCATGTTGACACCCAAACAGAACTTCAGGATAAAATTTGAACTGTTGGACACAATGCTCTTCTCCATATTCTCTCTGAGACTACATTTACCTACACTGGGTTGACACAGCTTCAGGTGCAGGGAAGGTTTGAGTAGGAAGTCACTGCAACATAAGTACAAAATAGGGTGTGTTTATTGATAACACAACTACAGCAATTTTGGCAAATTCCTTCCTCTACAATGAATTCAACTAAATGAGACTCAAGACTGCAAAAATATGGTTTTGATTTTGTAAGCATCCATACTAAAAAAAAAGAATAATAAAAAAAGAATAAAAACCACGTATTATTTTACAATATGTATAATTTTTCGCTGCAATTATATTATAACATTAAAAAGCTTTTCTACCTGATTTGGAACATGTATTTCAGTTATGTTTATTTTTGCTAAAAATCCACTCAGAATCTTTTTGACTTTCCATGATTATAGTCTATATATAGTAAGTATTATATACATATTATTATATATACTACTGTATATATTAGGTAATATTTTTTGATACAAGAAACAGAGAGAGTTATTTATCTTGCAAGAATTGCTGATTTGCATAAACATTTTAGTTTTGATCTCTTCTGATGTCTTTTTTCAGGCCATTATCAAACCCCTTTTTTCTTTCTTTGTCATAGTAAGTCCCAAAAGAAATTAAATCCCCTTTTTCCTTTTGGTATTCTTTACAAGAAATCCATTTGCTTGCATTTATGAGAGTCCTTGAGTTATGTCCTTGAGTGGAATGAGAACAGTTCATCATTCTGCTCCCCATTGAACTCATGATCTTGAGGTATTCTTGGGCACAATGATAAAGCCACATGGTTAGATTAGTATATACATACTGTACGTATTCAGTCTTGATGAAGACTAATCTAATTACACCTCCACTGAAAAACACCATGGTTTTTTGTGTCTTTATTTTTTTTTTCTTGTTGTGCTATTTTTAGAATTATTAGAATATTCCAGGTTTTTTTCCAATATGATTACTACACTGGAAACAATGGAATTATTTTTGTCTTCATTTTTCTTACTTTTTTGAGCAGAGTATGCTTGAAATCTCTATATTCTATTCATATATTTGACATCGTCTAAGGCTAACATATGAGATCTTAATACATTATAAAAATAGCCCGAAGTACCTCCATTTCACAAAGAAGCAGAATCTGAACATTTTTACTTAATAGTTGGCTTAATATATTACTTTAATTCTTGTCTAAAACATACACAGCTCCTCCATATATTTTATTATACATTGCATCTTAAAATGCTGCTTTGGAATGACAGTGCAAAAACAAGCTGCTAATTGATAAAAAAGTTTGAGGTTTGAATGCTCAATATCTCTAAAAATCAGACCTTCAGTGTTGTTCAGAGAAACGAGTAGAACAACTTATGGAACGAAATTAAAGCAGACTCAGATAAAAAGCAATTGTGGTTTAGCCAGGCTCAGTTGTATCACTCAGGAAACAGTGCTCATCCTCCACCCTGGAGATGACCACACTAGGGATAATCATTACTGCAGAGATTTCTATTTTGGAAAATAAGTCAGATATTATCACAGGCATAAAACAAGGATCTTTGTTACAAATGCCTTTTCATAAAAATAAAATTACAATGCCTAACTTGCTTTTCAATGGAAAACTATTTCACCTATTTTCTTTCAGTATTCTGCAATAAACCTTTTCCATGAAATAAACTCATGACTGGTGTCAATGCCTGCCCATATCTGTCTTAATACCTGCAAGAATTCCAATCTCCTACTCCAGCCATCACATGACCTAAAAAAACTCTTAATGTTCAATATCTGCAGTGAACATGTATAATTTCTGCCAGTGTTAAGGAGTTTTAGACCTAGTGTGACATTTACACAAAATACTGTAATGAAAAATGTAGTTGGGCAATCAGAACTTTTAATTATAAGTTTTAATTTTAACACTCTTTCAAATATTTCATGATGGAAAATGAGACAGAGCTTAAACAAGGCTCCAATACCTTTTCTCCAAATCAGATACAATCTAAAAGTTTTAAACCAAGATGATATGTATTTACCAGAAATTTTATCTGGCATTGGATTCTGCCTCTCTTTAGCTTAGCATGAATCACTTATATAAAAATCTCAAAATGTTTTTCCTCTTTTTTCCTGTCTTAGTTTACATCAGGGAGTATTTCTACTTAGTTTTAAACGTTATTCTTCACAATTTGTTTTAACCTTTATATTCTTATCATTTGCAATTTAATAGTTCGGTATTTAAAGGCTTGTAAATTCTGGTGGTTTGCCTAAATAAGTTCCCTGTTTTTCAGGGAAGTACCTGGTCTCATCTCTGGGAGATGGGAGTATCTAGGAGAAGACATCACATGCAAAGTGGATGGGACAGCTGAAGGCAGAGAAGACTGTGTTGATAGCAGGTGCTAAACAGACACCCTTCTAATAAGTAACACCCCTGAGTTTTTGCTTACATTTGGATTTGAAAATAAATAGGGCTTCACTGTCTTCTTTCTTGGTTTCCTGATCGTTTGTATCATAGGCTGTGAAAGAGGGTTTGTACACATTAATTTTAATTTGTTACTCAGATTTGGGCTCCTGCTACACAGACCCTGAGCAACATGCCTGTTGTAGAAAAAAAACTCAGCACTTTATAGGGGGACTGAATAGAAACAGTTATTTTTCTCTTCTTGCTTGTATTTGGATCTGCAGAGGACCAGTTTGGTCTCTCAAATTAGATTTGCCTAAAAGATCTCAGACCACACCACTACTAACCTCTCAGTGTTGACTTCATCACGATGCTTTGATAAAATACCTATTACCCAATGACATTCTTTATGCTTATTTTAATATTCTTGTACGACTATGCTACCTTAAACAGCACTTTTTTTCATTTGCACATGTAGCTTGACATCAATTACCGTTTCTATTTTTAAAGAATATATCTATTCAGACTACTTATTGAGTTTATATTCTTCTTCATTTTAATCTTTCTACTTCTACAATGTAGTTTAGGTGAAAATCAGGTAGTTGTACAAATGTCATTCCCTTAAGATGCATAGTCATAATTCCTACACTTATTTTTAAAAAATGATAATGAATTACATTTGGTAAAGAAAATCCTTTCTGGAACTATTTGTTAAATTACAAATAATTTGATTAGAAATGTTGACCTAATCTTACTGGACCTAGAATAAATAACTTTCCTATAATTTATTGCTGTGTAAAATATGAATTTGTAATATCATTGCTGCACAAAGGAACTCAGACATGCTGAGAGGAACAGTCTGAGCAATTCTTTAATGATTTAAGTCCAATGAATTGTTGCATCCTGGGTTGCATTCAGACTAGGCGTTTTATAATGTTAGTTAGCCGATTCTGTGTACACCCCTGTTCCCCCCGCGATGGTTCACTCCAGGCTGCCAGCCATTGGAGCTTCCCCACATCACTCCTGTAACCACCCCCTGTTCATTCCTTAAACTTCCCTGTCAGTTACCCCATCCCCGCTTCCCTGTTCGCCCCGGAGCCCTCTATCCACCCCTGTCGTGTTCCCGTTGGTTACCGTGGCCCACATCACCAACACGTTGCCTGTCCCCATTGGGCGAGGGCTTCCACCCGTGTCTGCCCGCCCCCTATAAAATCCCATGCGCCCTTGGTCCTGTCGCCATTTTGTCCATGCGGCACTAGGGAGCGGCTGCGGTTCTCCACCGCAGCTCCACGCGACAATAAACCTTCTCCAGCCAACTGCAGGACAAGGTGTGCCTCCTTCGCCTCTTCGCCTCATCCCAGCACCGCTTACAGAGCGTGGCCAGCCCCACCCTGGTGTGCTGAATGCCACAGCGCCCGGACCACGCGGCACCCCAGTCCGGCTGAGAAGCAGAGCCCTTAGCTGGGCTCCCCAGAGCTGCCCGGGACCGGGGAAAAGAATGCAAAGACGCAATGAATGACACTGCTTTTTTCCAAGTCATTACTTTTGTATTATGAATAGAATATAAATGTTTACATTAAAAAAGTGCGGGAAAAAGACCACAGTAGTCTTCCTTTTCCTTTTAACTCAAACATTCCTACCTTTCAATATGTTTCATGTGACTTTGAATAAAACTGATAAATCAAAGGATTCAAAGGATTTCCTTAAGACTAGAAGTATGTATATGATCTTGTTTTAAGTAAAGCAAATCTACCTCTGTTAACATTTCTAAGTCAATACAGAAATTCATTATGAAACATTGTGTCTCTTCCCCAACAAGGAAGCCTCTTTCAGAGAGCCTGTTCCCATATAAAAACTTGTCCCATTGCTTGCTGAGAGACAGACACAATCGTAGCAGTGGGGGCTCCTCCTACAAGCCTGACACTTGTTTGCTTTTTGAAAACTGTAGTACAACTTTCTCCATGAGTAACACACACATCTTGGGCCAAGAAGCGTTTGAGAAAAATCCTGCAGAGAAGCACTGGGGTTTGAGGGTTGACAAAATGCTCAACATGACCCAGCAATGAGCACTCACAGCCCAGAAAGCCAAATGTGTCCTGGGCTGCATCCAAAGCAGCGTAGCCAACAGGGCCAGGGAGGGGATTCTGCTGTTCTGCTCTGCTCTGCTGAGACTCCATCTGGAGCCCTGCATCCAGCTCTGGTGCTCCCATCCTCAGAAGGACAGGGAACCATCAGAGCAAATTGGAAGGAGTCCACAAGGCTTATAAGGGGACTGAAGAACCTCCCCTACAAAGACAGGTTGAGAAATGTGAGTCTCTTCTGCCTGGAGAAGAGAAGGTTGCATGGAGACTTCATAGCAACATCGACTATCTGACAGGAGCCTACAGGGATGCTGGAGAGTGACTCTTCATCAGGAACTGTAGTAATTGGACAAGTTGGAATGGCTTTAAACTGAAAGGGAATATGTTTAGATTAGCTATAACAAAGAAATTCTTTTCAATGAAGGTGGTGAGTAACTGAACAGCTTGTCCAAAGAAGTTGCGGATGCCCCATTCCTGGCATTATTCAAAGCCAGGCTGGATGGGGTCTTGAGTAACTTGGTTTAGTGAGAAGTGTCTCTGTTCACAGCAAGGAGGATTGAGTCTGGATGATTTTTAAGGTCACTTAAAAGGATAGTAGGATAGTTATCCTCAAGTATCCATGACAGAGAACCTTTCTGGGACCTACAACTTATAGTTTTTGCTATTCAGTAACAGTTGGAAAAGCTTAGAAAAAGCTCTCTAATTATTAATCTAGTTTGGAATTCATTAATTGAAATATCAGTGTCTTTTCCAGTTGAATACAGTTTCATGTGTCAAAAATAAGGCAGTGCCAACCTCAGGATCATTTCCTTCTATGTATTTGATGCTTCAAAGCCTGTCTTTTTAATTTAAATTGTGGTATTTAATTAAAATTGTGGTGTTAACAGGCATTATTGTTGCAATAAATAAGTAAAAATAATAAAATTAAATTGTTGTCATCTATTGATATTATTGTTTAAAAAATATTTTTTCAGGGCCTTTTAAAATATATTTCACAGAATCTCAGAAAGACTATTCTGAGAAGGGATTTTGCACTTTCTGATCCAACCCTCTGCTCAAGCAGAGTCACTTGGAGCCAATTTCTGAGACCATGTTTAGGTAACTTTAATATCTCCAAAGATTGAGAGTCCACAATGCCTCTGGGCAATCTAATCTAGTGCTCTGTCACCCTCACTGTGGCAAAGTGATGCTAAGAGGGAACCTCCTGTGTTGATGCTTGTGCCCATTGCCTCTTGCTCTGAGACTGACCATGATGCCTCAGGTTTTAGCTTTTTACATTTTTCTTTAGTGTGTGGGTCTGGGCTTCATATAAGGGGATAGTAAACTGTCTTCATAGAATAGGCAGACAAAACAATTCCTTCTCTAGCTGGGGACCCAAGGACAGCCAATCCAGATCTGAGGCCCAAGAGCATAAACAAGGGAGGACTGAAGAGAGAAAAACAAGAAGGATGGGACGTCATGGGCTAGAGCTGTAATTGGACAATTAGCTCCAATATGCTAATGGACCAAAACTTATAAAAGTGTGAGAACCCATGAATGGCCGTCCATTTTTTGAGACCATTTTGGGTTCTAGCCCTGGCCAGGTTCTTGTGCTGCCCAAGGTGGATCTATTTAGGCCTCCAAATAAATACCTACTTTATTCTTTAACTCCATATAGTCTCTGTTCTAGGTCAGCCTTCACAAGGCACTCAACCACACCAATAACAGCCTGACTTTGTCTTCTTTACTCACTCGCTCTTATTCCTAGGCTGTGCATATACACTGGTAGGACACAACTGAGGCCTTCATTTCTTCAGAGTGAATTACCTCAGATCTCTTAGCCTTTTGCTTTAGAAGAGATACTTCAGTCCCTTCAACATCTTCAGGCTTCTCACTGGATTCTCTCCACTGTGTCCATGCCCATCTCATATTGAGAGCCCAAAACTGAACACAGTACTCCATGTATGGCCTCACCAGTGATGAATAAAAGGGTGGGATCACCTTTCTCAGTCTGTGTCAATACTGTGCTAATGTGTCCTGCATAAATACCATTTACCTTCCTTATGGCAAGGGGACATTGCTGGCTTACATTCAACTTGGTGACAATCAGGAGAACCTGCTTTGCAGCTCATTATCACATTTACCACATTAATGAATAAATATGGTTTAATCATTGATTTGCCAGTGATGGTGAAGACTATCACACTGTGGTTGCGAACCAAATCTTGGATGTACCACAATACTGACAGTTAATAAAGGAATCATATATTTTAACTTTTGCAAAAATGCTGAGACTACATCTAGGTCTACAGTCTGTCAAAGTAAATTGTAACTGTGGTATGGCTTAAATAAAAGAAAGAGACAAATTGATCTTCATTAATAATTGCTTTCATTGGAGAGAAATTTATTATACCTAACATTATAGACAGAATTTGATAGAAGAAAAACATTTTAAATGTCTTAAAGAATCACTTTGTATGATGATTGTAGGGTTTAATTTAAATTAAAAAAAATATACACATGCAAATGGTTGTCAAATGTGCAGTGTAAATATCAGTAAGGTTTTTTGAGTAAACTTTTTAGTCAGAAGCTCAATGTTCAGTTCATGTCAGCTTTTATCTTCTATACCTGAATTAGCTGTGCATGGCTGTCATTGCAGCAAATGGTGGAAAATAGGTGCTGTTAGAGCACAGAATCATCCTCTGTGTTCAATATTTTTATTTTGGAATGAGATACATTGCATTCTGAAAGTACCTGTTTCTTTCTATAGACTGAAAAATGAACCTGCCATGACTAGTTCACATGCTTATTTCCACAGGCAGAGATGGTAAATTCTGGCCCTGGTGCCCGATCTAAATTGGCCATCATGTTGAGTCTTAACTGTTATTTCTGTTCTCTTATGTATAGTGTATCATTTTCGCTAAATTCAACACTTAAAAGTCAAAAAGAGTCTGAAGAAATAGACAACCCTGGAAAAACATACAAAATCAAAAGACTTGGATGCTTTCAAATGGAAAATTTCCTCTCTGACGTATCATACAGTGATTCAAAATCCAGGCTAGTAACTCACAATTTTCAGAGCCTTCCTGCAAAAATTGCTGATCACTGATACACAGCTGCAATTGCTGAAATGTTGAAATACAGTTATGAGAGTTCATTGCAATTTGAAAAGATCAGGGCAATGAGGGAGAGCTTCTCTGAATGAGATTTGCACCACTTCAACAATCCTATTTCCAGTATATTTCATTGAAGAGGTTTTCATGTAGTGGAAGAAGATGCCATTCATACATCTGCCATATTTCACTTCCCTCAACCCCACTCCCCACAGACTCAATGTCATGGCTTTGGATAGGTGTGTAACAGGCCCTATTCTATATCTTACTGATTAAATTGTTCATGACAACATTTCTAAATGCCTGTTCTTTCAGTAAGTACATTTTCTGAAAGATGATAAAAAATGTGGTTATCAATCCTTTTGCTCTCTCCCCAATAACAGCAAAAGGAGTATATATATAACCTATATTTGCTTATTTTCACCTTTTGTAACCATGTTTACTTATAAAAGCAGATGTCAATGTAATGTATTTGTATTTGGAAATATTGTGAAGAAACCTCACTGAAGTCCATCTGATCACCAGTCCTTTAATCTGTAGAACTAACCACCTGGATTTGTTACATTATTCCTGCATATGACTAGTCTATTGTACAGGCTTTTGCTGCCAAAAAGCAATCACTTTAATCAGAGCATTCTGAGCCCACAAAACTCCATGACAACTCTGTCTCTTGGAAATGTCCATTGAGCACAACACCAAAGCACAACACTTTTTAGTTCCAAAAAGTTTTACCGTATTTTTATCTCTGACATGTCTTGCCATAGCAAGAATTAATTGCAAATATATACAATATTATGTGCTATATTTAGTCTTAGAACAGTTTTTGGCTTGTCCCTATATGTCTTTATACTGCTACCTTAGCAGCACTTTTTTTTTCATTTGCACATATAAATTGATATCAATCACCATTTCTTTTTTTAATGAATATATATAATCATATTACTCCTTCAGTTTATATTTTTTCTTCATTTTTATCTTTCTATTATTACAATATGGTTTAGGTGAAAATCAGGTAGTTGTACATATTTCACTCCCTTAAGATGTATAGTCATAATTCCTATACTTCATTATTCAGAATTAAGTAGATTTTAAAAAACAGTAATCAATTACATTCAGTATGACAATAAATTTGTATGACAGAACAATTTGTTCTGTAGGAGAAAAAAAATCTAGCCTTCCTCAAATGCAGCAAACAATTAATTTTCCTTCTGCAAATCAATTATATATTTAGTATATCTGCAGTAGATGGTAAGTGACAGGTTTGAGTCTTGCTTAAACTCTAATACAGGTTTTATTAAAACTCTTGGGTTTTGCATTACTGAACAACTTTTCAAATACTTGAATATGAAGTCTGACATATAATCTCAAACATTCAGGTATTTTTAAGATGAATACTACCTTCTCAACATTTGGCATAATGTTATTTCCAGTGGTACACTCCCTTATGAGTATTGTATTTCTCTATGACCAGGACATATGAGATATATTCATCTAAATTAATTCAGTAGTGAATACTATGTATTCTGGGAACAACAGCTAAGTACTTACAGCAAGTTGAGAGCCAAACCCCCTTGTTCTGCATACAGACATGTTCTGTACTGTTTCTAACTCCTCCTTCACAATCAACTATTTCACAGGGTGATGGTTATGGAAATTTCTTTTTAATACAAACACATGAAGACTTTAGATTGAAATGATATTCAAATGCTATACAGTTTTTGCTAATTTCATATCAATATTTTTTCATTCTTTGCATTGATTTATCTTTTCTATCAAACAGAAGCTAATTTTGCTCACTTGAAAGAGACTTCCCTGCCTATTTCCCTGCCTATTGACAATATTTCATTCATTACTATGAATAACCATGTCACCTATTTTTATCTCCCACAGGATCAGACATAATTTTTCCTTTTTTGAATGCATTCAGCTTTTTCTTAGGTTGCCATTCAGACTTGGCATGATCACCTATGCACATGTATATACTTTTTCACCTATTTCCTACGAATTTTCATATCTGTAATGTCCACTAAAAGGACTAGTATATAAATAGCTGTCCTGTTATTCTGCTGAAATATACCCTTTTTACACAACAAGCATTATCCTGAGCGGGCTTTTCTTTCTGTTTCTGAACATCTGTAATCTCTTGTCTTATGTCAGGTTTAATTTTGCTTTGTGTTTTTTACCATATTTGACACCATTGATTCCTAGACAAGGCTTTTAAATGCAGTAACAATAACAATTAATTGATCATTTTATCAATGAGCCCAGCACCACCCACACTCTGTCGTAAAAATATAATTTGAATTGTGATTGATGCACTTGTAGTCTTATGGAAGGAAGAAGCATAGGCTAAACAAAAGAGGAACCAAAAGAGGAACCTTTATCTAGGAAATTAAGGAAACTGCCTCCAAAGAGCTACAATGCATTCAGAAAACCTTGGAAATTGCCAAGAAACTGCAACATTTTGAAAGGAATTTCATTCTTCCATTCTTCAAGTAGAAATTATTTATTTACTATATAAATTTATGCAAGAACTGTCTTACATTTCTTAAATTTGACAGTATTTTTAAAAAAAATTAGGTCTTTGTTTTCCCTGAATTCAAGTCTATCCTTAGATGAAAAAGAAATACTATTTACATACCCTGAAAAGTGTGTGGAAGGCATGCAAGCAGCTCAACTCTTTGAAAAAAGATGTAGCTCTGGTGATAAGAACTTTGTAAAATTCAACAACAAATTGTTATTGCTACTAAAAACAAGATTGAATTTTTTTTGAGGAACCATTTCTGCTTGAGATGCTTGGAAGTGTGCTGATGATAAAATACCATACAAAACAAAAAATCATGACGACTAGGCTAGTCAACCTAACATCAATCCAACCCTTAAAAAAACATGGAGAATTTAATAGATTATCTATTCAAAAGATTATGTGATAGAATTAATAGAAATCTGCATTAATAATCTTTAAAAGAGTGATTTTTTTCTTCCAAAATCTCCAGGTTCATCCAAAAAATGTAGAAAGACATATGCAACCCTGTCTAAATAAATGTTCAGTCACTTATGTCTGACAAAAATCAATGCAAGAAATACTATTAGCCAAAAAGATCCTCCTACTCTGTAAAAGTTGCATTTACAGGAATCACCTGTTTCATGTGCATTTCATTCACCAAATAGCTCAATATTTTCTATACGTATATATGTCTATCATCATTAGACACGTTTCTCTTACATGCTTATTTGATCCTCTTGAGTTCTTCATTAATTTCCTTGGGAAGTCCTTCTAGTCAATAGAAAAAATTACAGAGTCTTAAAAATTACAAGTCTTAAAGGATATCTACAACATACCTGTAAATCTTTCTGCATATTGGAGCCATTAGTGCTCATGGCATTTAGAAGTAGCCTGTGATCCTTGCCTGGAATGCACACATGCAGTTTTGACTTCTGTTGCTTCCACAATATTAGAATCAGATTTCATTGCTGATCTTTTTCATTGTGATATGAGATCCCCTAGGGCTTCGCATTAGTGTATCTACTCTCATTTTTATATATTCATTCAATTAAGGATTTCTGAGCAGGAGGTGGTAGTTTCATCATCAAAATATTTCATCATGTTGCCTTTTATTAACGGCTCACAGAAGGGAAGGTTTGACAGCATTTCTTTTTTGCTTATTCAGGGAGCTTTCCCTCTGAAATACACCCAATGCTGAACCCTAAATCCATTTAGACAACACTAAAAAATTAAGTGTGTATAGGAGTTGTAATTGTATTTCTTGCTTGCTAGATTTTAATGTATAGATTTTCTACTATGTTGCAAAGGTTTAATAGGGTTTGTGGGTTTTTTTGGAGAAACAAAGTGCTTTGTAGGCTAATGAGCTAGCTCATAATATACAGTAAGGGTTAATGAAAATATCCTTTACATATTATCAGATACAGCAAGGATTTTTATTTGATCTGTGACATTGAAGATATCAAGTTTTAATGAGATTTATCAGGCCTGCTCAAAAATGAAATTCCCAAGGGTTATGTTTGACTTACGGGACTTAGTACTCCTTAACATCAATTATTATACATTTATCAACTTCAGTTAAAGCTGGAATAAAACACTGTTCCATTTCAAGAATAAATGGCTCAGTAACTGCATAATAAAACAGTCTGCATTATGAAATGAATGGAGCTATCATATTTGACTTAAAATACTGTGACACATTAAATGGCTTTAATGCACTTGTTCAGACTAATGCTGATTAAGGACTCCATCATTTTTTTGCAAAAAAAAAGTGTCACTAAAACCTTCATATTGATAAATAATAAATACAAACTTCAGTTTCAAAATGTATCTGCAGATATTCCTTCCAGTAAATAAAAGGTTAGCGCTGTGTTTTGGCAAAGAATAGTCTTTAAAGGACAGAATGCCACAGTTATGATATTAACATCATCACTTGCAGCAGCCTCCCTTGCTTTTCTTCATACCTTTTGACAGTTGTGAGACCTCATCTAAGGTAGTGGTAAAAATGTAAAATAAGGCTTTTTATCATTATATGTGGGTTATAAAAATAATAAAAATATCTTCTTTTTTCTCCCTATTCAGAAGCATTTCAGTCGTGTCCTTTAGTCTTGGTATCCAATATACCAGCATCAACTTCTACTGCTGCAAATGAAAACATTTCTCAAGATACTGGCATGACAAAAATGTCACAGATTTTCCACAGGACCAAAAAATCTTCATTCATTTAACCATCCATTTAAATGTTACATAATTTTTATCAAAGCTTTTAAGCTAACTCAGAGGTTGTGAGGGGATTCAACATTCTATTTCTCAGAGCAAGCCATTTGTGATTGCATATTAAAAATCTGTCATGATGGACATGTGGTGGTCATGTCATGATAGACTGATGGTCTACAGTGCAGTAAAGTCAAAAGAGAGAATATTGTTCATTTCAGTGGGCTCTGAAAAAAACATTGACACTGGAGACAGCAGCTACTAGTTCCTTTTCTCTTGTCAATAAACAGCTAAGAGGCTTTCCTTTAAGAGAAAAACTCTTTTCTATTTGCTTTGCAAATATGTCAGTGATTACTCTTTAAAGATAGTTTTAAAAACATCATATATTAGCTTGGTAGGATAACTCCCTACAAAGTATTTTCACCTACAAAACATAAGCTAATGATCTATATTACCCAGTGCACAATTTATTTGCTTCAGTCAAAAGGCTTTGTGTCTATCAATGGAATAACATGAATTTAAGGAAAAAAATATTTTTGTGCCAGTATTTTTTTCCTTTTTCTAGGCCTGGAACAAAATGCCATATGATAGTATATATAATCCAGGTCTTTCAGTTCATAACACTATTCATAACACAAGATAATTTTTCATGGAAAAGGGAAAAATACAGATTCAGTTTATTGAAACATGGAGGACTTGATACTTACTAAATATAAATTACTGTGACTTCTTGGACATCAATGGGCGTACCCTGAACAATATAATTTATTGGAGCTATGGCACTTTACTCCAAACAATAATCTGACCTCTTATGTCTTCAATTTCATGGTGGTTTGTGATGGATAAAATATGTTAGACATACACTACCTTTGCCCTTGAAGATTATTTGATCTGAAAGGGCAGGAGAGTAGATAATATAAATTGACAGAATCATCTACCTTGATCTAGGGTTTGTTTTACTTCAGGTTTGTCTGGTTTTTACACTGCTAACTTTAAAATCAGTAGTAAGATTCCCATTTACTTCAATAGCTTGCTCAAAGTGCATCTACAATAAGAACAAAACATGTAACACTTCTTGATTAGTATCTCCCTACAGTAAGGTCAGAGGAGGATAAATTTCCCTTACATTGCATTGGTAGGTGGATAGATGAGAGCATGGCGTAGCATGACAAGTGCACAGCACTGCTGGTGATAGACACCTTAATTTCTGTAAACTCTGCCTGTGCAGAGACACTCTCAACCTCCAGACCTCACTGACAACCATTTTAACACCATGTTAGACAATTTCCTATTCTGTAGTTCAGAGTTTCACATGGTCCAGCTGCAACAGCATTGTGGCAATCAAAGCGGTGTGTTCACTGTATTTGTTCACAACACAAAACTATTTTTAATACCATGGTTGTCCCTATGATTAGAGTACACCTTAGTTCCTTCACCTTAGGTTGCTGAGAAAGTCAGATTTCACCAACAGTCGCTCATAAGTAAAACTAGTGATTCCAGGCTCAACAATATGCTTTCTGCTTTCTGGAAGCTCTACCCAATCTTGTACCTTTGCCAGTCAACTGTTTCTCTGAAATACTGCTTTCAAACCTCACATATATTTTCAAGAAGCAAAAGTGATGTATGCTATTTTGCAGCTATTTCAAACTCTGAGACAAGTGCTACTTATTTTCATTTTATGCCTATCTGCAACACTCTTTTAGGTCTCACTCATTTCTCTGTAGGCAGTCATTTGTCACCTCCATTGCATCATTTTGAAACTGCAGATCTCCCTAGGCACTGGACTGTGTTTGGTGAAAGCAATAAAGACTCCAATTACCTATATGTTTCCCTGCTGAAGGTGAACTTTTGAACTACAAATATAGAGTAAATTTTCTGCACTTTGCTTTGCAGAAGCAACTACAGGCCAATTTCATTTCTCAGCTACACTTCAGCACATTGATATCATTCCAGAATAACAAAAACATGGGGGAAATGTTCAGAAATTGTTAGCATTATAACACATATTCAAGTACATGGCTAAAACTTTATTATGGAGAAGGTATGACTAACATTATTTCTTTTGCTTAAACCGTTTATAGCATTTTTAAGATTTATACTTGGTCCAGCTTTCAAGAAAGGTATACATATTTTCTCAAAATGAAAGTAGAATTTACTTTATTTGCCAGAAAAAATAAGTACTTGATAAAAATAGGAATCCAACTCTCAGAGAGTAATTTAAGTACTTCGTAAGTACTCATGCAGTCTGCTGGATGAAGATGACAAAGTGGTTGATAATAAGAAAGGTGACTAACTAATATTCCTTTAATTAAAATTAAACCAGAATTAAATCTTGCAGTAGAGTACAGTACAGTATAAGCATGATTTCCTAGAAAAATGAAAACTATTTCTCCATGTCTGAGATATCTCTTAGCTACAATGCGGCTTCCCATATCTGACACAACATAAGCCACTAGGAAGAGACAAAAAAATTTAATGAATGTGTGAAAACCTTATGCTCACTCCAAACAAATATAAAAAAGAAATCTTTATTTCTATTCCTTGGAATGGTATTTTTGATTTCCTAAGGTTGCACTAAGTGCAGTTTCATATTCACTAATGGTTCAGTTTTCAACTGTTTAACAAAAAGGGAGATAATATAGTCTAGGACAATACATAGTAAAATTAACTGGGAAGTACTGCTTGTAACAGTCAGCATTATTTTTGTAGTGTTCTTGTCAGCAAATAAGCCTGCTGAAGGTTTACCTACACAAATGAGCCAAGCTCCCTCCAGCTGCCTGTAATTCTATGTCTTATTAAAACCAATGGGGCTGCGTTGATTTTCATTATCTGAGGCGGGTCTACTGTCTTTCTACTACAGCAAATTGGTTATTTAAGAGAGCACTGAGGTTTAGATGTCCATAGCTTCACTCATTAATTCTAGCCCAAAATATTTTTGCTAAAACCTAAGGTTTGTGGGAAAAATGAAATTATGTGCTCCTGGTGATTGTATACTTCTACAGTTTGCATGATAAATATCAGTAAGAAAATCTTGTCTCTACTGCAAGTATTAATCTCAGTACATTTTCAGCAATAACTTTCTAATTGGTTGTTTTTCTGAATAGAAGCAGAAACTAGGCTGCAGATCAATTAACATCACTGTTGTTTGTTGCCCATTCATTTCACAGTTTATTTGTAAATGAATACTTTTTTGCATCCACATGTTCTGTTAATGAAACTCTAGCACTATTTCCATTGTAAAGTCTGCAGCTGTCTACTGATGCCTTGAGATAGTAGTTTTAACTGATTATTGTTTATAGTATGCTAGAAAAAACATTAAACTCATAGGCTCTTATTTTCTTTTTTTTTTCTCCTACTCTTCAGGGAAAAAAAAATAAACTAGGCAAGTTTTGCTCTCTTTTATGTTAGTCTTGCATAGTACTGTTAGAATGTACCAGCTAAAATAGAAGAAACAGACCAAAACTCAAAATGTAATTTACTCATTCAAATTTGTAGAACTGAATAAACCTATGACAACTGAAGAACTACAAAGAGAGAGTCTACCTAAATAGGCAATCATCTTCTGCAGTATATGCTCCATGAGTGCCATTGATAATGATCAGTTTCCTGGCACTGACCTTTAATGCTTCTTAAAGGTACTGTTTCACAGGAAGGAAAATGCATGCAGCAGTATCATTCCAATCACGTGTCTTTTCATGTGTTAAAGAACGGAGCTTCTGAATGAATACTGTGTTCCTATACTTTAAACAAACAGATGCCTGTATTGCAACTCTTACTAAAGACCACTGGGTAGCTCCCAGAGAACTGATGTTTGACTGTAGGGCTGATGAGACAGAATCAGTACCTCAGGTTTCATTAAGCACAAATAGAACTGGCTAGATTTTTATGACCTTCTCCAGTAGCTTAGGGTACAGACCACAGCTAAAACTTTTGTGTCTGCATAGAGATCTGTTCTCAGCATCAAGAACTAATGTTTTAAAAAAAAAGAGAATGGTGCAGGGTATATGCAAATATATAGCATATTAAATAACTCTCTTTTTTGGGTCTTTTAGTCCACACAGGCAATTAGTGAGCTAGGCGTTCACACATTGACTTCTTCCTCATTACCTTGTTTTTGTAGACAAGCCTTTTCTGAACTGAGTCACAGAAACACAGATGTGCATTTGGATAATCTCCAAGATCAAATCATTCCAGGCACAGTAGGAAAGCAGGAGTCTTTAAATGCAAGAATATCTCAAATGGCAAGAACATCAAAATAAAGATTAGAAAAAGGAATGCATACCACCAAATGGTTCAGCAAGATTTCCAACAGGAAACCCAAGGGAACACTGGGAGGCAAAGAAGGTATATGATCCTCAGCAGTGCATCTCTGTCATAAAACATTCATAGGTGTTTTCTGTGCAAGAGCTTTACAAAAGCTCTAAATCATGTACATCATTATAAGGGGAAGTTTTATGATGCCAGGAAACCCCAGACAGTAGATCTGTTTGCTCTGTTTTACTGGGGCTTTGTTTAAGGAGCAGTATTTATCCCTTTTAAGTTTATTATGAACTTGCTGTATTTCCTAAATATTCATGGCTAAAACCTGTATGCTTCTTCTTTGAACTTTAAGTTCTTTTCAGATAAAATCTCAAGAGTTTTTTTACCAGGTCTGGTTTGCCTTCTGATGTGAAAACAGTGAAATGTGTCACATGAGTCCCAATGGACATGTTCAAAGAGAAAAGGTTTAAGTTTGGAAAGAAGTAGGATAAACTAGTAAAAAAAGAGAATATAGGCTAAAATGGAGAATGAAGTGGAAGTCAGAATAGAAAAGAGGTTCATTTGAGGATGAGGAAATATTACTGTCTGCAAATGGAGAATGAATTAAAGAGACAGAGAAGTGTACTAAAACTCTAGGTCCTACCCTGAAGTAAGTATGTTGGGTTATACAAGGCACAGAGGGCAAGGTTCACTGTTCTGGTGCATGGCTGGTTGGCAAGAATAAGTGCACAAAAGAACTGTTTATTTTTTCTGCCAGAATTGGGTGCCCTCTCACATTAGGACTTGCATACAGGGAAGGAAGCAGAAAGAGTAGGTAATCCATTTCCTGCTTGATGTCAGTTACAGTGTGATTGAACCTTTTCCTAGAAAACTTGTTAATGTTTTGTCTTGATACCAGTTAAGATGTTTCTTGACATATTTTCACCCCACTTGACATATCTCCACCTCACTGAAATCCATCCTCATTAAAAGCTAAGAAAGAGAGTAATAACTTGTATAAGGTCATTTTTTGTACAGGAGAAATCATCCTTGCAGTGATTAAAGAAGCATTTTTTTTTATTTAAGAGATTTGTCAATTTCTTTCATTACCTTTCATAGCACCTGCTCAAAATTTAGTATTTCATTAAATTCCAATATGATCATTGTCTTTTTATTTTAGTATTATATAAATTGTTAAATTGAAAGGTAAAAGTTTTAAACTTATACCTTTAAACTGAAAGGTATAAGTTTAAAAATGGGACAATTTCATTTTATAAATAACATTGCTTAGTCACTTACTTCAGCCTGATCTTGAAAATGCCATCTTAAGAACTTTTTCTAAGTGTCTATTAAATGTGATTTTCCCCACTGTTCTTTGTCTGTTTTCAAATGAGCCTTTCTTTGCAAGTGATTAAAAGAAAAAAAAAAAAAACAAAAAACCACAACAAACAAAATCCCAACTTCACATTTGTTCAGTTTTGAATTCAAGTATTTGTCTCTGACCTTTGCTAAAACTTGTAAAATCACAAGGAGATAAGCATGAAAGAAATCATGTGCTGTTCAAGTACTTAAAGTCCAGAGAAATGCACTGAAGTAGAAAGGGGATTAAGAGAGGAAGGAGGGTGAGGCAAAGCCATACTGTGTTGGTACAAGAAGGATTAGCAGGCAGACTGAACCAGGAGAGAAATTAGCCGTGCTTATTTCTGGTTAGATAGTCATAGGGCATGCAGAGATAGAACAAGATTTCTTTCAGAAGTGGAGAGGTACCACAAAGAGAAAACAGGTAATATGGATGAAGTATAGCTTCAGTTTATGTTGGAGCTGGCACTGGAGAACAGCAAGAAAACAGAGGGGAGAACAAGATATACTAGTTAAATGCAGAAAAGGCATGAATTGGGGGAGGGAAGGAGGGGTGAAAAAAAAGTTTCAGAAAACTGCTGCCTTAGGTTTTAGAACTTGGTGCTAGTGAAGCAAATGTGTCTGGCAAGTGTAAAACGTGAATGAACATTTTGGAAGAATTTAGAAGTTAATGAGCAAATATAGATCTACTTAGTTGCTATATTTCGTGCAGATAATGAGAAGAACATTAGTGTCTGTGGTCAGAGTTGTTTGCCTTTTCAGGTAGAGACAGAAGGAATTTTCTGGGGTGAAAAGGGTAGCCCAGAGATTTGTATCACTTGTTTTTATTCTGCTTTCTCTCTTGCTTTCTTTCTCTCTCCATAGAGGGAACTGGGTGTTCCATCACAGGAGAGGAGGTGTGTGTGGACAGCCAGCTCTGGGAACAAGCCGGCTCTGCTTGACCCCCTGTCATGCAGATCCCCATGCTGCTCTACCTTTCCCTGCTACTGCTTCTTACCATGTTGGGCCAAGCTGGAGCTCAGTTCCCTCGACAGTGCGCTACTGTTGAGTCCCTGAGGAGCGGCATGTGTTGCCCAGACTATTTCCCTGTGTTTGGGCCCGGTACTGACCGGTGTGGTGTGTCTACGGGAAGGGGCCGGTGCGTGCAGGTGACTGTCGACTCGCGGCCCCACGGCCCCCAGTACATCCATGATGGGCGGGATGACCGTGAGCAATGGCCCATCCGCTTCTTCAACCAGACCTGCCGCTGCAATGGGAACTTCTCTGGCTATAACTGCGGGTTTTGTCGGCCTGGTTGGACTGGACCTACCTGCAGCCAACAGATCAACATAGGTAAGAACATCAGAACTATGACATGGAAATTGCTCATTGTCAGTGCTTGCTTCTAAATGTGCCTAGTGGATTTGTTCTCTTTAGGGTATAAAATGTCCATTATATTTATTTAGCATTTTAGTATGTTGATAAAGGAGTTATTAAGGCAGGTGCTAGAGGAGCTGTTGAGCATGTGCATAAATCACTTACACTCTACTATCCATTAAAAGGAAGAAAAGAAACCTGTAGTCAATGTATCAAAGTCCAGTAAAGAATACAGCATCTATATTGAAAAAAAAGGTACTATTTGGATTTAAGAGTAAAACAATGTATATGGGCATGTACATGTGTTTATGAGCATGTCTAGGAATAATATGTACCTCAATATGTTTAATACCTTGTGACTATTTTAACTATTTTAGCAGTTCTTTTCATTCAAAGTCCCTTAATACAATTTTAAACTATGTACCTGGTCTGGTATATTTTTGCTGTCCCTGCTGCTGTCAGTATCTTTAAGAACATTAGTCATGACTGTGGACAGTTCAAATGAATCAGTCCAGGGTGTGGTAAGCCCTTCTTCAGTACTCCAGTTTCAGTTAAGTCCAGCATATCACTAAACAGTTCTTTAAATTTTTTTTTTAACGGATATGAAATCCTTGCAGGACTGGAAAAATATTGAATATTATAGGTAAATTTAAAAAGACAAACAGGCCTGGGGACAGATCCTTGTTCTCATCTGAAAACCATCTGAACGGACAAGATTTCAATCTTTATTTTTAAACTTATACACTTTTAACTTCAAAGATGTTACTGAAATCCTGTAAACTCCATAATCTCCCAAAATAAGCAATGGGTTCTGCTGATATGTTAAACAAGAGATCTCTAGCACAAATATGCAGTGTTTCTTTCTGAAGAAACAGAAATCAGCATTGACATTTTCACCAGATAAGGGAACATTCCATGGATATTCCATGAAAGAGCATGTCCCAGAAAGGGTTAACAAAGGACCGCTTACCTAATCAAAATTTTAATAACAATTCCTTAATAACAACTTACTGATGGCTATGGAAAAGATCTTTGATTTGTTTTTTTCATTCTTTCAGCTTCAAGAACTAAACTAGAAAGCATAAAGTATTACTTGTGAATTGGTTGTGCTAAACCAGACTGCACTCTCTGATATTCTGGCCTACTCTATTTTACAATGATAACAACTCTGAAGAATAATCAAGAGATAAATGTTACTCACAAAGTTAATGTAAAACTAGAGACAAGTAAACAGCAGTTTTAGGTGATTTTCTAGAATGTACAAGAGCACTTTTTACTTTTCTCACATTAAATCCTTTACAATGCATTAAAATGCCAAATAAATCAGATACATCATGCATGATAACATCAGTTAACATGAGTTAAAAAGTGTAAATTAGTTTCCCATTATGCTCTAAGTTTCCACTTTGAGGTTACCTCTTTTGCTTATTCATAGACCCATAGGCCCCATCTGCTCAGATTTTAGAAATAATTACTGTTGGTACTTGATTACAGAACAGTAATGATTACTGTTGGTACATCCATACTAAATTACTATAAAATGCAGTTTGGTGTCTTCGTATCTTCTCAGTTCATGACTAACTCTAATAATAGTCACAATTTTTTATTGTGGTTCAGGCATATACTTTAAAAATGAAAATGTTAAGATGCCTATGTAAATCTAAATTAGATGGACAATTATAGTTCTCTACTTGCAAAAAATACCATAAATCAACCAGCCAAGCAAGCAACCAAAAAAACAACAAAAACAAAACCCCATCACTTCAGTGATGAGGTTCAGTTCATGTCAGTTCAGTTCTGCAAAACAAAAAAATATGTTTCAGGATACACAGTCTTTGGATAAAATTCATGTTTCAGGAAAGATTTTATTTAAATTTCCCAGAAGCTAAAATATCCCTCACTGAATCAATTTTTTAGTGAAACATAATTCACTTTTATTCTTCATATAGATTCATGTTGAAGATCTGTTGCTTCTTATATCAACAGAATCAACCACTAATTTGGACAATGAGTTATGGATTTTTACAGTATCTTTAGTAATGACAATAAATAAATATTGAATAACAATTGTGAGGAATTCTATCTTTATCTTAGTCTAAACTTAGAGATTTTCTCAGACCACGTGAAGAAGGACAGAGGTGATCTGAACTCAGTTCTTCTTGCTGAAACACTGCTATTTCAACAAGTCAGTATTCTTCCTTGCTTCACTGTCTACATGTGGACAATGGCATTTTTTCATTATTTTGAGATATACTGCTAAAAAGGACTAATATGTGGCAATTGTTAATAATGTCAGGTTAAAGTGATAAAATAAGAGATAATCTCAGATTAAAGTGATACTGTATTCTGTGAAATTCATAATAATTCACTGGTGAATCTACCATTTTTCCTAAAATGGTTCAAGAATAAAAAAATTAATTCTTCATTAAATTGCCAAACAAAGAGTTTCCAATTATTATAAACTGGTTTATAGTGCTTATTTCTTGTAGAGTACTACCACAGAAAACCTTAAGTATATTGGATGAAGTTCTGAAAGGTTTGTACGACAAAGAACTGTCATTGTCTTTTGTCTAGCAGGATGGAAAGACAATCTGTAACAGTACTCCTAAAAGTACTAAAATTGCAAGGATTGGAGCTTTATTTTAATCTATTTTAGATTTTGTGAAAATAAATAACATTATCTATTTATGCTCAGTGAGTTTCCCCAATAAAAAAGGGTGAATACTTGAAGAAAAAGGGACTTAGCCAGAATTATTAGGAACACAATAAATGAGTTCTCTGAGATCAGACTTCAGTGTGTATTACTTTGGTAACTTGCTTCTTCTGTGTTATCACAGTCAGAAGGAATCTTTTGGATCTAAATGCAGAAGAAAGGAATCGCTTTGTGAATGCCTTACACCAAGCCAAGGTGACAGTCCATCCTGACATCGTTATTGCCACACGAAGACGTGAAGAAATTTTTGGACCAGATGGCAACACACCTCAGTTCGAAAATATCTCCATTTATAACTACTTTGTCTGGTCTCATTATTATTCTGTCAGGAAGACTTTCCTTGGTGTGGGGCAGCAGAGTTTTGGAGGAGTTGATTTCTCTCATGAGGGACCAGCTTTTGTCACGTGGCATAGATACCATCTATTGCAGCTTGAAAGAGACATGCAGGTGAAGTTCCTGTAAATGTTTGGTGGTATTCATGCTGTTTTGTAGAGTTAAAGAACTTCAATCCATATTAAAATAGGTAAAAATGATAGCAGCTTTCCCTACATGTTGAAATTATTCTGCTTCAATTTCAGTAACTCATTTGGCATATGAAATTTCATAGAGTACATTTAAGCTTCAGACTGTCACTTTTATGAGATGTTAAATATAATATTTTAATCAGAGAAATAGAAAATGTAAAATTTCCATAAAAATCTCTTTAAAAAAAAGATGTATTCTAGATGTAAGACATTTTATTGGACCAACAATGTTATTTTCAGTGGTGTTTTTAAATCTCACAGCCATTTTTCTTGAATAACATTAACCAAATGTTAATGAGCAGAAACTCTGAAGAAAGTGATAACAGAGATGGCTTAGGAATTCAGAATCACATTTAATTTGTGTAACTGGTTAGAAAAATTAGTGTTTTGCTATATCCTATTCCATAAATCAATGATTCTCTTTTTTTCCTTCTCTTATGTGGACCTATTCACAAAATGTGTATAGTATTTTATGAACCATCATCCTTCCTAAAAAAAAGCAAAAATTAAGTTTTCAAGGTCAGGAATAGTGTCTGAAATCACTTCAGTGTTTCCACTAGCTTTAATTGCTTTATGTCAGGCTGAGGCACAAACTCCCTTCCAAGACACACATTTGTCATCAGCAGCATTTCTCTAAGTGAAAGCTCTGAGAAGTTCTATCTGTCTGTGATTTAATACATATTCCTATTTATGTCAGTAGACTTGATCATTAGTCAAAGTAATTTTGTCTCACTAACTCCACAACTGTTCAACTCTAACCCATACTAGAACCAAACAATGCCAATTGGAAAAGCTGGTACCCTTATTCTTTACATTTCCTTCAGTTCCACAGTTGACCTAGTTACTGTGTGCACTACAAAGACTGTTCTTGCTGACAGACCATTAAAAATATCTAGAAAATGCGGTCTCAGTGTTAATTTATGTTTCTTTCTACTCACAATATGGTTTTGTGGGAGAGGTACTGTCTTATTAGTGGGGGAGATCCATGATTCAGTTCAGTAGTACAACTATCTGTTCTGCTGAACAAAGGTATCAATGTGAAAAACTACCAAAAGCTTCTACATGAATTTTACATAGAGTTCTTCTCTTCTATAAGGCAGGATTCTGACTTTTACTATGATGTATTTTGCTGTTTTTTAGCATTCTTCTAGCAGTAAATATTATAGCTGTCTGTGTCAAACACATAGTAACACCATATTTATGTGGTTTAGAACATGCTACAGGACCCCACTTTTGGCCTGCCCTACTGGAACTTTGCAACAGGACAAAATACATGTGATATCTGCTCAGATGACTTGATGGGAGCTAGAAGCAATTTTGATGTCTCTCTTATAAGCCAGAATTCAATCTTCTCTCAGTGGCGAGTGCTATGTGAAAATGTAGACGATTATGAAACCTTGGGAACCATCTGTAACAGTAAGTTTTAATGATGGTAGATATCTGGAGAGAAAATTCTCTTTATAATAAATAAATATAATACGTTACATTGCAGTGACATTTTCCAGCCGAAAGGTCTTAAAGTGGTTTTTGAATATTCTTGATCCATGTTTCATCAGTCTGTTGAGATAATACATACTATCAGGAGCTTGTAGCAGAAGGAAGATTAAATGCTTTGCCTTCCCTTCTTATGCAGTACCAATCCATCCCTTGCACCATAAATAATTAAATCTGGCAGTGTTATTTCTTAACTGAAGCTTAACTTTTCTTCTGACTACTCCACTTATCACCTTCATGCCATTCTGCTACTAAAATGAGAAAATCCAACAAATCCCCATAATGACTATGTGCGCCATGTTTCGAATGTGAATAATACCAGATTCTAACATAATTACCCAAATTAAAATAATTTTTAAAATACCAGTAAATTTCTTCATATAAGCATCATCATGGAAGTATGGGGAAAAAAAATAGGAATCCCCCAATATTGGATTGGTCATTTACATAATCTTTTCTCCAGCTACTCTATCAGGACATCCTCAAAAACCTTGGCCTAGGTCTCCTCAGGAAATCACATTGAAAGTCTGTATAAATTTTTCCTGAATCATTTAGAGAACAACAAACTTCAGTACGAAGCTTCTAGATGACTTTTTACATCCTGGAGCCAAGAATCGAGAACACAGAGCCCCATGAGGATTCTTTGCCCAACATAAGGAACTGATCAGTTTACTCAGTGTAAATGTTATTTGTGAGGGATTTTTTCCTCCATGGTTAAGTCATGAGAGTGATTCATTCTGTGGCCTACTGTTCTGCCACCTATCTTGTTTCCTCTCTTCTCTCCATTTCCAGGTACTGAGGGTGGTCCCATCCGTAGAAATCCTGCTGGAAATGTAGCACGACCTATGGTACAGCGTCTCCCAGAGCCTGAGGATGTTGCCCAGTGTTTGGAAGTTGGTGTATTTGACACTCCTCCTTTCTATTCCAACTCAACAGACAGTTTCCGTAACACAGTAGAAGGTAAACATGGCAAATAAAAAGACCTGGAACAACTCCAAATAAGTCAGGGAGCAGACTAGCCACATTTTCCTGTTGGAAGTATGAGTTTTGAGACAGGCTATTGGACAAGAAGAACACATTGTTCTTAGCATTAAGTATTAGCGGAAATAAGCTCTAGGTAAATTACTTTACAGCTATAGCTTATGTCTCTTAAAATGCATAAAAGTCTCAAGAGTCTGCTGATGCTATACTAAGTAGAAACTAACTTCAGGTCCTTGGCACATAGTAAGTTGCCTTTGTTGAAAACACAGTCCTTGCCTGTGGATTGATGCCTCTGCATCCCTAAATAAAGCAAACAAGGGCTTCTAGCAGTTATTCTTGTATCTGAATTAAAACAAATAAAAGAAATGAAAATAAATTGAAAGCTTTAGTAGCACTTAGTGTAATGGTATTGAAATAGTAATTGAGGTCTGGGTACAGAATTTACTGCTAGACATGCTAGCCCTACTCTTTGGGACATAAAACTCTGTTCTTCCATAAGAACACTTTGCACTTTTGAAAGTGCACCAGAACACACCCCCACATCCCCACACCCAACAGAGTAAAGAGCCTAAAGGTTTGATTTATACTGTTCAAACAGCATCCTAACAACTTCTTCTATACCTTAATAAAACAGAGTTTTTAGCAGGAAAATATTAAAAAGTGACAGTTCAAATTGCTGCCTATCAATACCTAGGTGTTCAACATGGCTTTAAAAAATTATCTTTATGAATCCCTCCCTGGAACAATTGTCCAAAGCTTGAACACAGGAGGAGTGTTCATGATGCTTCAGATTCTAACACCTGACTTGAAGGTTATGAGGTTTTGGGCACAAGCAAAGCTACACTCTATATTCACTGAAAAAATAAACATTATCAGAGCATGTGAAGCTTTCCAATATATGCTCCCAATATACATGGAAGTGATGTATGGAAACTTAACAGCTAGCTCATTAGAATAAATGTCAAGATACACCTGCTTTAGTAAGCAAATAGAAAATTCATGCAACTATTTTAGTATAGTGAAAGATATATAGGGCCTAAATATATACCTCTGTTTTCATGCTATGATGTTATTTTGGCCATTTCTGTGGTAGAACTCAGCAGCTTTGCAGTGCACATTCCCAGCATTCTTTAATAAAGGCTATTTTAATCTGAAAATTATGCATTCCAGGAACATTTCCCAAATGTCAGTAGGTAGAGAATTAGCTACACATTTGTATTAAGCAAAACAACATAACAACATGAAAGCATTTCAGAGGAAAAAGAAAAAAAAAGTATTAATCTGAGACTGCAGCTTCCAAACAAAATCTTTTTTTTTTTTTTTTTTTTTTTTTTTTTTTTGCATATTCAGGGTACAGTGATCCTTCAGGAAAATATGACCCAGCAGTTAGAAGTCTTCATAATTTGGCTCATCTATTTTTGAATGGGACAGGAGGGCAAACTCATTTATCACCAAATGACCCCATTTTTGTCCTCCTGCACACATTTACAGATGCTCTTTTTGATGAGTGGCTGAGACGGCATTCTGCAGGTAAGATGTTCTCATGGATAGAGGCAGAATGGGTGGTTGTTAGTCTTTGTAGTCACAAAAACTCAACTCCTTCTTGTGGGACAGCAAGATGCCCCTAAATTTAGGAGAGAGAATTGGAATTTCAGGAGTTAGTATAGTTAACAAAGACAAAGTAGTAACAAGCAAGCTCTCTTCCTCACCCCACTGACATCCAATTGCAGATCACTCTCTGTGAAGGGATCTGGTCAGACACAGCAGGCACAATTCAAGAGAACAGTATGTGGGAATACACTGTCTCCATAGAGCAAAGACACTGTAACCCTGGAAGGACATCCCACTGTTGTGTGGAGTAAATAACTATTTTCTTCTTGTCAAAGGAAGAACAGATGCCATAAACATTTAAATTCACCACCTTTGTTATTACTACCAGCATTCAATAACCATCTGTATATACTTCTAAAGGATAGTTACCACTTCTGCCCTTGCTTTTTTAATTCCAAAAATAACAGTAAAAGGTAATACAAGAGAAAGTGAAAAGAGGGAGAAAGGAACAACAGAAGGAAGGATTTGAAAGGAATGAATGAAAAAAAAGAAAAACTAAAGAAGGAAGGAGAGACTTATCAATGGACTAGGGGAGAATTCAATCTAACCCTTATATGTATGCATCATGCAGCAACTGTATTCCTCTGCACAATGCAGCAACTTTATTCTCTTAGGATAATCTATACTCCTCTTCCTTCTTCTACAGAAGACAGCTGTTGCTGCACAACTGAGACTTCTTTGTGCAGCTTCCACAACCTGCATAATTGAATTTTCTCACACAGCTCTCAGAGAGCAATTGTATCCCCTTGTGGTTCTTACATGATCTATCACAAGGTTTGGCATCATCTTACCACAAAGTATTTTCTTTCTGTTATGTTTTGTGTTTTGTTGTTGTTGCTGCTGGTTTGATTTGGTTTGGTCTGGGGATTTTCTGTTTTGTTTTGGTTTTTATTTCAGCTGACTTCCTTCTGATTTAGCATAATGTTACAAAAAAAATTCACTGGAATTTACATCAACTGCCCTCCTGTTCATCTCTGCTGCAATCAGGCAAAGCAAGAATGTAGAAAAACATCTTTGCCATATTTCTTCTTTTCCAAGTGAAAAGAAACAAAAAGCCCAAAACAGGCAAAAATTTTAAAAATTTACTGGTGATTTCTGTTCAAAACCAGAGATAACATTATTTGGCTTGGTTTTGGACAGCATACTCTACTTTATATCTGCTACACCAGGAAACAAATCCTTCTAGAACAACTGAAAAAGAATTCTGGGATACTCAAAACCCTGAGTTGGAAAAAAAAATGAAGTAGTGCAATTTATTTTGAATTTATTTACAGAAATATGATTTGACTTTCAAATATAGATATCTCAACATACCCACTGGAGAATGCCCCTATTGGACATAACCGACAGTACAACATGGTGCCTTTCTGGCCTCCAGTAACCAATAATGAAATGTTTGTTACTGCACCAGAAAACCTGGGATACAGCTATGAAGTCGAGTGGCCAGGTAAACTGTGCAGCCTAGACACTTCCTCTCCTTTTTTTCCTTCATATCTTTGTCTCTTGAAATTTATTCAAATTTCACCAACAATATTTGCTGTCTTTGTAAAGCCTTTGTCTCCTTTCCTGCCTTACTTTCCAGATATTTGTTTGGGATTTGGTATAGCTACTGGTCAGAGACTGTTCCACCATGAAGTTCCCAGTACCCACCATGATTTTAGGAGAAGTTTTCATTTCCATCTTAACCTTACAGAATGTCGTCATTCCTATGTCAAATATTCATTAACTCACTAGAGAGAATGCAAATCCTCACAAACAAGGTGGCAGAAGAAAGGTCCAGAACAGATTTAGAGCGAAGCAAGATAGACTAAATCATTTTTGAACAAGAATTATCAAATAAAATTTGAATTAATTCTACTCCCCAACTCAGTGAATAATGACAAATGCTGAGTTCCAGTATGAACTTCAGATATTTATCCATATGACTTGACTTTGCTTTTCATATATTTGCTTTTTGCTTTCCTTCTTTTAGGTCGGGCTCTCCATGTCACAGAGATGATAACTATTGCAATAGTGACTGCACTGGTTCTTGTTGCAATTATCTTTGCTGCTGCTGCATGTATCGTACGTGTCAAGAAAAATAAAGATGAGTTGCATCAGCCTCTTCTTACTGACCAGTATCAGCACTACTCAGATGATTATGATGGCATACCAACACCAAGCCAGTCTGTTGTTTGAAGAGATGGCACTTTTTTGCATCTGACTGAAACTGGGGATCTTTTTGCTTTATTTCATAAATGGTGGTCATCCACCTGCTTTAAAATAAAGAGCATAAACCGTCATCTGTCTCAGTATGTTTCCTTCAGGTTTCATTTCCAATTTCATCACACCTAGGCATCAATAAGACCTCTTTGCAATGCTAATTCTATGTTGATTATAACAGAATCTTTCAAGGGTCACTTGCAAGTCTTTTCCATGCATATTTCTGTTAAATCTGGCAAACATTAGTTAACTTGCCAATAGCCAATGTCATCTGACTTCATCCAGCCTTTGTACCCAGAATTCTTTTATGAGGTACTTTTGTGAAAAGGTCAAATCTAGAACAGGACAGAAGGAGAATACGAAATACAAGTAAACAGCTTGGCTAGATGAGTAGAATGTGTTTCAAAATAGTCATCATGCCAGACAGAAAGTGAAAATGGAATTCTGAGGAGAAGGGTATATTTGAAATCCAACTTTATTCACAAAATATAGTTATGAACCAATTGCTGCTTTTAAGTGGATCTGTAAAAAGAGATTCATTGTCAAAACCGCTCCAGTATTTGGAAACTTCAAACACGTGTTCAAACACAGCTGCCTGCAAGAGCATCCGGTTAACAGGACAGCTAGCAGCAGCCTTTGCTTAATTTTTATTTCTATTTTTGACACTCCCTCTCTCCCACTATCCCCACTGCAGCGCATTCTCCCCAGCAATGAGAGATTTTGCTTCAGTTCTCTCATGCTGGAATTTAAACCCACTCTTGTACTTTGAAAGAAGGCCCTAGGCATTTAGCTGTAGAAGAGACTTGGGAAAATACCCTTAAGCAGCGGTTGTGGAATCAATTCAACATAAGCCAGCGGGAGAGCAACAAACCGACACCTGCCTTTACAGCCTGAGGTAGGGCTTCAGGAATCTGGATTCAAGCCTCACCTCATCTCTGTCATCTACCTAGGTACCAATACATCAGAAGATAGTCTTCCTGTGATGTGTTATTGAATCTAATTTAGCAGTCATTAGCTGACAACAGGGATGTTCCTGGTTTCAGGCTATTGAATGCACTCAATTTTAACTGAATGTTGCATCAAGATGTCCCTTGTCTCTCTTTCTGTCTAAGCCAAACTTCACAGAAACGGCAAGTGACTTGGACTGAGCTCCTTCAGTCTGAGGCAGCCCTCTTAGACACTAAGTTACTAGGCAGAAGTAAGGGTCACATGCCATGATAACCTCAGGGGTTTCAGTGGGTTCCAGGTGTGCTCAGGGCACACACACTCAGTTGCAAGGAGATACATTAAGAATGATGCAAATGGGAAGACAAGTACTCTTGGTTAGACAAGTGGAAAGATGGGTTATTATCTCAACCCACTTTACCAAGCATGAGTTATGGAGAGCAACAAAAATTTACACACATAACTGAGAAGGAAAAAGTCCACCTCTAGTACCTATGGCACAGATAATTAGAAACAGGTATTTCACATATGCAAGCAGCAGCTTATGTTCCAACTTAAATGCCTTTTCCTGCCATTCTTTCTCGTACTGACTAGCAACTTAAGAAGTCATCCACTGTACTGATTTCAGTGGATTAAAGCAGGGTGATCCAACATAGTTTGGATTGGGGTCAAGAGACCTGGATTTTATTCTTAGCTGTTACTGACCTGATGGATGTTCTTAGCTTGCACATTTTTACCTCTGTGACTCATTTGACTCATTTATAATCTGAGAAAAAATAGAGTCTCCTTTCTGAAGTTATTTTATTTCAATGGATGAAAAAAACATACAGAAGCTTGACAGGAGAAGGAAAATGTCAAGGCAAAATCAGATTTTGAGAAGACGATGTTAGTTATTAAAGCTGTTCAGTCTTTAAAGTAAAAGCATACACTCATGCTTTGAGGAGGGCACAAGTCTTGAGGGTCAGAGATTGAAGACAACTGCCTGCTAGTTACAGCTGCCACATCTAAACGAAAGAAGCAAAGTTAATTTTCATGGCAGAGATAAAACAAAAGGGACAGTACGCCCAGGAATTAGAGAAGGAAGAAAAGGGGAGAACTGTGTGCTTGACCCATTCTTGATAATAGTCTCATAAGTTCTTCCTTTGGTCACTATTTGCTTATAGTACTTGAACTATGTCAGGGTGTGGAGAAGTTCCTGCCATTCATTGAAGCTGCCTGGTTCTTGCTCCTGAACTAATACAATGGGGAAAAAATAGCTTGGATTTGAAATCTGAGATGGCCAGCATATTAAAAAATTAAGGAAAATAAATAAAAAACAGAAAATAGATTGTCATAATTGTAGACATTACCTTTTTATATGGAGACAAAAACAAGTAGGAAAGGTCACAAGAAGAGAGGAACGGAAAATGTGGGAAAAAAATACTAACTGAGAAGTCCTAGGTGCAGCAATATGAAGCACATAGCATCATTTCCCATCATGACTTTTCCTCCCTATTATTCTCCCAAAGGTTTATAAATACAAAGGTTTTATAAAGCAAGTGTAAAGTATACCTGGAAATTATATACCTGGAAATGATGAGAACACAGAGCTAAGTTCATGGTGAAGTGATGACCAAAAGGAACTGTGATATAAATAGCAAAAAGTTGGCACCATTAAGGAAAAAGTGAAAGGAGTCTCAGATTTGGATACAAGTATAGTTCTTCAAATATTTGTCAGGCAGGAACTCTCAAACAAATTAGAATTGTGAAACTTGTATAAAATTTGGGATTACTGAATAAATACTGATAATGATGCTAAAGGGAAAAAAAAAACCCAGGATATAATTGCTGATAGATCCTCTTCCCACAAATAATTGCTTGTCTTATTATATACCATATTATTATTCTTTGGACTTATATTGCAGTGACTGTATCACAAAACAAAAGCACAAAAACCAACCAAACACACAAACAATTTAGGCTTCTAATCCTCTACCAGAGGGGATATTAATGAATTTTACATTAATTTGCCTTCTTAGCTCCCTAAGTTTGGTTTTCAAAATTTATTTCTTTTACCGAAAACCAAATTAGTAGATTAGTAGGGAATTCAAATAGTGAAACAGTAATTTGGGTTCTCTCTGGACAACATTAAATTAATATAGGTTTTGAGTATACTCAAGACAGAAAAGGAATTAAGTTCATTAATTTTAGAGACAAAAAGAAGGCTGCCAAAGCTGCATTTGGCCTTGGAAAGGAAATATTGAAAACATTCTTTAACTATGTATAGGAAAATGCAATAAATGCAGAGTCAAGATTAGCATGACAAAGACACATTTTCCTATGTCAATGATATTCTATCTCTGTTTTTTGTAACATGAACAATGCTTCTTGAACAGAAAGAGTTAAAAGCTAATGGAATGATAGATAGAAACTGCCTACCAAGACAGGAACTAAACAATACATCTGCATCAAGACAGAAGGTAATTTTCATCCAAGAGCCTAAAGACTACTTACAAAATTCTAAGTTCATCTGTAAGGTGTCTGAATAATTTTATCAGGTCACCTGGCATATTGTGCAATTGACAGTAGAAGTATTTTGTGAGGGATGGAAAGTAAAAATATTCTGTGCAAATACAAACTTATTAAATTAGACTCAATAGCAGACAGTCTTCAAAACAAGCCATGGAAATACAATTTGGATCTAACACGGCAGATTTATCAAAGTTAGACCATGCTAGCCAGCTTAATACCTTTCTTTGGTAAGATAAACCAAAGATTTTATTTAGGAATTATATTGACTCTGAGGGCTTCATAAAATGCCATGTGTTAAAGCCTGAAAAATTAGGAATTAAAAGAGGAAGTATGTGGACTGGGAAGAGAATTAGTGAGAGGAGAGGTAGTGACATATTACTGAAAGATATACCAGGGCTACAGGGCTAGTTCCTGTAGCAGAATTATGAAGATTGAATAAGCCTTATTTAGTTCTTTCAAAAGAGATTTGATGCACAAAAATGTACTAAGTGGATGGTCTTCCACCTTAGGACAATACTGGAAGAGAACATACAGAGGCACAATGATAACCTGCAAAATACTTTGAACTTGAAATTTGAAGAAAGATGAGAGGGAGCAAAACAGCACAGCAATTATATCTCCTCTCTTCCCCCAGATTCCAGTAAGAAGAATTTGTATTCCCACATTCAAACTTTTCCAGTAAGGAAAGCAAGTATTGCAAACAGGCTTGCATGTTGTATTTCTACATGAAAGAAAATACTTTCAAAGGTAGATTAAAGAATTTAGTGGAAGCTGCTAGGTGATTAGGCTGTCAGTTAACTTCCTCTTAATGGTGGGTAGTAAAATAATAACTTTTGTAAAAATTTGCTTTGGGCATAAAGCTGAACTACTTTATGGAAATCCAAGGCAAGGGAATATTTCTCTGTCTGCCCTAAGAGGTTCTGACTCCCAGAGAAACACTGTCTTTGACTCACATTCATAGAGAAAGCTTCCAAAGCCTCAAAATAAGCTAGAGACCACAAAAGTGTGAAATAAGTTATAAAAAGTAGTATAGTATGTCACTTAGGTGAGAATTTAAGTTTTAAGATTTTTAGTATGTTGTAGATAGAAACAAGATAGAAAGTATAAAGTGGTTTTTTTTCTTCCTAAGTTTAAGTAGTATCTTATAATTGAGTGAAAAAATCCACATTACAAATTTTAAAAGTCAGTTATTAAGTTAAAAAAGAAAATAATCTAAGTGTCACTTCTTAATTAAACAACTTAGTTTTTAATTAAACTTAAAAAACCTTGTAACACAAAATTGTTAGCCATTTTTGTGCTGTTTTCCTACATACAAAATCTAGTACAAACAATGTACTAAAGTTTTGATAAAATAATGATAAAACAAAAAGCTAAAGACCAAAAAAATCCTGTACATCTCCTTTTCCTAACAGAAAACTACTCCAAGAGAGTTTCCCCTGTCAGAAAAGCCGCCAAAGAGAAGCCCAACATACAGCCAACAAAGCCATACTACTTTTATAACTTAGAGAAACATTTCCAGAAGTCTCCCCTCATCTATGTGTGGGAGGGTTAAGCAACTCTTATTAATAATAGCTTTATTGACAGACAATTAGAATTACTTCCAAAACAAGATTTATTGCCAAAGTGTATTCTGATTGCCACTTTAATATTTTTAGTGTTCAAAACACGCCTATCAGCTAAATATTTGACAATCAAGAGTAATCTGGCAAGGGAGCCTGAGTAAAACTGAGATGTTCAGATTCAAAATGTTAATTTGAAACAAAATGTATGGATCTCCTCTATAGAAATGAAATTTTAACTCAATATCTCATTTAACCTCCAGTTCAGAATGAAAGTGCTGGCTTTAGCAAATGCTTTGTCCAGGTGAAGTGAAAGAGAGATCACATTCATAATATTTGCTTCTTGGTGCTCACTGAAGAGAATTAAATTAGCACAATTTCAACAAAAATAAACATTGGACTGATTTATGTGTAGATTATTAAACATAGAATATATTGTGCATGGTTTTGTGTCATCCGCCCAAACCCACCCTTAATACCCAGAGTATGCTTAGATAAGGCATTTCCAATTCCAATTATGTGCATCTCTGTTCCCTCTTCACCCCTCAAATGCTGGAGGCAAAGGACAGGGTCTAAACAGTAATTTTACAGTACATTAAGTTTTCATGCACATAGCAAATGACTTCAAGACCTTTGGCAATCAGCCAAGAATGGATTTAGATTTTATAATTCATAACAGCTCTTCCAGAATTAAGACTGGTACCTTGCTAAGTCCATGCCCCTGGTTTAGTACAAGAGGGACCCATGGTTCTTGCCTGAAGCTAAAAAATCTGCAAAGGAAGACGTAACCAATGCTGTAGAATCTACCAACCTTAATTTGAGGCTGACCTAGGGATTGGATGACTGCCTAAAAGAATTTATAAGT
This sequence comes from Vidua chalybeata, assembly GCF_026979565.1. Lineage (NCBI taxonomy): Eukaryota > Metazoa > Chordata > Aves > Passeriformes > Viduidae > Vidua > Vidua chalybeata. The sequence continues at coordinate 19,715,037 of NC_071570.1, read as the reverse complement.
TGGCCATTCAACCTGTCTGTTTACCACTGATGTTAAGTTTATCTTGCTTCAGTTCAGAAAATTTCAGAGAAAACTACTGATATAGATAAAAGACCTTACGTTGAAGAGATTTTCTCCTAATAAAAAAAACTTCAAGGGAGAAGAGAGATTGATAAAGTGTTTGTATAGAAACTGAAAGTTGTGTTGTAGCTGAAATGGACTCAGGGTGTTAAGCTTGTAGTTTGCAGGAAGATAATATTTCTCTCTCGAACAGATAATATACCACTACTACTACAAAAAAAAAAAAAAACAAAACAAAAAACAAAACAAAACAAAAAAAAAAAAAAAAAAAAACAAAAAAAAAAAAAAAAAACAAAACAAAAAAAAAAAAACCAAACAAAGACTCTAAATCAGAAAACCTTCCAAAAAATAACATTGCATCCAAGGCCTCCAAGCAGAATTTTATGCTCTTGTAACACTTTATACAAATATATACAATATATAAGAATACTTCTCAGTATGAGCAGTATAGTTGAATACAAATAATGAAATAGAATTAAATAGCATTGACTGAATAATTGATTGAATAATTATGTCTATAATCAATGGCAAAGATGCTGGTTTCAGTTGGACTTTGAATGACAGGGATCATCCATACTTCTTATTTTTTAATTTAAATGGGGGAAAACAGCAGTCTCGCTAACAGCTACTAAGAAATTGCATTTAATATGACCATAAGCATATGTGTTGTCTAAAAAAAGGTGAATTTTACTTATCTTTTCTAGTAGTGGAGATTTGGGGTCAGAGAAAAGAGCTTCCCACACACAGAAAATGCGTATTCTGTTCAAAATTACCCCAAAACTATTTCTGACTCAGAGGAAAATAGTCATAAATGTTAATTATGGCTCTTTTCCCTCGGGTGTTAGGGAAGTGATCAGAAAAATAAGTCTATTCTCTTAGCTATGGAAGATAAGATAAGGCAAAATGACAGACAATGAAGGATAATGACATGGAAAGCAGAGTTCAAACATTGTTCTTGGTAATCAACCAATAGTGGATATCTGGAATGAATTCTGTGAATCTTAACATCTCAGGGTTATGTCCTATATCATCCTCAGGGGTTGCATTTTCTGTGATTCTATAATTTTACATCCCATAGAGAAGGAGCCTTAGCTTTGACGTTTGCCATGTACGGCTACAGGGGCTACCTAGGCCTGACTGGCTGGTGACCAGTAGTTCACCTGATTTTACTGGTGGGTTTTTTTTTTTTTTTTTTTTTTTAAGCTTTACTGCTTTTTCCCTCTTGTTCTGCCTCATCTCGCAGCCTTTGTTTAGGTGCAGCTCAGCAGCACTGAGGCTAATGGGTCAGATAACAGGAACAGTGAAGGGTTTGCTTTCAAACCTATCCCCAGCCTGTACGTTGGAAATCTGCACAAAGTTACTGTTAGTAACAGAGAGATGGACAGGTAAGGAGAACTCCCTAAACAATGGAGAGAAGAAGATAGTAATTACTTCTGGGGGAAATTTCCTTCAGGCAGAAATTTATCTTTGTGCATGATGTCTTTTCACAGTCTGTATCTTCAATGGACTTGGGATAGCTGGCATTCCATCTGACTGAAAGCAGGCCCTCTGAATGTGGATGAACTTCACCTATTTGAGAGGAAATTTCATCTTCTGAGAAAAAAACATTTTCATCCAAAGTTTTGACTTGAAAATTTCCATCCAAAGTACAACATTAAATGTTTTGCCAACCATGAAAAAATATGGAAAACAAACAAACAAACAAAAAAAATCCAAACAAAAGGAACAAAAAGAAAAAAAAAGGAAAAAAACGAAAACATGCTATTAAGAAAGCTTGAGGGAAGGGAAGCCACAAAGAGAAATGAGAACTAAAACCTAAATGAGTATTGCTTGTTTTAATCAAGTTTTTGGATTATGTTTAAAAAAGGATGAATGAGTACTCTGTTGTGGTACTTGCCTGTATTTAAACAGCTATAGTTTTTTTTCCCTCTTGCATGGACCTTCCTGTTGAAGTAGCTCTTGCAATATTATTCTAGCACAGCCTTCTTTTCAGGATAGTAAAGAGTGTTTTATGCAAAAAATAATGTGTTTTGCCTTCCATTAAATTTCTCAAAAGGCACAAATCCAAACTGAAAAACAGCCTCTTATTATCACCCCTTTTTGCAGGCAGTAACCTCTCCTACAACCCCAGGAGAAGGCAGACAGGCAGAACAACACTGGATGTTCAGGAGTCTTCCCCAGGAGCTGGATGTAGCAGCCTGCACAGCTATTTTGTCAAAGACTGCTTTCAGGGACACAGCCTGGGAACCTCCAGGCCCTCTGAATCCTTTTGTACAGCTATTAACAAGTAGATCAACTTCAGCCCCTGTGTTCAGCACAGTTTCTGGTTTCTCAATCACCTTCCAGACAGAGAAGGAAATGGAGCCCAGTAATTTTCAAATAACATTTTGTTGATATTCCAAGTATGCAGAGTCCGAAGAGGGAAATTTTTATCATCTATAACCAGATGCTGGTGACATTGGAATTTCACTTGTAGCCACCTGTGGGATGCACTGGTGATAGTCCCCGAGAGATGAGCACATGATAGACGGTATGTGTAGACATGTCTCCTCCAGCGTCTGGGGGAGTTGAGACCAAGATACCACCAAGATTATGACTGCAGCTTAGCTTCCTCCATACGAACCAGGGGCTGGAAAGACATCTGTCACACCATAAAACTAGTCAATGAGGTACCACATTTTGTTCTGGATTTGCACTTAATTCAGTGAGAAAGGTCTATAGAACAAAGACTGATTTTTAAAATAAAACAGAATTTCAGAGTAACACTTTGGGGCCTCAAAAGCCATAGTAGTGGGATTTTGAAGTTTATGTTTAAGAAATTGTTTAGTATAATTGTAATGGTTTGTCCCTATTCACCCCTATTCTGTTTTCCTAACAGTCTCTCCCCGAAGTTGTTTTTCCACCTGCTTTCCCGCCTTTCCCGGTGTCAATCCTGGGGTAAACCTCCCTTATTTCCAGACCCTTTCCTGTCTATCTTCTAAATCCTGCCCCTGCAGCTTGTCTGTCATTGTTTGCTACAGCCATTTATCTGGAAGCTTCCCTGTCAGTTATGACATTTTCCTTCATTCACTGGCACATTATGTATGCAGTCTCCCCTTCCCTATTGGTTTTATGTTTACACATATCCACTCCATACTCCTCCTATCTAGCCCTTGATTTGTTGTTAGGCTGTCCCCCCTTGGGGGCAGCCCCCCCTTAAAAGCCACTGTTTCTCCCTACTTCGCGCCTTTTGCCTTGCCTTTACTTCGAGCCGATACACTGTATCACCCTGCGCCACAGCCCTTCTGCACGCGGAAGAATAAAGACTGCTTGGAGACGCAAGCAAAGTGTCCTTCCCTCTTTCCTTTGCCTCTCTCCCTCGACGTGGGTCCACTCTTATCGGCCGCTTCTGTCGGTAAAGAACCGCAGCCGACGGCCGAGCCGCCGCCCTGTGCCTGCCGGTGGCTGAGGCGGGGAGCGGCCGCTCGTAACACGCGCCGAGGGGAAAGCGGGCTCGGGGCTCGCTCGCCACCAGTGCCGCTCCCTTCTCCTGCGACCGGGGCGCGGCATCAAAAAGCCAAATGCTTTCTTGACCATTTGCTTGACATCACCAAGTATTAAGTGAATAGACAGTTCCCTAAAGATTTAGTTTTTTAAAATTGTTTTATCATTGTATAAGGAAGATGCTATTAGTGTCTAAGACAAAAGACTTTCCTTATGTCTAAACAGTACATAAAGCCAGCTTGTATAACCTTCACATTTCTCTGCCCCAGGCCATTTATTGGCATCAACCGTGTGCTGGGACCTCTTTTCAGGAAGTGCAGAGGGTAACTTCTATTCAAAGGAGAAAAATAATTTAAATTCCTAAGTAGAATTTGGGCTTACACATTCTTACACACCTATGGCTAAGCATGGTGTCCTTCCATCTAAAATTAGTACTCTCAGACACCACCTTCCTAGATACAGGTTATCACAGAAACAAACGTAAGATGGAGAAGATCAGGTATCTGAAAGGTTGGTGTCAGGAGATCCTTCAATAACTGCATTTAAGGCTATCCCAAAGACAACAAAAGTAGGCTTGAAATATCTCACTTTATTTAAGACCCTAAGCCACCTGGAAAAAAATTGTATCAACTGTTGCAATGTTGCAGCACCATCTGGCTGCAATTAACCTGAGCCTGAACTCAAACCTGATCTTTAGGCTTAGTCACCTCCTAAGGCTGCAATTCGCCTCTTCTCCTAAGTTAGGTAAAGTTTAGTTAGGATCAGGAAATACCAGGTTAGGTGATTCAGGTTACAGTCTCTGCTGTCATCAGAGGCTGTTAATATCTTTACCTGTTTAACTAAAGCAAGCTATAGATAAACCATTTCAGTTCAGTAGAAAGCCATCAACTGGAGTTGGAAAGTTGGACTCTGTAGGGGCTGCCCTGGAATTTAATGCTCACAGTGCCTTTTGTTAATGACATAATTTTAGGTCTAGGCCATGTAAGCACCATCAGCTAAAGCAAAGCAGTGGGGATGATATCACACTGCCTGTGCATGTAATTGCAGATTACTGCTGATGGTCTAAATCCAGCTGGATTTAAATCTAGCTATATCTGCTCAGAGGTATGGGGGTGGACACTGGTAGGGGACTCCAGGAAATGAAGATTACTGGCTTGAGCTGCACTAGAGACTTAATGCAAACTTCAGTAATTGTGCACAGTATTATTACTGGTTTGGAAGTCTTCATCCACATTTTACCTAGTTTTATAGAAAATCAATGGGTTAACTTAGTGATAGCATTGGGATTAATACTTGTTCCAGTAGAGAAGACATGCAGCAAGAGTTACTTTTCTGAAGAGAAAAAGTTTTCAAGACTACATGTGTGCTTTGTAGAGAGGTATGTGCTACAGTATAGAATATGGGAGGAACTGATTTGCTAATATGGATTAAAATTGACTGTCCAAAGAGAAAATATTAAATCAAATCAATATGAAAATAAATAAATCAAATTATAAAAGCCTATAACTAAGCTAATGGCATGGTTTGCTATGAGATTAGGTTTCAAACCATCAAGGCCTGGTCTGCTGTTTTGGCAGTCAAAATCAGGTTTACCAGCTGAAAACATCCCACATGCTAAATTTACATTTTGTTTCTTTGGCTTCAGAGCAAACAACACTGCTAGAGCCACCCATACACTAAATGGCAGATAGAATGGCTGAGCTTGATTTAGGGCTTTCCATTAGGACTAGGGATCAAGGACCAAGGTTCAGATTAACATGCAAAATTGGTTACTGGAAGTTACTGGGGGTTACTGGAACAGATCCACAGACTATCCTGCTTGAACTTGCTGGCTGGAAGGAGCAGAACCACGGGGAAGGATGGAGCTGATGAGGTTGGAGGTGTGCTGCACGTTTACTTATATTTGGTATTTTTGTGGTTCATGTTTATTTAATTAAGTTACTGTTAAATGGTTCATTCTGTTATGCCCCCATGCTTTTCCCGAGTTGTTTTTTTCCTGAATTGTACCCTCCCTTCCCTCTGTCCCTCAAAGTACCCCCTCCCTTTGTTCCAGACCCTTCCCTGCCTATCAAGGCAACCCTGCCCCTTCTTCCAGAACATTTCCCACTGCTCTCCACTTGGACCAATTCCCAAGAGAGACTTCCCTCCTCCCCCTATCCTAGCTGGTTTCTGCACTTCAGTTCTGCCTCTAGTGCCACCTTATTAGTTGTCAGCTTATGTCCACCCCTTGTTCTGCTGTAGCCTAAAACCCTGTGCACATAAGTGCTCGAGGCTCTCTGTGTCCTGACCCCTCTAAGTCCAAAAAACTGGTTGGAACTTCACAACTAGAGAGTTTCCTCTGTCTTGTTTACCCAGCCCCTGCCCTGCTGCAGAGGAACACTGTCTCTCTGTGTAAAGCACTGCTAGCTCTAAGTTCTGCTTTTGGCTTTACCCCCGCTGGGGCAGTTCCCTACACTTGCCACTCCACCGGAGCAAATCGAGCTAGCCCAGGTTCCGGTGCACAGCTGGATGGAATAGATCCCCACTTCCTGCAAAACCAAAGAGCACCACTGACAGAGAATGATATTTTGCTTGACCTTAATGGACACTGGTGATTGCCATTACTTTGTTTATACTTAATAAGGGGAAAGTGAAAGTATTCAGATGAAAATTGTATGTAACCAAGTTGGGAATAAGCTAGAGTTTTGGTGTGCTTTGTCAATCTAGAAAGGAAATTAATCGGCCTAGGAATTTTAGTATTTTTTACCCCTTGCTACCTACCCATAAGTATTAGTGAAGTTATTAAAAGCTCACAACAGAAAGACAATTGATGTCACTGTATTTATTCCATGTTAAATATTTTCCTGGTAGAACTGGGAGGGATGGAAAGCAATTCAAGACACTTAAAATAATGAGCTATTTCCACTCCTTATAGCACTTAAAATAATTGTCTTGGGGAGGGTGAAGAGTCATTTCTGGCAGTACTTTACTATGTTCTCTTCATATTATTCCTTTCAATGATATCAAGGTTGTCTGTAAAAAATGACTCTTCCACAGCTGATGGCTTTGATAACACTGTTCACTTCCCATAAAAAATAAGATCAGCCTTCAAGGCCACTGTCATTGACATTTGTCTTGTGGCACTACAGGTTTTTTAATCAGTGCAAGCCCAAATATAGAACTTACTGTGTTTGTGACAGGTCCTGAGCCTGACTGTATAGCTGCTATTGTAGTGAATAAACATCTGCCCCCTTTACCTAATAAGCAAAGACTAGCTGACATCAAGTGATGTGCAAATCAAAAGGAGGGGAGAGGTTGCATGAGCAATGCCTTTAAGATGTCAAAAGTGAATCTTTCAACAGCAAGATAAAAAGTAGGACAGCAATCATGACCTGTTTTGCATGCACTTCCTGACCTCCCATGCTTTTCCACTGTCTGCCTGGGGACAATGAGAAGCTCTGTGCTTTGAATAATGAGTGTTGTATCTTTCTAGGAGAGCCCAGAAGATTCATGTCAGATCTGGGTCTGAGTTACTGTCATTTCCCTTGCAGACATTACTTGCAAAACTCATAACTGGCTGAAGAGCTATTAATAAGCTACAAACAAAAGGACTGCTGTTCAGAAGACAGAACCCTTCTGCTATTGTCTCGAAGAAATAAGCTTTGTCTTAGCGGCGAGACAATACACCATTAATAGCAGTTAATACAAAGTATGAAATCCATAAATCCAAGCAATTATTTAGCATACATACTGAAAGAAATCTACTTCAAGGCCAGATTGGATGGGGCGTTGAGCAACCTGTTCTAGAGGAAAGCGTTCCTGCCTGTGGCAGGGGCATTGGAGCTAGAGGTTCTTCCAGGTCATTTTCAATCCTTTCCACTCTAGGAGTCTATGAATTCAAGAAGTGAACTTATAAAAGACTAGAATCCAGAGGAATTAACAAATAAAATAATACAATATCTTGTCTCAAAAATTAAACAGCTTCATTTACTTACAATTTTAATGTAAAAATTAAGGTCCATTATATTTGAATGGACCTAAATAGTTCATTCGCGTACAAAAACTGGAAAGCACCCTCTCTAGAGACTGAGTTAATGGATCCTGAGAATAATACACCTTAGCTCCTGTTGAAACTGATGATATAGTTTTGCCCTTTATGGATGTAACTCTTTTTCTTTGAGTTATTTTGGCTCGAATGCATGACCAGCTTCTCCTGTTAGGAATATAGCTAACCTAATTTTTTTTTTTAATTGAAGTCTAAAAATATGTAGAATGCTGATGATAAATATATAATTAAAACAATCTTTTTTTCCACTCCTTAACATGACAGATGTGTAGAATACCTTACATCTATGCTGCTCAAACAACAAAAGGAATGAGCAGTTTCTCCCCTGATATTTTGCTGAAAATCAAAATAGGTACTTTCACATCACTCAGTTTAGTAAGATAGAAAAATTTCAGGATCCTGAATGTCTTCATGGCTCCAGATATTAGTAATGCATTAAAATTGGCTTACAAAGCCAGAAAGTTTAACCTGTCCATCCAGGCTGACGAAAAATAAATTTGAATGGCTTTACAAGTCATGAGTTCCTTATGAAACAATCTAATAAAAAGAATCTTACACTACTTCTTGTTTATTGGTTAGATTGGCACAATTGTGTTATTATTGTAGCTCTCCTTCACATTAATGCTGTCACTTCATAGGCTTTCCTCTTTTAATTTCTATTATTTAATTTTATTTAATTGCTGCTATTTTACAAACCAACAACCTTAAATCCATTTCAATATAATATGAAAAGCTGTTTCCATTATAAATGCTTAAGGGGAAGGTAGGGTGTGGTATCTATAGCTTATGGAGTAAACTGGACCTAACTGGCCTCTGCTAGAGCCTAATGCTATATATATGTTTTGGCATTTCTCACACTTTAGAATGGCTGTGTTCCCAGGAATAGTTACTGAGCATAGAAGTTCCTTTTAGCAATTCTTCAAGCCCTGAATAGAGTCACATTTTCTACAGTCCAATTCTATGCCTAGCAGCAGTGATAGCCCTTTCTTAAAATACAGCCTTCCTTTCACCTCAGTTCATCTTGGGCAAATATCTCAAAATTAATATGCAAACTTACAAGGGTAAAAATGGCTAGTTCTAAGGAAAAATCTCAGCAACCTACTATATCCAAGAGGTATAATTTCAGCCATTTAATTTTCATTCTCTCCAGGGTTAAATCACAAATCCTGAAGCCACAAAATGTTTTTCAGTTCTATAAATATATTAGAAACTCTAAACTGTGAAACAATGAGAGCACTAGATGTCTGTCCATTTCCATTAGCAAGACTGAAACCTGGAACAATATTGGCATCACTCAAGGAGGAAGCTAGATACAAGGGCATATCTGAGGTGGCACAGGGGAATGAGTCATGGCACTGACATTTGGCCTATTGAGCACATTTCCCTATTCTCCTGCAGCAACCTTGGGCAACTGTATGTAGCCTGACATATAGTAAAATTGTAGATTTTCATGGCAGCTACTTAAATAAGGGAAGTTTTAAGGATTTGGGTTTTTTTCTCTCTTTTTCTTAACAGCAGTGCAGAAGAGATGTGGAGACTCGGAGAAACACTTTTTTTACCATGGGATGAAAATGGGAGAGATGCTAGCAAAAAATACAACTAACAAACTAAAAATCCATTTTTGTTTTGTTTGGAGATATACAATAATTTTTTTAACAAAGTATTGCTTCTTTTCTAGCAACCCTTGGCTTTCCAAGTAAAATATGTGTAATACACCCATATGACTGTTGTTGAAAATATTACCAATATATACCAAAATATTACCAAAATATTACCAATGACCATAGGTAAGCACCTATGGTCAGTTATCTTTCTCCACCCTGAGCTCCTAAAGCCTTCCCTCGGTGAGTTCTATACCCTCATGCAACATGCTCCTTCAATGATCAGAGGGTCTTTGCTACATCCCCTTACAACCAAGTGCAATGAGAAGGTAGATGCACCCATTAATTCTGTCTCTAATTGCTAGAACAGACCTTGATGTTTGCTTTTGACAAGTCCAACTGTGTAATCAGATGCCAGAACTCAAAGCAGAAAATTACCCTCTTCTTTATTTTTACTGAGCCCTCAAATCAAAACAAAACAAAACAACAACAGACAATAAGAGAGTACCCCTCTAGTCATCCCTGCCTTCCCTCAAAAAACCCAAACCAAATAAAACAAACCAAAACCCCTAGAAGTCAGGTGTAGATTAAGGAGACTGGAAGAGACAGAGTGTAAGGGAAACAGGCAGACAGAAGAGGAGTGGAAAAGATGTTATGCAATAAAATGTGAGGGAGATTCTAACAAATTCAGTAGGTAGAGAGTGAACTGGAAAGGATCTAGGTTCAAGCAAAGAGAGATGGAAAATAAATGGCTTCTTGATCTTACATGATGGTTCTTAATGGCTTGGAGTTAAAATGGGGAATTTAACAGCTGACTGAACTGTAAATGAAAGAGGAGAAAGAGAAGAAATTAATTTTTAAAATTTTTTGGCAACCTATTAAGTGGAAGATGTCCCTCCCCAAGACAGGAGGAGTGAACTAGGTATTCTTTAAGATCTTTTCCAAACCAAACTATTTTATGAGTCTGATGTCATTGGACTTCAACTGGCACTTCAGTGACAGAATGGAAATTAGACAGTCATTCATAAGCTCAGGACTAGCAGAGAAAGAAAAGTAAGACTGAAACAACAAAGCTTAAAAAAGGGGAGGAACTGAAAGACATGGATGAAAGAAATTATGTTGAGTCAGGAAGTAATTAAATGTTAGAAAGAAAGCAACCGAATGTGTAAAAGTAAGATGTGGTTGAAACTAAAGCCTGTGATCACATAATTAAATCCAATATTGAAAATACAGAGTAAGACAGTTTGAGTTGAGCTTCAAAGAGTTGAACTTCTATTTCCAACACTTCTAAACTCCTGAGTATTTAATTTCTGGGTCTGCTACTGGAGTGGATACATCCTGTTTGCGGGAAAAGGTAATTTTGCCAACAAGGAAAGAGGTAGTGGGCCTAAATCTTAACTGAATACTCCTGCTGCCTTGTGTCTGCCCTTTAATTGCAGTCGCTATAGCAGAAAATACACATTTTCTCCAAAGACTTGAACCAAGGTTTAAAGCCACTAAGTATCAGTATTATAAACCACATGGTTAAGAATATTTTCATCATATGCTATAAGGGTTTATCATTTTGTCATGTGTGTTAGTCTTGGAAATGGTAAGAAAAAATTGCAGGATTCATTTGCAAAAATATGTTTATCCCATTACTTACCTTCCCAAGTATTTTTGCAGAGATATACTGCCTATATATACATAATAGGAAGAAATTAAGATGCACAAACAACCATGATAATTTAGCTACCTAGTAATTTAAAAAGCAAAGTTCAATCAAAGGAACTGTTTTTCACAGTACAAAATTGTAGAATCATGGAATTGTTTGGGTTGGAAAAAACCTTCAGGATCATCAAGTCCAACAGCTCACAGCAGAGACAGAAAGATGCTCAATGGTTGAGCCAGGTGCAAGTAATCTGTTCAACCAAAATTATAAAATCATGGTAGAATAGCTGCTTTCCCCCACCAGTGCTATTCATGAGGGGTGCACTAATACTGATAGAGATCCTACTGAGAAAGCAAGATAGGGCTGTACCACTGATCAGCATCCTCAGGCTCTACCAGGTAAAGCTGAAGATTCAACAGGCACAGATGCACTTTGGCAAACAACCAGGACGTTAAAAGCATGTAACAGAATACATTAAAAATGTAGACTGTCTAGAAATCTCTGTCCTTGGCCCCCACAAAGCTTCATTGCATTCCTGAGCTAGTAAGAATTGCTACAGCACTTTTCACCCAACCATGACCCATTCACTCAGCTGAGCCAGGACATAGCACAGGCCTGCTCATGGCCAAGACCCAACTGAGTAAGGCTGCATTTGAGTATGGAGTGCTGCTGACACACTCTGAAAAGAAGGGGATTGGAAAAAGACATAAAAAGTGTAAGTTTAGCATGTTCCTATGTGCTCAGGACAAGTTCTCCAAAATAATTTCTGTTTTGTGAATGGAACAGTGTGTGGTTTCTGAGACCACACTCTTGTACTGTTAGCCAATTCAACTGTTCCTTTTCTTTATAAATTGCTAAGGAAATTTTAGAGAAACATGCTTATTTTACTATTTATCTTGCTAGAAGGACTAAAAGTTGTACTCATAAAAACTAAATACAAACTGTTGCTGCATGGAAGAATATTTTTTGTACTTGGCTGGCATACTTTTGATGCTTTCATGAGGATACATGAGCATTCTGAAGAAAGACCCTGGTGTTTTGAGTCACTAAGGTGGTTGTGCTTTCAGTCAAAAGGAAAATCCTTCCCTGTGGACAGAGGTAAACATATTATATTTTGGAAGAAAAGTACCAGAAACTGAAGTAGTGAGAATTTCTGATAATAACAAAATACTTCATAATTCTACATCCAGATAGGCAAAAATAAGGTTTGAAAGTTACTAACTGAGAGACCAAGTTAAATTCATTCTATGGATAGGAACATGATACATAAAGGCTTGAAGTGATTTTTCTGAGAGCCTCAGGATACCTGGAAAGAGAACTACGGTCTTCTGAACACTAATTCAGTATTGACTGTGTTATGTTGATGCACCTTTTCCCCCCCAAGGTTTCTTCCCCTCTTCAGGACAAGAAATTATCCTTATGTAACATTTCTACATCAATATGTAACAGACTAAAAATCATCCCCACAAATTTTCTCTAGTTAATATGTAAAATATCTTTCACCTGATCTTTCCACTATGGATGCTATTTTCTTACTCAGGATGACTCTTAACAGAATAAAACTACCAGTGCTTGTGTGTAAGGTCCAACTCTTGTCAGCAGTAAACATGAAAATGGCTCCAGAAAAGTGGTGACATTTGGAAGTGATGTCACAATAAAATAACATTAAATTTCATAGCAAAACTCATCCCCATATTCAAGCTTTATGTTACGATGTATCTGTGATATTAGAAGGACAGACAGTCAAAGGATTTATAAATATGGCTAGGCAACTCTCACATTTCTTCCTGTAATGTGTCAGAACTGCAAAGGATGAACATGATTCACAGTAGTTTTGTTATTCTTCTTCTTCCTAATGTGTCAGATCTGACTGATTCTAGAAGTTTAATTTGGGGTTTTTTTAATGTAAATATGATGTAGCCTAATGCTTGGGCCTGGTGGGAGGGTTTGGGCACAAAAACACTGGATGATTGAGAATTCTTTGACCCAAGAGGAAAAACTTTTACATTTAGATTGTTGCATTGAGTAACATTCTCTTGTTCCCTTTATATAAAAAATTACAAACATTATTAATTTCACAACAGCTAAAGGACCCTGTTCTGTTGGTGCATTGGGATTACACCTCAATGAAACAGTTTTTCAGTCAGTGGCTTGAAATCCTTGGGAGATATGTGGCTTGTTTCTTAGGCTTCCTTTACCAACTGGTCTGTATAAACTACTGTCAGTAGATTTCAAATTATTTCAGATTGTGCAGTGAGGATCTTTCTGCAGGAAAATATTATGAAGTTCACAATTGGGAAAAAATATTAAACCATTGAACTTGGAAGTTTTTGAGGTGGCTGCATGCTCTTGGCTGTTGAACAGAATTCTACACACAGTCTCCAGTGTTGCTTACAGCCTTGCAAAAATCAATACCACTGTAACTCTGAGATGAATGTGTACCACAGCCTTTAAGGTCCTTACACTAAACTTGACCTGTAGGTGCAGTACATTGTTTCATGTATTTTTAAAGTAAAATCTGGATTGTATAAATGGTATTTACAGCCTCTTCTCAGGGGCAGTAATGGCTAAGGAAATCATGTATGTATATAGGTAAAGCAACAGAGAAAGAATAATAATGCTTTAGATACACTGCTGTGTTCTCTGTGTGCAATGATTAGTGCCTCTGGAGTCAATGCATAAGAAGTTGCTCAGAACACATTGAAAAACTGAACACGTCTTTGGTTCTGATTCATCTGGGTTCTTGTACAAGCCTGTGAAACAGCAAATGCAGCAGTCTCATCTCCTCCCTTTAAACAAAACCAAGAAAATAATAATCAGTGTTTCTGAACGTTTTTCCTGCATTCCTTTTTCTGCTCATCTCCCACATCATGGCAGGGAGTTCCAGAATGGCATTAATAGCTTTTAGATGTCACTGAGAGAAGTGTGTCAAAACTGACAGAAGTAAAATGCCCTGCTACTTTCTCACTACCATGTTCATGTTCCACTGTTCACCAGATTTTGGACACAGGACAATGCATAGCAGTGGTATTCCTCCTGAGGCTGTTGGGGTGAGAACAGTCTGTCAGTACAAGGTACTTTGACAGCTATTTCAAACTTTCACAGTTCTTTTTCTTACAGCTGTATGCAGTCTTAAATTTGGGGGAAGCCTGCTTTGGGGTGAATTCCCTACACAATGCCCCAGTTGAAATTTCTGACTTTGGTTGTTATGACCCAAACTTCTCCAATTCTATAAACATGCACCAGGCTTCATTTTGTTAGTGGATCTGAGGAATAGTCACCTTGATGATGGTTATTAATATCTCCTGTTAGTCTCCCTGACCATACTCACTTCCTTTAGTTCCAGAGTACATTCATTCCTCCTAAAGGAATTAATTAGGAAGCTCAGATTTACTCTCCCCAAGTAGAAGTCACGCAATGTGTGACACTGAAGCATGACCAATGAACATCCCTCTCAAAACACCTCACCCTCCTCTGGGTGTTGGTTTGAATAAACAAATAATGATTGCTTCCTAGAAGCCTCTGACAAACACTACTGGCACTGTGAAGTAACTGGCTGAAAGCAGGAAAGGCAGGACTCCTGTCTACCACACCCTATGTTGTCATGTACTTGGAACTATCTTAATGCTCCTGCAGCCTTTGAAGACAAGTCCAAGGTCCCATTTCTGTAGCCCAAACTCCACAGGTATGTTATTATGAGAAGTACATTACCACAATATGAGAAATAAATCCCACAAAACTGGCTGTCCTCCAGGAGATTATTTTCTTTTAAATATTCACATTGTGATATGACATAACTCCAGGTTAAATAGCAACCAAATTCTTACTGTACTATTGGAATCTGCTTGACAGATTAAGGAAATAGAAAACTTCTATAGAACTTCTATAGGCCTAAGGCACCTGCTATCTGCCTTTTGACATATTCTTCCAGCATTATTTTTATAAAGGGGAGCCAGAAATGACAGTATCTGAGCATTCAGCGCAGTACGGTGGAGGATTTTATGCTGGTCAAAAGTTGAGATCTGTTTGATTGTCCAGTCAGTCAGTTGGAAACCTTGAGTAGTCTCTGGACTGGGCTAGTATTTCCCACATCACTGAGTCAAATTCATCTTGGATGAATTCTAGCTGAGACAGGACCTGAATATAGATGCCTAGCTTTGCACCTGGCTTTGGGAAAATTCCAAAATTTCAGAATCCTATTACAACACTCTTGGTCCTCCAAGACATCCTAAGGACTGTATTCAATATAAATGGAAAAGAAATAAAGAGATACATTATTATTAAAGATATACAGTATTACTAAAATATGTGATATAAATAATTTGAGCTGCTCTGCCTCATCCCTTAAATATGACATCCCTGTAAATAAATTTGCATTTGTTTTGTTGGTCTTTTTCCATTTTGAAGTCTAGCACTCCTCAATAAGCATCATCTTTTATGGAAAGGAAAAACAAACAGAATAAACTGAAAACAAACCTCTAAGCCCCTTCCTTCTCAAGCTGCCCATTGTTGTCCTGTTTCATGACTTTTGTCCTCTCATTTCCCATGTGATTACCTTAAGCAATCATTAAAGAGCTAAATCTTATGAAGAACTACCATTAAAATAAAAAGCTCAGCATACAGGCTTGAAAGTAGTTGCCTATTTGACTACATGTCTGAAGCTCATAAAATCAAGTTGACAATGTGATCTTTGGAAATACAGGTGTGTTGTATGATGGCACTACAGGGTTTTTTAAAAAGTATTTTCACTTTCCTGGAAAAAGACAGTACTGTGTTCCAGACCTCATATGTTGAAAGCACAAAAAACAATCAAACAAACAAACAAACAAACAAACAGTGAAATAATTTCAGTTTACTTTCAAAATTTTTAACATAATATCCATTCTCCAATTTCATATGTAAAATCATGGTTTGACCTAAGGCAAGTCTAAGGCTGTGCTCAGTAGAGTAACATGAGGAAGTTTTTATTCCTTGGCCTTAAAACCTGTAGGAGATGCAGATGATATCATGTGACAATAGAGAGCCTATCTAAAAAGAGGCTGTTAGATGGTATGGTCTCTTATATATACAAACATTCACATTTTGTTGGACTGAAATCTCAAGACTTTTGGCTACAGACAGAAGGAATTGAATGCTTGATAGGAGTATTTAACAAGGCATTAAAATGAGTGAATATCTCTATCTGAACTGAAAACAAAAAGAAAGAAAGAAAAAACAAGCTAGTAAAACTGATCTAAATGGCCTTACTTAGAGATTCAAAGTAAGATATTCAAAAATCTCTAAATCTCACACAAAGAGTGGACAGCACAGGGCTGAAGAATACAGAGAAAAGGAGGAGAACTACAGAGATACTATTCAAAACTATAGGGAGTAAATTTGTGTGACTAAAGCTTAGCTAAAGTCCAAATTGAGTAGCACTCTGAAAGACAACGAAAGGCCTTCTTTTTGAAATACATTAACTTCAAAAGAAAACCAGAGATAATATTGGTCCATTACTTGATCAGGTTAGTCACCTCAAAACCAGGCTGCAGACAAAGCAGGAGTATTTACTGCCTTTTTGCCTGTGTCTTTAACATCAGTGAGTCCTAAACTCTCTTTTGGAAGGCTTTGATTAGGGAAATGATAAACTCTCAGCTAACTCTGAGCTTGAGACTTGCTGCTCCAGCTGGATGCATATAAATTTATGTGGCCCAATGGGACCTACCCCAGTGTATTGAAAAGCCTGGCTAATGTCATTACAGAAACTCTCCCCATTATTTTTTCAACAATGTTTGGAGTCTGGAGAGGTCCCAGTCAACTGGAAGTATAGCAGATGTTCTCCCTGTTTTCAAGAAGTGTAGGAAGGAAGATTTTGGTAATTACAGGCTTGTAAGTCTCACTTCAGTGACTGGCAAAATTATGAATAAATTTATTCTGAGAGTTAGTGAAAAATACCTGAGACACAATACAGTCATTAGTCATAACCAGTATTGGTTCATGTGGGGAAAGTCCTGCTTCACTACATTAATTTCCTTTTATGACAAAGTCACCCATCTGGTTGTCCAAGGAAAGGCAGTAATGTGGGTTCTTCGATTTTAACAAAGCTTTTGTTACTGTCTCTCACAACATCCTTTTGGATGAAATGTCCAGAACACAGCTACTCAAGTTCATTATATGTTGGGTGAGCAATTAGCTGACTCAAAGAACGGGGTCATATCAGGCTGGCAGCCAATCACCAGTGGGGCTCCCCAGGGCGAAATTTTAGGCCAGTGCTCTTTGGTGTTTTTATAAATTATCTGGATGTGGGAATGAAATGTATATTAAGGAAGTTTGCCAGTTATACTAAAGTAGGAGGAACTATTAAGTCCCTCAAGGGTAGAGAGAATTTACAGAAAGGTGTAGATAAATTAGAGAGACGGCAATCACCAACTGCATGAAATTTAACAAGAGTAAGTGTCAGATTCTAAACCTAGGACAAAGTAATCCTGGTTATATAAAATTGGTAGATGAGAGACTGAAGAAAAGCAAAGAAAGAGATCTATCTGATGGTTTAGGTAGGTGGCAAGTTGGAGATGAGTCAACAACATGCCCTGGCAGTCAAAAGAGACAGATGTGTCTTGGGGTGCATCAAGCACAGCACCATCAACTGATCAAGGAAGGTGATTGTTCTGCTCTACAGTGCACTGGTGTAGCCCATCTCAAGACCTGTGTGCAGCTGTGGGTGCATGCCTAGGTATGCTATCAAACTATAAGGCTATCAAACTATTAGAGTGTGTCCAGAGGAGGGTGACCAAGGTGCTGAAAGACCTCGAAGATAAGGCATTCAAGAGCAGCTGAGATAATTTTGTTCACCTTGGAAAAGGGAAGCCTGAGAGTTGTCCTTATCAGAGACTACAGCTTCCTCACAGTGGGAAGTGGAGGAGGTTACTCTGTTACTCTGGTGATCAGTAACAGGACATGAGGAAATTGAATGAAGATTCATCAGGGGAAATTCATACTGGACATAGGAAAGTGTTATCAAGAGAGTGGTTGGCCACTGAAACAGGTTTCCCAGGGAACTGGTCACAGCACCAAGCTGTCAGAGTCCAAGGAGTGGTCTGGATGATGATCTTAATAATATGGTTTAGGTAGTCCTGCAAGGAGCAGGGCATCGGATTAGATGATCTTTATGGATCCCTTATAAGTTAGGACACTTTATTATTCTAAAATGAGGACAGAGGATCTGTCCCATGAGACAAAAATGGAATCTACATGTTTTCTGGTTTTGTTACACTCACTTTGTTTACTTAAAGAGGAACCTGTTTCCTTGAAACACTTACCAGTTTAGCAAAGCTGGCAACCTTGAATATTTAACAAGGTGACTGCAACATAAGCATATATTTTAATCTCTGTAATTCAAAACTATACCCAGTAACTTGCTAGCTGCTATACTAATGCAAGGCCAGTGGAAGGTAAGAATCAGGCCATTAGATGGTAAAGCATAAATTCATGAATGCATAGGGTACATTATGTAGTTTACTTTTTGGATGTTGTTTGTAAGTCCTTATTAAAAGGACTTATTTTCATTATTTTTAGATTATTTAGAGTAGGATTTGGGTAAATTTTTTATCACTGAAAAACCTTTTCTTCAAACTAGCATAAATTCTTTGTATTATTTTTCTTCCATTTTCATTTTTAAAAGCTTGATAATTCAGGTAAACTGAAATATTTAAAGAAAAATAGTATTTCAGAATTTTTCTTAAGTTTCTTCAAACAGAAAGTCTGAATACAGTTGAATCATGACCTTTTTTCTAGGATGCTGCTTGTTGAAGAAAGGAGATCTACAGTTCAATGTTACAACAACAGTCATGTAAACTTCAAATTTTGCTTAACAAGGTGTTCATAGCTCAGAGAGGAAGAATTTCAATGTGATCCCTACTAATTTACAGAATGGCATAAATCAATATTAACATTAGATTATATAGACACTAGTCTGTAAATATCATTATATTAAAATAGAAATTCAGTAAATATTTGGGGGTGGTGGCAGTAAGAAGGAAGATTCTTATTAGTGAGTGACTGGCCTCACTTTCTCAACTCCCTTGACATGTGTCAGGTGTAGCTTCACAGATACAGCTATTCATACTTTAGTGCCTAAAATGTTTTTCAGTGCCATGGGACAAGGAGCATCGTGGGACAAGGAGCAACAGGACACATACAGCACTGCTATCTGCACAGCCAAAATTGCCTTGCTATCAGT
This sequence comes from Vidua chalybeata, assembly GCF_026979565.1. Classification (NCBI taxonomy): domain Eukaryota; kingdom Metazoa; phylum Chordata; class Aves; order Passeriformes; family Viduidae; genus Vidua; species Vidua chalybeata. The sequence goes on along the minus strand of NC_071570.1, from coordinate 19,695,979 downwards.
TGGAGCAACTGACTCAGCTTGCAAGCTTTGCTTCTTAAAGAGGAGAGGGACAAAAAAAAAATATTAAGAGGAATGCACTTGCTTGCAATATTCCTTTCCTTTTCCTTTTCCTTTTCCTTTTCCTTTTCCTTTTCCTTTTCCTTTTCCTTTTCGTTTTATTGTCGCCTCTCTTCTCCCTCCCCCCTGGCTGTCCCCGAGGGACACGTTGTTCCCGAGGCCCTTGCAGGCCGGGTGGCGCGGTCCCCGCCGTGCGGGGGCGCCCCGCGGCCGCGGGCGTGCCGCGCCTCTGCGCACAGGCACCGCGGTGGGAGGGCCGCGCCGCGCCGCGCCTCTTCCACCTGCCCGCGGCTTTAAAGTTGCAGCCGGGCGGGACGCGGTATGACTCGGGTCGGTTTGTGCCGGACGCAGCTGCCGGGGCGCGTTACGGTCTCGTACACGAAGCGGGGCCGTTCTTCTCCATCGCCCCTGCCTAGACGCTGTTGCCTTTTCCGACCGACCGAGGAGGGGAAGGGAAGGGCTGGTGCGCCCGGGAGATGCCCATGCCCGCCGCGGGTCCCCCGCGCGGCGCATCCGCCGTCCCCGACGCTGCCGCGGTTCTCTGCTCCTCCGCGCCCCGGCAGCGGCAGGGCGGGCGCGGGTAGTGCCGCCGCTGTCGCCTCGGGCCCCCGCAGGGCGAGCCATGGAGCCCAGCGCCCTCCCTGACCTCCGCGACGTCGAGCAGAAGCTGGGGCGCAAAGTGCCCGAGAGCCTGGCGCGGCCCCTGCGCGAGGAGGAGCTCTCGGCCCGCCCCGCCGCTGCGGCCCCTGGGCCCCGCCGCCGCCGCGCTACCGCCCTGGCCCATCTGGAGACGAAACTTCAGCTCCTGAAGCAGGAGATGGTGAGTAGCCGGACGCCGGCCGCAGCCCTTCCGCAGCGCCGCCTCCCGCTCGGCAGCACCGGCGGCGGCCCGGGACGGGACTGCGCTGCCTGCCCCTGCCGGCCGGCCACCGCGGGAAGGTGGTGCTGCCTGCCCTCGGAGCAGCAGCCAGCAGCCGCCGCGCATCCATCCCCGGTGGGGCCGGGCGGCAGCGACGGCTCTGCTGCCGGCTGGGGAGCGAGGCCGCTCGTTGGTGCGGCGTAGAGCGGGGCACTTGTCGGCTCTTTCCTCGCAACGGGGCAGTTCGTCAGGGACTCGTAGTTGGCTTCTGTTCCTGTCACCATGTTAGAAGTACTGAAAGCTGGAGTATCAATAAGAGAAATAAGGCACTATACCGTTGTTGTAACTGCATTTTCTGCATTGCACCTGTTTCCTGCTCATGGCTAACACGTAAAGACGCACAGGATATTTTCAGGCTGGAAATTTGGCCTGGAATTCAGGGACTTGATTGCTGGAGTTCAGTCGTCAGAGACTTAATTAGTTCCAAACAGGCTGCAGATGATGAAGAGTAATTATTGATAAAACAACTATTTCTACTTTGGTTGAATGGGATATTTTCTTCTGCCAGTGATCTGTGATAGGACTATGCTGTATGTAGTTCAGATCCTCTAACTTGTTTAGTGTCTTAGTGCAGGTGCTTGTCCTACTTTGTATGTCACCATGTCAATAAATTTATTTTGCCATAAAAGGATGCCACAAAACTGGCTTATTTTTTCTAAGATAAACCAAAAGGAACTCTTTGCAAGCAAGTGACTAAATGATTAGTGATAACTCAGCAGATATGATCTTGACCATGGAGGGCACCTCAGCTATGTGAGCATAGATAGCTTCCATTTTTATTAATGTGGGTTATGTAAAGTCCCAAAAGACACTTTTAGTAGCAGTTCCACAGCTCCTGCCACTAAGCTTAATTGAAAATGGGATTAAATTTGTTTGGGTTGGGATGGGGATTTTTCTGGCAACGTGTTGAGATAACTTTATGCAACAATCTTGGAACTTAGCCATTTACAGCCAATAAATCAATATCATTCTATGTGAACAAGTTCAGTGCCATACCACAAGTCCCTCTACACTGCTATATATAGGTACATAGTTGTGTGGGTTAGTAAGGGTTTTTAAAGAATAAGTGTGCTGGGCAAAAAGGGGAAGAGAATGGATATTCTGAGAGTTAATAGCCAAGATGGTAATGTTAATCTTGAGGTGTAACTTAGAAATTACACCTGGTGTTGTATGGCTTCATATTATTTAAGAGATTGCCACAAATCAAACTATCAGTGTATACTGTGGAGATCTTTTAGCCACCTTTCAGTACCTAGACTGGGCCAAACAAGAAAGCTGGAGAGAAGGACTTTTGACAGCAGCATGGAGTGACAGGATGAGGGGGAACAGCTTTGAACTGTTAGAGGGTAGATGCAGAGGTATTGGGAAGGAGTTGTTTACTCAGAGGGTAGTGGGGCACTGGGACAGGCTGCCTGAGAGACATTGTGAGTGCTTTTCTGCTTGTCATTTGGAAAGTGTCCCTGCCCCTGGCAGGGAGGTTGGACCTTTAGTGTCACTTCCAACCAAAGCTATTCTGTGATTCTATAATTTTAGGGTAACGATCACTGGGAATTTCAGTTTTAATATTGAGTAAGACACTGTCTGCTTATCTCATGCTTATTTTTTAATTTTAAGCTTGCATGACAGTAATAAAATGACCTCCAGGTAGCTTATACATGAGATATTAGACTACAAAGGAAGTAAATAAGGTAGCCAGAGTTTTTGACAGAGCATGACTTCGTGTCAAGACAACTAGGCCTATTAAGGGAGGGGGACCTGAGTGAATTGCCCATATCACCTTTTCCTTTCAAGCTGGTCTCTTCACTTACTTCACACTTGCAAATTTCATGTCCCACTCTTTCTTTTGCCTCTTCCTCTCTGCATCCTCTTCTCTCTTTTCTCTCCCTGCCATAAGCACAAACATGTTTTAGTCCCTCTCCTGTTTTTTGTCACTTCAGTGACTGACTTTTCTTATCTGAACTAATTTCTCATGCTGAGTAAGAGGAGTTAAGTTACAATGCTTTTACCATTTCTGGTCTGTATATGCCCATTAAACCACCAGTACAATGACTTGACTGTGAAGTATTGATACCCTGTCTATACATTTCCCATGCTTTCAGTTGTCTTCTGTAATCCAGACTGCGAAAGTGAACTACCTTCCTGGATTTTTTTTCTCTAGTCTCTGGCATCTTCAGGATTTTCCTCAACCCCTAGGGTTTCTTCAGCTTCTTAATATGTCACTTTCCCCTGTGCAGTTTTCTTAGTGGACATATTTTATAAATTTAAGAACAATATCAGGTAAAAATTGTGGTTACTTTCTATGTTTCTTTCCTCTTTTTTACTGCATATAATTTCTAAAATGCAGCTAAAACATCTATTTTCTTATTTCACGTCTCTTTCTAATGCTTTATTCTTTGGCTTTGCTGCAAGGCATAGGAGGTCTTGGACATCTATAGCTGCTGCAGTAGTAAACATGCAAAAAATGGAAACAACTAGAAAACCAAGTGTCATGTGTTCACCTTTCTTTTTTCGAGTTGTACAATGATGGCAGGTTCTACAACTTATTCACTGAATTTTGGATAGACCTACCTCTGTGTTTGCTACTTACTCATTCCAGACTTGAGACAAACTTTTTGTAAACATAAAAACCCCAAGGTTATTCTTCTTTTCTAGTGGTATATAAAAAAAGACAATGTTTGACTTGGAAATGCTAGTTTTGACTGTGAACTACAGTACTTGAAAAATAGGTGGGGTGTTTGTGACAACTGTCCATCTGCTGGGTGAAAGACTTGAGGCTTTCCCTTTACTCTTTCAGATTCTTTTGCAGTTCGAAATGGTTCTTTTTACCTCAAGCCTGATTTTGCTAATGGCCACTTGAAATCACACACAGAGCACACAGGGAATCATTCTTGAAATACGAAACTACTTGGCCAGGTTTACTTACCTTTTCTTATCCTCTGTTTTCCCATGAAGGCCATGATGGAGACTACATTGGATCCTGAAAACCTTTGAGTTATACGACCATAAATTAGAGAACAACCAAGATGTAATTGCCAGCGTGGGTCAAAACACTGTGCTCTGGTCAAACTTAGTTGGAATGAATACCTCCCACTATCTGACCCTTGATTCAGTGTGAAATTTGTCACTATTAAAATCTTTATTCATATGGTCTTTTAGGTGGAATGTTCCACTGGGGAGTTGAACATAAACCCTTATACTTATAGCTGCATTCTTTTTTCTAGTGTACCATGCTCCTGAGGACACCATTCAATATGTGCACCTTCACTGCAGTAAATAATTTGTGAGTCTCATTCTGCAGCCTGAAATGATACTGCTTGTAAAACCTCATTTCTCCTTCACAAGTTCTGGGGTTACTCAAAGGGAGATTTTCTTTAACACTCAAAGAAAGAGATTGGGTGGGGTTTTTTTCCTTTTAATTCAAACATTTCCTAAATCAACACTTTAATGCCTCTTTGCAAGTTAGAAATTTAAAGACCGTATAGCCTGTGTTACATACAAAAATTTTATAAAATGTTTTACATAAAAATATTTAAGGCAGAAAAGATAAGCTGTGTCTTGGAAGTGAGGGGTGGATGGCAATGCTGGGACTTTTAATGAGATTCCTTCCAGTGAGCATTGTTAAGAATCAAATTTTGTTAGTGAGTCTGAACATCCAGCTGGGTATAATGAGTGCAGCAGTTTTTAGACTGAAGGATAAATAATCCTATTTTCAAGGAGCTGAGCATGCTAAAGCCATTTAAGATAGAGGAATATTCCTCATGCCAAGTCATTAGTTGAGTTTTCTTCTCCTTTGTTCTCCTAGTTCAATATTAGTATAACTATTTTTTAAAGACAATTAACATTGATCCCTGACAAAATGAAACTGGAATTAAGGCAAATGTGATTATTACAATGGCAATCCTTCTTGGTGTTTTCAATGGTTTAGTTTGTCTTGTTTTCTTTATGCTTTTTTATTGGTTTTGGTTTTTTTTTTTAACTATCCCTAGCACATTAATGAAGGTTCAGGTTGGAGGACAGAGCTGTTGTAACCATATTCTACCAGCTCTAGCGAGTCTGACAAACTTAATATTTGCTCAGATTTATTAGACCCACAGTTGTGGAGGATCTGCATTTATTAGTTTCTTTGAAGGACTGATTTTAAAAAATCTACAACTGTGACTTGAAATATCTCTTTAACCCATGCTGTAGGTGCAGGCTGCTACATTAACTATTTTGTAGGATAACGTCAGTTGTCTTAACTGAAGCCAAGATCTGGCTTCAGTGTGTCTCATCAGCAATACTAAGCTGTGTATCAGATGCTGGTTTTCGGTTAGATTAATTGTAACTTTTGCTTAAAAACTTGACTGAAGATAAAATCTTAAATATAAAATTACTATGCAGGTGAGTCTGATTAACCTTTGTTTCTTAATGAGCCATTATTCAGTGAATCCCTGAAGTGAGGCTCTTAGACAAAAAGAAGGCATACAGAAATAGAAACTAACTTGTTTCTCCAGATCCTCCTGAAGTTCACTGAGAAAGGGGTTAATCCTGTATCTTGCTAGCAAGTTCTCTCCATATCCTCCAATTTGCATGATGTAGTAGAGGAGTTTGTAATTTTTGCATATAATGCAGATTGAGCAGTGATCATAACAGTGACTCATGTTACAATGGTGTTGTAGGTTAATCCTTAGGGAAAATAATCAAATCTAATAAGGAAAAAAATACAACTTAATTACAGTGCCAGAACTTTGCCAAGTTTTCCATCTTTTCAGATCATCTCTGGTAGGATGAGTTGACCAAGGTTATTTAAATCAATGCATATTTAAACATATGTTTTGACTGGCAAATCTCACTCATGCCTGGCAGAAGGATTTGAATTGTAGAGTTTATGTCTGTTCTTACTCAGCTTTAGCTGCTGCATGGCCAAGAGTCTATGAAACCTTGGTGTTACCTTAGCAAGTAGCACAAGTGTGAGATACTTCAGTACACATGCATCTGTCTGGTGTGAATCATCACAGCAGCATCAGGAATACTAAAGTCAAGACTTCAGTTAGACTGCCCGTGTACTGTGAGACTTTTGCCAGCTTTTTTTTTCAGAGAATATGTATTATAATTTCATGATTCCTTCCTGATTACTTTTCCAAGAGTAGAACCATTAAAGTTGATTTTTTAAGTCTGATTCCTGACATTTTGTAATGAAATTTTGTGAATACTAAACCACTTCTGCAGAGAGTTGTACAGTTTATGATAACTTTTAACAAATAGATTATAACCTGTTTGATGAAATCATCATAACAGCATGGCTTTCATAGAATGCCCTGGGTGGAAGGGCTATTTCATAAAGGGACTTTAGAAGACCATCTGGTTTCACCTTTAGAAGGAAAGAGAGTCTGGGTGACATTGTCAATCACCCTGTCCATCTTGAAAACCTCAGCTGTGTAACTGGGGAGGTTGATTGCCTTAAATCATTCTTGGGATTGATTGCCTTCACTGAAAAATGTTGAGCTCATATTAAGGTGAAACTTCTCCTGGTCCTCTTTGTATCAGCCCAAATTACTGGAATGCTGTGAGGAGATACTTCTATCCCCAAGACTTCTCTAGGGAGAAAAGACCTACCTCCTTAAGTCTTTCCTCCTACGGCAGATTTTCCAGCCTTTTGATCATCGTAATTTTGTGTGAATGCTTTATTTTATGTGGTTACTTATGGCAACAACAAATTAAAATTATCTTTTGTGTATGAGCAGGAAAAACTTGAAATGCACAATACCAAATATATATATTAAGCAGAGGTGATTGCCAACAAGTGCTTTTCTACTCTTCAATACTTTCTTTTTCCTAACAGCAAATAGTAAAAGAAAAAGAATGGATTTTCAATTCATATTTTAAAGGTTACTAGATTATTTGTCTGTTCTCTACCCTCAAGGTCAAAACCTAGTAAACTTTCCACAGGGGATGTGTTTATTTTCCATGTGTTTCATTTCTGTCCATGTCCTGGAAGGAAGGCTGGTTACTGGAATCTGAAGCAAATGGAGATGAAGTTACAGGAGTAAAAAGACAGAGGATCTGAGCTGTTGAAAAGCAATTGGAATTCAATTAAATTGAGTACAATTTCTCTGATGGATTTAATTTGCATTTATAAACATGGAAGTTATGCTTACTGTATGTAAGCAGTTCCAAAAGATGCTTCTCAATTTACTGTTTGTAAAGATGACGAGCTCTGATCATAAAATTACAAGACAAGTCATAATAAAAGGAAAACTTTTTTGTTGTGAAGACAGACTCATAACCTTTGCTATCCAGTCTTACTCCCATAGATGTGACTTCTAATTATATGCTTTTTCCTGTGGTGGAAATCTTAGTGGTAGGTAGCTGGAAGCTGCTCTAATTTGGAGGGTGACCAAAACACACCCAGAGGGTCCATAAGCCATCTTGTATTGCATAGTTCAACCTTTCAAGCTTTTTCAAATCTAAAAGTATATTGGGACAGTAATTTATTTCACAAGTCACTTGTTCTGTGTTTCAGTGCTGAGTCCCTCTGGTGCCTGCCTGCAGATGAATGTGTGGAATAAAATGTGTCTGAGAATCCCCCTCTTTGAAGTAGCTCTCAAGGAGGTTTCTCTTCTGTCATAGAAGAAGATAAGGAAGGACAATAGAGATTATATATATGTCAGGTATATAAGTGTATAAAGTCAACTACTCCATTTTTTCAGGATATGCAAACTTGCCTACAGCTTCCATAAACATGGAAAAGAGCATACTGGCACACCAATGCAATGCTGGCCTCAGCAATCCAATCCTTGTCTATCCCCACCAACCTAGCTGTTCTTAACACTTACAATTTGTCAAGAGAATGGTATGGCACATTTCTTAATTAACTGTAAACACAAACTAGCTAAGATGCCAGAGAAGTTATCCAAATGTTTCATTTGCCATGCTGTACAATAAACTCCTCTCAATGCTGTATGACCCTGGTGGATGCAGTGCCAGATGAAGTGAAAGCACTTAGTGACTTTAAAGCAATGGTAAATTGCTATTTAACTACTGGGGGTTTCAGATTCTATAAACACTTCACTGGCATAATTTATGATTTTGTTTGCTGCTGTTAGATATCAGCTGCATTCATGACTTAAATGCTGCCAAAAGAAGAGCCATTTTACTGCATTCTGGTTTAGCTATGAACCCTGTCTCTTTATAGGTACAGAAGGAAACACAGCTAAGAACTATAATGCAACGAGTGTTTACAAGCTCACACATTTTTACCCCAAGATAGAAAAGAACAGAACAGTTTGGTTGCTTTGTATTTTTTTTTTTCATCCTACAGGATTTCCATTGGTTTAAAGAAGTGTTGTAATTGAGGTATTTGCACTGCTCCTGTTAGCTCAGACACTTGTTTATGAGCTATAGCAAGCATTGGACATTACTTTCTTAACATTCAGTTTAAAAGACTTTTTATTTTAAAAACTTCAGACTCAGACCTTGATCCTTCCAATAATTATAAATTACTAGGAAAAAAAAACATCCTGACACCAAGGAGGAAACGGAAGCATTTCTGTGGAAGGAGGAATAAGATCTGTACTGTTTAGCCACTTCTTTAGAAAACTAGTGAAAATTATGTAGACAGGCTTCTATTCGGTCCTGGTAAGGCCATATCTGGTGTGCTGTGTGGGGATCCATTTTGGCCTTTCCAGTTTAAGACAAGGAACTACTGGAGAGCTGGTCCAGCAGAGGACAATAAACATGAGTAGGGGTCTGGAGCATCATCTCTCTTATGAAGAAAGACTGAAGAAACTGGGCCAGTTTAGCCTGGAGAAGAGACAGCTAAACAGGGATGTACCAATGTCTTAAGGGTGGCTGTCAAGAAGTTGGGACTAGACTCTCTTCAGTGGTGCCCAGTGACAGGACAAGGGACAATGAGCACAAACTGAAATACAGGAGGTTCCATCCAAATATAAGGAAAAGCTTTTTTACTTTGAGGATGACTGAGCACTGGAACAGGCTGCCCAGAGAGGTTGTAGAGTCTGCCTTTCTTGAAATTTTTAAAACCTGCCTGGATTGGATCCTGTTGAACTTGCCTTAGCAGTGATGTGGCATTAGATCAGAGGTTTTTTCCAAACTCAACTCTCCTGTGACTCTCTGATTCTGAAAATCAATCTATCTATCTATCTATCTATCTATCTATCTATCTATCTATCTATCTATCTTACCTACCTACCTACCTACTTACCTATCTTGCCTGGAATGAGATTAATATGTACCTTTATAAGTGTGCCTGGAAAGGCCACATTGAAAGGCTGGAACATCTTTTGGAGTTTGGCAGCTAATACAGATCATTTTCTTTGTTAGACAAAGTCAAATGGTGCATGTTTAGAACAAAGTGCTTAATAATGAAACAGTGACAATGTAGGGGGTTTAGGTTGGTTTTTGGTATTGAAGAATCCTTTTCATGGGCAGGAAGGTTTCCTGACTAAAGGGATTTAGATGTGCCTGCACAAAAACATGACAACTTGGAGAAGTCATTCAAGGAGTCATTGTAAGCTTTAGACTATTTTTCTAGTCTTCTTGAAATTATACAGCTATGAGAGAACCAAATATGAAGACAGAATAAATTTTATAGGACTTATCCTGTTCTGTGACTTCAACTACAATTTGCCTTCACAGGGCTGTTTCAACCACTGTGATTAATGGCTTGTCCACATGTCTTGGCAGAATTGTGCAGTGCACTGAAATATTTTTATTTCAAGTGGTGTTGTGTGGCAAGATTCTAGTGTTACAGGGTTTGTAGTAGAAAACTGTAAATCCTGCTACAGCAGAGAGAGGAGAAAGCCTCTTTGCAAGAGAAGAGCATTACTACTAGCATACCAAATAATAGTGATATTCTTCAAAGGCCTGTGGAATTTACATCCTCCTTTGTTACCACCTGTCACTGGTTGCTGTGACTGAGGCAGGGAAATGAAGGCAGGTTGCTGTTTTCCCCGTAGCCAGATGAGGTTGCCATCTGTGATGATAACTTCATAAAGCTGCTTAGGCATTCACCAGTGCAGAGCATCAGTCCACGCATTTCAGACAAGAAAGAAAATGCAACCAAAGAAACACTATGATCTTTAATATTTGTAATGTTTTTCCTTCACTTTAATTAATTTGTACTCTGGTGAAGTTTAATAACAAGATTTCTCCAGAAGAGCTGTTACTAGCTCTTTTCAAATACAACCAAACTTCTCTAGTCCAAATCTGCTGTGTTTTCCTTGACTAGTTCTCTCTTTACCCAGGTTACCCTTGATTATTCAGAAAGGCCATATTTGTCTTTTCCTAGCCATGTTTTGCAAGTCTTGCACCTTATTTTCCCTCTCCAACTGGCTTAGTAGCTAGTACTTCCTCATAGAAGAAGAAATGAGAAATGCAAGCAATGACCTTGACTCCTTCTAAAGCTACTCATACATCTGATAACTGCATTGACAGCTATGATTAATATCCTTTGCTGACCTAGAATCACACCACAATGCCCCCATGCTCTTCTATGTAGAAATCTTTGCTAAGAACAGGTTTAAGTATAAAAAGAGCAATATGACATGAGCAAGAGTTGTTTAGGAGAAGCTGAGGACTGCACTATATGGTGTGGATTATAGTTATTGATCAGAGAAGGTATCAAATAATGTGGAAAGAAAATGTTACCTAGAGTGCCTGGTCTTGCCTTGTAGTTTATAGTTCATGACTGGTTACTCTTACTACCTTCTCACTTCCTGGCCTGGAAGTATAAGATGTGTGTTTATTTAATTGTTAATATTCATTGATAATCACACCTTGTGACTGGAATGAATTGCCTTGATGTGTTCTGTGGGAAACAAAGGGGTCTGTGGGTTTTTGAGCCAAAAGGGCTCAAAAGATACAGCTGGTGTAGTTCTGAACAGCCTGCTCAGCTCGTTGTGCTGGCCAATTTCAGTATTTCAGCTTGCTAGAAATGGTTGTAGCCTGTTTGCTCCTTGATTTTTATTCTATAGATCCCAGATGCAGGTTAGCTGCTAGCTGTTTGGTACCTTCTTAGTGGATGAGAAAGAACTAAATTACTTGGGTTTTTTTGTAGATAAATGGAAGTTTAAAAGGGTGTTTTTGTTTCAAAGACTCAAAATAGGCAATTTCATGTTACCTAAAGACCTCAAACTTGCTAGTACTTTCAGAGAGCTATAAAGACTGTGCAGGGACCATATTTTAGGAGAATGGTAATTACAGCACTAAGGAGATTTGGATGAGGAAAAATTAAGCTGAATTTGAAAGACATGGAACTTCAAATAGGTCACAAAGTGAACATAAAACAAAACCCCTTATTTTTTAAGATACTGACTCATTTTTAATCAAAAATTCAGCATGGAAACATAACACTCATAATGTTTTAATAGGGGAAGAATTCCAGTTATCAGCAAATCAGTTTCTGGGACTACTAAAGCATTTTTAGGAGCACATGTGATAATTTATAATACCAAGGCTGTCTTGAAGTTCTTTTTTTATTTTTTATCCAGATAAACCTTCAGTAAATAAGACTGCAAGTTGCCTTTAGTAGAGATTTGATTGTTGGATTAAAACTATGCTTTCAATAGGATATACACCATCTCCAGGATCACAGAATTGTTTCAAACAGAATTCCATTTTGAATTCTGGGGAGATTCAGGCAAAGATTTTCTTTTTTAATTGTATGTGTCTCTTTTTTTTTTTTTTTTTTTTTTTTGGCTTTAAAATGTTTTCAAACTTTGCTGTTATCTCTATAAAGGCAGTATTTTCAAACTTTGCATATACCTGTAAGCAAACCCTATTATCTTCTTTTATTTTAATTATATGCTTTTGAGTATATTTCCACAGTGCCAGTATTAAAAGTAATAAATTTTGAACAGGTATGGAATGGTTATTACATTATTTAATTTTTTTGCATAGTGTTTCTAAGACTATGTTTTGGTCAGGACAAACATAAATGAGGCAGAGAGTGAAATTCAAAAAAAGAAATTACATATGTTCTTGAGCCCCAGTGCTATCCCATGTTGATCAGAAGACACATGCAGTCCTGCATTGTGGCTGGTGTCTAGAGCACTTCATAATGATGCTGTGATCGTCCATCTGCTGTGTAATGCTTTCTGACACCCACAGCCAAATATTACAGCTTCATATTGACCTGAATGTTTGCAATAGAGTTATCTTGTCTGTCAACAAATGTGGGTCTATATTATGGATTTTTCTGGACATGTTCACATTTGTAATAGTAGATACATTTCTAAGGTCAGATGATTCTTTTTTGACAGTAGTTTGAGATATTTAGAAACATTCAGTAAAACCTTCCAGCAGCATTAGAAGTTTTTCCTCTTTGCAAATCCCTACATTTTCTCATTGCTTTCTTTCATGTTAATTCAACTAAACTTTAAAAGCGTCAGGATTTTCCTGTTATATTTTTCATCCTCCTGTGATGGGATGTTTCTCTTTTTGAATTCTGTGGTACTTCCATTTATTTAAAGAGCTTATTTAACATTTGTTTTATTTGGACAGGAGGTGTATAAGAAATAAGAATGTAATTAATTAACTTTTTTTTTCCTTCTACTTGCTCTCAGTTTTATGTCATGATTCCTTTTGACAGTCATTGTCATATCTACTTAGGAGATACTTAAATAGATTCGTCTTTTTCACACCAAAATTAAGAGATGGCCAAAAAACTAAAGCAAAAAAAATAAAAATATACTTTTCCCCCTGGGCGTTTTTTGTTGCACTTAAGCATACAAGATACCTCAAACACTATGATGTTAAAAGAAAAAATATATCCTACTGATAAATGATTCATCCTAATCATTGGTATGTTATTATCAAAGGTATTAATGCACTTGGCAGGCTGCCTACACATACTCCCCAGACAAGGACCATGCATCTTTCAAGGCAGTGAAAAAAGGCCTTGAGATTCACCTTTTCTATTTTTTCAGAGAGAATATAACTAAACAATTGCACAGCTTGGTGGTATGTATTTTCCTGTTGAGTATAAGGGAAACAATTAGCATGCATAAAATTAAAATATTAAAATAGAGAAGTATAAGTCGCCAATACTGTAATATCCTGTATCAGACCATATTAACATAATATTTTGTTCATATATTTGCAAGAAACGTCCTTGAAACCTGCTCATTGAGTTATTTACTCTCATTGCCTACTGAACTAACTTGCTGTCTCATGAAGCTGCTCTGCTTCCTAATTATTCTGGTGTATTCTCCTGTATTATTCCGGTGGTGGCTCAGACCTGACTTGCCCACTTCCTTACTTTAAGTAATGGATTGGGAAGCTCTCCTTACAGTAAAATCCTTTTGTGGCTGATATGGAATCACAAGGTCTCTCCTTTTCCTTCCTAATTAAAAGTTACTGTGCTTAGAGCTGTGTTATGTGGCTGCCGAATTTTACAGACAGACCTGTGGAAATATTTATTGTGAGGACTTGGTGAAGGATTGCAGTGGAAATGCAGGAATTTGAAGCAGGACAATGACTAGGCTAGAGCCTCTGTTTGAAGTAGCTAAGGGTGAAGACAGAAACTGAAAATTCAATGGCTACTCAATTTATGAGCAGCTGGGAGTTCAACAATTGTAATGAATGCTACCTAAAAAATATGATATGAGGGTTTTAACAAATTTGGAATCTTCAGTAGATGCAAGATTATAAACAATCTCTTGCAAAATAAGTCAAAAATTAAGTGATCAAAACTTCCATGGTCTGCCACAATATTTTTATTGTGACTCATTTATGGAAGTACAGCTGAGAAAGATCAGTGTAACTTACTTTGCAGAAAGAAAGTAGATCAGTGAACCATAACTAAAAATGAACAATGGATCACAAAAATTTAGCTTTTGTATATATATGTAGCTTTTTAATGTGCTTTTTTATGTGCTCCCTCTGAAGCTCCCTCTTCATTGTCTGAAGTTTACCACAAGCCTAAAAATCAGGAGAAAATAAATGGGAAAATTAAACAGCAATACATTGTATACACAAGTCCATGCTAAAAGAAACAAGATGCAGAAAAAGCTGTTGATGTGCATTTATCACTATTGACTGAAATTTAATTTAGCTTAGCTCAATATGAGTTAAATCACAGTCAGAGACAGAAGGCATAATGATAAACATTACAGCACCTACCTTGACTCCAACAGTCTCATCCTCTTCCAGGCTTTAGTCCACATCTCCATTGTTTTGAGAGAGCTTATATAGTGTTTCAGTCAGGCTGGTTGGGTTAGCTTGAATTGTTGTGGTTTCTGAATTTACCACAGTTAGTTGGCTTTGCTGTGGAGTGCATGTGGCACATTCCCACAATCAGTTACTGTTCCTCTGGTCCACAGAAGATGCCTTCCAGTTAATGACAGTAAACTTGTCTTCTTACTCTCTGTCACGTAAAACTCCCTTCATTTTTAACAGGAGATGATGAAGATTCAAATTCAGGAGAAGTTCAAATTCAGAAGTCAGCCTAGGCATTCTAATTTTTTTTTCATCTTGATCCAGAAATACCATTGCCTTAAAGCAGCATAATTATATGAAGAAACCAATGCAAACATCTTGAATCAGTGAGACAATTTAGAAGCAGGCAAGAAGTTTAAAGACATGCGCATGCATATGTTTTAATTTAAATAGGATGTAGCTGCTGCACAGCCTATAAAGCTGTTGTAGTATTACTTTCAGCTTGCTTACCTTCAAATGGCATGCTTCATGCTTTGAGATGGAGGCTTATAAACAAATCCTGTGTGTGTCTCCAGACTTATCCCTGTTGTAAACATGTTAACTTGGTGACTCCAGTTAAATAACACTTGAATTCACATATTATGAATTTTGGATTTTGAATAAATTGCTTATGGTATTTTAGCTTGTTATGGTCTCACTGAATTAGTCAATGAGGTTTTATTGACCAGTTTTTTATCCTTATATATCTTCTTACTATATTTGTATCTTGAGTAAACTTAAGTAATTGCCAACCACTGTTTTATTTTCCTCACCCTCATCTTTTGCCTTATAAATTAATTTCCTTAGTTACTTTAAAACTTGTTATTCAGTGTTTGTAATAGTAAAAGTAACACCAGAAGAAAATGGAATATGGTTAGCTTTTTTCAGAAGAGACATCTCAGAGTGCAAAACAAATTATTATTTGGACACTGATTGTTAGATGTTTTGTAATTGCATCTGGAATTAATTGATGGAATTTACTATTATATTAAAAGCTGAGGTAATCTCCCTTTTAAAAATTAAAAGGGACGTAGGCATAGTTGGCAAGCTCATCATCCTGAATGATAAGGCAAATAGAAAAAATTCAATAGGAAAGCAGAAAGCTATGTGACACATCCTAGGAAATGGAAACAATAGTATCACTAATACTCCTGAACCATAGTGGTTATGCACACCTGTTTAGTATGGAACAGTTCTACTGGTTTGAAATTCTGTTTGTAAAAAGTGTGATGGAGATGGGTGTGGTAGTGTTTAGCAACAGATGGAATTGGCTGCAGTTAGTTTCATCTAACCCCTCCTCATGTTTGTTACCTTCTGCAAGACTTCCCAGGCCTGAACCTCTGAGGGGCTTTCCCGGGAGTACTGTATTTTGCTACTGTTTCCATCGACTTCCGCTTATTGTGGAATTTGTGTCCAAACTCAAGATGTTTTAGATCACAGATTCTAGAGCAGCTAACCCTAGATTCATTTTGAGATTCTGTGCAGAGCAGAGCTTCTGATCTGAGTGACTTAAATAGCTCCCTGAATCCATTAAGTTGTAAGTATAAGATTTTGTCTATTGTGAGGACTTACATCACTGTGCTCTGACTAAAATATTTATCCTGAGAAAAATATTTTATTATTTAGGTTCCATTAATTATTTTCCTTTTACTAGTAGACTCTTTATGGCACAGAACATAAAAGTTTTGAGAAAAAATGAACCTGGAATGATTTAAATAAACTTAGGGTTATATTTTTCTCAAACCACGTTTTATGGTTGCCATTAATATCCCTGCAGAGTTCCTGTAATTAGAAGAAGCAGCATGTGAATCCAGGAATTTAAAAGAAAGTAATGTGCAGGAAGAATCTAGAGTTTCAAACAGCTTTCACAGCTTAGAAAGGTATATTTAACTGTCATTTTAGGTTTGCCATTTCTAGAGGGGAAGGTGACCCACTGTGTTTGGTACTGACTGAAAGCTATGTCTGCAGAACATGCAGCAGCAAAAAAAACAAGGCTGTTTTGCCCAAATTGTGCTTACATATGTGACTTCGATCCAAAAGCTAAGTGATCAATGCACTACTTTGCATGACTGCCAGGAAGCAATAATTGTCTTTGTTAGCAGTCCTGGTCATTAATAGTTTTATTCTAAAAGCAATAACCTAGTCCATCTTTCTCAGAAACAGTGAATTATATTTAAAAAGAGCATGAATATTTGTGTGTCTCTCTGCATATATCTGTATTACACAAAAGCCCTTATGTTTGTATATATATCAATTCTCTTGAACAAACTATGAGTGTTTTACATATTATTACAGAAGACCAAAAGAAAGGAAGAAATATTTTGTTAGAAAAACAAATATGAGAAGGAGGCACAGCCAGGTGTTTAGTCCACCTATTCCTTCCAGATTAAAGTTCTGGTTCTTTCTGAATGCTAATGTGTGCGCTTATGCTACCAGAATGTGTTACTTGAAAGATGCTGTCATTTTAATTTCATTTTTTTTCTCCTGCTGTGACTAGCTCTTAATATTAAACATTTAGTATTCTTCTTGTGATCAGCACTATTGCAAATATACGGAGCAAGACTAAGCAAAAATATAAAAGTTAACTTGTAACAGGAAATTAGTTTTTACTCTCTTGTAGTTTTCTTTATACACCATAAGTTTTTGCTGAGGACTGATCCATAATAACACACACCTTCCCTATGGTGGTCCTGTGCTTTAGCTTTAACTAAAGGACAGCTATAAAAACTGTTCTGAAAAGCCTGTATTAGCTATGATACACTGTTTAGATTGTTCATGAAATGCACGTGTTACTGTGCATAACAAATGGAGCTGTCAAGCATGGTGAGATTTTATTGTGTTTAGTCCTGTTAGCTGAACTGTCTTGGACTGACTTGTTTACTCCAAAAACACTCCAACAACTTCCGAGATAAATGGGTTGCAGCTACATAAATGAGTAAAAACTAATGTGATTATGTCTGTGCTAAAGCACATAAGGAGCAAAAAATGTCATTTTGCCATTTTTGAACTGATGATGAAGTAAACCATATTAAAGAAAGATGACATTTGTTAAACTACTTTTTAATATTTGCTTTAGGAAAAGCACACTCCTGATATGGGAGATTTGGAATTACATGGTAGCTAGGAGGAGGATGATTCTAGTACTCAGGAATGTAAAGAATTGCTTCCATTAGGGTTATTCCACAAAATTGCTGGAGCTGTTGCTGTATTTAGAGAAAAGAAATGATTTCCTGTGAACTGAAGCTGAAATATATGAGATGTCTACTTTATCTAAAAGGGACTGTTTCATTTGAGTCATGTTGGTGCTAGTTCTGTTAAACATTTCCTTAATCAGCCTTTTGGGAAACATGTCTCTGAGCATGTTTATATTCAGCAAGTTGCTGAGGTCTGTAGTTGCATTTGAGAAGTTGGGTAATTTACTGCTTTTGTGACAGTCGAGTTGCCAAGCAAATGGTTTACAGTGATTTATTGGTTAGAGTAGAGGAATTGGCTTGGGCAGGAGAACTACAAAATGGTCAATCTGTTTTCTCACTTCTGAAACAATGATAGATGGGCAATATTGTTAAAACCATGAATGGTAGGTAGAGCTGTTTTGCACAGTTCCAGGTTAGCTGTGTTAAATTTTGTGATACTCGATTCAGAATAATTCAGAAATCATTCTGGGGACTGGGGAAGGAAGCTGGGAATACATATGACGGTTGCTCAGGCAAAGCTTGAAATGTCTTTGCATTGGATTGTTCCTGATCTGTAACTAAGCACGCACCAGCTGCTCACTCACTCTCCTCTCATCTTCCAGTGGGATCAGGGGAGAGATTTAGAAGAACAAAAGTGAGAAAAACTTAGATTGTAATAAAGACAGTTTAAAAATGAAGGAAATAAATTAAATGAACAAGTGATGCAAAGTCGATGACACACCATTATCCCACCAGCACCAGCAGACCAAGACAGCCCCCAGGCAACAGCTGTATAGGAAAGATCAAATGCACAGATTTTATTGCTGGGCACAACATTGTATGGCAAAGAAACATCCATTTGATTAATTCTAGTCAACTGTCCCACCTCTGTCCACTCCAAGCATCTTTCTCAGTCCTAGTCTACCTGCTGAGGGTGCAGAGTGAAAAACAGAAAAGGCCTTGATTGCACTCCCTGCTCAGTAGGAGCTGAAACACTGGAATGCTACTGACATAGTTTGGTCACAGATACAGAGAACAAAACCATAACAGCTGCTAGGAAGAGTCCTAGCTGGGTCCACTACAATCTTCTGCAGTATCTAAGAGAATAAAAATACATTAAAATAATTTTTGAACAACTGTACAGGTCAGTGTCAGTGAAATTTGGGATACTGAGAAGATGGCATTTGAGTATGGAAGGATAGTGTTCAGATTATATTCTTGGCAAAACAAGATACAGTCTTTGCTTCCTGACAATACTCATTCTGTTCCAGTCCATTGTGTATGAACAATACAGGTGCTGTTTTTCTGTACAGTTGTGGACTTGGAGAATTGTATAAAATATCTATTGTCTGATGTAATAGATCTTACTTGCTTTTTCTTTATTTTTCAGTTGAGTGAAGACTTTCAAATTTTCAATATGGCACATAAGGTCTTTTATTCAGATTCAGGGTCTTTTATTCTTCAGATTATTTTTTCCAGTATCTGTGATGTTTCAGACGAAGAGAAGGAAGCTATGAATATAAGCCTTATGTCTCACCTTTACTTGTCAGCTGAAGTGACTTAAAAAGTGGTTTATATAGTTTGCCTGTTAAGGAAAACATTAAGATGGTTAACTCAAATAATCTGTGAAATGCAACACTGTAATATTCCACTGTGCATTACTATTAACATTTCTGTGTGTTTCCATCAACCACCACAATTAGGTGAGAAAGTAGGAGTTTGTTCTTAATGTCCACTTTTTATTTAATTAGCTGTGGTAAATGCTATCCATGTTTATAATACGTGGTTAACTCTGAACTTAATCACTTTCATCTAATATGGGTTTAAATAACTGAAAGTTACAGTTTCAATAAGTTAAAGATTTCAACTCTCAGACATTTATTTAGCAGATTTTCATGTCCACTCAGGAGTAGTGTGAGTAAAAGTTAAATATCCACAAGCTTTTTTCCAAATCATGCACATCTGAAAATTTTAGTTGTCCAATAGCCATAGTAAGGATAACTTGGGGTGAATGCCTAGAAATCTGTAGCTGTAAGTAGCTTAGAGTAAGGGTAAATAGAAATGTATTTGTGTCTTGCTTCTCTGATTAGTGAAAGGCTACCCCCAGGAGTTGTCATAGCAGCTGTGTTTCTCATCTAAACAGTATTGTACCCTTGTGCATACAAGTCTTGCCATTGATTATCAGTCCTGTTAATCGAGTGCTTAGGGAGGCTGACCAGGTTCCCACTTGACCTTAACTGAAAGTATTAGTATAGGTGTACTTTGGGGGCTTTTTGTTTGTTTGCTTGTGAGCTTTTTTTACTAGTTACTGAAATAGATTTGTCCTAGATAGGAAAGTTGGATATTTTTTTTGTGTTTTATTTTAGCCCATTCAAGCCTGCTCTTTGGCTTGATTATGAAAAGAGTAATTTTTTAAATTGCTTTTGCCTTCTAGGTTAATCTCCGAGCCACTGATGTGAAGCTTATGCGCCAGCTCCTGCTCATCAATGAAAGTATTGAATCAATCAAGTGGATGATTGAAGAGAAAGCCATTGCCAGCAGAGGCAGCAGTTTGAGTGGAAGCCTGTGCAGCTTGTTAGAAAGTGAGGAGACATCCCTCCATGGCAGCTGTAACAGTTTACAAGACTGTAGTGATGGACTGGATGGAATATCAGTGGGGAGTTACTTGGACACCTTAGTGGATGATGTCCCTGGTCACCAAACCCCTTCAGACATGGACAAGTTCAGTGATTCTTCTGTCACAGAGGACTCACAGTCTCTACATAAGCATCCCAAAATTGATTCTGATGAGTACTACGGTTTTGGTTAATTAGAACAAGTTCCAGTGGGACACAAATGCACTTGTACTTACTCTTTTTCTTTGCTGCTATTTTATTTTATATGCAAAATCCCAAGGCCTCTTGGAAGGAGAATATAATATGATACTTCAATCTATTGCATAACTCTTCTATTTCTTCTAATGCATATTCTCCTTGATGGGTTGGGCTTGTCTCATCCTCCTCTTCCTCACATTTTCTTAATTTATTGTCACTTTTTTTTTTGTTTTAATTTTTTACAATGCTGTATTTACAAGTCTGCAAAAGTGGTCTAGGAAAAGCTGTATCTTTAAAATGAAACATCAGGGAATAAGTAACAATTTTGTATTTGTTGTTAATAAAACATCTTCTGATAAATATATGTTGTCATAAATTTTCTTGACTACCACATCTGGTCTTTCCAAAGAGACTGTTCTTATTGAGCCTTAAATCTGAATCTTGAAAATACCTCTACAAAATAATTTTCCTTTTCTAAGAAATGAAATTTGATTCTGTTAAGCTGTCTTCATTTGAAATATAAAGTATTTTAAACTTTTCTGTGTGGGGTTTCTTTCATTTTGCAATATTCTCTTGTCTCTAGCCTAATTTTGTTGTTAAATTCTGATTCTAAATTTTTGTGTTTTTTTTTAATTCAGCAGTGTTGCCCTGCTGTCTTTCCTTTCCTGTTTTACAAGTAAGAGTTTGCCTTAACTTTTTTGTGCCTACTAGTGCATTTAAGAGCTGCAGCTAATCAGTTACACTGGAAATAGCTGAGAAGGAAAACAGTAATTGTTGCATGTAGAGCCTCTGTTTTTGAGGCTGCCCTGGTCCCTGCTTTTGTGAAGATTAGGTAGTAGATTTTTCTTTTAAGTCCTTCAGAATCATAGGAAACCCCCCAAGATTTTATCCTTCTACAGGAAGAAGAAAATTAGACTAAAAGAACTAATATTGAACTAGACACTCTAACAGATGATGAATCTATATTTCCAGCATACAAACAGTGAAAGAGGTATTGATACTTACACATCATTTAAGTGTTCTGTTTCACCAAGTTTGACAGTATTCCCATTGCCAGTGAAGGCATGAAATTTCCTCATTAAAGTAGCATTTACTAAGTGTAAGACAGGCTCCTATTTAAAAACTATTGTACATGTTCTGAAGGATTACATGTACATGCAGCAGTTGATATATGTGGATTTGGTTCATTCTGAGATAGTCCAATGAGGTTCTGTTCATTCAAGCCACATTTCCAGGGATCCATCTTGTCCAGTCTTGAGCAACATCGAATGTAAAGAAAAGGTAAAATACCAAGAAATTGAAAGTGGTAATTTGTGCTTTGTGACCAATTCCATCACTTCTCAGTACAGATGTCTGTGTCTCAGAATTAAAAACCAAGATGTATACTTTGCTTTGGTCATCATGATAAAGAATTTGGCAAAAAATATTGACTGGAAATTTAAAATAGATTGTATTATTTTCAGTTATTTTAATCTAGGGAACAGACCTAACTCCCTGATATAAAACTGTGACTCTCTTGAAATTTTTTCTACTTTATTGCTTGGCATGGAAGTTGAACATCAGGAAGTATACACTCTCTAAATCAAATGTGAATGTGCAATATACAGGCTTTACTTCTCCAACTGAGATTTTGAGCAGTAGGCTAATAACATAAATTTTTTTCACTCTGAAGAAAATCAAAGAATATTCTTAACACAGCTTCTCAAGTATCAAAGTGTGCTGAAATTTTTTGAAGGAAAATACAGGCTGTATCTGTCACCTACTCACTCCCAACTGTAACACTGGATAAAGAGTAATTTAATCAGTGATAGATTTATCACATTATGATTTAAAAGTCCATTTAAATGGGAAGCCATGATAGGGAAACAAAAGGCTCCTAGTAGAAGCAGTAAAACAAGAGCTGTATGTGATTAGAAGCTTTTATTTCTCTATATCTCTTGACTGGAAGTGAGGAAAGAGTACAAGTGCCAAAACAAAGATGTCAAAAGACTGCTAGAAGGAAACAAAGTGTTTCCAGGTGTTGTGATTCTGATATCCAAGAGCATGAACACCTTGATTTTGATTTTTGAAACATAAAAGCTTCAAAGATTTAGAGTGACTTGTATTTGTTAATTGGAATTAACAGGATTTCATTGTCAAAAGATAATGATATACTCTTGGCTTGCCACTTAAAGATAGACCATTAAATTTGAACATCTAAAATTAATCAAATAATTTGAAAATTAACTACAACTTGACTGTTTAGACAATGGAAAATCTAATGCTCATTAAACAACTATTCCTATTGGCTTGTTAACTTTGTTTTTAAACAGTTTATATTTTTTTTTCAGTTTCCTCTTTACCTGGTTGACCTTGGTCTCGCAAAATCCTTGTGTGGCATAAAGGAATCTGAGTGCCCTCTTCCAGCATGGACTTCCTTTTGACTTTTGAGGATAAATAGTAAATATTATTCATTTATTCAGTGTCATTTTTTATCACCTTAGCTCTTTTGAGACTTAGCTTGTTTTCAGGAATGACAAACAGTTTCAAGACACTTTGTAAAATCACAGGTGACAGGCAACACCCAGTCTATTCCTGTTTCTATACCACTGATTGAAGTTTTGTCTTTGAAAGACATTCTGCTGTGTAAGCTGTGTAATTCAGAGACAATAAGGGACCCTCAAAAATAAGGTAAATTTAGTACACTTTCTGTTTAGGATGATTGCTTCCTGCTAATTGGATCCAGCTAGTAAATGGATGTGCTCTGGTCCACAAAAAAACTATTGAAGGAGGGTGTTGGGGGGGAAATCTAGCATTTTTACATCTGAAAACTGGGACTTTGAAGATTCTGCCAAGCCAGTCTTGTTATGACATTTTGAGGCACTTTCAAAGGAGCAATTAAAATTCTTTGAAATCTCCCTGCTAGCTGCTGAGTCTAGTATTGATCTCAAGGTTGCATTGGCTCATGAAGAACCAAGCAGGAGCTCTTGAATCATCCATCAGGAGGCCAGAGACATTGCACTAGGAGACCAAAGACAGAAAAGCTTCTCTGACTTCATAAGGTGAACTGTCATTGTCCTATAACAGAAACAAGATTCTTAGAAAATACAGAAATTTGGTGTATCTTCTTAAAGCAAACCCTGACTTTCGAAGAGAGTGGTAAAATGCTGGAAGTGCTGTTGAATCATTTGAAGTCTAAAAAAATCTTCCTCTGTATTTCTCTTGGAAAAAGAGAACTGGTTAGTCAAGGTGGGTGAAGTCTGAAATAACAGCTGGTAGCTGCACCTCATAATCCTATGTAATTGACTGAGAAACTGAGGAGGTTTTGTTTAATAATCTTAAGCAGTTACTAAGCTGTCAAAAAAGCTTGTGCTAATATTTTTTATCTTGCCAACACTTTTGAACCAAGTCTAAAAGATGTGTCTTTGATATAAAGAATTAGCGTATACCAAATAAACATGAGATCAGTAGAAAGTATCAATCACCATACAGCAAAGGAAGCTTTGTTTTGCTTTAAATGCACTTACAGCAAGTTTGTCTTTCTCAAAATACCTATGACTTTACTACAGAAACAGTTTAAGAGCATGCTACCCTGAAACAAACAGAAGCTTTTCCCTTACATAAATTAAAAAAGAGATTAATGCTGCCTGCAGTTGACCCTCCCATTGGCCAGAGATTAAATTTCCCTACTGAGTATGTCTGGAGTGAAAATAAAGCAATTTCTTTCCGCCCACTATGGAATTTTCTAATGCTATGGCATACCACCAATTGGCTAAGCAATCTTTATGGAGTCTCTTCAAAAGCCTGCTCTTCCAGCAAACGTCTGGTCTTCCAAAGTGATATTTTGTTATAATCTTGCTTGGTTATGTTGACTGGATCTCAAAAGATGGATGTTTGATAAGATACATCTTTTAGTTGTTGTTAGGGAACCACATGATAGAAATACCTAATAATAAGTGCCAGTAACAAAATTTTTATTTAGGACAGGGAGGGAAGGTTGTTCTTAGTTTGTAGACATGTTTTTTTCCCTGTGTTTCTTTTTTCTTTTGTTTTTTTTTCTTTTTCAAAAGCTGGCTACTAAAACCAAGTTGGTACTCATGAGCAATTTTGAGTTTTTTTCCTCCATTTTTTAACATACATACAGAGAGAGAGCAGCAAGCTTGAGGCCAAAGATTTGAAATCATGCTTTTACCTGTGAACACTTATCCTCAGAGCAAATTTGTTAGGATTGCTGGGTCCAAAATTTTATGGCTCACATATATAACATTATAGTACTTTTAAATCTTTTCACACAATGACTCCATTGCTCATCTTCTGGAAAACTGTAAGACCATGGAAACCTTTCAAATATAAAAAGGATACTGCTTTAATTTTTTGAAGGAAAGTGTTATTGTTAGAGTACAGTAAATTGTAGGTTATGAATTATGAACACAAAGAACAAAGTACTCAACAAAAGTAAAAATGTTTTTGTGTTAGATCTGTATTGTAATACCTTGTGTTTCTCTTCAATGTTGTTGGAGACTGTATCTTCAATGCATGTTTTATCCCCAGATAATAAAAAACAGTTTACTTTTCTCAGATGGTATTATGTGAGGCTTTTTCAGAACTATTTGAAGTTGTAAAAGCATTAAACAATGCATGAAATATTGAATTAAAAATAGGTTTTTAAGATCTAGAAATTATTACTCTAACTAATTTTTTTTAGTAATATGGCCATTGCTACTAGTTTCATTTTAAAGGAAGAAAATCTCTTTTTGGCTCTAAAAATATTATTTTATTTGCATTTTGCATTCCAAGTAAATTTCCAGGAACCAACTCTACAGAAAGAGAACAATAAATGCTATCTGTGAGATAAGTTGTAGAAAATCACTTGATTAATTCTTTGTTCAATCTTTACTGTCACAAGTGTTCCCATCATCTTACTGTGTGGATGTCTAAACATTAGTATATATCTTATCAGGCAAATCAGAATTATGCAATACAGCATAAAGAAGCATTTGTAATAAAGTGATACTGCAGCCTTTTTCAGGGAAAAAATACAAAACAAACCACCACAAAAAAAAAAAAAAAAAAAAAAAAGCAAACCAAAGACACTTCTCTAGGAAAGGAACAAAGAGAGACAATAAGAATAACAGAACAGTTATCAATGTACCCAGTGCTCTGCGCACCAAAATGATAGGGGATCTCCATGTTATGGACAGATCCGACCCTATGGCCAGTCTTGAAGGAGGCAGCCTAAATGTTTTATACATATAGAAAACATATATAGAAAACAAATCTGAATACTTCCTCTGCATTTTCATTTTACTGAATTCTATCTAAAAGTGTTTGTTATACCAAGGAAAAAAAATATGATCCTGGTGTTTCAGAGTCTGGCTTTCCAGATTGCTTATTCTGTCCTTAAGACATACTGATTCCCAGGGAACTGTTCAAGTGTTTGAAGAAAAACTGCTACAGTTATATTAAAGTAGTGCATGAATATAAAAAGCTATTTAACAGTAGTTCATATTTATTTTTCCCCTATTGATTTTCTGAGATCCACTTTTTTCTAAAAGGCAGACTTTTCTAGTAAATATGAGAGGACTTTCACAATATGTATATATTTTACAATCCAGTTATTTAGGTGAAGTTATTAACTGCCCAGTTGATATCACAAGTGATCAAATTAGGGAGAACTTCTTAAACTTTTGTGCATATTTGAGAATTTTGATTGCTCAGACAATTTCTTTCTCTCAGAAATACAGTGCCCTTTGTTCCTGACAACTGGCTATCACAGTTTGCACAGTCAAATAATCCTAAAAATATTTTGATGAGGGAGGAGGAGAAAGATAATTAAAATGCTCCTCGCTTTTTGCACAGAGAAGCTGTGTTTGGAACAGTGACATAACTCTTAGGACAAATATGGCTTTCATTGTGCCACCCCACCTCCTCATTTTCTGAATTAATGTAAATATTTGCTTCAGTCCATGAAGCTACCCAGAGTCACTGCTGGGTCACTTTCTTTCTGGTATTCAACATGCTGATATCAGCACAGAGATTTTCAGAAGGAGTCACAGGGCTATATGGGAGATTACCAACTTGTTTAATCTTCACATAGAACTGATTGCTCTTCAGCACCTTTCATCAGGAAAGGTAGAGTTGAGAAACGCTTTCAGATAGTGTTTTTTTAGAAAAATAATGTAAACTTAGGGGTTTCAGTCTTATCATTCCACTTGTCTTACAGTAGCTTAAATTACTGTGGCCACTGATGAAAGCTGAAGGGTGAGTTTCAGTTTTTAAAAGGAAGACTGATTTATTGATGACCCTTTATGCTAAAATACACATAAAAGACAAAGATACTATCAAAAATGTTATGAAAATATTACCATGATACTTTTTGCTCTGAAATGAATTAAAATTTAGAACGTTCCCCTGGACTTGCTGAAGGACAATTTTTGTCATTCCTTTATCACAGAGAGAGAATATAAGCTATCCAGGGAGTGCAGTTTCTTGGTGAAGTGAAGCACACAGATGAGGAGTGACTGAATATGGATAGAGTATTTCAATAAACAGACTATGCCATTGATCCCAGCTAAGTATGCACTAGCAAAGGTCCTGGAAGACAATTACAATCACATTGGTTTCCAGAGGTGAATCTTATAAACAACAGGGAATTTGAAATTGTATTTGTGGAAACTTCCTTATGGGCAAATGTTTGGTGGTTGCAGGTGTTGGGGGTTCAGTTGGAGGTGGGGTTTGAGTGTTTAGGTGGCTATTTTCTACCCTGTGCAATGGTAAGTTAAAAGCTTACATTTGTACTAATCTGTGGTTTATGGAATCAAATGCCTTCCCCTTTTCTGTCTGTGCTTTTAAGTGTTTGGCAATTTGAACCACCAAGCTATTTACTGAATAATACTAACAGTATGCCTGGAGTTAGACTTTCTGTTAAAATGCTGGCATTTCTGTACGTTTGGATAAGCATGCATAAAATATTTTAGTATGCATTTGAATTTCTACGGTAGGAAATCAGTTTGAAGCAGTTTGCTAAGGAAATCAATCCTGGAGAAAGGTTTCATCACATTTCTGCACAATATGAATTCATTGATTTTTGTAGATCTCTTTTTCATAATGTAATAAATCCAGGATACAGTAAATTATAAGGCAGGTGGAGTGCTCCCTTACCTTTTTCATTTGGGCCAACAAAATTCTAACAAGGCTTTTAAAGCTTTGTTTTTATTTCTTGAAGATGTTGGATTTAGAAAGACAGATTTCCTATATTTTTTTTCAAAGAGGAGTTAACAAGACAACAACCATGATTTCAGATCCTTTACCATGGCAATTAGAGCAGTGAAAGAAACAAGTTTGGTTTCCTCCACATTTCTAAGTGGACGCTAATCTTGACATTATAACATGAGTATTTAAAGTCTGAATTGCTAGTTTTGCCATGACATCAAGCTGATGAACCACTGACAAGGTAAACAGAACTTACTGACGTGTTTTGAGACTAGGTGGCGTATGATCTAGCCTAGGAAATACTTTCAGTGAGGCATCCTGGGAATGGCTGATTTGTGCTGCAAATCCCAAACTGAGTTTTATGCTTTTATACTGATGAATATTAATTAGTAGGACCTGAGGTGGTATCTGGAATGTACAGTACACAGAGGACTGGACCATTAAAGGCGGTCATGAACAATGTACAATTCATTACATTTATTAATGCTCTGTTTCCCCTTCAGGCAAATAATTTCACCACTGTGTGATAATAAAGGGCTTCAGTCCAACAATTTTGACAAACTTGACATGTTATTGAACAGAAGCCATGTTCTCAGATAA
Source organism: Vidua chalybeata (assembly GCF_026979565.1). NCBI lineage: Eukaryota > Metazoa > Chordata > Aves > Passeriformes > Viduidae > Vidua > Vidua chalybeata. The sequence continues at coordinate 19,668,029 of NC_071570.1, read as the reverse complement.
AAATCACAGTTTGCTTTGCAGGGTTTTCTCACAACCAGGCCTGGAAAAGGAACACACATTTCCATCAGCACCAAGTTATTTTATGTGAAACTTAAAGTTGGCATTTGTATGATATTGGAGGGGACTGTTTAGTGAGAAAGATTAGGAGCTGGAGAAAGAGGAAAGAAAGGATTATAACACAGCCAATGTCAATAGATGCTGGTGTCATGTAGGTTCCAGATGCTGGTTAGGAACCAAAATCACAAAGCAGAATCAGTCATGAAAGACAGGAACTGGCAAAACAATCTTATCTCATCTGTCCACTCTATCTCCACTGCACATCTCATAGATATGAGATCTCTTGATATCTCTTGTCACAAGAGATATATGTCTCTTGTGCTTAAAATGCTACATCTTGCTTGTCTCTTCTACCTCTTGTCCCAGGCTGCTTTCCTTTTTCACCTTGGAAAGAGCCTAGGAAAAAAAGCTTTTTCTCTACCTTTTTACACTCAGGTAAGGAATCCTGGCACAGAAAGAGCTGGCCACTACTCAAATCACCTTGCCCTCTCAGAACTGCACTGCAGGTTTTACCAGCTGCTGATTTGTGTTAATCAGTACAGTAAACAGAATTTTATTAGCCAAAAAGTGGTGAAGGATGAAGTTTAAAGGTTTATCATTCTATAATGCAGCAGCAGTTAGTATTCTGCTTTTTTTTCAGCAGCTTGTATACAAAATGGGTCTTTATTTTGTCAAAACATCAAAATAGTAGGTCTGAAAGTCTAGCCTCTTCCACAAAGAAATTAAAAGCAAATTTAAAAACAAACAAACAAAAGAAGAATTCTCTATGTTTTTTATATGGAGCAATAAGATACAAAGGTTTGTCACTTTTCTTTGATAGTGAGGGAAGTTCAAAGTACAGATTGGAATAAAGCCCAGAGTACCTAAGTCACATAACTTAATATAACACATAACACATACCAAGGACTACCTTTTTATTCTGACAAAATACTGTTCTCTGCTATAGGTATCTCATTTTCAAACATGGCTGATGACTTTCAGCCTGTCAAGAAAAAAAATTATACTGTATATATGTTCATGGTTTTTCTATGTATTGTATGCTTTCTGTGTAGAATTCTTGGACAGTTAGCCTCATCTTGGAAATTAGGAGGACTTCTGTTCTGTGTACAAGTTCATTGTTTAGTAATATGAAGCAGTTACTGTTTACATTTTAAAATTGTTTAAAATTATTTTAAATTAATGATTCATTTATTTTTTTGAGTTTCTAATTTTCATAACCCAAAAGCATGGACACTGGTTTCTCCCTTTCATTGAACTAATTGAATTTAAATGAGACTAATAGTATCATCTTCCCATTTAGCTTCATTTTCTTTTCAACTAGGAATGCTTATTTTCCACACTGATAGGAAACTGCCTTTCAAACTTTAGGAGCAATGCTGTTGGGGTATTTTTGCCTTTTTGAAAAAAAAGCAACAAATGAATAATATTTTGCAAATCTTGCAAACCAATCAGCACTTTAATTTCATTTTAGAAGTGCTTCCAAGGAGGAGCATTTGCTACACTAATAAGCTCACTCATTAAGATACAAATACAAGAAAATCTAGTTTGGAAAACAGCTGGCTTTCTTGACACACTAGGCAAAGTGGGAAGAGTTTACTCTGTGCCGCTGCATAATCTTCTTAAAGAATAATGCAAAGGACTATTTAATCTGTTTTACCTACTTGCCTCTAGCTATTCTGGCAGTTCAGCAGGGTAGAAAAAGGTACTTAATTCATGGGAAAGTTCTGACAGACTTTCCAAGCAAATATTACAAAGCTGATTTGTAGCCAGTCTGGCAAACCAGTTTCCTAAAACTGTTCTGCAAGTGTAGGCATCCATTAGGTATTCACTTCAGAAAGATACTTAAGTATGTGGTTAACTTCAAGTGAGTGAGTAATCTCATTGATTTCAATGGGACTATTCATGGCCTTAAATGCCTGGTTGAATCAGGAACTAATTCCTTCTGGTTATCCTTTGAGCCTGCACAGAGACAACTCTGTGCAGACACTGAATCTCTCCAAATGAAAGTTTGCCAAATGGTCTTTGCTTAGTATCCAGAGTTCATTGTTTTCACTGCCTCTAAAATTCCTCTGTTATCACCACATTACTGACAGATAATTCACCTTTCAGTTGTCTTCTTCTTAATCTTTACAGAGATCATAATGTAGCAATATCCTCTGATGATGGTGTAATTGAAATGGTGGCCATACCAGGGTTCAGTCAAAATGTAGGGAGTTTATTATTCAGAATATGAGTTAGTTCTTTTTTAAATGCCAGTACTTGTTCTTAACGCTTTTTGTAATCTAGGCCAACTTTTCAGTCAGTTTTTCAAAAAGTAGGGAAAATATGCATTGTGACAGGAGTAGGGAAAATAGTAATCATTCAGTCATAGTTCATTCAGTACTACTGTATATCACGGCACCTGCTTAAGATGTTTAAAATTCCTGATTTCTTTGTCAACTTGCCATATATCTTCACATTATGCTGGAGTAGGGGAGAACAAAAAAAACAAACAAAAACCAACCAACCAACCAAAAAAACCCCACAGAAACAAACAAAACCCCCAGACCTACAAATGGCTTTTTTCCCCCTCTTTTTTTAAGGATTAGGGAAGCTGTTTCATCTTACTGAGTAAAGATAGCACTTCCTAGTTCTTTCTATGAAGATCAATCCTGAATATTGCTAGCATGTACTCCTCTGAGTTGTGTGCTAACAGTGTTCTCCCCAAAGATGATAAATGTGTTATTCAAATATGGAAGAGTGAGATCAGGAAAACGAAGGGTAAATCCACTTGTCATTCTCTGACTGTTCTGTATTAATGCTTTTCCTAGGTCCTGATAATAATTTTAGTCATATCCTCATTCCATGAATTGGCAACTGGTCGTGACTCAGACTATAGGCAAAGGTTGGATTTTCTTTTTGCTAATGCTTCTCTTATGCTGGAGTTACACTTTTGCCTATCAATAAAGAACAAGCAACAAAAGCCTCTTCTTTTTATTTTCTCCTAGGGAGCCATTAGACTATCCCAGAAAAAGAGAGGTAAATGCATCAGAAAGTATCCTTCTAACTGGGGCTATATAAGTGTACGCGGTATCTTTGTGGAGCACAATTTGTGTCTTCAGATCAAGAAGTTCAGACATTTTATTCAGCTTTTCATAGAGTGTCTCTGGAGTTGGGTATGGATTAACTAAAAGATTCCTTTTTTCTCTTAAAATGAGTAGAAAAAGTTAAATGTGGCCTAACTATCTCCATGCTTTTTCACAGACCCATAAACAGAAAATACACAGACTTTGTGGTTCTAGGGATGAGACAGCACAAATGTATAGAAATAACTCACATTTACAATGAAAATATAACAGTAAGATCTTAGCATGAAGAAAATCCATTAAAAATGTTTGAAGACTAACCTTCTTTCCACCAAACACTGCACACTTGCTGAGATTTATTTGTCCAACATGTCCCAGGAATTTTTCCAGAATGACTTGTGTGACAATAAAGGACACAGTATACTAAATATTAGTGCCACATTGTGTGACTTATTGTGACTTATGAAATTTACTCTTTTCTATCTGTTGTACTGTCTTCTTCTCACATGTGTGTACTGTGACTTCTAAATAACCTAGACCTGGTAGGGAGAATCAAACTCTAGAGTGAGACCACAAACAGCATAAATCCGAAAGGTTGGTAGGCTTGGAACAAGCAGTCTCATAGAAGAGGAGAACCAAACCCTCATTTTACAGATCAAATCCATTTCTATTGTGCTCTGATGAGGGTTTTTTTTATTTTAAATGCAAAACTGTCTTGCAAGAAAATTTCCAGCTATTTATTCCTTATTTCTTTAATATCATTTACATTTTAATAATAAAAGTGGTTCATGCTTATCAGAATCTGCACTTTTGTTTGTTTGTTTGTTTTGGGTTTTTATTTTGTTTTGTTTTTGTTGGAAATGCAAGATTTTTAGGAAATGATATTTTGATTCACTGTGAAGCTCAAGGACATTCAGACAAATGATTGGCTGGGTCACATTTAATGGATTATACCAAATAGAATGCAAGAACCAAGAAATCTGTATAATAGGCTGTGGAATTAAGTAAGTATTGACCAGTGCAGAAGAATCAATGGCTGTTGAAAAAAGAATGATTACAGTATATTGCATCCTCAGGGTATAAGCATATAAATACATGTAAGTGTTTTATCTTTCAAAGCTTTGTTCTGTTTAGGCATAGGAAAAAGCCCTTGGAACTATTACCTAACCTTTCTCTGAGAGGGAGAAGCAGTATGGGGACAGTTTTTCTTGTCAAAATATAATATCTTTGTGGCAAAAAATACAGGTGGAGTAAATACTTTCAGAATTGTCTAAATGTTTAAAAGGGCCCAATCTAATCTGACAAAAGCTGGAATGTCTGTAATTGCATTAGGAGTAAACCATCAATTTATACTCATTTCACTCTGTAAAGCTATGTAGCAAAATAGCTGCAGGATATTCTATGCTGATTACATGGGAAATGCTTCCAGATTGTTGTGGAAGAGCACAAATATTTTGGGCAAGCATCTCATGCAAGTGTTAAACTGAATCATAAACAGTATCAGTGTACATAGACAAAATACAATTTTCTTTCCCTAAAAAGGTGGAAACAGAACTACCAAACCTTGTCAAAAAATCTTGCATAGAAATGTCCTTGAATTTTTTTTTATAGCTTTTTGAAGCTATTTCTTCATGTGAGGCTCATATTTATGTTTTCCCTACAGAAATATGTAGCCTGGTGCTTTCAAATGTTTATGCAGCTACAGTCAATTCTTTTTCAATGTGAATCTCTTATATGGTGGATTGACTTCCTCTGTCAATAGAAATAGATTAATATTGATTTTCTTGCCAATATTATAATACATTTTAGCTACTTTTAAAAATAACTACTTTTGAATTCAGTGAGAGTTTGATAGTTTGACTTGAATAAGTTGTCCTGAATTAAAAGTCAACAGCTTAAAAATGTATTATCTGAAACTCAGCAAATAGATCTATATTTAGGCAAACATGGAATTAGTCCAGTATCCCACAGCACCATGGAACTACATGTTCATCACATTTATGCTTTCTATTTTGCAGAAGGTATTGCAACATCTTAGCAGAAAGGTATTAACATCTTAAATTCTGTGTTTGTGTCTTAAATTTTGTCTGGAAATGTGTAGTAAGTGCACAAATGGGGTGCACACCACAAAGTCCTTTAATTCAAGAAAGCAGGCCAAAACTCTTGCTCTTCCCAGTAAGCTTGAAGATTTTGGCTCAACTATGTTTATTAGGAGTCCTACCAAGATGACTCTGGCTATTGATTTAACTGTGGCTTGTTGCTTTACTCATACCCAGATCGAACATCTTTCTACTAAGAAAGACTAATTTTACCAGCTGTAAGTCCCCAGTGGTGAAGTTAAGTTCAGAATGCCCATTAACTTCATATTAATCAATTAAATGTGCACATGAGTGAACACTTCCATTAATAATTTAACTCTATCAAATTTAAAATTGACTTGGACTTTATGAGCATCAGTTAAGCTCTGGATATCAAATGAATAAACAGATCTGCACAGGAAGTATTTACAGCCTAATGAGTTCTAAGGTAGAGAACTGTTTTTGTTTCATGTTTCTTTTAATAGCTGTCTTAGTTGAAAAATGCCAAGTTAGCCACAGTAACACTGTTTGTAAATCCAGCCCTTATTCAGTTAGTGGTTTAGACTGAGCTGAATGGAGAATTAGTTTTGAGATAGCAAGAAACTTCATTTTCGTGAATATATTTGTGAATATACTATTTCAAGTTTCCTCTCCAGCCTTAGAAGGGGGACCAAACCCTGTTTCCCAGATGTATAAGAAGGAAGTTATTTTTGTTCTTGAGGCTTATTATTCAGCCTACCATTAAGATGTGAAAATCCTGATTCCGATCCATTCTACCCCTAATTTCTATTTCTTTCCCTCTAGATATTTCCCCATTCAGTCATATGGTTTATAGTTTAAACCATTCCTCTAGGAACTGACACATCGGAGTTTCAGACCTGCTGTCAATACGGTTTTATTTGTATTTTATACAAAATAGGACTACATCATCTGGAAAATTTGAAAGGCCCATCTTCTACAAAAGAGTTAACCTTTCTCCTAATGTCTTTTAGGAGAAAGGGACATAAAATTAAACAATATTTTAAGTTCAATTATTTTTTTAATTTTACTAAAAACAATTTTTTTTGGTTTTTTTTTAAGTTTGATCTCTATACTGATACTTCCATTTTTGAGAGAAATTTGATGTAAGAAGAGAGAGTTCATCTGGAGGACAATACAGAAGTTGTTTTCAAGCATATGAACATTTTGAGAGTAGATGTAGAGCCAGATCTTCTATGCATCCTATTTATCTTCTTCCTTGATTATAACAGTCCTGAAATGTTTGAAGCACGTAATTATACTCCTTCCTAGTAACTACAAAGTCACATCAAGGTATTTATTTGATTTGAACTTTCCTGATAAAATAATTCCTACAACCACATGTTTACTTCTGTTGCTTTCCCTGAACTGCCTCCAGGATGCTGAAACTCCTTGGCACAGAGGTGCTTGTTCCCATAAGCTGTAGGTGTGGTGTGGTCTCTCTCATGCTACACAGACTAGAGCGAACTTTTCCCTAGACCATTGTGCCTCTACACATACAGCCTAAATTTACACTGGCATTTTTTTTGTTACTGTGTTCCTTTGCAATATTCCTTATAATTTGCTATCTGGAGTCACCCTGAGGGATTTTGGCTGAATCCTTCTCCTGATATTTGTTTTAGATTATTCTTCCCCTGGAGTAGCCTACATCTTTTGCAAAGTAGACATAATTTTATTTTTCTCTGACCAAATTTCTAACTTTTCTCATTTCTTGTCTAGTCTTGGTGTTCTTTTTTTACCAGATTAAACATTAACATTTGTAAATATCACTCACATTCCACCACTTATTACTTTAAGTGGATCCATTAGCAAAATAATTGAAACAAAAGTTAAGGTGGATCTCTTTGACATCCACTGCTCTCTGTTATCAATTATTTTGCCACTTAAAGCATTACTTTTCATTAATATTTTTACTATAATTCCTAGTGTAATCTGTATATGTGCTATCTGATATCTTTTTTTTTTTTCCCAATTTCCTTCTTAAGGTAGTTGGTAAAACAAGAGTTCAGATTTGTCAAATAAATTTGGAACTTAGAGGCATACCTGTGTCAATATCTTTGCCTTTGGAATTTATACGTACATACTATTTTTGTATATAAAACCCTCTGAATTTCAAATGTAATTGACTTGTCATTATTACTGTTCTACTGTAGATTCAGGTCTAAAGTACAAAAGGCTGAAATTATGACTAAGAGGAAATTTAGGTTTGTTATGCCTGGACCCTAACCACTACATCATATTAAGTCTTGGTCCAAAGTAACCATTGCAGAAATTTAAAGTATTGGAAATAAAGGAAAATATTATTTCATAAAGACTAAATAATGAAATAATTGAGAAAGATGTCCTGTAAAATGCAAGAATGAAACTTTAACCTAATTATAGAAAAGTGTTCCAGTGATGTAAAATCTGTGTTCAGTTGTAGAAAGAAAAGTATTGTTAGATTTAATTTTCCCATAGGAAGACTAATTCCAAGGCTGCTTCAAAATATTTGCTTTTTAATAACAATGCTGTTGAAAAAAGAGGCTAGGACAATGCAAAATCACCACACTCTAAATTGTTCTGAGCAAGTACCAAAAGGAATTCAATAACAGTTCTTGGAAAGAATTCATACATGACTAATAATCTTCAAAAGACTTGTGGTTTCTTAAGAAATGAGAAAGTGTTTAAGACAGCTTTATATGGAAAGTAGGAAGGCATCAGTTTTATCAATCATAGCTCTGGACTTCACTTTCTTGTAAATGAAGGACCACTGATGACATGGTCTCTATAAGCTGAAGAGGAAATAATATTTTACTTGACTATGTACTACAACTAGGATGTAGAAATATTCCCACAAACATTTTCAATACTTAGAACACACCAAATGGCTTTCATAACAAAAGAAATAACAGGATGATGCTTTAAAGTGTTGAAGTTTAGATATATTGGGCAAGGAGGTTTGGTTTGGGATTTTTTTTTCCTTTTAAGAAAAAAATCAAACCAAACCAAACCAAACAAAAAACCCACAGCAAACAAAAAAGCCACAAAAAATGCCCCAAAACAGAGAAAGCCTTGGAAGATTAAAATGGTACATCTGAAAACTGGTGCTCTGAAACCTGTCTTATCACAGAGTTTGAACCAAAGTGCCATGGATATTGACCTATTCTATGTCAAAGAAGACTTCAGGAAAGTGAAATATTTTCTGGAAAGACAATACTCCTAGGCAGTTAGATGTCAGTATATGTTTGGTACATACACAGTACCTACAGGTATTATTGAAGGCATTCCACACCTTCATGTTTAGTGGAAAAGGCTGGGTTCTTCCTTGTGCAGCAGCAAATTGCTGTGTGTTTTTATCCAATCATCATGTGTCCTCTTTTTTTGAGATCTATATGGACAATTCCATTCCCAAGACAGTCTGGAAGCAGACTGTTTAAAATTTCACCATTCCTGGAAAACCTTGTGGAGAAAAAGAAACATTACAACAGGTGCCTGGAATAATTTCTGGCTCATTTGCCAGGCCCTGCTGATTTGGTCTGCAATCTGGCACATAGCTGGGAACAAGGTGACTTTGAACCCTTTAGAAAACAGGTAAATGAAGCCCAGCTTATTCTGCAGCAAAAAATCACAGAACAAAAATATTTCCATAAAAAAAAAAAGTCTTTTTCAACATAAAGAATCAGGAGAAAATGTTTGCGCAGATCTAATGATAAATAGCATTGAAATAAAATTTGGTGGATTTGATTCTGTAATGAGATGGAGTAGAGGAAGTTCAGTCACCACACATAAAATCTCAAGAGATGTAGAGATTGGTCCAGGAATTCTGCAGTGAAGAGTCAGACCAATTTTTCTGTGATTTCACTGAATTATTCACTGTTCTTGAGAAATGGTTTGCATGCTGTACTGTCATAGATTTTTAGGTGTTCACTAGAAACCCAAATATAATGATACTTTTGTCAAAATGTGTTAGGTGCTTTTCAGATATCCCAGACCAATGGTCTTATCTCAAGGGTTTATATCTGGATAATTTACTCACTTACAGCTCTCAAAGGAAGGTACAGATGCTTGAATGCTTGTGGAACCAGCTTTGTCTTAAACATTTTTCAGACCTTGGACGAGTAGTTCCATCTCCAGAGCTTCAATCTGGTGATGTAGGAGTCCATATCTATAAACCACTATGAGGTAAAATTAAAAAATGTTATGTTTCCATATGGATGGCCTCACTTTCTTTTTTCCTCGTGGCCTCAAAAAACCACCTGTGTTTGGTTCAACATAGTTGTAGGTGTACAGTTGGGCACCTGTCTCTTGCACTATGCAATATACAGAGCAAGAAGCTTTTGTCCAAAACATACAGGCAGATACAACCACTATCACATTCTTTTACTTCTACCCTTCCTAACCATATGGCAAAATGGGGTTGGTTTTCTTCTCCCTTCATTTTCAAAGGAAAAGGGATTATAAGCTGTTTTCCACACTGTTTCAACTAAGTGCAGTGTGTAAAATTGCAGGCCCCGTGTTTTGTGCTCTAACTCCCTGTGTTTCTCTTAGCATTCAGAGAGAAAAGATGTTTGAGGGAAAGATTACACCAGGTATGCTTACTCACATGCAGAATTTTGTTTTTCACATTTGTTTGAACAGCAATGTTTGAAGAAATGTTTATATCCTGTTTGAGAGGAAAGTGCTTCAGAGTAAGACTCTGGTCCTCCATTGACTGAGGACCATGTTTTTTAAAACTTAAAACAGTGCTGCAGAATAGGATGATATCTTCACTGTTCAGAGAATCAGGCCAAGAACATTTTTGGCTCAGATCATATACTCTGATTTTAAAAACACAGCATAACATTAGTATAGCCTCTATTGAATGGACAAACTCAGTTGAAAAGATACATGGAAAAATTTCATCCAAGGATGGCATGCTTTCCTAAAATTTCCACCTTTTTTAAAAAAGGTGATCTTTGATTTAAGAAGCTAGAGAAACACGTCTCAAATACATCCTGAGAACCGAGCAGCTGAAGAATATTAGGAGAAGGAGGAAAATGCTCTTACACTTTATAGCATCAGTGAGGCTATTACTACATCTGAAAGACATATTTAAAAGCAATATATAAAAGTGGAAAAGGTCTAGTGAGATGGTCTGAAATCTGAATAATGGACTATGAAGGGTAAGATTTAAGGTCCTTCTCCTGTGGAAGATTTAAGGTATCAATCAATCAAATAATCTAACAGGAGATTAGCCTGTGACTTCATCTCATTTTCTAAGTATCTACATAGGAAGGATTTATGGATTTTAGCAGAAAAGAAAGCATAAAGAGATCAAGAGAAAGAAGCTGATGGAGGTGAATGCCAACTAAAGATAAAGCACCATATTAACAGTGGAACTATTTCCGTTCCGCCTGAAACTCCTAAATCAATACAATATGTCTTTTCAAAAGATACTCTGTAATTAAAACAGAAATTATGAGTTTAGTGCAAAAATACCAGTGTTATGCTGTTGCTCAGAACTTAATTTCTCCTTTGTGGACTGGGAAAGTTTCAGATCATGCTTCAGAGCTCAGCCTTCTCTAGTGTTTGTGGCTGAGATTTCTTTATTTTTTGTGTGAGCTAATTCAGGAGACAAAAAGCCACAAGCCAGGAATCCAACACATATTTTGCTGTGCACAGTGCAGTTTCTGAGGTCTACAAGCTGACACTGGCAGTATGATATGACACACACCTTCACAGTGCTTCACCTCTTGCATGTTACTGATTAAGCATATTGTCTTTCCAGAAGAAGGGACTGGTCAAACAACATGAAATTCCTACAGGTTCTAAGACATGAACATGCTTTGCTCTCCTGAGCTTGAGAGAAATTTAAGAATTAGCTCTGCAGTCATTCAAGCTTGTACTCTTGTATTCTACAAAGCTGAGATAGTATAGATGAAATGTGGAAAAGTTGTTCTGAACTTTGGAAAATGTGATTTCTATAGGGGCAGCAGCATAGGGGCTGAAATTCCCAGAGTTTTTCCTGTTCCCAAACTGCTATTCATTTCCCTAGCAATGGGTAGATTCTTTTTATGCTTTAACCTTTTAAACAGCTTGAGGCTCCTGAGTGGCTTCCTCCAGGCTTCCTGGAGGCTGCCAGGCTTCCAGGATCAGTCCTTGCTTCACAATTAAAACATTTCTGATGTTAAACAACCCTTCATTGTTGTTTCAAGAATAGCTGCTGTATTACCTGTTAGAGGTTTCCTGTTTATCAGTAGAGAGCCTAGCTATCACAATGTATCTCCCTTGAGTATTAGGAAGACTAAAATGCCACTTTCTAATAGCTTTCTTTAGCTACTGCTGCCATGGATATTTTTCACAAGTACAAACCATTTGGACAACTAATTTCAATAAATCAGTTTTTCATAGAACTTTTTTTAAAAAACTGTTCCCAGGTCTTTCTAAACTACTCAATTAAATGGGACATTAAAATGTTCTAAAAGACAATATTCCATAGTCAAAGCATATATTAAATAAATAATTTTCTCTTTTCCTTTATAAAGTCTTTACTATCTAAAAGTTTGTGTTCCTAACACCTTTCTTTTATTTTTATACTATAAGCCTTTTCTTTTTTAGCAGTTTGGATTAGAAGAAAGTAAAATTTTCCAAACATGTAAGAATAATTGAATTCCTGGTAAAATGTGTTTGCCATAAATCCACAGATAATTTTAATTATATGGTGGGAAGTGAAGGAAAGAATAACATATATAAGGAATTAATACTGTATTTCTATTTGTCAGTGGCTTGGTCTTGGCTTAGTATTCCAAATCAGTAATAAGGATGTTAAAAAGAAATAAACTAAAATAGTTAATCCCCTACTCATTTTTTCTTATTAATGAATGCTTGTTTGCAAATTGCTCTGATACATGCAATTGAAGGCACAATTATTCAAGTCTGTAGGGCAAATCTTTATGTACAAACAAGAATATAGCAGAAAGGAAGGACTGACAGGTAACTAGCTCTTGAGGTTCCTATCACAACTGTTTATCATGGAGCACTAGGGAGGCCTTTCCTCCAGTTAATGAAGTATAATTAGCAAAACTTGGCATCCTCAGGGCTGGAGGGAGGAGCTAAACAAACCAGATTCATTGCATTCCTTGGTTCCAGCCAGGGGATTCCAATCTTATGAAAGTCGTGATTTTTAAGCAAGGATAGTTTAGATTGGAGTGCACACATAAAGGTACTTCTATTTCCCATTTCAAGATTTATCTTTTTTCTGTTTCTTTCAATTGGTTTTGTGTAATTATTATTTTGTCCCTCTGACCCTTAAAAGGAAAAAAATCTTATGCAAGGCAAGATGATAAACAATATATAAAAAATTCTTAATTTTATCATTTCCTTTGGCTTTTATAGAGACAAATATTTTTGTTTCCTGACAAGATATTGGCAAGGAACAACAAAAATTTTGTTGTCAATTTGTTCCAAGTTTAATCCACGTACCTAGGATCCAATAAATAAATTTTTAGAGGACACCTCCCAGATGTTTATCTTAACTCAGTAGAGAATCAAAAATTGTTTACTGCTTTGAAAGCTTTCCCTTGATAGCCATTTAATAAATTAGCAAAGTGGAAACTCCCTTTCTTGTACCATTTATCAGTTATCTGTGTACAATACTTTCTCAAACAATAGGTTTTAGAAGAGCCACACTGTCATAAACAGGTTTTTTCCCCCATTTACATTCTGCTGGCTACAGCAGGAGTAGTTTGTAGATGATCTTTACAAATAAGCATGGTGGTTTCACTTTATGATAGTTCAAAACCAAGAGCAAAGCCTCATCTTAATAAATGATCTTGTTATCATTAAATAGTATGAGTTAAATTCTTCTTCCCTTCATTTCTGGGTTGAAATGACTTGTGAAGGTTAACTTATATCTGTAACCATGAGGCTTCCTGATGAAGTCAACATTACAGTCTTTTCTGTGGTTCAATTTCATTTCTCTTCCCCAAACACACCTAGGAGATGTGAGGATTTTAAAGTCCAGTGATAACTGAACATATTTCACTCTACATCTCTGTAGTAAATACAGGTGTTTTACTTGTTGACTCTGAAAGAAGCAGAGCAAATCTGAAATCATTATAATTCAAAAAATCATTGAATGTACCATAGGAGTGGTCTTTGTTTGTGACCTGCCTCAATGCAGAGTATAGCAGCCCTGAACAGAAACAGAGCTATTTATACTTTGAGGAAGAATGCTTGGGAATGTTTAATGGGGAGAATACAACAGTCAGAACATATTGCTAAGTGACTGTGTTCCTCTCCATTACATTCTTTCCGTCCTTTCCTCCCTTCATTCTCCCACTGCCTCTCACACCCCCTCATTCTTTTGCATTGGTTTGCTGTAACTACTTAGATCTAGACCAGAGAGAAACTGTGGACATTTATGCTTTGGGGTTACTTTGAAACAAAATCTTAAATGCCCACCTATGTGACAATCCCCACTTCTGAAACATATGCGTGATAACCTGAAAGAGCCCAGATCTGTTCTCCATGAGTAGCTATCAGAAACTGTTTTTCCTCTTCTTGTTTATATATCTGTTTGTGTCTGTAATTCTCAGGGATTAGCCTAAGCCTAGGGTAGGAAGTAGTTTTAATTGAAATAAGATTGAGTAGACCAACGAACTGTAACAGAAAATCCTTGTGAACTAAGAGCAATAGTAAACCTAAGTTTTTTTCTGTTTTAAACAGGAATGGATTTGCTTTTATCACTGATCTTTGCTTTTAGAGCACATAGAATGCTTCTTTATTATGTTTTACTTTTTATAATTCATTCCAAAACTCAAAATGTTTTGATCATACTCTGGAAGGCTGAATATTGAAAGCCCCATATGTCACCTCTGTCATCTGTAAAATTGTGTTTCTTTGTTCAGCCCTGTGAAAAGACAAATAAGATATGGGTTTCTAAGGCTATGCAAGGCTAGGTATATTGTACAAGCATAACAACTAAAGCATAATATATTGCTACTTATTCAAAGAATTTTACAAGTCTAGAAATTCCAGTCACAATATATCCTTGAGTCAAAATCTAGAATTACAAAAAAAATATACAAGATTAGCAAGGTTCTCTAGGTGATGACAACAGCCACAGGTCTCTTCTCTTCTCTCTTCCTATGTGTATTTCTATCTACCACTTTACGTAAGACAATTATGTAATAACATGATGAAAGGCTTTCAAAGGAAGAGTTATTCAGCCATCTCAAGGCAAGCCAGTGTTTGTTTTCTATTCCCCAAACTTCTGTACAACCTATTTTTTATCAGTTTCTGCTGTCTGCAGTTTCTTAAATAATGAGTTCTGGATCACTAAACTCAGAAATTAAATTACTCAATGGCAGTATGAAGATGTGGTCTCACAGTTCTTCCGTACAGAATGAACAAGAACACCTTGGCCTGCTCTTCAGCAATACACTTGGGTCAAATAATAGGTGTTTTAAAAAGAAATCACAAAATACATTTAATCTGTGACAAACAATCCTATTTTAGCTCAAGGATTCTTCTTATAAATGTAATTTTTATCTCCAGGAAATACTACTGAGCTGTTCTTTCCTGCAAAAGATGGCTGTTTTCTTTTATAACAATACAGATTTTATGAATTCAGATTTGTAAGCAGCAAGTTGTATCTCTTTCTGATTTTTACTTTTGTAACTGGTGAACTTTGGTATTTGCCAGTGTCATTTTCATTTTTCTCAAACTAAGATGTGTCTCTGCCTTTAGCATAGGAGGCCCTGTAACCAGTTACCTGCATTTTCTATAGGATGTCAAGTAATGTAAGTTACTGCAGAGCTTGGTACTGCGCTTTACAAGTTTTCTGTTATCTGAACAGGCACAAATTATTAAGGAGTATCAGACTGAGTAAGGTTTTGAAATCATGTTTATTAAAAAAAACCTTGAACTTGATAGCATAGTCCCCATGTACTGGTTTAGATATCATAAAATTTACTCTGATGTAGTATTTGGGGATAAAGAGTGCAGCTGTGATTCTGGAGGGAAGTGGTAGGAGAAACAAATTGACCAAAGCAACTGGAAAATAAGGACTGCCCATACTACTAATGCTATAAAGCAATAATTCTGTTTCAGACACACTTTTACTGCTTTCTGCATAGCTTATTTTACCTCTTTTAATAAATAAAATGCTTGTGTAATGAAAACTACCCTTTAACTTTTAACCACAGGGAAAAAAAAATCTATCTTTAAAATATTCCAGAATTCCATTTGTTTCCTCAGTAATCTGTGAATTTCTGTGTTCTTATTCTTGAAAAAGCTAGCATCCCATACCAGCTCACTCAGGAAACTTCTAGACAAGAATAACTAATAAGCAATATTCCCTTCAGAATCCAGTATATAATCAGGAAGAAATTCATATGGGGTCCTATTAAAATAGTTCTTTCTTTCAGAACTCATTATTGTACATATAGATCTGAACATTAAAATGACAAGTTTTTAGTTTCCCTTTTCTAATTCAAACTAAGGCTTTATCCTTCATGGAAATACTTACTATTAATAGCAAAATTTTTCAGACTTTTTCTCTGGATTTGTTCAGATTTGGTCACGCTGATTTCAAGAGCCAATGGCAAAGACTATGGGACATTTGCATTATAAGCTGTCTTAGAAGATGCTCATGTCATTACATAGGGAATCCAAATGGATTTCTACTGGCCCATTAGTACATCAACACACAGTCAATATCTTTACTAATATGAAAGAAAGGAAGAGAAATTTTAGACAAATGAATTTATTTACAAGTTTAAAATGGATTCAGCTTTTTGAAGATTTTCATCAGCCACAGTCAGAGTTTGAGAACCATGTTGCACTTCTAAGATATGCACTTCTAAGATATTTCAGTGTAATTAAAGAATGCATCAAGAACCAGTTAATCTTGAACACCTTTGTGAAGCGAGACTGCACATCTTTTAAAAAGCTGTATCCACTGATACATTTTAAAAAGATGTATCCACTGAGATACATCTTTAAGTACTTAAGCATCTGGTAGGCATAAACTTTATTTACTCAGTAATGTTTGGACTGAAAGAGTACAGCATCCAAAGTTTTGAAACTGCTTTTCAATATATACAGAGCCCTCCTCCACTACCATGCCTGAGAAGCTTCCCTTTGCAGCCCCATAAAGCCCATCTACCACATGAAGTGCTCCAAATCTCTGACTTTTAGGAGCTCTCATGTACTTCTGGCAAATTTATTATTTATTTCTCCCTGTTTCTCCTTTGTCAGTAGCCCCACAGACATACACTATTCCACTAAACATATGGCAATGGAAATTATATGCAAAAGGCCTAAACAAGTGCTAAGAAGGTAAATCTTCACCAAATGTCTCTTTAAGGATTCCTTCAAAGCATTGCTGTGTTTAGATGTTTGGTGGTGCACCAGCTTCATAGCTTAACAAAGTAACAGAAAAAAAAAACCCTTTCTGTCACCAGGATAAATGTGCTGTTTCTTTTTTCTATTTTGTTTTTTGATAACTAACACAGTTCACTGTGGGAAACTGAACGTCTGAAAGGCATACAGCCTCATTACTCTTTTCCATTGAAACTCATGGACTGAAACTCCACTCTCTATATAAACACTAAAATACCAGAAATGCCACTGATGAGGAAGCTTATCCATCCTGAGTTTTACAGTGTCTGTCTGGTTTGTCAAAGAGATTTGCAGATAAGAGGAAAGCAGAACAGTTTTGATGCCAGATTTCTCAAAAGAGCAGTCAAACAGTAGGGATGTGTGTGAAATAAATCAATCCTAACTTTTCCCTTCCCGCTTTTTCCCCTTCTTTTCCAGCTCTTTGGCACATTTATGTCTCCTGAGCAGATTAAGTTACAGGTTCCTCAGGAGAGGAAAATCTAAACTTTTCCACATAGAAAGGAGTTTTGCAGTCTGCAAATGAAGTGTATGTGACATAGTTGGTTTCTCCATCACTGTGACTTTAGAGAAGCCTGAATTATATGAGTATTTTTTGTATTGTAGTATTTGCCAGAAGTTTCCAGTTTCCCTAATTATTGAAGACCTCGAAAAGAGAGGCAAACTTTCAAGATGGCTCAGAAGCTAGTCTCAGTCTGTGGAGGGAATGTCTCCAGTGTCTGAGAAAGGGGGAAACATCAGAAAGAAATAAAGATTAAGTTGAGGAAACTTTTGGTTTTGTCACTTGAGATTGTCTGACTAAAAAAAAATCAGTGTAGTCTGTGCTTGCACACAGCAGGGTATTTTGTAATTGCACTAAGCTGTAAACAGAGCTGAAAGAGTTGTCTGCAGCTATGAAACAGTAAAGTAAAGTAGCCTTTGATTTGTAAAGCAAGGTAGAGGAGCTGAAATGCCATGACTTGAGAAAACTTTTAAGTAACCATGCGGTTGTGGAAAACTGTAGGATGGTTTACTCAGGCTTGAAGAGTGTGAAGCAGGAGAGGCACCGGTGGCATAAGTCAGGCAGCTGCCCTGGATGGCAAAGGGCACAATATCCATCCCCTTCCTGACAGCTGGTGAGTGAAAGACTTTAGGGTGAACTCAGGTAAAGACAGGTGGGAAGCATCTAGTCCTCTAATAAATTGATTTATTGAAAAAGTTCTATGCATGGTGACCTCATACTTTATTCAGCAGCTTGAAAGTACAAAATTCTTGTGTGTGTTTCTAATTTTCAAAGGAAATATACAAATAAACACACTTTTGTTTAATATTCACATGCAGAAATGTTTTCTAAAACTGCTTTCTTATGCACCATTAAGTGAAATATTAATAACTATAATTAAATTTATAGTTACTTATAAAATTCATCTTCATAGTATTTACTGCTCTGTGGCACAGAGCTAATCACTGAGATCAGGGTAAAAGTGACTTTAAAGGGATAAAAACTACAATGTGCCTGAGTCCCTTTTCTACTTTGGGCTGATTAGAATATTGAGCTGTCACAGCTGGAAAACTAAAGGCAAAAAATGAAATTTTACATCTGTTATGAAAGAGTTTTTCTTCCAAGAATCTTAAAAAAAAAAAAAAATGGGGCATTCATTGAAAGTAGCAGAACCAGAATCTAGGACGCAGCAATTATTGTGCTGCAAGAGCACTGATGTGGATTAAATGCTTTGCCTTCATGTGAGCCAATGGTGAAAGTACAGACATAGAAACAAATGTCTGAGTAGCAGCAAAACCTGAATAAACTCTAAAATTTTTCCACGATGAACAACTTTGAAGAAATTTTGATTCTTTACTGACAAAAGGAATTAAATTTATGCAGTTTAACATAGATGTTTCTCTCCAGTTTATCTTGTAGAAAGAAACATTAATGTTGAATAAAGACTTATGTGATTTTAGAAAAAGAAAAAACACTGTGAAAAATTTTCCATTCATCTGAAGTCCTTTCTCATCCGCAGAACTATGCAATGCAAGCCCACTAACTCCATATTAGCACTCTAGGCTGTTATGGTCTAATACAAGGATTTTTAGCACTGAATTTCCCACGTCCCCTCCCCCCCTACTCCCCCCCCATCTCCAGTCTTAATACATGATCCTTTGAAGATCCTCTGATTTATTGTTGAGAATGAAGATAGATTATGATATAAGAAATAATAATGGAGTAAAACCACCATCTATGAAATCAGACACAGGTTAGCAAATGCTAGAGAGATACTGGTTTAATATATTTTGGGATATCAATTCCTTCAACTGCAGTGATTTCTGCACTGAAATAATATTTTTTTAACTATTTGCCTAAAGTTGTGACAATTTGTTCTTTTTTTATGGAACAATTTTGAAATTTTTATGTCAGCAGGTTCATCACAGATTAGCTCATCTTAACATTTTATCTCATTACAGAGTTTTCCATGATAATAAGTCTGCAAACACTGATGACCTCCAACAATATGCTTGATCTCTTATGTGTTCTTGTATTTTGATGTTGATGTTTTCCAGCTCAGCATGCATCACTGAAATTATAAACAAAGCAGAAAGGATGTACAGCAGGGCAGACAGCTAAGTGGAATATGTAATCAAAACAAGAGATGTTCTTTGATATCTTGTATTAGGTACTTGCACTGGTTTTGGCTGAGGTAGCACTAACTTTTTTCACAGTGGCTGGTATGGGGCTGTGTTTTGAGTTTGTGCTGAACACAGGATCTATAATACAGAGATGCTTTTGTAACTGGTGAGCAGGGCTTACACACAGCCAAGGCCTTTTCTGCTTTCCCTACTCGGGGAAGCTGAGGATGCTTGGGAGATTGGGAAGAGAGACAGAAGGACAGGTGACCCTAACTGACCAAAAGGATATTCCATACCATACAAGATCATGCTCAGTGTATAAAATGGAGAAAGAAACACAAAGGAGAGGGGGAACATTTGGAGTGATAGCGTTTGTGTTCCCAATTAACCATTATTCATGATGAGGCCCTGGTCTCCTGAAGATGGCTGAACAACAGCCTGAACACAGGAAGAAGTGAATTCATTCCTTGTTTTGCTTTGCTTCTATGCACAGCTTTTGCTTTCCCTACTAAACTCTCTCATCTCAATACATGAGTTTTCTAACTTTTGCCCTTCCAATTCTCTCCCCAACCCCATTGGTGGGAGATTGAGCAAGCAGCTGCAGAGGGCTGTGGTTAAAAAATGCCAGTACAGTAGGGGCACCAGAATTGGACAAGCACAATATTTTACTTCAGATTCATAAATAGGGGAACTGAAATTATGCTGTACACGCGCATGCATATCTACATAGGTGAAAGACAAACTTATGCCAACATACTGAGAAACTTCCAGAACTGTGTTTTATTATGCTAGCATTCTTTAAGCATAGTGTACAGGAGCCTTACAGCCTGACAGAATATATTTATCTTTTCTCCAGAGATTTTCTTTTGTAGATTATTAGACCATAATGTATGAAACCAGCATACATTACTGCAGTGCAGCTATGCAGTGCCTGCAGTTTTTCTCAGTTGACCACAGTCCCCAAGGTGACACGACACTGGGAAAAATGGCAGGCAGTACCAAATCTGGAAAAAATATATTCTCTGTTTAAAGAAACATCAGTAACTTCTGAAGCTAGATACTGCTTTATTAACTTGACAATGAGCTTCAGATACATAAATCATTTTACTTCTTGGCACACTGGAAAGACCATAATAAGGTAAAATCAATCTCTGCTGTTGCATCCCGGAGTTTGGGTTTAGATTAGGGTTTTTAATTTATGTTAAAATAAGTCAAGTTCTGTAATCCCGCGTTTCCCCTGTGTTGTTCCCCCCCGCGGTTTCTGGCCCCATGTTGCCTGTTGCCGGATCTTACCCCTCTGCCGCTCCTGTAAGCACCCTGCTGTCTGGCCCCGGGAAACCCCGTGCTGGCCACCCCAAGCCACACGATCCCGCTCTGGCTGAGGCTCGGTGCCCGCCCCTGCGGGGTTCTCTGGTTGGTCGCTGTTGCTGGCGTCACCGCCACGGCAGCCGCCCCTATTGGCCGGTATTGTGGTTTGACATGGAAGTGAATTTTTTCCAGGAAGTTGGGTCAAACCAATCAGTGGTCAGGTTTGGATATTGGTACCTGGAGTGACTACTGAAAATATGGACACGCCTTTGAGAACACAGGGGGTTAAAAGCAAGAACTCCTAGGAGAACTCTCTCTTTTGGTTCCGGTCGTCAGAGAGTGCAGACTCCCCCCCTGCCCAGCCTTAGGCTGGGTGGGGGAGGGGAAGCCACGCAGCCTTGTCCAGGTAGGCCGAGGGGGCTGAGGGTCTGGAACCCAGCTAGCTCCTGTGGACGGAAGGGTGGAGAGAAGCGGAGATGCCTTTGCCCCCCCTATGTGGGAAAGAGACAGAGAGCCTGGCGGCACCTGGAAATCTGCCGGCAGAAGAGAAAGAGAAGGGGGGGGGGAAATGCCCAGCGTGAGAGGCGGAACGCCGGACTGAGATATCGGCCGTCTAGGGAGTCTGAACTTTTAACCCTTTCGAGGGAATGAGGGCTTTTTAAAAGTATTACTCCTCCTTGATTTGTAGTGGAAGAGAGATAGTCCGGGACCTGAGATGTTAGAAGAAAAAATATTTAGGTAGGAGGAGATGATGAAGTAGCTTTTAGCTGGACTTTTCTTATTAGCCATAGACTGAACCAAAATCTCCTGCAATAGAAACTGCGTTTTAGGGAGATGCGGTGGTGACCCAGGGAGACCTGTTTCAACTTCGAACAGCACAAGAATAGCGAGAAACGAAGAGAGTTAAAGAGGGAATGGTGATGCCCTCTGCCTTCAGGAAGAAGATGAGTCCTGTTTTTAGACCCCTCGGCCCCAGGGGAAAATGGGGGGGACTGTAGTCCCAGGATGAGAAACTGAACTGTTATATCTTTGGGTCTGTGGCAAAGCATCCTTAAAGGAGCCCTACGAGCAGTCTGTCCATGCACGGTAGTGAGAGCACTGTGACATGAAATAGAGAGTGTCACACTGGCAGATTTTTCTTCCGGGCGGTTGCCATGTGTGACAGGAAAACACAGGGGGGCAGCTGTGTTTCCTGGGGGGCCTGTGGTGCAAGAGAGACTTCTCTCTCCCTTGATAGTTTAAGCATAGATTACCTGAAGGGTGGTAATTTGATCAAGAATCCCGGGTGATGTTTCATAGCTGGGTGTGTTTGGAATTGGGAAGAAGAGAGGTGGTTTTAAAGGGTCTTCATCCTAGATTTAGTTTATGTGTTTTCTGTATTAGTAGTAGTTTAATAAAGTTTTTTTTCCTTTGTTATTAAGCTTGAGCCTGCTCTACTCTGTCCCTGATAACATCTCACAGCATTTATTTAGGGAAGGTGCATTTTCATGAAGGTGCTAGCATTGCGCCAGTGTCAAACCATGACAGCCGGCAGGCCGTGGATCCTCTCGCCCCGCCCCTCCATAAAGCCCTATCACGCCGGCACCCAGGCGCCATTTTCTCCCATGTGAGTGCCGGGAGCGGTCGCGTCTTTCCATCGAACCGCGCCATACGTGACCAATAAACCGTTCCTGCCAAGCACAGAGTAAATGGACAAATTCCTTACCTCTTTACCGGATCCCTAGCGCACGGTAACAGAGGCTGGCCAGCCCACGCACCCAAGACACGGAGCTGTGTCCGGGAACCCGCGGCAGCAAACCCCGGCAGCACGTGGAAGCTATGCCACAGCCGGGCTCCCAAGAGCCGTGTGCAGCCGGGGAGAGCAAAAACCCACGCCGCACTCTGCTATGTATTTGTTGATCTCTACAACTCTATGAGGCCTGATGGGATTCACCCAAGAATCTTTAAGGAGCTGTATGATAGCTTTGCTATCATCTCATGATAGCAAATGATTTTTTTCTCAACTGATGATTTTCAAGCTGCCTTGGGAAACTGGAACAGTCCCAGCTGCCTGGAAACTGGCAAATATTGTCCTGATTGTTAAGAAGCGCAAGAAGGAGGACCCGGGAAACTACAGGCTCACAGTAGTTCTTACTTCATTCTTACTTCACTGCCTGGTAAAATCATGGAAAAGATTATTCTAGGTAGTATTGAAAAACATCTGGAGAACAATGAAGTCATTGGTCACAGTTTGAGCCAACACAGTTTCATGAGGGGAACCTTCTGCTAGTCAAATCTGATTTCTTTCTGCAACAGAGGAGCCCACCTAGTTGATCCAGGAAATCCAGTAGGTTTAATCTTTTTAGGCTTCAGCAAAGCTTTTTATGATGTCTCTCATAGGATCCTTCTGGACAAAATGTGCAGTCCAAAATGATACATCCTGTGATGGGCAAGCAACCGGCTCATGGATGGGGCACAAGTGGTTACAATGAATGAGGTGACATCAGACTGGGGACCTGTCATTAGTGGGGTTCCACAGGGCTCCATCCTCAGCCCACTCCTATTCAACATCTTCATTAACAACCTGAATGCAGGACTTGAAGGAATACTAAGTAATGTTTTAAACACAAAGTTGGGTAAACCTGTTGACTCCCTGGAGGGCAGAGAGGCCCTGCAGAGAGACCTTGACAGATTGGAAGGCTGGGCAATCAGCAACCATATGAAATTTAACAAGGGAAATATTCTGCATCTGGGTCAATCCTGGGTGTACAAACACAATGGGGAACGAGAGGCTGGAGAACAGCCTTGTGGAAAGGGGCCTGGGGGTCCTGGTCAATGAAAAGTTGAATGTGAGTCAGCAGTGCCCTGGCAGCCAGGAGGGCCAACCCTGTCCTGGGGGGCAACAGGCAGCCAGGAAAGGGAGGGGATTTTCCTGCCCTTCTCTGAGCTGGGGCAGCCTCACCTCAAGTGCTGGGGGCTAGTTCGGGTGCCACAATATAGGAAAGAAACTCTTAGAGCTTGTCCAAAGGAGGGCAATGAGGATGGTGAAGAGCCTTGAGGGGAAGCTGTATGAGTGGCTGAGGTCACTTGGTCTGTTCAGCCTGGAGAAAAGGAGACTGAAGGGAGACTCACTGTAATCTTCAACATCTTCATTAGAAGTGGAGGGACAGAGACCAATCTCTTTACTTGTGACCAGTGATGGGTCTTCAGGAAATCCCATAAAACAGAGTTAGGGGAGGTTTAGGTAGGATATTCAGAAAAAGTTCTTTGCCCCAAGGGTGGCTGGGCACTGGAACGGCTCCCCAGGCAAGTGGTCACAGTACCAGCCTGACAGAGCTCATGAAGAATTTAGACAGTGTCCTCAGGCACATGATGTGACTCTTGGGTTGTCCTGTGAAGGGTCAGGAGTTGGACTTGATAAGCCTGATGGGTCCCTTCCAACCCAGCATATTCTGTGATTCTATAAAATTACCACTCTCTTGAAAAATACAACAAAAGAATAAGCTAGATAGGCAACTTAGTGGGCATATTTACTACAAAAGTAATTCTCTATTAGAATTAGAAAATACCTAGGGATAATTGCTCTAACTTTTCATACTAATTTACAGCCATCATTATTCTATGTACCAAAATTCTTTGGTTTTGAGGTTTTTTTCCAAGGAGCCTATTGAAAATAGCTTTGTTTTTCTTTCTCGGTCATTTACATTTAACTAATATGGCTGATGTAATAGTTTTTTGTTCTTCATAACAGAAACAGATTTTCTCTGATCCGCTATTCATCACAATTGCCAGTTCATTGCTCATGAATTATTGGTTCATTGGTAATCACAATTGCAGTTCCTTCTTTGTTTTTACCTAGGCCACGATTTCATTGAAGAATGGTTTCAAACAAGTTAGACATTCTGCTGATAGCATTTCTTGCCAAATTCATAATGACCTTCAAAAATTACCTGACATCCGAAAAGGAAAAAACAAGTAAACATTACATGAAGCTAGTAAAATCTTATTATTTTTAACATGAGGGCATTTCATTTTCAAATACCAAAGAAAAAATCCCTTTTTCATACCATTTCTTATGACCATAACTTGAAAGAGATCAGAAAGAGTTTGAATCTGGCTATATCATTATTTAAGCAGCTTTACCCTTTGGCTAACATAACATACTTCTTTGTATTTTCTCTCTGCTCTTGCCTCTCTGCAGTAAGACTGAAGAAATTAACACTACAAAATAAATGAGTTTTTGTTCTGGCCACACAAAGGCAAGATCCCAGTGAGCATAATTTGGAGGAATGCTGTTATCTGATTTCTATTTATAACTGTGACATATATACAGAGCCAGAGCACAACAATAGCAGGTCATATGAAAAACTGCCCAAGATAGGTATTTTTGACAACCAAAACCAAGCAGAATCTAAGGGAAGAGTTCCAAAAACATGCAAAGTGCATTTTGGCCAGAGAAAATACTCTTTTGAATATCTGTTTTTATGTCCTTTTAGAGAAGAAAATACTATATTTTCAAACTTTTCATCTTTTCCTTCCTTTTTTTTATTCAGAGCTGCATAGAATGTAATTGTCATTAGGGAACAGATTTTACCAGGAAGATATGCAGATGGAAGGAACAAAGGTTCCACAAGGGAAAAAAGTTATTTACATTTTCTGGTAATTAAAGAGAAGCCTTAGTGTCATGGTTTGACACTGGCGCAATGCCAGCGCCCCCATGAAAATACACCTTCCCAAATAAATGCTGTGAGATGTTATCAGGAACAGAGCAGAGCCGGCCCAAGCTTAATAACAAAGGAAAAAAAACTTTATTAAACTACTACTACACAAGACACACAGACTAAATCCAGGATGAAGACCTTTTAAAACACACCCCTCCTCCTCCCAATTTCCAAAACACCCACCATGAAACATCACCCGGGATTCCTGATCAAATTACCACCCTTCAGATAATCAATACTCAATCTATCAAGGGAGAGAGAAGTCTCTCTTGCACTGCAGACCCCCAAGGAAATACAGTTGCCACTTCCTGTGTTTCCATGTCACACATGGCAACCGCCCGAAGAAAATCTGCCAGTGTGACACTCTCCTTTCCATGTCACAGTGCTCTCACCACCGTGCATGGACAGACTGCTCATAGGGCTCCTTTAAGGATGCTTTGCCACAGACTAAAAGAGAGAACAGTTCAGCTTCTCATCTTGGGACTACAGTCCCCCCCCCCGCCCATTTTCCCCTGGGGCCAAGGGTCCAAGAACAGAGAACATCTTCTTCCTGAAGACAGAGGGCATCACCATTCCCTCCTCAGCTTTACTCTGTTCTTGCCATTCCTTTGCTGGTGGTTGCTGACGCAGGTCTCCTTGGGTCACCACTGCATCCCCCTAAAATGCAGTCTTTCTTGCAGGAGAATTTGGTTCAGTCTATGGCTAACAAGAAAAGTCCAGCCAAAAGCTACTTCATCATCTCCTCCCACCTAAATATTTCTTCTTCTAACATCTCAGGTCCCGGACTGTCTCTCTTCTACTACAAATTGAGGAGGAGTAATATTTTACAAAGCCCTCATCTCCTGGAAAGGGTTAAAAGTTCAGACTCCCTGGATGGCTGAAATCTCTGCTCAGCATTCCCGTCTCCCACGCTGGGCATCATCCCCCCTGCCCCTTTCTGCTTCTCCTCTGCTGGCAAATTTCCAGGTGCTGTCAGGATCTCTGTCTCTTTTCCTCTGTGGGGGGGGACAAAGGCATTTCCACTTCTCTTCACCCTTCCGTCAGCAGGAGCTGGCTCAGTTCCAGACCTTCAGCCCCTCGGCCTACCTGGACAAAGCCGCGTGGCTTCCCCTCCCCCACCCAGCCCATGGCTGGGCAGGGGGGAGTCTGCACTCTCTGACGATGGGAACCAAAGAGACAATTCTCCTGGGAATTCTTGCTTTTAACACCCTGTGTTCTCAGAGGCGTGTCCATACTTTCAGTGGTCACTCCAGGTGCCAATATCCAAACCTGACCACTGATTGGTTTGACCCAACTTCCTGAAAAAAAATTCACTTCCATGTCAAACCATGACACTTAGCCATAGATTTCAATCTGTAGCTGCTTTTATGTTATTTTTATTCTTTTTATTCTTGTTTGTCTTGAAACAAAACTGACCACCTTTGCTTTCAAATGAGTTTTGCCAGGGCTCCTCTTCATTCCATTGCCATTTTGTCTGCTAACATCTCTTCGACAATAAAATATTTGGAACCAAAATTAACCTGTCTGCTCACTAAGGTATTTATGACCACATTTAACTGTCCATAATAGCCATGGAAACCATGCTGGAGGAAGAGAAAAATATGAAATCCAGTCCTATGATTTAACCTAGTTTAAATAAGTGTGTCACAAGTGTAAACTACTTATACTGATCTGGTAGGTATAGTAAGAAAGTGTGGCAGATGTCTATTGCTCTGCAGATTTGCAGTTTCATCATGGAATCCTTTGTAAGGAATTCTGATTTCATGAGGAATTCTTAAGGTCACAGATGTCATCTCACTTTGAGTTTTCAATTCATTACCAAAGTATGCAAAGTTTGCAGAAATGCATGTAGGAGTAATAGTTGGACTCAATGATCTTGGAGGCATTTTCCAAATTTAATAATTCTTTGTTTCTATGAACACTTATGCTATTCCTCATACTTCTGTATTTCTGTCTTCTGCACTGTTATTTATGCTAGAACCCTTGACAATAGTGACACAACCTTGCTTTCTGCTTTGGACCCATTTATATAGATTTCAGTTTGATGAAATAGGAAAGCCAATTTTAGCATTAATCACTGTTTTTCAGCTGTTTCAGAGCTCTAGTTATCAGCTATTTTCTAGGCAAAGCAGAAAGTTTCTGCATGATCAATAAACATTTAAGCAATGGTAGTTTATATTATTTTCTTTTTTTTTTTTTGTCTCCCAGCAGTTCATTTAACATCTGAACGTGATCTGTTGTAGGATATCTTGATTAATAGTATTTCTGTTCCTTTGGAAAGCTGGAGTTCAATATGAAATGAACTGCTTCTAAAATGAAGACAATGAGATATAACTTCTTCAGAATTGATTTTATTTGGAGCAGCCAAACTCCTCTTTGCTTTTTTTTTTTTTTTTTTTTAAGTAGATAGATAGATAGACAGGCAGACAGGCAAACAGATCAGAGTGCATAATATATTACTTATTTCTTACATATATATGTGTGTATATATATGCTTATATGCATGCAATGGGACTGTATCCCTATGCCCCCTCATGCATTGGCTGTCAATTACATTCCTCAGGAAAATTGCCAGTATGAGCAGTATGGAGGGGAACAACTTATGCTGAATTTCCTCTTAAGCCAGTGCTGAAAGAAGTTTAAATGGTTTTAACACAGATACTGATGCTGTCATGTTGTTATAAGTTTGAATTTTTCATTCATTTGCAAATTAAACTCTGACTCTTAGAGCACTAGGAGTTTTTTAAGGTATCTTTCCTGAGATTCAAGGTTCAGTGGTCCACATCTTTAGGCTCAAACATTTGTATTTTCTATTACATTCCTCTTTTTCTTCCTGGCATTTACCTTACTTCTATGAATTTCAGTGTTACAGTTAAGATGGCAGCCAATACCACAATTCCTTTGCTCATGGAAGTGGAAAAAGTCTTTGCTTCTCTATTTATGTTTGACCAGAAGCCCCTTTTTTTTTTTTTTTTTTTTTTTTTTTTTTGACTTCAGCACAGGTCAGTGTTTTTCATGGGACTCCACAGATCAGATTAGGGTACACGGTAGGGTGATGTTGTTCTAAACTTCCATTCTTTTTCTGGGGATTCTGCTGCTTTGTAAATTATGGCCAAGTGTGAATACTTCTTAAATGGATCCCTCATTAATTACTGAATTTTTACAAATATTATTTAAGTTTTAAATTATATTAAAGTGGGGTTTTTCCTATTCCAGTAGGATTTGTTCTTTCCACATGAAACAACATGTGATAATCCCCACTAGTCATTAGCTGTATAGTGCTTCGTATATCATCTTTGCAGAAAAATTGTCCTATAATTGTGCAGTATGCCAGCACAGATTAGCAGCAATTCTTTACTCAAAAACTGTGGCATTTCAACTTGGGGCCAAAAATTCCCAAGCCCTTTGTCTATGAAACCACAAATACCATTTTTTGGGACCATTGGAAAGGCTGCTTCAGTAGTTATTTAAAAATTTCATATTAATTTACAATATTACAATAAACTTATGCTTAAAGAAACCAGGTTTAAATGTGAAGGGAAAACTTGCAGAACACAATACTTTAATTCTCTTAAGGAAAAAAATCTGTAAATACATGTAACAAAATCTTATAGATCTGGCAGGGGAAATGTACCAACTGTGTGACCTAGCAGTTTACCTGTATCTGTAATAATTTAGCCAGTGTCTTGATAATGTTGTTTAGCATAGCTTGAAGTGTTACATTTAAATATCTCATAAAAAAAGACATATATTTATGCCCTGCTCCACCGTCTCAAATGGGCTGAGTCATCAGTTTTGGAAAAAATAACTTCCAGAAGTTTTTGGTGTCCAGCTCTGAAGTTCAGAAATTTAGTGCAAGTGTCCTAAAATGCAGTGAAATGAGATTTCCTTAGATGAGCAGTGTATATATATATATGATTTCAAGATTGTGCTTTTTCAAATGCATATATATTTTTCGTTCATGATTATGCATCTAAAGATTCCTATTGACTCTATTAAGAAGTTTTCAATATATTTGGATATATAACTATATATATGTACATACATATGTATAGCAAATTATACACTTAATAATTTGCTCTTGTTATGTTTTTGTTTTGATAGATGACATGAGTTAAGGAGAATTTCTCCTATGAAGGAGAAAACTTACTTCATATTACAGCCTGAATGATGCTGTTATCTTACTTTCCCTTGCAGCTGTCAGTTACTGGTATGCTGAGTCAGTCCTTGTTTGCAAACAAGCCCATCAGCTTTTTTAGCTAAAGTATGAGATATTCAACATGAAACTGAGCAAAATTCTGAATCTCTCTGATATACTGATGTACTGATGCACGTCTGCTGGGATATGTGCCTTTTAGTGTAGAAGCTCCTGTAGTAACCTTAACAAATATTAACAGCCTTGTTAAAGCAATGTGGCATTGCTGTCAGTTGCATGGAAATACCCCCAAGACATCCTGTCTTGGACATATCCTAAACTGCCTGGGAAATTTGCACTTAACAGCTCACAAGTTACAAGCAACTACCTTACCTATTAGTTTTTCTTTTTGGTACATCTCTCTGATATTTACAATCCTCTACCTAGTTTGTGGTAAGGGCTGATATGTTTTTATTAAGAACTTCATTAAATCTAGTCAGTGAAAGCAAGCAGCACTGTTTTACTTGTAGCAGGTTGCTCTGTCTGAGCAGGGATACAGCAGCTCAAACTTTGCCTGGCTTACTGGTTACCAGTGATAGATTGAGCAAGGAGGGTCTTCTTATAGTTGATGAGATCAAGCAAGAAGGGTCTGCTGGTTTTAGTGCTGAAGAATGCTGAGACCTGCTTGACCATACTATCAAACCCAGTTGTGAGGATATGCAAGAAAGATGCTCCCTGTCTGAGCCTGTAAGCAGAAAGGATGTGCAGGCCCTCATATGGAAGTGAGAGTCAATATTTTCAAGCAGCAAAAAACCAAAGAGCTGATAACAACTTTTTCAGCAGTAAAGAATATTTTGCTGAGTAAACATGACAACACAGAGTCTAAAAATGTATAAAATAATAAAACTTAAAATCACTCTATACTATAAAAGTTCAGACCCATTTTTGCACAGTAAGGACTTCTAGCACACCTCCCAAAGGTCAAAAGATTTAAATAAATCATTTTTTTATGTTTGTATAAATACATTTGGTTTGCCATCCTTAATTCTCTGGATAAAATCATATAAAGGTCCAATTGGACCTGCACAATCTTTAGACATAAACTGTTAACTAAGTCTGGGGTTAGGATTGGATCCAGCCCCACCTATACTCCTCTCTAAGGAGTTTGTAGAACAAGGGGATTCTTTCTAGGCCATGTGACTCAACAGAAGGTCTTTACTAATAAACTTTGTTTGAAGGTCCCACTCTGCCCACCACTATCCCATAACCCTGACTTGCAGCCTTTAGCAGTGCAGGAGCCGTGCCCAGCCTTCTGCAGAGGGTGGGAGCACGGCAGCACCAGGCACTGCTGGCCTTGGTGAGGCCATACCTGTGCCCGCAAGGCAACACCCCCGCTGCACAGGGGACATTTCATCAGGTCCAGCCAAGGCTGACCTTCTGAGTAAGTCAAAGTTGATGTCAACAACTGTAACAATGACGAGAGGTAACCTTTGCAAAGGAAAAACCTGGGATTAAACAGATTCCCTGAAGTCAATTCTACAACCCGCCTTCACTCTTCATGGACAAAGCTTTCTTCTAGCAGCAGTAAGAAGAAGCTCTTGAATTTTGTATTGGACAGTAAAGGCCACAGTCTCTGAATGCTTCATGACAAGTAGTCCCAACTAAGACACAGTAAGTGTCCAAAATTATCTCAGCGATTTTTAAATCGTGCTTACCTAGAAGACTGAAGGAAAAATAGTTTTTGTTTTGGATACCCACAATGAGTTAATCATTAAACTTAACTTTTTACTGAAAGTAAAGGAGATTTCAAATCTGCATATCTACAGTGGAACCTATGTACCTTGTGTTGACCCAAATACCAAGACCAACATCCATTCAGTGCTATATTAATCATTTTTTAAGTTAAATTTGCAACAGATAAAGCCTTAAACTCATTTAAGTTAATGATCAGCCCTTTATAACTGTTAAACTCAGTTTTCGGTAAAGTAACAACAGTGTTTCTTTTTCTCAAAGCCGAATGCAGCCTGTTCTATGATGCCTTTGTTGACGTCACTCTCTCTTCCAGATCCAGTTTGAACAGAATAGCAATAATAAATGGAGAAGGCACTGAGGGGGACTGCTAAATATTTTCTGGTTTAGTATTTACTTCTTGTTGTCCTCTCTGCCTTTCCTCAGAATTAATAATATATTGTTTTTTCCATAGCACTGGCTATATAACCATATAGGGCCTAAGACCAGTAATAATTTACAACTTGTAACGCAGGGATTAGTACTGAATCCTCTTCAATGACATTCCAATTACCTGTGGGTCAGTTTTAATGAGCCTAAACAGATTTCTTAAACCCAACACTTTTCATTAGGGGTGGAGTTGATCTCACCCAACTTTAGCTGTATAAAAGAACATTAGCTGCCTGGATAGATTCCCAATTTAGTCATCAGCAAACATCATATCCAGTATCCAATTCATTCCACTCTGAGGTAAATCAGTCACAAGAAGTGCAAATCTCAGAGATTATCTCCAAAAAAGCAACAAGATCTGAATGTTTGATATTGCTGAGAGTATCTAGTCATCCTGGAAATGCTTCAGAGCAAACATCACAGGTCTAGAGTGCTTTTGCTTTTTGCAGCTTTGAGAACAAAGATCCCAATGCACAGAAAGTGGTCCCCCAGAAGGCCTGTCTGCCAGTTCCTTCTCCTACTGAGCCTATCCTTAAAGTAACCTGTCATAGCTTAAGTAACATTCAAGTTCCAGATTTTATGCAGTTAAAAGCACTCAAATATAGGGGATGAAATTCTTTTCTGCTGGGCTTGGGATGAGTGTAAAATACGTTTTGTCCAGAATGCAATCTCATTTCCATACAAGACTGCTTGTCTGGTGCCGAGGAATAAAATCAATTGGTAAAGATTCAAAGGCGAAGATTTAATAATCTGTTCACAATATAAGGCAGAACAGCAACAGATTATTTTAAAATTTTATTTACAGACTGGGAGACCTCCTTTTCTATCATTATATAGAAGATCTGTATTAACATAAAAATTTAAAAATCTTCAACATGATGCAATAGAATTTTAAAATAATTATTCAATTTTTATAAGATTTTATTTAAAAATATATATTTTACAGAAAAACAAAGGAAAAAATAAACAAATACTCTGGGGAATTTTCAGCTGCACACAAGAAAACATTCCAACAATTAAAATCTTGCATATGTATTTTTGAATAAAAGAAGCAAAGCAGCAGGCAAAAGTTGTAAGTACACGCTAGTCAAAATATATGCAGAGAGGAGGCCTTTTGAATGACTCAGTGGAAAGAATAATGATTTTCTTATATAGGCTTATGTTCTCAAAATATTAACTATGGACATATATAATCCAGACAAATTTCACTATCAGAACTCTTTGAACTATGGAAAATTTTAGTTTTTTAAGTCAATGTCTTCTAATACCAAAACACATGAAAAAAGCTTATGGAAAATAACTGGAAAAACAGTTACTCATGGATAAAGACTTGAACATGTTTGTTTATATTTAAGTGCTTGAATAGTTGAATTTACAACACATGTTTTCATCACTGTCTTAAAAAAACATATACTGGAAACAATGGGAAGCTATAATCATGGCAGAAGATATGATGCTGGTGTTTTCAGATGAAGTTTCTTGAGCACTGAGATGCCTCTCCAGCAGCATCAGCCTCAAACAAACCAGAAAAATGCTAATAACACCTATCAGTGTTTCCCAACATTCAGATTTACTTAGGAACACATACTTCTGGTGAGCTAACTGCTTTCTCGTATTTACTGTTGAAGTCTTTTGCTACTAGAACTGTTTTAGAAAGTAAATCCTGACTATGAGATCATTGCAACTTGCAATAATTCTTGCAAACATAAACATGCCCCTTAGCTGATTTTTGCTTTGATAGTGTTATAGGTAAAAATTGACCCAGCCAAATTAAAAAGAAAAAACAATAATTTTTATTATAAGGATCAAATTCTATCTGAGCCAGCCACAAAGAAAAGGACAGTGCCGAGCCCAGGATCGGCGCTGGGTGAGACACAGGTTCAACCACTCTAGCAGAGGGTCTCTCCTATCCTTCACACCACTCGTCCTGCGCGAGCAGATTTTATACACTTTATTTTGCTTGAGGCCAGGATTTCGGTGATCAGCCTTTTCTTTCCATTCAATGTCCCACATATTCATAAAGTCTCTTTTCTCTGCCAGGTTGAACAATCCGATGTCCGGGAAGCGATGTACATCGATGATGGGGTTACGGGAACCTGGCATTGAGATGAATCCCCTGGAGATTCCAGCGATTCCAATCTCAAGGACTTGGCGGGACGATCATCGCTTGTGCATTCCTAGATTATCTCAGAAAACAGCCCATCTCCGAGTGAGCCACTTGTATTAACTTTTAAATGAAGCCTTGTCTACAATGGTTTTGACATACATGAGACAGCCCCCCCCCCCTTTGACCTGGTTCGCTTGCTTTGTGTCTATATTTAATTGTACAAAAACTCCCATCCATATATCACTTTATAGGTGTGAATTATACCTATTACACATAACAATAGTGACAACCAACATAGTATAGACCAAGCCATTGGAAGAGAAAATCCAGAGGATATACCATAAATCAGCTGTAACAACCATCATTTCCAATGAAAACTAAATTTCTGATAATCAGCTCAATTTGTAATCTAAATGCAAGGTCTTCTCTTCTGTCCTAGCAACCCACATGAAAATCATTCTAACAAGTGATCCATCATCTGCTGTCACTTTTATGTGGGTTTTTTTACATGTTACCAGGATTTACTTCAGCAAGTTAAACCTATACTTTTTGGAAAGGAATACAATTTTTTTATTCAGAAGTTTTCCCTCCCATTAACCACGTTTCTACAAGAAATTGAGTTTTATTTACTGGTGTCTGGAATAATTTCAATGACTCCTAAATTGTTATCTAAGACACTAAAGGAGTCATTATCTTTAAGAAAAATCTGGCTGTGTTTTATTTATACTTGTTTGTTTTTTTGTACTTAGAGTACATATGAAGTTGCCAAACTGAAAGGTACAGTGGGGAGGTAATAAAATCCATCCTGAAATCCCTGTCAGAGAGAGACACATTCCAGTAACTGGTTAATCTTCACTGTCATAAATCAGAAAACATTTTTAAGACTCAAGATCTGAAAATTCATAATATGTAACCTTTCAAAGGTGGTGAGAAATTGAATGATGGGCCTCTTCAACAACGACCTGTCTCATAACTCTTGCAATAATCTATTGACTACATGGAAAAGAGGTTTTAACTACAGAATTATCAAACTCCACAGAAGTACAGGTGAAGCTCTATTTGCTTTTCTTCTCTGTACTTTTTTGAGGTATGTAACTTGGGAGCTAGGTCACTTCCAAGGTCATATTGTTGAAAGAATTCACCAACATTCTCTAGAATTAAGTCTGCAGGATTTTTGACCTTAAAATAAAACTGCCCTGTGACCTTCTTTGTATCTAAAGCAAGCTCCAGGTTGATGAAGTGGGGTGGTCATTTTACATGGGTAAGAGAGTATTCAGCTTATTTTATCAGTGAGTGAGGAAGTCATGAAACAAGTGTTTCTTGAGGGTATCCCCCACATACTTTCCTAGTATCAGGTTCTCATTACTTCAGACTTCTGAATTATTCATACCATTATCAGGGTGTAATCAATCTCTTCCCTCCAGAACTGCCTGCTGAATGTCTTCCTTCCCTTCAGAACACTAATGTGCCAGCTCTGTATTATTGAGAATGAAGAACGTGCACTGAAGAGAAGTTATCATACGGAAAGGCTAACAAGAACAGAGAACCAGATGTTACATTTTGTTTCTTAAAATGTACAGTATAAAAATTATAGAAGTCATTGGAAGATAGCTTTTGATAGTTCTCCCAACCTTCAAAATGTAAAGATTTTTTTAAACCTTCAAAGTGACTGAAAGCTTCTGCACTAAAATACATACTAGATGTAATTAAAGCTCTCTTTTTCTTTCAGGGCTGTATGTCAAGAGACCTTGAAATCCAGCAATGCGTATCTACATAGCTCAAACATGGTTAGCTTTTTAGTGTACAGGGGGCTTTGCAGTGCATATTGATGCTTTAATCTCAACCTACGTAAAGCATTTCTTCATTGCAGAGCACACATTTTCACTCAGACTAAAATAAGTCACAGTCCATATATCCGAGGCCATGTGGCTACAGGGTTGGCTGATTGTCTCACTTTCAGGCTCATCTGTGGCTAGACTGTTGACATGAGTGGTACCTGATTCTCAGGATATAACCTTTGAGTTGTTAAAGCAACTCAAGGGCAAAACATATGCTGTACTTCCAAGGCAGTATCACCCTTGACATCACAGGTTCATTTTGGCAAATAGGAAGATTAACATGTCCCAGACTTCCCTAACAGTTTGGATGAATATGTTAAAATCTATATCACTTAAGTTTTCTTCTATTTCAGAGAGCTTATGAGAAAAAATGAGCTAGCTGACATGATTTATATTTGTGTTACTTTCTCTTTTTATTTGCAGGTAGAATTCAACTTAGCACTTAGAGACAGAAGACTTCTGGACTGGTCGTTCACAAAAAAAAAAGCAAGAAATATAATTGGCCAAGCTCAAAGGAAGGTAAAACAGAGCTCAGTTCAGCTTACTGAATATAAGAGAAGGATCACACAGTAATAGTTGAGGAATGCCACCCTCTCAGTAAGGCCACTAACAATAAATGAATTTCTGACTTTTTTTTAGACACAGTTTTATTTTGCTTGTAAAAAAATGTAATATTCTTGTTTTTTTAGAGAAGTAAACCACAGTGAGATACTTGCTCTCAAGCCTAAGGATCAATATGTTCAAAGTGTTGTTGGATGTTCATGTGGCCCTCCCTATGTCCCCATAGGCATAAACAGACTCACCAAAACTATTGCTGACAGATTCCTGATGTCATCATGACACTAATTAAACCTCTAGACTGGAATAGAATTAAAACTCTATACTTTTTCTTCTAGGCCTCAGACAGGTCTCAAAAAAGTTCAGAGTTTTCTCAAACTTTAACATTTTCTCTGTCCACATCTGTAGCAAGAGATTTAAAAGTCCCCTCTGCAATAGAATGTACAGTCACTGGAACTTCTGTGGAAGATGCACATATTGAAATAATTATATTAACTCCTATGCTTGCAATAAACAACTGAAAAAGGAGGAAGCAAGTGATATTCAGCAGTATAGTATTTACCTGTTGTCCGCAGTAAACACAGGGCAAAGCCTTCACCATTAAAATGCAATCACTTTGTTTATTCACACTTGGCACTTGGACCCAAGTACTGCAATAAGTTATACTAATGTAAATTTAAAGTAAGCTCTGTATGGGTTCAGTTAAGAAAAATTCACAAAAATGAAACTGAAGGTGAAACTTACCTGGCCAAACTACCTTCTTTAGAGTTCTGTTTGTCTCCCCAGATCTTTCACTAGGTGTGATCTGATTGGAAAAATCACATGAAAATGCTGTCAAGGATGTAAATAAAGCATGTGGAAGAGATGAATTCTTAAATGGTTATACATGCCAATACCTTGGGTTTTCATCCAATTTGGAATAAGGCCTAACATCCTGAAGTTTGGCTTCCAGTGTCAAAATATGTTCTTCTGCAAATACTTCAATTTATCACAGCAACTTCCATGTAATACCATAAACTGTACTTTTTTTTTTTTTTTTTTTTTTTGTGTTATTAAAAAATCAACTCAGCTGAAGCAATAGCCTTTTTAACCAAGAAATTTGATTTAAGCTCATGAAAAAAAATTGCTAGGGAAAGCACCTCATCTGCCTGGGGAATATGTCAAGAAGAGACAATTAATTCAGGGCTTACTGTACCTTCTCTCCCTACCCCTGCCATATTCCTTCCAAAAGGGAACACATAAAGGAATTGTGTGTAAAATATCAGTATATTATTTCCTCAAAAATAATCTTACCTATGGCTAGTGGACTTAGCTGCCACTAGAACTCTTAGGAAAAAAAAAAAAAATCTTAGCATAGTTCTATCTCCCTTTTTGGAGTTTTAAACCAAGATTTTCTCCACTGTATCGTTAAATTCATCAATCCATATCATCAAATACCTTCAGTGACATTAATAGTACAAATAATTATCTTGAACAAAGAATGCATCCTTAAAAGCTGCCAACCTACTTCATGATTGTGTTGTCTTCCTTTACAGCAGTGCTGTTCTTTCCCCACAAAAGATAGCATCATACTGAGCTGGATCTTGATTTAGTCTGCTGCCTATCCTGACAGAATGCAATAGACATAATGCTGAAATATCTTACGTGTCACTTGTGACTCTTTTTTTCATTTGTTTTTACTTTAGGGCAGTGTCCAAGAGCAGCAAGAACTTCTAAAAGAGGAGTGTTTTCAAAGCGATGTTAAGAAATAAAATTATCAAGTATGTCATCAGAATCTTATTGCTGCATTGAGGTCAAGAAAATACTGAATTAGCTGTAGTAATTTTGTAAAAGCTGGTGAGTATTTAAATATCAATTGCTACTTTACCACCTGAAGTACCCTGGAGAGTTTAAAGACAGCATGTTTTCCAGCCTTAAGCTTTTGAAATTCAGGGTGGTGTTTTCTCATCACAGTTTACCATAGGGTGTCCAGAGTTCAGCTGTTTTTTCTATAGGAAACAGGAATTAAGTACTCTGGGTACTTTGGAGAATAGAAGTGCAGTTACTCCATGCACAACTCTCTTTACTTGAGATTGGTTGTGAACCCTCCCCACCTATTTTCCACAATTAACTTGAAGAATTCAGAGACAGAATCACAGAAACATCAAGGTTCATAGACATCTTCAAATCTTATAGCCCAGCTGTCAACCTAGCACCACCATAATCACTCTTAAACTATATCCCCAAGATCTATGCCTCTTGAACACTTTGACAGACAGTGACTAATCACCTCTACTCACCATTTCTACTGTCTAACCTGGCACCACTTGAGGCTGTTTGCTATTGTCCTTTCACTTGAAATGTGGCAGAAGAGACTGATCCCCACATTTTTACAACTTCCTTTCAGGTAATTGGAGAGAGCAATGTCATTCTTGTACTGACGGTTGCAAAACTGATCATAGGATTTGGGGTGTGGCCTCACCAGTGCCAGGTACAGAAGGACAATTCCTGCCCTGGTGCTGCTGGCCATGCTATTGCTGACACAGACCAGGATGCCATTGGCCTTCTTGGCCACCAGGGCACAACCTGGCTCATGTTCAGCCACTCTCACCAGCATCCCCAGGTCCTTTCCCAGTGAACAACTTTTCCAGTTACTCTGCCTCTGGCCTGTGGCACTGCCTGGGGTTGTTGTGACCCAAAGGCAGAACCCAAGGGCAGGACTTGGCCTTAAATGATCTTGTTTAAGTTCATATTGTTGTCCCCTGCCCATCAATCTAGCCTGTCCAGATCCCTCTGCAGAACCTTCCTGCCCTCCAGCAGATCAACATTCCTGCCCAGCTTGCTGTCTGTGAGCTTACTGAAGGTACACTCGATCCCCTCACCCAGATCATCAGTAAAGAAATTAAACTGAACTGGATCCAGTAGTGAGGGACTGGCTG
This sequence comes from Vidua chalybeata, assembly GCF_026979565.1. Lineage (NCBI taxonomy): Eukaryota > Metazoa > Chordata > Aves > Passeriformes > Viduidae > Vidua > Vidua chalybeata. Next base: position 19,629,104 of record NC_071570.1, on the reverse strand, counting down.
ACAGCTGGATGTAGCTCAATTCCCCATCACCCTTTAGACCCACCTCTCCAGACAGCATTTCACTCAGCAAGGAATGCATCCCTTCACAGCAGGAGAAGACAGTTTCTCCAAGACGAAGCTGTGTGACACGCATTACTAAAGTCCAGATAGACAGCATCCCTAGTCTTTCTTTTATCTACTAAGGGGTCACTCTGATATGTGAGTTATTAGTTTTAAATTTTAGTGTTTCACTCAAACACACAAAGAAAAATTATTTAGGTCCTAGTCATTAAGTCCAAGCAACAGAAATAAAACTATTGCTCCATTTTAACAACTGAAGACTTCTGTCTTTCATAACTAAAAACATGATGCCTGAGGTCTGTGGTTAGTTTCATTCATATTCTTGTGATTTTCTCAGAAACATTTACTGTTATAATTAATTTAGAACTCATTTTCTAATATCTGTAGAAGAAAAGTAAGCTGAAATAAGACTGTGACTGTTAAATTTAAGGCAATGAAATACCTCTCTTCAGAAAATTTCCAATATCACAATATTGTCATAATAAAGTTGAATGCAAGATTAGTGGCAGAAGTCTAAATTCAGCATTAGTCTGATTCACTAGAGGAAATCTTGAATAATAGAGCAGAAAAACTTAGAATGCCAAAGTATTCCTTCTCTTTTTATCTCTGTTTTGGTCCTTACCCTGGAGGGGTCCACACAACATTCCTTTTATATCCCTTTTTTTCAAAGACTAGACATCTGCAGTAAAAAAAAAAAATCCTGAAAAATTCTATTAACTTTGTTGACCCATATGCTGACTAGTACAATCTCATTTGTCTCAAGTGTTTAGGGAGATGAAGAATTAGAATCTCTATTGCATAAAGTAGGATGATTAAGGGATTTGGAAGAAATCAGAACAAATCATACATTGTGGTTTGTTGCATTAGTCACTGTTTATAGTTTAGTGCAAACTTTTCCAGTCTCACCAGAATAAGTGAACCATAAGATGTTCACACTTAAAAGTGAACAGAGAAAATGTAAATACAAAAGAAAAAATAAAAATCACTAGTAAACTTAGCTCTCTCTTTGTTCATAGCTTTTATCCCATCCTAGTTATGTTAAAAAGGTTCCACTTAATCTTGAACATGCAAAATTAAAGCTGTCAGCCTGAAATACTCGTTTGGCATTTCCTGCAGACTCCGGTTTGTGCTAACAGTAGCCATAGGCTGGTAATATATTCACATCAGCTTCTCTCTTTAGGAGTATAACTAATCCCACTGAAACAAGTGCAGCTGCTTGAATATTTAATGCCTTGTTTGTCAGATTACCTCCAGTATATGGCAGTCGTCTTTTATCATGTGCTAACTAAAGGAATATGCATACCACCTTAACTCTACCTAGATTATAATATTAGTTTGATGAACTTAAAAAAAGGCATTCTGCTGTGAGCAGAATGAAGAAGATATAGGACCATTAGTGAAGACACCCATTATTATAAGGAAATGTATGAAAAGTCTAAATTTAAAAATCTGTCTCTGTTTGATCTAATCATCCTGCCCACCACAAGCCCAGGAGAAAAATCTGGCTTTGTTGTTTAATAAGTTTCCCAACATCTCAGCATTCTAGACATAGAAAAAGTGCATTGAAAACATATACAAGTTATCTGAAGTCAGTTCAAGCTAAACAGTGTCCCAGTGAGTTGTTTTTGTTTTAGTTTTAAACCACATATGTATTCAAATGAAATAGCTCCAGCATACATGCACAGCACTTCCCTTGTCTAATTCAAAACCCCTGAGCTTCCAAAGTTGTCTCTTTGAAGCAAAACTCTCACACATCTGCCCTTTGGAGTTTAAATTGTAGACTCTGGGCTTCTCTGATCTATGCCCAATCCAAGAAGTAAGCCTGGAATTTTTTACTTCCTAGGTGAAGCAGACAACAGCGCACAGGTTCTTCGAAAATTTCACACAATTGGCTGAGTCAGTTGGCAAAGGGACTCTACCTAAACCTGTGAGACTCTATGCATGTACAGATAACCTGGAACTGTTTAGGTGAGCTATGACTACTCTGTAAGCTGGTCTCCACTGCCAGAGCTGCTCAACCTGCCAGAAGCTCCTGCTTTGAGGAGCTGAGATACAAGTTGGAATACGTTTTCTGTAAAGCTGTACCAACTTGTTCACAGACTGTAGGAGAACAACTTTCCAGGATTCACATGTCTACTGAACCAGTTCAAGCATGAATTCTCAGTGTGTTTTTAAAATTGATTTTCATAGAATAACATGCTGTGATGCTATCACATAATGTGTTGGAAACAAGTTTTTGCTGTGTGGAAGGCTCTTGTTTATCCACCCCAGAACATGTCACAAAGATAAAATAAAAAATGACTGTCTAAAAATTACATCTCTGAAACACCGTTTTGGGTTAGAATTGCAACAGTAACCTATAACAGACAAATAATTCTGAAGACAGTGTTTTTACAGCATTGTTTCAGCATGACTCAAAAGGTAAAATAGAAATCAGCCATACAACAGCAGTGCATTGGAGTCTGTTAGCCTGAATTAATACAGCAGAGAGCATAGACCTCCAGGAGGTCCTGGTCCAGGCCATCCCAGAAGCTAACCATCTTGCCATCTGTATCCTGTATTCTAAGCTCTTCTATCCCTGATTTATCTAACTGCATGCTATATTTAGACTATATACTAAAGAACCATGACTGTGTATCAATCATAGCCTAGGAATCCCCTCATAGAAATATGGTGCTCTGTTGAGGAAAGGAATTGTCCATTGCCACATGCATTAAGAAAACACTATGAGAAGCAGTTGCTGAATCACATGATGTTCAGAAAATATTATGTAAAGAAACTGCATGTGCTTTTGTTACTCTGTTTATAGGTAGAGAAAAAAAATTACTGGAATTTTAAGTTAGCAGAATAGGATAACATTTCCAGAAAATCATTAGTCTTTTTCTTAACTCCTTGTTTGTTGATAAATTCATCACTAAGTAATCACCTATAACTAGGATTCAGAACAGCCTACAGTAAGTATCAAAGACCTCAAGGATTAACTAGTTCAACCTTTCTTAGCAAAAGCACGGCCCAGACAAGATGGCCCTGCACTTTGTCTGCATGAATCTTAAAAGTGTTCAATGTTGAGGAATCCACAATTTCCTTAGGGAGATTATTCCAATGGTTGGTTGTTGTAACTGTAAAAAATTTTCTCTTTTATCTAATTGGAATCACCTCAGAAGTAACTTCTATCCATTGCTCCTCATCTTTTCTATGTGACTCCTCATAAAAAGGGAATCTCCATCTTCTTTGTAGTCATCCTTTGAATATGGGAACATGGTGATAAGGGTTCCCCTAAACTTTCTTTTCTTAGCCTTTTCTTTCTTAAGCTAGAAAAGCTAGATATAGTGTAGATATAGCTAACCAGAGGTTAGTATCCAGTTGTAACCTTTCATGCTCCTCAGGGCATTCAAAAGCCATGTCCTACCTTTCCTTCCTCCCTCCCTGCCTCTACAGTCAGCAGGTTTGTCCATGGTGAAATAGACATCAAGCAGCATGCTCTGTAAAATCTGCAGAAGGGAAACACATGCCCATGTGCTCCTCAGGGAGCCACCCACATTTCAAGGTTACTTGGGAAGGGACAGTCATTTGTGGGTTGTCATTGAAGGGACAGAATTTGCTGAAAATGGTTCATCTTGGGTCAGTTAAAGTTTTAGCCTGGTGTTGGACTGAAGCTCCCAGGGGAGCAGAGAAGCAGAGTCATGAGCCAAGCCTCAATTCACTGTGCGGAAAGTCAAACAGTGGACTAGTTTGAACTAGATAATGTGAACCCCTTTTAATGACCTGCCCATATGTTGCTACATAGATCATCTATTATTAAGTAAATATTCTCTCTGGGATTTGAACTCCAAAACAACACCAGGTAGCTATTTATTAATGAAGGGAAGTAGTACAGTCAAAATTTACCAAAGTTAGGTCATATAAGGTAAAATTCATGAACAATTTGCTGTTTAGATAATAGTGGAGTGAAATGCTGTTATTTTAATATGTGTGGAGGAGATGTGCTCAAAAAATTGATTTGGAATCAGGAATAACAGGACATAACTGCTACAGGATAAGACTAGTAGAAGAAAAGCACCACTCACTTCTGAAAAGCATACTGTAGCTCTCTTGGTCTTCACCAGCATTGTGGGGAGGAATCTAAGCACTAATGCAGTTCCAGCTTTACTGTCCAAGGACCGATGTTGCCAAATACAGGGACAGGATTTTAAAAAGTGTGACCAAAATCATAAGTCCTTGCAAAGGGATTATCTGCAAAGCATATCTCAGTCTACAACTCTGGGACACTTTCAGACAACTGCAAACTCAGGTTAGTGCTCAGGGGTAGCTGAAAGTAAGCACCTGAAGGCAACTCAGACTTTGAAACCATGTATCAGATGACATGAATTAAATCTAATTTGCTACCAGATGACTGAAAAGTGCACTGAGGTTAAACACAAGCCCTCATTTTCTTTTAAATTCCTATGAACTCAACAGCACTCCAGTGAGACTGTTCCAAGTGAACCAGTACCAGAAGCTGCTGGAGAGATGTGAGCAGCGCATTGTGGTTGTGGCTGCATTTTAATTTGGATGCCTTCATCCTGTATATTAGAGCTGAGTGCTCGTACCTGGACTGTGTGAACAGTCCTGGTTCCTTCAGGACTTTATCTTGCTATGAAAAGCCACATACACCAAATACAGACTCGTAATTCCAGGTCAAGCACCAATCCTAGTAGATTCTTTGGGATTCGCTCTCTGCAGAGCAGGTTCTCTTGAGCACATTGCATACTGACCTCCCTTTGGTTGGCCACAGGACTGTATCTGAAACATCCCCCTACATCCTGGCTGTTGCACAGTAGTCATCTAGACTAAGAAAATGCACAAAGGCTGCCCAGGCATGGCTGCAACTTTTTAAAAAGCTGGATAATTAATCTTGATAACAAGCTGGTGAGAGAAGTGAGCTGGCATTGGCGCTGCTATTGACTGTCATGGAACAGAAACAGACACTGAGAGAAAGAAAGCCACCATTTGTTAAACCCCAGCTGCCCAAAGTTGATCTTAGCCTCTCCAACCCAGCCTGGCTGTCTGCCATGGAAGCTGGTGGAATGTTGGAAGACCAAAGAGCTTTTCCTGTGATAAAAATCTCCATCTCTCCATCAATGGCAGGAGCAGCAAGTCTAGAGGGTGGTGCAGCTCTTCTACAGCTTGATGATCCTGCCTGAGCTTGGTTTCTTTTTCTGAAAATCCTGTCAGAAAAATTTCTGCCAGAAAATTTCTGACAATCCTATCCTGCTCAGACAACTCCTGTCAGCAGGAGTAGCCTCTCACTGAGGTTGAAGGAACATGGGAGTCATTTGATGAACTGAGCACAGCCCCCATTCCCTATCCTCCTGCTCCACTCAGAAGGAGTTAGAGAATTCAGAAGTAAAACCTGGCAAGAAAAGAGATGTAGGGGAAAAGGAGTTTTAAGATTTAGTTTTTATTTCTCATTATCTTGCTCTGATTTGATTGGTAATAAATTAAGTGGGAGTTATGTCTCCATGTCCTTATCTTGACCTATAAACCTTTTGTAATATCATCCTGCTCATCTGGTAGAGTGACTTTGATGGTCATGTGGCACCTAGTCAGGGTCAACCCACCACACATCCTTTTTTCTGTTCCAGGAGAGCTCCTAAACTCTTCCCACTGCGTGACACACAAAATTATCACTGACCCTTCCCAATCTGCAGCACCATGTAGCTACATGTTCCCCCACATCCAATTTTCTCCCCTTTTCTCCCCCTTTCTCCTTCCTTCTCCAGGAACACACTAATTTGCTATGTTTGAAGAATATTTACTGATGTGTTATTAGCAGGATCCAAATACACATTTTGATCACCACTGAAAATTCTTTTGCAATTTAGAAATACACAAAACAACTTTAAGTGGAGTTTAAAGTAGTAATACTGATGGTTTTGTGACTACTGACAGGGTAAAGCTCTTTTTTGGGTAAACCTAGTTCTGCTATGTAAAACTATACTGCAGACAAAGCATAACTTTTTTGCAGTTTCTCAGACAGCAATTGAAACTTTCCATTCTATTGTGCACTAACTCTGATGGCTGCTCAATTCCTACCTCAAAGGGAAATATTCCTTCAAAGCAATGTTATAGTAACACAGTGCTGATGAAAGAGCAAAAGAATATATCTGTAGCTAACAAAACACCTTCTTTACTCATGTCAGGCATGTTCTTATGTCTGGAGGAAAGGAAAATGAAAAATCCTCACACATGGACTAATGGCAGAAGCACCTGACAAGAGAACCCTTATTTTAGACCGTGCACTGAATTCAAAACCCTTCTTAACATCTTGCTGGTGCTACCAGTAATGGGCGCTGGCATGTCCACTAGTCACACAGACAGCCAAAATTTAAAAACATTTTTTCATCTTTACTGAAAATCATCCTCATCTGATAGGTTCCCACACCATCAACAGGGAGGTAGCTACCTTTAGAAATCTCACACCATCCTTGAAGATTAAGTAGGTGATCTAACCACTGACAGAGAAATAAGATTACTCCTCTTACAGCAACTGAAGCAGAGAGGATTCCTGTGTTTGCTGCCTTTTGTCATGACTTGGATATGAAATGAAGGCTGGGAAAAGAAGAGGTTACTGGAGCATATTTTACCACAGTCTGTTGCTGCTGTATTGCTGGTAACAGGCCTGCTCTAATCACAGAAGGGAGGTTTCTATCAAGCTGATTTGGGTATGTGCAGTGTACAGGTCTTTGTCTTGCTTTGTACTCAGTGGGGAGTGAATGATTCACTTTGACTCAATGTTTTTTCAGTCATTGAATAGAGGTGCTGTGTATTTCCCTTCTTTGCCAAAGACCAATGTTTAAGAGCTGTTGTGGAACAGTTTGTACCTTGCTTGGAGATTGTGAGATATTAAAGGAGAGAGAGGGTGTAACCTAGTACTTCACAATGTAGATATACAATGTAAAAATGCTGTCAATACACTGGTTGTCAGCCCAAAGCAATAAGATGGAAATATGAAAAATTAAGATCAAAGTTCCAAAGTTCCTATTTCGTTATGCTAAAAAGCTGAGGGTACTTCATAACCCCCCATTCTGCAGTTCATAATAGAGAAAACAGGACACAGAGACTCTGCTTACAGCTGTAACATGATAATCCATCCATTTATCTTGAGAATAACTCCTAGATCCAGCTGACAATGGCAGAAAATAGATAGAATTTTATATTACATTATGTTTCTACTATTCAGGGAGAATTTAACCATGTCTTTGGGCCTATCAAAATTTTCTACTCCTTCTGCAGACTGCACTGCATACCAGCTTCAATTCTTCTCAAACTCACCTTTCATTCAGAGGTTATGCCACACAGCTGTGGAAGACCATTACTTTCAAACTTCATTCCTATTATATTTTAAAAGCAGTCCCTGATGCCCTCAGAAAGCGAGATAAAGGTTATAAAGAATAAATATTTGAAAAAAAATAAAAGCTTTTACTTCACCACACAGAATAAACAGCCTGTAAAATACATTGAATTTTCACTAAATACCAGGGTTTACTCAGGGGAAATCTATGGGAAAAACAAGGGAAAATATGCTCTCCTGCCATTTTGTTTCTCTTAGTAAATCAACATTAGCATTCATAAAGAGAGAAGAGACTGCATGCTAATAATTCTGCCTTCATTTGACATGAAAATGAACCCCATTCATAGGAAGATTCTTATCCATTTTCATACTGATTGCCAGTGCTTACAGTGTAAACTAAGCCTTAAACCAAACTTTCCCTAGAGAAAGGTCTTTAATATGAAAGTGCAGCAGCCACTGTGGGTTCAGTCTGTTTTACCACAGGATTACTACATTGTCCCCTTGAAGAGCACATGATTGTCTTGTATGTACAGCATTAACCCACTCCAAATTGTGGAGCTGCTTTTGTACTCTTCTGCTGTGCAGGATGGACAGATGTTCTGATGGGGTTGTTATGATGTGGTGCTAGTGCTCTGAACAAAAAGGCTCAGCAGATATTGTGCTGCTCTTCCACATGTGTCAAGAGGTTTGCTGGAAAGGACAACTGTACTCTACAGCCTACTCTGTATACCTCTTGTTAACTACCTCAAAAACCCTGTTTTTTTAAAAGAGTAGTTTATGAAGACACAATGTCCTTGAAGGGATTATGTCTGAGTTTCATAAAATGGAACTCACCATACATTATGACATTGAATAAAATATTCAACCTTAGTCTAGTTGTCTATTTGTGAAACAGATGCTACAATGAAGTGTGAAATACAGAGCTAACTGTAGCTCCATATTTAACCATTACTCATTGGCAGTAAAACTGTAGTTTTTCTGTTTAAAAAAAAATTTGAATTACAGATGTATTAACTTAAATCACGAAAATCAAGTCTTCCCACAGCTACACTGCATCAGCATCAGATATTGGTCACTTGAATTGTTTCTTTATAATTTGCAAGGCCAACAATATATTTTTATTAACTTGGCAGTGTTAGAGGAATTAAATTATAGAATAAATTATTGAATCCATGACATGCAATCTCTGTTCAACAGGAGTGAATTTGCTTATAATACAAAAGCCAAGCCTTCCACAAGCAGGGGCTATTAACTAGGCCTTGTTTATTTGTATCATTTTCATATGAAATTGCAGATGTATTTTAATGCTGCTGTGTTGAAACACTAAAAATTGATGGTAAATATCCTGATTATATCCCACTCAATACCATACAATTTTCATGCCTCTGAAAAGGAAGAAAATAAGGGGCTACTGTTGTCAATTACAAAAATCAGTGTGCAGATACTAGAAGGAAGAAGGAAACCTGATTCAGACTAATACCGTGGCAGTTTTTGAGATTGTCACCATGTTTCTCTGTGCAAAGCAGTATTGTGCTTCATACAACAGTGCAAGTGAAGCACCAGACTGAACAGCCTTGCCCTTTGTGCAGCCCCCTCACTTCCAGATGGAGCACATGGTCTTTTCCTTCTTAGCTCTTTACCCACACAGTCAGGGAAGGCCAGAAGAAATGAGCTGCCCCCGTGGTGCTTTCACCCTTGCAGCATGATATTTGTATTGATTTCAAGTGTTTGTTTCACACACAAAGCTTTTGACTGTAGCCCATAGAAAGCTTTGATGTTTTTAATTTAGCTTAGTTTATATACCTGCTTCTCCTTTTTCTTTGATTTGACAGTCTGTAGCCTGGCATTTAAATGTTCATTTTTCTGTCAGTGTATTTCAGTTGCATGTTTGTAAATAAATATTCTCACTACAGTAACTGAACAGAACTGTTTTTCATCATCAAGGCCTTCACACTGAGCAGGGCCTCTAGCAAAACAGGATTCTCATTTCCACAGATCTGTAGCTACAGAGTTTTTATAAACCAGGGAGGGTAATAACACCACAACAACTCCAATGTAATGACACACATGACACTGGCTAGTGAGGAACTTCTAAACTTGTTAACAGTAAAATACAATTTCTGGAAACACAACCTGCTAACCTTAGAAAAGGGATAGCTTGAAAACTAGTTATTTGCTCTGCCTAAAAATGTTTTAAAAACTGATTATTTTTTCATTCCTGGCAAGAGTTATATCTAAGAATGTTTCGTCTGAGATAAAATCAGCAGACCTGAGATGCAAATCCAAACACATATCTCCTTTCCTCTCCCACACCAGGTGGTGTTTTTATTGTTGTTGTTGTTGTTTTTTTGGTGTGGTTTTTTTTTTTTTTTTTTTTTTGGGGGGTTTTGTTTGTTTGTTTGTTTGTTTGTTTTTGGGTTGTTTTGTTTTGTTTTGTTTTGTTTTTTTCCTTAGCCCACATAAAATTATTGGGTTTTAAAGTCAGGAGAATTCTGAATTATTTTTAATGAAACAGGGAGTTCTGTCCATTAAACCAGCTTGTAATCAAAAATTTACAAGTTAAAGGTCATCAGTAGGGAAAGGAATTATATATAATAGAACCATAAAACACATCCCTGTTGCTGTAGAGACAAGACAAACAAAAATGCGGCATGGAGAAACACTTTCAGACAGATTTTTTTTCTGTCCTAAGTACACAGGAGGTTATTTGGCAGCTGTCTTTATCACTGGGACGCTCTGAGTGGGATGGGAGTCTGAGCAGGCTCTACTCACTGTGGCCACACAACAAACAAATCACTGCAGCCAGCAGCCTCAGGTTCAGCCACAATCAACAGCTGCAGGTAGCTGGGGGATGAAATCTGTGCACAATAGAGAATTAGTTTGCATTTTGGCATGTAAGAGCAAGGGAAAAGGAAGCCAAGATGGAATCCTGCACCAGGTTGCCTTGCAATCAAAATCGTTCATCTGGTGTAAATATCTCTGGGAAATGAGATCTCCCTGTGGTCTCTGTTTATTTGATTATTTTTAAAATCCTTTTTTAACAATTTAATTATCAGAGATGACATTTTGCCTAGTTTGAAATAAATGTACCTTATGATAAAGACAGTGTGCAAGTCAAATTTTAACGGTATGCTTATCTACATGACTGATTGCCAGAGTCTTTACAGTCAGTAAGCTGACCTTCATACTTTATAAAAATGCTATTCATGTGATCTGTTATCATTTGTCCAGTAAAATCATACTAAAATGAAATGTTGTCATTTTACTGCATGCAAACTATTCTAAAATGAGTTTATTTTTATTTCTTTATATTTGGTTTTTCACTTTCGGGAAGAATTGCCATGACATGCTTGCCTTACTCTAGGACAGATGTGATTAAAATTCTTTTAAGAATAACTAGGCTTTAGTTACATCTGATATTATTTTAAAGAAACTTTGATTTAAACAGAAAAAAAACCATGTAAATAATCCTGGCTCAAATATCAAAACTGAAAGGAAAATTTATGATAGTAAGAATATGTCTGTCTAACAAGTAGGATTTGTTTGTTAAACCTTTGTCTCTGATTTAACATAAAATGTTTAGAATTCATGCATGCTAACAAGGTTCTTCCATTCAGCAAAAAACTCTAATTAAGATATTTCAGGTCTTCACAAATCTTCATATTTCCACATATGCTATTCATTTTTCGCAAAGTGCAAGAGACTCCTTATATAATCAGACCTTGAGAAGCAAAATGCACAGTATGTTATATTTTGCACAATTAATGTGAAAAAATGCACATAAAATGTAAAGGTAGGTGTATATGTAAACTTTTCCAACATTATATTGTAAAAACCGTAAAGTTGCTCATTCTTCTTTTCTTTCATCTCTATAATATTGCTGTTCTAATGTTTTGTTGTCAATTGGTATTTTAAAAAACCAAGGCAACAGATCTTCTCAATAATACAGGCATTGAATTGTCTGTTTCTAAGCAGTAATGTGAAAGAGGACTACTAAGAAATTGCATTTTGAAATTTAAACCCTTATAAATTTAAATATAATTTTTAGCATTTTCTATGTTATAGAGACATTTAGTGTCCTGTAATGCTTTCCAAATATTTTTAGAATTCAGGCCAGGCAAACTTAAAAGCATACTTTATCTATCAGATATCGTAAAAAAAAATTATGGTGAGGTAGAAATGAGCTATAAAATCAAATAGGAAAAATTCAAGCATTCTGGCCTCTCAGCTCATAGCAAATAATGGTGCCAAACAGATTGAAAAAAAGGAGTGAGGTGAGAAGTCTAAAGCATTCATACAGCTGCAAAAAAAAAAAATGAAAACAAATGAAGCAATGGAGAGGGGTATGCCATTGATCTGGTGGTAGAACATGTTGCATGGAGAAAAAATATTCACCTGCACTCTGTCACTGTGTGCAGCTGGTCAGGGGCTAGCAGAATGCATATCAACAGCCAGCATGTAAACAGCAGTTTTTCTGCTTGACATTTTGTGGGGACCTTGCCCCACTTACTTGCTTTCCCTTTCCTTCACTTGTGGGCAGATGTCATGCTTTTCAACCTCTTCATCCTTTTGACCCATGCATATGTCTTCTCCAGAGCATCACTTCCCACACTCCATGATCAAAACACATTAGAGGGCTTTTGTCCCTTGAAGCCCCAAGTGTGTTTATTATATTTATATTATATTATATCCTCAACAGTGATCTATTAAAAAGCCTTAGAAGTAGCTGTCCTAAAGTCCTGTCTATGCAACAGACCACTGTTCTTTTGAAGTATTTGCTTTAGTGCTCATTGGAATAGGGAAGTCAGAGGTGGGACTCCAAGTACCACTCTTCTGGTTTGAAAGCAAAACTAGTGAGAGACTTTAAGTCAGAAATACAATTTATTGGGAAAAGGGGAAAGAAACAAAACACATACAATAATACAAAAGAAAAACCACTGACAAAGTCAGAATACAACCTGACACCTCTTTTGCCAGTGTGCTGGTAGCAGTCCAAATTGGAGTGGCTGCAGTCCTCCTGGAGTGGCAGATGTGGTTCTGTTGGAGCAGTGGTCCTGTAGAAAAGGTGTAGTTGGTCCAGTGGAAAACCCCAGCTGTGCTCTCTTGGAAACCTGTGGAAAGGCTGCTTCTCTGCCCAAAAATCCCAGAGTAAGATGGGAATTCTTAGCTCCTCCCCCCTGGATGGAGAATCTCACAATGGGCTGATGTCATTCTGAGTCATGGGTGGGTCCTTGATCACCTGTTAAACAGAAAGGGTTCCTGAAGGAGTTATCTCTGAGTCATGTGGCAAGACATTGATGGGCCCATTAACAGGAACTGCCCAGAAGACAAGTGCTACACAGATGGCAATAGAAAACATCCTGATTTTCAATCTCAGACAAGCACTAAGAAAACCATGTATTCTGTGACCTAAGTCAGAGTATAAAAACACCCAATGCAAAATTAATAAAGGCTGTCGTAAAAACACAGTATTAAGCACTATGCTTTCCATACAAGTTTTCCTTGTCAATGTTTATAATTAAAGTTTTCCACCTGGTTAACAGCAAATCATTTTTCCAATATGTATCAGCTTGCTGCAGTAAATCAGGAAAAGTTGTTGGACTTCAAACAGAAAGACAATATAAAAAAATAAAGAAAACAAACAAACCCATGTCAGAAATTCAAACCAAATATTTATCTCATTTATTCACCAAGCCCATGTACCACTGTTCTTATATCATTATTGTTTTTCCAGTCCAATCTATATGCTTTCCTATATATCAACAATATTTTTTCCTGAGCACAACTTATTGCAAAAATGCTTCCTTCTTTACACCAAGCCATATTTATGCTAACAAGAGCTGGTAATCTTTCTGCAGAGTCTCTTACCAACTTTCACTGTTTTTTTTTTTTTCAACTTTCTTATAAAATTATTAAGTCAGAATTAATCAATAGTTTCACAGCTATCAAATAAATTTACAGGGCACTGCTATTGCAATATTTTATACTGGAAAAGTTCTTGAATTTGATCAATCCCAGGAGAAATCTAGATTTTTCTGCATCAATTTCCTTGTGCATTTTCCCATTGAAGTCACTTGCTGCCACATAACTTTGAGATACGATCCTAAATCATAAACATATTGTATTTCAATTACATGCCAACTCCATTGTCTGATGCAGATGATCTATCTACAGATATCTAGACATAAATATGTATGTATATCTGTTGTAGGTTGGGTTGGTTTAGTTAGGGATTTTAATAAATGTTAGTTAGTTGGTTCTCCGTACCCCTATTTTCTCTCACAATGGCTTGCTCCAAGTTGCTTACCATGTAAGGAGCCCTTACATGTCAATCTTGTAGCCACTCCCTGATTCTTCTTGAAAGTTCTGTGTCAGTCACCCCACCTTTGCAATGCTATTTGTCCCAGAACACTGTACCCATCTCTGTTATGTTCCCATAGGTTGCTGTGATCTGTGTCACTCCCCTGTTGTCTGTCCGTATTGGGCAAGGGGGATTCCCACCCCTGTCCGCCTGCCCCCTATTTAACCCAATGCTTTCATTGTCCATTCGCCATTTTGCCTTGCACCGTGGTGGGAACGGTCGCTCCGCTCATTGCTGCAACCACACAGGAAATAAAACATTCTCAGGCAAGCAAGCAAAGTATGCCTCTCTCGTCCCTTTGCTTCCTCTCAGCTTAAAGCTACCAAAGCTGCGTTTCCCACGCTGGAGCACTCAGCACTAGTAGGGAGGCAAACACCATAGCCCTAGAGCACTTGGTCACGTGGCGGCTGCGGTCTCACAAAAGACAGTGCTAGCTGGGCTTTCCAACTGCCTGAGGTTGTAGCAGACAAAAGCTGCATATATCTATATAAAATATATCTCACCCTAAGAATACTTTCAGATGATTAGCCAAAAGATTTTTCAAATATAATGATGCTTAAGTAGACTAAGATCCAAGTACTTTCATGAATTTATATTCCATGTAAATATGAAGGAGGGAAAGATTCAGTGGAGCAAAATAGCTCAGACCAGTAAAATCTTGTCAAAATTAAATAACTGTTAAGCAATTGTGACAGTTTTCAGAAATACCTGCATTAAAAAAAAAAAAAAAAAAAAAGAAAAAATATTTTTACTCAAAACTTCCATCTGCCATAGTATTTAGGCAGTCTTGACAGTCCAACTTGACTTTTTCAGTCATAAACTTTCCCAAAATCTGCTTTTAGGATAAAAATCTATGGGCTTGTTTTCCCTTTTCTTTCTTCACATAAAGAATGATTTTCTCATGTTTATGATAGCACATATTGAAACAAAAAGGTCCGGCAAGTTGTGTTAGAGATATATTGTGTACATCTTCCAGTGCATTTTTCCATTGAAGTCACTTGCTGCCACTAGCATCTCCTGGCAAACACCAAAAGTCAACAGGTGCTCTGTCCCTGTATTCTGCGTAGAGCATTGAGAGTGGGGGAGTCTGTTCTTCCCCACTCCACGTGGATATTAATGCCCCCTTCCCAGACTTTACCGTGAGACATCCTGTACTTCTGAAAGAAACAATGACAATGAGATTTATCCCGCATTCAGTGAGTTTTTGAAAGGTATATATACGAATCATACAGAGAGGAGATAAAACTACCCAAGCAAAGGACATGGAGGGTTGCACCTTGACAGATGAAGGTATTAAGAGATGTCCTGATTTAGGAAAACAAGCATAATCTCTTCAACCCATTTTGGAAGACATCTAAGACAGACCTGACTATGCCCACTTCCACAATGACAAGGCAATTACAGGATTATTTCAGATCATCTCTGAGATGTATCTGATCCACAAAGACTTTTTGCAAGGCTTATCTCAATCTTCTCTGTGATTAGAAATGTCCTTACTGTAACAGCACCTAACTTTGTCATTTGCAAGGACAAGGGAGTCATGTCACAAAAAGCAGAACTCAGAAGCAGAGGCACCAAGATGAATACATATTCACATAAATATGGATTGTGCTCTCTTCATAGTGCTGAAGTGTAGAAGTGGTACACATCATCAAGTCCAACTATCAACGCAACACTACCATCATCACCCCTAAACCATACTCCCAAGGTGCCATGTACAGATGACACTTGAACTTTTCCAGAGACAGTGATTCAACCACATCCTGAGTAACTTATTTAAATACCTAACCACTCTTTCAGAGAAAAAAAAAATCTAATATCTAACTTTAATTTTTCCTGGCACAACTTCACGATATTTCCTCTCACCCATTTCACTTGAGACAGAAGAGTCCAACCCCCTCCTTGCTACAATCTTCTTTCAGGCAGTTGTAGAGATCAATAATGTCCTGCCTGAGCTTCCTTTTCACCAGGCTAAATACCCCCAGCTCCCTCAGCTGCTCCTCAAGAACTTGTGCTCCCAAGCCTTCACCAGTTCCATTGCCCTTCTCTGGACATGCTCCAGCACCTCCAAGTCTCTCTTCTAGTGAGGAGCCCAAAACTGAATGCAAAGTTTGAGGTGCAGCCTCACCAGTGCTGGGTATAGGGGGTCTAGTCACTGCCCTGGTCCTGCTGACCACACTGTTGATCCAGGCCAGGATGCCATTGGTCTTCTTGGCCACCTGGGCAGAGCTGGCTCATCTCCAGCTGACTCAGCACCCATAAGTCTTTTTCTGTTGAGCAGTTCTCAAGTCACTCTGACCCAAGTCCGTAGCTCTGCCTGGGTGTCACGATCTGCTTATTGCGGCGTGTCATGATGGTTCTTTTCACCGATCCCAAAAGTGCAAAAAGGCAAACAAGGGACTATCAGTTAATCACAACAAATGCACCTTTATCAGGGGCCAAAACAGTAAATGCGATAGTGGGGATCAGAAAGGAGAGGCAAGATCCTCAGTGGTCTCAGTGGATGATAGGGATCCATCTTGTCATGTCGGGGAAGTCTTCGAAGTTCTGGTCAACTCAGGGGTCCAGTTATAGTCCACAGAGGAAAGAGGGGGGGAACAAATGTAACAATGAAAGTCCATTGTAATCGCCACAAGGGAACAGGTGAGTCCACAGAAACCACCAAAGCAAGACGAATACAATGAAGAATAAATCCATTGAAATTACTGAAGGGAAACAGGTCATGTCATTAGTGGTCAGACCACCAATTTCCCCTCCTCCCTATAGTAGGGGTCTCAGTCTCAGTCCTTGGGAGGAGGGTTCTCATTCTTTGTTTGTCACAGTGGTAACGAGGCAGATGAGGGATCTTCAATGAAGGACCATGGGAGTCACCCCAAAAGTTCATTCTGCTTAAGAACAGAGATTAGAAACAGGCCACACGTCAAGCTGTCCTGTGCTGGTCCATGTCTTTGCCAAGTCCTTGCCAAGTTCTTGTCAGGCCTTGTTTGGAACAGCTAGCGTGACGGTTCAGTGGTTCCACCTGCGCTGTGTCTTGTTCTAAACCGGAGCTGCAGTGGGGGAAGGGATTCTTTCTCGTGGCAATCAGAAGGCAGAATGGAGAACGAGGGCGCTTCAGATGGCCTCTTACACTGGGCAGAGCTACACATGCAGGATCCAGCAGGCACTAATTAATTGAAACTAGTCTTGGAGACGGAAATGTTATCATTTATGGTTATTTTAAAGAAAGACTTTTGTTTATTATAGCAAAATTGTGTAACAATAACTATCCAGAAGACCATTGCACCCTGAATACTCCTCCTGACTGAGGCCCTGGACTGCAAGTTGATAGAGACAAAAAAAAAAAAAAGTTACACTATTGTTCAAAGCATCTGGAAAGTGATAGATAAGATAGGAAGAGCATCCATGGCAGGGCTCAGATCTGCAGCTTGGGGGTGGAAGCTATAGTCCCATGCTTATTATTGCTAGGCTTACACACTGCCCGAACCCAGGGGGATGGAGGAAGGTGTTGGATGCATGGCCAAAAAAGGCCTCTGGTCAGAGTCACTGAACACCCATCCTCTGCTGTGCAGACCAGCACAGCTGTGGGAGCCCCCTCACCCTGGGAAAGCCACATTTACAGCATATCCACATGAGGGACAGCAGAAGGGGTGTCATGACCCATCAAAGGGCCCTTCCCTCCAAGGGTTCAGGAGATCCGGCACCAGAGCACTGGGTGTGATGCAAAATGATGCAACTGATCTGAAGTGTTGCAAAAGAGTGTCAAACTTGCCTCTTCAGGGAGGTACCTGGGTGTTCCCACCTGCCTAAATGTGCATTCATAATCCATTGGATTTTATGTCTTTTGGCAGGGGACCCTCACCACCAAGAAGACTCCCTCCCTCCTTTCGTCTCTTCTTTTCCCTCTCTCTCTCTTTCTTCCCTTCTCTCTTTTTCTTCCTTTTTCTCTCTGCCTTTCTTACTTTCTCTCTTTTTCTTTCACTCTTTCTTCCCTTCTCTCTTTTTCCTTTTCTCATTCTTTTCTCCTTTCTCTTTGCCTCTTTTACTATTATATAAAATATATTAATTTTTTATGTCAACAACTAACCTAATTTGGTTTTAGTAATATTTTGGGGAATATTTGAACTTTAAGGGTCCTTTCTGCTTTATTCACAGAGAGTTGGTTCTCTTTGCTCCTCTGTGATTAGAGTGGATTGCAACAATGGGCCATTGCATAAAACTCCAACAATAAAAAGGATTTAAAAATTTTGTTTTTACTAACCATCAAGTGTAGAGCACAGTAGAAATTCTGGCAAATAGTCTCTCAAAGTGGTGTGGTCTATCACAACATGACTACTTCATTCCTCTGTGTGGATGTTACCAATTCGTAGCTGCCTGAAATCAGTATTAATAAACTAGTGTCTAGGCATTAAAACATTTAGCAGCCACTGCACATTTGCAGCCAAAGGATGATTCCAACACTATGCTGCTCAAGAGTATATTTAAGACAGCATTGCCCCTAGAGATGGCAGTTTTCTGTTGTTATGTTAAATACACATTGTGATCTCACCTCTTGGCTCAAAGATTTCTGCATTCTTCCATAAGTTCCCACACAAAGACTCTTGTGCTTTAGAGCAGATGCCAAAGTGTCATTATCTCAGGAGTCTGGTCTGTAGAAAGCCAGATCCCTGCAGAGAGACTGAGATCCTGGTGCTAAGTGTGGAAGCTGTCCCCCCACACTTCTGGGGGACTGTGGGAAATGTCTTCCCAGGAGCCACTGACTGGCTGACTTCTCTGCCAAGAACAAGTCAAGTAGGTTCCTTGTCAAGGGTTTCTTTCATGCATGACTTTTTGTAGCCAGCAATCCCGTGTACCAGGAAATAGAGCAAATCTTCCAAATTACTAGCAATCTAAATGAGCTGGGTCTCCAGTCCTCTAAAATTTAACAAAGGAGAAATTATTCATCTGCTTCAGATTAACACATCACATCTATACCAGGTGGAAGGATGCTGGCTGAACAGAATTTAAAAAAAGACCAAATACTGCCAGCCTGTGGACTAGAAAGTCTGTTGCCATAGCCAAAAGAGAGGAGAGGATTCAGCATAATATTACCGCTCTTATAATGCAGGTGTCACTTGCATTTAGTGGTATACTTTGAGCCCCTTCCAGTAAAATGGTCTAAGGAAAGTGGCCATTTATCTTCAGGATGGCAGAAGAATGGTCATAACAAGTTTTGAGAAATACCAGATAGTAAAAGGCACTCATACAGTTTTTTTGCTCTTTCCACCACCTCAGAGTTTATATTAAGTGGCAAATATGGTATCCCAATGAGTTTTTACCTACATTTCCAGTTTTACCAGAGTAAGTCTAGATTTGATTTTTCAAGATTTGTTCCTGTGAGTAACATCAGTGTTTCCAGCAGGATCATTAACACAGATGAGTATTACGCACACATACAAAATGTGCTGGATTAAGTTCTTACATGACAATATCACAGAAACTCCAGTCTGGATTTGCCCAGACAAACACACCAAGGAAAGAATAACTAGACAGCTGGCACAAAGATAAGAAAACAGAAAAACCAAAATCATCACTCCATATTAGGCAGTGCAATTAGGTAAGATATTCCAACCAACTATTTCATAACCTACTTTCACCATCTCGCAAATATTCAGCGTCTTTCTTAAACTGACTACATGCTGAATTTATGCTGAACAGTTAGAACACAAAAGCAAACCAGTCATTGCAGGTCAAGTGCACTATGGTGCAGTTTTCACAATTTCCAAAAAAGCAATGTGCAATTTCAAAAAAAAAAAAAGTTCACCATGTTCACCTCTGGTTAACTTTACACCACATCTTTTCTCTCCCCTCGCATCAAAGAAAGCTTTATTTTGTACTCCATTTGTGGGAACAGTGAGAACTCAGGACTTTTTCCCCCACAGAATGAAGCTGTTCAAAATTATTTTCTTTTTATTTCTAAATGCATCTTGTAGAACCTAAGTTTTTAAGCATGGAAATATAGTTTGAAGCATAGGAAATATATGAACACAGTTATATAGCATTCTATCAGGAATCTTCAAGTTTTTGGAGGGTATCATTATCAGATATAGGGCAGACACAAGGTTATTGTTATTTCTTACCATATTTCTCCTTGCCAACATTCCTTCTTACCAAAAACAGCATCTACCAACATCTCCTACACCCTTGCACAGAGATGCTTGCATGGATTCTCCAGAAGGCAATCATTTGCTGTCACTAGGGGCTAGTGATAAATCACAGAGCATCACCACTAACAAAAATGTCATCACTACATCCAATACAAGAGAAGAATATCTGTCTGGAATAGCACATGAAATGATCAGCTGTGTCATGATCTGTATCATGCCGCAGTCTGGTAATTCTTACGCAAGTCTATTAATTAATTGTGAGTTGATGAACGACAAATTATGAGTTCTAATGACTTAGAAACTGAGGAGAAAAATGGCTTAAAGTACTTCTGGTGAAATACAATTCCGGTTCAAGGCAAGGAGGTTCAATATTTTCCCAGTTTCCATGAAGTTTTCCCGGTTCCCAGAAGGATTCCTACAGCTGCAAAGGCAAACATTTGTAGCATTTGACTGATATCACTAAAATTCAAAGTACAGAAGCATGTGCACTGTTTTCTGCAACCTGTTTTTTAGGCCTGCTTCAAGATCAGGAAGACAACACTGCAATGTGTCATAGTTGCGCATTTTCCCAGGGAAAAAGAAATAAGATAACCCTCAGTTCATGCCTAGTAAAGGGAATATAAATACATTCTTCAATCACATGATTAGCAGCAAGCCAAACAGCAAGGAAGGGCAAAGAAGCAGTATGCTCCATATCAGCATTGGGGAAAAAAACAAACACACTTTCTTTCTTTAGAAGATAACTTCTCACCTGAATCCCGAATTGCAGTATCACATTACTCAAATAATCTGTGTGAAATTACACAGAGAATTACAAATAAACTCTCATCAGCTGGTTTTCACATCACTCAATGGCCAAGCACTAATAATATACATCAAACAGATGCAGTCAAGGCCAGGAGAGAAAGCAGTTTGAACTAAATTCCTCTTTTGGCTTGAGGTTTGAGTCTGGCTCCCAAATGCTGTTGGCAGCACATACAGAGTGCAAACTGTGCTTCAAAATGCAGTGTATTAAGAGATGTTCCAAGCACCCATGGTATATTTTTCTTCTACAAAGCCTCACAGAAGTATTCCATATTCTGGAAGGAGTCACTGCTGTATTTGACCTAATAGAAGAAATATCACCCTGAATCCAGTCTTGAGTGTCATCTTCTCATCAGTACAACCCAAACCATGGTTTAGGATAATGTGGTAAATCACAGGCTCTAGATTTCCATCCAAATATTTTCACTGCAATATCTTCTTGTTTTTTGAGGTGGGGTGAATGGTGAGTGGAGGGGAGGGACGGCAGGTTTGGGAGAAGATGTACCTCAATATGCAGGTATCTTACAACACCTCTTGATCAATAGGGTATACAAGAGAAATGTCCAGCAAAGAGGAAGGATGAAAGAAGCACATCTCAAATACATACTCTATAATTTGCAGTAACATCTTTGTACTATGGATTTGCAATAAATCTCTGTTGCTTCAAATTTGTTAGTATATTTACAACTCCAGGTTTTACAATTCCTCATAAGAATATAGATACAGTTAAAAAAATAGTAATGTTCCTGGGACATGCTGAAGCAGATGGACTAGTCAATGCAGCTACAGTAATTTGTAGTGAGGAAGATTTATTTGTTTATGCCTATACTGCAATACAACCTACCAGCTTTTTTATCACTAATTTTGTATTTCGATTCAAACTTGGTCACAGCCATTTCCATATTTTAGCAAACTTTTTTTAAAATAGGCTGTTGAATACATAGGATTCAGCTGAAAATCTTCCAAGGAAATTGAAAAATCAAATGGACATGCATTATGCATTACAACTTCATTTTAAATAAACCAATCAATAGAGTTCTGTCTGTAACCTCAGCATGAAAGGTAATTTATGTAGAAAACCAAATCAATGGCCCCTGAATTTTCTGGAAGTTTAACTGATGCTCTCAATGGGGATCATTGATATTGGTTTATTGAGAGGGATAACTTAACATGTTTAACTTAATCAGTTGTAAGCAAAGATAGGGCAGAATTAATAGTCTGCCTAGACTCAAGGAATACCCTAAAATAACTTTCAGAAGGCAATAATATGTTCAGTTAAACATAAGCTACACTGAAATTAATATTTCGTAGCACTGACACAATCAGGTATGCATAACCTTCCACAGGTAATTTTTCACATATAGTTTATGTGGTGGCCTTAAGCTGAAGTACAACAGTCACTGCTAACATGCTTGATTCTTTAAAAAGTTATTGTTTTATGTGAAAAATTACTTTTCTTCTTTGTTGTCTTTGGCACCAGTATCTGCAGGAAATAAATTCTATTCCTAGAATAATACTGTCTTGTATTATGTTCACATGCAAGTATGACCATGCTACACAGCATAGTCAAATCATTTGGATGTAAAATATGGGAAAAGGACTTTCATCAAGTTCTGATGAAGAAGAAGAAAGAAGAAGAGGAGGAGGAGGAGGAAGAGGAAGAGGAAGAGGAAGAGGAAGAGGAAGAGGAAGAGGAAGAGGAAGAGGAAGAGGAAGAGGAAGAGGAAGAGGAAGAGGAAGAGGAAGAGGAAGAGGAAGAAGAGGAGGAAGAGGAGGAGGAAGAGGAAGAAGAGGAAGAAACAGGCCCAAATCAACATTTTATATGCTTTTCATTACCCAAAAACATCTGGTGGAGTTGAACTTCAGTCGTCTATTGAATTGCAGATTGGGGAGAATTTACTATTGTTTCCAAAAATTATTTATATTGATGGCAGGAAAGGAAGAAGAACTTCATGCAATAAAATTTTGAAACTGATTATGTAGAGAGCTCAATAATACAAATATAGAATGCAAACCATGTTGATTGCTTGAAAAATGTGTGCAACCTACACTAGAATGAATGAACACCATGGTAATTAACCTTTGACAGCCACATGAACAAGCATTGCATAAAGCAGGCTATTGGACAGTGCCATAAACCTTGAAGAAAAGCAGTGTCACTGAAATAGTCACCCAGTAGAAACACACCCTTGATAATTAAAGATTTAACACTCAGTACCTGCCTGTTCCCTGAAAAAAAAAAAAACCTGTGTCTGTGTGAGAAAATGGGGGAGGGAAATTTCTGAGCAGTACCTGTTACACATTAGTTACAGGGGTCATGCTTTGTGAGTGTAAGCATGCCACTGAAGGCAATACACCCTGGTGACTGAACTGTGCTTAGCAACACACCACGTCAAGCAACAACATGTTTGCCCAGAGCAGTGGGATACAGCTTCTCAGAATGGCCAGGCCATTCCAGTTAAAACTGAAATATCTGGGGCTGAGCATTTAAACCAACAGACCAAATTATGGGCCTAAATTAAAAGCTATTTCACTGAGCTGCTCTTTAACTTCCAGAATGTAAACCCAAGACCAAGACCTTGTTTTCTTCTTCCTCAACCTATAAGAATGAAGAAGAGATTAGACACAACATTATGAATAGGCCACGATGAATTCCAAGAAGCTATATCAGAATTAACCTATGACTTCCTACTCATTAAATCCAAGCATGAAGCCTTTCTTGGTACAACAGTTCAAACTCCAGAGCTTGTGAATGCAATATTTTTGTCACAGATAACATAAAAGCACCATTAGACAACTCTTACAAATTAAGTGACAGTGAAAAAAAGAAGCAGCATGGAAAGAAACTAAAAGTTATTATTTTTAGCTGTAAATCACCAGCTTTCAAAAATATAATGAAGGACTGCTGAAGTCACACCAGCTGTTTTAAATATATGAAACTGGGGACAGCTTAGTTAATAATTGATGAAGTATAAGAAAGAAGAATAAGAAAATCTGAAGAATTAAATAACAAAAAAGCAAAAAAGGGGAGTTTTGGGGAGGGGTGGGGGGCAGAAAGGGAGGGCACCTATTTTCATAGAGCAATTTTCAAGTAAAAATGGCAGTTATTTTGATTTGACTGATTACAACAATTTACAGAAATTTGCCTATTAACTTAGTCAGAGATAATGATTCCTAATATATTTTTGCTGATCCAGTATGCCTGCTGTCTTTTCCACCCTAGAGGCATGTACTACCAGCTTGCTTCAAACAGTGTTTTCAGCAATCACTCAGTTCAGACATTCAGTGCTTTCATATCCTGAAAACTTTGCAAATAAATAACGATCACTTAAAAAAAAGAGAACAAACTCACAAGCCTCCACTTTATTCAATTTTAAATTCACCTCTTAAATAGCCATCTTCTGGGTGAGTCTGGTTGGGCTCCCTTAGTCATATGAAAAGACCCTGCACAGTCTGACAAGACAAGCACAAATAAAAAATATGAAACAGAAGTTTGTTAGATCACATCCACACAAGAGCATTCAGATATTTTTGTCACTCTGATAAGGCACTTACATATTCTTTACTGATGAGCAAACTGGGAAAGAGCCACTGCCTGGAGCTCTCTGGGCCAGTTCCTTGCTGCTGCTCTGCCCTCTGCCACCAGCTCCAGCTACATCCTTACACTGGTGACTTGGTGACACAAAATACCCCTTAGATTAAGCTCTCTGCTTTCTTTCTCTCGTCTTTGCAATTCTCATGTTTTCCCTCTTAGAAAATCCTCTTGGATTTTTGTACACCTGATGGTGCTGTTCCAACTACCCTCCATTTGTAATATTCTCATTCTTATTTCTCCGCAGAGTTTATTTCTGCTCACTTTTGCACCCTGTTGGTGCTCACACTTCTCTGAGATAGGGTTGTGCAGCTGGGTGGGATCCAAGCTGAATCCTTACCTGCTAGGGCATCCCACATAAACAGCATGGGTTACTCTGAGACAGGGCTTCCTGTTTGGAGCAGGCAGATCACTTTTCTTATGAATGTCAGTGGAATCATATCTGAATGGTGCTTACAGAAACCAAATCCACAATTTTCTTCACTGTCTCAGGGGAAGTCAAAGAATTGGGAGAAACAGAAGCATCCCTTGTTAAGAGTAAGATTGACAGAAACCAGGCTGAACTGCAAAATATTCTTACTGAGACAGGAGGATCTTCCAGTGCTTGAACTCAGGTTTTAGGAACAGCAAAATGAACACCCCAGATAAAAGTGCAAAATTTTTTGCATAATACATACAATGGTATTATTTATCTTATCTGGCAATTAAAACAGTATTAAAAATTAAAATGAACTGTTTTAGAGAACTCAAATCTGTAGGAATAATACACAGTCAAAATTATGAGGTAGGAGTGGCTATAATTTCTTCCTACTGACTCACTTGACCCTCTCAGCTTCCTGATTCCTGACTTTTTTTAATGCCTTTTCATGCATTTTGGGTTCTTTTCTATAACAAAACTCAAAAGAAACTTTAAAAAGCCAAGAGAAGAAAATCAAACACCTGCTACAGTAGCAATCACTTGTTACAGTTAAGTTTTAAGAGGAATTAACACCAAAAGGTATACCCATTTAAATGTAAATATGTAAGAGAGTTCAGTGAGGCTAAAAGTAATTCCACGAAATGCAGAGAAATTTCCAGAATCACAGGATTTTATTTAGTCATCTTATTACCCTTGAAATTATTGGGAAATCAGACTGTAAAATGTCTTAAATAAATGTTTTCTTCTTAAATAAAAGCATACTGGGAAGGCAGCCTGGGCATAAACAACAACCTAAAATCAGTGTCACATAGACAATGTGCCCACCACGCCCAGGCAGGAGTTGCTACTTTTTGGCTAGTGGTGTGTATGCTGCTTTACTATGAACTAAGAAGATTTGCATAAACACAGGTGCAAATCCTGCACACCAAAACAATCAGACCAAGTGCACATGCCTCTGAAATCAGAGGCAAAATGCCTTTTTCTGCCAGAACTTCTGCCCTGAAATGTAGGTAGAAACAGATAAATTCATTCACATCATTTCTGCCTTTAGAAATGACCAGGAAGCATCAATAGTTTCCTTCTCACAGGATGTTTTGGTTTTTAAGTGGAAGGCACAACAAAACATTCTTGGACAAAGCAAATCCAGAAAATTAACTGTATTTGGTTGAATTTACTCTTCCACCACAGTGGAGATGTCTCAGATAAAACATTTGAGACTGAAAAGTTGTGTTTAATTAGCTTAGTTCTACCTGTATATTTTTAGCAGTGATTTGCCACAGGCAAGTGTATTTTTCCATGATTCAGAGGAAAGCAACTTCTTTAGCTCAAAGGACTAAAAATTTCATTTGAGAAAAGGAGAACAGACTCAGGACAAAAAGTTGTACAGCATTTTATGACAGTAAGAGACAGAAAATTTTTTGTGACCTCCTTTTCAAAAGCATAGTGCAGTAGCTAAGCATTAAATAACAGCTCAATAGGTTTTCATCAATGCAGAAAAATAATTATCTGGGAAAACTTACATAACCTCCAACAAACAAGGTCAAAGATCAAGATATTTTTACCCATGGTCTGTAAACTTCCCTCTTGCATGAAGTATCTTCTTGGAGAGAAAAAACTCACCATCTTCACGGGACTGGACACAAATGACCTATTATTTTTACACCAATTAATTTTCCTTCATGTTGAGCCTATTAGGGAAATTCATTATGAAGTCCCACTGGTTATTCTACTTCTCTGCTCCAGGCCTATCCATGAATCCATAATGACCAACCAAACTGCATCTTTCTTTATTTCAGAGGTAAATTTAAAAGTGTTACTTTTTGTTCTTTACTAGAAGCAAAATTTTATGAGCTTCTCCCAGCTTGTGTCACTGACTTGTCTTTTTCCTTTTTCCCGGAATGTGTAACTATTGCCCTTGTAACATAAGAGATCCCAGTGCACAGTTGATCTACGCCACTGGTTAAGACCCAGTTAGCAGCCAAAATTTGTATATGAATAAAGGGCTGAACCATATGTCCTTGCACTAGGAGCCAAGAGTTTCAATTATTAACCCATCACATTTACTGTATTAAATAGATCATTAATTGTGGAAACCCAGGGTACCGGGAATATTTCTCTGTCTGCTCTGGGGTGTCCTGACCCCCAGGGGAGCACTGACTTTGACCCTCATTCATGGAGAAAACTTCCAAAGTCTCAAGGTAAACTAGAAGCCACAAAATTGTGAAATAGATTGTAGAGATTGTAGAGAGTAGTTTAGTATGTCACATGGGTGAGAAATTTAGGTTTTAGGATTTTTAGTATGTTATAGATGGGTTCAAGATGGAGGACATAGGGTGTTGTCTCCAGTTCATTTTACTTCCTTCTTCTTCCTTCGTCTACTTGGGTTTAGGTGGTATCTTGTAATTGGGTAGAAAAATACGCATTGCAGGTCTTAAGGGGTCAGTTAGTAGGTTAGAAAGGAAAATAATTTAGGTGTCACTACTTAATTGGGTAGCTTAGTTTTTGATTAGACTTAAAAAGCCTTGTAACAATAGATTGTTAGCCATTTTTGTGGTGTTTTTCCTGCACGCAGAGTCTGGTGCAGACAGAGTGCTGAAGTTTTGATAAGATAACAATAAACAGAAGCTGAAGACTGAAAAAGTTCAATGTATCTCTTTTTCCTGACACAGAACTGCTCCAGAACTGCTCCAGGGAGTTACCCAACTTGGGGCCTGCAAACTCATAATTAATGTTCTCAGCAACTATAATTGAGTCAACATCACAGAGCAATTGGAAATGCACCTTATGTGAGGACTGCTGCTTACCTGGCTCTGCCCATGATGTCTTCAGGGCTCGTATGGGAACAAATCTGGCACAACCTCCTATTTCTCTGTGGTGACTCAGTTAAAGAAGTTTTATTTTCCTCTTGCTGAGATTCTGCCATTTCTGACACTAAGCAATATATCTCCCCAGTGAAATACTGCCTTCCTTAAAACCAGAGTGTAGAGATCAGTTTCAGTGTGGTCAGTGTTTATTCTGCTGAACCTGGAACTTCCCATTCAAGCGTGTACAGAGCAACAGGTGGTGCTGCAAATTGTGGAGCTGAAGGACTGAAACAAGGAGTATTTTTCAGTCTTTCATAGGTTGCCCCAGGTTGGGGGCAACTCTGCAGGCTATAAAGGTAAACCCAGTTTAACCCAATTGGCTGTGAGCCAACAGGAAGAAAAGTTTCACTGACATATTTGGGGTGATATCCTGGCAGTTGTTTCCTAACACTTCCCTCCAAACCACTGATTCTGACAAACTGGACATGGGTCTTGGGCTGATAGTTTGACCATACTAATGGAGTGACATATCATGCATTTCCAGATAAATGGAGTTTTCCTCACCACTCCAATTTGTGTGTTTATATGAAGCACATGCCACAGGATACAAGTTTGAGAACAACTACAATGGAATTTTTAGCCTGAAAATGTGATCCATTTTCTATGCCATCTCCATCAAAACCAAATCTCATCTCAGTTTGTCATCAGCTGACCCAAAGTCTTTGAGAATCTCAGAAACAACCATCAATTTTAAAACCATGCTTCAGGTTTCCTTGAACATTTTAACATTTCTCTTGTGATAATATTTTCAAGACCAAAGTTCCCTGCTCAACTCTGTATCAGATCCAGTATCTTGCTACAAAATTCTACATTTTCCCACTTGAGCATCTTTATTGAATAACATTGGTGCTGGCATTACTGCCTTTCCAGTCCTAGTTATTATTAATTCTCTATTAAATTACTATTAAGGAGGGAAAGCTGCTTCCACTGAGTATCTTAAAATAGCTTAAATAATTTAAATCCATTAAAAAATATATAGCTTTATAATTATCTCTTATAAATTAAGTGATGCAATTAGTGAGCAATATAAACAGTCTCACCCTCTACAGGTGCCAGCCCAAAGAAATTTCCAGTCCTTTGCATAGAGCAGAACATCATACGGTTTGTCACTAAGGCAGTTGTGAGCTGGTAACTCCCCTGCTAAGTGCTCCTGTGGTGCTTGCTGGTAAACAGCTGGGTGTCAGCCCTTTTCCCAACTGTGCTGGGAAGTAATATCTTCCTGGATGACAAGTATTACATGCCTACCCTGAGGAAAAGGTTCAAGATTTTGGACACTGGAAAGACCGAGGTTTATAGCCTTAACTGAATGAAGGCTGAGGTGAAGTGTAAAACCTAAGAAAGCAATTCAGTTAATTAGTGTGGGTGGCTAATTAATCTGAGAACTGTTTGTACAGTCTACTTGTGGGTATTTGACTTTTCCTTTATTCTGTAAAGAGGCATTTGGTACTCTCAGTGGATTTTCAGACAACAAAATATATGGAATGCTGCGTGCCAGAGCTCTTCTAAGTTAAGGAAGTGCTACTTTGAAAAACATCCTTGCCTTAGAAGATTTAAAATATATGTATATATCTCCCAGATATCTCTCAGGGGAACAGTGGTAGTCTGAGAGTTTCTACAGCTAAACATTTTGCACCTTCTCTATTCTTTTTGACTGAGCTGATTTGATCATATGTATTCTCTAGTAGTCAGTGCCATGTGGAAAGGATCAGCTTCTACTGACATCTTCCTGCACATCAACCACAAGAATTGGCAAGTGCTCCCTTGTCCATGACAAGTGTTTTGTTTTTGCTCCAGTACTTGAGAGGACAAGAGGAGTAGGGTCTGAAGACTAAGACCATCCAAATTACTTGGATGACCATTTTGGTTACTTGGACGTAACCAAGTTCAGCTTTCTTTTTGACTTACAGTGAACTGGTCACTTCCAGAATTCCAAGCAGCCTGTGCAGAGTCCTTCCAAGTACAAAGCCCCCGCACTCAAGTCCTCTCTGAATGAGCTGTCCTGAGCTGTCATGTGGCAACCCAAAGACAAGTGCACGCGCCTTCTCACTTCTCCAGGTATGCCAGATCCAGCTCCACAGATTCCAGCAATGTGCTGGAATTTGACCTGCCTTTGCTCTGCTGCACCATGCAATATGGAGCAATACAGAGGGGATCCCTGCTGATGACAAAAGTGCACCAGCTTTTGGGGCCAGGCCTGTCCTGTTTCTCCAGTCCAGCTGTAATTCCCTCTGAACAGAAACAAATGTCTCACACATTTTCCCTGGCACACAGAGGCTATTATCTTGTCCATTTCATTCCCTAAAGCAAAAAGTATGTATAATACAGATTCTAGGGTTTTCAATTGTAATTTTTGACATTTCATAGTGCATTAAAATGCCACATTTCTAAGCAGTAAACAATAATTACATATTAAGGCAAGATACAAAATAGCTTTAATAATGTGTAAACATGTACCCATGGCAATTGGGAAAAGGAATTTTTACTTTTAATGGGTCAAATTGTGCAGCTGGAATCTCATCACAACTACATTTTGGCTGAAAAATATACATTTGGATGAAAAATGGGCATTTGCTCTGGCCCCTTGAGGGCCAGGGAGCTCTGATGACAGCACTGGACTGATAATGCCTTAAAGCATTTGGACTGCTCGACAATTATTTTTCCAGAACAGTAATTTCAGGGTATATTTACAGTACAACTGCTGAAACTTTCATTGAGCAGATGATAAGGGGTGAGTTACTTTCAGTTGATGTGGCTACAAGGAAAATTTATGCTTTGCAAATTTAATTCAGATCTGCCCTGCTTGACCAGATCACTATCACAAAGACAGCTGCTTACTACAGTTGTCTTAATTCCAGTTGCATGTTTTATCTGCTCAAGCAGTAGGTCTTTGGAAAAGCAAAGAAGGAAACAATGGATAGAGAGGGAAAATGTTCAAGCTGAAATTCAGATTTGTTTTCCCACATCACCTATCAATAAAGCATACAAGACATACAACTACTTCTCTCTAGAGCTGTGCTTAGCTTCAAACATTACCCATCTTTTGGACTGTCTGCTGTTTACTTTCAGGTCACTGCATCTCTCCTCTGAACACAACATAATCCAAAGGCATTTTTGGGGTAGCTACACTTTGAAAAAAAACAAGCAGTTTTGTTTTATTTCAGTGGTGTACCTGCTTAATCTTAACTGTTTTCAGGGATTAAAATACAGCAGTCTGAATCTCTGGTGTATCTGTAAGACATGCAGAAGACAACATGCTGTTTAATGAAAACCAAATGGAGATGGTTTAGCAGATGTCCCCACTGATTCTTAAGTCATAGAGCAGAGTTTCCCCAAGCTACTTGTTATCAGCAGAAACACCTAGGCGGGAATGTTCTCACCCTTTCCTGAGCTGGGTCTTATACTCAGATGCCCTGTAAGCACTAGAACAGGGTCTACAGGGCACAAGAAAGGCAAAGCCTGCCTGCACCTCTCCTGAGACAGGATAGCATAGTGGTAAAGTTTTCAGTCAGATACCCTTGTTAATGCTTGCTTTTGTGATTGTCAGCAACCACACACAGCACTGCTTTTGTCTTGCACACACCCTCTCTTGCACACATGTTCACTCTGGTTTTTTTGGGAACAACATGTGTTGTTGACACAAATTCTGTCTTTTCCAGCTTCCAAATCCCCCTGGCAAGCACTTTTTTTTTTAAATTAAATAATGCTTGGCAGCATTATTATACAAGCAAACAATTATCCACACAAATTTGGTGCAAGCAAGTGTAAGACCACAGCAACAGAGGAGAGGAAGTCGGGTTTAATCATTAAAATGTGTCAAGTGCGGGTTCAGCAATTGTTTTTGTTCAATGAACCATGCTATTTTATTGTGTGGTTAGTTTTCCTAGTCTACGGATTGAGCCTAACTCAAGCTTTAATAAAACACACAGCTTTTGTGACAAAGTGGAGGACCAGCTCCCTATCTCCAACTCTCCTCCCAACTCTGATCTTTTCTCACAGATGAGGGCTGAATGACCCACAATTTTGAGACTTCACTGCATTGCAGACACAGAAAACACTGTATTGAGGGCCAAATACAGTTAACAAGGAGGTTTTATGTCTTCCCAAAGACAGCAGCAAATAGGTTAAGGAAATTAAGTATGGCCTTCCAGCTCTTAAGGTTGTTTTGCATTCTGTCACTTCAGATGCTTGTGCATGTACCATTCTCACCTGGTCCTGCTACTTCTCCCAGCAGCTGGCCATTGCAATCTGCTTGATTAACTTTTAGCTACAGCAGTGTTCCTGGGATTTTGATTATGACTTAATTCCCATGCAAAAAGTAAAACAAGATAAAATTTACCCATGGTAATTTGAGAAGCAGTCCTGCATCCAAAGCTGGTGAAAGAGCATTTGAAACCAAAGAGTAACCAAATGCCTCGGGCCATTTCATCATCTGAGGTACACAGGAGTAGATATGAAAGGCCTCTGATGTAGATTAATAGGCATCACAGGTATGTAAATGATATCTCAATCTGGCATGCTATAACTTACTGGCTCTTAGATCTTAAAATACCCTAAAGTGTAACTTTATAACACAATAAAACTGTTCTTAATTCCCTAAAAAAACTCCATGTAATTTTAAAATTAAGTTAATTGGAAAAGAAACCTTTTATAATAAAATAAATACTTTAAACTATATATTAAAGCTCAGAGATTACTTGGAAAAAAAAAAAATCTTTCTTCAGGTTTCACTACAGATTAGAAATACTATCAGAAAACCCCCCAAAAAAACTAAAACATCAGTTCTGTTCTCCTTTTTCCTACTCTGCACTGATGCCATCCTACATGTCCCAGGAGTCATAGTCTGGTTTACCAAGGCATGTGTGCCTTCACTTACTACTTCCTTGTGTTAACTCCAGTTCCTTCAAAAAGCATGGCAAACAAGGCTCCAAACATTCAAAAATAACCAGCTAGAATTGCATGTTGGCAATTCAATGAAATTTTATCACCTCTAATATGCTGAATGCAGGTTGGGTTGTCTTATGCCCAAGTGTTTCATCCCTTTGTCTTTACTTGGGGAATCTTCCCTGCTCAGGCCACACACAGGCTTCTGGGCACAGCCTCGCCACCCCTCTAAACTCACATGAAAAAGATTCTCAGTGTTTTGACAGCAGGGCTCCAAAACAAGGACTCTGCCTGCTAAAAGAGTTATTTAATTACATAACTCATAATCTGCAAGGGACTGTCCCCACACCCCACATGGGAAAAAAAAACCAAAAAAAACCCCAAACTGCAATAAGCAGGATGCTGCAGATAGGTTTCTGAGATTGTACTTTACCCTACCTAGTAGTTGCTTATACACACATGCACAGATGGATTCACACTGAGGTTTTACACATCTCTTGGCCTGCTCACAGCCTGGCTGTAAGTTAATGGTGTGAGAACAATGCCAATATGTGCCACTTTAACAACAGCCTTTTATGTAACCCAGATTAAAATTTAACTGGCCTGTTTCACTATTCAGTATGTGCAGCCTTTTCAATGGGATCTGATAAAGATCAGTTTTGCTGGAACTTGTTTTCATAGTACTTTAAAAAACAGCTTCCCTGCCACTAGCACTTGGAGCAAAACAAGCTGCATGAGAATGAAGTAATATGGTTTTACATGTGCAATAAATGTAAGGCCAAAAAGGGGCTGGAAGGATTTCTAGTACAGTGTCAGTTGCCAATCTTGCTTTAGTTGCATGGTAACACTAGTTCACTTCCTAGTCCTGTAAGGAACCAGTTGACTGACCTGGCAACAGCAAATAGCTGTCAACTACTAAAGGATGCCTGAAGCAGCCTGAAAGTGTGACTGAAAACCTTACTCAGCTCCATCCTCGCATTATGGACTCTTAACACTATGAAGTTCAGCCCTCCAAGCTGAAATTGAGGGGCTGATGTGGGAGGAAACAGGAGAGCTGCAAAATCTTTATTTAAATTGTGGAGAAACAGATGATCAACCTTCAGTTCTGTTAAATCTCTTATTTTGTTTAAACATGTGCTTCTCACATACTGTCAGGAAAAGGTGAATTTATAGAAACTGGTAGGTAATGATATTTTGAGTGTACTGTAAGTGCAAGCAAGCAAGCCTCAAAGACAGCCCATGCATCTCCTGATAACAGGCTGTCATTTCTGCAAGAAATAGTTCAAGTTCTGCAAGAATGAGTTCACACATGCATCAACCCAGTCCACTGGGAACTCCTGCAAGACCCTGTCAATGACAGCCAAGACTGAGGTCTTTGAAGTCCCCATACCTAAGATGAAGCATAAGCATACATATAGCAAATAAGCCCCAGTACCATTGCATAGTTTGATATCAGTCTGTTTAATGTACTTCAGAAGCAAGCCACAAGTGCCAGATGCCCTGAGCTGATTATGAATCTCTCCTTCAAGACAAGCATTTAGGACACATTACTCTAGGAGTTCAAGACCATCAAACTTCAGATTTTAGATCCTTGTGAAAAACTCTTTAAGACATTATCAAAGGAGGATGTGGCATTGGGTATAAAACTCCTGCTAATAAATAACAGAAGAATTTGTGATTACTTTGAAATTACTTTGAGACTTAATTGAGGAATGCAGTTTTCAGAGGAGCCACTAAGTTCTTACCTTGCACAGCATCCAACAGCACCATGCATACCAGTGTATATTCCTCAAGACTACCACAAAAAACTTTATGAATGTGCAAAACAAAATTACTTAAATGCATTAAGTACATGGTTCGCAAGAGAACTGCAAAACCTATGAAAATGCACTGTACATGCAGGCAGAAACCCATGCATTTCTCCTAAAACCTTTATGCCTTTCCTAACCCATTAGAAAAAAATTAATATGGGGTTTCTTGAAAGGCTATCAGTAAGCAAGTAGAAGTACCCTTACAGCATTCATAGCAGAGATTATAAAGATCAGTCCCTGTGTTGTCATAGAGGTCATCAGTAACGAGTTCTTCAAAATCCTAAAAATGATGAAAAACTAAAAATGATGAATAATTTTGCAAGGGATAAACTTAGAGACAGACTTTTTATTCTCTCTGCAAATAAACTGAGGAATTTTTGAGGCATATTTTTGGAAAGCATAATATCCCTATGGATATTTTTAGAGGTGTGTTTTTATTTTAAAACATTCACTTTGTGATGATCAGTGTTAAACATTTTGGATTTAATGCATATTTTGTTGAAGCTTGTGGTTTTCAATAAAGTTCAAAAGCATTAAAACCAGGGTCAGAATAGGGTAACTGTTCAAGCTACTGCTATGTGGTTTTCTGCTTGGAAATACATCAGTGTAGACATTTTAAACATACCAGAAGTTAAAATAACATTCTGCTGACTAAATAATTTCCATTAGGCTGCTGATATGGGCTGAACACCAACAACAGGCTCCAGTGGCTGTTTGTTTTGGAGTGTTTGTGTTCGTTTAACTCTCTGCAACCCGTGCTGTTTGAGATTTACCTTGATTCTCTAGTGCTATCTAGTGGCTATTACTGAAAATTATTAATGTGCATAAATGTAGCTAAATACAAGTTAGCTTCTATCAACCAATCTAGGTCCTTCTTCCAGGGCTAGTCTGACTTCAAAGTGTGCATGTGGGGCTGTGCAGTACAGTCAAATAACCTCTCCTACAAAGCTTTAGCACCCAAAGCTCTCAGGCTAAGTGCACATGCTGAAACTAGCAGCTGACTGCACAAACACCTTTTTTATTTGTTTTGTAATAGAAGAGAAACACTCACGGAGCCATCTCCACGCCTAGTTGCGCTTAAATAAGTGAGCACTTCCCCTCTCCTGATACCCCTTAATTTAACTTACCCCTCTCCTGTTAACTGAAGTAATTTTTGAATTGGATGTTCATATTACGGCAGTTGCAGCCATCTTTCAAAATAGAGAAAAGCACACAGGCTGCCAGATGTCGTAAGTATCTTTGTTTCCTTGCTGCTTGCTGCCCAGCATTTCTGTATGGTTCAACTCCTCCTTGACATTTAGAAGGAAACCAACCCAATTCAGGTTGCCACTTTTAGCTCGATCAGAGATTTGTTATCTTGGCCAACAGATGCAAGATTTATACTCAAGTGACAGTCCATAATATATGTATATGAGTTCAAACTATCAGTAAAATTGAGAATAATTCCTGTATATAAAAGAAACAATCCTATGAATGTGAGGTCTTTCACATGGGCCTAAACAAAGGGCTTCTATCAGTGAGGAACTCTGAAGTGTATTCATACTTCATCAGATGATTTTAGCCCCAGAAACACAGCATCAATATCCCAGATACAATCATTTCTCAGCTTCAAACAGGACTTCATTACCCTGAAAGCAGAACCCAGAATGTGTTCCATTGTTAAACTTAGCAGAATAATAGAAAATATGTACATTCACATTAGAAAAAAGTTCACTGGGAATCACGAAGAAGAAATAGGTAATGCCTTTGCTGCAGTTTTTTCCTAACATTAAAATAGATCAAATATTTATTCTCTTTCTAAAAATAATTTGAGAACCTATATATATTAAATAGGATTAGAGTACCTATTTCAATTTCTTCCATAAGACAAAAAAACATACCTTGCAGGAAATATCTGCAGGCCAATAGTTAGCACTTAGACAGTACTATTTCCAGATCTACACATGCACACACGTGTATGAGCTCACACAGAGCCTATGACATCCTCCCCTCAAACATAATTTCCCCCCACCCCCAGCCCAATGCACACACTCCAATCAAAAGAAATGGGAGCAAGAGAACTGCAGACAAGAATGGTTTGGCTGCTGGCAAAATAGCATGCTTTGAAGAGACTCAGAGTGGAAAGAAGATAATACAGCAAACAAAATGTTAATGAGCTATTTCTGCTAAATTTTAATATTCCATAAATCTGCACTTAAAGCAAAGGTCCGGTTATATTCTTTTTCTTCCTGCTCTAGCAACTACAATAGAAAAAATAGCTTTTTTTCAGAAGGGAGACTGTATACACAGAATTCTGATGGCCAGCTTCAATTTGAATCAAACAAAAGTCCAATTGTTCCTAGGAAGATAAGGCAAAGATTGAAGAGAGCATGCTCAGTCACAATAGGAAAACCAGCTCAGACCAGGAGGTTCCTACCTTGTCTCAAGCAATTCTCCTTCCTGCCCAGATTTATCCTTATTGCAAAGGTTTTGTTAATTTAACAAAAAGGCAGTCACTGCTGTCATTCAGTGTTGTGAAAAAGGCTGAAAAAGTCTTATCAAGAGAGTATGTCCATAAACATTTTTGTGAAGTAATCATACATATCAAGCATACATATTTAGCTAGAACAATCTCTAGGTCTACATTAACAATAATTTCAAGTGTCGTACTTTTCCTTATGTATATGTGTAAAAAGGGTACGAAGTAAATATATTATAAGGTAAATATGAATACTAGCAGTTTTACCCTCCTTCTAGTCTTGGTGACAGTAACAAAGGTTAATACTTTTCCCATATGACAATCTTTTATTATCACCCATCCTCAGTGGTCTCTGTCCCAAACAGGAATTCCAGTGAACATCTGCTGCCTTAACAATTAGGACTGTATCGAGATCTATCTGTGTCTGCCTGTCTATCCGTCTATCTATCTATCTATCTATCTATCTATCTATCTATCTATCTATCTCTTTCTCTCTCTCTCATTGGTAATACTGGTCTTTCTACTTCCAACAGACATATTCACATTTAACAACAAGTAATGAATGTATTTTTTTCAGTCAAAACAAATGGTGTATGTTTTTGATAAATATTCCCTCAAAAAGAGAGTACAACTTATTACCAATTAACTACCCAAGGTCCTGCTCCCAATGCTTTTGTAAAATTCCCAATAATGTGAAACCTTGAAGTGCTGGACACAGTGGCTTTGGCATCCCTGTGATGACGAGGAACTTCACAGTTACAGCCTGAAAAGACCTTTCATGTGCCTCAGCCTAAGTACTTGTGTAGGTGCCCAAACAAGAAACTTCTTCACCTCTACCTGGTGTGCAGGAGTGGAAATCCGACAATGCATCATTTAAATGCACCCAATGCCCTCAGTTCTCTGAGTCCTGGTATCATGACCTCTTCTGTGGCTGTGGATAGTGAGGACCATGAACAAAATGCTATGAAAACACACCAAACTGACACTCTGTTGTTGAACAGTGCTGCACAGAATTCAAAAAGGCAACCGACATCCTACAGAAATACTCAAGAAGAACATTTACTCTCTTTTAGGTATAATGTGTACCTTGATCAGTCAAAGCATAGTTTTAATTAAACAGAATTCACTTAACGAAGTACAATCTTAACTAAAATAAGATACCAAAAGCTGAAATACCAGAAAATACTAACAAGTGTTAACAAATACAAAGCCTCCCCTCTTAGATGAAAAGCTTTCTCTTGTCTGCCTGCATATAGACAAACTGGATATCTAATTGCAAGCACTTAAAAAACCCAACATAGTACTGGCAGTCATAAAAACAGGTAAATTGTTTTTGTATGTGATCGAAACACTCCTTTGATGTAATTTTAAAAAGTATTTATTATGTAATTATGTATTTAAGCTACCTATATGAAGATCAAAACCAGTGCACTGAATAGAAAGTAGTCTGAAGTGAAATAGTAAGTGAAAACCTGCTTGGCTCACTTTCACAAACCAGCTTGCTGCTGTAACTAAACAAAAGTATCTCTAGTTGAAAACTAGTAATTTAGTTTGGAAAATTCTGTTGTTTTCAGCTCAGGCATATGCAGCTTTTAGAATTAGTAACTTACCAGAATTTAATTTCCTTTCTATTGAAATACGAGAAGCAGTGTCTACATTTTTTCTACTCGTTTCAAACAATAATTTTCACAGGAAGTAGAAAGCTTAGGAAGATTTTATGACACGAGAATAAGAACATAGGAACTTCAATCTACGTGGGCATCATTTTCCACTAGGTGTATTCTTCTCAAGTGTTTGAATTGGATCTTCTTACCTGTCATGGTTACCACTTCCATGAATACAGGTGGCCAAACTTCACAAGTAAATGCATTACCCTGCAACACCAGCTATGGAATACACCACATTATATTGAAGATCTTCATTTCTATTGAGGAACATGCATGATGACGTGTTACAAAAGAAAAATCCACACTGCAGGTATTGAATAGGCTAAGGACAATACTGTTTACTATTAAAAATATTTACAGTTTTAATAACATTTGTAAAGAATGTGAAAACTTTATTCATAGTAGGTTCACTTGGAGCTGAAAACAGAAATGCCCTCTACACAGGAATATTTTAGATGCTTCAAACTATTTGTTTTTAAAAAGCAAGAAAAAGTGTGTGTGGAAATCTAACAAATGCCCTTTCCAATGTCACTCCCATTTTGAGGTAAGGCTTTCTTTGCCAAAACACTATTAAATGACCTAAGTACTTCCACATTACTTCCAAGTCTCTGTCAGCAAAAGACAACATCTTGACACTTAACAAAAAGGATGACACTTTTTTCTTCATCTAGGCCTACAGAATATACAGTTTCTTTTTTTTTCTTATAAAAAGAGACTGAATAGAGTGAAGGAAAGGGGATCAGCAATAGCTATTAAATTCCAACCCTTCTCTCAGCTGAGAATTAACAATACTACTGCTACCATAAAACTAACTCAGAAATAAAATCTAACAGAAGAATGAACAGAAAAGCAGCTGTGCCAATGATACCTGTTCACTGTCAAGAAATGAAATATGTGCATTCCTATGAATCATCTGTCCTTTGTTCAGACCCATGCTTTCAAAAATGACAGTCCCTTTCATTAATACCACTCTAAAATTAAAGAGCTTTTCATTAATACCACTAAGATTACTGCTCAGCAATAAATAGCTGAGAGTTAAAAAAAAAGGGCTGGATATCTGACCAGACAATGGGATGGAGCCTTTAAGAGGCCAGACCCTTCCAAACCTGTAACACAATAACATGGAAAAAATGCAGCCAAAACCAAAACTTGGTAGAACTGGGCCACAGTACCTAGCACCTTACAGGACTAACTCCTGTGACTGGAAAGTTGTGTTGAATACAAAATGGTAAATGAAACCAAACATTCTAAGCCTGAAAAGTCTATTACTACATGGTCCAGTGCACGGCAGCCACTAAACACTGATCATGCAACAGTTTCCTAGCATGGGGCTTGGGAGAGAGCCTGTTCTCTGAGCCCCAAGCTCCATGGCCCACTATTTTTGTCCCTCATGGCACATCCCATGCCTGAAGGAATAGTTTTTTAACAAAGATTGATGCTATATTACAAAAAAGCAAGACAGCTTCACAGTTTCATGAATTTGCTAAGAGTTTGCAAGTGAAGATAACATCTTTAAAAAAAATTAATTTTTAGCACATGCTTTAAGGTTTACATCAAGAGTAATGCCTTTTTTTAACTACTAAATTGTTTTGAATTAATCTTCTGCAACAGAATGAATAATACAAGCATGCTAGTATTATAAAGCAACTAGTAACACACCCAGAACTTCATCACAACAGTTTGAAATTCATTAATTTAAATCCCCCATTGTGACACAAGAGCAGTAACAAAATAGCTGTACATTACTTCTGTTACAAATATAGATACTATATAAAGTGACTTTACATACTCTAATGTAAGCATTTCTCACTCTATGCAAGGAATAAGTACAAAAGCAATTCAATAACAGCAGCATCCTGCAATGGTTCCATCTAGATTACTGCATCTTAGCCTACCACAATGTAACTTCTAGCATAGTTAAAAAGAGTGGGATTTTTTTGTTAATTCATTTACACATAGCTATCAATTTGTTAATACTATTTAACAGACATTCCTAATACTGCTTTTGTGAACCACTAAAATGAATGTTAGTCTTTTGTATTATCCCCTAATAATGGCCTGACCATTACTTGCATTTTCAGTTCATATTTCTTGTAAGTGGTAGTTGAGATAGTGGCCTTCTTGCTGAAATTCCATTTTTGCTAATTAACACAAAGCATCCTGCTGCTAAAATAGCATACTAGTTTGACTGGTATCTTCCTCTCAAAGATTCAGCTAAATTTTTCTGCACGAAAATAAATAATGGGAAAAGCATGCTTTATCTGCCAGATTCCTAGGAACATGGCAGGCAAAGGCAGGCAGGTTACAATCAGCTAAGTGTTTCATTGAGTGCAGTTTTTAGATAAAGTTTAAGTAATGAGAAAGTGATGCATTTATTGACCATGCTGCTGATCAAAGAAAGCTCCACAATTGCATTGTACTTACTGGATGCTTTTATCTATGCCTCTAAAATTAATATCCCCAAATATTAATATCCCCAAAATAATAGTTGTAGTTGTCAAAGCTCCTCTTCTGCTTATTATTGATGCAAACCCTCACTACAGTCTTACTACTCACCTCAACTGTGAGGCATTTTCAGGTCTTTACCCATGCTCAACCCGTGACTCCTGGTTGTATGCCTCCTCAGTTCAAGGAGGACTCTATCTTTGCTGCTAGTGATAATGGCAGCAACACCATTAATGTCAACTCCTTCCATACTGGCAATATCCAGACATCTGCTGGCAGCTAAGGCAAGCTGCTCTGAGAGGTTTGTTCACAGCTCTGATGCAAGCAGCTTAGAGAAATGTCTGCACTGACCCTATACCTGGTGTTGCATGTTCAAAGAGGACAACCTTTGCTTACAGACACTTCATATTAGAAAAGTTGTTTTTACCCATAAGAACTATAAAATATTCCTATTTTAAAAGTCTAGTTCTTCTAATACTGCAGTTACTGGGCATTCTCAATCACCAGGAATAGTTTCCACTAGTAATGGATTTTTCAGCCCTGAGCACAAGTCTCACAGAATCCACATACAAAACAAACAAAAACCAAAACCACTATCACCACCACCAACACACCCCACTGCTGCCAAAATAATGAAACCCTCACACCTAAGCCAAGTGAAACAGTGTTCTCTCTTTTTTTTTTTTTCAGATACACCATGACTTAGAAAAAATTAAATGCACAAAAAGACAAGCAAAAAAATCCACCCAAATCACCAAACTAGTTCTATTGAGCATTGTGTAATAGTACGATCATTGAACAGGTTGGGTTGAAAGGAACCTTAAAAATCATCTAGTTCCAAAGAACCATCTAGTCTATTAAGCATCTGCCTCCAGATTACATACATTTCCCCTTATCTTCCAAATCTCTGTTTTAGTAACATTTTCTTTCTTCAATAACCTTATTCCTGTTTTCTGACTACTGCTACCCTGCAACCTCTGTGCTGACTTGGTGAATTTATCATTTTTCCAACATTATTCAAATATGCAAAGTCTCTTCCCAAAACATTTTAAGTTTTCTTGTATGGTTATTAATGACAACATTTTTTTCATGGTGACTTACTAATAGGAAAAATATCCACGTGTTTCTATTATCAACAAAACTTCATCCCAGTGGTTTGACAGAAAGGGAATTACTTCTAATGTATACAAAAATATGGTTAACTGTTATTTTTCTTCAGTGTTGTAACACAGTCCTGTGAAGTTGAAAGAGCAAGAAGACTACATAAACATTTCCATTCTCTTTACTATGTGGAAAGTAAACAATATTGTCTTATTGACCCTAGCCTGTCAGGCAGCCAGCTCATGACAACACAGTCAAAGTGACTGTTCCTTTTGTCCTTTTCAGAATAGCAACTGCTTCTTCATGGGTCACCCCTTCTAAACTCTGCCCATTCACAGCAATGATTTGATCCCCCCTCTTGAGGCGTCCATCTTCTGCTGCTGCACCCTGGAACAATAAAACAAGTAACTGCAGACTCACACATTTCTTTTTCTTCCTGACACACAGTCCTGAAAAGACTCTTGCAACATTTTTGGTTTTCAGGGATATAGATAGAGCCAATTGTTGAGAAGACTGCTAATTTTGCAGTACGCCCTACCCGGTCTAAGTTCCACATCTAGCAATTGGAACTACATGATTGTCTGGTTCCCTCAACCTTGTTTTTCCAGCTAGTGTAAGATTTAAACCCTAGTATTATAAAAATAACATTTTCAAGACCTGCAGAACTTTTCACCAAGTGGTGTAAAAAGCAGCTTTATACTTTTGATATACCTTAAAAATTTAGCATTCATGATTCCAGTTTTCTCTGACTCCCTGTTGTTTCCTAGAGCCATCCAAATTACCAAATCCAGGTCAGCATTTGAACTCCTCTGAGTCTAGGTTCAATAAAACATTTCCCTCTACTACCTGCAGTAAACACACTCTAAATATAAGGCAAGGGAGCTTTTTTCCTAATTACACAATTTCAGTCTTGAGAGGTGGACAAGACTCTGCTGATAGGCTGAATCATGTATATTTGGAAATTCTCAATCTTTTAAAGATTACAGCCTTCAAATATTGTAAGCACATTTTGATCAGCCTTTGCACAAAAAAGGAAAAGCTACGAGAAACTGTAATATTCTTTTGACTGCAAACCCAGGCCAAGATTTAGAACAATAACTGCAGTGAACTAATAAATGGATTGATTGGACAAATTTCCACCTACCTTTGCAAAGACTGTCTTCACATAAATGGGTAAGTCTCCATGGGGACTGCCATAGCCACCCACAATACTAAAGCCAAGGCCATCTGGTCC
This sequence comes from Vidua chalybeata, assembly GCF_026979565.1. Taxonomy (NCBI): domain Eukaryota; kingdom Metazoa; phylum Chordata; class Aves; order Passeriformes; family Viduidae; genus Vidua; species Vidua chalybeata. The sequence goes on along the minus strand of NC_071570.1, from coordinate 19,585,932 downwards.
TCTGTCCAGAGTAATGGTCTTGTACTGAGGAGGTCTAAGAAAAGGTAAAAGAGTATTTTGTCTGAAATTCAGATTTGACACATAGAATATTTAACAAAAAACATTATTCTTCTTAAGCTAACCAATACATTTCTCTTTCCACTATAACTACAAATACTTTTGTTATAACTGGCTATTTCAGTTAATTTAAAACTCTGTAAATTACATAATGCTCATATTATTATACAAAAGCAGCTATTTCAAATACACAGCTCAGGGTATAGTTATGGCTGCTATGTGCCACCAACAGTGCTTACTAGTGAACTAGAGAGGCATTGCCAGTATCTCCAGATTCCCTAAAATCTATTTGAAAAATCCTGTAATGTCTAAAATTAGCTCAAATAGTTCATCCTATTAAGGTTTAATTGCTTCTCTCCTAATAAATGACTGTGTATTTGTATGTATGTGTTTATAATACAGATCATTTATAGGTGTATTTCCCCACATATACTTTGATAGTAAGAAATTTTGGAATTCTACTTTTCAAAGTAGATATGTGTGGCTAAATAATACTTCTTCTCTTTCCTCTTTCCTAAAAGCAAAAATGCCTCAGATTTATGACAGAGTTTGACACAAAACTTTTTTACATAATACACCTTGCAGAATACCAGAAGCAGTATACCTTGTATACCAGAAACTTCTGACACTCCTGATTGCCCAGCACTAGAGAGCACACTGCAGAAACACAGATACAACATTGCAAAGAGAATTTCTGGGTGTATCAATTAATCCTAGCTACCCAATCTCAGTGAAACAATAGAGGCTGTAGAAGAAATCAGATCACATAACAAGTCTACAGAGAGTCAAAAAATTTTGCAGCACAGCAAATTGCATAATGAAAAACACAGAAAAGGTCCTATGGCCCACAAGTCTCATGTATACCAAATATGTTAATCATGATTAAGCCAAAACTGTCATCCATTATTTGCTAGAATTTGTAAGGTTTATAGGTTGATTAACATCTAAAGTAACAGGCTATAGACGCTGTACATTCTATAGTTACTAACCCTAAATCATCCTGAAAAATGCCAGTTGAAGTTAGTCCTGCAAATGAAAGACTGGGCATAGGCGGATCCTGTTGCTGACCAGTTATGACACTCACTTCTCCTCCAGCTACAACCTAGGAAGAGAGGTTGGAAATCAGTGATATAAGAATGCTGACACTAAAATAGTTCAATGTAGCAGCTGGCTAAACAATATTCAGAAAATGTTCAAAATGTCACTGAGGATGTTTTTACCTGCAACTCAATAGTGCCTGAAGCATTTTTTAAGATATTAACAGCTTGGGAATGAGTCATGCCCTCAGTAGATGTTCCACAGATGCTAACAATCCTGTCCCCAACCTACAGAAGAAAATGCAGAAAATCTAACTTAGTTACATAGATTTATTTGTCCCTTTCAACAATAGCAGAACTATGAAATGGCCCAGTACGAAGGCAGGTAATTCAACATCAGAATTAGCAAATTACACCGTTTTAGTGTAATCAGTGTAAAAAGTACTGATGCTTTACAGAATTGATCCTAAAACTCTAGAAATATACGTTAAAAAACAGAGATGCATTTTGCATGTCACCTGAAGACAGGCAGACTGATGTAGCAAATTATCATCAGAGATTTGGCTTCATCTTGAAGTAACATTTTCCAAGAAACCTGAATCAAATTCAACCACCTTTGATGCAGATTGGATACAGCACGCATTTAAGTACAGCTTCAGATAAAATCTCCCACTCTAACTCAGAGCATAAAATGTACTCTCTCTATCATAAGCATAGGAAACCTGAGAGATAAAACAGACTGCATACCTACAGGAATGACCACTCCACTCAGCAATGGCACTTGTTTATATAATGCATCCTTCTGAACCACTTTCTATGCTTTCTATTTTCACAAGCTGACTAACTCTAAGATCCAAGACTGCTTTAAGATCTCCTTTCTTAAGTTAGCACATGTCACCAATTATACTTTCCCCTGCTATCAATCTGAGTTCCTTTTTCATCAATCCAAACAGCAAGAATCCTTTCCATAGCCAGAAGCACTTAATGACTGTATCACTGAACTGCTGGTTTACTGTCTGTCTAGAGTAATCACATTACCCATGCAATCTTTACAGCCTTCTTAACAATTAACTTACTCTTAATTTCTGAGTCTGAGCTGCAACTCCATTTGGGTGCATCATGGCAATAAATATAGGAACATCTCCAAGAGGACTTCCTACACCTCCAGCAATGCTCACTCCTAGTGAATCTGTAGGGTTCTGTTATAGTAATGAAAAAAATATTAGATTTTCTGGGAAGAAAAACATAGAGAACTGTAGGCTTACCTCCAAAGATGGCTAAACCCCCTATTTTATGAAGATTAGAATTCGTGTGTCAAGCCAGTTTTTAAGCTTATATGCTTTGCATCACCTCAAGAAAGCAGAGAGACCAGAATGGATGTTTCTTCTTCTCAGTGGTAGGTGAAAATTTGCCAATTTAGTTGTGTGTTTTATCTTAACCAAACTAAATAATTACAGAATTCAGACTCTTAATGTCAACACAGAGTTCTGAGCAAGGAAAACCAATGAGATGGGATTCCTGCCCTTAATACTGTCTATATGAATATCCTGTTATGAATCTCCTGAAGACTAGAATTAATCTTTATGCTCCCCCTAGTGCCCAAATGTTGAAGAGCAAAACCAGCTGCTTACCACTGTACCACACCCAAATACCTCACTGTAAAAACTGCTATTGCAAACTGCTATTTGCAGATTCTACTGTAAAAAGAATGGCTGAATACAATCTGTGTAATCAAGTGAACTAGATGCCAAGCAAAAACAAATAAATATAAATATTTTGGAAAATAAGATGCAATTTGTGACTAAGCTCACATGCATAATGAAGGTGACTGAAGTTCACACTTGAAAACCTGTCAGCTGTCATGCGAGAACCTACTCATTAAAAATATGTGTGAAGACAAATATCAAATACCAAAAAACAGCCTTCCAACTTTGGTACAATTCCCCTGACTTTACTACAACAGAGTCTGAATTTAACTCAATCTGATAACAATAAAACTAGGTCCCAATATCTCTTCCTTCTTTTTTTTCAACACAACTCATGAAGCATGCTAACATAAGTCACTTTACTTTACATAAAAATATAGGCAGTGGAGATCGTACAGTCCTGAACTGAAAAGAAAGACAAATTAATTTGCCTTTCCTAAAACAATGAATAGGCCTAGACTTCTTTCATTCTGTAAAGACACCTGTTGAAAACATCTACAAAACCTATTCCTGATATATGCCACTGCATGCTGCAACTTACCTTTTTTATTTCAACTGTTCTTAGTCCCTGTATTTCAGAAGCTGCTGTCAAATGAATTAAGATAAATTTAAAAAAAAGTTAAACTAGCATTCCTAGAAAACTTTTTCAATAAAGTCATCTAAGTCACTATGTTGATTCTAATTTTCTGCTTATTTGTTATATATATTTTACTCTGATTTTGATAGTGGCTGTCATTACAATAATCAGATGGAATACTTCTAAAATAGGTGAATCAACCATTTTCTCCATTTAAATAACTTTTAGAATAAGACTGCTAAGCTCAAATGGAATAGGAAAAAAACCATTATTTTCTAACAATAATTTGATCAGAAATAACTTTGTTCTAAATTTAAGCATGAGACAGCTATTCCACATGTATCTGGATTTCTATGAATGAGACAGCTTGTCATATGATGTATCTAGATTAAATAAAAATTATGGCTTAACTTAGATTGTCAATATCTAAACTGCTTATATTAGAAGTTGCTAGTTTCTTTTATAAAAAGCTAGGTAAGATATATATAAAAGATATATATGATGTACTGAGCAGTAATCGCTTCTACAGTGTTTTACTGCCTAAGGAATCACTTTGAGGCCTACATCACGTAGTTACAACATTTTAACAGAAGGATCTCAGCTACCAGTTCACATGTATAAAATACTGAAAGCACCAAAAAACTCTCCAACTTACTGGTATGCCTCTTTAGGCCACTTTCAAAGACCTCAGGTGCACCGGACCCAGAAACTGGGAAACTGAATGATGAGAAACTGCCACTTCCTTCACTGACCTACACAGTGTTAGAGTGGGATTAGAGAGGAGCTTAAATGACTCAGCTACTAAAAGTAAAACTTTTATTCACTGTATTCATTTTATTTTCTGCAGTATTTTATTTTTCCTGTGCCCAGGAAAACTCTGCTCAGTTAAAACTGAGTCAGAGAACTCCACAAATTTTTTGGTCACTGTAGATAGCTCTTTTCTGGAGCATCATTAGACCAACAGAGACTGGCAAAGCTCTGGCAAAGCTTTGAAGTGCTTCTTCTGAGGGCCAACAAGGTCCTGGTATTTGCACCTTCTATCACCTTATAGAGATCTTGTAATGCAAGTTAGCTACAAGTACAACAGTAAGGACAGAATACAGATATTAGTATATCCTCATGTGGGCTCTCATATCTTCAGCTACTGCATCAGCTGCAACTAAGATTAGGCTCTCCACTCAACTCGACCTGCACAATTTCCAAGAAGATTTTCACTATACTTGAAGGGCAAGTAAAGGAACAACATAGTTCCTAGTGAGAATAGTCCACTGACTGTGACACATTCTTCAAAACATTCAACACTGTGAACTTCATCTTAGAGTAAGACCAGCCAGGGTCTGCAAGTTTTCATGCTGTTTAGCAATACTAATTCTGAAGAGAGCCTAAAATGTCAGTCTTATCTAGCCTTAAACTGCTCACTTGAATTTTAATTATGTCTTAAAACTATTTATATTTAATACTTGATAATTTTCATCCCCAGTTCACAACCAAAGGAAGTTAAGGTGATTTTTGAGCTTTCAGAACAGTAGCTCCTACTGGATAGAATCACAGTGCAAGCTGCTATGCCATGGAACATGCTTTCAAATACAGAATTGATGTGAGGTTGTAACAATTCACCAACAGACCAAAAATAAAATAAATAAGAGAAGACTGATGGAAAGACCACAGGTTTCCTGCTTCTGGCAAGCGAGACTACAGTAAGGACATACAAGGAATTGAGAAATTCTCTAAGCTTACTGAAGCAATAATCCACTGCATGCCAACTCCTCTGACAGTAACTATGACATTTAAAGTTGACTCTAACTTCTTCTGGTATTGATGAGAATTGGAGTTCTCTACGCTTCCAAGCTGGAGCCTGCAGCAAAGTCATTTCTGGATTATATTTTTGGCTGGATCCTGTCTATAACAGATACAATTTGCTAACTGAACATATAAAATGGCTACTGAAGAGCTGCAGATTTTTTCATCTTGGATCAGGCATGTGAAAAATAATTGTTATAATAAAACTGATCTTTCTATTTGCTTTCATTATTTAACATTATTTCTCCTAAACTAACCAGTTTTATAGTTACATACCTGGCTGCTCTGAGATGTTCTCCTTTCAGAGTGAAATGGCCCAGCTTTTATTCTTCCAACCTCTAGTCTTACTGTACCTAAGGAACACTAAAGAAACAGTTGCTTGTAACATCACTCTTCTGTCTACAAGACTAAAACCTACTTTTTTAGTGACTTTGTAGGGAGTGGAAGAAGAAAAAACACATGGACAGATGGAAAAAAACCCCATGGACTAGCAATCCTGAAATAAGCACTTTGCAGATAGAGTTCATGGTAGGACCAGTGACACACATAAAGTACACCACAGTACTCAATACTAAGCAGGATACTTATTTAATACTGGATTAATCAGTATTACAATGCAGACATGAAAATCATATAAGAGGAATAATTCTATTACCTTACACTTAATAAGGAATAGCTTCTGAACTGCAATTCAACATACAATTGTTACAATAAAAACTAAAACCAGTGTAACACCTCCAAGTCTTAATCATTATTTCTCTTGATATGACTGAGAACATGGTAATTAAAGTGAAAGTTACTCATCTCTCTCAAACTTTTGAAATTATCTGTTACTCTGGATAGACACCAACAAAACTAAGAGATTTTGGGCAGAAAATTTCCTAAACATCTATAGTTTAAGTGAACTTTCTGCATCTGACTTCCAGCAATAAGCTGTGTGATATGGACTGACTGCACATTGGAAAGTTCTTTCACTAGCCTTTAAGATTTTAACTACTCTGTTGAGTATTCACATGTCTAAATAAAATGCAAGTCTCAGGAGAAAATTCACCCTGCAATTAAATATTTCAAAATCAAGACATTATTTTGAAATAAAGGAAAAGTTATTACCACAAGGCTAAGAAAATTAGACTTTCAACATAATGCAAGTAGTGTCAAGAGAAGGCATCAATCTGCAATGCATTGATACAGAAATTTCAGTTTTGTTGTTATTTTGATATTTTTTCTTTTACTGGGAAGTTGTCAGTGGAAACTTCTGCATTCAAATAATTTAATGACATTGACTTTACTTGTCATGTTTTAACTTTATAATCCTAAAAGAGATTCACCCATTTGTCTTAAAAATCCATAGTAATAGGCCAATATATCAAAACCAACCAGACATTTCCATTCAAACAAAGTTTCAATACCTCATATTCTGTTGCTATTCTCTTAGGAATGACACTAAAAAAGATTTATTACTAAATAATTTTTTATTTTATAAATAATGTTGACTTCTCAATGTCCTGGAAAAGACTTGATCAAAGTTCAGGCAAAACCTGAGCAAAAAATTTGTCTTCGCTTGTATGAATTTAGTCATATTAACCATATGGACAACTCTTATTCAAAGTGGAAAATTGAGGAAATATGTACCTAAAATTTCAACATCCTCACAAACCCACAAATGAGATTTTAAAATGATATGTGAAAGTAGGAGGTAATACTTTCCAATGGGACTTGTGAATAAATCAATTCCCATTTAGTTTTACTACACCTTTCTCTCTGTTCCTAAATTCTTCCATTTGACAGATCCAGTAAGTTTAGTGAGGGAAAAAGCTGATAGTCTTTTCCCATACTTTAGGGGATACTTCAAAAGAAACACTGCAAGAACAAACAGAATTCTCAAGACTGATGACACATTCTATTTGTCTCATTCTACTTAAAATACATAGGAATTTTCCAAAGATTATAGAATAATTTTCTACCAAAATACATTTTAGGCAGCTCAAGACAATTCACTCTAGATCCTACTCTCCATTCTGAATAAAATCGAATGGATACCTGAAAACAGTGACTGCTTACATGTGAGTGACCATGTTTTATTCCACTTACACTATGTGAACAAAACGATTATTAACAATAATATGTCTAAGATATTTTAAAAGCCCATTTCTCAGGGCTACGACAATTAACTACAAGTACTACTGAGCAATGATGAAGTACTTAAAATGTGAATGTGGGATCAATTACATACTCCAAAATGCTTGTCAAAATGAAAGAAATTTCCCACATGAAAAGGCATTTTTATTCAGAGAGTTACAGCATACAAAGAAGAAACGTTATGTTCTTAAATAAAATTTAAAAACTATCATGTAAGAAGGGAAAAGTACTATAACCAAAGAAGAGTATACTAACAAGTTCAGTGTCACAACATAGATCCTGTTCTGGCATTCTCACTAATGGGCACATGCTGAAAATACAGAAGTCCTCCTATCTCCCTTTCTGACCACTGCTCTCCACCAGGATCCTTGCTTGCCAATAAATCCAAAACCTCAAGGACCTGTTCAAGATCTGGAAAAATACACCTTTGAATATGAGTGTTAAGAAGCCTGACCATGTGCCTATGTATCCAAGAGATAGCTATAATTAGCATCTGTTCATTTTTTTCCAGTGAAACAGTTTTCCACTGAAAATGCTGACTCAGTGGAATCCTTACCATGCAGCATGTCTCAAAAACTGAGACTGAAAAACAGACAGCTGGGTTTCCTGGCAGACTACAGGAAATATTGTGTATCTGACTTCATTCTGATTTGCAAATAGGGGAAGGATATCAGAAAAAATAGTTATCAAGAATAGTTGGCTCTAAGAGCTGCAGGTAGTTACTTCAGCAAACTCTGAGAAAGTAGTTTCTTATACCAAATGTTTGGTCACTGAAAAACCCCTTATATTATTTAATGGATATAAAGTGGCACAAGACATACAAGACACAAGACATACATTTAATTCATTAAATTATTTGAATTAGATTAATGTCTCCTAGTAGACTAGGTTAATCAGAGTCCCATCCAACCTGGCCTTGTACACTTAAGATTAATGTCTCCTAGTAGACTAGGTTAATCAGAGTCCCATCCAACCTGGCCTTGTACACTTCCAGGGATGGGGCATCCACACTTTCTCTCGGCATCCTATTCCAGTGCTTCACCATCCTCTAATAAAAGAATTTCTGCATAACAAGTAATTAAACTTACTCTTTTGGTTTAAAACCATATCCTCTTATCCTGTCACTAAAGGCCCTTGTAAACAAACTATGAAAGTAGTCATTTTTAGCCATTTTTAGTCATTTTTAGTCATTTACTACTCTGCTGAATTCTCCATCATTTGAAGTCAGTTCTGCGTATCTTTCTGAAAATGCAAAACAGTTAACCAGCTACCAGTGTGTTCGACAAAATACAGTGTTAAGTTTTTGGTTGTTCTAGGTGATGGTATTCTATAAAGGTCTTCTATATGTTCATAAATATATGGCTTTCTGCACCACCACTACTCCCAGTTTTATCAGGCAAAATATCAAAATCTGAATACTCTAGATTTCAGGAAGCATAAATTTGGAACCCGAAGTCATCTCACTGACATCTCAGTAACAGTCTGATCTCAGTTTGAATATAGTTAAAGATTTCAAAAAACCTGATCTCAATTTTTCACTCGTATCCATCTTCTCTTTTCCCAATACCTTTAGCAAAGCTGCAACAGCCTCCTGGTTAGCATTTCGGACATCTTCTCCATTCACTGTCAATATCTGGTCTCCTTGCATCAATCTCCCATCTGTATCTGCTATTCCTCCTTTGACAATGTCTGACACAAAAACACCTGTGTCATTTCTGTAAATACACACACAAATTTTGTATTATAGTATTGTTTGACGGTCATGTTTATGGCTTGCTATTGGGAACACAAATAAACATTGTCTCATTTTCCTGTTGAATAACACTGGCTTAGTTCCTCCAGGGAAGACTGGTTAGCTTAAGTACAAAAATAAGACGTACAGCCTTCAAGCCTACAAGATCTGAGCACCAGATCACAAAGAAACATAAGCAAGTTCCAGACACTGAATCTCCATGTAAATTACATACCTTTTCCCAACAATACTCAGCCCAAGGCCTTTACCAGGCTTCTTCTGGAGCTCTATATTCAGCACATCATACATGTCTTCCTCCTTGTACTGGGCTTCATCTCTGTACACAGTCAGGCGAACTTTTTGGGGTGTCTGACGGAGGACATTAATGGCTTCATCATGTGTGGCATTCCTGAGGTCAATTCCGTTCACCTGCAATGAAAGTGTACAATGGTAAATTGTGCAGCACCTTCCAGCAGACAAATACAAAAGGCTTCGCCAACAATGAAAATAAAAACAACCAAGAAATCACCATGCCTCTAGTATCTGATCACCAGCCCACAGTCGTCCATCTTTAGATGCTGCTCCTTCTTCATATACCTCATGGATAATGATTGCTCCCTGTCAACAAAAAAACATAAAATTGTATGTTGAAAGAACAGGCACCATTTTGAACCACAAGTAACTGAAAATTGCTACCATAAGTCATCGGAAAAGTCAGATGGAATAAAAGTCAGATGCATGATGAAAAAATTATCAAAATATTTACTAAGCTCATTTATACTTTTAATTTTAGAAAGGGCTTTTTTCTTATTTTTGCTTCTTTTGTGTCTTTCTATAAATTCTTTAGAAACAAATGACAAAAAATCTCTTCTATCAGACTTTATTTTCATTACTGTTATTTCACATGAGAGACACAGATATTTTTCCAACTAACCAGCAAAGTGTCTGCTCCTCCAACAATGCTCAGACCAAGACCAGTCCGCCCTTTGGAGATATCAATGGTTGTTTCACATCCAGGAATGATGGGACAAGTAGTTGGGTCGGACGTTAACATAGCTGGAGTTGAAGACCTGCTTGTGTCTAAAACAACAATGAAACATCCTAGTTACAGCAACAGAGTTCAGTATTAGGAAAGTGACTTTAAAGCAGCATTTTTCAGAGTTCACTGACAGCTGTACAGATGTAACTGAACAGCTGATCCACAGAGAATGATGCTACCAATTCTCCCTCCTCCTCTGAGAAGTACTATCCTGTAGTTTTATTTGCCATGCCCTCTGTAGTTTTTAGTCTGGATTATAGTCTGGACAGCCAAAGCAGATATTGTACACAACATACTCTATTTAGGATAGAACTTAATTTAAACACCTATATGATGTGCGCATCGCTTGAGTTATTACTAACTTAGAAGTGTCTTGCTTAACCAATGAATATCATCCATCAAGAACATCTTGACTCTCCACTATGAAGGAGAAGAGCCAAATGTGGCTAGTCATAAATGGCAAGACAGTCTCAACCACATTTTTTCCACAAAAAATGACATGATTTTTCTCCCTCACCTAAAGGAATGCCTTTCACTTAGTTCTAGACAACCACGACAGAGGCACCTGCTGCATGTCTGAGATGGAGGAGAAAATCCTTTCATCCTCCTGCCTCTACAATAGGAAGCCAAGAGGTAGGTCTTCAGTATGGGGGCACAGTGCTTTATTTATACATATATGAATATGTAATCTGGAAATATTAGAATTGCAGAAGACAGCTCAGTGCATACAGAAAGGGAAAACTTACAAGCTGGATCTTTGTTTTTATGTTACAACCCCAGTGAATGCCGACATACAAGAAAAACATTACTTTTGACTGCTTCTGGTTCTGGTGAGCTGGAAATGGGGAAAGCTGCTGGTGGTTGCATATTCCTCTTCTCTGCTGGGACAGTGCTGGGAAGGGCTGGTGCTGTACTCAGGTTATCTGTCTCTGCTGGGTTGATTGTAAGCCTCACCACAGATTTGGATGTCTTCAGGAGGCTAATAAACTGAATGATAAAGAGAAAAGCCTATGAAAACTGTAACCGGATTGTTCAGTTTCAAACCAAAGATAAAGCAGAATAACAGTTCTGCAAACTGGAGCTACTTGTCACAATCCTGCAGGTTTTCTCACAAGGAACAAACACAAATATTCATGTTTTGTCTAAGAAACCTTTTTCCATGAAACTTTGCCAAACTATACTAGATGAGAATATGGCAGTCTTTCAGTGACTTCTCTAGACAAAATACTATATTGTATAGCAATTATTAGAAAAACAGTAATATTGCCTTTTAATGCTGGGTGGAGCCCAATTCTGATCTCACAGACGTCAATGCCAAAATATCTACTGAACTTAAGAAATGTGCAACTGTCATTCTGGAAGAAAAACCTGAAAGTACTACCTGAACTATGAAGGGAGACACAGACACCAGGGTGTAATGCAAAATCTAGTTCAAAGAGATACTGAAAACCCTTTAAAATCAATTGCCATCTTACAGAAAAGACACCAAATCCTCTTGAGACTTTACATTTCAGTAGAGATATTTTCAGAAATTACTTACTCAGTCTCTGTTCTTACAAAGCTTACCAACCCTACCTCCTTACAGGCAACTTCACTATCTCTTACTTATTTGTTGCCTCAGAGATAGCAGCACATCAAAGAGTAAGATTGATGCTTTCCTAATTGCCCTTTAACAAACAGAAAGTAATCTACTCATGCCTAAAGAATCACTTTTCTTGGTAGCATGGTAGGTGCTAGAAAAACAGCCTCCTTGATTTACTACAGAACCCAAATTGAGTTTGCAGAGCTAGAAGCTAGAAATAAATCTTGTTATTTAAGAATGGAGATATTTTTCTCCAAAGGTTTGAAATACTATGCTTGGAATATAATGAGGCTGTTACTACAGACAATTCCCATGGATAAGCTTAGTTTATGACTTGATTTACCACTGATACAAGTCACTTGTGCAAATTTACACATATTAGTTTTACTGGTTCTAACACCTTTCAAGTGGACTACCTGTGCAGAGTCATTACTGAGCAATAGTTCATGGCTTTTATCACACTACCAAGTGTCTCTCAGTCATGAGGTCTGAACCACAGGGAAAATAAAATCACATTTGAAGCAGAGATAGGAGGATTCATGTAGCGCACTAATGTAAAGTAACAGTTGAGCTGTAAATTTATCAGGTTTTATCTTATTTTGCAGTAGTTTCCTTATCCAGACAGTGCCTGCAGATCTTTGGTTTTTTTAGCCAGCTTTGAAAATTAAGTATACTCATGAGAACCTCACTAGTTTAAGACACAATCACCTCCTACATTAAGCAGTGTGCTTTCTGCAACATTCCTGACACTTCAGAAGCACCTTTTCTACAGGATATCCTACAACAATTTCATCATCCACTGCCAGAATCACATCTCCAACTTTGATACGTCCATCCTGGAAAAACATAAAATAAAAAATATGAACTATGGATGCTACTCCAAAAAACATTCTTCATTCCCTAATCAGATTTTAAATGTTCTCACACCTTTGCAGCCGCACCATGATCTGTTAAGCTTTTAATTACTACTCCATTAGTTGTGTCTTCTTCACTAATGGCAATTCCAAAGCCTCCTTGATCCTGGGGCAAACAGAAAAAAATGCAAATGGTTAAGTACCATGACATCAAAATGTTAGAATACAATCACTAAAGACTAGTGAAGCCTACTGACATATCAAGTCTGAGGTTTCACAATGCACCAATACTTTTGTTTTAAACTATTTCTGGAATAGAGTCTGCCAAACAAACAGTATACTGACTACCAAGATAAATCAGAAACACTTCTAAATTCAAACCCACTCCTTTGAAACTTTCAAGGTAAATTGTGATTCAGTTTTTACTTTGAACAATTAGGACATTGATTTTACCTGAGGAACCATCAGTAGATGGTTATAAGAAGTTGGACAAACAGTACAAGAGAATACTTCTTCCAGAGACACAAAGCAATTAGCAAATCAAAAACAGTCTTTCTGTGAGGAAAACTTTGGGGTCCATTCCCAAAAAGGAAAAGTAGATCTCTAGAAATCTCTTTTCCAACTTCTAGTAACTAGGAGACTGTTTGCTGTAAGAGGGACAGCATTACAAAATTGAATGGCTACTGAATAAAAATGTGACTGATGTAAACTCAGTACATACCTTAGGAAGTTCCACATACTGAATGTTTTTACACGAGCTTAAGTCAGAAAATGCACTTGGGTTTGCAACACTGATATCCATCTAAGAGAAAAATAAAATGTAACTTTAAGTGGCTATATCCAACATTTTGCACCAAAACAAAGTGTGCAAATATTTAAAGTGAGTCTGCTCATTTTTTAGTTTTGCTTAAACTTCTAAAACTCTATTGATGGTAATATTAGACTTACTTCATAGTATAGAAGAATATAAAATGAAACAAAATTGATCACAGCTGTACTAAATTTAGCAATTACTAAAATCTCACTTGTTTTTCTATGGGTTTCCTTTTCTTTTACTGTATTTCCTAAGCAGACAGGCTCCTCCTCTATCCAGAACAATGTTAGTATTTTGGTCAAACAAGAAAAACTAATATTTACTTTACCTCTTGATGTTGAAGTGTCCCTGAAGTACACTGTGAAGCCTCTACTGACTTTGCAGGGCAAACGGCCATCTGATTTACTGCATCCTTGTTTCTGCAATACAGTTAAAGAATGTAGTAAGAAGGCAATAGTACCACCCGTATTTCTTAGGACAAGTTAAGTCTGGTTCTTAATTTCTGGCACTCACAATACAAATATGAAACCAGAAAACTGCAAGACATATTTAACAAGTAGTAAGACTGTCTTCAAAAGCAATGTTACCAAAATTAAAAATAATAAACACTGTGTGAAACTTGAGCACATTAAAAATTAAACTTTTTCAGCCAAACCTTTAAGCAGAATTTACCTTATAAAGATTATTTTAACTTTAGATGGTGCACATTTGATTATTGAGGATGCATTCTGATGAGTCCTTCCATAAAGGATTTGGCCATTTATCTAGATAAGGAAAGGTAGCAATTATTTATCAAAATATTTTAATTCCTTACACTTAAACTAATTTTTAAGCCTTAAAAAATTCTGAATCACTGACTAAATAGCAACTGTATAAAAAATAAGAGTTATGTTATGTCTGACTTTCACTCCCTTTTTTCAGTAAGCACTATAGTTTGACTTCAGACTAACAGTGTCACAGTGCTAAAAATGTCATTTTCTGAGTTATATCGGGTTGACTTGGCACATCATCTATTTTCACTTGCCATTGATCTCTTAATGACTGATGAGATGATTAAGCAGGGCCATGGGAAATTCTAACCATAGCAAATAAATTAATTGCTTATATCCTGCAATGAGATTCTATTCTTTATTGAATCTCAGGGACTTTGAATCCCTGAGGCAGGCACTTTATACACAGAAGTCTGAACACTGGTACATTTAGTAGAGTTTTAAACTAGATTTGATGAGGAAGAGGGAAGAGGTTGATAATCCAGATTAAGTGCCTCTATACCAATACAGGCAGCATGGGAAACAAGCAAGAGGAACTGAAACCAATTCCTCGATTGCACAAGAATGGTGCAATTCAAAGTCTATAATCTAGCTAGACTCATAGAAACCTGGTGGGATGAATCACACAACTGGAACATATCAATCAAGGGCTACAACCTTCTCAGAAGAAAGAGGCTGGGAAGAAGGGGCAGCTTAGGAGCCTGTGGGTAAAAATGAAGGACAGCATCAGTGAGGGACACCGTGTGGATGGGGTCCACCACATGTTGCCTAATATCTGTGAGCCTGTTGACTTCTTGCTTCAAATACAGAAATCATCATGCTCACATGCTCTCATTCTGATGGGGGATTTCAACCACCTGCATGTCTGCTGGGAAAGTGGTACAGGTGACTGCAAGCAATCCAGAAAACTCCTTGAGTGCACTGAGTACAACTTCCTAGTCCTGATATTGGACAAACCAACCAGAGAGGCAGTGTTACTGTACCTGGTGCTCACCAGTGCAGATAAGCTTGTTAGAAAGAGTGAGACTGGAGGCAGCCTCGGCTGTAGTGACTTTGCCCTGGTTAAATCACTGATCTCAAGGAACATGAGCTTAGAAAAAAGGCAGAGCCAGAACTGACCCTTATCTTTAGAATAATGGACTTCCAGCTGTTAAAATAATTAGGGGATGAGATTCCCTCAGAAACTGTCCTTAGGGACAGAGGACCTCACTAGCACTGGTAGCTTTTTGAGGATACTCCATCCCTATGTGTAAGAAATCAAATTAGGCAAGCTGAAAACCAACATGGCTAAACAAGGATCTGCTCCTCAAACTGAGGAGTAAGAAAGAAATGCACAGCCAGTTGGAACTAGGGACAGATGATGTGGGAAGAGTACATGGATGGATGTAGAGATGGGTTTAGGAATACTAAGGGAAAGAAGAAAGAGGCTTTGGCAAGGGATGCAAAGAGTTATCAGAAAGGGTACTATAAAAGTAAGGGGTCAGAAAAGAAAGACCAAGGAGAGTGTACCTCCCTGACAATCAAGAATGGACAGCTGGTGACAATGGATATGGAGAAGGGTGAGGAACTCCAAAAAGTTCTTCACTTCTGTCTTCAATGACAGTCTAGCTTCTCATATATCTCAATTTACTAAACCTCTAGGTGGGGTTGGGAGGAGCATAGTCTCTCCCACTGTAAGCAAAAAGCAAGTTTGAAACCACTTGATGAAACTGAATAGGCACAAGTCAATGGGGTCTGATGATCTGCAATCCAGGTTCCTGAGGGAACTGGCTGATATAGTTGCCAAGGCACTCTCCATCCTACTTAAGAAGTCACAGAGGTCAGGTGAAGTCCCCAGTGACTGGAAAAAAGAAAACATCACTCATATTTCTTGAAAGTGGAGAAAGGAACTTCCAGGAAACCACACAGACCACTGAACCCCATATCTGTACCTGGGAACATCATGAAGCAGATCCTCATGGAAGCAATGTTAACGCACATAGAAGACAAGGAGATTATCTGAGACAGCCAGCACAGCCAGTGACGTCTACTTAAGCCTATGTAAGGGCTTTGACAAAGTTCCACACAATGTCCCTATCTTCAGATTAGAGAGAGAGAGATTTGAATGGTGGACTATTTGGTGGATAAGAAACTGGCTGGATGGAGGCAGCCATAGAGTTGTGATCAATGGCTGTGTGTCCAGGTGGAGGCTCCTGACAAGTCGGGGCTCTGTCCTGGGACTGTTTAATATCTTTATCAATGAAACAGATGAAGAGATCAAGTACACCCTCAGCAGATTTGCAGATGACATGAAGATGAGTGGTGTAGCTGATACGACATAAAGATGGGATGCCATCTGGAGAGGCCTGGACACAGTTGTCAAGTAGGCCTGTGGGAATCTCATGAGGTGCAACAAGTCCAGTTACCAGGTGCTGCACCTGGGCTGGGGCAATTCAAGATAAGAGTATGGACTGGGAACATTGAGAGCAACCCTGTAGAGAAGGACTTTGGGATTCTTGTGAATGAAAATCTGGACATGACCCAACACTCTAGGCTTACAGCCCAGATGGCCAATGACATCCTGGGCTGCATCCAAAGAGGTGTGACCAGAAGGTCAAGGAAGCTCTACTCTGCCCTATCTCAAGTACTGCATCCAGTTATGGAGTTCTCAGCACAAGAAAGATGTGGATCTGTCAGAGCAGCTCCACAGGAAGGCCATAAATATGATCAGAGGGCTGGAGTACCTCTCCTGGGAAGACAGGCTGAGAGAGTTGTGGTTGTTTAGCCTGGAGAAGAGAAAATTCTGGGGAGACATTATTGCAGCCTTTCAGAACTTAAAAGGGGCTTACAAAAAAGAGGAAGAGTAACTTTTCACATGGGGTGATAGGGTTATGACAAAGGGCAATAGTTTTAAACTGAAAGAAGAAAGTTTTAGATTAGATGTCAGGAAAAAACTCTTTACCCAGATGATAGTGAGGCACTGGAATGGGTTGCCCAGAGAAGCTGTGGATGCTCCATCCCTGGAAGTGTTCAAGGCCAGACTGAATGGGACCTGAGTAACTTGATCTGGTGGTTGGCAACCCAGGCCATTAAGGAAGACTTGCAAGTAGACAACACTTAAGGTCCCTTCCAACCCAAGCCATTCTAGACTCCACACTTACTATTTGAACATGTGACCTGGCAATCTTTTTTCTATTTGGCAGAGCAGACTAGTCACTATAACACCTTGAAGCACCTACAATTCAGACAGGAGAGGAGCTATCAGTGTGAATTTGCATGTCACTAAGGCCATTATTTGCTTGCATTTTATTAGTTGCATTTTTTCTTGAAAATAGAAAAACAAAGTGCTGAAGTTAACTCAAGAAAAGAGGAATGACTGAAAAAGGACAGTTTGGACCTACACAAAGGGAAAGCAATAAAATGCACATAGGTAGCACTAACAGAAGCAGAGACACAGGAAACCAAGAGATGCAAGACACTGTACTGAGGGCTCAGCATAACACCAATCACCTCCTATGCAGGGTGTGTGCACCAGACATGGTCATAGAAATCCTGAGCCCTGTCATTTACACTGGAGTTCACAACCCAAATGCAGCACTCCCTCCAGTGCATGCCACAGCCTTATGAAAAATACATGGTCAGGCTGCCAAGTGGAGGAATGGGCCTCAATAGCTGATGGACAGCTACTTGGGAATATAGGGAGCAAGCTCAGATGTCTCTTCTCAGAGGTGGTTGAGGCAATTTCTTAGCATTAGTCTGCAAATTTATAATGCAGAGAGTAACCAAGAAATCACAAGACTATAGCTTCAGACAGACATGTGCCAACATGTTTTCAGAATATTCCACCTCTTCCACATTGGGATTTTATAAATAGATGCTTCAAGTGAACTGTCTCATAACATTGGAGTCTGCAACAAATTTCCCTCCATGAGACTTGATCCACAGTGCCAAAAATCCCTTAATTTCTTTCCTAGTCTGCAAATTCCAGCCTATATAATTTACTCTCTCAATGTCTCCCTCAAGCTTTTTTTGGATTCACCATTCCCTCTCTGTACCATTTTGTTAGTACATCCTCAAACACTTTCACATATAGCTTTGAAATTACACAAAACAATTCTGTGAGGGTAACGTTACCTACTACTATCAGAAAGAATGGTAAACGCTATAGTAGAGAATACATCTCCAAGTATCATCAATTGGGCTGTGGGAATATAGAAACATAAATTATGCTCACACATGCACTTGAAATGTTAGTTGCATGTTTAGTGGTTCGGTCACTCCACTCCACTAGAAAACAGCACCCAAAAATATAATGAGTTAGAAGTCCATGATAAAAATAGATCTGTTTCCCTAGTTTAATTTCAACTCTCTGTGTTACACAACATAAAAATATTCTGCTACTATCACACTTCTAGTAAACAGGGAAGTAATTAGAAAGTCTAGAGTACTCCACAGATGGATGGACTGGAGGACTTCAATATTTTTTACCATCTGCAAATCACTGCCGTTCCACACGTCTCAGTAACTCAGAAACAGCTGTTGTCCCACATTTCTATTCAACACATCTTCATTCAGAATTGCAGAATCTTACGAGTTGGAAAGGACCCATAAGGATTACTGAGTCCAACTCTAAAGTGAATGGTGCATACAGGGATCTAACCCAAAACTTAGTGTAATTATAACCAGGAAAAAATCTGCTACACTTATTTGGCATAGATCAGAAGGAAAATCTTATAGCATAGTGATATGAACTTGGATAAACATGGGATTTCAAAGTCTACAGAAACACATACATATTTTGGCAAGAATCTGGTATTTGAAGTCAGTACATTTGGGCTTCAGTATAAATTGCAAAAACTCACCTCTAGCAATTCATCTGCAATCTGTAACCTGCCATCTTTTCCAGCTGCTCCATTTGGATCAATTCCCACTATAAAGACACTCATCCTGGATCGGTCTTTGTTACCAGCAAGACTAAGTCCCAGACCTGTCTTTCCTTTTTCCAGTTCAATCATGTGTAGCTCCCCTGGTAGATTTCCGTAGCGATGCACGATCTTTTCTAAATGTAAAAGTGTGGGTAGCAGAGGTTGGATTTACATTAGAAAGTTTCACAAATTACCTAAAGAGTCAAAATCAGTGCTCAGTGTGCAGTATCTGACAGAAGAATCCCAAAATGGATGATTAAATTTTCAGTGTAAACCAGTAAACCACACCTTCTTTTAAACTAAGCCTTAGGTGATTTATAATAGTATTTCTAGCTTCTTGTTTTCCTTATACCTTCAGAAAATATTATCACTTTTCTTAAAAAAGAATTTACACACAAAAGAAGTAATCTTCTCTCCAGTAACACTTTCAGGTAACAGATACTATCACATTGGTCACTGCCAACAGTTACCTGGAGTACACTGAAATTCTTCAAGTAGTCCTACATAGAATTGGGACCATGGAGAAAAAAAAAAAGATTGTGGTGCAATGAAGAAAAAGAAATGAGTTTTATATTTTACTATGTGCATCTGACCAAACACAACTAAAATAGCAACTTAGCACCCAAACCATGACACACATGAGAAAGAAGCAGGACAAACTGCATGCCCCCATGCTGCATCCTGGGTTTCAGTTCAGATTAGGGGTTCTGATAAATGTTAGTTAGCCGGTTCTGTGTACCCCTGTGTACCCCCATGTTCCCCCCACGGTGGTCCACTCCGGGTCACTTACCATTGGAGCATCCCCATGCCAGTCCTGTAACCACCCCCCTGTTCACTCCTGAGAGTTCTGTGTTTGTTACCCCATCAATGCATTCTCTATTTGTCCCGGAACCCTGTACACACCCCTGTCGTGTCCCCATTGGTTGCCGCAGTCTATGTCACTCCCCCATTGCCTGTCCCCATGGGATGAGGGGGGCTTCCACCCCCATCGGCCCACCCTCTGTAAAACCTCATGAGTCCCTTTGTTCCCCGCCATTTCTGTCCACGCGGGTGCTGGGGGCAGACTATAAAAGCTCTCCAGCCACGCAGGACAGAGTGGACGTTCCTTCGCCTCTTTGCCTCATCCCAGCACCAGTTACAGAGCGCGGCCAGCCCCATCCTGTGCGCTGAACGCCACAGCGCCCAGGCCACGCGGCACCCCGGTCCGGCTGAGAAACAGCGCCTTTAGCCGGGCTCTCCAGAGCTGCCCCGGACCGGGGAAAGGAACGTGACGCCACACCCCCACACCTGTGTCTTTTACAATGCAATTTTAATACTAAGCATTTCAAATATTATCACAGGAAAAACTTACTCCAGCTGTAACCAAACTCATCCTCCTTTTCCACATCTTCTGGGACTCTGACAGAAGATGACTGTGCAACATCAGAGCTCATTCCTGAAAATGCTGAAGGAGGGGGCAGAGGCAGGTTACAAAGCAAAGTCTTTTCTGGTTCTGTGTCAGACTGACCAAATGCCTGTGGAGAATAAGAAAAATGAAGTGGCTAAGAAGATGCAGGCTCTCTGCAGGGCAAACTAGTACACAAAAATGTCAAAATGGCAATGACTATAGCTTCAAAGTTTCAATACCAAGCAGCTGAAACTCTAAATTAATAACAGTGCACAGAAAGGTGGAGAGATCAAAGACAGAAACAAACACCAGGCAAGGTAAGAAAAAACATCACTCCAAAATGTATCTGGAAGCAAATAATTCACAGTAAAAGCCCAATTCAGTAAAGTTTTATGTGTCATTTTATGTTTCAGAAAAAGACTTTTGTGAAGACTCAAGTGCTTTTGTTTTAATACCAGATTTGTGAAAGATTTATAACCAATTTTACTTTTAAGAGTCATCACATATAATTTCCTAACCATCATATGCTTAGTAAGCCAAATATGAGAAAAGAGAAAGTAAAAAAAAAAAAAGCTGTGAATTTTCAAAAATACCTACAGAAAAAAAAAGCAACTGGAATATTAACTAAAAAGACAGTTAAAAACCAAATTTAAACAGATGATAACTGAAGAAATCCATAGTGAGTGGACCTTTTCAGTCTCATCTACTAGTTTCCTACAAGCCACACAGAGAAGATCCAATAAATGTGGATACAGATTAAATCACAAGAGACAGATACTTTTGGTCTTGATGTGCTCTATTCATATTCACACAAAGTTATGAGGTATAAATGCACAACTACTGAAATATAATGATTAAATGCCCAAATCCACAGCCTTGAAAGCTTCCATTCAAGACTGTTTCCTTGAGGAATATGGAATAAGGAATTTCACTATGTGAAATTTGTGTAATTTTGCCTTGCTTAAAGTAAACATGTAAGCAAGAAAGCTCTCTCTTAATATCATCATTCTTTAGCTTATGTATGCCCAAGAGACCTTGATATTTGGCAGATCAGCTACTGAAGTAAACAAGAATTTTAAATGAAAACCAAGTTTTTGTAACACTCAAGTTTTCAGGTGTGCTGCCCTAGCTTCATAACCCTATTCTCATCATTTCAGTTCTCACTACCTTCATCAGCAAGTCTGAACACAGTATCTCAGATGGTGCCTTTAGGGGCCAAAATCACTCAGGTAATAATCTCTTCATCAGAGGCAACACTGAAATGAATAACAACATACACCTCGGAAAACTTTATCAGCTTTCAAATTGAAGGTGTTGAGAAATCTGGGAAGTTACCAGTTTAGTCATTTTGAAATTTAAGAAAGGTTAAACAAAAATTACTTATCTTCACTCTGTAACTCCAAAGATATAAAGATATTGCAAATGCCCTATTTCAGTTCTCTCATTCTGCTTCTGCTTGAAGATTTTCCTTTCATTTAGGAACTTCTTTGAGGAATTTAACTAAGAAGTCACTAGATGTCAAAAGTGTGAGAAGTGACACCGAAGCAAATAATTTATCTAAGACAATGTCATCCTCCTAAGATGATACCTAACATTCCTAAACTGAAGCAACAAAACTCTAGCGCAGACATTGTCACTTACTAGAATCAGAGAAGAGTAGAAACACTACCTAGTAACATTAAAACTTATTTTTCATAATCAAAAATTCATGTGTGCACAAAAACAAAAGTTGGTAATACAACTCCACATTGAGGAGGGGCAAAAGGGAGAGAAATTCTAGAAACACACTTTTTTCAGAGGTCTTCCTAGAGTTTTATTAAAGCTGAATAATATCATGGAAAAATGAGGAAATACAGTGTTGTAGTGGGTTGACCCTGTCTGGAGGCCAGGTGCCCACCAAAGCTGGTGGGCTCCCTTCTTCAGCTGGACAAAGGAGAAAAAAATATGACAAAAGTCACCCCCTATAGCCTCCCCAACTACCATTATCTTGCAACACAAATGCAGTACAAGTGTGAGATCAAACCAAATCAGCAAACCTTAGTTTTTATGTTTTAGAACCAAAATTAACATATTACTTTATAGGTACAGTTTGTAAACAACAGTGTCCAAGAACAGCAAAACCTAAAGGAAACATGACCAAAAAAAGGAACAAAATATTGGTGTAGAGGACCTCTGGAAGATTTGCAAGGTGTGGATGTAGGGCTACATCCTGACAGATTAACACCTATTAACTGCTGCTACCATAATATGACTGACAAAAAAATGGATCTTTTTGTACCAAAAATGTATCTTTTTGTGAATGTGTAACAATACAACTTCATCATTACTGATGTTTAAGGAAATGCTGAAATGAAAGTAAAAGCAAGGGTCCTTTGTAGGAGGGTAAAAACTGTACTACAATGCCATTTAGGGGGATGGGAACATGTCCTGTCTGCAGAACTCAGCTTGACACATTTGAACAGCCAGAAGCAGAAGCCAGTCCCATGAGTTTATACACACATAAGACTTTTGTTCCCTGAATCGGGCAACACACAAAAACCTAAAAGGCTTTAACTCATGAAATACTTTCAGTGTGCCACACCACAGTATTTCATTTAAAACACAAAGCATCCAACAGTTGCTGAACCCACTTAGCTACCAGGGTCACTCTGATCACATCCAAGCAAATACTGAAAAAGGCAGCAAGTCTGGAACTTGAAAAAATGAAGGCACAGGCGGCAGAAGAAGCAGTACTCCAGAAGTTATCACAGGCCACGTACAAATGTACAGCACATAGACAGTAGGACCAGCTGATGGGAATTAAGACAAACCTTGAATGGTGTGGGAACAAAAGGGTTAGTTGGGGAACAACGGAAGGCAACCCTAATTGGATTCGATACCTCCTAAAGTAACAGAAAACAGCAATCCACATGTTATAGCATCTTTGGCAATACACAGTACTATTAACCAATAACTCATTTTCAATTACAGATTCATTTTACTAACTGCAACAACTTTATTAACTTGATTTATAAATGGACAAAAGTATTTAAGGGGTTACTAAGGACCCTGATTCATCAAAGTTCCTCACTACACATGAACCTGAGCTCAGAAAAGGAAAGAGATGACAAAAGGCCATTCTTAAATCAATGCTAAGAAAGGAATTATGCATAAACTACAGGATCATCAGGTTTTCTTTTAAAATGCATGCAATGTTTTTCCAGAAATACTTTTGAAAATATAGAAAATGTAAGTCATCATTTATGCTACATGTCTACTCCCTTTCTTCAGAACTGTAACAAACACAAAAAGAGATTTCAAAACACACATGCAATTATACACCACATATCATATTGTGTTTGTTGTACATTCAATATTTTCGATAATATAGGAAAATAGACAGAGGGCACAATCACTTCCAAGATGTAAAACCAGCTAGAAATTATTTCATTAAATAAAAAATTATTTCATTTAATAAATAATTAAATTAAATATTAGTATTAAAGTTTTTTTAGTAGAGGTTAATGCTGTTCCCATTGTGAATAACATGCAGTAAGTATGCACTAGCCACAAAAAAAAGAGTAACTTTTTTTTATTTCCAAAGTATCCTATTCATGGTGTGTGAAAAGAGTTTTCAAGAAGCAGAGGGAAAATATTTTCATGAAGCATCATAAAAAAAAAGCCGCAAGTTTGTTGGTTTTTTTCATGCAAAAATAAAAGAGAGAGATATCAAAGCTGGAAAGTCATAACCACAAAAATCCAAAAAGAAATACATAGCAGCAGAACACCTTACACTGATGAGAGAGTTACACTTAGGTATTTCAAGAGACATGTCAGGGACTGATCTTATAACTGAAAACCTATTCCTTTGGTAGCTCTGAATAGATCAGCTTTAGTGGTTATGATTAATGGAGCTGGCATTTTTTAACTTCTCCGTAACTCTTCTATGTATATGCACGTCTATGTCTTTAAATTCACTACCTAGAGGTCTCAAGCTCATCAGCACAGCACATAAACTGGTATGAAAGAATTTAAACACAGAGAGACAGCAATGGGAAAGAAGCACACGTAGGATGTTTGGTGAGTAAAAAGATAGTGTGTCATCATCCAACCTTAGCAATGTTGAACTGAGAAGAATCAGCAAATGGGTTAGTGCTGCTGAAGACAGCTGGCCTACTGAAAACACTGTTCTGCAGAAAAGGCAGGGAAGGGCTCTAAAAGGAAAGCATAATAGAAACTAAGCAAAAAAAAAGTTTTAAATGAACCCTTTTCACTCATGAACCAAAACATATTCAATTCAGTTGCTTGGGCTAACTGAACAAGGCCCACATTCTGCACTTGCAACAGATATGTGAAACTGGGCAAAACTGTATTTACCCTGTGTTTCTGATGCTCTATCAGCAGAGAGGAAAAGCACCAATCCTCACACTTGTTCTAGACCACAAAGTACATCAAGTGCAGAATTACACTGCCTTTATGTGCTGTGACATTTGAACAATTTTTCCCAAAAATATGTGACACTCTTACACATTAATTAATTGAAAAAACTGTGGATTTCTGGGTTAGGATTAACATAAATATCTGTAATAATGCAATAGGTTTAGAATTATTTTGAAAACCACAGATCCTCATTATTTGATTTAACTTCTGTGATAATACACTCACTGTTTATTTTGTAAAATGAGGGCTTAGTAATATTAGGCATCTCTAAGCAGATTTATTATCTAATAATCACTTTCACAGAACACTTTGTCTATGAGCATATACATGTGTAACTGCCTGAATTTATAGTTTCTTGCAATGAGATACTCTAGTCTTCCCCTGAAGCAAGGTACTTTCTCATTATCATTTAACAGAAAAAAGAGTTTACACACTTAGACCAGATAAAAGGATATAATTTGACCATTTATGTTCCTTATGCAGTTTTTGTACTGTATTCTATTTTGAGGTCAGAATCTGCTTAATAAGGAGGAAACAGCTCTGATTTCAAATATTATGTTGGAAATACACTGTGTCTACTTAGAAGAAATTTCTACACTGGGTGTATCCATCCAGCAATTACCTCTAAATTTAACTGCTGGAAAACAGTATGGACGGGGATGTGAAAACCTTCCAGGATCATTTATAGCAAGAGTAATTTAATCAAAAGTTAAAGTGCTGTTTAAAAAGTTTCTTGAAGTATTTGTTTTGTTAAATGCTCCTGAAAATAGTAAACACATCCCTAAACATTTATTTTCAAATACCATGTTGCAAAAAAGTAATTCCATCAGTAGGACAACAAATGTCTTGGCTCTACTGTATCTTCAGCAGTGACAAAGTAATGCTATGACCAAGGTTTATTCACTGTCAAGTCATTCAGAGTCAACAGGCTGTTTCCCTAGATACAAGATTTTCTGCATATGTGATTCCCATTTGATTTTATATTATAAAGAAAGGTTTGTGGAAAGTAAATTGTTACTGTAATCATTCTATTACACTTTACCAATTGCATGTCATGCACATAGAATTTTAAAATGTATTTAAAATTTTTGTTGAAATTTTAGGGAATTAAAATAAGCATCACAAACACTTCATATATCAACAGTACAATCCTAGTAAAACAGGAAACAAAGTTTCAGCTACAGTCATTCAAAATCTTGCCTTTTTTATTTTGCCATGATGGCACAGCTCCTAAAATACTAGCCCTAATACTAATCCATGCAACAGCATTGTATTAATATGGACTGACTATTATGATAAAATATGGAGCTTTTGAATTTGCCTGAACAGTTCAGTTTAGCATACTTTTTGCACAGTCTAGGACAAGAAGAGCAAAATGTTAAAATAAAGGGAGTTCTCTCTTTAACTATTTTTAAAAATTCGAATCAAAGCCTAAAGTAACAGGATTTTTTCTTTCGGTTGTTTCCTTTTTTCAACTAACTTCCATTCAGAATTTTATCAATGTGTCCAAGATGCTAAGTTATCAGAAACTAGCTAGCATTTCATACAGCATAATGCTGTAACACTACTATGGGACCATTATCATAGGGATATATTGTTTCTTATTCGGAAATACACAGTGGGGTATAGGTATGAAAAACAGACTTGATGGGTAACTCCTCATTATCAAAACTATCACTATCACTATCTTTTCATAGGCCAGTTGCATTATTCAGGCTGTTCTGGAGTACACACAGGCTCTCTCTTAACTACTAAACCTAGCATGAAACAAAATGGAAGAAATTAGCTACCTGTCACTTAAAACTCATTGCCTGGTTAAATACATAGTGGTACCATAATAACTATAGCTTGTGTGTGCAGGCAGCTAGCTACATGGGTGACTGGACAAGAATGGAAGCAGGATATTCTCTTATAAGATCTTATTATTAAGTACAAATGCAAGTTTCAAAATATGAAAATAATAAACATAGTGCCATTTATGAAGATCACAACATAATGTATAGGTACAGGAAGAGCATTTGTAATGTTTCTGCTTACAGAGAAACAAGAGTTTGTTAGTACAGTCAAGAAATAACCAACAAGCTTAATTTGAAAATAGAGAATGAAGAACTACAATCAAAAATAGCAAAGGAGCATTCTCTAAATAAAAGTAGTGATAAAGTAACGGCATAATTTCCATCCCAAATTGGCCTAAGCATTCAGTAGCAGCAACTCTGTTCACATCACAACAAATACAAAAGC
Organism: Vidua chalybeata; assembly: GCF_026979565.1. NCBI lineage: Eukaryota > Metazoa > Chordata > Aves > Passeriformes > Viduidae > Vidua > Vidua chalybeata. Next base: position 19,558,874 of record NC_071570.1, on the reverse strand, counting down.
ATTACTTCAGTAGTTTGAGTGTCAATAATCAACATTCAACAGAGCTTTTTCATGCAACTTTACCTTAGATGACTGACGATAAAATGGGTTAGTAGTTTTCTGCCCACAGGGAGCAGAAGCTGAAGAAGGGCTATAAAGAGACTCTGGCTGGGGAACAAGAGTTATGAGACAAGTAAATAAACATGCAGATTACACAGACTCTACAATGAGGAAGTTTAGTTTCTAGTGATGCAAGCAACTTATATTAAAGCTCTGTAACTTTTGTCTGCAACGTCCATGCAGCTTAGTGACGGAAAACTTCTGTGTACTTCTAGGTCCTTTCATTAATGTCCACAGAATTTTTTAACAGGTGCTGTATTTCTGCATGCGCTCCTCAGACACGCTGTCAATCTCTAACAGATGGTTTTAGTTAGACTCCTACTCTGCCCCCCAACAAATTATCTTTCTTGAGGCTTTTCAAAATAGTTTGAGGACGGCGTGCTGGAGGGTATTTCCAAATCCAAATCGGTTTCATTCTAAATGGAAATAATACTTAAATCAAATCCTTGATCCTAAAATAGCTGAGATGGCACTTTCAGGATTAAATATCCCATTCCCAAATACCACCATCTTTAACATTTGCTTCATCTATTACTATGTATTACATCTCTTTTCACATTCTTTATGCTTACCCTTGGTCTGCTTATAATGCTCTGTACCATAAAGACTACAGGATTGCCTGCCTTCCGTATGGCTTCCACAGCTTGTTCATGGCTGGCATCTCTGAGGTCAATTCCATCCACCTGTAATTGGAAGGCCTCATCTTAACATTGCAAGAAGCTACAAGAGTCATGAGTCAGTTCTGAGTTTTGGTTAGGAAACTTTGACTAAAACCTAAGCCCAAACCTCCATTTCTAGTGGACCTTTCTACTGACTTGCCTTGAGGTCCCTCAAACACAGGTCTGATATTTCCAGGAGTACTGGCAGAACATCAAATAAATATTCCCTTATTCCTCTGTTTTAAAAACGTTTTCCAACATTTTTAGTTCAGACTCTGTAAGATTTCCCACAAGCAATGTAACAGACGAGATATGATAATCCGAAGACAGTAGGAGTGTTTACCAAATACTGCTTCCTGCAAATCCCACCTTAAGAAAAAACTATTACCCAGGACTTTATGAGATTTTAAAACTGAAACTTGTTAGGTGCTGGAGAGCCTTTCATTATGGGGTACTAAGCCAGTACAGTGTACTTTTTTCTTTTGTTTTATCTTCTTTTTTCCGAAAGCAAGACAAGATTAATTTTAGCTACTAGACACTTTCTTCAGAAGCTAAATTTTTAGGTCAGAGGTGAAAAGCTTTCTATCTTCTGGAAGAATGCATGCACACAGGATGGCTAAGGACAAATTTGTGCCTGGTTGTTTTTTTTTTTTCATGTCTGTATATGTATGGGTGTGTAAAAGAATTTGTCCTGTTATCCAGGTAAGAACAATGTTAAGGTGAGGTTAGCACCAGTAAAGTATTGTCACAATGACCACAATAAAAGCTAGAAACTAACACAGAAAGGTTATTTGTTAGTGGCAATTCTAGTACACAAATTTATATGATGAGGATTACCCCTACAACTTTTTAATTGTCTAACTCTACCTTAAACTTAATCATCCAATGCAAATAAGAGAGCACAAAAACAATCTGAGAGAAATTCTCAACATACGAGGAACTGAACAAGAACAATAATACCCTCCAACTTCCCATATCTGCAAAACTGTATGCACTGCAGAGATGGAAATTTACATATGCCACAACTTGAGAAATTGAAACCATTCATTCAGAAACAGTCACGTTAACACATTTTGTTTTCACTCACCCATTCCAGTTTCTGCAAGCATCACTGTCAGTGACAACTGCACTCACAAAAATCAGACGAAATGGATGTTTTTAACTTTGTAGCCTTAAAGCAAAATTCCACCTCCCAACTTCTTATACACTGCAAACTGTTCCATCCTGTTACAGAAAGTGCTACCTATACTAAGGTATTATTTCAAGATCCTCAATATTGATCTTTTAGCAGACAGCAAACTGCAGTTTCAGTACCACCAGGTAAGTCAAGCCCAGTCTGAGCCAGAATCAGGTCCATCATTCTGCCTGTTGTGCTTCCAGCTAATAAATAGTCAGCTAAGGACATCCAGCAGGGTTAAATGGAGGCAGTTGCTATTAGCCTGACACTTGAGACAGGGCAATATCTGACATTGATAGTCATGTCAGGAAGGACCTGTTCCCTTCAGTATGTTCATTCAGCAATATATTTAAGTGACAAAGCAGAAGTGGCTGCATGAGCACAGGGCTAGCTAAGTAGAACAGAAATTAAGATAAATCCCACCCTGCAATACCACTGGCTACATTATACTCAGGCATGGGCAAAATGTTCTTGATGTCTCAAGGATCAAACACAGATTTCTTCATGTCAAGAGAAAAAAAAATGTACCTCCCTTAACTCCTGCACAAGATGCATAAAAACTATGTGAATCAATTAAGATTTAAGATGGAAATAATCTTGGTACTCATTGCATGGTCTGCACTGGCTGTTTCTATTGCTACCCAGTGAAAAAGAGCAAAAGGTATGAAAAATCTTTTAGTTTCACCAAACTTAAGCTTTTTCCTACATATTCTGGTTTTCAAATAGGCAAGTCGAACTGCTTGCTTTGTAGACCCCTGCTCACACAGTCAGTCATATGTTTCATGCTGAATATTCAACTTAGCAGGCAGCTGTCTGCACAGAAACATCAGCAGATGGTACTACAGTCTGTGTGGCTCAAGTGGTATCAGCTATGGCAATTGCACAGCTGTCAGCCCACCACACATCCATCTCAGTGACTCCTGAGATGCCGGGGGAATTGCAGCAAAAGGCATTCAGATGGTACCTCTACAATCCGATCTCCAGTTTTCAGTGTTCCATTTTTGCCAGCTGGGCTGTCTTCCAGGATGTGTTTGATAAAAATCCCTCTCATCACCTCTCCATTGCTCAGGCGGCTTCCCATCCCTCGTCCTCCAACAATGCTGATGCCCAATGATTTGCTGGGCTCTCTCCAGAGTTCGACCCTTTTGTGATAAAAAAAGGACCAAACTAAATTAAAATCTGTTGTGATTATGACAAAAATGCACACTGAAGACACCTGGATTTGCACAATTATTTTTAAAAATTCTGAAATAACTCCTCCTTGCAAAGTTTTCTCTTTCAGTGGAAGTTTTCTACTGCATTGATCAGAAATTCTGAAACTGAGCCTAGTATCGGTCAGCTTGTTTTGAGTTTTAATAGAAACTTCGAATCTTTCTCTTCATCTTTCTTGACTTGATCCCTATGAGTCAGCTTGGAATAATTAGAGATAAATTACTGTAACAATGAAGACACTGCTAGACTGCAGGGATTTAGCCCAGTGGCAGTAAAAGTCAATCATTAATCACTCCTGCAATGCACAACGTACATAAGTGCAGCGATTCTGTTGTGTTTTACTCCTTTCAAAATATGTTTCAGAATTTTTGAATTTCATATGACGTTTTGTAACATGCAACTAGATCTGCACTTACTTTCTGGGCTGGTTCCAGTTACTGAAAGCTGCATTTTGAAGTTCACTTTCTTCTCCCTCCCCCTCTTCACGTTCTGGAAGCTCTGGAAGTTCCCTGATGATAAACACAAACATGCAATTAATTTCTAAATAATCCACATAATCACTAGATTTTTCTGAAAAATTTCATATATTGAATCACCCTGACAGTATCAGAATTTGTACACCATATTCATGTAAGGAACTTCTTTTTCTGATGTCTTTTAGAATATATATGGTATTCAGGGATTCCCTGTCCACTTCTTAATTGCAATGAAGTTTCTATCTACAACACAGAACAACAAAGTGCAATTTGGAACTACAATCAAATCGAAGTTAAAGGTAATTTATTGTTTTCAAAATGGAAGAAATTACAACAGCAGCACTCAACTAAACTTACTGCTTTTGGAAATTAATTGCAAAAAAAACAATTATTAATCACTTAAAAATTTTGGACTGTAACTGCAATGAATTTTTGAAACTGAAGGAAAAGAACGACACAATTTATTCTTTCCAGTTATGTTCTGGAAAGACCATCAATACCAAAGTCTTATGTTGGAAATACTTCAGTATTTGTGCTCATCCATAAATCCAATTGCATGGTATTTAAGAGAAATTTAGGATGAGAAAGAATTCAATCTCCTTTCTGGACAGATCAAACAGACTTGAAAAAATGCTTAAAATTTTGCTAGTCAAAGCAAAAACTGTATTTTTAACAGCTTTTTACTGTAGTGACTGCTGGTCTGAAGAAAATCATCCAAGTTTCATCTCTTCTAAAATAAAACTTACATTTTCAAAATGTGCAAGGTATATGGAAAGAGTTACCTTTGAGAGCTATTGGAGAAAGTTGTAAGCCTTTTGACTCACCTGACAATATGTGAAGGAAAAGGTTCAAGTGGCACTGTTCCCTCTGTCTGTTGTCCCAGACTGGCCCGGTACTCGTCTAAATTTTCTGCTGGCACATATGTAATACTGCAATAAAATGGGACATGATTAAACTAGCATAGGGAATGCCAGTCCTCCCTTTAGTGGGTGTGAGGTATGGATATGAGGAAGCCACTCAAGACTACTTTCTTGACTTCAAAGCAACAGTGCTGGTATTCTGGGAATAAGCACGTACACAAATCTTTGCGACTTTGCAGCAAGTACACATCTATAGTCAAATTAGGTAGCTGAACAGTACATAATTTTTTGTAATTAAAGTAAATGGTGCTTGAACAGTGGCAGGAATGTAACAAGAGACAATCCAGCTTCAAAACATAGATTCCTCATGCAAAGACAAACATTGAAGGATCTGTGAGGTTTGAGGCACCATTACCACCCTTAATGACTGCTGAAAATGTTTCTGAAAGTTGGCCTGAAGGAGGTTTTGTGCTTTTCTGGGTGGTTTTATATTTATTTTAGATTTCTATGCTTTTAGTGAAGGATACATCATGGGTTTGGACATAAAAATGTGTTACAGCACACCACCTATGTCACAGGGACCAATCCCCTGCTCAACTCCTTCCTCCAGGCCTTCATGCACTTCCAACCAGTTTAGGACAGTCAGACAGTTGTGTTTCATTAGACAAATGAGGTGCAGACTCCACTTGATGTTTGAATGCCAGAAACAGTCCAATAAACTGGGGAGAGTAAAACAAAGAGGAGGGGAAAACAGATTAAGCCCTAAAGGATATTTCTTAAAAAGCTTCCATCTGTGAGGCAAAAGGATACCACAGTATCCTCCATGATATAAGCAGGGCTACTTAGATAGCCCTCTTTTAATGATGCTTTGTGTTCTTAAAAATCTACAGCTTAGCTATCAGACTGAAGTATAACATGAAGTAAGGCTGATGAAAAAAAGGCAGAAAAGAAATCTGTCTTGCCATACATCACATTGTTCAAAGAAAAAAAAAATAATATATTTCCCCATGGAAGGGACAGGACTAAAGAAAAAAATAAAAGGACTTGGCCACTTCAGAAGGATATGTAAGCTGCTGGGAAGACACCCTTTCAAGTCTGAGGCTTTCACATGGAGCTGTCTCCTGTCCATCTTTCCTGACTGATGTCCTCTTTGTCACACCCTGATTGCCACTGATTCCCCCTTCTCAGTAGTTTTCTGCTGAATACATCAAGCATCAGAACAAACACAAATAAAATTTTATATGACTAATACTATCAGTCTAAAACACTCTACCAAAAATTATTTTAAGGGCCACCTTAATTTGTCCATCTGTGTATGTGCCCAAGCATGTTCCCTACCTCCTCTCACATCTACCATTATCTAGAAAAGTGAAAAAAGGGTCAGTAGGAAGGTGTCTAGGCTGCTGAGCAGAAGGAACTTCCTAGTTCTTTCAGTGGAAATTCCTAAAACTGTATTATCTAAATTCATATAAATCTCCCTGCATTGGCGTTTTTCAAACACATAAGTGGTACTCCACTTGACATAACATATTTTCCTTTTGGAGTGCTGAGAAGTTAACATACACTTGGAAAAAAACTCTCACCACTATGTCACTAACCCTTATCTGCCTTTCCTGAAGGCATTCTAGCACTGCAAAATGCTAAAGATATGCAGCAGCAATTCTGTGAAGACCCAGCAATAAAGCAGCAAAAAGCAAGACAGAAAAGAATTTTGGAGAATAATGACTACTATTTCTCAGCCATCTCCAAGTGTGTTGAGCTACAGCAAAGGACTAGTAACTTGCTTACAAAACTGTCATGGGTCAAATGCTGATGCAGCAGCTTCACCCAACAGGCCCACAAGAATACCTTGCCTCTACAAAATCTCTAAGACCTGTAAGTTACATTTCAATGTAAGAAAATGTAACATTCATTCAGTTATATTCATCACTTATAAAAATAAATAGGAGATAATGTAGTTTTCCCTTGACAAAAAGATACAGTAAAGAAACCAGAACTTCTGGCTAGAAGGCCTGGACAATCTGGCTGGAAGCTGGAAGCTCTAAGTATGGAAAGGACAATGGCACAGTCCTACAAAGGAAACAGGTTATCCCAGATTCAGACTGAATATATACAGCAGAGTGTGACCTCTGATAGTACAGTGTCCAATATATATCAACTCTTGTCTAGTCCTTTTCTGCAAGGCAAATAATTATGCAGAGTGCCAAGGTCCAATGGCAGCAATAGTCCTTACCATATGCATGAGCACTTGAGATCAGCTGATTTCAAGAAGGAGGCAAACCATATACACTCCAACTTCTGGGATACCCTATTGTGTATTATATGATTAAATAACTGACATTGTGCTGAATCATTAAAAAGGTATGACTCAAAAGATGCTCTCAAAGAGTTTTAAATGCTACTTAGAAACGTCTCCAAAAAGCTGCCTTAGCTTCCCTTTCTGTGTACAGCACTGGAATTATAAAGAAAAGAGGTTTGTTTTACCATTTTTATAAAATGCACCTAAAATTGAACAACTGAATTACCTAATTGACTTCCACAGATGGAATAAAATTGAGATAATCTCACTGGGAGCTGTTACATTCTAGTTCTTTGGAAAAAATACATTTATTGTATTCTAGTGCTTAACTATAATTCTAGTAGCCTAGTAAAGCACTTGAACATTCAGTATGTTTTTAACTGTTCATTCTTATCTACACGTTCATTCTTACCTAGGTTTCTGTAATGCTTCAGTTGTTTCACAAACATAAACCAGAACATTTGCATTTTGCAAAAAAAAAAAAAAAAATACAAAACCCCCCAAATTACATGGATGAAATACATGAAAAGTTATATTCTGCGAAGAGGTCATCTTTGTATGTCACTTATGATTTCTAAGTCCAGTTAACTGCAAAGGTTTCCCTAACTGCCCTTATTACCTGTATTACTGATGTGACTGTCTTCCTACTCTCTGTTCTGCATGATATTATTAAAATGAAAGAGTATTTTCCCTGCTTAGTGCTCATGGGCAGACACCTCACAGTTATCAAATCCATCACTTGCTGGATTGCTGCTGGAGCTCACTTGGAGGTCAAAGTGAGTGTCTGAAGACATTCAGCATCATCCTGAACAATTCAGCTTGTGGCTGGGATGATGAGGGGCACAGAACAAGAAGTGTTTTTGGCTCCTCTGGCCAACTCTGTTGAACTTTGTGCTGTAAAGCAGAAATAAAACCCCACCATGGCACCAGTTCATCTGCAAAACAGACTGGTAATGTCTTAATACAGCTACAGGGAAGACAGTAAGAGAAACACGGGCCAGAAAACAGATATGAAGGCAGAGAAAACAAAATAAATAAATGTATGCTCCACTTCTGTGTCATATTTCCTCACTGCAAGAGAAATTATAGTTCAACAATTTCAAAGGAGAGTATGTGCATGGTTTAACCATCTTCCTCTCTTTTGTAGTTGTACAGCTTGAAAGAAAAGTGTTCTGGTTTTCTTTCATAAGAGCTATCACCACTTCTCCTACCCCCAGAAATAAGCACTAGCAACTAAAGCAGTGACACCAATGGTTTTTCATATGAAAGTATCTTGTAAACACAACATTGCATGCAGTATAGAGGAACATTTATCACATGCTTGACTGAACAGCCACACAAAACCTTGAAACACCAACAAATAAATTACAAAGTATGGAAAATGCTTAGGACAAATTACTGTAATTAACATTTAAGGTTCAATTCAAACCTTTGCATATATGAAGGAAGTAAAATGTAAGTGCCACAGAAAATATGACACTGAGATTAATCCAGATATCAGTACATTGTACTCATGCCAATTCTAGAAGTGAACCTTGTACACTTACACACAACATGCACATGTGCTCTGAGCATATCTTGGCTGGCTGTCATAGATTAAATTAAAAAATATTAGCAATATTTTTTTTAGAATAGAGGTGTTTTCATTCCAGACTTAGAAAGCATGCTCAAATCTTCAAGTTTAAAGCCACATATAAATATATAATACAATTATACACACACAGTTGTATCTTTCTTATTTAAAAAATATATACACATCCACATGAGAGCCACATGTGCATGTACACACTAATATACATGAGAAGAAAGAAAATATGTACCTATATCTGGATATATCCCTGACATTACTATTGATGTCATTAAAGCATGGAATGATTTTACAGACAAGTTGCAACACAGCCATAATGAGTTTCTGAATTGCCAATACTCACATATAACACAGGGCCTGATCATCAGCAGGTGCTGGAGAAGATCTAGAACGTGAAGCATACGATGCAGCATCTTTTTACAATGTTGTTAATTAATATCAATGTCTCATGCTGAATGTGAGAGGCATACTTATGCATGTAGAAGTATGATCTGTTTTTTTTTTTTTTCTTCCTTTCCTCTTTTTTTGTCATGTTCCACCTCCACTTCATCTACATCTAACCCAGAAAACATCTGCTCTTTATTATTGTCTATAGCAGTGATTATTAAGAGGCATGGAAAATGGAATTGCAATCTCTCTCATTTCTTGATCAGGAATTCATCCCCCCATTCAGTCAGGTGAATTCTAATTCAGCTTTATAATTATCTGACAGATGTTACAAGCAGCTGCTGCTGAGTACAAAACATTGGCTTTATTATGGAAATGTAAGAACTTCTGGCAAGGTAGAGTGAGAAGTGAAACAGAGTGCATTCAGTAAGGCCACACATCTGGTTTTCTACACACAGAGGGGAAAAACTCAGGCTGCTTGTTCTTCAACTATTCAATATCAAATATTCTTCAACAGAATTAAAGAATGATTTTACATGACCAGTAAGAACAGCTTTGTGTTTTCTCTGCAAATACTACTTGAAATACAGCTTTGGAAGCAAAATATTTCTGCTTAATCACTTTTTTGGGGCACCCTGCTACCCAAAAAAAAGCTCAGTCTAAAAGTTAAAGGGTAAAATTTGCAATAGGGACTAAGATGGTCAAGTCTGGGTGCTTGCATACCCTTGTTTTCCAAGGAAGATACCAAAGAGATTAAACTTAAATCTTTGAAATGATGGCCCTTAAATCAAAAATGCTGCAAGGTGATGCACCACATTAGCTCTGAATTGACAAATATGGGAGGGGAACAGGGGAGAGGGGTGTGTATCCTTCTTAGCAAACATAAAGAACTATCTTAACATGAAGCTCTTCATCTCCAAATTTCTGATTTGGGGTGTTACCCACATGTTTGTATAATAATATTTTTCTGGGATCCTGTACTGCTCCTTCAAGTTAAAAATTAAACAAAAGTTTGATTATGCTGAATGGTGCTACAGTAAAACTATATAGTCACAAAAATACTGTCATTTTTCTTGCAAGACTCCTTCAGAAGCTATTGACAGATTTAGTCTTTCTGATACCAGTATCTTTCAGAAATGGGATGCATTTTTCTCTGGAAAATCTGAACACCTAAGGCAATATTTTAGTATTTCCAACATAACTGCAAGAGAATAAGACTACAAAACAAAACTTGTAGTCACACAACATAAAACAGAGCAGCTATAAAAGCATAAACACAAACAGTGAACACACCTGTATTTGATTATGAACTACAGTACTAAAAAAAGACTCTTCATAGAAGAATAGTGCTGCAGCATTTGTATCTCTAAGTAGATACACACACATGCATGTGCACATACAACCAACTTCAATCGTGACAGTCGAGAGTTGTAGTCTCTACAGTAATAGTCAATGTCACATTTTATCAACACTGACTTGCTTATATTCCTGAGAGCAATACAATAATGTAATTCATTATATGAGCAATAATGTAATTCATTATAAAGCCCTTTATTTAAACAGGCTTACATTAAATCATAATCTTAAATGTATGACAGCTATGGGGCAGGCAAGCAAACCTAATAGCCATAGTGAAGGTACTTTGTCCACCTGTTTCCAAAACACTAGGTATATCCAAGCTAGAATACTTCTGGAGGAGTATGGAATGCCCTGCTGTCCATTCTGAACTCAATTTTAACCTCAGCTACACTCACAACCACACTGGGACTGGACTGATTCTTTCAAGTAGAGGCTTCTATTACCAACAACTCCATTAACCCATTTCCATGTTACCACAGGCTAAACAGAGAAAACAGTTACTAGGTTTTGAAGCTGTAAACCCAGCATTAGTGTGCCTACAGTTCCACTCACATCTCCAGGATCAGCCTCATTTCCAGATGGTTCTTGTGGCCCAAGTTAATTCCTCAACCACAGCAACTAGAAAGAATTGTACTTTAAGGCAGTTAAAATTTTGTAAATTTTGTCAATTTGAGAAGAAGAAACTTTCCCCTCAAGTGGGCTTCTCAAAAATTGTATTAATTACTACCAAGAGCAGACAGTTATGTGCAAGAGCAACAGCTCATTCATATGTACTAATAAAAAATTGGAAGTAACTACAAAAAACCAGTGTTTCTATTGTTTGTCATAGACATACTGAAATGTTTTGAGCATTAATTTTCTGTATTAACATCATATTTCATACTTTCTGTCTGGCACCCAAAACCAAAACCCCTGAAAAAAAATTAGATGAAATTACTTGTGCAATGGCCAGGACAGTCTACCTTCAAGAACCACAAACATCTTGAGAAAATTGTAACTTTCCTTAGAAGAGTCATACTATAAATGCAAAATTCTGTCTAATCCTCTTCTTTCAATAAAGCTAGGCAGGACAGTAATAATGATGATACTCATGACAGTGATTTCTAAGAATATCTGAAGCCTCTCACACAAGTGATCTCATCTTTGAAATCCATGGAAATGTAATCTGAATGTGAATTATCCATCTGACACTGCAACTTAAAGGTAAATTGATGTGTAATAACAAAATTTTCATGTAAAATACTTGCATAAATAAAAAAAAAAATTGATTATCAGCTTTCTCCCACCGTAATTTATCATCTAGTTTTACCTACTTTATGTCTGGTCCAATGAGAGAATGTCGTCTCAGCATAGCCCGGGCTTGTGCATTGGTTAAGTTAGTGGTCGACTCTTCATTAATGGATAGGATGCAGTCCCCCACACCAATCCGTCCATCACGACTTATTGAGCCTCCATGGATGACACTGCGAACTATCATTCCCAAACCATCTTTATTGGAACTTACTGTCATCCCTATAAAAAAAGCACATGAAACAGTTAATGTCTTTAAGCCACAGCTCTGGGTGCAAAGATAAAGAAATGGGGCACAGGGAAAGGAAAAGTCAGTCAGCCAACCTGCCAATATCACCAAGCCTATAAATGTTGCTCTTACTCTCCTCCTTTGAGACAGCAATTATAAATCACAATCACAGTAACTTTACCTCGTTGTCAGTTCACATACTCAGTTCAATACAAGAAAAATTAAGACAGTGGAATATTTAAGCAAAAAATACGGAACATGATGAAATTGCTTAAAAAGCATTTAAAATCACCACTCTTCTAATGGTTCACTGAGTTTATACACATTTCACTTTTGTTTATGACAATTCTCTTTGGAAAGAAGGTGAAAAGATTAAACAGGTAATTAACAGGCTGAAAACAAATACACACTTATTTTCAACAGAAAGCATGAATCAGATCACACTGAGAGGCTGGCTGTCTTCTCACTCTCCTAGGCGGCCCACAGCTTAGATCCAGAAGAGCATTCTGACTTCTGTGAAAGTCTGTATATTGCTAATGGATACAGCCCAATATTTTACTTAAAACAGTATCCTACCTGTGGCACAGAAGGATACTGCTTTTCAATATTTACACCCTTTAACTCCACCTTCTTTCCAGTAATGGGAAATAAGACAGATATCCTCTTGGCCTCTCCTCTCCTATGGGGAGCCTATAGGGACTGACTTATGATGGCCTTCATGTGTCATTGTGACTCTGGTTACACACAAGTTGTCACTGTTGGTGCTCATTAAATAGATCCGAGTAACAGTTTCAGGAAAAACTTCATTCTTCACTAAGGCAGTGTGAAAGGCAGGGCTGGAATCCTTGAAGTCCACTCAGTGGACTCATCTTAATACTGCTTAATAAAAGACTTTTTATTTTTTCGAAATGTGGTGTGAAATTCTGAACCTAACCTTGCTGTTTGGTTAAGACAGTAACAGACATTACTGAAGGTAGTGTAATAGCACTTTAGGAAAACATCACACATACAACAGACCCCTTTTCCTTTTTCTATGCTGACATAAACATTACAGATCTGAAAGCCTGATGTCACACTTTGGACACCTACAGTTTCAGATTAAAAATGCAAATAACACTGTAAAGTTGCCAAACGTTTTGCAGGACAATGGCATTTCAGCTCTTCTGCATCTGGGTGCTTCTCATCCTTTAAAAAATCACAGTCAAAATGTTAGAGCTCCAGCAGTGGCTGGCATTAAACAGCTGCTGCAAACTATGGGTGACACCATTTGAAAGGAAAAAAGAAGTGCCAGTTCTTAACTCTCAATTATTTAATCAATGCAGCTGCAGTTTTCAACATCATTCATAGTTCTTGACTTAGCTGCTTTTTTAAAATGGAAGGGTAAAAGCAGTCCTGCCATGTGTGTAAATTGGTCACTGTACCGAGGCTGCTTCCCAGGCCAGAGCACACTCAGACTAGAAGAAAAATGCTGCAGTCAAAAGCCAGAAGAAAGCAATATTCACATTCATATTTTGTACATATCAATGCCAGTCTTATTTTTTATGCATAAAATGTCTGCCAATATGGACCCTGCTGAAGTTTGTATTTTCATGCCATATTATGCTTGAGATGAAATTTGCTTTGATGTTCACTGCACTTACCTACTCCACTGAATGAAGAGTTTATTGCAAAGAAAACTCTTTTTTATAAAATCCAGATACTTCAAAATGCACTTTACACAGCCTGGCAAGGAGGCCAGTAAAGATAGTAGTTAACCAATGAAAGATAAACCTTATACCCTATCACCCTTTTCTACATATTTTTATTTTTCAGACCCTGATTTTAAATGAGATCCATTTTGAAGGATGATTGTTTCATGAAGGTGATACATGGCAGACTGAGCATCCAGCCATCAGAAAGCAGTTTATTCCAGGTCAAGATGCCCACTGAAATATAGCACCACAGCTGTAAAAAACTGACACCCACCTCTGCACAGCAAGGAAGTCCTGACTTAGGACTATTTATAAACATCCAATTCTCTGGACAGCCCATTTTAAAGCATTTGCGGAGTTACTGCGAATAGCCAGCACCCACAAAAGTCCTGCCCTACCAATCCAAAGAGTCTTCAAGAGTATGCAGTTGGCTGGAATAAACAGTACCAGGAACCTAAATCAAACCAAACAAACATACAAGCCACAAACAGGAGGCACGTATCACTGCTTTTCAACACAAAGCCTTCCCGGCATGGGCTCTGGGAGGGTTCTATTCTTGTTTTCTCCCTCACGCTGCCCAGGGCTACACCTGAGAGCACGACAGGACAACGAAAAACATTATCACCTGTTGTGTGTGTTCATTCCAGAATGTGTTTCTAGTCAGTATGTTCAGGAAATTGCAGATTGCAGATATCTAAAAACTTTGAACTTCACTACAAAGTAATAATATCATTAAGCCAAAAATATTACCTATTAAATTTATCAATGACATGATTTTTAGTAATATTGAGGTATTTTGGATTCAAACTTGAGGCAAGGAAGTAAGCAGCTTATTTAGTCCCTTTTGACCATCCTCAGGAAGCAAGACCATTTTGTGTTTACAAATATTTGAAAGTCTCATCTACAGCTCTTTGACCACAGTGTTCTTCTACAGCATTCCCTGGCTATATCTTGGTTTTCACTATATTAGTACATTGAAGAACAATGCATTAAAATTGTTCTGCTAACATTTAGGAAAGACTAAACTCCTTTATGGGAAAACAAATTCTCAGTGAGACTGCACATTCCACTTTTGTGCTCACCATGACAGCAAATGGATCCAGTGCCATCACAGTCAAATAGGGCAAGAGCAGCGAAGAATGAATGTCCTGTCCCCACTAAATGGAAAATATTTAGTTTTTACTAATAAAACAGGGAATGTACAAGAGAAACTAATGCCTGAAGAGTTTACAAAAAAAGTTCACTAACTTACCTAGGCTTGAATTGCCTTTTGCAATGGTGATAGTCTTCTCATACATGTTTTTGACTGAATTTTGGGGTGTGGTATTTCCCTCCAAAGATACTGGGCATCTCTTTTCCATTAAAAGCAATTGATCCTAACATAAGGGAAAATAACACCAGTTCAGATTACCAACATAAAAAATTACTGGTCACACTGATCTCAACTACTTTTGCCTGACACAAAAGCCATGCACATAATTAAGTCAGATTCCTTATACAGACAGAAAAGTCAGTTCATCAAAATAACATCATGATTTCTGTTTTCATTCAGGCAATACATCAAATCTATCACAAAGCACACTTTTAATTTAGGGACATCAAAATTAGTAGAATGAATTCAAGGTCTTCAGATTCATTCACCACAGATGTCTGGCAATTTGCCAGTACTAAAGTAACAAATCTTGTTAAGAAATTGCAGCTCTTTTAGGTATTTCTTAATAAATCACTAAACGGAATAAGTAAGAAATCATGTCACATTATTGTGACATGTACATATACTGTACATATACAGTACAGTGACTGTCATATAAAAGAAAATTATGTTTGCACACTGCAGTATCACAGATCAGTCTGTGGGCTGAACTGCACAGGCTTACAAGAACACCATGATGGAAGACATTCACACCACCTCCCCTTGGCTTCCGAGGGCCAATTCCAGCTGTGCACCTCCTGCTTGCACTTATGCCCCTGTGAAGGTTAAGAAGGGCTAAGAAAACTCCCCTGTCCTGCCCAGGGGGTACCCAGTAGTATCTAATGATGTGAGGCCTGAGAAGACTTGTATATACCCCTGTAGCGCCAGCCTCTGAGAAAATATTGTCTTGATGACAGTAAAATAAATTATGTCCTGTTTTAGAAAGGTCTATATCCCAAAGTTTTGATGTGAGCTAACATATCCAAAGGACGTTAATAATCAAAGAAATATACACAGCTATTGGCCTGTGACAATTTCTGCAGGAAATTCTTTGGTCTAATTACAGGCTTTCTGTATGATTTTTAAATTATTATTAAAAAAAAAAAGGCAAGTAACTTTACTTTTTCATTGGGATCAAGCTGCGTGGTAGTAGCAAGGCTTGTATTCAGTACAATCTCTGATGTTGTTTGAGATCCAGTCCATGTTGGTGTATTTTCACTTTCATTTTGGTTGGTATCTGAAACCTCCAGTGTCAAAAGATCTATTTTAGTAAAATCACTTGCAGTTTCCAGGCTACTGTCCGCTACAGACTTTTCATCTCTCAGTCTCTGATTCAAATTCATGTTGTACAGATTTTTCTCAGATACATGGAAATCAGCTGCAGCATTTGGGCATTCCTCTCCAACAGACTGTTCAACACAGGAGACAATGAACAATCACCATTCATTTATAGTATAATTCAAAACCACATTTCATGCTAAAATACTGCTGTGAAATCAGCAAGATCAACCTCATCGACAGTTCCCTACAGGCATTCATTCTACTATAAAGTGAACTTGATTTCTTAGACCATTTCTTCTGCTTTATAACACCAGAAATCAGTAAAATAAGTTACTAACTCTAGCTTGAATAACTTCAGTAACTTTTTAAAATTCAAGCATACAGTTGTTTTTCTCAGGTGAAAGAACTTTGCAAGACCAATGTCTTTACTTTCAGCACACTTAGCAAGCAAAGAGGAATTGCAAGCAGTTCAGACAATATGAATGTAATTTATCATCCATTTAACTGAGCAGAAATAGATTAAGATTTCTCTTCCTCAGAAAGAGTGACAAGTCAAAACTTGGTCAAACCTCAGCAAAAGGTGAATATGGGGGATTTGAAATGAGACAACACTGAAATACAACAATGCAATTACAGAAGCTTACTAGTTAATAATTATTGCACATCTACCAATTATGGCTGCAGTACTATGACTAAGTTCCCTACACATTTGTTTAGACTTCCAAGATTCTGAGACCCTGCTTTTGAAATGTTTCAAGGGATTTCAAGAATCATAATATTCTGGAAAAAAACCTTCAAATATTCTCTAGCTGACCTTCTAAAGTTATTTTAAAAACAGGTATGCCATTAGATTTTAAAAAGATATATCAAGGACTCAGAAGCTCGGTATCAATATTAGAGATTTTTTTCTGAAATGCAATAAAACAGCTCAAAATCAACTACCTCTCTCTGTCTTAGTTGTTATCCACTGGTCCTATTAATTGTTCTATTACTTCTCCAAAAAGATGGGGAGACATGCTTCCCAGGATTTGGGAATATTTTGCAACATTTTGTCTCAAGAGCCCTAGAATTAATTTTTGTCAACTTTCATGAAGTGCATAGATGCTTGTTCTGTCCCCAGACAAGAATCAAAAAAGGCTTACCAGTAAATAAGTGGTTTAAGTAATAGCTGAGAAGATAATTGAGCAGAGCCTAAATACAACTAATCTGCATGATATAATCAATGACATAATTTCTTACCTTTTTGAGAACAGAACACAATAGTATAATCTATTTAAATTATTTTATAAGGTTTCAAATACAGCTGGGACATTTCCAAATCAGTGAAGCAAACATTTATTTTGTATGCCATATATTAGGAGTTGCATCATATACTCATTTTTATTTTTGTTTCAGTTAAAGAAAAGCCAATGATGCAATTTTTTAGGACAAAGACAATTTCAGGAATTTGTAACTATAGTAACATATGGCCCCACTAGAGCATCATTATTATTTTAGGTATGTTTTTCAACACCTATTTTAAATGTGACACCAAAGTGACACTCAGAACCTGCCAACTGCCCTGCAGCCAGAAATAACTGAAATATCTTTGCATTCCTCACAGCATCAAATAGTGCTGTTTGAATTTTTACCACATTTCACTTGCTTAAAAAGTCTTCACTAATGAACAGATTTTCCTACTATGTTTGTTTTTTTAATCATGAATAGGTTACTTGATGAGAATTTAATACTCACTTCATACTAGCAGAGATGAACACTGAAAAGTCAGGACCATGGTATTTTAAAAGAGTATGTAAACCAAAGTTACCTTTAAATCTATGGTGAAAATAACTAAAGACTTTCTAGAGTCTCAATGTAATATATAATGTAAATCCAGTCTCTATCTCACAAAATGCTCCTAAGAATGTAAAATGCATAATCTATTTAAGTAACAATTATAGAGTTAAACAGTGCAAGCTGTCCCACTGGCACAGCAGAGAAGTGATCTTCTGTGGGTTAGGAGAAACCATTAGAAGACGAATCTTGCTTTCTAACCAGTGCCTCATAAGGGCTAAACATATTGAAGAAAGTTTAACGGGAGTTACTGCAGCTCAGGTGTGGCAGAAAAAGCAGCAGCTACTCTATTCAAGACCACAGACTACAAACCCAGTGGTTTTCAATGAAGACTGCTAAGAGAATGGAATTGGAATGCTCTAGTTAGTGATATTAAAACCTTAAGATTTAAAGGAAAAAAAGAACATGAAAAACCATGGAAAGAAAGATAACACAATCAGGTCATTATGGGTATGTGACCAAGAACCAAAAAAGCTATTGATCTTCTTAATACTCTTAAATCAATCTTCATTTGCTTTACATAAAAATTATTAGCAGAGTTTTGATATACACAGATTTACTTTTCATTATGCAAATTTCATTCCAAACCACAGAAACATACTAATTATGAAGCATAAAAGCAAAAATCAGGATGAACATTTACTCTTGCTTTTCATACTAAAATATAGAAAAACAGTAATTTCATGTTACCACTCTTTACTATGCTTTGAATGACAATTATATTTTTTCTAGCAGACTGCTTACCACACCTTTAATATTACAAATATCTCACCATACGCTTGCTAAATCATGCTTTATCTAGCAAAAATCCAAGTTTTGTGCCTTCTATCTGCCTCGCTCTTCAACAAAGATATCTGCAAGACGTCAGCATTACTCTAAACAAAATTTTACCCTGTAGCAAATAGAGCATTTTGAACCAGGATGACACAAAACATTTCTATCTGATAATACAGCCTGCTCACACTCAAAATTAAAGTTTGCCATCAATAAAACCATCCTCAATTTTACCTTGGGAGTTGATAATGGAAGAGAGAAGCTGTCATTCACCTCACCGCTACAGGCACTGTCATGCAGAGCTGTCACTGAATCCTGGAAGACGTCTCTCTCTAGAGAATACTGTGATTCAAAGGTGGACTCATCCGCTAGATCTGCCTCGCCAGAGTCCACCTAACAACAAAAGCAATTCAATCAGCCAAGCTGTTGCCCTCACACCACATAAGCCCCAAACACATGCACACCAGCCATTACATACAGATTCTTTCCTTCTTTTTCATTCCATGTTTTAGATTGAAATTACATTTACAAAGCGCAGTAGGAAAATTTTCTGCTTCCAGTAAATCTGTGTTACTACTTCTTCAAAGGTTGCAAAGAATATCTGAAGTAATGCAAGAGTCTGAACCAGAGTAAGTTGTGGGGCTGAGGCACGCTCATGCTATTAATAGAAGCACAAAGTGTTGGGCGAATTCCGCTGTACTTCTTGGTGTCTGTATTTTGATTTCTTTAGGGCTTCTTTTTTAATTTCTTTTTAAAAAAAATTAGCATGGAAAAAATATTGAGCTTAACTTGGTGCCACATATCAGGAATGTTCTCTTGAACTCAACTACTTAAGATCAGTTATTTTTATACTCTTTTAAAAACAATCTGGAAACTACAGTGCTTTACAGTGCATTTATATATTCTGTATATTCACTACATGATTTTTTAACAGATTTTAAATGATTTTGCTTTTGACAACAAAATCACTGTAAGCATTCCTATATTTCTATTACTCTTACATGAGAAATAGAATTTTTAAAAGAGTTTCAGACATTGACATGGGTAGTATTTTTGCCTTTATTTTTAAATTGAATGTATTTTTTTCAAAGACTTATATTCTTTTAAATACAAGAATAAAATTAAGCCCTAAAAACCCTAATTTATGGTGCTTTTGAACACTTTGAATATTATTTAATCTCCCCAGCAGAGCTCAAACAAAGGCTAACAAAATGATCACTGGATTAAGAGCCATGCCCACATCATAAACTGGTACAAAGCAGATGAGTGCACCCATCTACAGAGATGGGATCTAACTTGTTTTTCAGCTTCTGGGTTAATCATATTATGAATCCATTATAGTAGCAGCAACAGTCTGCAGTAATTCAACACATTGATTCCTTTTCAGAGTAAAAGGAATTACCTTTTTTATTAATGCAAGCCTACAGACTTAACTGCTAATCCAAACTGCCTCTTTGCTGTAACTTACTCTCAGCTCATCTTCTTGAAAATGCGTATTCGTTTTACCTATGCCTTCGTTTAAAGCTGTGCCTTAAAAAAGTATTATGAAAATTCAGGACATATCTGTAAAATCTGAGTACCAATCTGTCTATGAAAAACAGTATCTCATATGTGCGCTCTCAAAACATATCTTCAGGGTGACTGCACATTTAGTTTCTCATTTTGCACATTTAATTAGACAACTGACAAACTTGAGTGACAATTTTATTATGCCATGTATTTTCATTGCTTTTTTTCAAAAGTTTTTTTTTTTGATTGGAACCACAGATGGAAGTCAAATTTTTTAGATAGTTTTAATCTGATCATTTCAACACATCCTCAATTAAAGGTTATTTAGAATATAAAACTTGTGCTTCTTCTAAATGAATGGAGCAAGAAAAATACTGTTACCTAACTGCTAAAGGTAACAAACTGAAGAATTAAAAACATGCAGTCTTGTTTAAAGGCAGGCTATTAAATCAGCTTGTCATCTGCAAATGTGAAAAAACAGCAAACCTGCTGGAAGCAGTAATGCAGAGATTTTCACCTTGACAGGATCCATTTCAGGTTTTTGTTCAATTTTGCCTTTTTCTCTAATGAACTAAGTTCTCGTGTTTAGAAGCACTTCCCTGCTCCGGTCTCCAGAAAATGAAGGCCTAATAATTTCAACATCAGACCCAGAACAGAACAAATAACCATGAGAATACACACTTGGAATACATACATATACATGTGTATTCTGGGTTGTTGTTTCTTTTTTTTTTTTTTTTGTTTTTTTTTTTGTTTTGTGGGAGGAAGGGTTGGGGGATTTTTTGC
Organism: Vidua chalybeata; assembly: GCF_026979565.1. NCBI lineage: Eukaryota > Metazoa > Chordata > Aves > Passeriformes > Viduidae > Vidua > Vidua chalybeata. The sequence continues at coordinate 19,538,173 of NC_071570.1, read as the reverse complement.
TGTTTTGTAGTGCCCTAGTTCCTGTGTCTTTTTAATCTGAGTTCTTATTGGTAACTTCTGTGCTATGTAAGGCACTGAATGCTCAGGTAAGCCGCACTGTTTGTACAAGCAAACACCTTTTGACCTTGTAAATCTCATAATCACTGATTGATGTTGAAGGTTGAAGAACATTATTAGGAGGAAGTATTTGCAGCTTTTGAAGATACAGTGTTCCTTGTATGGCTGGATTACATGCGAAAAGGGAATATCAAAAACTTTCCACAGTAGAAAAGTGTGTATTATGATACATAGAAAAATAAGGACATGAACATTTCCCCAAAAATGTGAGATTTCCTAAGGACTGCTCAGTGCATGCAAGGACAAGTGGATAGCCATGCACTTTTGAAACCATCAACAAAATACTTTTTTTTTTCCTCAGCAATGAACATATCATAGGCCAGATTCACAGCTCATGCAAAAAGCCAAAGTCTCTAGACACCAGTTTCTACAAAGTTAGAATCCATCCCACCTACAGTGGATGAGTAATGTGGAGACAGTGAACACTAAAAAATAAGCATGGACAGTGACAAGGCAATTCCTTTCACTACAAAATGCAAAGACTGAAGAAATCTGTGGTAAGTTGGGCCACTAACCAGAGCCAGCTCAGCACGGAAGAGGGCTGCATCAGCTGGCCCCTCCTCCTCAAGTGACTGGGCAGTGTAGAAAAAGCAATCTTCCTTAGCAGAGACATAGCCCTCCTCAGGTGAAAGCTGCAGAAAGAACGAAGCTCTGAGTCGGATGAGTGGCCTGCACACAGCAGTTGCAGAGTGCATTCTGCGAGAGGGGCAGTTTAGAAAGGCAAATGGATTCCAAATGCAGCAAAGAGATCATTTCAATCATAGTCACAGTATTCAGAGGGTAAAGAGACATTTTTTTCTTTTCAAATTTACCTGAATTGATTCAGCTTCTGAATCAATTCTGAAACCCCAAATAATGAAAAAGGCCTGTCCAGGTATACCACAGAGCCCACAACTTAGTCTAGGCTCATTTTCAGTTTCTGGTCTTAATAAAGATATACTAAAACTGCCAAGACAGCTGCCAAGAAAGAAAGAGCCTAACATTAGAGGTCTTTATAATCTTGCTAGCCAAGGAGCAATCTTGCTTGCAGATAGGAAGACTTCAGCTACTCTCTGTGTTTTACGATCGTATTCCTTAGCCTCTAGAGGACAAAATGTAATTCTGACTATAAACCAGTAGCTTTTTCCAACATAATTTGATAGTAGGTGCATTTGTCCAGTACTGCAAAAGAAGCAGGGATTATTTCCAATGTTTAATTACTTGGCAAGCATAACACATGAAATATTGAAGTGCAAATGCCATATGTTTACAACTTTTGGAAAACAAAACCCCCATGCATTTTCTCCTTTAGAGTGGCATCTTCTAGAGTATGAAATTTTGTTTGCAATTAATATGGAGTCTCCAATAAAAAAAGAATTAATTTAGCAGAACAAGTTAAAATGTACTCTCTTACTATGAAAAGCAAAGTTTCTGGGAACTTAAACAACAGACATTCCCTCCCACTCTCTCCACAAAATCTACTAAGAATGAAAATTTAGTATCTACATCCACAAGGGTTAGAAGATTATCAATTCATGAAAAACAAAAATGAACCCTTAAAACTGTGCTTGGGCTTACTAATATAGAGAAAGGTATCTTTCTTGTATGTACGAACTAATGCTATTCTACTGATTTGAACTTAACCCATCAGGGATGCTTGTTCATTAGCATTCTTACTCCTACACTACCTCAGTGACCATAGGTCTCCTTTAACCTCCTTTTTTGAATTGTTCCAGACTACCTATAAAACCAAACCTGAAATAACCAATTAGATGTATACAAACTGAAGACTACACAATATAGCATAGTGTGCTGTTTAAATACAAATATTGCATAGATACTTGTGAGGGACTGGAATGTTAATGGTCAATGCGTCAAACATTTGCCGAGGCAGCAGGTGCTTTGCTGACCAGGCACAAAGTAACCACCCAGCTGCAGAGGGGGTCCACACCTACCAACAGATGCTACAAGCTGGGTTTTGAGCCAGATAAGGGAAGAAGCTGGTAAAAAGCAAATCCTGCAAGGTGCAACAGTGCTTTTTACCTTACACAAGTGGCTCAGGTGTGAAAACTTCCCTCTAGAGACCTACTGAGACACACACATGAAGCCTGAAGGTATTCATGCCTTCTCATGGACTATAATTGGCTCAACTATGCTAACCCGAGAGGAAGCTGTAACATCTTAGGTGTCATAAACCATCAAACACAGAAATGCCTCGTAACCTATGGTGTTACATGAGACAGTGTAAAACTCTCCAACACAGGAGAGGTACTTGGCATTCTCATCTACCCTAAGCATGTATTAATTCACTGAATTATGTGTTTCATGGGTTCCCCCCATCCCCAGTGGATCAAGACTGTGACCAGCACTTTGAAGGGGCACTCAAACTGCAACAATCAAATTTTGTCACTGGATCCATGGGCGGTAACTACATACTTTTCTACCTTATCCTTTCTTTTTCTTTCTTTTCCCATATACATTTTCTGAAGTGATATTTTTTTTTGTTTTTACATGGTTGCATTTCTAACCAAAATGCCTACATTTTAAAATGTACCAAGTATTATTCTACCTTAATGTTCTTAAGCTTGTAAGTAAAAATTTGTTATTGAACGTCTTGAAAGTTTTCTTGTTTCTCCCACGCACCATCCAGAATAAATCAAACAACCTCCCCAAGCAGAATAAAGCTGTAACAGTACTATACCTTGCAAAGCAAAGGAATTGGTAAATTCTACACAAAACAAATAAAAACAACTTTATGTCACCATCTCACACATTCAGAGAACCATATAAAGCATACAGTGTACAATATTATGCCTGCCAACTTTCAGCCCTGAAAGACTCTGCTGGTTGCAAGGTGCTTTGTCTGTTTTCTCATCTGCAACACAGGTATGCTAGGCCCTGTAATCACTACACCAGCCATGTACTACCCAGGCCACTCCTACATATAAAGCAATAGTTAGGCCACCCAGCTGAACCGCAAAACACACAAAATGTTTGGAGAAGTCAGGATCAGTATGTACCAGCCTCAGTTATATAAAAGTACACACTGAATTCCCAAATCCTTACAGGCAATGGTTTGGCAACTCCTATTTTAACTGTTCCTGTTGGGGCTCCTTTCAGTGCTTGCACTGCTTCCTCCAGGCTGCCGTTTTCCAAGTTGATATCATTGACAAACATAAGCCGATCTCCAGGAAGAAGTCTGCCATCTTGCTCAGCCACACCCCCAGGAACTAATGAGCGAATCACAATTACAGTGTTTGCTGGATCAACAGGATCCTAATTAAATAAAGGGAAGAAAAAGATTACATTTCTTTTACTCTTTTACATCTTGACAGAAGAATTTTTATTCATGAGATTTATTAACTAGAGTTGTGTTACTAAGCAGTGTTGGTCTCTAGATGAATCTGCAGTAGGACCAAACCATCCTGTCTGTACTGTCCATACATTTACACATCCACTTATTTTTGATTCTTAAATGTGAAATTTATTACTCCTTTCTAGGTGATGTTCCATCATGTATCTCCAATATAAAATGCTACTAAGTAGCACAGTGTTGTCCATGCACATCAGAAATTCATGACCTCCTACTGCAACAACAGTATCCTCCTTTACACTCAGAGGTTTGAGGATACCGGTGGGCAATGAAGACTGGGGCAAATGTAACACATGCACTCTAGTGGAACAAATGACTTATTTTCAATAACTGTCTTATAATTCATGATCTTGCTCAACTGAGAAAGCAGTTTTCAAGAGCCAAGGTCGTGTGCATGCCCAATTACATACTTACATGAGAGATGAACATACCAATATAAGACTAATCAACAAGACAAAACAAAGTGATGTTTGCTTTTAAGAAAGAAAACTGCTTTTAAGTGACCATCCTGATATATACTGATTTTGATTAAAAAAGCTAGCATCAAATACTAGTAACAGGAATATATAATTCTGGTATAACAATTATCACACATGCAAAATATTTGTGTGATTCTTGCAGAACAACATTCACGAGGAACATCATGTTAATATTTCCAACATGCAGTTCACTGGAGTGCATGAAAAGAAAAAAACTGTGTTAAAAAAAAACATGTAACCAAAAAATGTAACCATGTAACAGCTTTACTGATAGCAAAAGTAGAGAAAAGCAAACACCTACAAACCAGCATGCAGCTGTAACAAGTTTCCATCTCAAGCTGTACATCTGAAAGGTCAGACACCATCAAAGCAACATGGAAAAGCCATAGGAATAGGCAGACAGCTGAAAGCTGGTGTGAGAGAGAAGTGTTGATGGAGGGAGGGAGAGAGGGGTGGAGGGAGTGAAAGAAGGACATCAAGAAGACCTTTAACACTTGATGACAGTAAAAAGAATGCCATGGGGCAATGAAATACTTCCCAAGTCAAAATATAACTAGCACTGTTGCTGAGCATTGACATCTTCCTCACTTTTTTAACAACAAATACTTACATTGTCACTTTAGATGGCACTGCATGACACATTTTTGGGGGAAAAAAAAAAAAAAAAACAAGCCTCTCTAGTCTATGTAATTGTCTTCCTTAGGGTTAGAAATTATGTAGACCTTTCTACAGGCCTGCCATTGTATAAAACATAAGAAATGTATTACTATGAACATAATTCTCCTCGCAGTTTGGTCACTGCTCATTGAGAACGAATTGAGAATTTGATGGAAACAGCAAAATACAAATATAAATCTCCCTGTTACTGTTCACAGTCTTATAAGAAAGTAAAACTTCAGTAACCAAGTGAATTTTTTTTACTGCATATCAAAGGAAAGAACATGTGTCAGTACCCAAATATTATAACATCAAAAAAACCCTAAATATCAGAAAGCTGACTAAAGCTGGAAGACTAACTCATATTTGAAAAATATGTTAACCAACTTAAGGCGTTAAGCTTTTAGTACTATTACCCATAAACAAAATTCAGTCACTAACCACATACGCACCCACCATTTGTGTTAATGCTCAGAAGAGGCTGAAGCGAAAATATCTTCTACTAAGAAGACATGGACTTCAAACACTCAAGCTCATCTGTGATGTCTCACTGCAGAGCATCATGAGTAATACTTTAAAGAGTAGTCAATGCTTCATAAAAGACACTTGACTACACCTTTATCCTTCACATTAATACACTACACTGCTCTTCACCTTATCAGTGTGCAAATGCAAAATCTAAGCCATAACGTAATTGTAAGGACAGCCCTGGGGCCATAATTTCCACCTGGAAGTTATTGCCAGATGCAAATGCATTTCTGTGGACAAGATCCAGCAGAAACCTGGAAAGAGACGTGACTCCACAGCACCACAAAACAGCTCAGCAAAAGCCTACATGGACCTCAGGGAGAAATTACTTGACATTCAATTTAAAATTATCCACTGGAAAACTGGGAACAGGAGTAATATGTTCTGTCATCCTAACCAAGTGAAGGCAAGAAACAAGCACTCAACTGTTCATTGGGACACACCAAGGAATACAGTATCCAGGAATTCTGAAGTCAAACACAAAATGAATGGGGATGTTGAAGCATGTCCCTGACAGACAGCAGCTAAGCAAGGGATTTCAGAATTACAGTTCTGGATTTTAGTAAATCCTGCTTTAAGCATTTAAGTCCTTTATTGGATTTGTCCTAAACACCTCACTGCAGGCGCAAAATACATGGCTAAATGCCTAAATATGCTGGCTACATCATTCATTGTCCTTGGGTCACTAGAAGACAGCTTTCTGAAACCCTAGCATATAATGGATTATCTGTTTTTCTGAACCAGTATTACTATCATCATTAGAAACTGCAGTCTTAATACAATGAGAGGAATATGTAATATAATTACTGGAATGCCTGCCAGCTGTGATTAGTTCTACTCTATTGCTTAGTTTCTATTAATGTTTGCCCTTAAAATATATAGAATGCACTGCAAGATCCAAACAGTATGAATATTTTGCCCTCCATCCAAAGAAGTGCAGAATTTACCTGATAGTCCAATATGCTAAATCCAAGCCCCATACTCCCTTTCTCCAGCTCAATGTGCTGTACTTCTGTTTCCCACATTGCCAGAGATGAGCTTTGCACCCCTTCCACACTCTGACCTTCATCAGCTGTTTCCAAAGTTGTTCCCTCTGTGTCTGAGGAACCAATGAATCCAAGTTCTATGTGACCCTGAGAAAAACAGTAAATGTTTACCAATAAAATGTGAACAGTTGAGAATCTTCAGAGACAAAACTCTGTTTACAGAAAACAAGATAAAACTTAAGTGATATCTCTAAAGACAGAAGAAGTGCAAGCACTCAGGACATTTAATGAACACTGATAAACTTGGCACAAAATACAACTATTTATATCTGTAGCCAAGCTGCAAGTATATTAAACTACTCACTAGAAAAATATTTACAAAATGGAATTTCTGTCAAATTAAAATGTTCAAAAAACTTTATTAGCATATGCATTCAAATATATGGGAAATATATGTTATTAAATGGTATGTCTAAAATATGCCTTCATTAAATGTAATCATGGTGACAGCAGCCAGAATATTTAATAAAAGTAAAAACAAATAAATACGTACATACACAGACTGCTCTTCACTTGGATTCATAGAGAAGTTTAGAAACTATAAGCTGAATTTGGTGCCTTGCTCAGAACTAAGAGCTAACTGTTTCTCTTTTCATACAAATGGTGTTGCTTTGTATACTATACCCTAGGCCATTCCTACATGTTTAGTTCACCAGGCTGCCCAGAGCTGTGCGCTTACAAGTGACAGAAGTCTCAGTCAAGGAATGCAAACACAGTTATGCACAATGCAAACCCAGAAAGCAAAGTTCAAAACTAGATTAAATACATTCCAATTCTAAAGAACGCACAGTTCAACTTGCTATACTCCTACATCTCACCTACAGAACAAGAAGTACTGTACTTAGACAGACAGCCCCACATCCTAGGATGTTTTTGCCTATGATGAGCCAGGATTCATATTTTCTGGTGGCCTAAAAAATAGCCGATAAACATTATTTGCTGTTTCCTATTTGTCTGGCTCCTATTCCAAAAATATTAAAATACATTATTTATAATCATGTAGAAGAACTTAATTTTTTTTCCCTCAAGAAAACTGTCATTTTCAGTGATTGTTTAAAGACAAAATACCTTTTCTGTAAGCTGAACCTCAGATAGGCTTAGACTCTCTAGTATTTCTGGTTGAGTGACAGGTGGAGCTACTGGACGACAGCACACCATTGTCACCTTAATAGGCAGCTCTTTCAAGATACTGACCACATCCTTGTGGTTTTCTCCAAGAAGAGAGATCTCATTCACCTCAATAAATAAAGAATACACAGTGGTTAGAACTACAGAGTATTTCTAAGCACAGTAACAAAAATGAGTAAAAAAACCCAAGCAAACTCCAACTCACTAATCACCTCATAAAAAAAAAAAAAAAAAGTAAAATAAAAGCAACAAAAATCCCCATGCTAATAGACACTTTCAATCCTTAATTTCTACTCAATTCGGTGCTCACCACCAAGGTACGTACTGAACTAAATGTATAGTCTTTTTAATTGCATGACACCACCCTACAAACACCACATACACTGTAGCTTCGTGTTTCTTGCATTAATGTAAAACAAATTCACATCTTAATTCTAAGAGAATAATTTAGAAAAGTAATCAGATGTTTAGGCCCTTCACTGAGTTGGGATAAACCTATTAAATCTTAACCCTTTCACTACATATTCTTTTTTGGTGACGGTCTTGATTTCAGCTGGGATAGAGTTAATTTATACTCAGTAGCTGTGCAGTGCTGTGTTTTGAATTCAGTATGAGAATAACTTAGATAACACACCGATGTTTTGACTGCTGCTAAGCTGAATCAAGGACTTTTGGTGTCTCATGCTCTGCCGGTGAGAAGGTACAAAAAAGAAAAAAAAAAGCTATGAGGGAGCACAGCTGGGATAAATGACCCAAATTGGCCAAAGGGGTATTTCACACCCTAGAGCATCATGTCCCCAGTATGTAACTGGGGAGTTAACTGGAAGGTGCACTGATCAGAGCTCGGGGATAGGGTCTGGCATTGGTCAGCAGGTGGCAAACACTTGCACTGTGCATCACTTGAAGGTTTTTCTCCTTTTTACTATGACTATTATTATTATTATACCTTGTTTTGATTATTAAACTGCCATTATCTCAACTTACAAGGTTTTACTTCTGATTCTCCTCCTCATCCCACCAGACTGGGGGTGAGTGGGGTGGGTAAGCAAGTGGCTGCATGGTGCTTACTTGCCAGCTGAGCTTAGACCATGAGAAAGACCTTGGACTATCAAAAAATCAGGTACCAGCTAAGAAATGTATGTAAGCATATGTACTCACATAAATATATGTAAATACATATGAAGTGACTACTCAACCACTAACTGGCATGCTGTTAGATACACATTACTACCATGGTCATAGCCTATGAGAAGAAACTTACTGCTCAAAAACCTTACTGAATGCAGACTAAGATAAAGTAGTACTTTATCTTACTTCCAGCAGTTCATCTCCACTGAATAGCTTGCCGCTTCGTCCAACTGGCCCTTCAGGTAAGATAGATCTGATGAAATGATGACCCACTGTAGCTTCAAGGCTTATCCCTAACCCACTGCTTTCACTAAATTTGTTAACCATAGCCACCTAAAGTAAGATAAAGAAATGGTTACATTTGTCATATTTACAGCCAGATCTGTTACTTTCCATTTCAATTTACATGCATTTAGGTGAAAATTCCAGAAGTGAGAAACCAGAAGTACTGTCATGTATAATGGGGAGTCAGATAAAAACTGATTCAATGATCACACACCACTTTGCAATACACAAGTGGGAACTGCTTATGACAACAATCTAATAATACATACTTCTGCAGACACTACATCTGTGACATGTGATCTCCTAAACTGACATACTACTTTTCTTCCATATCTACAGTATATGTTCTATGTATTATTTACATCATTATGTGAAATCACTTATTCAGTATGCAGAATGAGAATGAAGCTTCAAGTTCTAGCTAACGAAGGGAGCTTTGAAGTTCATATTAAATATTTTTTCTCTAAACACATTTATCCTCCCAAAGCTAGAAAATTGGTGAAACAATAGTTATGAGCACAGGAATTTAACAAGTCTGTCATGGTTTTGATAAAATGCAGAAAAATACATATCTACATTCAAAGTCTATAATTAAAATAATCTCAACATACTAAGGAGCATATGTGTAATCTTCATACATGAAGGAACAAATGCAATACAAGCATATTTCTGTCCATATGCTGTCAACATAATAGATGCACAGATGAAAGAGATGCATATTTAACAATAATAAACAAAATTTACCTACCACTATTTCATAATTCGAACCCATAATTCTCTGCCACTTTATCTTTGCAGCCGCTTCTTCTGTACTAGTTAGCTGGAAATCTAAAATTTATATTTAAGATTACTGTGAGAAAGAATTAAAAAAGCTAGTCAACTTCTAAAACTGATAAAGTATATGAAACATGCACAATGACACAATCATTCCCATGATGTCAGAACTGTCCTAAATATGACTAAAAACTTGGCATGTTTAGTCTCACCAAGCTCAGGTTTACCAGAGCAAAAACTTGCAATGCAGTATAAAGATTCCAACCATTAAAAACTGTGTATTTTGAAAGACATGAAGTTAAGTCAAATAGATTGGTGGCTGGGAAGAAAAGATACATACTAGCCTCAGAGTTGAGTCAATATTTTGCAATTTTTCAAGAGAATAGGCACCAAGGAAATTAAAAGGTTGCACTCAAGCCCTGTGTTAAATCAGACTACATGTGGGCTGATCAGATTGATTCATAGGGATAGCTAAAATACTTAAAAATGCACACTGATCCTTTTGGACAGACACTGTATTTTACAGAGAATGTCCAAAAAACACAATCTGGAGATCTATTTTTTATTTTTAAAACCATGAGCACTGTGAAAGATTTTTCTGAAACTGTTAAGCCCTAAAGGTCAGTAAGAGAATGCAAGACATCCAAGTTCTTTGCTTTTTTTCTTTTAATTTTAATACCTGAAGAACAGCAACAAACTTGGAAAGGAAGGAAGTGGGAGAAGTGCAGTGATACAGTGACAGGCTAGGTAGCAAACTGTGGCAAATCTTAATTTGACTGAAAGTTTATTTGCAGGTTTGAAAAACAGAGAAATACTTTCTTCCCTCTCATTTCCCCCTCATTCACATTGTCTAGGCTTTATGACAGAAACCAATAAAAAGTAGTATTTAGATACAATAGCCAGCAAACACAGCAAGTTTAACAGGATCCTACATACTCAAGGTCCATGGCCTGGGCTGTGTGTACATTAAGTATCAAAATAAACTCTTCAGATGCTCATCACAGGTAAGGACAAGAATCTTCATTACAAAGTTCTCAAATCCCACTGATTTTAGTAAGAATAGAAAATGACTAAGAGCCTCAGACAGTGTTTTAAGTCTAGTCATCACTCAGAGATATTACTAAGTATAAAGTTATATAAAGTCAGATGTTGCATAGCATTCAAAGAGGACAATACTTTTCCCAAAGCCAAGACACAGCACTATCTGAAGGAAAGAAGTTAAAAAGAAATTCCTCCAGCTATCCAAGAAAATCAGAAAGCATGACTTATGAAAAGATACATATTGCAGAACTTTTCAGTTCCTACTTTTACTCTGGAAGCACAAAAATTTTACACATCAAGCTGACACATCAAGTTATGTCTAAATCTGAAAAGCATATCATCACACAGGACTTCTGAAAATGCTGAACAGTGTTCTAGGAGATCAAGCAGGAAAAGAATACCCAGTAGAAAACAGGAATTTTGACAAAGAGTATGGGAAAATTTGGAGAATATCAGTGAACCAGAACTGACTGAATTTCAGACATTACCAGAGAATACTAAATTAAATGTAAGCTCAAGAATTTGGGAAAAGGAAATTAATCAGAAGATGTAGTAGTCCTGGAACTGTAGCTGGGCAGCTGCAGACACCTGGAAAGATAACAGGGAATGGAAAGGAATTTTTTTTTTTTTTCTAGACTAGACTAAAAAGAGTTGATATGCAAAACTAGACTAGGAGAGGGTTGAGCAAGTAGCCAAAGCAAACTGCTTCATGTGACATCTTCAGCATATAATTATTTTCAGACACCTACAGTAGTCCTGTTCCTACAACACTTATGATTAGGAGTACATGACTAAATGTATGACTACTTTGACTTTCTACTTCTACCTCAGCTACAGAGCTTGCAGAAGATGGAAAGACACAAAACACCTGGTCTTTGTGTAAGAACACAGAAGGGCAATTTCACAGAATAAAATATTAAACCTTGAGAACCTGTTTCCTGTTGTTTCATGTCATCTCCAATATTTACCACACTGGCACTGGATGGCAGTGATGGGGATCCCTGTTCTGTTTCATTGTTATCTGAAAAAAAGAAGAAATCTTTTCAGCTATTTAGGTACTTTATATGTCATAATACTTACCAAGCTCACAGGCATGCTCTGGGGCACCAACTCTCTCCTCCACTGGACTTATATATTTGGCAAATGGAATCTGGTATGCGTGGCCCAGAAGAAACATCACATTTCAAAGCCACTGTCTTTTGTTAATGCATTGCCTTCTCCAGTGAGTTCAATGAAAAAAATCCAACAAAAAACCCAGTACAACTATCAGTACCTGCATTTCTATGACTGAATAAAAATACATCTAAATATAACATTCTTTAGCATTCTTGTATCAATTTATTTTTTTCTTTCCTTTGTGCAATTCAGAAAGCTGATGCTGAAAACAAAAATGCTTCAGCCTTGGAGACCTGGATACCTGGCACACTTTTCATACATAGAAAATCTCTCCTACCACCAAATTCTGTTATGTATATTGCTACCTGTCAGATGTTTTGAACACCTGTTGGCTGGAAAAACAGCATTCTGAAGACTTGGCCTATACCTCTTGTTAAAGGTAGGAGTGGGAGGATGACATACAGGTAACATGCTATTGGCTCTCTGAAAATCTTGTATGAGGTGAGGATTAGGCCTCTGTTGACTACTTGTGACATACTTTCACTGACATCTAACTATTACACCAGCAGCTGTTTTGTGTTTCCAGGCCCTGTGGAGGTATCTTTCATTTAAACACACTGACTTTCAAGATGTGGCACATATACTTAAATATGTGCAGAGCATGTAAGATAAAGGTGCACAAATCTCATGTCATCAGCAGCAAAATTACTACTGGTCTTTGGCATCTGAACATTTTACACATGTATTTAGGGGCTGATAGGGTATTGACGATGTAAGCTACTCCTCTCATACCTGCACCTTGTAACAAGCAAGAGTAAAATGGGATGAGATTGATTATGCTCATCAAGGAGGGTCTTTCTCTGACTGCTTTTGAATGCAGCTCTCACTCTTAAGCATGAATAAAACATTTACTGCCTTCTTACCATTCAAAGATTTGCAGGATCAAAGTCTCAAAGCAATTCAGCCAGAAGGTCAATGCGGCAAAGAACTTTCAACACTCACTTTGAAAATGTAGCAAATAATACCACTGTGCCTAAAAGATTAATCAAACCATTGTAGACAAAACTCCACCTCATGTACAGCAGCTCTGTCATCTACCAGAATGAATAGATACCCAGAATGAATCTGGTCCATTTTATTTACAGTTTGCAATTGAGAAGAAAAATGTTTCAAGCCAACTTAACAGCAAAGCCAGTTTTAATTACCTTTGGCTGTGGTACTATCCCTTGTTTGGAATAGTAAGTCCTGCTCAACAGGAGCATTGAAGTCCTCCTGGGGTGGAATACAATTTTCCTGCTTACGACCTCTTCTGATCAAAGTGAGCCGAACCGTTTGTCCCGTGTGCCGCAAAACGTCAACTGCTTGCTGGTTAGTAAAACCCTGAAGATTTGTTCCATCCACCTGCAGGATCAAGTAGCTTTTCAGTTCACCCACAGAAAAAAGTTCAGGGCAAAACAATGCAGTGAGCTCTCAGCATCTGTTAGCCTAAGCAGAAAGCAAGTGGAGGAGCAAGAACAAAACCTGTACAATTTTATGTAACTGGATAAGCTAAGCGCTCCCACTGGAGTACCCCAGAGCTAGATGACAACCACTACCACAGCAAAGAGGGGAGGACAGCCCACCATGGTGTGGCCAGGCAGATCTGCTCTGCAAGGTGGGAGAGGATACAGCATGTGCTGTGCAGGGCATATTGTACAGCCTGTCACTCAACCACTTCAGCCATCCCTACCTCTGAGGGACAATACTGGGTGATCAAGAGTAAGGAGAGACACATCGATCCACTGGGATAGAAAGACTTACAGAGTGCAGTCATTTAGATACAGAGAAGTCAACCAATGAGCACTGTGAATTCCAATTTTGAAACAGAACACTGTCACAACCAACCAGATGTTATCACTGGTTCATCATTTTAAGAGTTTAAAGAATAAAATTTCAGTCTTCTCTGTTTGAAATTATTTTATTATCTCATTAACTCGGGTTTTTTTATCGAATTCAAAATTTTGACATTTCTTAATTCTATCCCATTATCGCTACCTAACACCCATCACATTTTATTTTTCTTCTCCCTGCAAACTCCATTATATTCTATTATTTCTATATCTACCCCACAGTGCCTTAAATCTTTCAAATACTTCTTACAATACTATGTTCTTTCACTCCTGTATTTGTTTCTGCCTATCTACACAAAACACATACTTCATTATTTTAAGTCCTACTAAATGAAGCATGAATCCCCTGGACCCTTAGTAATTTGTTGTCCTTCTCCAAAATTCCTAAAGTAACTAAAAATCAGGTGGGACTATTTAATTTTCCCCCCGCACTTAAAACAAACCATATTTAAAAAATGCATTTTATTCTTCAGTGTCTGAGGTCACCCAAATAATTTTCTCCTTCTGCATGTGCAGTAGAAGAAGAAAACAAACTTTGGAATAATCCATTTTAGCCATCTGTACTCAGCACGTAAACCATTACAAAAAAGATATATGCTTCCACAAACAAACAAGCAGGCACTTCTTAAGAGAGACCATAACCTGTTCTTACTGCTGTCTTCACACAAATGCAAGGACATATCTATGAGAGACACAAAAATGCACTCCCTGCATTCACAACCTGATTTCCACTACAGAAGCAACAGTTTATGGATAAAAATATGTTATTCTTTCTCTGAACACCTAAAACTTTGGGACACAACCTTTTAAAATAATTTTGAAAACAGCTGCCCAATTTGAATCAAACTTTGAAATTTCACACTTACTAACCTCCTACTGATACGGGGGATATATAATGATATATTCTCACATACAAGATTTTTTTGAAGAATTACAAGTTACATGCAGGTAGCATAATCAGAAAACATGTGATGAGATACTCTGTCAGGAAAGGACTCAGAACTGCAACACTGATCCTAAGTATTTTAATGAGCATTTCTTTGCAACATAAAGAAGCAGAGTCTTGTAGACAAGCTATTTCAGTTCATCCTGCGTTTACTTACAACTATAATTTGATCTCCCACGTGGATTCTGCCATCATGTTCAACAGCACTGCCTTTTGTAATGCTTTTCACAAAGATACCAGAAGGTTCTGGGATGAAAAAACAGGGAAAATTAACTAATTTATTAAGAAACAATTTAAATAATGCAATGCCGCAACAATGCAACTAAAGACTCCAATCAAAAAAAAGGAAAAATAAAAGAAAAAACAATCCCTAAGTAAGATAATAAAACAATCATAAAGAAAGCAACGATTTAAGAAAAACATGTATTATTATCATCTTAAAGAATGAGCCAGATTAATGTCTGTTTGCACTGGATTAGATCAAAACCTTACAATGCCAAATACACAATTCCTGATGCAAAATGAGAAATATTCTAACTTCCCTTAATCTAAAGGTTGAAACCAACATAGACAAAAAAGGTATTTCTGACTTTTGCCAGATTTGGACAGAAAATTCAGCTTGAGTACACTACTCCAGTAATTTCTGAATTTTCTATGTACTTAAAAACAGTTTAAGAAAATACATGTTTGGGCTGCCATATTGAGAAATAGGAATACAACTTTACATTTGAACCAGTTTTTAAATGCAGCTATCACTATTTGATAAAAAGGTCACAAAGTTTTAAAAACTCCAACAGAACAACAAAATTAAACAAAAAAACACCCATCAAAATAGAAACATTTTACTTACTAACTAGTTACTACTTTTGAATCAGAAGGAAAGTAATATATAGAAAACACCTACAGAAGGGATATTTCACAAAAAGAAAACATTTCAGGAAAAACACACTTGCTTTGAAATAACTTCAACAGCTCAATAAAATACAAATATACGGAGTTCCTACATGCACATTTTGCACAGCTTACATTGAATTAGGAAAAATAACAGCATAAACTGGTATGGAATCACTCTGATGGTCTCAGGCCTGTAACATTAGCATCAGAAATTTTAACAGCATCTACTTTCTCTCAACAAATGTTCTCACTCTGTTAAATGAATATACTTGATGTGAAGACAATCCACTACAAAATGTATTTTAAAAGCTGTCACAGCCTTTGCAGACCTCAAGCTAATTTTTTACTGGCCCCTGAATATGATGGAAGTTATAAGGAAAGAGGGTTAATGACTCAACTCAGCTTAGGAAAAATATGATTATACATATATTCAAGTCACCTCGTTGACAAGTCTCTCTTTTTCTGTCAGTTTTTTTTGGTTTTTTTTTTTTTTGTTTTTGGTTTTTTTTTTTTTTTTTTCTTTTTTTTGGAGGGTTGGGGGGGATTTTTTAAGAGGTTGTTTGCCCAGGCTTTGTGCATAATTACATGGCTGGCCTCCTAACTTCCAAGCATTCTTATATCCTGTAACAGCTGTAAGAGAACATGACAAGTTATTTGTCATTCACAAAAAATTCAGAAATGTTATTTGTTGTCCAGTAGTTTTATTTTGCTGCTTCTTTGACAGCAAAGTTGTTCTGTAACTGTTATGTCACAAAATTGAGTTACCTAACTAGCTCCTGAGACAAGAATATTCTCTAACATAGTTACATGCAGCAGAGTAATTCAAACTGAAGACCAATGATACTCAAACACTAAATCAGTCAAAATATGCTCTCAGATCTATAAATGTTCTACGTTTTAATTTGCCTTTTGAAATTCAACCGGAAGCTGCTAAAGAGTGGACTTGCACAAACTCTGACTGTCTGGTCCTGTGGAAATCCAGTTTTTTCTGATCCAAAATATTACAGCTAGAAACAGCCAAAATTATGGAATGTACATTTTTG
Source organism: Vidua chalybeata (assembly GCF_026979565.1). NCBI lineage: Eukaryota > Metazoa > Chordata > Aves > Passeriformes > Viduidae > Vidua > Vidua chalybeata. Next base: position 19,521,750 of record NC_071570.1, on the reverse strand, counting down.
AAACATATACAAGTGGATACAAGTCAAAGTAACAGCTCTTTGAGAAGTTTTATGACACGTTCAAAAGACACCCCTTCCTAGTATTACTGAATTTGCCGAATTTCCCCTAAGGAAGCCTAACTGAGCTCTGGATTATTTTTGTAAAAAATGTAGTGGAAATTACAAAGTAAAAATAAGCAATTGTCCGTGAACATTTCTGCACTTATTTATTTAAATAAACCTATTTATTGTCTGCTACAGCCCACAGGTGAAGAAATATTTATTATATGCAGAAGTCAGTAAAGAATTTGTGATGTGCTAGCAGCATCATGCACATTATTTAAAAATTAATAACGATCTCTTAAAACTACTCAGAATGGTACTGTGTTGCCTTGTAAGAAGGCTACTTCTAACAGAAAGGGCTCAAACTATTTTACCATTGTTTTTCAGAAACACGTAAGCAGAAGTTTAGCCAAAAGTGAAGATAAAAACTGATTTAAAAATACTGAGGTGGGATTTTTTAATAATTTGCTTTTTTAATTTGATTTTTAAATAATTTTTAATAAAAATTGCTTTTATTCTGAACATCCTTTTTACAAAATGAAAACCATTCCTCTTCTTTTTCAAATTTCAAATAGATTTTAGACCGTTAAGGGTTCTTTTAAGAGAAGTTACATCAAAATTAAGTCTTTGATGCAATAGTATGCAATAGACTGCACAATAAAGTGCAGGAATCAACAATTACCTGATGTCTTGTCTCCAATATAACCAGCAATAGTTATTCCTAAGCCCTGGCTGTTTTTAGTGAGTTCAACATTGAATTTCTCCCCATCTTCATAGCTATCAACAGAAGCATCATCCTAAAAAGAAAAGGGGGATTACAAAAGAAGATCTTTTCCTTTAAAGATTCACCACATTCTTTAATGTCAGTAACATATAAAATTAGATAAAAACACAAAAAAAGAAATATGAAATTTGTTTCTATTCTTATTTGCTGTTCATCAGACAAGCAAGAGGTAGGTAACATTCCTTATGGTAAAGCAATGCAGAGCAGGTCATATCCCCCTTCACCCCACTGCTCTGGGATATTATCTTTAACCTATCAAATCATTATTTAATGACTAAAATTACTGGTAAAATTCATACAAATTGAACAATTAATTTCTTGTACAGTAACTTACATATATACATATATGAATATGTAGCTTGCTGACTTTCTGGGACCTCCTCAGAACTAGCTTTGGTGTTATTAAAAAGAAAAAATATTGTATTTTTTATTCTATTTGTCTGAATTTCTGTTCATGACCTATAGGTATCTTTTTAAAACTTGCAAATTTAAAATATTATAAAAGCTATCACTAGTCAGGCAATTATATTTCTTGCTTTTGAAAGGCTTAAAAACTTCATTTTAGCACACAGCAATTATATTTCCAGCTAGCTCAATAATTACAACCTTCATTATTATCTGCTATAACTCTCTGACTTGCAATAACAATGGATTTTGGGGCTATTTAATTACTTGTAGTTAATGAAAGCAGAATATGTATTAAAATCCTATTTTAACAATAGGGAGTTTGTATGAATAGTTTTTATTCTGCCCCTTCTGCATGCCAAATAGCAGCTAGACTTTGTTTTAAGTGCCAATATGGCAACCAGGCCAACTAACTGAAGCCAGTTTGACTAGGTAAGTATGTGCCAAAAAAGATTTCAGGAGAGCTACTTCCCAAGAATCTGACTTGAGCTCTTTATCCAAGCAATTCCACCAGAAACTAAATTGAACACAAGAAAAATAAATTTCTAATGCATTTATCATCTCTGTCATTGAAAATGCAGGATTATTCTGGCCACAGGTAATGCCACTAAAAAAAGACCCAATTCCCATAGCCTCATGAATTTTTACAAGATAGATATCTGCAGGTAACATGAAAAGAAGTACCCATTTTCCAAAGCCATTCTGGTCCAAATAATAGTTTTAAGAGCATCATGAAGACTTCACCTACACCATATCTGATAGGAAGAAACTAAAAATCAAGCTGTTTGAATCATCATCTTCACTCCAGACCCCAATCAATGAGTTTTGCATGACTATTAACAGGGTGCTCCTTCCAAGAATGTGACTTTGTGTAGGTAGGAGCAGTTTAAAAATAGCCTACCTCCTGCCAGGAAAGAAGTACCAGAAAGAGGTTTTGAAAAGTATGGAAATTGGGAAGGTGGCAAAAACCTCAAATTATGCCCCTTTGCTGCTTTCAGCTATTTTGTCAGTACTAGAAATCGCATATATTCTGCAGCTGCAGATACATCTTCTAACATTGCATCATCTAACCTCAAAAAGGTAAATACTGCAGAAATATACACAGATTAAGTTATCAAATTCAGCTTTATCTTGAGAGATTCATTTCAGACAAATAATACTAGTGTTAAATATTAATCCCTTTATCTAAAATGCAGGAAGGTTTTACATCTCTGTGTGCTGTAATGACACAGAAGTACCAGTTTGTCTCTTGTCTTCGATGCTCAGAAATCTCCTTGTTAAAATTAACTTTCTTTGCCTTATAGCCACAAAACAGGGGTTGAATATATGTTAAGTTTTCACAGATATTACTACAATGGACAGAGACAAAATGATGGTATCACCATCTAAATTGTTACATAACAATCATACATAAATTGCAAGGACTTCTCTTCTGAAGAACTGAACAAAATGTCTAGAAAAACAACAGGAAAAAGTAAAACAAAAAATTCTATCTAGGGGTAGGCTCAAAAACAACAAACGTTTTCTTCTCGCACTAATTTACTTCATATACTCACATTTAAATGTATCTAGTCATAGCCATATGTGGCAAAACAGTACTCTTTCAGAATCCCATGAAACCAGACTTTGTTACAAACATGCAAGTTACATGTTTGGTAGAGGTTTTGAGCTGACAAGTCATGATAATATTTACAGCATTTTTTAAGTGGCTGACAGTTGTAGAGGAGTAAAGATACAAAGTACAATCATCAGCAGGGGAGTAAGGGTAGCAGCTGGCTTACTTTTTTTTAGAAAACATCTAGCAAATGAGCAGTGAAAGGTGATACAGGAAAGGATTAGCATCTGTGTGCTGATTGGCACAGGGAGAAAAGTTCTGATGAACAAATTAAATTATACAGAAAAAGGGCAGGCAGACAGAGAAATGCTAAAGAGTCAACTAGCTTAGTCCTGAAGGAAAGACTGCATTGCTTCAGTTGTCCCAATGTAATAACATAGCCTTACAAGCAACTCAGAACAAGATGTTAATCAGATTATACTTATTGAAGTCCTAAACCTTAATCCCAAAAGTCTTCAAGAATACAGTTCCTTGCACTGTGGACTCATTGCATTTAAACTCTCCCAGACTGTCAGATGAGACTTGTGCTACAGGGAACGAAAATCCTAGCTTTTGAGAACATAAACACAAAAGATTCTAAGAGCAGTTAAAAATAAAGGAAGCTTGCAATGGGTTACATATGTTCATTGTTGCTTACCTCTTTCTCTGGTGTAGCGGTGGGTATTGGTGTACCTGGAGGAACTGCTGGTAGAAGTGGCTCCTCAACAGGCCCTCTTGCAATTACCAGTTTCACTCTATTTCCACACTGCCTTAGAACTTGTGCCACCTGCTCACTGCTCATTCCAGCTAGGTCTGTATCACCAATTTTCAAGATGTGATCTCCACTACACAATCTTCCATGCTGGAGGAAAAATAATGAAAAATTTGCCATTTCTCCCACATACCATACAATTAGAAAAATAGCACATAGCCTTAGTCACTTCTAAGACATATGAATCAGGTGACTTTTTCTGGATGCCAAGCCAATACCCTGATAGCAAGGAGAAGAAAAGAGGGTTGCCTAATGGCACATGACTTTTACTAGGAATTTCCCGAGAGATAGCCAGGAGATCCTTTTTCAATACATCACCCAAGCACAGAGAAAAAAATGTGCTTAGCTACAGTTACTTCTACTGGTATTTAACAATTGCATGTAGAGACTGCAGAACTTTAGGTTTCGTTTTCAAACACACGTCCAAAAAACAGCATCCAAACACATATTCAGGTTTGCACTGATACTAAAATACTAGTAGTAGTAACAGGATTAACCATGATTTCAACATAAAATTCATTTCTCTCTTCCTGTGATCCAGCTATCTAAATTGCTTTACATTAGTTTAGTCTCTTACTGATTAACCTTTAATTAATAAAAAAGCGTCACATGAATTTAGACCATTTGATGAGTGTTACAGAGACAGTTTTGTAAAAGGAACCTATCTACCTGTTCAGGGGAAAGAGGGCAGCTGTCCATGCATCTCCAGGCCCTGTTACTAGCATTAATGCTGCCCTAGGTACCTGTCCAATGAACAAGCTTGAAATGATCTGTGATAACCAAATTCAATTCACATGAGCCCTCCAGGCAAGAGCAGAATATGTGTCTTGAAGCAGACACATGAAGCCACATACTTGCTCCAAGCTTCAGTAAGCTCAGCAGAGAAAAGCAGATGCTCTTAGCTGTTTTAGGACACAGCAAGTCAATCTTTGGAATCCCCACGACCCTGATTACAACCAGTACACTCGTGAAAGAATTAAGACTCTAAATGCACACAACATATATAATGTTACTAGATCTGAAAATGTGATTTAGAAACTAATTCATCTTTAACATTCAAATGCAGAGACTCCTGCACTAAACACACCTTTACAGAGGAAAAATTTCAGTAATTACTGTTTCTTTTTTTACATTTATTTGGATAAAAGCTACCACTATTTGGTCTGATCATAAAAGTAAAGAGTAACTTCACACCTTACTGAACAGTAACAGCGGTAGGTTGAATTTACCTGATCAGCCACCCCTCCCGGGAGGATGGTTTTAACAATTACTCCAGTTGACTTTCCTCCCACTATCCCAAATCCCAGACCTGAGCCATCATTGACCAACTCTATGGTCTCCACATGCTGCCAGTGAACCTAAAAAGAATAAATACAAGCTTGCAAATGATTAAAAACATTGAATCATAGAACTGTTCAGGTGTAAAAAGACCTTTAAAATTATCAAGTCAAGCTATTAATATATGTATAGAAATGTGCAGGTTATTTTCTCTTATTTCTTGAGTATGTTTTTAATAATAGAAAACTGGAGGAAGATTGACATATAATACCTTTTTAACAATTACTGTTAGGTATGATATTACAAAATATTTAATCAGTAAATTACTAATTCTATTAACAGGTGGAACTTCTCTAGTACAAACCAGAGTTGAATAATGGGTCAGACCTTCCAAGAACTTGTCGAATGAATATAGGCAGCAGCCTAGGGCTGCCCACCTTTATGCCCCTTTGCCGTCAGTAAATATTGCTTCTAAAAAACCACACAGGACTGGAAATTAAAATCTTCAGGTAAGTGCATGTTCACATCAGCCATTACAAAAAAGCACAGGAAAAAGCAAAATCCCAATTCAGTATTTCTAAGTCTGATAGCAGAACCAAATATTGTGAGGGAAGTAGTAACAGAAATGCCCCATGTAATAAGTTCCTCTGGGTTGTCTAATGGCAACAGCACTAGAATGAAGTTATTTTGATGGCAGACTGTGTTCTGAAAGGAGTAAAACTGCTCTGAAAGACAGACAAATCCTAGCTCACTCACATGGGGCACTCCTCGAAGGGACATCTGGAAGCTCATGGTATTCTTCCTCCTGAACAAGAACTCCCACAGTAAACTTGTCTGAAATTTAAAACCACAGCTGGTGCTACACCAGGTATAATCTTAAAATAAGCTTTTCTTTTGAATAATCAAGGTATTGCAAACTCAAAGCCCTGCGGTACCTGTTTGGAAATCCAGTCTTAACATAAAGTCAGTATGATAGAGCAAAGCCTGAAGGAAAAAGAATTGCTTCTAGTATGTTTCATTTGAAAATGAGGAGAACATGAAAATTGGGAAAGGCATGTTAACAAACCAGAAGCAGCTATGGGATGTCTGTAAGGAACATCTTTTCATGCAAGGGAAGCTGTTCAGTGAATACAGAGGCAATCACATAGAGAAAGAAGTTTGTCACAGCAATACTGGAGAAGAGCAGGCTTCCCCTATGTGCAGGCAGGAAAAGTTAGGTCAGTCAGCTGCCTTCCTACACACAGATACAAAGAATATTTCTGACATTCCTTCACTAAATGTTTTATACTAATGATTAAAAAACAGTTCCTTTTTCCAGACGGATTGCTCCCTATACTTCTGGTAACTGACTCCCTTAAAGGCCACAAAAGATTGAAGAGTAAAACCTACAGAAAGTGAATATAGGCTGCCTCATCCCAGGACAATCCATTACATGAGTGAGGTAAGAGGAAGAGAAAGTACAGTTAATATCACCATGTTTTTGAACTGTGTTGTTTTCACCTAGGTGTGCAAAAGCTCTCATAAGAAAGGAATTGTAGCGGAGCTGCTTTTTGGGGAGCTCTTAAGTGCATCTTGTAATTTCTCTGGAGCTCCCATGCTAACAGACAACAGCGACACAAACACAAAAGCACCCATCCAGTTGGTGGTGCAGATCAGACTACAAAGCCTCAAAAAATTGTTTGCTCAAGCAGAATGCAAAGAAAAAAATATCCTGTTTAGTGCAACCTCAAAATAAAGCTTCATCAAGTAAGGTAAACGTGCTGTATTTACACTGGATACAGGTAAGTTGGCAGACGGGAGCAAGAAATACGTCCAAGATGAAGATTATTTCCCCCAGCAAGCCTGAATATTTTCTAGTCTTTGAAGGTAAAAGGTATAATGAAGATAAATAGAAGAAAAACCTCAAGAACTGTGAAGGAATGTACAAACAAGTTACAAAAAAATGACTCAAAAGACTATATGCAGTAAGTACATGCATGTCCAGAACTGAATACACAAATGTTTGGGCTATACTCACCGGGTTGGAATGGGCTGAAACTGTGCTAGCAGCAGATGGAGACCGGGAAACTACAGGACTGATGAGCTGAGGAAAAGTGCCTCTAGCCACAACTAGCTGGACATTATCTTTTGCTTTCTGCAAAATGCTGATAGCTTGTTGATGTGTAATTGTCTGATCAAGGGCTTGTCCATTAATAGCAAGGATTTGATCTGCTTCCTTCAGCTTTCCATCTCTGTCACATAGGTGTAAACAGATGACAAAATAAACAATAAGAAAAATCAAGGAAGCATTGCCACAGAAATTGCAGTATTTTGACAATTTTCCAGGATTTTTAATAACCTGGTCTCTATACCCCTCACTTTTTTAATCCCCCGCTGCAGTTTTGCTGAAAGGAGCTGATGTGGCACCCTGGTGATGGCTCCCTTTGAAGCTAATCCCACTGCTACTTTTCCCTGGTGACTACCCCCTAGCCAGCTTTCTTCTCCCTCCCTGAACCCCCACGCGAGACTAAGCATATTAATCTCAGTTGCTCCCAACCACAGCCTGGGAACTTATGTTTATCCTTGACTTTGAGCCACTTGCTTTACAGACCAAGTGCCCCACTTTGTTCAGTGTACCCATTCTGAATATTCATCAAACCATGGAGTGGAACACACTTTCATCAGTATGTTACAGAAACATACTGATTTTGTTTTGCTGAAAAACAAGGTGGGGGGGGGGCGGGGAAAGGAAAAGAATAAATGACAGAAAAAAAAAAAAGAGAAGTACCAAGAAACCAAACAAAAGCCCTGAACAAATTACAAAAACCTCTTCACTTTCTGACAAAGGAAGCATCACTGTAAAATTACATGCTGAGTCCTTAGATCTACTCCAAAGGAAGTGTATGAAGCCTACACAGTTGAATTACCCTCTCTTTCCTCCACCACTTCTTTGCATCCTGAAGTGGCAATGCTTTGATAACAAAGGGCAGCAAGGAAAACAAGAATCTCTATTACAACAGCCTTTGTGAGCACCCACACTCAAGAAACCCAGGTAGAGCACCCAGGTAGAAAAAAAACTATTTAGCTTCAACTCACAAGAAACAAACAAACAGAAAAAAACCCCAAAACAACAAAAAACCAAAAAAACCTCACCTAAACCAAAACAAAAACAAACAAAAAGAGAAAGTGGAAATTAGGCAGATAAAAAATATTAAAAAAATTTAAAATACTATAGAAATATAAAGCATGCCACATTTTGTACCTGATTAACTACAATTAAGTCTGTATACCATGTTCTTGTCTCTCTTGCCCATGTTCTTATTAGACTTACAGTGAATGTTCAGATCACAAATAATCCAAAAATATCTCCTAAAGCACAGTGAGAAACAGCACCAACATGATTCAGCCTCTTCACACAACATACATAATACATCACAAAGCAGCTTGGACCAGTGACACATCTTACTAGTCTGCAGTGAACCAGTGCTGCTGCCATTTACCTTTGAGTTTGTGTGCTCCCTCGGCACTTCTCTCAATATTAGCTGTGGAATCTGAGTTTAAGTTCTAAAGCATAATTTCAGCAAAGCATTATAATTGCTGAGCTTCTGTAATATCAGCTGAGTATCTCTGAATATCCCTGACTTTAGGTAAAGACTTGCTTGATGTCAAATCTGGGTTTCATACCTGCTCAATGGGATTCTACCAACAAACACTGCCAGATACAGCTGACTTTTTTGCATCAAATTGTTCTTCAGTGCATTCAACAATGGCAAAACATATATTTCAACTTTAAAAGGCATGACACAGAACAGTAGCTTCCTCTTTTTCCCTATTTAAAAACCCCAGGGAAATGTCATTTGCAGTTTCTATAAATTAAGGACAGTTCATATGATGCCTGTTCCAACATCACATAAATTATGGCAAGTAATTTTACATCTGCAATGATGCTCAGAATATGAAGAGAGAAACATTTAAACATGTCCTTGTAACACAAAAATAACAGCAGTAACACAACTGAACTGCAGTGTCACATATATATTTGGTTAGTAAAATATTCAGTAGTAATATTACCGATGTGCCACACTTCCCTCCTGGATTTCTTGCACAAATATTCCTAGTTCTCCCCTGTTTTCACTCTTGAGTCCCACAACACTGAAGCCCAGACCACCACTTAGAGGTTTAATAAGGTCAATTGTCTCAACAAGACGACCCTGTTCAGCAGAAGTTGAAAAAAAGGGTACAAATGTTAAAAGGTTAAAAATTAACAAAGGTTAAAAATGTTGAAAAGCAATAATAAACGTGGCAAACAACTTGGAAAGTAATTTCTAATGACAACTATAGCTAGGCAAGACTACACAAGCTAATAACTGAAACACAGTTGTTCATTTCCAATTTCTTGCTATCATACAGAAAATATTTGAGAAATAAGTATTATTAGAGCCCATAAGACGAAATCAGGGAACAAAAGATAACTATACAAAGTTTTGGTTTAGTAGTGACTGAATAGCATATATATATCTATTTTAGAGGGTACAGGACAACTTTTAAGCAAAACCAGAAAAAGAAGATGAATTTCAGAAAGATGAAAAAAAACTTGGACTATGCAAAAAGGCTCTCCTGAACATCACTAGACTTCTCCTATCCTGCTCTATTACAGATTAAATAGTTAAATCCTAGAATATATGCCTGGGCTTTCCCAGCTCCAGCTGAAGGGACTCGTGCACCATTTCTGCTTATTACAGGAAAGTAGAAAGATTAGAGAACAATGCACAGCAAGGTCAGAACACAGCAAGGTCAAAATTTTCCATTTTATTTCCAAGACAGTCACAGATCTAGATTTTGTTAATTATGCATACAGGAGCATGCTCTGACAAAGTATCTCCCTCAAGCATAGAGCAGCAGTTCTACAATGAGCATGAAAAAATAATGGCATGCTGGTCTGTAATACACACACTGGTCAGCTAAGGACAGTAGCTCATGAGTGACTATGTCAGGGCTAGTTTTTCAACTGCGTTCTCATTTACTAATTGTTTCTCAAACTAAAAGGTTACTTTTATTTTATACATAAGTGGTATTGTGGTTTGTGTAGTAACTCAATTGCCTTTAAATAAATATACATGTATCCTAATCTTCATATAATCAGTAATCCGTATTTTGTGGTTATTATATGACAGGGTTACCTGGGACATGTTTCTGATCAGCTGCTCAAAGTCATCACTGCAGAATTTCCCATTAATCTGAGGAGTAATGGATCTCATTGATGTTTCTAACACATTAGCTGGGTTGCCATTCTGCTGAGCCAACAAATATGACTCATTAAGCGGCAAGGACCCAACATTCACACCATGATGGATAAGCTGAGGGAATTCGCCACTGGAATGTATGGAAGGTGTAATATTTACCTGTAAAAGATTGAGGGCAACACAGATTTATAGACACAGCAGAAACCTTCTCCTTAGGTAAGAACATTCTCATAAGCCAACTGATCATTAGAAGTACTTGAAATACCAATTTGCAATTTTAAGCAGACATTTTAAGGAGAAAAATTACCTTCAATATTTACACCCAATGTAAAGCTGCAAACTACAAGCATAAAACACAAAAGAAATTGATTAGAACAACCTAAAATTATTTTCCTTACTCTGTCTAAAATTCATTTGTTCCCATCACCATAGCATCTTGAAGTACGCCATCACTATGCTAGAGGTGAACAAGAACAATTTTTTTTTTACAGCATCAGTATTTAAGAAAAATAAACAACAAAAAGCAAACAAACAAAAAAAAAAACACCAAACAAACCAAAAAACTTTTAGCAGTTATTTCACAATTTAAAAAAAGTATGCAAATATTGATGAAAAAATAAGTAAATCTCACATCTACATAGAGAACAAATTTCACCGGTCAAGGTTTCTGCATCACTATGTACTACAGCTACCAATGTGACTATCTGTATGAGCTAGGATTAAATATGACATTACTGAACAAGTCTAAAACCACCAGGCTGATCTGAAAGTCACAATCATATATTTACACAGACTTTACAATCCACTTTTCTCAGAATAGAAAAGAAAGAAAATCCTCTGTTTTGCACTACCACCTCTTTTGAGTAAATCACCTCTTTTCAAGCAGATCTGTGCCAACCAACCTAATGAATGGCTGCTGGTGATATAAAGCTCAGGTGAAGCAGAAACCCTCATCTGTCTTTTGTCCCACTTGCCTGTTGACTGCCAGTTGGTACTGCTTAACTCCAGATAAATTTGCTTCCTACTTGCCTGGCACATTTACTATTATATTGCAACTTCAATCACTTTTCATAGTTTTACAATGCACACTTTCTAGCATTCTGCATCACAATATAGAAACCTAAGTTTCCCCTTCCTTAAAGCTGTATTTTATACTTGAAGTATCAATAAAAATTTCAAAACAGTAAATATATTCTAAAATGTCTACTGCACTAGTCTCACTGTTCAAGCATGTTACATGTATTGGGTTTATCATATCAGTCTTCCAACAGTCCATTTAAAAGGTCAATATTGTTCTCCATCATATAATTCCATCTCATCAGAGTGTTTTAGGAAAATGCAATAAAAAAAACGTAATTTGTTGAACAACTTATGTGGCTGGGAAGGCCCTCAAGTTAAAGAAAAAATGCCACAAGGCAGCATTAGAAAGAAAAGCTCTCAACAGCATTTCTAAGCCTGCTCTAATGCAAAGAGCTGTAAAGAAGCAAATTTGGGTATTTGGAACTCAGTGATTTTTAAATCCCATTGATTATGTTCTTTACCCATACTTGTGAGGAATCATTTGGGTTATGTTTCAAACAAATTGTAATGCCTAAAATGTGCATATATGCACTTTCTTTAACCACATATATTCGTGTTGGCAAGCCTGTAAGGCACAGGTAGACAAGGCTTGTTTCACAGTTCATTACATGTAACAAAAGCCAGACACAATCAAATTCTACCCTTTTGAGAATGTAAGACTTCCCCTTACATTATATGAATGGATTTGAAACTAGTAAAGTCTATGATGCACTTGTGTTTCTTACCTGCAGAAGGCCATATAATAGATTGATTCACTTCCACCTTCACAGTATTGTCCATTTCAATATATAAAACTGTATAACTGAACTTGGTCAATTATGTGCTTTATTTCTTATTCTCCTCCACCTTCAAATCTTCTTACAGAACCTGTTGCTATGCTTCTTCCCACAAAAAATGGTCACTGGTGAAGTCATTAATCCTAGGAGCATCTAACATTATGGCAATTAACCATTCTTAACTGGTTCTACTAAAAATATTTTTACATTTCTACAGCAATATGAAGCAGCCTAAGAGTATATGAGATACACACCTGAACTACCTTTCACATGAACCTGAAGGCTGTAGTATATGGGTCTGATATCACAAATGTTAGTAAGTCATGGATTCAAGTTCACTTTCTAAATTGCAGTGGTCATTGCAGAAAATAGCACTGAGTTTCCCTTTCTACTGAAAGTTACCATCCTCAGAGCACTCTTGGTCAAAGCAGTCCCTAGAGAACTAATCACTTACTCTGGCAAAGCCAGCAAAGTTAGCCTAAACAAAGAATAGAATAGTACGAGTAAAAGCTACCAATTTTATCCAATGTCAATCAGTGAGAGCTCACTAAACTACTTTGGTGCAGCTTTTGGAGTAGTAACTTCAATCTAAGTGAGCCAGGCTCAGCATCTGAGCATTGCAATGACTTCAATCAGTATGATTACACCCAGAGAAAAATATCTTAAATGTCTGCAATTTCATTTAGGATCATTCTATCTGCATTATTCTGTCCTGGGGGCCTTTTACTGTAGTAGGAGCTTCTGGATGTTTCATATTTCAGGGTGGCAGAAGCGGAAAGTCACTGGTATTACTCAAAGTCTTTTAAGACCCAACTGTGTATGAATTCCCACTGTGAATAGAGTGTGTAGATATTTTCTAAGACAAAAGAAGGAAAATTCTGTAATAATGCTAAAAGCAAAATTTGAAATGTACAGAAAGCTAGAACACCTTCTACTTTACAAAGAACAAGCCATGCTGGCAAAAAAGGAGAGAAACAGAATTTTATGTCACAGAAACTGACTGTAGCTGAGAGACCACTGCTTTGAATTTATTCCATGTCACCACACAGTGTTTCAGACTGCTAATGCAGAGACAATCCCAGTTTGTGAAACCTCTCTGCATAAAAAGCCTATGTTTTTCATGTATCTAGAGTACTTCTTTACACACAAATGTGTAGGGAGCAAGTTGCACTAGAAAAATCATGCACAAAAGTCTACATCAAGCCACAGTAAACAAAATTATGGCAGTTTTACAATAGCATGGATGTTATAAACGGTGTTTGCATTATGATACTGTTTTTCTCTAGTATACAATAAAAGACTCTCTTAATGTATAATCACCAAACAAATGGAACTACACATCAAAAAGAAAAGGAGTATGACATATTACCCTTATGAATAGTATTGCATGCCTAATCTGAAACCAAAATACTTCTTATACCATTCAAACTTCTACTACGATTTAAGTATGTTCTCCTAGTACTATTGGACAGTGGTTTGATTGCTTTAGGCAGCTCATTGCACTGTTTGCAATGTTTAAAGAGCAGAGTAGTCATGATGGGCACTTCAACTTCCACCTGAACATCTGTCCAGTATCACCATGCTTTTCTCTACTCAAGTTTGAAGGACTTTTTCAAAAAAGGTAAAGCAATGTCCTTAGGGAATTCTGGTTTTCTCCCTGGTAGAGAATTTGCATATTTCTCTTCTGAAATAGAAGTAGTTACAGGCCAATTAATTTTTTAAATTTTTACATTGTATGTTTTCCCTGACCAAGTCCTGTTCAAACTGGCAAATGTAGTGGCTATTTTCTCCATTTGAAATTTCATCCTTTCTCCATAATTTTGTGAGCCGGGACATCACTGCAGACATACAGGAATTGACTTACTTTTCCCATTGTCTTTCAAAGCAAAAGATGGAAGTTCTTCATGTTTTTCTAATACACATAACATAGTAACAACTCCATTATTCTGAAAACACTGGATTATATTTATTTGCACGATGGTTAAAATACCACTGAAAAGATGTCTTGCATACTACATATATTGCAGGAAAAGGAAAAAATAACATTCCAATTCACACTAGGTTAACTAGAACTTTAAAGCCTTCTCCTCAAAATTTCAGTACAACAGCACAGCTACAACACAGTATTGAACACAGTCACATCAAGAGCAACTGACAGCAACATTTCATTTTCATCACACCCTTTTTAAACAAACAAGCTCATATTTAATGGAGAATATGCTTAGTGCCTGAAGCCAACCTCATATAAAATTTCATCTGACCTCTGAAATTCCAAGAAAACATTAAACTTAAAAAAAAAAGTTCAACTGTTAACAGAGTGAAGTTTTCTGTATGTGTGTGCGCAAAAACCTCACATCTCATATCTCCTCTTCTGAAACAGACATGGTTACACCTTAAAAACTATAAAAACATTTACAGTGACATTTACAGTACTTAAGGTAGAAGTTCAGAATTCCAAGACAAATTTATAAGTAGAAACATGATGACTGCTCTCTTCCATGTGCCCCCCGAAATCCAGGCTTATAGCATGAAAAAGAAGAGAGTAACTGCTATATATTCTTGCTAACACAGAAGTATAGGTCATTCCAAGGGGAGCAATAAACCACAAGTGCAAATCTTAAAATGAAATATTTTTCATAATTTATAAGTTGCACTACTTTGCAGTAATACAATCACCATAATTCCATTAAAAAGTATCTTTATAGCAGTGTGATTGTATAGTTACAGAATGAAACATTATTGCTTTGTTTTATCAGCTTGTTTTTGCTGTTTTTCCTTGACTGGCATTCTCCTTATGGTATAAAAATCTCCAGCTCGGACATAATTTGCATAAGATAAAAAGAAAAATTCATGAATACCACTTAGTATGACAAAATTTATGTTTTAGTCACACAGACAGACTGTGTGACACACAGACACACTGAATACAATCAAGCAGTGCTTACATGCAGTAGCTCAAAATACTTTAACCAAAAAGCAACACAAGTAATGTCTGTATTGTACCAACACTTAAAGCAAATGTCCTCAACATTGCCAGGTCTCAACTTATTCAACAAAAAGAAATTTTCAGTATTTCTGCACTGCAGCCACTGAGCAGCAGCCCTGGACACCCCAAGAAGCACAAGACTGATTGGAAGATTCCTGGCAAAAAGGCCAGCTGCAACAGGAATGACAGTGGAAGTGAGGAAGCAGAAGCCAGAGTACAACAGCAGGGAAAGGCCCTGAGCTCCCAGGAATAGGAACTGGCACCAGCATCACTCTGCTGGCTGCACCTTTATGGCTCCATCTCAGAGTAGATGAAGTAGATCCCAAATTAGCATTCCTTTTTATCACTTCATTTAAAAGCGCAAACAGTATTGCTGCCAAAAGGGGTTCAAAACATGAACTAAAAATCTGTAGTTGTGCAAAATGGAGAGTTAACACTGTTAAGTTTTCACTGGAAACAGGAAAAGACAGTTTCTCACTTCTTCCCTAAACTCTCTCTTGCACTGACACCCAGCTGATACCACTACACTGTGAAGGAAAAACTACGGTCAAACTCACAAGTAAAAACAAACAAAAAAAAACCCCAAAAAACACAACAGAAAAAAACAAACAAAAACAACAACAACAACAAAAAAAACCCAAAAAAAACCAAAACAACCAAAGAAAACAAACTATCAAACAAAAAAACCTCCAAAACTAAGAAATACAGCTCTGCCATCTATAGCCAACCACGAGATATTTTGTTCTAGTAGAGCTCTGAGTGGAAAAGAGGCAGGAAGAGGTGTGGAGGAGGTAAACAACTGAGAGACAAAAAGAAATGGAAGAGAATCAGGACAGGAATAATTTTCTTTAAAATATTTAATAAAGAAAATAAAATATTATTAAAATATTTAAAACACCACAATCTCTATTTTTCTTCTGTGTCTGTCTTATCTTCAAACAACAAGACTGCTCTTCAACATCAGAAAACAAGCATTAACTGAAGAACAAGAACAGAAAGAGACAAGAAAAAAAATGGTTCCTTCAGGGCTCCCCAGCTCAAGAGACTTCTGAAGTCAAAACAGTAATTTAAAAACAAAAAACCATCCCTTTGTTGTGCCTAGACTTTCCACTTCAGTTAACTTCACAATGACAGTTTTGCAGTACAAACAAATCCTGCTCTCTCATTTAAGAAAAAAAATACCCCGCAACTTTACAGCCTACTAATAATAACGAAGGCATCAGATTTGCTGACTTTAGCACCATGCCTCAAGATAAAGCAACATACCACTCAGTCCATATACTGTACAAATAGAGGGCAGGACTTTCACTATCATCTCTATGCCTTCCAGACACAGCGCCTCAAGCCAAGAATACATCTTTACCTTAAAATTTATTGATGACCCCAGAGGCCCACAATGAAGTCTCACTGGTTAACCTACTTCTGCTGGGATACTTACAAGGAATCTGTTTCACTTGTAAAGTAAACTGCCATTCTGGCTTCTCTGCTCCCATCCCCTCTTTCAAACTACATTGTCCTAAAAGATGACCTCCCCAAGAATTTTGCAGTAGTCTTGTAGCTCTTTAAAAACTCATTAAAAACAGAGGGGCAGTTAAACGGACTGTCACACTTCACCTCGAAAAGAATCAAATGCACATTAAACTGTCACTGCAGCTCATCATTAAACATAAAAAAATTAGCCATCTTAGTCTCCAATGGGTAGAAGCTGCAACATCTTGTCATTGCACAACTCAGCATCATTTGTCATCCTGTCTCAAACATGGCTCTGACTGCTACTATCGGGACACAACTTCTCTTAGTCTATCACAGCTTGCCAAAAAAACTGTTCACTACTCACTCAGTTTTCATCAACCTGTTGCTTAAGAGCTTCAAGAGCATGTACCCAGACAGTTGTAAAAGAGGTGTCCTTGAAGGGTGTCCTCAAAAGTGTACCTATGAAAACACGGGGCTTTTTAACATAACTGCCTATTTTATGCTTTTATTCTTTGTCCTGTTTCAGTGTGCTTTGTAAATATTTAAATAGTACAAAATAAAAACAAATAATCCCATGTCATATTGTAGGGCAGAAATTCTACAGAAAAAATATAGGATAAAGAAATGACAAAAATCTAAGAATGCTGTAAACATGTATTTACATGTGTAAGTGTTAATATAAGCACACATTAAAAAAAGGGAATTCACATCCAAATAGCTCCCCTGTCAACTAAACAGACAGGGTACATACCATGCAATATGCACAGATTACTAAAGTTGCTTCACAGACAAACCTGCAGAGTCAGGACAGAAAGTGAAGTTATTCTTTGCTTTTTAAAAAATACATGCCTTAAATTACCCATCCTAGTATCTCCTGCTTTATTTTCTAATTTAGGCAATTTAAAAAGATAGCCATCCTTTAACTACACAGCTAATATCCAGAAGTGAAAATTTATTTTGCCATTTTAACAAATTTTTATTAATGTTTCATATACTTTTATTTCGTATACTTTTATTTCTCACTATGTGTTCCCAGGATCTTCACCACATAATTCACACAATTTCTGGATGTCACTGTTAAATTCTCATTTCCAAATGGCAGTGCAAACAAATGCTCAGGACAGTTTTTTTTTCCTGAGATTTTTTTTAAGTTACTCCAATGTCATCAAGTCTCTAAATACTAAAAAGACAAAATCTGAAAAATATTGTAATGAATACAGCATAGACACCATTCTAATTTATTTATTGTCTGTGCAAAATAGCATCAAGATTATCCACAGAAACCAATAAAGGGCCACAGTGCACTCTTCTGCCACACAGCTGAAGTACTGTGAGTATTGTGAGGAATCCTTCTCATCACAGTCTGGTCAGAGACCAGATGAGGCTCCACACTGATGATAAGGTCCATGTGCAGAGTCTGCTCCCTCCCACTTCAGCAATTCTGCATACCAGACAGAGCTGCCTATCTTGGAGGAGTCAACAGGAATGACAATTTGTAAAGCCAGATACATAGTTTAGTCCTAATTCAGTTACTGAACTATTTTCTATATTCTTCAAATTGTTATTCTGCTGACAAGAAAACTATAGCAACAAATAAAGTCAATATAGTCAAGTTGCTGACCCTCTTCTCAAGCTCACCGAAAATATGCAGAAAATTAATACTTAATACCCTGAGCAAGCAAAAAGGAGGCAAGAGCTCTGGCTTCTCTTTGATCTTTTATTCCTATACAAAGTACAAAATAGATTTTCATTTCCTTTTGAAGTCAACCATTCTACAGCTTCCCTCCACATCCTCATTTTAGCAGGGTAAGACACGAAAGAGCAATAAAAGGCTCCTAGGAAAAAAGTCCTAGACCTCATAGAAAACATGCTCCTTTTGAAGGGCAGAGAAAGAAAGCTTTATGTTAACCCCCTACCCATATCACCATTCCCCTGCCCTGCACATTTTAAGTAATGAGCATATACATAAAAATCACAAACACAAAATACAGCCTCAACAAAGCCCCCAAAAGTCAATGTGGCATGTCCCCAAACCTTTGAATCAGATGTTTAGTTTAAGCTATTTCACTGTTCAACAAGCAGAAACACATACATCTTTGCATTACCTTAGCAAGTTTCCCCTTGCACTTGCAAGACTGCTTTTCCTACCTGATCTCTTAGTTGTTGAACAGAAGTCTGAAGGCTCAGAATTTGATTAAAGAGAGGACTCTGCAGCACTGATTTTAATAGGCTCAGTTTCTCCTCATTTGCAATGTCACCTCGATCCCGAAGTTTTGCCTGTAAGCGCTCCATGGCCTGGAGGGCCCGATGCATATCTGCAGCAATAATCATTGCTAGTCAGTAGCAGTCTAGAAACAGCTACACAAGGTACAGGTTTAAATATAACCCTCTGTACTGTTCAAACTACAGAGAACTTGAATGGCTCTGTTTTGAACAAAAATCCCAGCCCATCTAATGCAGCCAGAAGCCAGAGGTAAAGCATAAATCAGAAGCCAATGAAAATTGTATTTCTGTCCATCAAGAAGTGGGTTACAAAAATGAAACAGCCTTCACTGAAATTCAGTTACAGGAACTGTGGCTACAGTCCACTGTAAATAAATAGGGGCATAAACAGTCATAATAGAAAACATCTTTCTTTTTCATGCAAATTTTTAATTCAAGAAAAGATTATAACAACAAAATCAAGACAACAGGCTCAAATTTAAATACACTAAACATATGATTGTGCAACTTTTGTTTTTAAATTAAAAAACCCAAACACAATACCACTTCTAAGCACAGTAGATTATTTTCTTTCAAAACCTCTCTCAGCAGTATACACCCATATCCCAAATCTATCACACACACTTGATTTGGCCACAAAAATACTGTGATATGAATGAAAAAAAATTACCAATTGTTTCCAACATGTTTTCTGCTTCTCAGCTTCTATTTCAACACTGGAAAGAGACTGTAAAGATTTCCCTGAAAAATAATAGAAAGGAAAAAAGGTCACATTTATAGAAATACTAAGCTCTGAAGGGAAAGAAAAAAGCTTTTGAAAACAATAACCAGCAAAATAACAGTCCACAAAAAACTATCTCCACAGATAATTAAAATAACTGCAAAATCAAATTCTGACTCACTTTGGTGCTCAAAATCTTCCTGAAAATTGCTTTAGGAATATACTTTGTAATTTATTTGCATTTCCATATCAAAGTGGCTATCTGTTGTACAACATGTCCTGCACTGCTTTAATCAGACACTATGAATCACAGCTGACACTGAAATTTTAGTTTCATTGCTTTCCTTTTCAGTAATTCACAAAAGACATTCCCTGCGGGATCAGTTTTCAAGTTCTGTGTTGACAATTTCAGGTGCATGAGCCACAGCACACTTTTTACAGTCAACTTTGAAAGAAAAGTCATATAAGCCACAAGGCTACAGGCTTTCAGGACTCTCACACTAGAGCCTCTACTATTAATATCTATTGGAATTGAGACTCAGATGTGGATAGCTGAGTTTTTATCAATGTGGGTTTCCAGGAAGGAAATTCTACACTGGGACGAAGAAATTCTGAAATTGCTTTGCTTATTCCTTTTTTGTTGCTTTTTGGGGTTGTTTGGGGCTTTTTAAAAATGTATGTCTGCAATTGCTCAGAAATTTGCAGTGACAGAGTATGTTTGATGGAGATGGATAGCTGAGAAGTGAGGAGCTCAAGTATCATTGCGAGTGTATGAACTGTTGATCTTATCTTTCATAATTTGTTTTCTTTATAGTAGAAAAACACGTCAGTACAGCATCCCCACTTGTATCTGGAGAACCTAAAAACATACAGAGCTGTGATCTCTAAGCACTCAAGAAAAGTTATTTTTTCTTGAGAAAAAGTTATTTTTTCTTGAGATGCTGGATAAAAAGAGGAAAAGTAATGATGTTGATAGATCACTAGATAAGACAGCCTAACAGGATCATTAGTTTAGTTATAGAACCTGATCATTTTGTCAAGCCTATACTATTTGCATTTTGTGCAGAAAAAGCAAACCACATGGGTTTAGAATGGTTTCAAGTTCCATCAATATGACTTCCCTAGCTTGAATATGCCTGAAGTTTCCTATCAGCTTTATTCATAGAATCACAAAATGGTTTATGTTGGAAGAGAGCTTAAAGATCATCTAGTCCCAGCCTTATTGTCATGGGCAGAGAACTTTCTACTAGACCTGGTTACTCAGAGCCCAGTCCAGCCTACTAAAAGAATGGGGAGTCCATAACCTCTCTGAAGATTGCCTTTGATCTTGACAATACATTGATACAGAATCACTGATAATCGTTTTTAGGACAACGTACAATATTCAAACCCCTTAAACCTGACTTGGTCAAAGTAATGTTACTCCATGATCCAAATTATGCCTTTAAATAAAAATAAGCCTTTATAATTTTTTTTCTTGCTTGGTAAGGAAAATCCCAGATCTGAATCCCAGATCTGAAAAACAACTCAAATATCTCGTATTTTCATCTTGTCACTCTACAAAACAGGACAAAATGAAGTCTATTTTACATGGGAAGCGCTGGGTGAGATTATTTAAATGCTATGAATGAAACTGACTTTCCCAAACCCTCATCACCCATAGCTCTTCTTTCTAGGTTAAAAACTACTATCACTTCTATTCAGAACCACTATTTAAAATCAGAGATATTTCTGTCATGCTTGTAGATGTTTTCCTCAGTACCAATGCAAATCAAAGTTCTTTCCTGTTTCACTGTTCTATTTCTCAATACCTACCTCGGGGCTGTGTAGTGGATGGAACCAGAGAACTGTGCAAAAAATTAGAAATTGAGTATTTTTCAGTCATTTCATTTATCACAGAACTATATGCACAAGCACATAACATCTTATGTTCAACAGATGAAACTACTCAGGAAAAAACAGAGGGTTACTGTTCTGCTTTAGCTCTGCAAGAACCTCAAGAAAAGATGCAGCTGTAAAATGTCTCTATCTTTTGGAGTAGCTGGATAATGCTTTATTTTATGACTCAATTTGACTAAAATTTCATTTCTTGTGCTGAGAAAGGCAAATTTTACAAGTGACAGCACCCAAGGTCATCACTGTGTTCATGCAATTCTGAAGATATGAACTCTAACAACTTATAGCAGAGGATTCTACAAGCAGACACAAGTCCTAAACATATCTATAGGTTGAGATTATGCCACATAATCTGCAATGAAAAGTCCTTACCTCTGCGAAGACAGTCATTACCTGCTTTCTTTTTACCTCATGGTTTAGAGAGAGGAATGAATATTGCTCTAGTGCCATGCTAGTATCCGCAAATCCATTTTGAACTCTCAGTTTATTCTCTTTATTTCTGATTTTATTAGTAGGGAATCTCTCCCCAGCTCTCCAGCTTAATGCTTTTGTCGACATCAGCAATAAGCATGAGAAAGACCAAAACTGTTATCAGAATGTTTTCCCTCAGACACCTCCTCTGAGGCAGACACACAATGCATTGAGGCACTCCAGTGTTTGCCTCTACGTGCTGCAGGCCAAGATGACCCCTGTTCACTCTGCCTGCACTCTGAAATGACTGCTCCTGCTGTGCCACATCCATGCTAACAAGTGGGATCTGTCAGCACCAGTGGAAGTACTGGAGAAGCAACCACACATCTCTCCAAAATACACTGCAGAGACATCCATAAACACCACCACTCACTACAGGACACAGTGGCCTTTAAACCAGCTTGCTTCTAGTATTTTAGCAACCATATGCTAGTGAGAAGTAGATTGGAATGCATGATCACTTGTTGAAAAGCCTAATTCTGCTATAGTGACTGTTTTTATAATGGCATTGGAGATTTCTAGATGCAGAGTGGGAAGTTTAGTTCTGATTCCTCATTTTACAATCTCCTGGCAGTCTGTATCACAGGAACCTGAAGCCAAAACCAGCCCTTCTATACATGATACAACAATCTTCACACCTCAAAGAGCTTACTAGCTTAGCTCAAAGTAGATTTAACTATTTTTGTATTTCAGCGCTGAAGTTCATTAATCTCTTCACAGTAACAAGAACACAGGCTGAGTCAAGACTTTTTTGGCAAATCAAAGAAAGACTGTTAAGCAAATAGCAAATTAAGTCTATGTTCAAGTTCTAAAGACATAGGTAGCTGAAAGCTGTGATGTAAACAAAAAATGAACAGCCAAACAAACCAAAAAGAAAAAAAAAGGAAAAAAAACAAACCTCATAATCTTCTTGTTTTCCTTCTATTTTAGAACATTATAATAGAAAACACAAGTAATTTTAGACAGGTATAAGGTGACAAACACACCATATTCACTCTAAGAACAAACCAAAGTTAAAGATGATGCCTTTCAAGCTTGCACTTCAGAAATTTGATTCTTCCTATGCTAACAAACAAAAATTGGGTTTTTTGCCATTCTTCATGCTACCCTTCTTTGGTAACATTCGTTGCCAGAAAACAGCTGGCACGTTCAAACTCTGGTTTCTATCTGTCCATTTCTGAAACACTAAAATGCACAGGTGGCAAAATTTTTTTTAACATCTGAAATTTATTTGATCACCTCCTTTCCACTACAACTGCAGAAGGCATTTAGCTAAACAGACAAAAGATTTGTGAAAATAGTAAGGCGACCCATTTCCATTTATCATTCTTTCACACCTGATCACTTAGTTTCTACAAGGAAACCTATTCTGTTTCACTGATGGATACTCCATCTACTGTTTCACAAAGCTATTTTAGATAATACCTTGAAAACTAATGCTCAAAGCATGGATTAGGAAACATGCAATGCCAAAGATAGAAAACATAGTAATAGGCTTTGCCCCATAGCTCCTGCATTACTTGAAGTGCTCTGAGTATACAGAGGAAATGCCTCTCTGAAGAGTGACCTCTAGGCCCAAACTCTGGCTTGGAGTTGCATGAGATTAAAATTAAATCTATTTCAATTAAGCAGCAAGGTAACCACAACATGCATGTTATAGCTGCTAAAAAGAACATTTCGGAACTTCTAATCTAACATTTAGATCTGTGTTTGTCTGGGCTAGATATATCCTTTAGTACTTCATTTTTATCCCATGTCATCTTCCTCCCCAATTTTCTGGCTATCACTAAAATAGGCATATTGTGTTAGCACAGTATGGAGCAGGAACAGAAACTAAACCACACAGGAAGTGGAAGATACTCATTACTGCTAAACTTTCTGCCTTGCCTGTAGAGCCTAAGAGCTCTTCCATTTCTTCCCACTTACCTCCTGAAAGCTGGCTACTAACCCCAGGAGGAGAACTAAGGTTGATCCCCAGACTCTGAAGTAGTCTTGTGAAAATTAAGGCAGTGGAAACTGTTCACAGTAAATAGAAAGATCTCATGCTTTTCTACATATTTTTCTAGCTACTTTTCCACTGTCCCAAATGCAATTTTGCTGTTGCACCCAGCTTTTTTAAAAACACAAAGGATGTAAAAATAAATGACCAATAGGGAATAAGAGAACAAACAAAAAGAAAAAAATTATGTGCACTGTTCTACAAGGAACAAAGCAGATTTCCATCGACTACCTGGAATGTAACAAGCAAACAAGAGATACCTGACATCTACATTTGATAGCGATGCTAATGGAAATTGTTCTGAGACATTCAAAGTAGAAATAAAAAGGCAGTATTGCACAGCTTATATTAAGATTCTAAGCACTTTGAAAAGACATCACTAGCCTCTTGAAATTTAGCAAAATGCTGAATGCATCAAAAATACAGAGAGGTAGTGGATCTGTATGTTGAAGAAAAGTTCTGTGATAGAGCTGAACAGTACCATGTACTTTGCATCAATTATGAAAACTGAATTTTGAACATTCAACTACTTGTAACCTTCTGTATGCATCACTCTAATGTATTAAGGAAACTTAAAATGTTTTTCCATTAACTGGCAATCTGTACACTGTGTATAATTAATAATTTTCTCTAACACTGTAAAAAGCCCTACATCAGCTTAAGATATAATATCCACGGTAACTGACATGCTAATAATTGCAAATGGGAAATGGGACTAAGATATCCATAATGATTGCACCTACTGATAAATGTGTGTGATATAGTGTATTCAAAATTTATTTGCAACGAGCAATCCAAAAACAACAACATAGCAGGGTAAGTGTTCCTGGAGTTTGTTTGGGGTTTTTTGTTAATGAAACAAACAGATCATCTTTTACAAAAAAAGTATTTTTTCAGTAAATATCTTAAATTAAGATCAATTGGAATCTTCCACATTAGCTTCAGAAACTGAAAAGCATCTTTTTAGCATATGCAGAATATAGGGGACACTACATATACTGAACTGATGAAATACAGGCATGATTAATATTGGCTCTTTATGTTTTCAAGCATAGGTAATTGATAACCATACTCATTAAATTCAATTAAACCTGATGAAGCACAGATTTTACAGCAGTTGCACCTCAATGTATATTGAATTCTTCACTTAAGTGACAACAGCATACATAAATCAATAAACACAAAGCTTCTCCAAACAGCTGCCAGTAAGCATCAACAAAGAGCCATCATTTTCCCTACAAACTGAAAACACAAATTTCTCTTTGTGTATTGTGACAATAGCAAGTGATTTATACAGAAAATCATAACACTGTGTAACAAGACCGCTGTGCAAGGGGTCTCAAATATAAGGACAGGGTCTAAAAAGCCTACAAAAGAAATATGTTATTATTGCCAAGGCAAAAATAGCCTATTTTTGTACTGACTTGTCAGGAACACCAGCAGTGAAATATGACTGTCCTTATCAATGATAATATAGTATCCTGTCAGCATGGCATTATATTAGCCAAAAGTGCTTCACCAGAAAAATGTACTGGATGCACTTCACAAAATTTTAATTTTTTTTTTTTTTGGTTTTTTTTGGTTTTTTTTTTTTTTTTTTGGTGTGAGACATGGAGCGGAGATTAAAAAGTTATTCAAAATGATTCTCAATATACTGAATAAAGTCCTACTTGTTAAAACAAAACCATGTACAGCTATCTGCATGACTGAGAAGATATAAGGCATTCTTGCCCAAAGAATTCACAGACCAGGGCCCCACCAGGGCCAGGTGAATAAAAAGATCCATTTGTACCGACGACGTAGTGCAGTTCTCTTTCCCTAGCGCTGATAGCCATCTAACTTTTCTAGGGCATTTCTGTGTGAAGAGGGGAGAATGTATCCAATTCCTAGTGAAAAGTTTCTTCAAATCACTAAGGAAACCATCACAAACATCATATCTAATCAATAAATGTTACATGCATGTTACTGTTAACAAGACAGGAGACATAACAATATGCAACTAAAAATTGGTAACAATTTAAAAAAATTGTGTTATCGGTCTAAAAATGCTGCTTGTTAAGGGGGGTATATCCTTAGGTATTTTCCACTTGCATTCTTTTATTTGAGTGTTACAATTACTTTCAATTTCCACAGAAGCATCAAGTAACACTCCCAAAGACTATTTTACCACTTTCTCCTTTTCCAGTTTAGATTCTTCCCTACCAAGGAGTTGCTGTTTCCTTGGGAAATGCAGAAGTGATATGCAAACCACAGGGCACCACACAATAGAACTTCCGTAACTGCAGAATTCAGAGCCTTCCTCTTTATCTCAGAAAATCTCTGCTCTCCTACTGCGACGGACTCCTGACACCCTTTCTGGGACCAAAGCCAGTAAGGACGTTTCCTATCCAACAGTTTATAGTAAAAAAATAAAAATCTTCTACATATATTAGGACACAAAAATATAGCTGGACGATGCAGTGTTTAAAAAAGCAAACGACAAGGTAAAGGAAAAAAAATAAAACCACAACGTTTTTCAGCCAAACGGCAAATCAACGTTAAATGTTGTACACGGAGTTCAAAAGGTTGGCTTTGTGACTTTTTCTTTCTTTCCTCCTAATACTCTTTCCAGTAATATAGGGAGGTGCTGGCAGCAAGGGGGGACACGAGAAAAGAACCATCCCTCTCCTCTGAGCGCCCAGACTCATCAAAGGGCACAACTGCAGATGGCCCCTTGCCCTCTGTTTCCACCCAACCAAAGCCGTTACGTTTAAACGCGCACCGGCGAGCTGCTGGACCGCTACAGCGGGGTCGGACCTGCGGGCAGCGCCGACACCAGCTCGGCAACAGGTACCGGTCGCGAGGAGCCGCGGCCGCCGCCCTGCCTGGAGCCCGAGGACACTGCCAATGTCGCCGGGGCCTCCGGTCCGGCTCTGGCTCCAAGCGAGAATCAACGCCGCCGCCCACGAGTGGGCCGAGGGCCGCGGCCGCTAGCACGGTCGGCGGCAACGGCTGCAGATACGGAGACCTCCTCCCGTCATGAAATCCCCGCGGGGGGTAAAAAAGCAATGCGAGAAAAGGTAGCAGGGCTCCCTGCATATGTCAGGGGAGGTTCGGCTTTTGTTTACGTGAGAACAACGCCCCGCCAGGCCGCTCGAGCCCGCGAACAGCCTCCCACGCCGCAGACCAGAGCCCCGGCCCAGCCCGGCCCCCACAGCCGCTCCCGCCGCCCGCGGTCGGTTGTGGGGGGAGGAAGAGGGGATATGCCGGGACACAGCAACAGGCTCAGCCCCCCGGCCCGTGGCTCCACGGCCTCTCTCCTCCCTCAGCTCCCCCCGGCAAAACCCTTCGGATCAAATGAACAATAATAAATAAAACTTCGAGGGACAAACGCGTTTTAAAAGGTCGCTCAAACTCCAGCGACGCGGCGGGCCCTTCCCGGCCCGCATCCCCGCAGGACGACTCAGGCGGGCTCTCCCCAGCACCCTGCTTACCCAGCGGCTCGACGGGCCCCGCCGCCCGGCCCGGCTCTCCGCCCTTCCAGCCCCCGAGTAGCGGCGCCGATCGAGCCGCGCCGCTGGGGCAGCGCGCTCGGGCACGCCCCGGCGGCCTGAAACCTAATCCTGCACCTCCCGCCCGCGGGTCTCACCGGGGCGGGCTGGGCGGCCGCCTGCAGCGACGGTGGGCGGGGGTATCCACAGGATAGCGGGGCACGACCGGGGGTGACCGGTCCCGTCCCTGCTGGCCTGTAGCGTCGCGGCCCTTCCCGTGAAGTTTGTCTCCCCGCGGCTACCGGAGCGCACGCCTTGCCGGGATGACACCGAGGAGCCGGGCTGGTGCGGTTTAGCTCTCCGGTTCGCCTGCGAAGTGAAGGCGGCAGCAGGCTGGCCCCTGCCTCTCTCCAGTGGTGCGGTGCCGCCTGCGGCCGGGCCTGGCCCCGCTTGCTGCCAGCCCAGCCACGGGCCGTATCCCTTCTTGTGCAACAAGATAAGCCTGGCCTGGAACGGAGGAAACGTTTGGAAATGTTAAAAAAAAAAAAAAAATTAGATCAACAAACAACACATGATGAAGCTAGACAAAATTATTTATAAGGTCGTGGAATTAATAAAGGAATGACTTTTCCGTCGATGCAGCAGCTGGTTATTTTGTTAAAGTAAGGAAGATGCTGTGTGTTTCACATACATATGTCTAAGAATAGAGCACATAATGCAGAGATGTTTGCAGTGACCACGAAATAGCCGAAAACATAAGTTCAGCTAAAGGTGGAATTATTTTGCTATTTGTTAACTTTGCTTCTACTAGCAAATGTTATCAGGGTTACTGTTTCCCCTATTCCTTTACGTAAGATAATTTTTTGATGTCGATGCTCTCAGGCAGCTCAACTGAGGTAAACCCCCTGCAGAGGGAGTTGGACCACAGCTGCTCCAATGGGTGTGTTGGCTCTGGCTCTGCAGAGGCTCCATGAGCTTTTTTATCTGCTTGCCTCCTGGCTTGGTTTGTTCTTTTTCGAAACAGATGTTAACCTTAGGTGTCATCATAACTTCTAGTAGTTTTAGTAGTTTGTGGCAGGGGGTGGTGGTGCTGTTTGGTTGGTGGGCTTTTTTGGGTGTTTGGTGCTTTTTTTTTTTTTTTTTTTGCTCACGCAAATTTTAATTTTAAAATCTTAATTTTAAAGAAACCTCATGTTATGAAGCTAGAATGGAGTACTGCCCTATCTATTTTCAATAGTATCAATAAATGCAATCCCAGTACAAACACTTTCTTTAGCAGAACACTTAACATGTAAACTTTAAGAAACATAGGTCTTTGTACATTGCATTGTTGGGTTTTGGGTTTTTTTGGGGTTTTTTTGTTTTGTTTTTGTTTTTGGGTTTTTTTAATTTTATTTGGAAAATTAAATTCTGAAAAAAGGTTGAATCACTAAACAATATTTCTCTTGTTTGTTCTTATTAGAGCTGGTGGATTGAAAAACTCCAAATTAATGCTGCCTTTTCCTCTGCTGAATACTAAAATATACACCTTTTTAACAATAGTTCTTCCACTTTTTAACTAAGAACAGTAATTTTCAAGATTTTATTCACAGGTTCCATTGTTCAGTCTGGCATGTGCTCATAAGCATATTACTTTTTTAATCAAACACAGAGGCTCTGCTGTAGCTAAGACATTGAATGCTCTATAACTGTCCCACCAACTTTGAGTGTTACATGAGCCTTTATAAAATTCAGAATAAAATTTTAAAAGTAAGTTACAGTTTGTTTCCATGTATCATTGTTCAATGAATAAGCCACAGTTGATTAGATAAGTACAAAAAGAGAAAGTTACTGTTATTTTTTTCCTGTTGCTCAGGGTTTAACTACGGGATATGACTGAAACAAAATGCAGTGATTATATTAAGTTTATTTGGACAAAAAGCTGGTCAATATTAGGTGCCACAGTACTCACAATGTACAACAGCATCACTTGCATAATAATTCTTCCCAGTGCAATTTATCCTTTGCATACGATATACCTTTCAGAAAGTTTTTTTTAACATACAGACTGCTATTCTAAAGTACAAATACATTTTAAATTCTATTCATATTTTGTCAAATCCTTGGAGTATATATTAAGTAAATGATAATGAAGTTCAGAACACTGTGCTACCTTAGGCCTTGCCCATATTAAAAAGATTTGCATGAGTATATTTTTGCCAGCATAGCTGTACACAGAAACTGAACCCTCTCAGTAAACACAAAACTGTACGTACAATAGACATAAAACTGTAATGGGAATTAGCATGACAGTAATCTAATGCGCTTTTGCACACAGTAGCTGATGACACTGATGAAGAGCCATGCAGGCACAGTTCTAGCAAATAGCAAAGCAAATTGTTAGGCTTCGGAATATACAACTGGTCTTGTGGATATATTTGGTACTAGCTTTAGAAAGTTAATTCGAAAGACATCAGCCATTCATATTTACTTATTTCTTCCTTTTATTATAAAATAGGACCACTCCAGCCCCTCCTAGAAGAAGAGGGTCACAACATATCAATTATTTCCTTAGTGTGTTACATCACGTACAGTGACACACAATGTTTTAAGTTATGTCACGGCTTTGTTAGTGTAAGGAGTGTGGCCATTGGTGTTGTATAATCTTGAGGGATCCTTCAAATGTGAGAAAAGAGAATCTACTTTGTATTTCAAGGCTAAATGTTTTAACAAGCTACAAATAGTTGATGTGTCTACAAATGTTTATTCAACTGATTGTAAATGAAAATTGCAAGCAGTTTTTTAAATCATAAGCCTTCCTAAAAAGACTACTATTACTACAAAATCCATAAAAATATTCTGTCAGAAAGGACTCTTAAGGAGAAATGAAGGGGATTTAAAGAAACCCTCATTTTATGTTCTCTAGTATTAACATCCTGATATATTTCATTTCTCAGGTCAATTTATAATATACTCATGGTCAAAGTATCAATATTGGATGAGATGTCTGCCTTGCTGATTTACTTAAATAAATAAAATATTAATATTAACAATCTACTGCTTAGATTTATTAGAAAACATGAAGGAGAAGTAAACTGAGAAAAAGTCTTTACAGAAATAACAGGGGCACCAGAAACTAGGCTGTGTGTCCATTAAATCATTCATTAGGCTGCTGTTGGGGATGCAGCCTTTTAAAATAGTAATGGGAACAGGATCTAGCCAATGAAATGAAAGTCTGATTCTGCTCTGAGTCACAAGTACTGACTTCACTTTGAGAAGATGCTGCCTATGAAACATATTTGATGACATTTATGACACAGATCTGTTTATTCCTAACAAAAAAAAAAAAACAACAAAACAAAACAAAAAAAAAGTGTTCCTAACAATAATTGTTTATTTAATCACTGTGGGTATCATATTTGGTATGGGCATTGTTACTGCATGCTCCATTGCAGAATGGATAGAGTATGTATTTTAGGGACCTAGAAGTCCCCTGTGAGGAATAAGTCAGGAATATTTATAAACTTTTTAATTATGCTTGAATTATTCCATCCCTGAACTTAGAAAAGAACATGAAAAGGGACCAATAAACACTTTTAAGTACTACCTTGATTAAAAATAGGATACACTTGTCTTTTATAGCCTTACTCTTCAATATTACAGCATAATTTTCTTAATGTATATTCATATGTATATATACATACATAGACACAGTATTACACTTTTCATTACAGCATTTGCTCAAATTTCAAGTGAAAAAACTCCACTAATTACTGCTGTCGTGTCCACCTGAAGCCTCCTGGCTTCGCCTGCCCATCTCTGACACAGACAGCTGCAGGGGACACTCCCCTGCATCTCCGGGAGAGTCGGGGAGTGGCTCGGACTGAGCGCTTCGCTGTCAGTCCAGTATGGAGAAGACACAGCATCCAAAGAGAGAACAAAGGAGCCGACTCAAGGTTGGGGTAGCAACTTGGTTTTAATCCAGGCTCCGAGGAACCCCAAGCACCAGCTCATCCGGTAGCCGACAAGCCCTTCTGCACGCTGGCAACAGTTTAAATATGGGGGTGGTAACAGGGGGAAGGGAGCACCCATCACCCAATGAGGGGATTTGGGGGAGTGGAAGGTGAAAGAATAGACAGATTCAAGTACCAATAGGAGAAGATTAAGGGAGGGGCCCCCGGCCCTTGCCCAATCACTCGATGCCCAAGGTATAAGATTCTGGAGGAGTGGGATGGGGAGCTGAGTGATGGACAAGGTACCAAGGGGAGAACAGGGGGATGACTAAGCAGTTTCAGGGAAATTGACTTCGAAGGTAAAGGAGGGAAAACTCGGGGCAGAACCATCGGGAGGAAATGGGGGGTAAAGGGACAAACCATTACAGAACAATTATAAAGATGTAAAAACACAATACAACATATTACCATCTTCCTTGTTAGAGAATGATAGTAATTTATTATAGATCAAATTTTATTCCTGGCTGTGTAAAGCAAGAGTAATCCATTGCATTAAGGGGAACTAAGCTGTAGAAAACCAATCTGAGATCAAAGGTAACTATGATCCTAACTGCTATAGATGCTAATCTAAATATATTAAGTATGTGGATGTGTGTTTTGTCCTTATCCAAACAAGGATGGATCACCATCTTTTCTTCATGGAGCTCTTAAGAGTAGAATAAATTATACCCGCAGAAGCATTCAATATTAAATATAACACTCTTCTTCATTTCAACATAAAAGTTACACTTCAAAAGTCAGATGGTGTAACTACACAGTTACTTCTATTACTGGAGGTAATACCATGTATGTTGTTATACAGAGTTAAAATTGGAAACTTTCTCTTAACTTTCGTGTTTGAAATGTACAGGTTTTGGATTATTATGCTGGCAAGTAGCGGATATTAGTTTCACTTACTGAGGCATGCATGTTGGCAAGAGTGGTGCATAGATTTACATTTTAAAGTTTCTTTGGGAAATTGTCTTCCCTGTGGACATACTTCGTAACTGTTATTATTGCTATTGGAGGTTGCACATACATGTAGAAGGGGAAGTATGCCCTGTGAGGTAAAACAGAGTAAAAAAAATCATAAAAGGTATGTTAATTATTTATAACTACAAAACAAAATACTTGCAATTATGACAAATTAAAAGGGCATTTATTTACACACAAAAAGGATTGTTTAAAGCCACAGGCCTTGCCCATAGCAGAGAAGTGAAGCCAAATAAGTGACAAAGCATATTAACATTATCATAAATTCTTCAGACACATAATACCTACAAGGAGTGTCTGGTTTTGTCAGATTACAGCTTTTTTTTTTTTTTTTTTTTCCAAAATGTTGTATTTTGCCAGAGATTGCCACATATTTGACAGACCCCACTCTCAGACAATCTAATTTTTAAACCTTTTCTCAGAAGTCCTTCAAGGGACATTGTCCAGAGCAATATGTGATCTGGTATACTTGTCAATGCAACAGTTGTTTCAATGTTTGAAAAGATGGGGCAATATCTTATTAGCAATGCTTGTGTTAGAAATATTGGGAGGTCCTGCATGACATATCCTTTAGAGCTAAAAAATTCAGAATGGAAGGAACCTGACCTGACTAGTTCAGGAGTTTATGTACAGATGAATTGGTGAAACTAAGTAAAGCACAGGAATATGTACAGAATGATTTGTTGTATGGCTCTGCAATTTATCACTGTCCAAATAGTATTTACGTCTGTATGCACTATTTAGCCAATCAAGGTATCTGATTGCTTGCCCTGTGTAGTGTATGATGCAGATTGCATTTAAGAGTACACATTATCTTCAAGTCTCTGCTTCTGATCCAAATGCGAAATTGGAGAAATGTTTTGCTTTCAGTGATGTTCAGAGTTAAAACTTCGGAGAAAGTACATCTCTGAATTTGCAGTCTTAGGCCTTTTGTTCCCAGAAACATTCATGATATTACCCATTTTGGATAAATAGTTCCGTATTTATTGGACCATGTCTTAGGTTGAAAGATTTAGCTGGGGTGTGTATTTTCCCACAGTTAGAAGTGGGGCAGTTATCTTCCACCAATTAGGTAGTTTTCTTTAGCCCTTCCACAAACAATCCTTCCTCCAAGGAATATCTTTTGTTAATGGACCATTGAGTGTCACTGCATGACTGATAAAAAATACATCATCCCATTGTGAGATACTCCACCTAGGGGGAGGAACCTAGCATTCCTACCTGGGTAGAATCTGAGATTTAGAACAGCCTTTTCCCACTAGATTCCCAGAAGAGCAGATGTCTTGTCCACTAGATTCGCAGAAAAAAAACAGACCCATCTACACCACATCAGACCTTCAAAAGAAAGGTACACCTTTCTACAAAAAGAAAGCTACACCTTTCTACAAAATCACTGCTTCAACAAAACTACATCTATCACTCCAAAAAGACTACAACCACCATTTAATCAAAACTACTACCAACACCCTGACCAACAGGGTGACCATCAGGTCATATTCTGACTCTGTCAATAGTTTGTTTTCTTCTTTTTTTTTTTTTTTTTTTTTTGTACTATTACATTTGTATTTTTAATTTTCCTAGTAAAGAACTGTTATTCCTATTCCCGTATCTCTACCTGAGAGCCCCTTAATTTAAAAATTACAATATTTTGGAGGGAGGGGGTTTATGTTTTCCATTTCAAGGAAGGCTCCTACCTTCCTTAACAGACACCTCTCTTTTCAAACCAAGACAGACCATCAAAGTGGTATCAATGTGGTATCACTATACTGTCCCAGTCATGGACTAGTATTAGAGCTGCAGTCTGTTTGAGATGGCAATCAAGTTTTACAGTTAGCTTTGCCAAGTCATTGCGTGTACAGAGAGACCATGCAAACAACCCTGCTCCATTGCTTTTCTGAAGGAGCTGATTCCACATGGCTCTGCATGTTCTTAGTTTTAATTTACATGTAGAGAAGAGGCAGAAATGTACATCTATGTCCTTTCATCTTGTTTATAGTATAGGTGAACTTCAGGTCAGAACTAAAGCTATTAGTATTTACCACTATTATTAACCACCATTCATACCATTACATAGTTGCATTGAAAATATGATTATTACAGTCTAGGAATTACCAGTATTAAACAAACACTATCGCGGCCTGAGGTCCCGGGGGTCCGTCCGGCCCCCTGGGCAGCTGCTGCACTGGGTGTCCCAGATAGCACTGTGCTGATGAGGTGCAGCCTGTCTGGGCCCTTGGGCTAGCTCCCAGCTGCAGGCAACTTTAGCGAACACCTGTGGAGTGATTTCAGCTCTAGTGAGTTCAGCTCTCAGTGATTTCAGCTCTGTGCTCGCTATCTGCCTCAGCAGATGCAGGAATGGAGAGAAGAGAAGGCTGTATGGAGTTCTGCGGAGATGTCTTTATTGGCAGCTCCTGCAAAGGGTTCCAGTGACAGCTCTTCCACTGAACAGGGCAAAGGTGTGGATTTAAGTAGGCTGTTAGGGGATCGGGAATTGTCCAATGGCTAGGGTTGAAGGAGAATACGACCTATAGCCTTACAGAGAGATAACAGGGGTCTGGGTGCGGAAGAGGGGCAGCTCTGGTCCACTCATCATGACTCTGCATTTCTTGTCTTAGGCTAGTGACTGCCATGGAGGCCTTTCAGGGCTTCTGACTGCTACAAAACACCAGTGATTTGGTGTTTTGGACTCTAAGTACAGAGTCCAAAATCCAAATATGCAACTAATATATCCATCTACCTGTGAACTTGAAAACTAAATATTAGTCATTCACATCAGCCAAGTCATTTATGGATGTCAGGTGACATGTCCAAAGAAGATCACTCTGCTCTTTTGAAGAAGCTACCCAGGAAAAAGGCTTTATTAGCTATTATACTTGTCCTTCTACACCAAAGCTATTTTGTCTA
The DNA here is from genome assembly GCF_026979565.1 of Vidua chalybeata. Classification (NCBI taxonomy): domain Eukaryota; kingdom Metazoa; phylum Chordata; class Aves; order Passeriformes; family Viduidae; genus Vidua; species Vidua chalybeata. The sequence goes on along the minus strand of NC_071570.1, from coordinate 19,486,690 downwards.
GCAAGATTAGCACCTGTAAAAGCATGAAGAGTGGGGAGAACCTTTCTGTTCTTGAAAATATCTCCTATTCAGCCAGATGGATGTAAGGAGGAAACTACTGATGCATTGTGCTACAGACTTTGGGCCCAGATATGAGCAAGCATGTCTGTAACTGGCCAAAGCTTTTGGAGTCTTGGTCAGGTTCCTTACAATGTGCTTTGATACATTGAAGGTCTTTCCTTCCTCTGTGCATACTCAACTGCTGTAAAGGAGTTCACCATTCCTACAAGTCACACAGAAAGTACAAAGAAAACTATGAAAAAACACAGAGAGAAAAGAGCTTTCAGCAGACCAGAATATGTAAAAAAGGTTGGTGTTTCTGGAATAAGCTCATTTATACAAGTATCTGACAAATGGAAGTCTCATTTTAGTTTGTTCTTAAATAGGAATTTAACACTAAGTGAAAATCATTTTAGCAAATGAAACAAATTTAGATTTAGTCCAACTGCAACATTAAGAAGTTCTGTTAGAGAAGGAAACTATTTCAGTAAATGCCTTTTTTCTGTTAAAATCTGCTTTGGTTTAGGTCAGCTGCTTCTCTTAGAGATAAAGGTTCCTTCTCCTAGTGATATTGTCATAAGGAGGTCTTAAAAACTTTGATATGAAATGAGCAAATTTGTCCTCATCTGATCATTAAGTGACAGTAACTAGCAATATAAGTAAAAATAAGAATCAATACTCCATCCAAACCACCCAACAGTAGTAAGATGAATCCCTCATTTTCAGGAGTTAATTGGTTACCTATCAGTACTCACAACCTTGTATGCAAAAAATAGTTTGTTTTCTAGCTAGATGGTGTAGCTGTTCTCATTGGCTAATGCTGCTGTGCCAGCCCTGAAGCTCCCTGGCTTCGCCTGCCCGGCCAAGGCACAGTCAGCAGCGGGGGACACTGCCCTTTTTCTCAACAAGATTTGGGGAGCGGCTAAGACAGAGCGCTGTGCTGTCTGTCCTGGAAGGAGAGGTGGCGTCCAAGGAGGTAATGAGGGAGTCGACTCAAGGCCGGGGAAAAAGTCTCAGGTTTAATGCAAGCCCCGGGAAGCTCCGAATGCCATTGTCCCGAGGAACAAAAGTGCCCTCGCAGCTTTCGCAATCATGTTAAATACTGGGGCAGTAACAAGGGGGAAGGGACGCCCACCACCCAATGGGGGGGATTCGGGGGAGTGGAAGGCGGAGGGACAGACAGACACACAAATCAATGGGGGAAGTTCAAGGGAGGGACGCCTGGGCCTCATCCACTCACTTGATGCCCAAGGTGGAATATTCTGGGAGAGTGGGATGGGGAGCCAAGTGATGGACAGGGTACCAGGGAGGGGACAGGGGAATGACTGAGCATTTTCAGGGAGATTGGCATTGAGGGGAAAAGGTGGGAAAGCTCAGGGTGGAACCATTGGGAGAAAATGGGGGGTGAAGGGGCAAACCATTACAAAACTGTTACAGGGGTATAAAAACACAGTACAACAGGCTAAGTATTACTTCTTTGTTGTTTTCTCTAGCCTTTTAAGGATTCATACAACGTGCAGAGCACAGGGTGGGATCTCAAGGCTATAATTGATTTCCTTCAGTTTTATGACTTGACACAAAATTTCACCTACATCCAGTCAGAATCTCAAAATGTGTTATGCAAAGACTAGCTCAGATGAGCTGCAATTTGTTTTTTCATTATATGGTTGTCCTTTAATTTTGTTTACAATAGGACAAGCCAAGAGGAAATGTGGGGCATTGTCTCTTTCTCCCCGGTCCAGGGCAGCTCGACGCCCTCCGGCGCTGCCTCCCCCTGGACTTCCAGGTTCCGCCGCTTCTCTCCCGCGTGCTGCTGGCACTGGCACATGGGTCGGGGTCTGCCGGGTTCTGTCGCCCGCACTACAGATCCGAGGTAAAGAGGGAAGGAATGTCCATATCACCATGAGGAAAGCAGGAAGACTTTATTGTCACTGAGAGCTGAAGTGGGGGGTAGCGACCTGCGCTTCCCGCGCCCACGTGGGGAAATGGCGCCAAGACCCGGGAGGGAGCGGAATGATATAGGGGATGTGATAGGGAGGGCAGATGCCGCCCCCAGTGATGACGTAGGACAGCGACCAACCAGGGAACCACAGGGGCGGGCACCGAGCCTCGGGCTGAGTGGGATCTTGGGGATGGGGCAGCAGGCATGGGGTTTCCCGGGGCCGGACGGGGGAGTGGTTACAGGAGTGGCAGGGGGGAAAAGCCCAACGGCAGGCAGCATGGGGCCAGTAACCGCAGGGGGGGGAACGACACGGGGGAAGCGCGGGGGTAACAGGACTCGGCTAGCTAACACAAATAAGAACCCCTAAAACCCAATCCCAGGATGCAACAATTCCCTCTTTTTCAAAATATAAAAAAGAAGAACGGCTACTTGTCTGACTGCTTCTTCGCTCAGCTTCTGCTCTTGGTGTTTCAGCTGCTGCAACAGCTGCCCTTTGCAGATGGAGAGGGCCTGCTGCGATAATGCTGGGGTGGTTCTTCCCTGCGTGCTTGGGGATAGGGGAACTGGGACAACTTTATTACAAACATGGGGATTTGGGACACACACAGACTGGGGTGGCAGGAAAGTTTTTCTAGGGCTTTGGGGAAAAGCATTTTTTAAGGAGATTGTAGGGTCCTTTTTCTTTTTGCATCGCCTGTGGTTTGATGTAACCCCCCAATTGGTGGGGTCATCTGCCGCACTCACAGGCACCCTGATGTTTTGAACTACCACCTGCACAATTACTTGATAAATCACAGCTCCCCTTAAGGTGCTGTGGCCTGCCTTATTTTTATCTTCATGCAAGGCAGATGCGTGTTGTTTTTTCAGTTTTTTGGGGGAATGGAGTTTCCCTCCCCGCCCCCCCCCCCACTGTCCCTGGGGGTGCCCTGCCCAAAAATGGACATTGAACAACAAAAGCTCCTCTGTGATCACAGTGGAAGCACTGGCGTCTTGCTGGAGGCTGCTTTGGACCAGCATTCTTTGGAGGCACAGCATCCAAGGCAGCAGTGTTCATGGATGCCACTTCCAGGACAAACTTGTCTTGAACCTCTGATCCCTCCACATGCCTCTCAGCTGCCAGCTCAACCCGTTCCACGGAATCTGGAAAATGCTCGGAGACCCACATCGGCTTCCCCCTCCCCCTGCTTCCCTCCCTCCCGGGTCTCCGGGAAGCATGGGACTGCAGAGTCAGGGGCTCTTGCTCCCCCCTCCCTCCTCTTCCCTCCCTCCCGGGTCTCCGGGAACCATGGGAATGTGGAGGCAGGGGCTCAGATTCCCCTTCTGCCCGGATGTCTGGGGCCCATGGGAACTTGGAGGTAGGGGTTCCCGTCCCCCCCACCTCCTCTTCCCTCCCGCCCGGCTCTCTGCGGCCCATGGGAAGATGGGGGTAGGGGTCCCCACTCCTCCCTCTCCCCTCTTCCATCCCGCCCAGATCTCCAAGACCCATGGGAAGATGGGGACAGGGTGAGTGGAACAGGACAGGGGCTGCCTCCCTCAGGCAGCGGGGTGGAGATGGCAGAGCTCTCCTCGGTGGAGGAGGGCAGGGTCAATGACTCAGCAGGGAGGATATGTAAAGGACTCGAGGGAACACCCACTTAAGGGGGAACAATGGGTGAGAGAGTAACCTGACCTCCCGAGGGGGCGGCGCCCACGCCCACAGGGAGGCAGGTTGGGGTTGGATCAAAGGTGGGGATACAAGGAACAAAGGACAGAAAGGGGTTGTGGGAAGAAGAGACCCTGCCATGTGGCTGCCCTCCATCTTGGGAAGACAAAGGGATCGAGCAAGCAGCCTCGGCCTCCTCAGGGAGACAAAGGAAGAGGTTTAATGAAACAGAGCAGCGCGGGGCAGCTCTAGAACCAGGATTTTCAGCAGGGAAAAAGGGGTTGGAAAAGGGGTTTAGGGTCAGTTCCTCAATTAAGTAGCCAATTTCGCTAAGGCAGGGGTGCCGGGGGAGCTTCGGGGAGCCAGGAGCACAGCCCATGCTTGTGGGGCTGCCCTGTGCCTTAAAACAGCGGAGTACCCCTCCCCCGCCCACCCGGGTTAGGGGAAGAAGGGGTAGGAAAGAAAGATGGGAAAACACGTTCAGGAGAAACAACATTTTTGTACGATGGCTCTTTCCCCTCCCTGCTCTCTCTTCATGCAGATTCAGCTTTCACCACTTCTGAAATCTGCAAATGGAGGTCATTGTATGTGTTCTCCTTTTCAAGAATCTTACAACTCACATGGACTCATATGGACAACTCACATGGCCTTCACTGCAAGAACCTTTCTGGGGCTTTCAGACATCCATGCCTGCAAGGTCACCCTTACTACAGATGTTTTCCTGCAGGTGCTTTTTCTTATAATGTCACTCTCCATTCCACTGTAATGAAATAAATGATGGACCTGTGTATTGAAACTATCCTCAGAAAAGTTAGAAAGAAAGAGTTCTTACAGAATTAATTCAAGCTGGAGAGATTCAAGTCTTTCTTCAGATCTGCGTGGGTACCTAGAGAAGGCCACCAGTATTGCTACACCCAATATCCAGCCCCATCCAAGTCTCATGCCTGAGTTTTCACACCTTAAGAGCCACCAGCATTATATTTTGGATATTGAATTTACCTAGATGAGTCCATTTTTGTTTCCTAATATATTTTTTGTCTAGTCTCAGGTAAATCCTGCTAGAATTCATAAACTAGGTGTTTTTCTATCTGATTTTGGAGACTGTACCCAGACTTCTCTGCTAGAACATACCTTCCTGTACAGGTACCACAAGGACCAAAGGGAATCCTATGTGTTCATTTTTGAGAAACAATTTAGCACATAGGCAAATAAAGTGAGTTCCCTCTTTGAAGAGATTAAAACTTAAGTTTATTGAAAAAATAACCTATATTATCCTATTAGTATGCTGGATTGGGCACAGTCCATGCATTTGGCACCAAGACTGTTTGTTATCATACTCCTCATACATGGCATTATTGACATCTCAATCCAAAAGTCTTTTACCTAACTCCTTCTAGGAACATCACAGTAGAGTCCTTGATCAAGAGAGCTTTCAGCTGTGGCAAGAGGAGGAAATAAAATTGATCAAGTCTGCTGCACTCCAGCGGGAGAGTCTGCCCATTAAGCTATTCTGTATATATGTGGATGTCTTCTCCACACAAAAAGGAGAATCCCTTTATTTCAGGGATTAAATAACCAGAGAATTTTCTTATCTATAAATCTGAAGCAATAGGAAATGCCTCAGTCCAGCAAGTAAGAAAGATCTGAGTATCCTTGTCTATGTTCTTCCTTGCTAAAGCAACTTTAGGGCCTGCACCATTAAAAAAAAAAAAAAAATGACCTCTGCCTATACCTCACTACTTCCATGAAGACCTTGAAAGCCATAGCAAGATCATAGGCATCTAGCATACTTGCAAACTTATAAGAAACTGGATCAATCGTATTTTCCCTGGATCCAACTTTACATTCATTACCTTATTTGTTTTTTCCTCAGGAAAATCCAAATAGACTCTTACTTCATATTATGCTCTCAATTTTGGGAAAATGAGATTAGCTCAGCTGGTATGATGCTAATATGTATGATGCTAATAACACCAAGATCCTGGATTTGATCCCTGTATGGGCCATTCACTTCTAAGTTGGACTTGATGATCCTGGTCAGTGCCATCCAACTCAGAATATTCTGTTATTAGTTAGAAAATAGCATCTTTAACATGTTTGTTTGATTTTTTTTGTGTGAATTGTAAAGAAAACCCTTGAAATTATTTAACAGGAAAAGTAATCTTCTGAATAGTGTAATAAGACATAAGTCTTATTTGCCTCTCCAATTTTATTCAAAAACTGTACTTTTATATCCAGTTATAATCAGCTTTGAGAAAAAATACCAGTTTTGTCTTCTGACTGTCAGCTGCCTCAGGTTTTCATTAAGCCATATGCATCAGCAGTCTGATTGTAGCTTGTGTACCAAGTACAGCAGTGACAGGTTTGCCTTCCTTGTAAGTGTACTGTTCTTACATGAGTGGCAAACTGTAAGTGAACCTTGATAAGAGATTTGAGGAATCCAATTTCCTTTGGGGAAAAAAGTGCATTGTAATCCAGAGGTGCTGAAGACACTTGCTAAAACTGGGGCATGGGGGGGAAATGCAAAATCGTAGGAATTTGAACACCTCTTAAAAATTATTAAGCGTTTCCCCAAGGAGTGAAATAATAAATCTGATAGACTTTTGGCATACAAACTTTAAAGAATTAAAAAAATATAGATTTATGCTACAAATTAATTTTTCAGATGGCTCAAATAAGTTTTACTTAATTTCTAGTGAAACTTAAAAAAAAAAAAACAGATGGACCCCCCCTAGAGAAACTAAGAGTCGAAGAATACATTTAACAGGTGTCAGATGAAGAGTGGCAATAAATGTTATTAAGTATCCATCACAGTAGCTGAACGAATTAAAAGTCTGTAGAGCGGGAAGGAATTCAGATCTCTAGTAGTTTCCCTGCAGAGTTCCTCTCCATAGTGTTTCAAGCTGCCACTGTGATCAGTCCTGACTCCTTGTTGCTACCTAGCACTTCAGATATGCCCTCATGCCATGATGCACTGCTCTGCAGAGACAGAGAGCTCATCTTCAGGTATTCAGAGATTGCTGAGATACCAGAAACATTAGTTACATGTTAGTGCAGCATCAAGCATGCCAGAGTTCAAGAATCATTTGGACAAGTCTCAGAGATATGTTGTGGATCTTGGGGATGTACTCTGTATGGCTAAAAGTTGGACTTGATGATCCTTGTGGGTCCCTCCCAATTCAAGATATTCTATTATTCTATAATTCTATGACTCAGCTAATTAGCTCTGAGCAATGGAGCATTTTAGCCCAGGTAGATATCATGCTAATGTAATTATCCTGCTCCTGATACCCATGTGGTTGCATAATGTAAACACACATAACTATGGAATATGTACTGCAAGGAATGAAAATTTCACATCACTGTTTTACAATACTGTAAATTACAGACAATGTTTGTAGTGAAAATTGTTGAAATTGTGAATGTACATATTAGTTGACTGGTGCAACATTTTTTTGCAATAGGTGCTGTAATAGTTGCTTCAGTCTTTGCATACAGGGAGCCAACACTGATTGAGGAACACTATAGAACAGAAGAGGATAAAAAGGGAAAGTGGAAAACAAAAGTTCATGGCCTCTTCCACTGCAAGTACTAAGAGACATGAAATGAAACTGAAAGTCATGACTTCCCTAGACAGCTTGTTCTAGTGTCTTATCATTCTCATAAATAATTTATTCCTCATACCCAAACAAAACGTAACCTCTTCCAGTTTTAAACTGTTGAACATTGTCTTTTCAGTACAGACCCTGTTAAAAAGTCTCTTTCTATCATGCCAAGCAACTCTTCTTTTAGTACTAGAAGGCTGCATTAAAAGCCCTTTCTTCTTCAGGATGAAAAATCACGATCCAGTCAGGCTTTCTTCAGGAGAAAGGTGTTCCAGCCTTTTGATCAATTTTGTGGCCCTCTTCTGGACCCATTCTAACAGATCTAAAATCTGACACCCCAGATTTCAGAAAAAGTTGGGCTATCTTGCCAAAGATTACTTTCACAGCATCAGTGATTTGACAAGGGTTCATGCTGGATCCCTTGTTTTGATTACTGAAAATCCTTCAAATGTTGTTATCAAGTCTACTGTCATAAAGTCATGGTAGGTTTGGCCACAGGCGGCAAAATTTTACACTACATAAGGCATGTGATGGAAAAGTTATTAATTTAAATATTTAAATGCTATATCTAATGATATGAAGTTTCTAAAAGCATTTGTATAAACTTACCACTATTCTCACTTTTGTCTCCTTGTAAAAAGAGCATGCTCTATCTCCTCATGATTACAGCTGGAAAATAAAAGGTAAGCTCTCTAGGTCTGTGTAGACTAGACTAAACTCTAAATCTAAGTCTACATGAATAAAGTCTCATTTTCAAATATTTAGGCTTCCTAGTTACAGCAGCATTTCCATAATACCTCAAATAAATTCACTATTTGCAGCCCTGAATATAATTTTTTTCCATTACACCAGCCTTTGGATTATGAAATTATATGTAAGGATTATTTTGTATTGAAAATTATAAAAATGATGTAATTTTCATAATTTAACCCTGCAAAAGAACTATGTTTTTAACTAATATTTGTGAAATACTTAGCTGGATTGCTCCAACTAAAAGCTGGCTTTCATACTGTTAGTATGTATAGGAAGAACAAATTAGTCTTTTACATACCTTTCCAAAATTCTTTTAAACACTTTAAAATAATAGCCATTTAATATAAATTAGTTTACATTCCTAATGCCTTGTTCTAATGCTACAATGAAAGTATGTGATGTCAAGATGTTTAGATTCAGCCAGCTTGCTTGTAATTTTTTGTAGTTTTAGAAAGCTGCCCATGATAGAGGGAAAACATTTAACATGGCTATTGGTCAGCAGTTTCTCTGGGCAAACTCAGTGAGTTTTGTATCATTGTAATTACTGAAGCATAAAGGATTTATTGAATCTGGTTATGATATCTAAATTAAAATAATATGACATCTTCACAAATTCAAAATATCCTCACATTTAAAGCTACTGATAATCAACTTCCCAGCTTAGGAAGGATCTTGAGATAGTCAAATGCATCTGAAGAAGGGCAGAAGGCTGACGAAGAGTGTAGAACACAAGTGCTATGAGGCATGGCTGAGGGCAGTGGAGTTTTTTAACTTGGAGAGGAGGAGGCTCAGGGGTGACCTTATCACTCCCTATGACTGCCTGAAAGGAGGCTGTAGCCAGGTGGGGGTCGGTTTCTTCTTCCAGGCAACCACTAGCTGAATGAGAGGACACAGTCTTAAGCTGCACCAGGGGAAATTTAGACAGGACAATATGAAAAAATTCTTCACAGAAAGAGTGACTGGGCATTGGAATGGGCTGCCCAGGGAGGTGGTGGACTCACTGTCCCTGGAGGTGTTTAAGAAAAGACTGGATGTAGCACTTAGTGCTGTGGTTTAGTTGATAAGGTAGTGGTTGGTTGTAGGTTGGACTTAATGATCTCAAAATCTTTTTCAGTCTAGTTAATTCTATGATTCCATGATTCTGTGATATCTGTCAGCATTTTTACCTCCCATAATAAGCATCTAATCACTTATCAAGACTACTGCACCTTCATAATCAACTTCTTACACTTTTGATAAAGTCCAAAACATGAGATAAAAACTATAAGTATGTTTAAAAAGTGTATGAAACTGTAGTTCCTGTGTGACTGCAGGTAAACTGTAACTCAACACTTTTAAGTGTTGCTCTATCCAACTTAACATAGTCCTGTATTCTGTTATGTTGGTGTTTTGTGCATGTAGATTTAATGATAAGCGTAGACAGAAATCAAGCAACAGCTGCTCTACAAACCCTGCAACTTCACTATTAAGTGGACTAGTTGTTCCAAAGAAAGACAAAGCATATAAATTTCTTATTAAATCTCAGAGGAACGTATTTCTTAGTCTTTTTTCTCCATCCTGAACTGGCAGAGTACCCAATGTGTCTTCCTCATCCAGTCATGACAAAAAAATCCTGGTATGCAATCAGAGGGCTCAACCAAAATCAAAGAGAACATTTTTAGAAACACAGCTGGAAATATTATTTAAAAGGTGGTACCCTAGCATATCCTTTTCTTTCCCAGATTTTGAGGAAGAAAACATCTATATATAGTAAATGTTATCTATTTTAAAATTGCAGACTGATGTTTAAAAGATAGACTGACATACTGTCTTTTATGTCATAAATAGCTGAGGACACATTCCCTTGGAAATTTTATTACATTTTTAAGTTCTGTCTTGTTTGTCTTTCTGTGCTTTAAGAACATGATTTGTATACTGATTCATGTATACTGTTCCCTGCCTATCAGCTTTTTAGCATGTTCATTTTTAATGGAATTCTGTTCTATTTCATGGTGTGCTTGGGCAACTGTAAATTACAAACTCATCCAAGAAGTGTCAAAACAACTTCAGTCAGATATGATGGCAGGAAAGAGTTTGTTGTTTTTCTGTGCTCATGCAGACACTGTGGTGCAGGATGTTTCTAGTGTCAGAGTTGTAATACAGCAGTTCTGATGCCATACTATGGCTATTTAAACCTGACTTGCAAAACTCATGTCTACTGTTGAATTTGCGTTGTATAGCTGTTATGTCATTACAACGACATTTGTGTAGTACCAAATTATCCTATATCATCCCCATTCCCTTTCAGTCCCTTTCCCATTCCTTTGCATCACTACAGAGTGCTAAAAAAGCAGCCAAATCGGTCAGTATACCAACCTACTAAAAATACCAGTCTATGTAGTCAAATTGTGTGGTATATTTAATTATAAATATATACAGCTTAAACAGGTATCTATAAATTTTATATTTAATTACCATCAAAATATAGATTCTTAAAATGTATTCCATTATTATTAGCAAAATGTGAGGGCAATAGCATAATTAGTTGTTTTAAGAGAAAAAAAAAAGGGCAAAGGAAAATACATATTTGCACAAAATGATGTTTCCTTACACCACAAGTGGCATGTAATTTTTTTATGTGGCTTGTAATTTTTTACCTTAAATATCACACATAATAGTTAAAATATTATTTTACCAGTAGATGTCAGTGTAACCATTTAACTCCACTATAATATGAGAGTATATTCTTCATATTCACTACTGCAGACAAATGAAAGTATACTAATGAAAGTTATATCATGAAACAGTGTGATGGTTTGGGAAAATACTTACACTGTTTTTCTTACACTGTTTCTTTATAGCTTCAGAAGCTTGAAGGGAGCTTCTGTTCAAAAAATATCAGAGGTATTTTCTAGGCATCTTTACTTTCTGAACAGCAACTCTAATTTTCTTTTTTTTTTCCTCCCAAAACCTATTGAATGTACTTTAATATGTAGCATTAACAGAAATAGGTACTGGGACTTGACTTTTTCAAACCACAACCTAGGATTATCCAACCAAAGGCACAGCTACAATTTATCAAAGATAACTGTAGGTTTCTCTGATCTTTCCAGGTAGGGTCCAGAGCTGAGTGAATTGCGTGGTGGCTTATATAGGCAGTTAAGTTGGCAGGGCCATATATCATGAACAGGTAAGTTTAGAATCTCATTAAAAAGTAAAATAGCTTGCCATGCTGTTCTTCCTTATTTTAAGTTTTCTTTTGCCAAGACTGTGATTCTTTATTTCTTCCTGCAATAGCTGATGCTAGTCATGACATTTCTGGCAGAAAATTCAATTCTTCATGATCATTTAGATGTTAGTGATGTCATTAATTGTTGACAGAGAAACACAAAACTCACTCCAAAGCCAAAAGTCCATGGCAGAATGAAATCCATTGAGATATTAACCTGAAACCAAAGAAGAAGCAGAGAGAAGAAAAACTGTTAACAGTTAAACAGTTAAACCCTTAAAGTAACTAGTACAAGCTACTATCAAGTTAAATAATGTCATTATGGGCAAATTGTTCTACTTCTTTGGGTTTTTAGAAACTTGTGTTAGAACTCCCACAATGGAATAATAAACAGAGTAAGTTGAAATGTAGAAGTTTCATCAAGCTACATGCTCCTGTCTCCTCCCTGACTCCTGTTATCTGTGTCTTGTCTGTACACAAATATCAGTTTCTTGTAATGTGGTGGAATATTTTGTGAATCATTTGAGAAATGCACAATGTTTTATAAAGACACCAGCATAATCAGGAACAGGTCTGTTATTGACTAACATCCTTCTTGGTTTCATGAATAATAGAAAGTTTAACATCTCTTCATCAAACTCAACAGACTGTATTATTTACAATCTCCACAGTTCTTCTGAAGGCCAGTAATCAGTCCCACATTGCTGATCACTACCAGACAGCTGACATTAAGATGTATAAAGTACATAATATGCAGAATAGAAGAATGGTTACAGAGCTTGAGATGAATATGCTTCAGTGACACTAAGTTCTCTGATCGGATATGTGAACAAGAAAATGAAGTTACGATCAAAGTAAAGAATACTCTGTATGAAGGCACTAGCCGCTTAAAATCAACAGACCCATGAAAGCAAATGGAACATAACACTGAAAAGCCTTTCACCCATTTCTCCAGTACTTCTATGAATCACACAGAAATGCTACATGAGAAGGGCTTGTCGTTGTGAAAGAGCAACTTTCCACTTGTTGCTCTCTGAAGAGCTAAACAACTGAAATTAGACAGTGATATTTTGACAAAATTCAAGGAAAAATTTGGTCACCTCAGTACTAAAGTTGAAAAGAAAGATGCAGGTTTAGAACCATAGGCAGAAGATAAATTTCACACAATATAACATAACAAGAACAGAATTTTAGGGAGGAAAGGCTACATTTAATTAAACACTATCACTTTTTACTTATACTTAAAAATATCTTTAAAAATTGATAGGAGGCTGCATGTTCTCAGTTGCCAAGCTGCATAGGCATTCAGACTTTGCTAATATTTTCTGGATTAATGTTTGTTTTGCATTGCCTGCACTGTAAGAGTAAGATCTTCATGCTATTACATCTGCAAGACTTTTCATAACCTTTGGTGGCTTTAATAACCCTTTGGTGGCTTGACCTCATCACTAGGTATGAATATTCACCCTGGTAAGAAAATCATAAATTTCCATTATAAAACATACCCATCTAGTATCTCACTGTCACATGTCTCAGCTCATTGCTGAAATGGCTGCTTTCCTTGATGCACCCTATCTGACCTGAGCATGGTCCTTAGAGGGGCACCTTTCCAGACACAGGTAAGCTGAGCTCAAACCACAGCCTTTGAAGTACATCAGCTGCTGATGGGTATCAAGACACTATGCTGTGAAAAATGATAGCTCACCAGATGGTGGCTTCACTTTAATAACATGTGCAACTTGGTTCCTTTACCTCACTTATTTCTTCTAGGAACTCAGGAAGTACTAATTGCAACCCATCATAGTAATTCTTCACTGCCATAACATACCAAGATTCTCCAATTTCTATAGCTTTGCAATTAATACTTGACATAATTTGATGAGATATACACCATTGTGATATTACTCAAAGGCTAGGCTAAGCTGGAGTGGATGGCTCTGTGCCTTACCCTCTATATTACTTGGTGGTGTTGCAAAAAGTAAAGGAACTGAGAAGTAGCATAAGGTAACAGCTCTTCAATTTTTTTTTCTTCTGAAGACTGCTAGATCACTTCATTTACTGAGGAGGATCTTTAAGTGAGATTTGTCAGAGAAACCCACAAATGGAACATGAAAAGCAACCTGTCCTAATAAAGCTCTTCATAACAACAGACATATATGTGCCCTCTGGTGTCAACAGTGGTTTTTCAATTATTTGCCTCAGTGATACAGTGGTAGAGGCAATACTTTGCTTGGTACTGTTATGATAAGGGGGCATGGGTCAGAGACAGAGATGACACACACCCCAGGGTTCTCATGCAACATCACTGATCTTTCTTGTTCCTATAGGGGGTTTGAAACACTCCAGTCAAACCACTGATTGGTCTGATCTCCACACACCCCAGGTTCCTGGCCAGTGAGATGTCTGCAGCTTAGGATAGCACATGAGTGGGTGAAGTCCCTGTGTAGATTTGAATCCAACCTAGATTTGAATCCCCACCACATCTGAGGACCTGTTTTGCCTCTAGGCTAGGTTTTACCTCTTGGACAAGATTGAAGGTCTAATATAACCAATTTTATTTGGCAGCTACAAACTAGCTGCAACTGTGACAGGTACTTAGGAGGAAGGCACTGGAGTTCAATTCCATAAAGCATCTAGGCACCAAATTCCTAGCCCAAAAGCTTTCTTTGCTTAGATCTTCAACACTTAAGATCACCTAAGGGGGTCCCAGTGCCCTGAGCTGGAGGACTATTACCATGAAAATGATAAACACGCTGTAGGCCCTGTGCAGGATCTGCTGTTCCAGCTGCATCTCTTTAAGTCCATGGGGCCTCATGGCCTCATGGGACTCATCTGAGAATACTGAAACTTCTGGCTGGTGTCATTGCAAGGTCTCCATGATTTTTGAACAGTGTTGGACTCTGGAGAGATTCCAGTTGACTGAAGGCTGACTAATGTTGTCCCAGTTTTCAGGAAGGCAAGAAGGACGATTCTGGAAACTATAGGCCTATGAGTCTCACTTCAGCGCTTGGTAAAATTATGGAGAAGATTATTCTTCTGGAAATTATTAAAAAATACCTGAAGGACAGGCAAGTATCGATCAGAGCCAGTATGGCTTCATGCAAGGGAAGTCCTGCTAATCAAACCTAATTTCCTTTTATGACAATGTAACATACCTAGTTAATCAAGGGGAGCCAGAACATGTAATCTTTTAGGATTCCAATAAAGCTATCAATACTGTCTTTCACAGTATCCTCCTGGAAAAACATGTCCGGTGCACAACACAATAAATGCCTCATGAAATGGGTGAGCAACTGGCTCATGAGTTGGGCACAGGGGATTTCAGTGAATGGGGTTACAGCAGACTGGTGACCTGTCACTGTTGGGGTTCCAAAGGGCTCTATCCTTGGCTCTGTGCTCTTTAACATCTTCAAAAAATTATTTGGATGCAGGACTTGAGAGGATACAGAGTGAGTTTGCCAATAACTCTGAATTGGGAGGAGTTCTCTGACCCTCTTAAAGCAGAGAGGCCCTGCAGGAACACCTTGATAAATTCAAAGCCCGAGCAAACACCAATGACATATTGTTTAGAAAGGAGAGTACCTGATTCTGCACCACTGATGGGGCAATCCTGGATGTATGGACAGACCAGGAAATGAGATTCTGGAAAGAAGTGCCATGGAAAGGGACCTGGGGGTCCTGGTTGATGGCAAGTTGAACATGAGTCAGCAGTGCCCTGAGAGCCAGGAGGGCCAACCCTGTCCTTGGGGGCATCAGGCCCAGCATTGCCAGCTGGGCAAGGGAGGGGATTGTCCTGCTCTGCTCTGAGCTGGAGCAGCCTCACCTTGAGTGCTGTATGCAATTTTGGGCATGGCAATATAAGAAAGACATTAAACTATTAGAGAGTGTCCAAAAGAGGGCAGCAAGGATGGTGAAGTGCCTTGAGGGGAAGCCATATGAGGAGTGGCAGAGGTCACTTGTCTGTTCAGCCTGGAGGAAACTTAGGGGAGACCTCATTGCAGTCTAAAAATTCCTTGTGAGGTGAAGAGGAGGGACAGGCAATGATCTCTCCTCTGTGATGACAAGTGACAGAACCTGAGGGAATGGCCTGAAATTGTGTCAGGGAGGTTTATGTAGAATATCAGGAAAAGGTTAGTCATCCACAGAGTGGCTAAATACTGGAATTGGCTCCCCAGGGAGGTGGTCATGGGGGAGAGAGTTCAAGAAGAGTTTGGACATAATTTTCAGACTCACTGTGAGATTCTTATGGTTGTCCTGTGCAGGGCCAGTTGTTGGACTTTGACAATCTTTGTAAGTCCCTTCCAACTCAGGATAATTGATGACTCTATTATTCTAACAGTTTGGCAAATTAAACACTAGCTTTCATTCAGGGCAACAGAAAAAAAACCACATCCTCTGACAAAAGCATAAGGACAAAAACATTGGTAGTAAATACAATAAGGAACTTGTCCTGTTGCAGCCACCTGTTTTTGTTTCTTTTGTAGCCAGTACCAGGTGCTGAACTAATAAAGATTGGCACATACAAGAGTGAGCAAGTTTAGCTTGGTCAAAATTGTTTCCTCTTATACTCCATACTGGTGCCCTCAGGACTGCAGTGCTATGGTCCCAACAGCTTGGTATCAACCAAAGGCATAAATACTTTAAAATACTTAGAATTAAACATACTGAAAGTATATAATGAAAGTAATAGAATTGCATATGAGTGTGAATTGATAGAAGCAATAAGATGAGTTTGGCTACTCATGTTGGCCAGACCCATTAGGCAAATACATAAAAAGAAAAAAAATACACATCATCTGACTTGAAACACAGATTATGTAGTTCACATCCATGGTAGAGCCAGTTCAGTATTTTAATTCACAAAAACATGAATAAAACATAGTTTTAAAAGACAGAAAGTAGATTATTCATATAATTTTGAGGAAGAGTTGTTTTTTTTTTTAATAGAGAGTGACTGACTGATAAGTACAGATACAACTAAATATTGAAGACATTTGGAAACCTAGCCCAGATACAAATTTTGTCTTTGTGTCTGTAATGATCTAACTCAAAAGTGAGAAACAAATATCGCAGAGCCTGGAGGTAAGGTAGTAATAGAAATCTGGGTGTGAATTCTGTGATTCTGATGTGTGTCTTCATACACATACTACTTTTGAAGGCACCCCCATCTTTATGTAAATGATGAATTCTTAAAATATGCACCATATGATTTGCAGAATAACAATGCCCCGGTTTTGCATAAATTAAACAGCGGATCCTGATAACCAAGCTTTCCCATTTACATTATGCCTCAGTTCCAAATCCATGGGATATAAATGAGAGCAGCATATGGTCCAGAATGGGAAAGCTGTGGGACTTTCATGTATGCACCGTGGGAGCAAATGGCTGTCCCACAGATGGTGCAGTATTTAGATGCATCTCCTGTATGATGGATGCCAACGCACAGGAGGATGAAGCCATGAGTAGCCTCTAGAGGTCCCCAATACCAGGCATGCCTAGAACAGATGCTAGAGCTACAAAAAGGGTTTGCAAGGGTAGATCTTTTTATATCTTGGCTTTCTGTTTTCAGTGCTTGTCTGTATGTGGTAATTTATGGCACAGCTGAATGATTTTTCCATAAAGCTGTACTATAGTTAGAATTTCTCTGTGACAGCAATAATAATAAAAATAATTTTATTTCAGATGAATCACTTCAGTTTCTACATGAGCAGTGCAGGGAACAGACACACTTTTTGGGGTTTGTTTTTAACTCTTCTGGCCTGGGGCTGTGAAAAGACATTCACAAAGCAGAATATATGATAAAGAAAGGTCTGAGACGCTACTTCCATATTCCACAGAATTCCATAGGCACAAATTATATTCAATGCCATAAACATTGACAGAAGTGGACATTTAGACACAGCCAACAGGGACAATATCACTGATAGGAAAGTCAGAAAAATCTTTATGTGAAAAGTAATTAATTCCACTGTTATATTTTTAAATATCAGGTTCAGTTATGTGGGGAAGAGTTATAAGATATTGAAAAGAAAAAGAACTTTCATTTCAAAAACAGCTCTGTATTTACCTGTGAATCCACAGACAGCTGTAAACAATAAATGAGTTAGCCCACAGGGATCCCAGCACACTGGTGTCCCATCAGCTATAATCAAAACATGCATATAAAACAGCAGAAAATTGTCACAACAAACAGATAAGAAATATTTGTGACAAATGACAGCACTGAACTTAGTAAAGCAAGACACTGTGACGATACAAAACTCCTCTCCCTGGCCTTCTTCTCACAGCTAACCATATCTCCCACACCCTGCCTGCCCTTCATGCACTCTCCTCCTGACTTCTCTCCAATTTCCTCCTCCTACAGCCATTCTCCTTTGCCCTCCAGATGCTTTCATGCATACTTTATAGTGTTGCTGGCATCAGGATTCTTACCACAGACTGGGAACTTGATGTCTTTTTGAAAATGCCTAGCTGGGTATCAAGGGGCAGGCTTCCATGTGAGTTTTGGAGAAAGCAAGTGGTGGGAGCTAGGCCAGGAACAGAAAGGATTGATTCTTCTCTATTATCAGGATGAGGATTTATGGGTCAGAGCCTGGTGAGCAGAAAAGAGAGCAGACACATGCTAAAGTAGGTATGGGTGCCAAAGTAGGTATGGGCATCATGCTAAAGCAGAGATGTGGCAGCAGCAGACTGTGTGGTTAAATCCATATAATGGGATTGATACTGTTGGGGAATGCTCTCTGCTGACTCTGCTTGAGACCCCAAAATCTTCTCCCACATGCTTCACACATGAAGTATTTCTCTTCACAATCTTGTCTCCTTACCCTTTTCCCCCTCATTCTACAGAACAGTGTTCTTTCATAACAGAGTTAAAGTGAGTCAGCAAACTTCATTTTAAGAATTCACCTCAGCCCTTCAAAAACTTGTGCTAGCATTTTCTAAGGACAAGGGTCAAGAAAGAGCAGGAATATATCAGGATTTTTTTTTTTGCCCATGTCCAGGTGTAGCTAAAATCCCAGTTAATTCACAGCATATAAGAAGATTATGATGGATAGATGGAAAATTTTATAAAATCTTGCTGTGTTTGAGATCACAGAACAGATGTGGATCTCAGAACTCTAGCAGGTTCACTGCACTGGGGGAATCCAAAGGACAGGGGTTTTTCTATGTGGTCATTCTGTATATCAAGGGCAGACTCTATGTTAGAAAAACTTAATCCCTGAATTCCACCCCCACCACCCCCCACCCCTTTGCCTTTCCTTTATCTATTTCTTTGATTTTTTTTTCAATTTGTGTTTAGAGTTAGTTTTATTAAGGACATTCTGCTTCATCCTACTTTTCTGTTCCAAACATCTGGCAGTTTTTTTATTCTATTTTGCTTTTCTCCCTCTTAAATAGTGGTGAATCATTTTCCTCAGCATTTCATTAGTCTTTTCTTCAAAGTGTTTTGAGATTTTTCAGAAATCTTCTGTGAAGACCTTTTTCCCATTTCAATTCCATTTTTGAGAGTGGATTAGTTCAATCTCTCTTCTTCTACCTTTCACTTTTTTCTCCTCAAAGTCTCACTATATTTGGAATTAAAAAGTCTTTCTAGAAATTACCATTATTAAAAACAATGTGTCTACACAGACTGAAAATTACAGTCATTCGCTCAGTACAGAACTGTCATTAAGAAGCCATTTGGTTTTCAGCTGATCCATAAACACCCATACATACTATCTAAATAAGCACATGACATGTGCTTATAATGTTGATTTAGTGTTCCATATTTAAAAATTTCACTGCTAAATGTGCATGACAGTATAAGGTCAACTGCCCTCTCCACCTCCAAAGGTGTCTCACAGGGGACCAAATGTATCCATGAGTAGTTTTGTAGGAGTCACTGAAGTAGCACAAAAGCAAAATCTGGCAGAGAGTGTTCTGGTAGATATCAAAGACCCATAAGAGAACTAAATTTGTGAAATATAATGAGAGTTAAAAATAAAAAATAATTGCATGCATAAGTGGTTACTATTTTTTTTCCTAATTATATAATTTGAATTTATATTTTTATATTTCTTGTTACATTTGCTCAGTAGAATCTTTCACTCACAAAGTTATACACACAATGCCTGACAAGTTGTATTTGATATAGGCAGTGTCATGAGTCAATTTACTTAAACATTTAATCATTAGACCAACTTTCACTATTAAAAAAAAACTATGAAAGGCTAACTAGGTTTCTAGGCACTCACAATAAATTTCCAAATGAAAAATGCATCATCTCCACAGTTACAATAGTATAAATCAAAATTATGACCCTTTTCTTCCACCAGTTTAACTGAGAAGGCAATTAATCTCAGTATTTTTTTTTCCATTTCTTCTTTTCTATGTAAGATCACCTAAAGTTTGATAACTTCAGTAAAGCTAGGACAAGCAAATTATTTCTTAATATAGAAAACGTCTTCTAATAGATAAAACACAATAAAAAAAAATCCTTCTAATCATGAAAATGTAGCAAATCAACTCACTGCATTTAAAGCCTCAAAGTTTAAATTTGACCTGCTCATTGACATCCAAGTGAGTAATGAAGGAGTTTTATTTGGAAATACTCTTGGAAAGCATTCAATCCAGTTCTGGCAGCAATAATTTCACTGTAGTTTGGGGAGAATTTCACCTTCCCAGAGTGTGCAATTTGCGGGCATTAACCCAGAAGTAATCCACCAGAATCATGTGATCTTGTTCTTAAACTCATTCAATGAGCATTTTGGGAAGAGTCACTAAAAGGACACACAGTATCTCTTCTGTTTTGCATGTAGTTTCTTACCTTTGGTCTCAAATGCAGAATGTCAAAGTCTTAAGAAGGACTTTTCAACCAAGGAAGTATTTTTTCACACTTATAATACAGAGACAACAGCATTTGGAGTTGAATTTACAATTTACTCACTGCCGCTTCTCTCACTGGAATTAATGTGGTCAAAAATTACTTCCAAAAATAATTCCGTCTCTTGTATATTTTTTTTTCCACACAGTTAGACCAGGTCTTAAACTAATTTTTCTTTTATTTATTAGAAACTTAAAGAAAAATTCTTTTTGATTGTATTTAATTGTCTCAGTCACAGAACCATAGGATCACAGTATGCTTTGGGTTAGAAGGGACCTTAAAGGTCACCTAGTTCCAACGTCTGTGCTGTGGTCAGAGGCATCTTCCAGTAGAAGGATCATAGAAGCAAATTGTGGCTGAGACTAGCCAATACCCCTAGAGAGAGCCCAGTCCCACTTCTGCTTGTTAGAGATAGAGCAGAGAGCCTAGAGCAGAGACAGCTGCAGCACATTGTTCAGGGGTATGTCCAGTACCAATCAAACTGTCATCAGTTTGATTATCTCCAAAGATGGAGACTCCATGGCCCTCGTGGGCTCTTCATCAATGTTTTGTCATAAAAAAAAAAAAAAAACCACAAAAAACCAACCAAACAAAAACAAAACAAAACAAAAAAAAACCAAAAAAACACACAAAAACAAACAAGCAAAAAACAAAACAAAAAAAAACCAAAAAAAAATTTTTAAAACTTATGTTTAAGCAGTATTTACTGCATTTCAGTTCAGTTTGTACCCATCACTTCTCATCTTGTCACTGAGCAAAACTGAGAAGAGTCTGTTTCCATCTTCTTTAGTGCTCCATCACATGTTATACACAGAGATTAGTGTCTCCTGAGTCTTCCTGAGGGTAAACAGTTTCAGAAGTCTCAACCTGCTTTCATATGACAGATGCATCAGTACTGGCAAATTTTTAGTGACTTTTCACTGTAATTTCCATAGGATGTCTATTTTTTTTCTTGTACAGGAAAGCCCAGCACTGGACCCAGCATTCCAAGGGAGGTCTCTCCATTGCTGAGTGGAGAGAAAAGATCACATCACTTGGTCTGTTTGTAACACTTTTTCTAATGAAGTTCCAGATACTGTGAGATTGTCACATGGGAAGGGCACACTGCTGACTCATGGTCAGACTAGTGTCTACCAGAACCCCCTGTACTTCTTATGCAATGAATGCTACTTTCCAGCTGGTTGGCTCCCAGTTTTTGTTGTTGAATGGAATTATTCCTTATCAGACACAGACTTTGCTTTCCACTCATTTAAATTCATGTAGTTGAATACTACTTCTCCAGTGTTTCCAGGTCCCTCTGAATGGCAGCAAGGACAACAGATGCAACTAGCCATTCCTCCTGGTTTTGTATCTCCAGCAAATTTGCCAAGTGTGCACTCTGTCTCATCATTAAGGCCATTAAAACGGGTATTAAACACTGTTGGATCAACTACTGACTCCTGAAGGAAACCTGTAGCGATTATCCTTGAGCTGGAGTTCCTCCTGCTGCTTTTACCTCTCTTTATCTAGTAAAGAGATTTTGACAGCTTTCAATCCACCTCACTGTGCATTTATCTAGTCCATATCTCCTCAGCTTTGTCAGCATTTTCTGTGATAGTGGCAAAACCCTTGTAAAATCAAGCTTAATATCATCTACTTCTTGTCCCCCTCCTGCCCTGCCCCCTGGCCCTCATCCATAAAGCCTTTTTTATCATTGTAGAAGACTATGAGAATGGTCACACATGATCTCATTTTATATCTCCAAATTGATTTCTTCAAATACCCTGCTTGTCCTCAATATGCTTTGAAATAATTTTCATAAGTTTTAGTCCGCAATTTTCTCAGGGATTAAGGTGAGACTGAGCAGTGCTTCCCCAGATACTCCTTCTTGCCCTTCTTGAAGACAGGAGTGATATTTAATTTCTTTCTGTCATCAGGGATCTTTCCTGATCACCATGACTTTGCAGAGACAACCAAGAGTCATTTCACAGTGACCTGGGCCAGGTCTCTCAGCACTCACAGGTACATTTTGCGCGGTCCCAGAATCAATGTATGCCCAATTAACTTAAATATACCCTAGCCAGATCCCCATTCAGCTAGCGTAAGTTTTCTTTGTTCTAGATTCATGTTTGTTAGTTTAAACTGACTGTTGCTTAAACTTTAGAATATTTTTCAGAAGGGATTTGGTCAAATGACTGAGGAATTTTGATAATCACCAAGACACAACACCCCTGCATCACTACTTGAAAAATTGACACTAAAACTTAGTAATACTACTTTGACAATTTTTGGACAAAAAAGTTAAGAAAACTATTTTTGTGGGAGGAGTAGGAAGAGACAGGTTAGCTGAATGTTAAAAGTTTTGAGAAAATGAATAGCCTAAAAAGCCCTGTGGAGGTCAACAGTTTAAATCAATGAAATCAGAATACAGTATTGAACAAATTTGCATCACTGACCTTTATGAAATAGGCTTTTCTCAGATCTCCAAGATAAGCAAAAAATTGTTAAATATCCAAGTTGGATCCAAAACAAGACTGTGCAAGTACAGAAGTCTTTTTGAAAGCTGTACCATCAGGAGTAGGTCAATACAGAGTAATGGATATATGCTGATCTGGCTCCCATCCACACAAGAAGAGCTTACTTGGGAAAAAGAAGACAGTGGATACTGTCATCAAAATATCATCTTCTGCCAATACTAAGATTTTTTCTACAAAAACAAGGGCTTATTTTGAAAAACAATTGTCTTCTAAATATAAGGAATTGCCCAAGACAAGATAAAAAAATGAGTGCCCCAAGCTTGAAGAGTATGAAAAACCTATCCCAGAAAAGAACAAAACATAATATGCGAAGCTTATAACAATAAAGCTTCCAATAAAACAAAACTTCTGTGCATCTGTTAGTGTCATAGGCATTATCCAATGTGCAATGAAGAACCATCACATTTATGCCAGACATGAAATAAAACTAGATGAATCTCTGGAAATACAGTGCGTAGGCAAAGATGAAGGATTAGATGTAACTTCACTGTCTGGATCAATCTCTGTTCTTTCTTTACATTTAAGCACACCACTGCATATGATATATAGCTCAAAGTAAAATGAACAGTAAAAAAGTTTGATCAATACCAGCTGCAAAGAGTTGGTTTTATGCCAACATTAGTAGGACATGCAGGAGCTGTGTTGGGATTTAGTGGCTCTGCAAAAATATCTGCATGCTGAAACATCAACTCTATGGAGTTATCTGTTTCTGCTGGGTGTTACCTGTCCGGAAACAAATGCTCACCACCCAGAAATGTACTTTACTTTGATACAAATCAGGAAGGAATGTTCTTTGGGAAGAAGGAAAGACGGAAATGATCTGGGAAACAATGACAAATGTTGAAATCAACCATCAAATCTACATACTTATAAATATACTCAGTGTGAGATCAGGAAACAGGAAATGTGCATAGTGTTTATTACCCACACACAGCAGTGAGACCAGCTGCCTACAAGTCCTGGAGAGGTCAGGATAATCCTGTAATTAACAATGCCCCTCAATAGGGAAAAAAAAAAAAAAACAACCTAATCATCTCATACTTGATGATGGATGTGTGGACGAAGAGGGCAGCAAAGACCATTTAAAGACCACCATTAGGAATTTCTCAGGAGCTGATTCCATGCCATGTTCACAATGCAGTTTTCCTGTGCACAAGCACATCCTCGAGCAGTCCAGATACCTTCTAGAGGTCCTGTGTCAGGACATCCTGTTTCTTAACAGCAGATATACAAGCTGTATTTCTCTTAGAAGCCAAGAGATGCCTATGTAGCAATGTAACACTAGATGTAATTCTACTAGTACCTGGTGCCAACAGAGATATTCCAGTATGTTAGAGATATACAATTATGATTAACTCTTTAAAATATTATTTTTATGCTACCATCCCTCACCATGAAAAGAAAAGGATTTCTGATATCTTAATAGACAAAAGGATGGAGATTGCAATAAGGGGAGATCACTTTTGTAGGGATGGCAAATAAAGAATTCCTCTCTGGAAGACACAAAATTGCAAAACCATTTCAATTTTTTTAAAGTGTGTAACGGATACTCTATTATTCCTCTATGCATTGCAGTTTTTAATATGTATACTTTCTTCAACTTTAAAATTCTATATAATGAGACAAACCTTTTTAGAGAACAGGATTAAATCTGCAGAGCCACTAGCAGGTTATATCCTTTACTCCTTCATTCACACAAACAGAAATGTTGCCAGTGAGCAACAGAACATCTTGGGGTTGATTAAGGACCATTTGGCTATGGACAAATTACTTTCATTGATTTTTGCTAGAAATGAGAGACAGAATGGTTTGATGCCAGGACTGCATAAGGGAAGGCATGGGTTCAATGATTCATGACAAATGAGCCTTACCTGCAGTATTTTAAAGTGAAAAAAATCAGTTCATGCAAAAACTCTCATACCTGTGCCTGTTTTTGTAAGGCTTTTTTTGAGTTAACCATCTCAAAACTCACATTCAGTAAAACATATAGTAGTAATTATAATTGATCTATTAGAGAGAGCACTACAAAACAGCCTCGCTGATTTGACTAAGCAAAGCAATGAAAATGAGAAGGAGGGATAACATTTCTGATTTTAGGCAAAGATAGCCTTAATTCTTTCTCTACTGGGTTTTCACTTAACCCCAGATGCTACCTTAGAAGAAGTGCAGCCCAGCTCCTCTGATGCTGAACAGTAGAGGAGCTAGTGTAAAGATATTACCTCCAAAAAAGTACGAATCCTACATTTTTTGGGGTAAGGCTGTCAAATATTAGTGCCTTTTCCAGATATATTCCATACTTACACTTAAAATCACTAAAAGATATTTCACTTTGCTCTGACTGATGGTGGAAAACATAGTGGGCAACTTAAGTCTTTTGGGGTTCCCCTCTACTTCCTACAGCCACAGAAGACATTAATTTTGCTGTTTATCCATCTGCCTTGATGCTGTATGTTTGTTCCAGACTTGTGTTCATTATATGAATATCAAAATCATATTATGATCAAAAGCAAATGAACAGCACAAATTCTCAGTGATGTTTCACTTATATACTGGAATGGAGACATGAATATTTAAAAATACTGTGCTGTACTCTGCTCCAAGTGCCTGCTAGTGTAGCAAGAGATGAAGGGTTAAAAATTTCTCCTTGTCCTTTCAAAAGTTCTGCTTTGTTTTTAAGCTTAAAATAGCCTCCAGTTCATCTATGTCTCTCAAAAGGGAGCTGTTTGCAAACAACTCTTTCATTTTATCCCTGCCTATAGCACTGCCTGCACAGACCAAAGCCCTCTTTCTCCCAGCCAAGGCAAATGGGTTGCAATTCCCCTTGGACTTCATCCACAAATCTCTTTAATTGGCAGGAGAGATTGCCATTGAGTGGTGTGAAGGACTCTTTCCTCCACAGGGGTTGATTGTGCTGCCTCCACAGGACTACCTGCACCTGCCAGCCGGCAGAGCAAGAAGCCAGCATTGGTCATCATCAGATATGAGCCTCCTGCCTAGTTAGAATACAATGCTTTAAAGAGCATGTAGAAGACTCCATGGAGTGCACTTGAATATAACATTATTTTTTTTGTGTCGAGCATTATTGCACTTGGCACTCAAAATGAGTCAACCGTTGCAATACAATGTCCTTGGATTGACTGTGTGGACTAAATAGTGAGTATTTAATACTAGTAGTGGTGTCATCAAGGGATTACACCCAGAGTAAAAGCACTTGAGTAAATGACAATGTATCAGAGGTCAGCACTTTGTCTTCCACCTGTCTCACCCATAAGAGCATCCTTTGCAGTCCTCCTAGCTCCAGAATGGTAACTGCAGGAGAAAAGGTTTGTCCATAGAGGTATATAACCATGGGGAAGCAAGCCAGAGAAAAATGCTCGGTAGCATCACTTTCTCAACTGGAGGGTACTTACCAGCAGTGAATGTGAAGAGCCATGTGGGTTGGCAGCAGTCAGTTCTTGCTTTCAGGACCATAATGTTAAATGCACAATAGTAAGTCATTTCAAGCTGGTGCAGCTGTTCAGCTCCATCAAGCACCTACTGAGATGAAGGGTAAGTGCTCTATTTGAACACTGAAGTCTCCATTTCGAAAAGCAAATGAATTTCCTGAAACCTGCAAAAGCCTTAGCAAGTCATGCAAATACCATACATGAGCTGGTCATGGTAATTTGCACACTTAATTTGGATACCTGTTTTCTCAATTAAAAAAAAAAAAAAAAGAACAAAAAAAATCCCTGTATTCCATCTGTCTCTAACTAGTTAGCCATTTTCAGTATGCTTGTAGATCCACAAAACAATGTGAGCTTGGAAGGCAAATGAACTAACCAGCTTTATAAGACTAAACAGAAACAAGCAAATACTTTGTAGAAAAAACATTCATTTGGCAAATTTCTTACTTTAGCCATTTATAAAAGGCCTGCAATCATATGCGTTCTGGGAAAGTTTTTCCCAAATTGCTCCTGTGTGTAATTCTTGCTTTGCACTTCACCTGACAGAAAGTAGCTGGACCTCTTTAACTTCAGTAATGTGAAATTCAAATTGTCCTGTTCAGGTTTTGTCAGATGTACAGGAATTGCACTGAAGAGTATTAGCTAGCTCAATTCATCTTCCAAATTCTCCATTTAAACATATTACTGGGTGGTGGAAGACTAGGGCTGGCCAGGTATCACAATCTTGAGTCTATGTGTCTGAATGGTTTGTAGCAAGACCACGGATCCTATTCACCATACACTGGTCATAGCCCACTTTCAGCTGCCTTGCAAGCCATGCTGTAATTGTGCTAAAGTCTAGCTCAGCTGTGGATGAATAATAGAAAGGAACATCTCACCTGGGAGTCAGTACCCCTGCCAGTGGCCAAAAAACAACACTGCCTTAGGTGAATCTCCTGTAGTAGTGGGGTTGAACTAGATGATCTCCAGAGGTCTCTTCCAACACTAACTATTCTATGATATTGTGATACTGCTCCAACCAATTCTTGCATTTTGATGAAGGAAGAGTTACATATTTTAAAAGTCATATCTACTGTTCATTCTTGTAGCTACAGCCTTCATGTTATGTCACATGATCACTGACAAATATGTTAAGTCCATCTCTGTTCAACCATCACAAAAAAGATTTCACATTTGCAAGTTCAGTCTTTTTGGTTACCTGGAGATACTCACTTAAAATGTGTAGCTTCCAGAAACATATCTGAGGTAAAAAATGAGCAAGAAGTGCAAACAGAAAGCAAGGTAAAGTTGAAAACAAGTTTATGTGTAATGCCCATGGATACTGGAGAGGAATGTTGGCCTTATCTCTCGTGACGGCACACCACTCATTCTTGAAACAGGAGTTAAAGCTCTCACTTCTCAAATGATGAATATTGAAGCTTCTTTTCCATGTATGACCAAGATCTCTTTAGGACAATTTGAAAATTAGCAGAATGCTGCTGAAGACTGTTGTGCTGTTTGACCACTCACCCCAGAAATATTACATGAAATGTAAGGTAATGTAAGGTCCCAAACAGGCTCACTGCACAAGAGAAAATGTTATCCAAAGACAACAGAAGCTATGAATGCTTCAAAAAAAGTGCTGCTGCATAGTTTGTTTTCTGGACTGAATGTTATTCTATAGAAATGTAGCAGTCTTGTCAAGAGAAAATTAAGGAAATCAGTTTTGGTGGGGTATTTGTTTTGTTTAGTTTTAAATCAGAGAACTGTTTACTATTCTGAACATTATGCCTTAGCAAATAAAGCATTCAGAAAAAAATTTCAAGTTGGCACAACAGGTAACTTGAAAGATGAGTGGTTCATAATTAAATAGGATGTTAGCTATTGAAGGAATTATTTTCTAAAACTGGTTTTCCCAATGAGATGTGATTTTGTTTTTCTTGTACCATGATACCTCTTAGGAAAAAAAGGTGGAAAGGAGGATGTGGTGACAAAATCTTTCCTTGAAAATTCTCAGTGATACCCAGTAATATAACTTACAGCTCCACTTCTGCAAAAACAGTCTCTCTCCATCTGCACAGTTTCAATGATGCCAGTCACAGCTTACACAATATATACTCGTATCCTCTGTATCTACATTATATATGTTCTCACTGAGAATTAGCTGTTAAGGAATTAAAAAGGAATGCAGAAACCTAGGTAGTAGAAAGGAAGGAACAGGTTTAGAAATGCAGTTCTATTACTGCAAAGGGAGGAAACTCCTTGTTAATTGACCAAGATCCTAACTAGGGATTTCAGTTGTGCTTAAAACTCAAAAGAAGTTCACCTTTTTATACCTAGGTAAGAAATTATGTAGTATGACAACACAATTGTGTTGAAAGTCATGGGTAATACAATAAAAATAACAATTGTAAAACTCTGCCAAACTTCTGTTTTAATCATCCCATTATCTCCATTTTGTACTAGTGTTGAGTTAGTGCTCGGCCTATACTTACACATCCATGCAGCCTCTGATGAGGTCTTAAATCACATTTCAGGAGGTCAACACCCTCATCAGTCCTTTCTTCTTAACCACCCAGATAAGATAAACAGTTCATTCACTAACACAGAGTAGTGCCACGGTTTCCTTACAGTTTGGGGGAAATAATATACTGCACTTGTCTCAAAGGTAAAATTCATCTTTATTAAAAACAGTTGGAATTTTATTGAATGTGAATCAAATATCACTTAAATAAAGCAGTTTGTCAGACCATTTCATAACATTTTCAGGCTATGTCAAAATATTTTGCAGCTACAGCACTACTGTAGATGCAAACTCTACCAAAGATATTTGTATATATGAGAAATTAACCTTTATAATCTCATTATTAATATTGTATGTGCGGATACCCATGTATGAAGACTGATTAACCTGGCTACATTCCTTCTGAAGCTTAATAATAACAGTAATTTAATGTAGTTGTATTTAATGTTGTAGTTGTGTTTAATGTTCAATGAAATGTGCAAGTTTCAGCCATACATTGACACATTAACATCTGAAACTTTGGCTAGACTAAAACCCACTATTCAGTCCATTAAATTCTGTGTTTGATAATTCAGACTTTAATATTTTCTTTATTCCTTTGCTACAACCATTCAAAATACCATTCAAAAAAAAAAAAAAAAAAAAAAAAAAAGAAGGAAAAGGTCCTCTTAAATGTGAAGACAAACCCTATAAATGTCTGTGAATATTTGTTGCATTTGTTCAACTTTAACAGTTTTGACTGAATGATTAAAGGTGAAAGATTGATAGATGAGAAATTGCTTCTTTTTCTCTCCTAGTACTAGACTCCAGTTCAGCAAATCAAACTAATCTATTTGTCCTGCTGTGTCACTTCTCCATTTGTTCATCAGTATGTCTGTTACTCACTTTTTAAAATATTATTGACTAAAGATTACCCTGGGCCACAGCAGTGTGTAAAAACTTCAGTCATTGAAAAGAAAGTGAAAAAAGGCAGGTAGACTAGAATTAAAAATCATATTTTTGTAACCTAGGTAAACCTCTTTAACCTAAATTCTGTCTGCTAATAACATGTAGGAAAAACGTTAGTGACTACTTCTATTGTTATGCCAGACTCAATGGGTGGTTAATCCTAATTTGAATTTTAATTCAGTTTTAAGTAAGTGTAAGGAGTGTGAAATATTGGACTAGAACAATTTATAGTGAAATAGAAACTCTGGGGCAGCCTTCATCTACACATGCTTTTATCTGGATGCAAAAAGAACATTTACTCTTTATAGAACTTCATTTTTCTTCAAAATATGCAGTGATTATTCTAGAATGTCACAGAAGCCTTAATACTCTACTTCTTAAAAGAAACATGCCTGTGTCAGAAGCAGTTAAACACAAAAGTGTTTGGAGTTATTAAGCACATTTTTTACTTCTTACTTTCCTGTACTTTGTGTGTGTGATTTAAAAGACAGGCACTTTGTCAGAATTGCAATTTCATGTTTTTTAAAAAAGGGAAAATAAAAGAAAATAAATGGCTTTGAGTACCATGCCTTAGTATTTTAACTGTGTGAAGGAACAGCATTCATCGGTGTGGTATCTCAATTTTACCTGCTGAGTTTTGAAGCATATAAAGTCATATCCCACTCTCCAAGACACAGAAGGCATTAACAGTACAGTTTACAAGCTGCTTGAGAATTAAGTACTGTTTCCTAGACAGTGTCCAAAGACAGCAAACAACTATGCTCATAGTCAACGTACTTTAACTTGGTTAAGCAATCTAAAGACATAAAGGACCATCTTATTCTTATCTTCAAGTAATGTGGTTGTAACACAGTAAAAAAGAATAAAGATAAAAAATTAATACGAAGATAAAGAATTATTTTAAATTTTGCAGGGCTCTTCTAAAGGTGAAGGTTTGGAATAGTAGTCTCATCTATTTTTTTTTTTTTTTGTGCTATGGTCAATCAGACTGTAAAAGTAAATCAACCAACCAACCAATAAATATAATCTACACATTGTATGTCTGCTACATAGATAAAACCTTCCTGTCTGATGCTGTGAGAGAAGACAATATATACTTGTGCACTCAGCCTAGTCTTGAGAGCTAGTGAACATCCCATTGAAACCTGTTGCAATCCACATGAAGGAAAATTACAGGTGTCCACCCCCAACAGTCATCTGTGCCTGTAGCATGCTTCTGTTGTATGAGAGTTACTGGAAAGCATCATCAAGGTAGACCAGACTGCTCATTAGGATTATGAGGTAGCTCAGCTTTACAGTGAAGATGTCATTTCCCTGGGAGGATTCTATACCAGCAGCCCATTGCATTGCATATGCACTCATTAGGCTAAATTTGTATGGTAGACAGCACAAAACAAAAGCTGAATCTCAAAAAGATCAAGAGATCCTTCGTAAAGGGCATGGTGTTGGGGAGCCCATGGCCTGAAAGGAAATGAAGTTGCTACTTCTTTTTTTTTTTTTTTTTCCATTTCTTCACTTTAAAAACAAATACAAAAAAACCCAAAACCTCCCAAACAAACAAAAAATAACCAACCCCCCCTTCCCCCCACCAAAAGGCCTTATTTCACCAGGACAAAAATATGTAAGTTTGTTTATTATCCAGCTCCTGGCACAATGTGGCCCTGGGGAGCAGGACACAGCTGTGCTGCACAAGACCCTGAATGCAAGCACGGCCCACCAAGTGTTCTTACTTTCCAGGAGCTCTGGCAGCACAGCCATTTATAAATCTACCCCACAGCAACAGTTGTGTGTAAGGCAGGAGCATCCTGTCAGGGGCATATGGGCCTCTGCAGGCTGGTGATGAAGCCTGGGGTACAAGGACATGGTCCCATACACAAACCGTCAAAGGGATCTGCAGGGAAACTCACCTGCACCCTGGCTTGAGTAGGATCCCATGCGTACCCCACTTTTGACCTGTCTGTCTGGTCCCAGCGTTTGTGCATAGGGGTCTTTCTTCCCATAATTGACTACACTGACCTCTGCTCTTCCTTGAAGCCTGAGGACTGCCTTTGTCTCAGCTCTTATCTTGGCAGTCCCTTGTCCTCACCCTGTCCACACCGACTGGAGTTTCCTGTTTCCTACCCCTGCACACAGCAATCTCTGCCTTATCTCCCTGCTGGTTTCATTCTCAGCTCCATCTGTTCATTTGACATTTATGAACCTCATCAAGCTTTTGTTTTCAGACCCATCCAAATTTAAATACCTTCCATTGTATTTGTGCTTGCTCGGTTCTCACATTTGTCACTAGGATGGTAACTGTGCTGAATACCCTAATTTGGTTCTAAATTTGGTTCTGACTTCAGCTTCTATCCTTTTCAAAAAGCCTGCTGTGCTGTCAAAGACTCACAATGAGCTCCCCATGCCTAAAACAGTCCTTATTTTGCTCAGTGCCTGTCAGGCATTCTCCAGATGCATGAAACTTCTCTTATAAGCATAGCTCCTCATCCTATCCCTGTCTTCTCCCAGACATAAAATGTATTTATTTGTCTTCAAACATCTTCTGATTTTGTCAGACTCTCTCTTAGTTTCATGCATTTAGTGATTTACACTCCTGTGAGAAGCATTTTTTATTGTTTCAGGATGATTCTGCCATCTCTAAATTCAACAGGAAACCTTTTCTTCACCTGGCTTTCCTTCTCAGCAGAGGACAGGTTTGAAAAGGGAATACATTTTTTAAAAGTATATGTTTGAAAACATATATTGCCTTCTCACTTATGGTTATATCTCTTGGATGCTTTACTCTTATCTGAAAATGTCTCATTCCTCCATAATTTTTTTATATAGTGAAGTGTTACATAGATAAAGGCAGGAAGGAAATATACCTAACTTAATTTATCCTTATTTTTATCTCTAAATCTGATTTTAATCCCTCAGTTATTAAATCGGCTCAATTCCAAGTATGCCACCTGCACAGGATACTATGAGAAATATGTTGCAATCAGAAGGCCAGTTCAGGAGTTGAAACTTAAAGAAAAAATATCCTACAATTCCCCTACTGCTGACAAACAGAACCTTAAATGCAAAAAAAAAAAAAAACCAACAAAACATTTCAAACATGCAAAGTGTAGCCTAACATTGATATCCTAACTTTCTAGATAATTTAAAACTCCACACTCTCTAGTCACCTAACTGAAGCATCCACAGAAAAACCATACCTCACTCTTGTGGTTTTTTTTTTTGATCCATAAACTAGTTGAGTTTTTTAAACATAGGTTCTTAGGTTAGAGGTTATAATATAGGTTTAACAGGTTCTTAGGTTAGAGTCTTTGGCAGTATGCAAGTATCCTTCTGACTAAAACAGCTATCAACTTTTCCTTTTATTTCCAGCCTTCAATTTTTTGGGTTCCTGTGTTCCCTACAAATACCTGCTTTGTTCTTGTCAAAATGATTCTTTAGACAGATACTTTTCCTTCCCAAGTACCTAGTAATGTTTCAAATAGATTTAGTGAATATTTTTATCTTAATCCAACGAATTTTAGTTCCATTATCAGCTTCACTGCTCATCACTGAATTTAATTTAATGTATCTATCTTTCATTATTTTTAGGACTGTTTAATAATCTTCATCAAATAAATCATGACTCTTTACTTCTCCGATTTCCCAACATGCTGTCAAAAATTTTTGCATTTAAAGATGTTTTTCTCCTTCTCTCATATTTTCCAGCTTAGTCCAGAAAGTGATCCAAACTAGCCAAAGAATTTTCACAAGCTCTCTAAAAATCAATTACACTCATTTTGTCAAGCCATAGAAGGAAATTATGCTCACAGCAGATACTGCCACACTATAAAGTCAAAGGAACTCAAAACAGTAGAAAATTAATTAACAAGAGTATCATTCTGGAATGAAATATGACAACGAACCACAAGAGTAAACAGAGGCAATGGCATAGTTCTGAACTTGTTATTTCATGATGAACACGTGATCAACTAGCAACATCTGTATTAATAGCACAGCTATCTCAGAGTTGACTTCTGACTTTTCCAGGGTATAACATGGGGCAGCAGGATAGATTTGTGTAATTAAAATGCAAACACCTGGACTGACTTTTAAAGACCGGATGTACTTCAATTAAACCAGCCCTGAGGTTTGCTTAAAACTAGCACATGCTTCCTGGTTACATGCAGTCACCTGGGTTTCTGTGTAAATTTTAAATTTTGAATGTCTCTGGCTCTTTTTGAATGGGAAACGCCTCTATTTAGGTCTTTCTTTGCAAGCAAGTCAAATTACCTTTTCTGCAAGGTATGTTCCAAATTTAATTCTCACCCTTCAGCTTCCTGCAGAGGTTTGCTCCTAGATGTTGTAAAATAGCCAAGAGCTAAAAGTTGCCCACTGTGCTGTCCCTCAGTACTTAGTTTTTGATACTTTTAGCTGCAGTGAACAATGGCAGAATTGAAAGCAAACCTCTAATGACTCAGCACAGCTGGTTAAACTACAGCATCCCTTAGGCCACAGGAAAAAAGGCCAAGTTAGTCAGTAGCTGTAATCTAATTTCTCTTGGCACCTTGTGAACATGTTCATAGGCTCTGCCTGGCAACTCCCTGGTTTATAACAACACAGATTTGACTTTGGGGATGAGCACATATGCACCCTCTGACTAGGGACTCCCTCTTGCCATCTGTTATGTGTCAGCTGTACTGAACCAGCATGCATCATAAAATTCACACATTTTGAGACTTGCAGGTAAGACAAAGCCAACAACTGCCTCCTGGTGAGCAGATTCATAATTAGAGAAATAGGGCTTTCAATAGATCCACAAAGTGAGCTCAGTTGTTCAACTTAATAAAGCTCAGGTTCCGCATCCATGCTGCACTTAAAAATATATTACTATATTATATTTGGCAGGTAAGAAATCAGCCAGATGATATCTCAGTCAGTATCTCTTTCAGATACCAGAAGAAATTATGATTTCTGTGTAAATCACTCTCTACCTACTTTCCTCTCAGCCTTATTCAATGGTAGCTGATATAGACAAGAGTTTTAAAAACATTTATTTTTAAACAAATTAGTACTCAAGGGCCTCAGCTAGATTGGTAGCTGGTTGATTTTAGGGTGTTTTTAATGCCTGATGGGATCTATGACAAAGGGATAGGGCAAGAAAGCAGGTCTCAACTTTTTTTCTGATAGTCTTTTCACTTGTTAGTGGAAAACTTTGCAATTGGCAAGCATCATAAGCCAACTGGCCTAATAAGTGATCTAATACAACAGAGCAGAAATATCTCAGTGAATGAGCAGCCAGCACTTTACAGGGCCTGTCCAGTGGCAGAGGAAAAACTGATAAACTGCAAAATAAAGCTGCAGCTGTATTCAGCCTGGTGAGGCAGGCTGAAATTTTACATGGAAGAAACTTGCTAGGAACTTCCAAGGTAATGCAAAAAGCAAAAGTGTTCTTGATATAAAGCCAAGTAAGCAACTGGTTTCTCAAGGTGCTTGTCTCAATTCCCATTGTGTCACTATATAGGTTGACATAATGGTTTTCAAACTATCTTAATTTTTATTCTATCGCCTCTTTCAATTATTCTGCTCAAACAGAACAAAACAAAACAAAAACAAACAAAAACCAAACCAAACCAAACCAAACAACAACAACAAGAACAAAACCCAAAAAAACCTCTTATGTTTAAACACAGCTTAGAACAAAATCACTTCTGAACCTGCAAAAACTGTTTTATCTCCAAGGCAGCCAAACAGCAGAATCAACAAAGCAATCCATGACTATTTTTGTCTAGGTGCCTGTGGGCAGAACAGATATTTGATGATTTGCTTGGAGCATTGGAAGGCTTAGCATTGGCTTTCAAAGTGTAAGATACACAAGAGGACCATGAAATATTCAGAATACATTAGACTGCTCTTCTGCAGTGTCTGTTGGAACTATGGGCAAATGGATCATTCAGTTTACCCAAAGGTGTTCAGCTTGCAGAAGCCAGAGGGAGCTATCATCTCTTGATGTAAAGACTGATCACAAGCATGAAGATGTTATGGTTCTCCATCTACAGCATTTTCAGAAGGCCTGACTTCATAGCTAGTAAGTCTTGACAGGTTTTTACCCAGCTGGTCATTTCTAGAGGGCAAATAACTTACACACCTCAGTAGCACTTAGTGAATTACAGTTTTTTTCTGCTAGTAGGTAAAAGACATACACATGGTATAAGCATGCAATTTTATATGCCTAAACACACAGACAAACATCTATGAGAAAAAATGTGGAGCTAATAATGAGTTTAATTTGTCTGTCTTTTTCTTATTTTTAATGAGCATGGTAAACCTCAGAAACACAGTATCAGAAACATCAAAGGAGCAAGAGAAAGGATTTTATTGGAATTTTGATAGTGTAAATCACAGAAATATGACTGAAAGGATCCTTTATTCTATTAACATAATAACTCCTATCTGAAGTTGTAACTGTTGAGACTGTGCTATTCATTTGGATTAAGTGCCCCACATTGCTTTGTCTTGTTTGATGATCTCTAGCTCACAATTTTAGGGAGAAGGTGCTCAGGTATTTAATGCTAGGATGCAGGTCCTCCTTTACCAAGGAAGCACCTGAAGAAGTGGACAGAAACTCACCTCTTCTGTCTCCCTCTAGCACAAAGTTTCTGGTGACGAGCCCAGGCAACAGGCAGACTCTGCCAAGCACCGTGCCTCCCAGTTCTCCCAAGATATTTTTCTTCAGCTGCACCCTGCTGATCCTGAGAGCATGGTGCAGCTTGGGATATAGGAACAGGCTGTGTCCTCTCTTGTGGGCAAGGCACTGCCAGCTACCAGCACTGTACTCTGCTCCTCTCACATCCCCATGGACTGTACCGAAGTGTACAGAAAGAAGAGGGAAAGCAGATAGAGAAATAATCCAGAGAGGGAAATAAGCTCCAGTACTATGCAAATGGAGAAAAAAAAAATGATGTGAGTTCTTTGCTCCCAGAAAGCAAATTCCAGAGATGTGAGCAAGAACTGAGTCTGCTAATTGGCATGTGCAAACAGAAATTGTGGAGGCCAGGTTTTGCAAGATGCTTAGGTGGCCACAGATGCTGATAGATGTTTAGCACCAGATAACTGAAAACATTTAGTACTTACCTGTCTCTAGTAAAATTAAAAAATCTTAATTGAGTGTCAACATCTAATTAATTTCTGTGGGTTTGGTCCTTGTGTGTTTTCAGAGACGAGGCCCTTATCAGTTCCTCAGGTACCTACATACCTCTACAAATCTGTCCTCACATGTCTAAGTAAAGATGTGAAACACAATCAACACTCATTTCATTTCCTCTAACTTGTATCAACAAGTCTTTTTTTGACAGTTAAAGCCCAGAAATTGCATAACTGTAACTTAAATCCTGACTGAATCGCTAATAGGCTGCTCCTTTTTAACCTCCAGATCTTAAATTGGTTCTTCTATGAGAGTTACTGGCACTGGTCCATAGTTTTTCCTTCTGAATCTCATTCCCCCCAGTAATAATCCTTCCTCTCTTATTTTTTGCCTGCAATCAGGACTGGATAATCTTGCTTTATTTTTTGAAATTAACCAATAGTGACATTTTTTAAAAAGGGAGCAAATATACCTAAAACACTCAGACATCTGGATCTGACAGTCAAGAAGTCAGTGTTGCCTTATGGTGACATGTAATTGTCACAGATCCATCTTACAGAACATAGTTTCACATTCTGCATGTTCTCTAGCAGGTATGAGCAGTCCAGTGCCTTTTTTTCCCTTGCTGTAGAGCAACACACAGGTGATTACCTAGTTTGGTCTTGCTCATTTCATTTCCAATGTAATTTCATCTCACAATTCATCTGTTATTATATTCAGTGTTTCACTTTGATTTGTCTTTTCTTAACCACTGCAGAAGCTGGCATTTTGACAGCCTTGAAAATCATCTGTTCAGCGAGTAACAAGTGCAGGCAGCACTGCAAATTTTCCCAATCCCATTCAAATAGAATATCCCAAGTCCACAAGAGAAACCACTCTCAGCTCTAAAAGCTTTTTCTTTGCTCAAATCATTCAGGTCTTGCATTCCTTTGTAAGGCAGCGTGCAAGCATGGATTGGTTAATGGTGGCTGCAGCAGTACCTCTCTAACAGCATCTTGACATGGGCCAAATTCCTGATTTGTAGAAGCCAGCATATATATGATGGCAATATATTTTTTTTGTCGCAACTGCCTTAGTTTGGTTTTGAACCAAAGACCTGGAGATGAAAGGCAATATTTTAGCCTCTTGAGACATTTAGTACACCTTATCATCTCTCCTTCTCACTACATATTTTATTAAATATTTAGGTATTTTTCTTTTTTCTTCCAAACTTTTATTCATCCTCCTTGAACCAGAATTAGGCCCCTCAATAGAGTATGATATTACAGAATATCTACTGCACCTTTTGAGCCCATATCTTCTTGGTATCAATATGCTTTCCATGGACCAGAAGAGTTCCATATCTCTTCTGTTCTTTGTCTGCCTTCTCTTAGTATAAAACATCCCATAATACTAGTGGGTTTGGTGTTAATGGGTACAGTTTGATTCTGACTTTGACAGTGCTAATAAACTTCCTGGCCATGGGGAAGGTCAGACTGTATTTCTTCTTGTCCTGCTTGAAATATGTGCCATAATATTAAATTAAATAAATATTGCCTCTGTCAGTAATGCATGATTTTAATGGCAGACAGCTATACTGGAGTATGATTTAACAGCAATGAAGGCACTTACAGCATCTAACCTTATGAAATAAATTAGTACCCATCATAATGGTGTGACATTGACTCCTTTAGACAGGGTCCTCCCCATTGTGTCTTTCTATAAACTTCAGAAATAATAAGAAGCAGCTTCTACAATTTGCTAGCTTCCTTTTTTTTCCTAAATGCACTATGAACATTAGCAGACAAGATTATTTTGACCATTCTTTGTCAACAACATCATTCCAAATTAAGTGAACCATAGATATTTTTTCTACATTTTTCTCTACTAGTTGCAACTTGAAAAAAATAAAGTCAACAACATATTTTACTGTACCACCCTATTAGAATTCCCCCAGTTACCCAGCTATAGCTTGGCATTTTAAGTACATGTGAGTCCTGAATTCTCCTGATCACAGTGACCTATTACATATGGTTAAAACCAAGCAACATGATAGCGTGTTGGAGAGCAGTGAGCAATTGAAAGACAAAGCCTGTGACATCTGGCTGAACACGCTGTCCTTCTGGTGGGGATAATTCATGGCTTGTTTTCATTTTTTCACTGAATTGCCATGGTGTAACCTTTCTGACCTCACATTTATGGGATTTGTGGTAGTTCAAATCATCATCAGGCCATCATAAATGTTCTCACAAGTAACAACACAAAACAATTTAACAGGAATTTATTGAGGAATTTTGATTAAGTCCTGAAAATGGGAATGGACTGACCTTTGCAAAATTTTAGCTGAGAAGGAAAATTTCTTGAATCCTAAGGCTTCTGATATTTTCCAAGAAATGTGACCGCATAAAAAATTCAGTTATTCCCTAAAGCTTAAGAATCATTCACTTACAAACATTATATTATTTTTATGCATGATGCCAGGCTAATATAAAGTACTTGTGCAGTTATTTTCCTTTATAGTTTTCTTCTTCCCTTCTTTGAGGTTTTCCTTTGAGGTTTATATAGAATGAGTGTGGGTAATGCAACTGCAACTGTTATATCAATCATATTTAGTAATTTCTTTTTACAGTGTTATACACAAGCTGCAAACAAAAGAGTCATTGATACTAAAAAAAAACCCAATTATTGTCTGCAAACTCTGAGCATTATTATTTTACCTGTAGAATACAATTAATTTATTCATGTATTCATGTTACAGGCAATAAGGATGCTTTCTAAGGAGATAAACTGTTTAATATCAAAGTTAGATGATATTATGGAAGAGTGCAGAGCAGTTTTTCAATATTATCTCTTTAAAGAGATCAAAATCCTATACAGAAAATATGTCTTAAAATATGGTGGTTTTTTTTTTCTTAGGTGCAGCAGTGTGTTAGAGTGTTGTCCTTGTCTTGCTTGCTTTCCTCCCATCAAATATCTGAGACTTAATGTTTTTATCATCTTAAATCATTTCCAATATATTTATATACTGCATTGATCTACCATTCATCTGATTGTTGAGAGGAGGACATTAATGGTTTCCATTAGTCCATTTTCTAATTTCCATGTGTTCTGATGATAATAAATCTTTGCCTCTTCCGTTTGCAAGGAGTAGCTGGTTCCAGCAGAATGGACTGCATTGCAGATAATGGAGGTTTCTAGAAGGAGAAAAAAAGCACAGCACAATGATTACCTCTTCAGCAGGAAGAACGGCAGGTTCTTTTGCAGAATACGCTCACAAGAAAGGGGAGGATATGAAGACAGGTCACAAGGCTCAAGCTGTACTATGTGAAATCTGGGGACCAGCATCAGCCTTGTAAAATCAGAGAGGAGGGGTGAGGGATGAGGCTCAGTGTCAGGGTTCAGCAATGTGTCTCCCAGATGGGAGGCAGCTTGAGCATACGCCACACAAACTGGGCAGAGTGACCACATACCTACCTGAAAACTACACCATGGAACGTAGTTGCAATTCCTTGTGTGTTTGTCATCCTCATGTTGTTGGCTTTGAACTGTCTTATTTTCTGATTAGCAGTGAGTTTTAACATTTTGTGCAGTTCCTATATGTTATCTGAAATAGGATGGGCATGAAGTTGAGTTGAACTAAATAAATAAGGATGGTGTTGATTTGATAGACCAAAATAATAAACTCTGCATGTATCCACAGGCTTGCACAACACCAATACTATAGCAGAATTTCTGAGAGAGAGAGGACACGATTTATATTTAGAGTGAAGGTTGAGCTACCCCAGCCTAGGCCTCAGATACGGGCCTCGGTGAGGCCTTGAAGCCTATGACACAGTCAGAAATTAGTCTGTGGCGCAGTTAGAAATTATGTTAAGGTGTAAGCACAGTTTTCTGGGTGTGAATTAGTATAGGTCTGCAGTGTGAAACTTTAACCACCTTAAGACAAAGACAAACAATGTTTGCTTGCCAACGAGAGTGTGCTCAAAATTGTAAACTATACTGAAGTGTATATAAACTGCCATCTTATAAACAATAAAGGGAGAATGTATCATTAACCACATTGGTTTGGATCTGCGTTTGTCCTGTCCAGCTTTCCCAATTTTATGAAGTCCCTTGTTTCACAATACCATTAATTTCTTATCTTCCTTGCTTTTTCTTTGCCCCTCAGACTTGATCTAGGTATCTTCACTCCCTGGATTTCCTGCCAAAACCATTACAATGGCAACAGTTAATGCATCATGATTACAAAATCTTATTTTCCATTCTAAAACTTCAACACCCTGGAAGAGCACTATGCTTTGGAACACAGAGCAGAAAATTTTAAATGTTTTGTGAAGGGAAACATCTACGCAGAAGAGTAATTTTGAAAAAAATGAAAGTTTTGTTCTGGAAGGAAACAGTCATGTCAGACTGAGCTACAAAGTCCTTGGTTCAGCCACTGCATCCTCTACTCTTTCAC
Source organism: Vidua chalybeata (assembly GCF_026979565.1). NCBI lineage: Eukaryota > Metazoa > Chordata > Aves > Passeriformes > Viduidae > Vidua > Vidua chalybeata. The sequence goes on along the minus strand of NC_071570.1, from coordinate 19,445,670 downwards.
CCTAAGAGAGGAACTACATACCCAGGACCCCTCAAAGGCACCAAGGAGGCTTCACAACTGGGAGGCCCTACAGGAGTCCCAGTGTCCAGGCCTCTGCCTTGCAACAAGACTGCCACAGGACTAAGTACCCAGACTCTTCACTTCATTGCCTTTTCTTAGAGGCTCCTTACATTTCAGATATTTTGACAGATGATCATTTTCACTAAAAAACACATGTATTATGTTGAGATCTGTTTAGATAATGGTGGGAAGAGGGTGTATAAATTTGTGTCTTCTCTTGTGATCAGATTTTGTTTATTTTCATGTAACCACCACATGTTTAAATTGAAGTCTATAGAGTTTTGTGAATTTTGAAATAATGTAATGTAGGCAGGGTGGGAATGAGGGTCATACATAATGCAGAATTCTGTTGCTATCCAGAAGTGGGAAGGAATATGCCTGTTTTCTACATGCTGTTCAAAAAAAATATTGCATATTGTAGTATAGTGTAAAAAAATTTAATGAATCACCAGAGCTGTTCCATCTACCAGACTTCTGCATTATAGAGAGAATCCTTCTTTGAAAGAGAATGGATTAGTCTGATCTGCTCTATATCTGAAAAGCAGATGCCACCTCTGCTTTGTTTTCATAGTGAAGGTCTGTGGCAGCAATGAGTAAAGATGATTAGAAGGGCTTAGAGGTAAGATACATGAAATCATCATTCCTCCTTTAGGAGCAGATAGTAACAAAAGCTCATGAAGTTGTTTTCCTTGGCAGAATTTTAATGTTAAGTCTCTAAAACATAATGATGGTCACGACTTGGCAAATCATTCTTAAAAGTATTTCATGGTCACACATATTGCTCAGCTTGAATTTGGACTGACATCATCAGTTTCAAAGTTGGACATAATATTCAGGATTTCAGAGTTTATTGATAAAAAGAGGAAAAGAAAAAGAGATCTTTAAAGAAGATGTTCACATACATCACAGAGAGAACATGCAGACATACAAACCTGTAAGACAGAAGGTAAGGGTACTATGAGGCAGGAATTCTAATGCAAAAGGAACTGTGTTAAACAAAGCATCTGTTGAACATGGGGTGTATATTTTGCCAAGATATTTATTGGAGGAATTATTTTAGCCATAGTCTTGTACACAGTATTTTAGCTAACAAGTTTTAAAATTGATTTGAAGTGTATGGGAAGAGCCCAGACAATCAATGCCAAGAAAAAATAGTCATGAACAAGTTTTCTACCCCCACCCTCACCATAAATACTTCAGGAAGTTCTCGACATATTGTCAGACTCTGAGGACTGTGAAGAAGCGGGGAAAGAAAAAGTAATGAAAAGAAAAAAACAACAGCAAAAGGAAAAAGATAAAAGCAAACAATAAATGTTTAGCAGCTCACTACCTCCAGGGCAGTTGACAACCTATGTGTTGCACCTAATACTATTTAACCAGAGCTATTCCTGAGTTCAGCTGCTGAAATAAATCACAAGTGCAACCAACAGAGTTGCCATGGCATGAGAAATAAATGCTATATTTTATGAATTTTACACTTATTTAAAAAGCTTTCTTCAATCTATTTTAGCTTGAAGTATGAATGCCTAGACTGAACAAGCACTGTGAGCACTGGAGCACCCTGCAAGCATATAGAATCTTCTTGGGAAAAAGTCCTGTCAAATTAATGTGTGAGCTTTGGGTGGGTGCTTCTAAATCAATCTTTTCAATCTGATGGATAATTATGGCCTTTCCTAAATAATTCTGTGCGGTAGTAACAGAATGATTTCAGAAATGGTTTCTCCTGAATGCTGTAGTTAATATGCGTTTAAGCAGAAAGAGGAGAATTGTAATTGCAGGCTAAAGGAATAGAGTAGTGAGAGACACAACCTGGAAGTGACCTCTTTCCTGTTGCTGGGGGACAAAAAGGAATTTGCACTTTTTTCCTGATGTAAAAATCTTCAGCTTGAAGAATGAAATGTAAAAAAAAAAAAAAAAAAAAAGAGATCTTAATAGTTCACATTTAGTATAAATTACAAAATTACAAAATTCTACTGGATCATTTTAAGCAAGGTATGTGTATGTGTAGTATTTGGAGTATGTGAGAGGAATTAGTTTTCATATTAAAGGTACTCTGTACTTGTTCTTATGAACTGCTCATAGATCTTCAGAAAAGACATACATCTGAAAAGAATCTAGAAAAAGGAGAGCCGTGAGGAATTAGTTAGAGATTTTGTAGCAGCAAACTTAAGGAAAGAACTTGTAGAAATATGGCAAAATTTCAGCTTTATGAAAAGCAGCAGTAATGTAGGTCAATACAAAGGAGCAATTAAAATTCACTTGATGTAGATAGGTGAGGAACAGGAGCTGTTAGGCAGTTTATTCCTCAATAATGGTAACTGACAATGGTAAAAATTGTCAGTTAATGGTGCTAAAGGAAAAAAGGAAATCAAGAGTATATGCCATGAAAGGATACTTTACACTAAACAAGAAAAATATCTAGCAGTCATAAGAGTGTGCCCTCTTTTAATTCACAAATAACAACAGAAGACATATCCAAAAATGAAATTGTGGCAATTGTACAAACTGCAGGCCTGGAACAAAACAAATCAAATCATACCTGTTATTTGCAATTTTTAGTTTAAATTGAAGTAAAATAAAAGTCCTAAAGAATGAAACCTAATATTGCAAAAAGTAGCTTATGAGTACAAATTCCTTGAAACACATCTATGAATATACACACACACGAAAAATCATCCTTCACTGAGTATATCAACTCAATTTTCAAACTGTGTGGATGTCACTTGGGGTATTCCAGTACAGATTGCTGTTCAAGTGTGATAGCTGGTGTGTTGGCTATTCTTCACATGGAGATTGGCTTAGAATTAGATTAACAATTAATTTAATTCAATTTTCTCTGAAGCTTGAGGCTGTGTTTTAGTATTTTCCAAAGACTTAAAGTTACAACACTTTGTAAATTATTCACATGGGGCTGTATTACCTCCTCTCCTCCTATCTTTACCTTTACTCACAAAAGTGTGCTCTGACGGGCTTGGAGCTAGTTTGCAAGATGTTTTATTCTCCCTTCAGTGTTTATGATTATCACACAGGGGAAAGTCCTCCTCCTCTTATCCATTGCAAGTGTGACAAGTCAACAAGTTCCCATTTGTGAGAGAGTCTTCAAGAGTTCCTTTCAGATAAGTCTTGCATGTTAACAGTTATTCCCATATGTAACAGATTGAAGACATTTAGGTATGTTTTATGTCTACTAGAAATATACCATTACCGAGGGAGACATACCATTGCTCAGGTATCTCCCTTGAGGAGCACAGCTTTAAAACTGGAACATAGCCCAGACCCCCAGAGCAATGTCAGAGCAACTCCCAGCCAAATCTTGAAGGACATGCAAAGAAAGATAAGCAACTCAAGGGCTAGTCACATGGAAATGAAAGTCTAATATATTTTAATATTGCAAGTATTATGCATTTGTTGTGCAGCAATAAATAACATAGCAGTATATGAAGAACAAGTCAAATGCCAGATGACTGTGACAACTGCTGTTGATTCAAGGCAAAACTGTCTGAATGGTGAAACCATTGGGGAACTACTGCAATTGAAATAAAGAAAATTGGAAAGTCTATAGAGGCAATCTTCTCTAAACTCTGAGTCATCCAGATTTTCAGGAAGATAATCAACTTATCACAAGACCACCTTGAAAAAATGCGAACACGTGGCTGAGCCCCAGTGCAAATGGTCTTTGCCCACAGTAGGTGGAAACAAAGACAAGCAGTAAGGGAGGACCATGGAAATATTTTCTAGACATGCAGAATATTGTAGGAAAAGCTAAGTTCAGCTAAGACTGAAATTGCCAAAGGACACCAAAGGCAAGAAGATAAACCTCTATCCACACAAGTGAATATAAAGAATAAAAAACAATCATGAAGCATATAATGAAGCAAAATGAAGTGCTGGAATCAATGACAGTAGACATGTCAAATATTCTGTTTTCATTTCCTTGGCCTTCATGGAAACAACATCCCATGTCTACCCTGACAGAGCCCCCAGGAAGACATCTGCTACCTGCAGTGGATGAACATCAACTCTGAACTTACTTTGGCTGTTGTGGTAAAAGACAATAAAAAATGTTTCTTTACATAAATTCACAGTAGAAGGAAAGTCAAGGAGAGTCTCCATCCCTTCTTTGGTGGTGTTGAGAAAGAGTGACGAGGGATTAGGAAAAGGCTGAGGTACTGAACGCCTTCTTTTCCTCAGTTTTTTAGGGTAAGAGCAACTGTTCTCTCCAGTTCACAGAGCTGGAAGACAGAGATGGGGAGCAGAATGAAACCCCATAACCCCAGGAGAAATGATCAGAAATGACCTGCTACACACACAAGTCTATGGAGCTGGATGTATACACTCAAGGGTACTGAGATTGCTGACAGAAATGCTTACTGAGCCACTTGCAGTCATTTCTCTGGGAAGGCCCCAGTTTACTGGAGACTAGCCAATGTGATGTCCATCTATGAGAAATGCCACAAAGAGGATCCAGGGAGCTGCAGGCCTGTCCTCGGTGTTGCAGAAGGTCATGGAACTGATGATCTGGAGTGTCATCAAGTGGTAGATGTAGAACAAGCAGGCAATCAGGTCCAGCCACTATGACTTTGTGAAAAGCAGGTCCTGCTTGACCAAGCCGATCTCCTTCTATGACAGAGTAATTCACTTGTTAGATGAGACAAGTGCTATAGATGTCGTCTACCTGGACTTCATTAAAAAGTTTGACATAGTGTTGCACTATCTGGTGGATGGGCCTGTGTCCAGTAGTCTCACAATTCTTGTCTTTGACTCCTTTGCTTTGTCTGTCATCACTTTGTAGGGCTTTCATCCATCTTCTCCTTATGTTTTGTCGGTCTAAAAAGAGATACGAGATATTACATGTCAGTTATGTTTCATATATATGAAGTAGCAAGTACATGATGTTGAGCAATTCAGTATTCACAGTGTAATGACCTGCATGATTTTTGACACTGAAAGACTTTGAGTGGCTTTAAATGAGCATGAGTTTAATGTTCTTGATGCACAAGTAGTTCAGCAATAAGACAAGCACTTCAATTCTAGTACTGAGAAGAATACTAGAGTACTTCCTTTTGAGAGCAGGAAGTAACAGTTGCTTTAGAGGGAGCTCACAAAAGTGTAACCAAGGAGAGATTTTTTTTCCATCTACTGTATGTGGAGCTCCCACTAAAGTCAACAGAATGTGTACATATATATTTTTCCAATCAAGCCTCACTTCACCATGAAGTTACAGGTCATAAATGCAGTGCCCTTCATTAGATCTCACTACATGTGGAACGTTTCATGCTGGTCTTTAAAACAGTGTCCATAAAATTAAGAAGCTGGATTCACATGTCTAAAGAAATTAAGAAAACTCTCAAATAAGATGTGAGCTTTCTGGTCCTGCCAGCCTCAGAAGAATGTGTATGATTCCAGCTCTTCTAAAGACTCATCCACAACTATTAATGTATTAAAAAGAAATAGAGAGGCCTATACTCAGCCACCCAAATTCTGTATTATTTTTTATGTCTTCAATACCTGTGATGACTTGTACTCACCAGTACCTGTAAACCCACTCTTTTTTAAATACGTGTAGTAGATATTTTTCCTTTTTCCTACCCTAACATCTAATCAGCCAACTGTCGAATACCAACTGGAGCATTCATCCAGATCTAGATGAGTGATCTGTTTTTTACCAGCTTTCATTCTGGTTTTGTTGCCTCTCTAAGTCTTCCCTCTGTTTACAGTGTAGAAGCTAAGGTGAGGTACAGCAAAATCCTTAGTTAATTTATAGTTCTTTCTTTGCAAGTCTATTCTGGTAAATACAATACTCGATTGTATACAATTCCTTAGTTTTTCATATCTGCAATTGCCTATGTCTATCCTATTCTCCATCTCTTCTTTTAAAAATTTGCCAGTATAAGTAAGGGTGACTGCAAAACACTCTTGTTTGCAGGTGGAAAATGACAGACTTTACATTAAGAGTCTTCCTCTTTTCTATCAGCTTGATGCAGCCTTTTAGAATTCATTTCTAAAGTTTAAAAAAACAGGGAAAAAGAAGGAAAAAAGGTTTCATTTCATTGTGCATTTAAGTGAAATCCTTAAACCCTTTTGCATTATTTTATCACATCAGACTTGTCAAGTCACACTCATTTGAATGAGTGAGATTTGAAAACTTCTGAGTGTTATATTACATTTTCCATTGATATATGCTGTGAATCTTTACGGCTGCATGAAAATGAAGCCAAAAGCAAGAGGAGACAGCTCACTTCAAATGAGTGAGACTGGATAGGTCTGTCATATGTTATTTCAGGTGCTCAAAGGATAGCAATTCTACACAGAGATGGGTGATGGGGTTGACAGGTTTGCATGGATTTAGATAAAGAAGGGAAACTTAATCGCAGAGACAGAAACAAAAAACCATGATTCCAATAGAAGAGTCATATCCTTTGAAAACTAAATTGAGTCTCATCCCATACTCAAGAGAGTTGAAATGTCAGAGCTGAAGGCCCTTCTGGAGGTGCCCTTGCACTCCTGCAATGACTGAACTCTGTAGGAGAAAGCTGGCATCAGTTGCTCTGCAGGTCATTCTCTCCGGCTGGAAGGGAGAACTATGACCCCATAGCCACCTCTTCTGCAGTGCATTAAGTGCTGTCACAGATTCTCCTAATGAGAAAATGTCTGTGTGGCAGAGACATTTTGCACATCTTGCTTGCTCATTTGTTCAAAAGCCAGACACAAATCCAACCCTGCTCCTAATTTTCAAGAATGCTTTTCCTCTGATTATGCATGCAGAAATTGACTTTAAAATCCTCTATCTTGATTTTGTAGTGGTCAAACAGTCTTCTACAAGTCTCTCAGAGGCTTTTCAATGGAGATTTGATTTTCTGTGCAACTGAGGAGAGGAAATCTGGTACAAGACACCTTTCAGATCTGCATTGTGTAAACAAGTGCCTGCAAGTTGATTTTTTTCTAGCAGAGGGAAAAACACTTCAAAGAACTCATTACCACGTATATGGCGTGTTTAGCAATGCACAGTTTTAGCAAAAAGGCTAATATGAAAGATGCCAAAGGGAAGCTCTTTAGCTTCCTTTAATGGGTTTGCTCCTACAAAGGGAGCTCACAAAGTGCCGGCTGCTCTCAGGGGACGCCGGGGCGAGCTCCCAGATTATCCCTCCATGATCGCCCAGCCGCTGCACTTCCATGCCAGCAGCAGAGGGAGATGTCGGCATGCCTTTCAGTGGAGACTTGTCGGGATTTGCACTTCATTAATTCAGTTTTGAAATAAAACCAGCGTTTAAACTGCGCTGCTATTAATACACAAGGGTAGACATGCAGTGTGGAGCATTTCCACTAAACTTGCTACACAACCACAATTTTTGAGTACTTTTGCGGGATGTTTTTGGGTAATCAGTAAAACAGAGATACTCTTACAGCAAAATATTCTCAGGAAAGAATTCACTGAAGCATTTGTTCAGCTTTTCTGAGACTGAAAACAAATCAAAGATGATGATTTGTAGGAAGACAGAATCAAACTTAAAATGTACATTTGTCTGTTTGGATATGTGACCTATTTTAACCATTTTAAAAGAAAAGAGGCATGGCGATAAGCATTTTCGAGCAATATAAACACAGTGGATAAACATATGGGTGTATTTAGATGCCATGGTTGTGGTAAGATAAAACTTGATCAGTTTTATCTTGGAAAGCAGCAATAATAAGAACAATAAAATATAAACTTTATTCAGTTCAACATAGCTGAAAGGCCACAGAAAGTATGTCAAATTTGTACCAGACAAGAATTTTCACTTTGTGTCCAGATTTCATTTGGAGAGAAAAAAACACACTAGTATTCTCACTTACTTTTCTGTTTGGGAAGATTATCTGCTAACTTGGGATGTTGGAACTAGAGCAAGCATTAACGCTTGTACTTCTTTCAAGAGTCAAGTGGAAATTAGATTTGTTTTCAGAAACCAGGTAGAAAGAGAAATACAGAATTTATTCTGTTTTGGCTGAAGACAGTTTCCAGCAGGGAGTGCTCCACTGAGTTGATAGTGAAGGTAAGGGTGAGAAGGGTGAGATGCTTCTCTGCTGCTCCAAAGGAGGAGAAATGCCTTGTGTTGATAGCTCTGCTTTCCCAGCCACTCTGCAGGTTTGCTTACCATTCTGTTCAACTCAATTACTGTAAAACATGGACAAAAACTAGGAAGAAAGAAATTTGACATTTTTGTCTGGAAATTGTTTTGCTTGTATAGTTGAAACTGATTTTGAAGGCACATTCCTTAATTTTTAGGTTGATTTTACTGATCACTTTTAGCTTCTTGGATTTTCTTTAAGTGTAAAAGAAAGAAAAAGGTTACTTATTTCTTCCTACTGAATTATTTTCAGAGGAAAAAGATAGAATTACCTAAAGACACTTGCAGAGGTATAACCCTGCACTGATACAAGAAGGACATGTTATTGAACACCTAGCTCCTTGGGGATGTGGTACTTCAAGCCAAATACATTATAATAAAGACTTAATATTGAAGCACCTACAATGAAGCACAAAGCTGGCTCCATTCAAACTATGCCTGCCAGTTCAATTGTGTGGGAAAGGCAGCATATTGCAGTCACACAGCCCAGGGTCCCTCTGCAGGTGATACTTACCCATGGAGGGCAGCTGTTGCTACCAGTCAGTGTCAATGGGTGCTGCAGGCAAAGATCTAGCAAAAGTATAACCACAGCTGGGATGGCAGGCAAAATCCCCTCCCTCCATCCCCTGTACCATATTGTGTTAATAGTTGTTTTTGGAAAATGGTGTTTGCATGAACTTTTGAAGCACAAGAGCTATACTTTTCCTGCATTCTGGTATTTGACTGATAATTACAGCTGATCTACTTTTTGTTTCCATTTTGTCAATCCAAAACACAGCAGCTTATCTAAAATCCACAGAGATTCTCCAAAACTGATTGTGATGCAAGTAAAAGCTATGGTAGACCCTGAATGTCTACCAGGAAAAAAAAGAAAAATACTGATTTCTACTCTGCCATACTACAAAGTTCAGTGGCAACCTCCTACACACAAGGGTGTGGGAGAAAATGTGAAGTGACACATAAACTAATATCTAAGAGAAATGTGAGGGATACAGCCTGCAAATTAAAAAAAAATATATATCTAAAATGTAAAAGCCCTGAGAGAAAAAAAATACAGAGTTATAATGAGAAAATTCTCTGTGTTTCCTTGATTAAGTTTTTAAGTGGAAAATTGTAATCAGAAGGCATTGGGGTAAACTTCGCATTACATAGAGCATTAATTTTAATGTTAGCTTTTTATTTTTTTCTCTTTTGAATAATAATATAAAGTCAAATTTAAATTGCAAATAGCATCCAGATACTACTAGTTTCCTGGCTCAAATTCTTCAGCACATATGGCAGAAGCATAAGCTTGTGCCAGTCTGCCTACTTCGGGTAATTTTGCATGCAAATAGTTTAGTCCCTATACTGAGGTGCTAGAATGTGTTTAGTACACTTGAAAATATTTGCATTGCAAAGGAAGAGCTAATCTCCTGAGAAAAATCAAATTGATATTTTATATTAAGGGACTGCTTTGGACTTTGTGTGGCACTGTTATATGGAAAATTATGTTTACAATACAGCTAGAATTTTTAATTGACCTTCAAGAGAGAAGGATTGACTACTGCTTTGCCAGATTTGAAAGCTACTGGAACAGTCTCTACTTGTCATTCACCACAATGTCCCTTTTCTACTCCTGAATCTTTTCGCTAACAATTTCATAACTTTGATAAAGCTATTACCCATAAACAGGTTTAGCAGTGATTGCAACGTTTAATATGTACTCAAGTGGTTACAAAAAAGAAGCAGCTCTTATTAATGGCTTGGATAATTAACACACCTGAGTCTGTTCTAGCTTCTGGAAATATCTGTTCCATATTGGATTGTCATGGTTTTGTATGAGAGACATACAGGGAAGTGATGCAAAGCCTGGTTTCAAGCTGAAACCACCACATGGATGTATTTAGAGGCTCCACTGGCCAATTCATGGCCTTGCTTCCAATCCAAAGCAATGGAAATATAAATGTTCCTATACCAGATATTCAGATGTATATTCCAACTGTCGCTTGACACACAAACACGCATGTATTTCTGTTACTTAAATTCTATTCATATTTGAATATTGGAAACAGGAGTGTAGCATCTAATACAGTGCTGGTTAGTCTATGCTCTTTGCAGCCTGTCACTGTTGTATGTGGATGGCTGTCATGACACAGGACTGACATCACTCAACTCATGCAATTTGTTAATTCAGCTGATACTAGCTGGACTCTGTGGCAGTGGCGATACTGAAGTCATGCTTCCTCTGAAACCAGTCTTTCAGGACATAGGAAACAGGTCTGGATTCCTTCTTGACAAACAGCATACATGTGGTGGGATTCCCAAATATTTTGAGTCCCACCACATGTATGCTGTTTGTCAAGAAGGAATTTAAAAGGTGTTCTTTCTGAAAGTATAGTTATAAGTTCAGCCACACATTTCTATAGTTTCAGCACAATGTGTACATGAATATATTTTCATGAATATATTTTTATATGGTTTTGTGGGGGGTTAAGTTTTTGAATTAACTTTAGTTTATATAATTACATTACTTGCATGTAATGGTATTGTATTTATAGAAAAGCTGATGAAGTTACAAGTAGGCTGTCATTTTTTTTCCTTCTTTCAGTCTGAGCACAGATTTTATTGCCCTGTTTACTGATCCACATGCAAATACAGCTGTTTCTGCTGCAGGAAAAGCTCTTCTGGGGCCTAATTGTGTACTGCCTCACACAGCTGTCATAAACACTCAAGAAAAAAAGGTGTAAGCACACTGGGTAAGAAGAAGAATCACTTGATATGAAGAAGAATCACTTGATATGGCTGATAGCCTGACACAGAGCAGGTGAGTGAGGGATGGTGCAGTAGTCAGTGTAACAAGGTGGATGACTTCCGGGTCTCTTGCAGAGGACCTATGAGCAGCAGAATTCTTTTGTGGTAACCAAAACTGTCCAGTATACTTTTTTTTTCCTGATGATATATTGACCAGGCAACTAATTATTTAAGTCCTAATAATTTTAAAATGGCAATTGTAAATATCTGTTGAACTCCAGCAGGTCCCATGAGGGTCTGTTGACTTTCAATGTGTGTGAAAAGAATTTAATCTGAAAAGTTGTATAGATGCACTCTGTACTGTGAATGAAGCCTTTATTTAATTTGAATTAGCAATTATTTTGTCTATTTTTAGTATTTGCTTAATAGTTGTAATGGCTGCTAAAACAATTTTTAGACTTTTTGAAATTCAGAATTTTTTATTATCTTTGTAAGAAAGTAAGTTTTCTTGTTCTGTGTCATTTACAATCCAGACTAAGTTACCATTCATTGCAATATAATTACCATGTAATCCTCCAAAATCCCTTAAATTATGCTATTAAATACCCCAGGTACAAAACTAATATCAAGTTGCAATTTAGGTCTTCAAACCTTCAAATTCTATATTTGAAGTCTTCTACCTTTTTTTATTTGACCTGCCAAAAGGCAAACCTTACATCCAAATTTCAAATATAGTTATTTGTGATATACAAACTTTTGCCTCCCAAGTTTTTCGTTGAATAATGCTTAGATCTTTGTTTTGATACCATTTCTGAGAAGGTATCATGCTTGCTAAATTCTAGTGAGACAGGCAGTTTTGAGGGAAAACTTTCTAGTAACTACCTATCACTCTTTGTCTGTGCATTGTTAAGGCTCCAATGCACTTCTGTATGAATACAGGCATGCTCAGAGCCTTTTTGCCATGTATTTGTATACTAATGTGAATTATTTGGCAAGAACCCTGTAATACCATTAGAATATCCCTTCTGTTGCTATTTCATCATCAGAGCTCTTCTTGCAGGTGCTGTACTATCACTGAAATAGCTGCTGTATCACATTATTACTTTTAATGCTCTTTTCTATTAATGTATTTCTATTTGTTGGTGAGTTTGAGAACAGTTGGTTTTAAATATGCCCTGTGCTGGTATGGTAGAAGAAGCCACAGGGCAACTTCAGGGTTCCCTATTCTTGTCTTCAGGAAGGTTTTGGAGATGTGTTCAATTTCTAGTTATCAAGAAAAGAATTAATTACCAGTGATTCAGTTTAAGGTGTTGATAATCTTTTTTGTGTAATTTTTATGTCAGAGGAAATAAGTTGAATTCTGCATCAGCTAGCAAGCATCCCCTTCTCAGTACTAGTAGCAAAATTGACTATATACTTTGTAGCTCTATTAAGCTATCAGTAAATCTCTGAATAATATCAACAAAGAGCCACCGGAAATAAAATAATAGTGACAGCAAAGAAAGCAGTTCAGTCTTAGATCTGTCAGGCTGACTGTAGACTCAGGCCCCTGCTCTCTCACATGTCAATTATTATTCTTTCAACCATAAGGCAAGTATTTAATATTTCTGATGAAAACAGAGAATCTCAAGTACAATTATTCTAAAAGTTAAAATAAAGAAAGCATCCATTTGAGCAACTGTGTAATGATATTACGGGTCTTTGTATGAACTCATCTGTTAGCATAGATACTTCCATAGGAACATTACCTCAACATTAGTAAATTCAGTCCCATACCAACAATATGATACCTGTCTGTACAGCAAGGTGCCAAACCAACTACAGAAACAGTTTGATGAGAAGCAGCAGTTGTTGATTTGTGAGCACTGGAATGCTCTCTCTGATTTTCAGGGGACCAGCTGGTTAGAATCTGAACTTAACCAAATAATGTGCACTTCGGCACACACCATCAGCTGTGCTGCTATTTGTTCTTCCATTATGTCAGATTAAGGGAAGCACAGTCAAACATTCTCAGTAAAGATCTGGGATCTCTTCCTTGTCTCATGTTATTCTTTTCTGTTGCTCTAACTTCCCAATGATATCCCTTCTATGAAACCTATGACCTGTTTTGCAGTAGATTGTGAGACTTGCTTAGTTATATTTTTAAAACAGTTAGAAGATCAAACCCCAGCAATAACAGCAAAACAGTCCCAGGCTTCTCTAAGGGAAAGCAAAAGATTCTGATCCAAGCCCCATGCTCCAGCTGATTTGCTCTGATTTTCCACTACGACCCTTTATTTGGCTTTAGCTCTTCCTATTGTCAGAAGCAAACCTCCAGAGGTGTGTAGCCACCTGGAACAGCCTGCCCGGGAAAGAAAAGAAGATATGGAGGCAGCTGAATCTTCACCTTCAATATTTGCTCATGTATAGTCACATACATAGTTTTATAAAGCCCTTCTGCTTTGAAATATATTATGATTCACCAGAAGGTGACAGAAGAAGAGATAAGGTAATGTTAAAAGCAAAGGTAAAAAGAGGTAATAATTGTGAATGGTGAGTATGAGAAGGGTGCAGGAGCGAAGAAAGACCATGTGATACTGAATGCAAGCACCTGCTCCTCTCTGCATTACACTCCCTATTCCCAATTATTGCTGCCTCTTTTAGAAGGGAATATGAATCTCAAAATTAAAATGAGGTAGATAGATAGCATGAAGCATCAGGCAATGTGAAGTCTTCATTTTAGTAAGTCACACTTTAGTCCACTGTGCCTACAGATTTCTCATTTTAAATAAGTAATACCAGATGGGATTGTAATAATTCCTATTCTTAAGTAATGAACTCCTATGTTTGGGAAAATGCTGTCTGAAAGACCAGCATCCTCTGAGCATCCAGGCCAGTGAAAAACACTGCTTGCATTCTACAGTGTTTTGCAGTATTTTGTTTGTACGGAGACTGCCGTAATTCACAACTGCCTGGTTTTGGACTCTGTTTCAACAGATAGACAGTCACAGGTACTGTATGTGTGCCATCAGGAACTTATTAAAAACACAGAACAATAAGGAGTATCTCACTTAGTATGTTTGTGAAACTTCTGTCTGTGTGCAAAACATTTATTTTGAAAAAACAGAAATGAGGTTTCTGCTTCCTGGGGGATGCTAGCATACCAATGAATCCATTAGATATGTAAATACAGCAATAACTGAAGAATAAATAGCTTCTAAAATCTACCAATAAAATCTTCAAATATATATGTTACCAGAATGAAATTACTCACAGATAATTTGGTGGCTACACTATATCTTCAAACATGGAGGGAAAAAAAAAAAAAAAGGAAAAAAACAGCAGTGCCAACTGTAAAAAATTCATCTCTCTCTGATCCACCAAATCTTTCCTTTCATTCTTCTCACTCACATTCTATTGTAAAAAAAAAAAAAAAAATAAAAAAAATTTCCTCCCGTACATTTCCTCCAGCACAGAGGGTGGGCAAAATAGCTGCCTTAACAGCTGATGGCACCATTAACTCCCTGTATTTGCTTGACTAACCCAAAAGCACCTGAGCTCCAGGAGAGCACAACACACAGCTCTACAAGTAAAGTGCCCAGCTCTCCTGGTGCTGCAACATTCTGTCCCTCAACAGCAGACATAATAGGTATATGAAACCAGGCCTTCTGAATTATTCTTCCCTTATGTAGGGGGAAAAAAACAAAGAAATTATACATTTGCTAGTGGGTAAGTGCACAGCAATTTTTTTATAAGGAGGGAAGCCAATTTAGAGTTGAAGATTTTTGTTTTCATGTACTAATCATTGACAACTTCAGTAGGTATACTTTGTGTGCTGAAAGCCCTGAATGAATTCTTTCCATTTATTATTATTGCTAGAATTATGAGGTACTGTTGATAATCTTATAGCTTTTCAGATTTTCAACTGGACTGTGCATCCCTAGTCCCATTGATGAGATCACATACTCAAGACTACATTTCTTGTCAGATGGGATAGTTCTAAGTAAGGCAATAATATACTTAAACTGAAAGTGATTGCCAGCTGCAAAGCAATGTGTTGGACACAAGACTAAAAATGAGGTTTTCATTCATATTACAATATTCTGGAGCCAAGACTTTTGTGGATTTGACCCTAAATTGTTTTAGTATAGCTTAAATACTCACCAATTTAACACCATTTAAATTGGCAATAAAAGCACCCCCAATTGTATTGAGCTGTCATCCTGTTTATGCAAAATAGCTTCAAATCTTAATACTAACTGTGCTAAGTAATGCTGGGATGAAATTGATAGCGAATGTGCACAGCTTTTCTTTTTTTTTTTTTTTTTTGAATACACTATGAGTAAGTATAGCCAAGTTTTTTTTAATTACTAGTACTACTTTAACATCTCACAGTTATTTCCATAGTATAAACACTGGAGCGGAAAGTGTTATTCCTGCAACAACTTTGAAGCAAGGAGTCTTTGTGGTTAACCATTTCCAATTCAGTCTGTGCTCTGCCAAGATTTAAACAGTGCCTCTTTACCACCTTGTAATTATGTACCTTCCTTTGCAATTTGCCAAAGGAGTGTGCTCTTATATAATTGCTTTCTTTACAGTATGACTTGCAGGTTAACCACAATCACCTAATGTTAAGGATGGAGGTGGCATTCAATGGATAGAGAGGGGAGGTACAAGAACTCCTATGCCTATCCCTGACAATCAGTCACTGAAGCATTTAATGGAAATTCTGACATCCAAGTCAATATATAGCTGTGAACTTTAATAATGAAACACACCTTCAGTTTTTAAAGTGGCTGGAAGTATTCCAGAGGAAGGGTAAATACTCTTAAAGGAAGCAATCCACACTTGGCACTGTATTGCAATATGAGTTTTAAGTTCCTTGCTTATTCAAATGCTTCACTGATCCATTTTGCATAAAGGAACATAGATCTTGATGCTTTATTGAGCCAAAAGGTGGCTCATATCAAGCCAAAAAGTGTCTTCAACATCTCTGGCTAACATATGATTATTCTACATTCTCCAGAGATTGGGCTGTTCACTGCAGTCACTATTGGGAGCTGATAAATGTACTAGATTGGTATATTCTACACCTAGAAGGAGTTGTCCCACTTTTGCCAAGATCCTCATAAAAGAAGGGAATCAATCTCTGCTATGACTTAAAAAATGAATTACTGGTATCAGTGACCAGGACTTCCCCTGTTCTGTTATTGCATATTTATAGACACTTCTTGATATTCAGAAAGAATCACAGAATCATAGCAGGTCCTGAAAGTTGGGTGGTCCATAGAAGGCTCCACAAGGATCCACAAGGGTCATCAAAGTCTAACTCCTGGCCTTACATAGGACCGGCCCAAGAGTCACACCATGTGCCTGAGAGCACTGTCCAAATGCTTCTTGAACTCTGTCAGGCTGGTGCTGTGACCACTTCCCCAGGGAGCTGTTCCAGGGTCTAACCACCCTCTGGGTGAAGAACCTTTTCCTAATACCCTACTTAAACCTCGCTTGACATAGCTTCTTTGAGTCCTGTCAATGGAACACAAGAAGTTCTAGAACCCTGTGAATTCTCAAACACAGAGAGACAAGAGCAATGGGTGAAGAGAAAAAATAACCTTTTTTTATTATTGAATTTCAGATGCTCTCCTTTTATGTTTTCCTATCTGTCTTCCTCTAATTTTCTCTAGTTGTGTAGTCACACCTTGGCCTTTCCCCAGGCTGAAGTCAACTCTATTTTTTAATGTATCGGTAGCAATAATTTTCTTAATTCTTAACCAGAAAACGAGGTGGGTTTTTTTTGTTTGTTTTTTTTTTTTTTTTTTTTTTTCTTCTTTAAGATATGTAGAAATCTGTCTGTGAGTCCAAGGGAAATGAATTACAGGAGATTCCCAAAATTCCTTTTTCATCCAAACAATTTCTACAGTTTTGAGTAATACCACAAGCATGGACAAAGAGATCAAAATTAGAAATTTGAATAGCTATAGGAATTATGATAGCCATGGTTCTAAAAGCACCACAATACCTTTAGGACCACAGGCAGGATATCTACTTTGAGGATATTATCAAGGGATGTTTGTTCAACTAATTCTTAAAATGCAATATATTTTACAACTTTTATATATACCCTGTTTTTTTCATCTCTTCATATTTAAGAAAGCTTTTACTGATAATCCAAGCTAATTTTCAACCCACTCTCTTTCAGCTTCCTCTTCTCTATCCTCTCCCCTCTGTTTGCCACAGAAAGCAACTGATGACAGCCTTTTTTGTAAAACCATTTATGTACTAAAATACTGTCATTGTGTGTCACTTTCTTCTCAGGTATCCAAACTATATTAAATACATTTTTAAACTATTTCCTTGCCTTTCATTCCAGTCATCTTTCTTTGGAAAATGACTGAATCTTCTTTTTTTCTATTCAACAAATTCTAGCTTCATGTAACTGCTATTTTTATTAACTTCACTATGCTTGTTTTATACCAAAATTACATACTGGAAATGAAAAAGATAAGTTATTTCAGAATGAACTTAGATAATAACAAATACGACCAAAATACTGTTTGGGTTGGTTTTCCTTTTGCTATGAGCATGAGCAGCCCAGCATTTAGATTAAGAGCAGAATGTATAGACATGTAAGGGATTTTAAAATACTTGCCAGAGATTTTCATATGGCAACAATAAAACAAACTGAATCCTAAATTTATAATGGACTGTTAGGTAAAATATTGGTTATTGAAGATAATTTAGACACCTGCAGCAGTAGAATTTTAGTAAAGTAATACCTGGACACAAGTGCTTTGAAATTAATCTCAAACCCCATTTTCTAGAGGCAAGAAGCATTTTTGAAAATGTTACTCCAGAGAAGAGGAGGTTGAATAAGGTTCAGCTACCAATTTTCTCCTTCCAAGAATGCGTTATGTTTGTTTATCCAAATGCTAGCATGATTCTTTGTCACAAGTCTGTCACAATCAGAAGGACCATGTTATAACTTACAAGATGTATTAACACTTCACAATAACTGCAGTGAAAATGTTCAGCCAAAGGCTGTCATAACTGAGCCATGTTTCTGCTCCAGCTCCTCTTGCCAAGTGTGGATGACCTAATCTGCCTTTGCTTAGTTTAGCTTCGTATTTCAGACTTCCCAGAATTTATGCAGGAGAAAAGTTCCTAATAAGAGGCTGCACTTATGTGCTGTCTTATAAAAACATGATTCCTGAAAAGGGAAAATGGGTTATTTTGTTGTAGTCCAAATGTGGGTGCATTTGTGGTGCTATGCCTCCTGGAATACCTATTCAAAATATTCAAAATTGCTATAGTGTTTGTCATGACCAAATACACCATATTTTCGCAGTGCCTGATGTGTCAGTTCAGTGACATAATTGAACAATCATAGGACAAATGACTGTGGATGCACAACATGCTGTATTGAATATGCAGTAGAAATATACAATACAGTTTATTCTCTAGATTTCTCTTGTATGGAGCATTTACACCTTTTTTTTTTCACAGGAAGTTCTCCTAATTTCCAGCTTTGTTTTCCTTTTGTAGTCACTCCCAATTCCTACCGCTACATCCAAGAAACTACTTCATTTGCCCCTAACATTAGGCCACTTTCTTTGTTATAAAGAAAAAATTAGTGTCTTGGTACACAATCACAACATTGTCATTCAGGTATGCGTGCCATTTTAAAACTGCCATTTTAAAAACATTTAATAATAAGCAACAACAAACCTTTACTGGCAGGGAAGCAAGTCTTGCAACAACCATGAGACAGTAAGTTTACTTCTTTACACCCACACCCTGTTAAGGGAAATTACTTCAGTACTTGTCTTATAATTGATGCATTTAAAGTTGTTTACATTGGAACACTTTCTGACTGATTTCTTAAACTACTGAATTTATATATAGAAGAGCAAATATTACTCTTTTGCTGAATAAAGTTCAATTTATAGTGAGTTGTTTGCAGTTATATATGGAGGTTGATACAGCTGATATAGATTTATCTCCTGGCAAACTAATGCCTTTGAAATATTCTATATAGCAAACACAAAGTACTGATGAAGTTACTTTGTTTACCATTCTTGTCTTTCTGTCTGCAGCAGGCACATGTGCCCTACAAGACGGTAAAAATGTAATATATTCTGTTTCAGATGAACACACATGTATTAATAGGATAAATAATTCCTGGTCTTATACCTCTGATAAACCTTTACTCTGGAAGTATGAAATTAAGTACTTGCCCTAAAAGCCCCTATTTTGTTTATGTCAGTTTGTGAGCGCAATGCAACCTTAGTATTTGTGGATAAGTCTGCCAGAAAACAAAAAAAAAACAAAAAAACAAAAAAAAAAAAAAAAAACAAAAAACAAAAAAAAAAAACCCAAAAACACCAAACAACCAAAAGCCATCTTTTGTAAAATCTCAGGAGAGGATTAGAAATATCATTCATATAAAAGAAGCTTTCATCATTTAGATATCTACCACAATGCAAACACAAATATTAAAGAACAGTATGAATCTATAAAACATAGTAAAGCTGAAAAAAATACCACACTAAGAAGTAAAATTGTATAATTTGTTTTATAGCACTCTGTCTAGAAAGTGTAAAAAATTTTTTTGAAAAATTCTCCCTTCATAAACTATGGATGAAATTTTTTTTTATACCTCTGTCACTGAGAAATCCACAGTACAGGACTTCTTTTTCTGGTGTTGGATTTTTTAGTCGCATTTTTAAAATCCATGCTGTCTCAAGAAGATAATTACTACTGGATCAGCAAATGCTACCATGGAGAATGGTGACTCTTGGGAAATTATATAGCTCCTCACTTACTTGCAAAACAAAAATTGATTGTTCACTGGATGGAAACTGAGTCTCCAATTTTCTCTTAATTGCTTTTATTAAATGGGCAGGTGGAGTTTTTAATTTCTTTGAAAAGGCTACTGTAAATTCTTTTTCACTCAAGAGCAGAATGAAGAAAAATCTGGTTGTGGGATATCCATCTTTTGGTGTTAGATGCAAATTGATTTATATGCCATGGAGCAGGATGAAGGAAGGGGAATGTTCCTTCCTTCCTCAACTATGAATTCAAATTTCCATCACGTCTTACTCTTTGCATGGTCAAGATTCTCCCCTTCCACTCAGCCCTCCTTAGACCCCACCATTAGTTCTATATGTAGGTCTGGAGTGCTCGGCACATGTTAAAGCGGGTCCAGAGAAGGGCATAAAGATGGTCAGAGGGCTGAAGCAGCTCTAACAGGGAGACAGGCTGAGAGAGTTGGGGTTGTTCAGCTTGAAGGGAGGGGAAGGCTCTGGGGACACCTCAGTGTGGCCAGTAGTTAAAGGGGGCTTATAAAAATGATGGATGATGACTTCTTACATGGGGTGATAGTGATAGGACAAGGAGGAGCAATTTTAAATTAAAGAGAAATTTAGATAAGATATCAGGAAGGATTTTTTATTAGAGTATAGTGAGGCACTGGAACTGATCATCTGGAGCAGTAGTGGATGTTCCATGCCTGCAAGTACTTCAGGCCAGGTTGGATGGAGCCCTCAGGAACCTGATCTGGTGGGTGGCATCCCTACTCATGTCAGGGTGGTTGGAACTAGATCGTCTTTAAGGTCCCTTCCAACCCAAGCTAGTCTATTATTCTCTGATTGCTCAATGTGTGCACTACACTCTTATTAATAAGGTGTAACAGATATTGGACTCACTGTAAACAGAAAAAATATATTATCTCCACCCTGAAAAGCATTGCTTACTTCTCTAAATGCTTCGGTTCTACTGCAGAGCCACAGTATTTAAGAGAGATTACAACAGGCGCAATATACTCTAAAGAGGACAAATTGAAAAGAACTGTATTTTCCCCAGTGGACTGTGATGTCTAAAACCAAGTCAAGATCTGGGAAAGGGTGTTTTGTTTTGGAAGTCAGTGATTCCCTCATGACTAATTTATTACAGTAATGCTCTGTGCGATAGAGAAGTTGATGTTGTACACTGGGATCATCAGGGCAGTACATACCAGCTTATTTAAGTTAGTTATATCTCTTCATATTTCATTAATTCAGCAATAAATAATAAATCTAGACAGCTTGCATTTCAGAGGAAAAATAACAGTAAGGTGTAGGGTGAGTCCACCATTCATATGATAATTTTTATGATGTCATTAATTTATTCATAGTGATCTGCAATGGCAACAAACTTAATGTTCAGTAGGGGCTGATCCAGCAATCTTCAAAGGAGAACATTTTTAAAAAAGATCAATACATATTTTCTATATATTTTTCAATAGAGTTTGTAGGGACATGAGAAATATAAATTAATTGACATGGCAATATATTTACTGATTATATACATACATACATATATATGCTTTATCAGTAAATTATTGCCACATAAATATATTTACGTGGCAATAATTTACTAATAAAGCATAATCTGAGTAATAGTCCAACTATTCTGTGCATTATAAAAAAGCCAAAAATTCTTCCCTTGCCCATCCATGAGCTTGGAATTATGAAACTGTGGCAAGCTGAAGGTGAGTTCAATAACTAGGTGCTTTTTTGCAGCTGTGTTAGGATAATTGATTCTGTCATGCAATGCCACTTCCTCAAGTGTGTGCCTATGAATCATACCACACATACTTTCTGAGACAGAGAGACCATGCAGTATTATACCAAAGTTTTAAAACTTGCATAATTCTAAAAAGTGTATAAGAACCTTAAGATAAATACAAATAAGTACTGTAAATTCAGTCCTGATGTAGGTAAATCTAAAGTCGCTTCTTTAAGACTGACTTACAAGAGTCAAACCAATTTTTGTAAAAGTTTTCATAAAAGGAGCTTTATAAATCTTCCATCTTTCTGAAGAACTTCACAAATTATGTATTGAAAAAAAATGCTAAACTTCATAATATGGATTAATTATCAAGTCTCATTGTCACTGAGTACAGTCCAAGGGTGGATATTTAAGCAGTCATGTTGATTTCAGTTTTTTCTCCATTTCATTTCTGACAATGCACTCCCCATTTTCCATTTGTTTCCAAACTTTTCTAGTTTGAAAAAGGTGTGAAGGACAGAATGCAGATTTCATTGCCATCATCTTGAGATAATCTCCATTATTACTATAAACACTCAGTTGCTTTCCAAAGCTCGGCAGTTTTAAAATGTATCAAAACAGAAAAAAGTAAACCAAAACCAAATGGAAAACATCCAGACAGCACACACAGCAGCTTTATCCCCTGAAGGTTATGAATGGAATTCCCTATATTGTGTTCAGTGAAAACAAAAAACAGAAGATAAAGAGGAAAACCAGAGTCTGAAATACTAAGAGCACATGGCACCATCACAGATATGACAGAACATTTTCCATTATTTCCATTGCTTAGTAAAGAGGAACTCTCATACCTGTAATACATCCACCATTCCCTAAGTTGAGCTAACAGAGATCAGCAAACATCTTCAGAGAAAATATGTCATTCCCCTTTCCTCTGCAGCTTTTATACTTTCCTCTGCTAAGTCTTGCTGTTTTGACACACATTTGTCCATGCAGGTCATTCCCTGTATTTGTAATAAAGGCCTTCAGAGTAGAAATATGGTAAGATATTTCTATCACACAGTAAAAGAACAGCAATCCATACTGCCCACATTGTTCTTCTGAGACAGATTGTCTTTGAATTCTTTGATCAAAATGCAGCATCAGAGAATATTGTAGAAAGGCTGCACATTCAATTCAGCTTCCTCAATAAAATATAAAGTATTTAATGCATTTGTGCTTTCAAATTACTTAGTAGTTTAATGGGAAGAATGAAAATGTTCCAAGAGGTGGATCCCAAGATTAATTTCCACCAGCTTTTGAAAGTCAGGTACTTTTTGTACTGCTTTATAGAAATTTATGCTGGAAGAAGCTCATCTAAATTTGGTTGTCACCTCATAATGCATTTCACAATTTCATGCTCAGAATTTCAGCAGGAAAAAATCAAGCATTTATTCAAGATGTGAGTGAATAAAAAAAATAGTAGTGAACAGAAACAGCATTTGCAAACCTTCTTAATCTACTAAATTTTTATTCTCTCCCATATCTCTACTCCTTCTTCGCTATGCCTTCTATTACAGGTCACTTTACCCACCCCATCTTCCTCTATTAATAAATTGGACAAAATGTACAGGCAAGCCTTGGCTTACATGTTAATCAAATTCTGACCTTGTTGTTCAGGATATTTATTCTCCTGTGCCTGTAGGTTGGGACTTATGAACAAATAGAACTAGTTTGTCAGATTCTGTGTTTGAGATGTACTAATTCTGGCTATGGAAATGTTAAACATTCTAGGGCCTTTCCCCATCCCCCCCCCATCCCCCCCCCTTAGTGGTCTTTCATGATGTCAGGCCAGATCTCCCTTTCAAGTGCTTCCCTGTGGGATGAAGAGGACAGGCTATTATTCAATATTCCAGCTTTGGAATAAGTATTACCCAAATGTGTTGGAACACTTGGATTCCTTGATGGCACATGAGATATGTCAGAGAGCTTCCAGTGCAGGAAATCTGTCCCTTTTTGTTATGCATCTAAGTGAATTTGAAAGTGCCCTATAGAAGGGAAGAAACTGCAGATATTATTATTATGTGCAGTTTGTGAACTTCACTTTCAAATTGGGAAGTTTGAAAATGTATAAATCAAAATTAGTACAATCCTGCTCACAAGTCAGTCATAATTTCAGAAAATAAGATATGGGGAGGACATTGCCAGATTATCTTTGTACAATCAGTGCTGTTATTCTCTGACTGTGTGCAAAGTCAGAGTAGAGAAAACTGGGAGGAGATATATGGGTTATCCCAAGGTAAACTGAGGATTCAACCAGCTCAACCAAAATAATCTCGATCACAGTCTTGCATTGCAGTGATCCACTTGGATTTCATTCCCAAGTTCAACCACCATAAGCACTTCAGGCAGCTGCAGCAGATAAAAGCCACGGCCCATCAGCTTCCTCCCATAGACATGTGGGGTGGATTGCCCAGGTCTCTTGCCCAGTAGCCACAGATAGCCGGGGGTGGGAGGGCCACTGGCAAACACCAGTTGCAAACAGACACTGTGCCCATCCTGCTGCTGTCTGCCTGCTCATCCTATCCCTTGGCAGAAGAAAGGGCTTAAAGGGTTTCCAGTGCAATCAACAGCAATAATCCCGTGAATCCACTGGAAGTAGGCTTAAACAGAAAGCAGATCTTCCGTGCTCAACATTTACAGGGTGCAGAGTTACAGAGGAGTCTGTGAAGACAGTTCATAGTGGGGGGTATGCTGAATAGAATCCAACTGGATTTGGATTTCTTTGGGTTGGAGGAGTGGACATTATTTTAACTTTTATTTGCCAAGGTAGGTGGTGGCATGCCAATTTCAGGAGAGAACGTGGATCTTTTTTACAGATTCTTAGAATTAAAACAATTTGCATAAATATAGCAGTTAGATTTCACCAATTTTTGCTAGAATTTTTTCTAGTCAAGCTGGATTTGTATTTTGTAGTGGTTTTTTTGGGAGAGAAGAAATGGGCTGCCTCACCATGCATCCCCAAATATTTTTAATCTGTGTATAACAATGCTTAAATCACCATGGAATTTACAATAAATATTAAAGTATTTATTTTTTTTAAAAACTTTAATTGACACAAATTATTAACAACACTGATAAGGTGTCAAGGTGTCAATTATGATTTCACCATCTTTAAGAACAAATCCAGCATGAATTGCACTAAGTACTTTTTCTTACTTTCCTTACTTTCCTTTAGCATAAATGTACTTTTAAAAAAAGCTAAATAAATAAAGAAGTAAATAATCAAAATATTTAATTTTGCAGACATCTGATGTATTAGAGATGATTTGGCTTTACTAAACTTAGACATTATTTCAATCCTGATATTTTCCACTGTATATTATACACTTTTTCACAAAGATAGCCCTCCCCAAAAGAAAATACCGACAAACCTTTCCTTCTCCCCAAACTGTTTTACTCTTTGAGACATTTTTATTGTTCCATTTCATTGCTATTTAGGGTAAAAGCTCATTAAAATATTATGAAGCTCAGAACATAATTGGGCAGAACCACTTGCCAATGAATAACATCTGCAGCAATGTGTATGTGTATATTACAGTAAAATTAAACCCACTCTTTTTTTTTTTTTTAATTTCATTGTCTGCTTCTACATTCTTTGCCCCAAGTAAAGCACTAGGCAAATGTATAAACCACACAGGCTACGGTACAGTCATTGTCGCTGAGTGCAGTGCCAAATATAATTTCATCATTTAACTGAGGTTTATGCCAGGGTACTACTCTGTGTTAGATGTCTGCAAAATGCTATTTGCTCTTTTTATTATATTATTATTTTAAACTTATCTGTGCTCTGTGTGTCTGGTTTGGATGCTTACTGTCTGTGCATGTGATGTCCTAAGTCGAACTGCATTTGGAAAACAAGCAGAGACTATCTAACACTTACTGCCCTCTCTCAGCCTGTCTCTTACATAACTGGAGTACTCTTGTAATGAAAATTTTGTCAATAACGAGAGACAATCCAATTCACAAGTATTTGTCATTTCTGTTTGACTACTTTTATTTATGGAGTTAGGTTCACTGTAATACAATTAAAAAAAAAAAAAAGAGAGAAGGAAAGGGAGCTGTTCTCCTATTAAAAAGAAAGCAAAATGCTTGTAACAGAAGAGAGAGAATTACCACAATTTGTGACAGAGACAACAGAGCATACAAACCCTTCTGAGCAAAGTATGTTGACCTAGCCAGCCTATCTAACATTGTGTGCAGCCTTGGAAAATTACGGTTTTAGAGAAAGACAGTATAGAGGCATTTAAAATTGCTTAGGGAAATGGGCTGCAACTGGAAATTTTGCAGTGCTGAGGTCTTTTCAGGACTGTGTTCCTCCCTTCTTCCCTGACACCACCCAAGAGCTCAAGCTCTGACGTTTTGCCAAGAATCTGACATACACCAACCCGTCATCTAAAACTGTCAATTGTTCTCATGCTTATAAATAAATAAAATGTATTTCCAAAATAATTTGGATCCTAGAAACTGATAACAGATCTTAAAAATACTCTGACTGTAGTTTGTACCTCTTATTCTCTCATGTTAATCATCCTATTATTGAATATATTGTCCTCTGGGAATTCTATTGTAACTTTCTCTGTTTCCAGTTTTTCCTGCATTCCCTGCCAATTTTTTCTAGATTTAAACCTTTTCGCTAGACAATTACAACCATATGTATTAAAAGTATACATTTTCCTGAATTAACTAATCAAATATATGAAAAATACAGGTAGCCTTTAGGAAAGTTTGTGTGTTCTTATGCAATATCACTCAAAAAATGTGTTGATCAGGGAGAAGAGACAAGGCAGTAGTCTTCTCTTAATATATATATTTAGAAGCACTGTACTTTGCAGCTCTGAACTAAGTATTTTGGTGTTTTTCACTCAAGCCCAGATCAAATTCTACATTGCACAACTCTCATCTCATCATCCAGTCTTCTCCAAAATCATTACTACAGTTCTCAGTTTGAATGTCCTCTGGACTGTCTCTCAAAGCCTCAGGTGACCCCGTTTCTCTCTCTTATTAGTAACATGCCTCTCTCTATATGTGTTTAGAACATGATTGTATCCAGGGTAAAAGAATGGAGGTTTTGTTTTGCTCCAGATGAAAAAGGTTTGCAGGCAAAATTAAAAAAAAAACAAAAAAACAAAAAAACAAACAAACAAAAACAAAACAAAAACAAAACCAAAAACAAAACCAAAAACAAAACAAAACAAACAACAAAAAAAAAAAAAAAAAAAAAAAAAAAAAAAAAAAAAAAAAAAAAAAACAAGGAAAATTAACTCATAGAGTTCAGAACAGAAAGAAAAGTCTAATTTGCTATTTGTGGGCCTTTGAGGATAAGCAGATGAAGGCATCAAACTATAATTCGGTTCCCTCCTACCCTAACCAACTCCAATTCTTCTAGAGCATCAGACCTGAGCTGGGAACTGGTGAATGGAGGAGAAAAGATATTCTCCATAAGAGAGCTGTGCTTTCCTTAGCAGAATTCTCTGCCTTAAATTGGCTCAGACAATGCATGTTTAATACTAATCTGACAAAATTAGACCTCTTAATGAATTTTTATATTACATCTTTTAAAGTGTGCCAAACTGGTGAAGAGATTTTGTGGTACTTCAAATAACACAAAATTAAATGCAAGAGGAAACAAAGATAACTGGTAATTTATACTGGTGCAATAAAGATTTGAACAAGAGTAAAATAAATGAGTCTTCCATTCCTTCTTTCTCCTCTCTTTTAAAATGTATAAAGATAGAAAAGGATTTATGTTGCATAAAAATAATATTTATACTTTCTATTTTTTTATTATTATTTGACAAGCTATACATTCAAAATGTATAATGCTGCCAGAACCACTTAACTTCTACCTATGTCATTTTGGAAGCAATTCCAGTGGAAATGCCTTGTTAGATTTTTTTCAATGCACCTCATTTTCATAAAAAGGGAAAATCCAACAGTCCACAACATTGTCCAGAAATTTAAATAGCAGAAATCTATCTCTTATGTGCTAGTCCAGGACCACAAAATGAGAAAATTCCCAAATTAAATTTACAACTAGAATTTGGGGGTGGAAAAAAGATTTTTGACTGTCCATTTGATTTTATGACTCAAATTTTCCTGGTGGGATGTAACTCCATGTATTGAAGAGAGCTACGTGCTAAAACATTATATGAACAACTTTCCTCAAGCTTTTGGTGTGCAGTCATTGCAAACAGATTCTCCTGCAAAGTGTAGCAACAGCTGGATGCTCTTCGAATCTTTATCAAGATGTGGACCCAACCCTTTGCAAAGTTGGGAATCCACAGACTTGATTCCAGCAAGAAGACATAGGATGAATAAAGTAAAAGGAAATCAGAGAATGAAGACATCAGTGCTACCATACAGAGTGAAAACTCAAGGTTTCCCAAGAATCCTGAGAGACACAAGAGTGGCATTTCATGTTTCTGGATCAAAGATAGTGATGTATGCTCTTTCCTTTTATCAACGTGCTATGTTACAGGATGTGAAGAAAAATAGACTCTGTATTTCAAGAATAATTTCTTAGCCAGGAAAAAAGGATGAATTTTGGTCAGCTATGTGCAGGCAGACAGGCCCTGATCATATATCCCCATATATTTGTGTCTTCAGATTTGAATCACTGGTAGTCATCAACGTGAGATACTCTTTCCAGATCAGAGGGTAAAACAGAATATTTTCCTTCCTTAGACTAATTAAAAAGGTGCATTGAAAAACTATTTCTATAAAAATCAAAACTGGCGACCAGAAAAATGGATGGCAAGTATTCCAATTATATCAAAGATAATGCATTTCCAAACAAAATCCATGCATTTATTTTACCACTTTACATCCATTTTTTAGATGAAACAGTTGTGATAGAGATCACTAATGCACACTCCAACTTAAACTACAGAAAACAATCCTGCTAATTTAATTGCCAATGTCATATAAACAGTTAGTGAAAAGCCAGGATATTCACAGCATTCCCTGCATTAAAAGAAAAAGACTAGTGAGATTTTATCTTTCCCTAACAAATCTCAGTTAAGGCTTGATTGTAATTAGGCAGCCCAAGTGAATTCATTTCTGTTTTGCATGTGGCTGAACTGATCAAAATCCAAGAAGGGAATAAGCTTGAACAAAGGACTACACGATAAATGTATGTGCAGTCAACTTTAGATTATTCATGGTTATCTCATCTGAACTAGTCAGTGCCTAGTGCCGCTTCACTATTCTCCTGAGCTCTGCTCTTTCTGTTACTTCTTACTCATTATTTTTCCTCACAGAAATTTTAAATTGCTGTGTATTTTCTGTGTCTTTGTTTTTACACAGGCTGCTCCATTTTATACCCATCCATATTCCCCAGGATGACTTCATCAGCTGTTTCCTTCCCAGTGTTACTTTCATTAGTTTCACTCTGGTTTAAAGTCTGCTGGCAAACTGTTTCAGCAGCTAGAAGAATCTCATTCTCAGTCCTAGTTACTGTCCAGTTTAGTTTTTCTGGAAGCTGAATGGAGCCTTTCACACCAGATAAAAGACAGTGGAGGGCTGAATTTTGCCTGTGCTGGTGAAGGATTACTGTGTATTATAAGCCTTATTCTCATTCTTTCTAAATCAAGGTTAAATCCACTCAGGTTAAAGAAGGTAAAGAAACTCAGGCAAGAGAAACAGGACCTCCGTATATAATTTTTTCCTCTTCAACATCAAAAACAGTGAGTCAGATCCCCAATGTTACAAAAAAGATGGTGTGAAAATGAATAATGTTGGTGTGTTTCACAGCACATCACATCTGCTGAGAAAAAACAGCAAAGGGAAAGTGGCAGCCAGCTGCCACTGCCAGACAGATTCATTCCAAGGGCTGCACATCTGGATCCTGCCTCTGCCAAACTCATACTGATTGATTGCTTCCAATCCTGAAGTAATCAGAGGTTAAGTAACAGAAGCAGCACCATCCCAGTGCAATCAAAAAAGATATAGTAGCTATTACTCATCAGTAAAAAACTATTTTGTTTGTTTTCTCCACATTCATAAGATGTCTAGTAACATGTGAGTATCTTAACCTCTAGAACAGAGAATGGTGAAGGATGTTTTTTCAGTGGCCATTCTCTCAAATATCACACCTGTCCTTATCACAGCAACATTATGTGTGATCATGCTATCTGGTTCAAAGAAATGAGTCCTCATTCTCTGACTGGCATAACTCCATTGTTAGAGCTGGTCTGAAAATGTTCCCTCTCTCTTTCCCTCTCCTTCTGCTTGTTTTTTTGTGTCCTAAAAAAATATAATAAACCCCCACTTATTTTCAATTAGAAATCAACATTTTTCAACAGAAGCAATAGCTTCACATATAAGTAAAATTAAAAAAAAATAGTAAAATGTGGATTTTTTTCCCCAAAGTTCAATTTCATCAAAAACTAAAGCAAAATAAACAGCAAAAAACATATTTTGAAAACTATTCATTTCTTAGTATATTCAGACTAACTTCTGATTTGTAATGCAATGAAATCTGAATCAGACCATCAGAATGATTTTGCAGCTTTTACCAATGTACGCTTATGCTACTATTTCGGAGCAGTTAGAGACGTTATAGATGAGATTTTTTAAGTTTCTGTTTTCTTTTCTACATCAGTGCAGTTCCCTAAAAATACACATTAATCACATCTGGTCAGCATAAACATATTTTTAATAAAGAGTATGCATTTCAGCAATTTAAATATGCACACTGAAATATTGATTTCTTTTTCTTCCCAACTGGATAAGAAACACACAAGTGTTCTGAGTGTAACTAAAATGCATTCATACCATTGAATTATAAGAGTCTGAAAGTTCTACACATGCTTTGAATTGGGGTAGGTCTTTCATTACTTTGAACAGTCAGATGACTCATCTAGGAATCAACAGCAAAACACACAAGTACTGTGAAGTGGAAAAAGGTAATTGTGAATCCTATCTCTGAACAGCTATCAGTAATTCCCAGCTATCAGTAAAACCCAGCTATCAGTAATTCAGGGTTCATTTGAGTGGTTTAATATTTCTCCGTGATGGTGCAACTGCAAGATCCTGTTCTAAGGATTACAACTGTTCCATCCAAATGGCCTTGTAATCTTTGCAATGGTGCTACTTTGTATCATGTCTACATCATATGTACTGGATAAAATCAAACATTTTTGAGTATCATTTACAAACTGTCTACAGTGGGAAGTACACAGAAGCATATGTAAATATTCAGGATGGCAACATTAAATTAGAAGCAATACAATGTATTTGAGTAATAGAATCATAGAATATGCTGACTTGGAAGGGATCCACAAGGATCATTGGGTCCAAATCCTGGCCCTGTACAGGACAGCTCCAAGAATCTCAGGCCTACCATGTGCCTGAGAGCATTGTCCACATGCTTCTTGAACTCAGATAGGCTAGTGCTGTGATCACTTCCCTGACTTAAAATGTGCTCTGTAGTGAATCAATGTCAAAGCTATGAAAATAATACTGAGTACAGACAGAGAATTTAAAGAAATTTAGCTGGTTATGCAAGTAGAAATTTAGAAAT
Source organism: Vidua chalybeata (assembly GCF_026979565.1). Taxonomy (NCBI): domain Eukaryota; kingdom Metazoa; phylum Chordata; class Aves; order Passeriformes; family Viduidae; genus Vidua; species Vidua chalybeata. The sequence continues at coordinate 19,414,686 of NC_071570.1, read as the reverse complement.
AGTTTCAGGCTGCTTTATCTACTTGTTTGGTCAGTTAATTTAATTTCACTGGACTTTCTGATTTCCAATATCCAAAAGGATGATTAACCATTTTTATCTTCACCACATACACTTGAGGTAGGGAAGCACTATCCTGATATAAAAACAAAGATTTATAAAGTGAATTGCGTCAGACCAACCCCCATATGTGGTACAACATGGAATTTTTATGATGTCTTCAGAATCTTAATTCAACAAGCTGGCTAGACTGGAAGACTCTATTTTAATATTTCAGTGAGTTTCTGCCTGGTTTATTTGCTAAGTTTAGCCACATTCAGGTTGTTAATCCATAGCTTTTTGAAGAATTGGTGGAAAGAATGAAAACTTCTGCCTTGTGTGTCTAAAGGGGTTTTCTAATATTTCTGGTTTAAAATCTGTAAATCCTGGGATGCGCAATGCTAATATTTATTCCAGTTTAACTAGAGAAGGACTTAGAATAAATGACCATTTCACAAATTATGTAATCAGAAAACAGTCTAGAAGTACCATTAAATACTGTCCAAGCTGCTGGACTGCTTGTGCATTGGATTGAGGAGTCTAAACATGAGATTGTCTATGGCAGCTAAAGTCATGCAGGAGAAAGTCATATGAGCTACTTAATCATAGCTGCTAGGACTGAGATATTCCATAAGTAGTATGTACACAGCAGATTATGTGGGCCAATGCCTTTGCCCGTGGCTGGGGTGTTTTTTTGACTGATCAAAAATCCTCAAGCAGTCAGGACTGTGAAACTAATAGCTAAAGGACCTTCACTTATTTCTAAACCATGAGTTCTTGTAGAGAAACATCCAGGACCAAGTATCCTTAAAGAACAGGGCTATTGTCCTGTTCAACAGGTATTGTCCCAGGGGTATCACTTCTCAATCCTTGGTGTTCATGTTGTAAGACAGAACTATTTTATTAATCATGCCAAAACGATTATCATCAGCTATATGTAAAGGCCATGTCTGGTCTTCACAGATGGTAAAACATCACCCATTGTACATGTCTCTTAAGCAGAATTTGACTCAATGAATTTAACAAGAAGATGGTGTTTGTTTGTTTTTTTTGTTTTGTTTTTGTTTGTTTGTTTGTTTGTTTCATTAATTACACAGTGGAATTTAACATTTTCCCCACAAAATACATCTTAAATTTTGTTTATAGTCAGAAGAATAACTGTAGAAATTATATGTATGCAACAGAAATGCACCATGTTTGCATTGAGTTACATCTGCTTTGTGTTTTGAACATAAACAAACTTTTTTCTTCTCTTTATTTCACAGAAACTGATCCATCTAGGAGACAATAAGCTTGTTTCTTTCATGATTCATTCATTATCAACACAGTTGTTAAGTGTTACAGTTGCAGATCTTTATTTAATACAGAAAAAGGAGCAAAATTAGTCAGAAAAAAAAATCCAGCTTACATTTCAATTTCTCTTTTATATTCAGAGACTGTTTTTCAATTGTGTCTTTAATGTTTGGCTATAAATCACATACACATTGAACAGTAAAATCTTACCTTATAGTTAGTGATAAAAATGTGGAAGAAGAAGATTTAAGAAAGAGAAGAGGTCTAATTTATAAATGGGAGAAAGACAGTTTTCACAATATTTCTTTTCAGACCAAACTCTGTATTTAAAAAGAATTTAGTAAGGATTTTTTAGGATGTTCTTATTACTTTTTTAAGTCTCTTGGACTAAGAATAGTTTTCTTGATCTATTAATTTAATCCAGTTCTAGAGAGTAATTTTGTACTTGTTACCCATCAGCATCTTCAGACAGGAACATTAAACCAAAAATACGGTATGGAAAATCAGTGGCTCCATTGTAACAATACAATTTGCAGTGCAAAATTGACATCCTATTTCTTTGGCAGGGTAGGGATTTCAGACTGGCTGACAAGGACATCTGATCTGAAACAGATTTCCTCGCTGTACAACAGTCATAGAATGAACTCACATTAAAAACAAAACAAAACAAAACAAAACAAAACAAAACAAAACAAAACAACTAATACTGCTTGATTATTAGTTCATCAACCTGCTTTCATATTTATTTTTTTCCTAGTTGACTTTATTTCCATCATTACTCCCTTTAGCAAGGTTTGTTTCTTGGAATACAGGCATAACATTTCAACCAGGACTATAGCTTAAACTTATTATCAATGTTAACTGTAGCAAGTGATGATCTTGCTAGGATAAAGCTTGCAAAGAGTTTGGACTATCAAACATATTTTAGACCTTCAGCATCTATTACTTTGTTTGTTGGTTTGCATTTTCTCAAAACTCACTTTAAAATTAGGAAAAATTTATTCCTGTTGGATTTGTATTATCCCAGTCCTGTTTCCAAGGACAGTTTCATGTTTTAGGAGGGTAACTGTTGATTGAACAGTGTGCATTAAACCTCACAAAAGCCCAAACAAGCCAGAAAATCAAACTCATGGTAACTGGAGGGTTGTAAGGAAAAATACTTTTTATGCAATGTTCCAAGCATGTATTATACTAACATTTCTCCCAAAAAATAACACGAGCTTTTTATTGCTAATTATGAAGTGTCCAGGAAATGCATTTTTCCGTGTCCAAAGCGAGAGTTTTCTGGAGATTTTCTGTGTCTTAAAAGCCTCCAGCAGGGAGTTGCAGGGAGTGTGATTTTTGGTTTCATTAAGTAAGACTGTACCTTTCAACAAAAGTGGTTAGGTATGTATTAATACATACCTTGAGGCATGTAAACAGCACACCTATTTCCTTTCCAATCTGAGCATTAACTGAAAAAGAAATAAACCATCCTTTAAGTGGGAAGAGGGCTGGATGTTTTTTTGAAAGTAATGTCTTCCGGGAACATTATGTATATGTAGCTTTCCATTCTTAAGTCAAATACTGTCTCACTTTAAATACATGCTGATAAAACCATGCTTGAATCAAAGTAATCATTAAATTTTGGGGGTTTCCTGGTTTGATTGTAAATTAAATGTGATGGTGGAAATGTGCTCCTTAATTGTAACTTTTGTAACTTGTAATTCATGAAGGGTTTTAATGAACCAGTTTCCACGGTATGGGACCAGTTTAAGGCCAGCACCTCTGCCAGCATTTGGTCTTGAATCCAGTATTTAGTTCGGTTAAATGCTAATAGGTGTAGTTCTGTTTGCCAGTTGACAAGCTTGCATTTCACAAGCAGAAACAGTGGAGAGAAAAAACCAACCAATCAACCTCAACCAACCAACCAACCAGCCTCAACCAACTAAAGCCTTTTCCAAGACAAGAGATATGAAACTCTGCTTTAGGGTGAAAACTGTCATTAAAGCAAATTTGTGATATTGGAACATTTTTTTCTGCATTTTTAAGAGGGAAAGAGTTTTAGACTTACCTATATTCAACAATAACAGACTGAAAAATACTTGATTTCTTTCCTAACGAGAGAAAGATATAAGCCATATTTATTAAAATGCCAAATACACTTAGTATTCTCTTTTCTTGTTACATTCCAACCAAGTAATTGCATGTATCAACATTAGCTGTAACTAGGAACTTCATCAAAACCAACAGAAAATACTTGCATTTGATTTTTCTTCATATATTTTCATGAATGGGACTGGTTTAATGAGTCCTGAACAAAAATCTGCTGGAAGGAAGCTAAAAGACCACTTTCTGAATAATAGATAAGGTTTAGAAATCCCATTTATAAATTTGTTCATTCTTCCGTCAGCATTACTGAAAATAGCAGCTTACTTTGCTTTTCTTCTAATTTAGAGACATCCAAGTAGGCACTAATTTAGTTGTTTGGGCAGTAAAATAACAACCATATTAAAAATGTTATAAGCATGTTCAGAACAATTTGTGATGAAATACATTATTTCTCCACATGTTCAGAACAATACTTAGAGGTTAACTGTATGCTTTCACAGTCATAAATGTGGACCTCAGTTTCTCCATGACAGGTGTAAATATAGTATCAGCTACATGTTCTTAAATATCTACTAATTACTAAATGTCTCCTAAATATCTATTAAACAACAGCCAGTGAATCTACTCAGCAGATTTTTTAGCAGCCTTAAAACATAATAACTTTTACATCATGACTATCAGGTGAAAAAAAACACTGTTTAGAAACCATGAATTGTATAGAAGTATCCTTACATAGGTACAATATTTTCTTGGGCATCTGAATGCGTAAAAATTGGTAATATGAAATAGCAGAATAGTGAGCTTTAGAACAAATAAATTAAGCTCGTATACCTGTAATAATTGTGAGAAGGGTTTAATTACTTGAAGAACAAATACCATATTTGTGTTTGTTTAAATAATATTTTGTGTATGTCTCCAATTTTATTACTTTAAATTAGGAATGACTTTTTTAAAGTCATGGTTTCTCTTTTTATTTATGAAGCCTGAAATGAAGTTTAGTAATAGTCAAAATACGTCTATTAATTTTTGTTCTATGGTATTAATACTATGTAAAAATCAGAAAATTGAAGACACTGTTCTAGTACTATTAGTTTTTATGATTTCACTGCATCTTTATGTTTTTAAAGGTGAAAATCCTGAAAATAATTTTTTTTAACTTGCATTTTTATTAATTAGTTTTGTAATCATGCATTACAATGACCTACTATATCTATATATCTCTGAAATGTATTTCTAATAGATAATTCTGTGGGAAGGGAAGAGAAAAGGAAGGTTGGGTTCAGATTTTATTCTTTTTATTTTAATATCAAGGGGTATTTATTTTAGGAAAGACAATTTGAAGCCTGATTGTATATTATCTGTTTTCCCACAGAAACAATTTGAAAGTAATGACTCTTGATCATTTAGGTTAAGAGAGAGTAATTCTCAGATGAATTCTGAAAACTGTCATATTTCAGGGGTTTGGAAAATACATGCTGGCAGAACAACACTGCTCAGATATTAAGAAAGTCTTAAAATCCTGTGAAATTCCCATCCAGATTTGTCAGACACTTAATGTTGATTTACACTTTTATACTTTTACTTTTATACTTTTTACACTTTACACTTTTATAATTTTATATTTACACCAATATTGCTAACATCTACTTCTTCTGGTATCTGCTTCAGACTAATTAATGTACACCAGAATAGCAAAGAAAGAGCTGTGGTGTTGAATCTGGCTTGATGCCACGTTCACAGTCACTTCTATAACAACAGCAGAAGATTGTCCACTTTAGTTCTCAAGAGAAGGAAAAAAAGAATATCAAAGAAGCTCTGAAAACTGTATTTCACAAATTTCACAAGTAACACCCACCCTGTGTTCCATGTCAATTCCATCAGCATCAAATTTGCATCCAAATTCTTCTGAAGTAATCAGACTGGTTTTCCACCCAGCAGTATTTCTGAAATTCAAATGGTAGTGTCAGGTAATCCTGGTAATTCTGTAGCACATGTATGCAAGTTACAAATATTATGCAAGATGGTCATCTCTACTAGTATAGCACCTTTGAGTGGTACTCTCCTCTCCCACAGGTTGGAAGGGATCCATCAAGTGGAAGCTTACTCTCTGTATCATCTGTGTCATAAGAGCTTCCCCTGGCTGCAGCATTGCACACTAGACTACCTACATTACTAAGGCTTGTTTACCTCTGGGTACAAAGTTCTGTTGGGTGTATTAGCAAGTTTCACATATACTCATGTTGAATGTTCTTCTGATGGTGGCTTTTTTTTCTAATGTGACATTCCATAGACACAGTTATTAGTTTAACAAATTGTGGGCAAGTATCACACATAATCATCAGCTTGTTTCAAGTTGACTGTGGACCTGTCTACTGTGCTCCTAAATCAAGTAGTTCTTTCTATTTTGCACTCTTTAAGTACTTGAAATCCACTAAGCACACAGCAAAATAGCAAAATTTAGTTAGCATGCATGCACAAGTTTCCTTTTTCTTTTTTTTTTTTTTTAATTAAGCACTCAGATCTACTTCAAACGTAGCACAAATATGCAAGGCAACTTTATGATTAATAGCTTCAGACTCAAATGTGCTTTTATTTTTGGTCTTATGGAGAATCTACTATTTCCACTGAGATTTTTTCAAGTTTAGTTGTATTTAAAGTTAATGAGCTTTTTAAATTAAAGCTTCAGATATTTAGCCTTTGGATAACATTTAGATGAACCAGGGTGTATCTAATTATGTTGGGTGAATTCTTAAGAGGCTCTGCATATACTTCATTCATAACAAGAATATTTTATGTTGTGGGCACGTCCTGGACTTCAATCTAGACTGAATGCAAATCACCCTTGTGAAAACAGTGTTACCAATAGGTCTAAGAGTTCAAGGAATGGCTGCACTAGCAGAAGCCCTTGAGAATGTACAACATCAACCATTCTGAGTGGCAGAGAAACCAGGACTGCCATTAGGGTAAAAACAAAACAAAGAAAAGAAGGCTGGGAAAGAATTTAAGAACATTGTCTAAACTGGGCAAAACATGTCAGAACAGCTTATTGAAATCTTAACTGCTTGCTTATAGAAGCAGTGAAACCAACAAAGGAATTAAACTAAAACCCCCAACAGTTTAACATGATAAAAAAGAGGGTGGGGGGAAACAGTGTGGTTTTCAAATTGTGTATTTTGGTTCAGATGTAATGTGAAGGAAACACAGCTTTACGCACTGAATTCCTGGGAAATTATATCTTCTGCTTGGGGAGTCCTTTGTTTCTAATCACTCTATCAGACTCCTGGGTGCAGAAGTCATCACACAAGATAGTCTGAATAGACTAGAAGACTGGCACATGAAATTAAGTTGTTGACTTTTGTTCAGGGCAGTTATTTAAACCTGTCTCATGTGTAACTTTTACAACCCTGAGAAGATCACCTATAGTGTCTCATTCTTAAGTCACCATGTGCACAACAAGAAGGCCTTACATCTATAAAAAAAAAACAAACGTGAAGATATTTGCTGGAGCAAAGGGCTTGCCACAAGGCAAGAGTAAGATAAATACCTATCTAAGCAAATAATAAATAGTATTAAACTAGAAAGTTAATCTCCAAACTGGGATTTTTAAGATTTTAAACCTAGGGACCTAGGTTGAGCAATAGCCTGTGTATTCGGTTCAGGTTTCTGTTACATTCTAATGCATGGCTGTCCAATTGTATGGTCTAGAAATGCCTTCAAATAACAACATTCCAAAACCACAGCTCCTTTCTATAAGTCTGTGTTTTAAACTCATATATACAAATTTATATGTATCTTTATCTAATGTTCCACATGCATAGGTTTCTCAGCTCTGCTGTGTGTCTATTTGCAGGTTGGTTAGAAGTTGGTTAGATAGACTTAGCACATTCTGGGTAATCTCTGACTTGTCTTGGCAAACTTTTTGATGGGGTAACCTGTCAGTATAGAAAGGGCAATGAGTTGCAATTGTTTATCCTCCATAGAAAAATATTGATAAAAGCATAGTATCTTCTGTCTTTATCGAATTTTCTGAAGTTGACCACTGGCTGCAAAACTGGTAGATTCAACAGCTAAGACAGACCAAGAAACAGAACAATGTGATGGTGCAGCATTTTTTCCCAAACACTCTTGATAAAGAGAATTTAAAGGCAGGGAAAGAATTTCAATGGCCATAATTGTCATAATTATTATCTGACTAAAAGAACTACCACTAAAGTTCCTGGTCTCATTTCTCTCTTCTACCCAATCCTGCTTTAGCAAAGCACTAGAGAAGCTGTACTAGGATACAGTTCTGAAGTCAGCACTTGTAATACAGCTTTCTGATACTACTGCAGTGAATGATTAAAGAACAAATTGCTGTCTTTGTGACTGAAGCCTCTGTCTAAATCAGAACAAAACTGACAGCTGTTTATTCAAGATTATTCTAACAATATATCTGATCCAAAAAGAAAACACTACTTTTCTCATCAGCAAATGTTGCATTAAAGTGGAAATGTAGAAAAATTCCAGCTGAACTTGCCAAAATTGTGAGAGTAAAGGTATTTGCCTTAGGAAGAAAAATATCCACCATGTTCTCGGCACTGAAGCATAAAATGGCTGTTTTCCTTCCATCTGAATTTCCTGTGGTTTCTGTTTTGTTTTACTAAAAACAAAATAGAAAAAATCTTGGAGGCTAAAAAAACACACTTTCATATTATTTCTTTTTTGAGGATACTTTGTACATAGCATAGTCCAGATCCAATGTCACACTTCTGCTTTTTATCTGTGAAATAACAGACCCTGGATCACTAGCACTGACTTTTCATTGCTAGGTAACAAAGCCATTTTTGCTTGGCAGACACGGTCTCACAACATAGTCATCTTCAGGGACTGCCCCAATGCACAGGAGATGTATTTGTCATGCAAAGCCCCATCCTGGACAGTTAATCCAAAGGCAGCACTTGAGTGCACACTGGGTGCTAGACACAGGCTTGGGTGTTGAGAGGGAATGCCTTACACTAACTATATTTGAGAAGCCACAGTCTTCATTTGTATTTATAGTCATAATCACTGATTTAGCTTTTTGAAATGCTTCATGTGACTTGATTGCTTTTAGTAACTACTTGGCTTTAACTGCACTGGAAGCAGAAATACATTAAAACAGCAAACCCAGTTGGAGCTACAAAAAAATTGGAAAAGTGCTTTCAGAACTTACCAAGATACCTTTGTCACTGGTTTTTGGGCTCCTGTCCCAATGACTTCAGCTTGAAAGCATTAAAATTAGTTCCTTATACATGCTTTGCAGGTGAGGGTTTTTTTTGAGCTTTAATTTGCTGCTTGATTTGCCCCGGGATTTTCAGGTGTTGCATGAGGGAGTAAAGAACAGAAAGTACCTCAGTTCTTGGTTGTCAGCCATTGGATGACAGCCACAGCATTATTAAACCATCCAAGCATGCTGGGTCTCAACCACAAAATTTAATTTTCCCTACTGCAGGGACTAATCAACTACCAGAGGCACTAAGTCCTAAGGAGACTGGTTTTTATCTTTTTTTTTTTCTCTTTCAAAGACTGAAACACAGTTAATTTTACAGTTTCATCTATCCTCAGGCTTACAAACAATGACAAAAATGCAGCTTGATGAGAAGCAGATAAAAATTAGAAATTACGCTTACAATATGACACAAATTAAAGAAAGATGAAAGGTTTAAATAATTAGCAGCACCTCTACAAGTCAGATAGAAAGACTCCAGATTCCCTTAAGTAAAGGAAAACAAAAGGACAGAAAGGGGAATAAAGCAGGCTGAGCACTATCTGCATCTACCTCTCGCTTTATGTGAAACTGAGAAGGAAAGTTGGTTCTTAGTGTGGTTTCCACACTAAGAATCATTTCCACAAATTTCATTTCCACAAAACCACCTCCTCTGACTAACAAAATTCACCTTTTTACATTGTCAGAAGGCATTTACAGTAAACATGCATTTATATTTCAAATTTACTATTCCAAGGCACTATTTTTCATGGATTCATGGCATAATAGTCCTTTAGCTTCTTAAGCAGTTGCTAAAATACTGTTTTTTTCAGTAAATCTACGTGTATGTTCTCCACCCTAGAAATGTGACTAGGCAATTGAACCATTTATATTTAATTTACTGAGAAGTATAGGGTTTCATCCTAAGAACGGAAATCTGTGAGGGAAGTAAAGACAGCAAAGAAATAAAGAAATATTGCAGCTCAGCACAACCTTAATATTAATCTACATTGTTTTTAATCATAGAAACTGTTTATTGGAGTTCTTCCAGGAAAGGGGAGCAGGGGGGAAACTCCACAGTGAAATAATGATACCTTAAAATCTACCAATACTGAAGATAAAGGTTGTACTACGCACATGTTAAATTTATCAGAAAAAGATGGTTGCGAGGAGCAGTTCACATGACTAAGAGAGAATTCTTTCAAAATGACGGCTGTTCAGGCTTTATAAGAAACATTAGCTTAAAAGAAATTTGGAAATAGAAGAAAGTTCCAACCAAAGAAAACAATTATAAATATTCTTAATTGCCTGGAAATAATTTGTCATACAAAATTGGACTGAGATACATTTATACAAAAGCTTCAGATGCGTTGATGTTGTAATGCCTTTTAGGAGCCCAGCATATTTTTGCACAGTGTTCCAATAACACATTGCAGAAAAGGATATGACTTTCACTTTTATCTTCTGTCTCTCTTGCTCACTCCATTCTCCTCTATTTTTTTCACTTCACTTTTCTCTTTTCTTTCTTTCTTTTTTTCTTTTTTTTTTTTTTTTTTTTTCATTTTGCAGGGCAGGGGGGTGCATAAAATAACTGGAAGACACAGTAACTGCTACTCGGTGTATTTTATTATTTCAGGAATTTGTTCCAAGATAGGCTGCAATTACATCTAAAACTTGAGAATAATGGGCTATTGACATGTATATAGTTTTAGAAATATAAGGCCTCATTTTCTCAGCTGGAATTTCCCCACAATGTGCATTTGCATTACATTAGAGATGTTCTTTCTTAAAAGAGCATGGCATACTCAGACATTTTGACATTATCTGGGTCAGAGGGAACATTTAAAAGCAATAGCCCTATATCTATTGTGAATCTCTTGGAAGCACACACAATGCATTAGTGAAAATGAGGGAAAAACTGAGAGGTTCTCCATATTAAGCTATAGTTTATAACATACCTGCCTGCACCAGACATTAATCTGCAGGAGATAGATTGTCATGGTCATGGTCCCCTGCTCTACTCCAATTGCACATACATTACCTAAATTGAAATCTTCACTTCTTTATATCATGTGCAGTTTGATGTGACCTAGAAATGGTAGGATGCATAAACTAGCGGTTTTCATGGTGCATATAATCATCTCCATTTTCCATGTATTTACCTACACATATAACAGCTGCAAGGTTTTTCTTCTGGCTTAACAATGAGGACTTTATTTTCCCTTAGCTGAGCTGAGGTCTAGCTAGTTTGTCAGGCTCAAAATTGCATGGCAGTGGTTAAGGATATAAAGAACTCAGTACCTTTCTTGTTCCCAGAAGTGCCTAAGACATAACAAGAAAGGAATGCAGAAGGTTTTCACCTGTTACAATTGTTTTATAAAGCCCTTACAATGTATTCTTTGTCATCTTCCAAGAATGGGTAATTTATGATGGTAATGCTTATACAAGTGTGTTTTATGAATAGAAAGATCTGTATAATTTTGTGGTATTACAAGTGAAAACCCATGGAAGTTGCACAAAATGTATTTAACTTCTAATTCACCACTTGCAATATTTCCAGATATCAGATGTTTAATTTGTCCTTCATTGACATATTCCATTCTAAATGAAAAGGGCTCCAAATTATTACTACCCAGTTGTAATTACTGAGATATTAAAGCCAGAGTAAAATATGGAGTTTTCTTCCTTTTCATGTCTCTTTTCTAATATTTCTCCCTACTCCCACTTCCATTACCACCACAAATTTTCCCTTTTCAAATTCCCCTATTTTAATGTCATTCCTCTTCTTCCTTCTCAATAATTGGATATAACCTTTGTTGTTCTCTTGGCTCTTGACTTTTTCTAACCCCAGGCAATTCCTAGCACATAATATATCTTTCCTATCACTTTTTCTGCTGCCTTCAGTTGTTTATTTTCATTGCCTGTCCTCTCTTCCTGTTTTCCTGTTCATTCTACTGTTTCCCTTTCTAACCAGAAAACCACAACTGTCAGTCCCTTTACCACTCTCTTTCCTCTCTCTTTTAACTGAACCTTGGATTTTCTTTGATAAACCAGTCCTTCTTAGTCACCTGTTCCCACATCTCCTCCACCAGCTGGCAGAAGGATATTTATCTTGCATACCAGTGCTTGAATTTCCAGCTCTAGCTTCTCTAGAGCTATTGAGCCAACAAACATCACAAAAAAAGCTTCTTAGTAGAACCATAGAAATATGTCCAATAGCAGATGACAGTCCCCTCCTTGACTCCTGGAAAAAAAAGAAAACCCTAAAATCAGCAGACTTGCAAGGAAGCTCTAAGGAGGACATTCCAGAAGACTGAAGATTGTCATTCTTCCAATTAGGTAAGGAGGCTAGATAGGATCTGGAGAAAGGACAATTTGGGATGCCCTTTTCCCTGTCTCAGTTTCAGGAACTACCACTTTTCTTCCAACCTCTGCGAGAAAGTTCAACTACTTCTCTCTTTTGTTGGGAATAAACCTAGGCAAAGGTATGTACTTTTCTTCTGGGGGAAGGATCTGTTGACTCCTAGTACAGCAGAGAGGGAAGACTTGTTTACATACAACATTGAGTTCCCTGCTCCACCAACACGTGAGAGACTGAATCACAGTTTTCTTTCCACAAGGCAGAGCAACCGTCACAGGTCTCTCTCTCCCAAGTGGAGAAGGTGTGGGAAAATGGGAACAGATGGATCAGTATTATATTTTTTCACAGCAAGTAGGCAGTTTCTGTTCTTTTCTTTTCCCCAAATTTAGCTAGCTGGCAACCACTGTGCTAGAGAAGAATTCCTACTAACACGTTTGATTCCTTTGCTGTGTCCCATAGACAAGAAAAAGTGGTTTCACGTTGCTCCACCATAAAATGCCAACACTTAGGCTGCCAGGTTACACTAGAAAGCACAAACAGTCTCTGTTTTTCATCACATTTTCTTGCAGGCAAAGTCAATACCTGGTGCTCCACCCAGGCCTGGGAGAAAATAAAATTTCTATGTGATTCTATGAGCAGTACTACTCACCCCAATGCCTTTGTAATGAAAATTAACCCATTTAAAGAAGTTATTAACATTTTAAACAAGATTTTGTGGATTTAGCACATGACAACTAGTGTTTTAAGTAGCAATTGTGGCTTAATATATCACAATGAGAAACAAAAAGACCCGACAAAAGAAAAAAATGCAAGGAATTATGTGTTTGTGTGTCAAAAGCAGCAGGGAATGAAGCAGGAAGTGACAGTGGTGATTAAACAGACTAGGTATAGAAATTCAAATGCTTTTATCTTAGTAAAATTCTTTTTTCAGATTGAGAAGGAAAAGAAAATATTTTATCATTGTTTTTAGGACTTTCTAAACACAAAATGAAGTAGAAAGATCTATTCATAAAATGTATACAACACAAATTGGAGGGAAATTCCTTTGAAGCTATATAATACATTGTGTAAAGAGAAATTCTCTGATATTCCTGGGATGAAGAGATATCCCAAACACACAACAAGGTTTTAAATTGCTGATAAGCAGAGATAGCAGATTATTTTGGCATCTGTATAGCAGGTAAATAAATATTTCAATTTTTTTATAGCATAAGCAATTTTGCTTAATCAACAAGACTATTTGGGAAATTAATATGATCTGACAAAACAGAACGTGAGTTCTTTGTCACATGTACTGTCTGATGTGGCAGCAAAGAAGTTCTGATCAAGATTGAGCAACACATCACCAAAGATCTGTGAGGATGATAGTATGGCCTGTCTGCTGTCTACTGTGTGCCTGAATCAGTGCTCCAGGAAATATGGGCACCATTCTTTCATGTAATTTTGCTCCAGTAACAGGTCTTCTTGCATTTAGCATATGACCAACTATTCCTTTTTTGTCTAAAAATTATTTCTTATGATCAGGAGTTTTCCAAGTCCCTTCTGCCCTCAGATGTTGCCAAAGTTTTACTGGCAATTTGGAGCTCACTTATGCTGGCTTTGCTTGATTTTCCTTTCTTCCTTAGCCCTTTCATTGCTCACTCTCATAATGACTACTTTCTCTTCAATAATCACTTATTGCTTCTTGTAAAAGTAGAAGCTGTTTGCTATAGCTGTAAATCAAAAATTATGTCCTGATCATTCCTTAAGCTAATTTATAATGTAAAACTCCTGGTAACATGGTTTAGAGCACAGTTAATCAAAGCCAAAACTGCTACAATAGATAGAATTTAGGCAGAGGTATTCTGGCTATGATTAAGTGCTACTAAGACAAACACTTGAGTCTGGTTACATTATAGTTTGAAAATAGAAATTTTCACTTGTGCAAATGCAGATGCAACTAATGCGGGAATAAGTTTTCTAATTTTTGACAAACACATCTTTTATAGGCAGACACAATTCAAAAAAAACTAAACAAAAAATATTTTCTACAAGGATGTGCCTGTCTCAGTGAAATTGCAAATACAGGATGTTGTTTGTTCTTTGAAATAAAAAGGAAATACCCCGAATGAAAAAAAAAAAGTTAGATAGGCTGGTTATTTAGCTGATAAAAGAAGACATCTACCTGATGAAGGAAGATGTGGGAATTCAAATCATGTCCACCTCAAATACAGCTCAGCTATCTGGATCACAAGTATGGACAGTTTTCAAACCAGTTCTACTGGGATATAAAACAAGAAAATGTTGAGGGAATCAGCAGATAAACTTAGTTGCTGGGAAATAGGCAAGGGAGTTGGCTTATTCTTTTCTGTGATAATATCTCAACGATACTGCTGACTGAGTTATTATAATCGTGTATCTTGAGAAGTCTAAAAATATATATCAATTAAAATGGAAAATAATGCCTACCCAAATATTCCAATATTTTTTCATGTTGAAATAACTGACAAATTTCCAATACTCATGATCTTTATTCTAACATTTTGCCAAGAAATTATAAAAATTAATATGAAAATCACATTCTGTTTATATAAACTATAACCACAAATTGGAAGAGCTGATACTTTCTGAGGACCATGTTCTAACAGCTTTATCTGGATGGGATATTTCATTAGCATTACAGATATCACCCAATCTTGTAAGCTTATCATAATTTAAAAAAAAATTGCACCATTCTAAAGGTTTGCAGTGTAGTAAAATATTTGCAGATATTTCAGCTGAGAAGGACGGGCCTTCCTACAAACCATAATCCTGCAAATCCTTTGTGTCCAGAGTCAAAGGCCTATTGCATTTTTCCATGGTGACTTCATGTTTCCCATCTGAGACAACAACCTTAAAATGAGCTGCCAAGAAAAAATCAAGCAAAGATATGCATAAAAGGTACGTATCTATATCTGTATCTACATGTCTAAATCCATACGTGTGGGTGCACAAACGCACAACATACACAGAGAGAGAGAGTACAGCTTGTCCTTTAGAAAATATCCTATGTCTTCTCTTTTTAGCGTTTGATTCCACAGCAGTAGCCACTCCTGGAACTGCAAAGAGTTACAGGTTGCAGTCTACTGCAGGTAAGAGCAATACTCTAAAGTCATCCTTGTAAGAATTCCCATGTAAACAGTTGTGAAATCATCTCTGATCACCTTTTCTCTGCTTTGTAAGGGATTGCAATAAAAAGTCACATTATTTATATGCTATTATACCACATTATTTCTATGCTATTTCTCATACACAACAGCATAAATCTTTGAGCTTTACAATTGCTGGCCAAATATGGAGCAGAAAACTTAGGAGACTAGTAAAAGAATAATTAACACTGGTAGAATTAATTGCTGAAATTATCCCCCAGTGGCGGCTTGCAAGTAGTAGCTGCTAAGACCTTAAAAAGCAAAATGGGAAACTATTTTTACTGATGTTATTGAATAGATAGATAAGAGTAAAAATCCATCAGTATACGGAAAATAAGTGTTCAGACAAGTTCACCTAAAATTCCTGTCTCAAGACATACTATGCATTACCTTAAACCCCTGATTTCCGCTCATCTATTCCAACACCAACTTAATCACTACAAAAATATAAAAAAGGCAGAAACAGGAATCCTGAATACCTATAAACTGCATTTCCATGCACTTTTATAAAGAAATCATATTTGGATCTAAACAAAAGCACAGACAGCATCTCAGCCAGACTACATGGAGTCATAAGATGAATATTTATACTTACAAGTGCTGGTCTGACTGATTAAATGAGACCCAACATGAAGCATAAAGAACTATAATTTCAAAATAGGTATGTCATATCCTTCTTTAACAGTAAAATTATTAGTGCAATATAATTGTCTACGTTAGGTCATTCACAAAATGGTGAAATACAAAGTAGATATTCCAGTCTGCTCCATATTCCGGAACCAATTTCTAACAGAGTCTTTCCTTAGCTGATAACATTCTAAAATTAGATCTCTAAGAGAAGATTCTATCCGCCAGACTCTGTAAGCACTGCACAGTAGGTCTTCTTTAAATTGTATTACAGAAGAGGAATAAAACCAGATGGGAACATGAAAATAGGTCTGTAGTTTTTTGGTGGGTTTTTTTTTTGTTTTTTTTTTTAAAAAAGATGTTAATGTTTTAGTTTATAACTTACAATTGAAGGACTAACATCAGAAGAGGTCTTCAGCGAAATATGATGATTTGGGCCCAGACAGTTTCAGCTGAGCAGAACGACAGTGATCTGGAACAAGACCTGGAACCAGGCAAGAGCACCAAGCTTGGAGTATTCTGGTAAGCCACAGCAGGAACTGGATCAGACAGAGGATGCCAGGCTACAGTTAAGAGAGAGGAACCAAGAAATAGGTGTGCTTAGGATATGAGTTTGTTAGACATAGAATCATCATTAAGTTTGAGATCAGAAGGAGAAATATTTTAGATGTGAAGCTAAGACAGAGTACTAGAATTGCCTAGTTGTGAAGAAGTTCTGGAGGGAGTTCACTCGCTGTAGTAGTGCAAGAACAGGAATTAAAACTGCTATGGCCCACCTGACTTACTGATCTGTCAGAAGGTACTTTAGCATTAGGATTCATCTGCTTCCTGGGGGATGTCCACACCTGGATTTTACAGCCTTTATTAAAAGGTGTATTACTATACCGTCCATGCTCAATTTTTTTGTTTTGCTTTTTGGGATTTTTTTTGTTTGGTTTTTTTTTTTTTTTTGTTTCGGTGTTGTTGTTGTCATTGTAATTGTTGTTTGTTTTTTACTGCAGAGTCTGCATTCACAAGATGTGAAACAACAGCAGATCAGTCTCTGTATATCTAAGGAATTTACTCACTGTTCTTAAAATGATACATAGGCAATGCCTACCCAAACCCTATAAAGATTCGTTACCATTTCTAACTTATTCTTTTTATAATGGAAGGAAGCTTATGTGAAAAATTACATATATTAGATATGCCTGGCAACCAAACAGACAAAATAGCAAAATTCACAACTACTGATTTTATTATTGTTTTTTTTTCTATCTCTGTCTCTATCTGTGCATTAGCTATTCTGCTTGCCCAGCAGTAGAGATACAGTGTGTATCCTGGAGAACAGCCATCTACCTGTTACCTATGAATACTCTGAAAATAAATACAGAAGCAGTGGGTCAACTTTTTCCACAAGTTCCTGGTAGTTCTATATCTCTCATCCTTTACCATCCTATGATATACCTCAGAAAACTTGCCGTCTCTCTGTCATCTGGAGGACACATCTTTGCATAGCTTCATTTCCATCCCCCACCTCCCCCACTCTGCATTTTATTATTTTGAAAAAAAAGAAAAATATTTGTGATGTTCTATGAAGCTAAGCTTGCATCCAGTACTCATTTCCCCAAAGCAGAACGCAGTTTTCATAGGTAAATAAGCCTGCACTTTCAATTAGAGCATCATTTAGTTGAGGGCATGGAAAACCAAGGTGAGGCCAGGGGAAAAATTGCCACAAGATGTTTTTATGTTTTGAACAAACACACACAAAACTGGCATATGCTTCTAAGCAGAATTTGTCTCAAAATAAAAGCACTTTGTTTGTTATTAAAGTCTGGGGGATTTGCATCCCTAACCACATCATCAAAGTCTTATAGAGTCAAACAACATGAAAAAGAAGTATGGATCAGCTAGAGACAGAGAACATTTCTTATAGACATGTAATCAGAAAATGTGATTGAAGTGAGTTAGGGTGATTCCAACTCAAAAAGACAGGTATTTCTGAAATAGTTGCAAACTGGGTAACAAGAGCTATGGTGTAGCTTCATGAAGACTAGCTAAATGCAAAATTCAGGCCATCTGGAAATTAAGATAAATTGTCTTTATTCTTTTCCACCAGACTAAATTTCACTCTGGTGTAATGAAAAATTTCTGTTCCAGTCGAGCATCTATGATTTTTTTTTTTCTATTCCAGTTGTGGTTTTGGAATAATTATTCCTTTGTGTTTTGTCTGCCAATTACTTGCATTTTGCCAGCAATGTTGTATTTAGTGCTATTAAAGAGCTCTATACCTTTGCTGCTGCTCTACTATGAAGACATTTTTTTCCACCAAAGCTTTTGCCTGGACTCATCTATTGACTATCTCTCATCCAGGCACTTAGATCACTGTTTCCCTAGTGGACTAGGTTTTCTGAATAAAAGAGCTTCTTGTCAGGCACTCTGTCTATCTTGCCACTAGTGGGAAGGTGAGTGGGAGGTAAGTCTTCAGCTATCCCAGCCCCCACAGATGCAGCTGTCTACAGGCTATATAACATCACTACATAATTTAACTTTTGGCAATAATTTTGATTTGGATGAAGTTCATATTTCTCATGAGTTATTAGCTAACTTCAAAAGCAATAGCTTCACAGTCCCCTCAAGGCATGAGGACTGTTACACAATTACAGAAGCTATCACAGAGGACACAAGGTATTTAACAAGAGGCATATCCTAAGTTTTTTTTGTTTGTTTGTTTGTTTGTTTTACATAATTTTTCTTCAGTGAGGATAAATCTTGACACTGAGTAATTCACAGTCAATATGTCCTTAGGAATAAATAGTTTCTCCTTCTCATAGGCAGAGTAGCCTATGGAATGGGTTAATAAGCAAAAAATTGTTCCATTGGGGAGTGATTGTAAACACTAAGAACTTCTTCCATTTCTTTCCCTACTGCAGTTACTGCTTTTTTCAAGAGAGCAGTTTGACAATCCTGAAACTTTAGCCTTTATGTCTAGTTATAAATCAGAGAACCATCCCCTTACATTGACAGTTGCTATATAAAATCTGTTTCTTGCAAGTTTTTAAGTGGTCCAGTGTATGAAATCTAAGAAATTGCAGAACACATAAATTTAAAGTTTTTATACTGAAGTCAATGACTTGCATTTAACATTATGCAGACAAGATACTGAAGTGTCAAGGTTGAAGATAATAGAGCCATAATAAAAATTATTTTAATTTTTCCTTCTTCCGCCTGACACAATAATGTAGAGACATTTACAACTAGTGTGACAAAAACACTTTTAAATAGATAATTGAAAGATAAGAAATAATTCAGACATAAACAATATTTGTGCATGGTTTTGCAAGGGAACTAGCAGTGCTCTGATGCAGATTTAGTAAAGCAGCTACAGAATTTCCCTGTTGCAGAGGCCAGAAACTGCTCAGTAGTTAAGACCTTAAAATGATGCTAACAAAGGATTAGGTGTCAACATGGGCTTTCAGTGAATTGTGTCCACACTGATAGCACTTTCCCAAATAAGAACTCAGAGCACTAGAAGCATATGTCCTTTCTGGTATACTGTGTTACTAAAATATTAGTGTGATGACTAGGATAATCCACCAGTAGAAATAAACAAGAGTTTGCTTCAAGAAGTGATGGAGGAGTTTGCTGGGTATGTGACTTCTCACAGGCAGCAAACATTTTATTACTAATATCTCACTATTCATTGCACCTGAATTTCTATCTATTAACAGTTGGATATGTATTACGTAAATCTAAATGGTGGCTCTGTTCTCTGTATTTCACTATTGTTTTTCAATTGGCAGAAATTTGGCAACACAATCCTGCAACAATCTACAAATTATTTCAGTGACTTCTGGAAAATTTTTTTAATGTAAGAAAAAAGTGATTTCACGTATTACTACACATGCTGTAGAAATATCCAATTAAAAAAAATTCTCATTGCTTGAGGAAAGTGTGGAAACATCGAAACCTCGTTCGACTAATTAATTTACACAAATAAAGATAAATGTATCTGACTCTTTCCCTTAGAGTCTTCTGACATACAAGTCAGTATGACCACCGCCCTGGGCCCAGAGTTATGAAGTCTGCTTAGGGCCATCACCACCTCCTGTTGAAAGTCCTGGGAGTAAGTTGTATGGGACCTTAGCTGTAGTTGGAGGATAGACCTCAAAGCTTTGCCAAGGGCTGCCCCCACAGTCAGACACCATGGGTCCTGGCCCCACAGCCAGTATGGCTTCTTCCACCATTGTGTCCCACGGAGCTCATTTGTCAGGGACTTTGTCCAAAAAGAGCGCAGGTCACAGCATCAGGTCACAGCCCCATGGGCTGACCTTAGCCCATTGCACCCAGAGCAACACTTGCCCCTCAGTTCAGCAAATGCTGTGTAATGCCTTACCTGCCTGGCAATCACTAGCCCATCCTCAGCAGTAATTTTCTGCCCCTGCAGTATGGCCAGCCAGGTGTCCCCTCAGGCAGAGGGCAAATACCCCTGTCCCAGGCTCCAGGCTCACTTTTTACTGCTCTGGAACAGCACTTTGAAAACAGCAATCCACAGCCATTGCTGAGACTCTTTTGCTAGAGCTCCAGTAGAGTAGCCAGTTAGTCACCAAGGGCACTGTCTGGTTCATGGAGCAGGTTATGGGAACTGGCTAGGAAGGAGAAAGTCCTTGTAGCCCACTACACTCTATCACTGAGAGCCTCAATTTCCAGATGGCCAGGGTAGAGCCCCATGGAGCTTGTGAGAACTGCTGAACCTGTTACTCTGGAGAGGTACCTGATCTCATGCAAGAGAGTGCACCAGAGCGCTTGGAGAAGCCCAGCCACAATTTCTTCTACTTACTATCCACAGAGGAAAAGCCCATGGAGGTGGGCACCACCCAATCTCATCCCACACCCCAAGAATAGGGATATGGGTGAGGAGGATAATGCTTTGGCTGTGTTGAGAAATGCCACTAGAACAATTTTCATGCCATTGCAGATCATTGCAAAGGCAGTACTGGTTGGGAGACATCTGCACCAGCACCCTGCCACAGTACTATTTGTCTTATGCTTTTGGGACAGAAGCACTGTCTAATCCACTGTGCCCATAATTCTGTGGCCTCCAAATAAGTATGAATGTCTAGATGCTTACTTGGCCAGAACATATCTCAGCCAAATTAATTGCTATGAGTGGGAACTGTGGAGATATTCTGCTTACAGTAAGCTATGGGACCTGGACAGGCAGAAACTGCTGCATATCCCCCTCTACACTGTTATCCTCAGATTGCCTTGGCTAGTGGATCAGCTGCTGGTTGAGATCCTTGTGCTCATGTGTTGTTAGTCCCAGCTCCTTATGGTGCCAGCCCAGATTTTCTGCTTTCTGATTCAGAAGAGTTTCTTTGCCTTCCAAGCTTTGGATTTAAAACCCATTCAGTGAAAATAGCAACTAAAATTATATGATTGTCCTCTCACTATTGCTCATTAAATAGGCTCTTGGGTTTTGTCTTTTTTCCAAAGTATAATTTACTTGTCACAAATTCACACCTTCAGATGTCAGTCTTCTCATTGAGAAAGGCAGAGCTGAAAGATCTTGAAGAGTGAAGTGCCATTTCACTGTAAATGCTCCATAAAAACTGAGCTCCACAAAAGACATGATGGTATTCTGACATTGTTGTACCCATGCTATACTCAGTCTATGGATATGTGGCAGACTGGCAGTCTCTGAGTGCTGAATTTTCCACCTTCTTTAAAGAAGCGCTTTCTCTCTGCCCAGTAACTTTGTGGGCAATCATTGAGGTCAGAGGGCTTATACATCTTTTCTCCCCTTCTATGAAAAGGTTAATGGACAGTTTTTATCTGGTTTTAGTGTTGTATGGTGACCACAGAGCCTAGCCTTTGACCAGCACGTGTGAATTTAGCACTTGGTTTCCTTGGCACACCATATCTACAGACAGCTTTATGAACCTTAGACAGAGATCATTTACATAACAGTTCTCTCTGAAACTTTCAAAATTCAAAAGGAAGAAACAGAAAATTCCTAGATAGTTTGCAAAATAATAAAAATACGGAATATTTGAGTTGAATATTGATATGAAGCTGCATGTGTTATTAAACTAATAGTTGCATCTCAGCATGTTTCAGTGTTTTCTCCAGGTAATATTAATGTCCAATCAAAAGAGAACTTAATGGTTAGCCTCTTTGTATTGTTAGCCTCTCACCATTTCCATGAGGTAAATCTCTAAATCTCTAAATGGTAAGAGATGGTTCTTTTGCTCATTTCCATGAAGTTATATGTTTTCTTCAACATATCCTCCATTTCTTTAATTAACCTTTCCTCTCTGGAAGTAATTTTCTTTTCAAAACCATTAGAGCCAATTCTATATGATGGCCTCTTAGTAGCACACCTAGAACTACAAGTGTTGTACTACAACCGCTGAGAAGTGAACTTGTGATATATTCATAGCTGGCATTGTTTGCTGCATAAACACTAGACTCAGACAAAACAAATGACCAAATGTCTGTGACACACAGAATAGACAAGACAATAACATAACAGATGTACAGCTGCGGCGTGGGTTTTTTGCTCTCCCCGGCTGCACGCGGCTCTTGGGAGCCCGGCTGTGGCGTAGCTTCCACGTGCTGCCGGGGTTTGCTGCTGCGGGTTCCCGAACATGGCTCCGTGTCTCGGGCGCGTGGGCTGGCCAGCCTCTGTTACCGTGCGCTAGGGATCTGGCAAAGAGGTAAGGAATTTGTCCATTTACTCCGTGCTTGGCAGGAACGGTTTATTAGTCACACATGGCACGGTTCGATGGAAAGACACGACCGCTGCCGGCACTCGCATGGGAGAAAATGGCGCCTGGCTGCCGGCGGGATAGGGTTTTATGGAGGGGCGGGGCGAGAGGATCCACGGCCTGCCGGCCAATAGGGGCGGCTGCCGTGGCGGTGATGCCAGCAACAGCGACCAACCAGAGAACCCCGCAGGGGCGGGCACCGAGCCAGAGTGGGCTGAGCGGGATCGTGTGGCTCGGGGTGGCCAGCACGGGGTTTCCCGGGGCCGGACGGCAGGGTGGTTACAGGAGCGGCACAGGGATAAGGATCCGGCAGCGGGCAGCGTGGGGCCAGAAACCGTGGGAGGGAACAACGCGGGGGAAACGCGGGATTACAGAACTTGACTTATTTTAACATAAATTAAAAACACTAATCTAAACCCAAACTCCGGGATGCAACATACAGCTGACATGGATGTCTATGGAAACTGAAGGTGAAAATCTGATGCAGATTATGTAATTACTAGGTATCTAGTTACGTGCAGGTGGTTAATATTCCTACTCCATTCACATATATAAAAATGATTCAATTTTTTCTACTATAAAATTCCAGGTGAGCAAATTTATTAATTGGTTTCTAGTCTCACTGCTATTTAAATTTTGGTCAGAAAGAATTCATCCTCAGGAACTGGTTTCTGTTGAATAAAAATGACTGAAATTGATTTGAACAATTTTCTTAGCTGCAGAAAAACCAAAACCCTTTTACTCTGGACAGATTTTGAATATGGTACTATTATTTTTTTCCCCTCTGGCTAGAAAAAAGCCTCATTAAGAAGTAAGAATTGTTACAGCATCTTAACAAAGCTGAAGTTTCTGTGACTGATTTATTTATTACAAAGAGTAGATTTATTTAATGACCATGCAAATTATCTTTTTTTTTTCACTTTTTATTTTATACTCAGCTGATGTATTAAGTAGAGCAAGCCTAAACCCTTCAATTTTTTTTTTTTTTGATAATGGCAATTTTATAGTTGTCTTCATAGTAACAGATATAAGAAGAACTCTTCAGCTGGAAATTTGATTACACTTTAATAAAAGTATATAAATTCTGTTTCTTTTTCCTTACAGAATCCTACAATTTCTACAATTCTGTATTACAATCATCTTGTAATACAGAAATTTATGGTACTGTCCATTTATAGTATATTCTGATCCAGCTCCTGTGTAACCTTACAAGAATGCTTCCACAGGATGCACTGGAGTACAAAACTACCACAAAACCAGATCCAAACATTCACAAGCTTTCAAAAAGTTTGGAATGTTTTCCAAATTCTTGACTCAAATCCATCTGCAGTTAAACTACAAAGTAATGTCTTGGTTTCATCTTAGACTGCAGTGTGTATTTTAATTATGCAAAATTTTAGCAAAGAAAATTAGACTAATAATGACATATAAGGAGCTGTTATTATGCCAAAGAAAATACTGCATGATTTTAATTGGCAACTGATTTTAGAAAGCCTATTGACATGTTTTGACATCAGTGAATGTTTCATTCAAATTTTATTTTATTGTTTATACTACTATTTCTAAGACAACTGGTTAAATTTAGGATGACAATCACTATTGCTGTTCAGTTTTTATCTTTTTCTTTCTTGAAAACTCAACTGACATGTAAGACATAAATAACCACCTTGCCAATTCTCCTCAGTTTTCTAAGTAGGATTACTTCTTAATTGCTTTGAGTTTGAATTAATTATATGAATATATAGAAGAAGATAGACTTGATCTATCTTTATTCACACAAATCTCAATCTTTATTCCCACAAAATATATAATGTATGTATGGCTTAAAATGTTATACGCTGGACAAGTTGTACAAGTAGGTAAAACCTCTTTGAAATTTCACACTCCTTGAGCAGTTTGAATTTTATATTTTCATCTGAAAGTATGAATTCATTGAAAAAAAACCAACATAAGTAAGTATTTACAAGACAAATTGAGCTGTCGCAGTTTTGAAAATTCTTACTTTTGCCAACAAACACAAATCTTTGACACAGAGAATAAGCATCTGGAGTGAGTAGGAGTGTTTTTCAGCCTGTTTTTGTTCTCACTCTGTTATTAAATGTTTGCAAATGACCATCAAGGTTTTTTTTCTAAAATGAACCAATAGGTCCTGCTACAATAGCTTTTTATGGCCATGTCACAGGCACTGAGAAAGAAACATTAAATTTTAATATTGTAAAAATGTTATGCAAATAACGGTAAGAGAATATACAACTAATGAATCAGAGAGATGATCCTGCCCAAAATGTACAGAGTCAGATTTCTGACCAATCACAAGTGCAAAGAAATGCATTATAATGTAGAAGTCTCTTAATGAGAACAGCCATTATGAACCTTTTCTCTCATGCCATGCTTCATACTGAGTAAATACTTTGTAAGCTGCCTTATTTCCGCACAGAAAAAAATCCCAATAAAAAAAGATACTTGTTGAAAAAAGTGCTTGAAGTAAAAAGTGAAACAAATGCTTTATTAATGAAAGTGGATTTTTATGCTATGGAGGATCAGCCCTGTTGCAATCTACTATAATACAAAGCAAGAAAATCTTAAAGGCTTTGATTTCACATTTTAAAATGTGCCAGAATCTAATGACCTAATACTGTGTTTTACTTTGGAAATTGGGGCCCAGATGCTTGAGGATCCCATCCTGAAGGTGCTTAGTGTTTCTTGGTTTACACTCTACCAACACAACATACCCAGGAGTAAACATGCTTGTTTCTATCATGAGATATTTTCTTCTTGTGCTGAGTTACTTAGTCTTGTTATCATCATATTTAAGATAGTCTGGCCTTCTGGTATATTTTTTTTATTATTATTATGCTTTTAGATGTATAATACTTAGAATGCATCCAAGAAATGCATTCTACATGCAAAGATCATCAAGTACAACAGCACACAAAACAATAATACTGTAGTTAAGAGACTAAGCAACTGCAAGCATACATATAGTCATATCATCCACAGGGTGCATTGAATTTCATTATTTGACCAATACAGATCATCATGAATGTGGAAATATAAAAAAGAGAGATCATTTTCCTGTACAGTAAAATGGAAAGGAATAATTACAGCCCTTACTTTGCCAAATATTAATCTACAGCAAAGGGGTCAGCAAACTAAAGGAAAAAAAAAGTAATTTTTCCATAAGCAACATGATACAGTATGTGATATATTTACAGCAGGATGTGAATGTTTGAGGCTATAAGTTTGTAATGGGGAGATCATTTCTCCTTCTCCACTGATATAGTATTTCAAACAGTGGATTATAATTTTTGGATAGAGTTCCAAAAGTACAAAATTCAAAGACTGATGACATAAGTTCACTTCATCTATGGTTTCATTTAATAGGCCCTGGCTGTATATCTTTTTATACATATAACTATAAGCTAGTTCAGTTTATATAAAATGTACCCCATTTGCTGTTTCTTGACTTTACAAATGAGCTATTGTACTTTGGTTAGTGTGTGTGTCTTTGTGTGTCTACCTCTCTATCTATACAAAAATATATACATATTTATCTTAGAACACTCATTGTTTTAAATTTTAATCATTAACAATAACTGCAAAGTGCTTAGAGTTTCAAATGTTTTCCTGAGTGCTGCAGAAATAAAACCAGAGAAGTTATAGCAATGTTTAGCATAGATCAAGTGCTTAAAGGTACAGTGTTTCATTTTGCTGTGATAATCCTTTGAAATATGTCTTATCTTCAAATCAGTTTAAATGTTCCTAAAAAAGAAAAAAAAATAGAAGGATACTAGTTCAAGGATAAAAACTGAGAGCAGAATGAGATGACTCTGCCCAGTTCCTCTAGGCCTCATATCCATCATCTACACAGAGACTACACCTTTAGCATTTACTTCTCACCATATTTTGGAACAGACCTCAAATGCATATCATAACATAAGTCTGCCTTATGTTCCACATGAAAAAATATGGGACTTGCACTTGGAACAGACCTCAGCTTGGTTCCTAATGAGAATTGTTGACCTGTCAAAATTACACAAGCATATCCAAAACTAGATTTACAGGGCTTGAGAAGGTCATATGATCATAGAAAGGTTTGGGTTAGAAGAGAGCTTAAATGCATACCTAGTTCCAAGCCCCCTGCCATGAAACACCTTCCACTAGACCAGGTAGTTAAGAGTCCCTCTAATCTGGCCTTGAACACCCTTAGGGACAAGATAGTCATAACTTCTCTGCGCAGCCTGTTTCAGGGTTTATTAATCACAATAAATTTTTTTTTTTTTTTCCTAATGGTTAATCTAAACCTACTCTCTTTCAGTTTAAAGCCATTCTTCCTTGTCCTGTCACCACACGCTCCTGTAGAAAGCTCCTCACCATCTTCCTTGTAGACTCCCATTAGGTACTGGAAGCCACAATTAGATCACCTTCTCTTTTCCAGGCTGAGCAATCCCAATTCTCTTAGCTGTTCCTCACAGCAGAGCTGTTCCATTCCTCTAATTATGTTGGTGTACCTCCTCTGGACTCACTCCAACAGGTCAATGTCCTTTCGGTGCTCAGGATTATTCCAAAAAATACGTTGAAAGTTTTTGCTTCCTGAGTCCCTGTCCTGCCATCCATATACTCATGAGGTGTGGAAAGAGAAGTTGTCACTGAAGACAGAGGTAAAAAGGTTGTTGAGTACCTCCTCATCTGTGGTTTCCAGTTTTCCAGCATTATCAGGAGGGTTACCTTCTTTGACCTTCCTTTTTTTTATTTAACATATCTGTCAACACCATTATTATTTGCATCACATGCCAAGTTCAGTACCAGCTTTACATTGGCCTTTGTCATCCTGTACCTACATAACCAAACTTCATCTCTATGCTCGTCCCAGGTCACCTGTCCTAGTTTCCACAGCCTATATATTTGTTTCTTTCCCTTTGGTTTGATGAGCAGTTGCCTTGTCCAAGCCAGTCCTGTGTTAAGTAAGATGTTTTAGCATATGTGGCCAGTCTCGTATGCCATGGTGTTTCACAGAAAACATAATAGATTTACTTATGTTTATTCTCTCTTTTGAAAAGATCACAAATTTGCCTCTATTCTTATCCAAATATTTTGGTGCCTTTCTAAAAAGCTCTAGCTATATCAATTCTTGTCAGAATAACACTATTTCTCCCCAGGTTGTAAGAGTTGGAGGAAACAGCTTGAAATCTTAGGGTAGGTATTTTGAAAATCCTACAATGTCTACATCAATTTAATTAATTGAAGGACTGCTCACTTTTACTGAGCAATGAATGTTCAGCCTGAGTTCATTGTTGATTTGTAAATTCTCTTTTGCACCACATACCGTTCTGTACATATTTTATCCTGAGGCAGACTGTATGTTTCTTGTTGAGTTTTAGGAATATTACCACTTTGAAGTAGTTCCTTAGCACTCTCCAAACAAGATGCCATTATAAAGATGAGTGATAGATGGAAATACTGACATACCTGTATCTCAGCTCTTAATTTCCTGGACATGTTGAAAAAGGAGAGTAAGAAGCAGTTGGATATTAAGTAAAAGTTTAAGAGAAGAAAATTCACTGTCACTAAAGATACAAATATGTATCTTTAATATGCAATATAAACTGTAATATGCAATATAAACTGAAAAAGTACAATTATTTTCCTTAAGAATACACAGTCTGTATAATTGGAAAAACAAGTAATTTTCAAAACTCTGCTGCTTCTAAATAGCAAGAAAATCATCAAGTTAGTTTCAACAATTTATCCTGAGACAGAAAAAGAAAAAAAAAATACAGCTTTTTATACAAAATCATAGTATTTAGAATCTGGGAAGGAAGGATTTTAAAACACAAGCCACATAGAAGCACATATATGTTGATTTATTTTATTTTGGTTTATTTGTTTTTTTAACTCTGCTTAGTATGGCTTTAGCTCCTGCTTTTACTCTACAGGAAAACCAAACCATAAAGGAAAATATTTTAGCTGACCATAGTAGGAATTCCTTAAAGGGTAGAAAACAATAAAGATGCCCAAATTTACAGCTCTTACTACAAAGTGACAAACCTTTTCTCTAATCTGTGGGAACAGTAACTATGAAATTATTAGAAATCAAGGCTTTTAGCAAAGAATTTCAGAAAAGCTTCCCACCTTCAGCCAAGTGCATTTCAAGATTTGAGGTTTTGCCTTCATAAAAAGATGTTATATCTTTTTTCTTTTGCCCTTGTGTTCCTCATAATTAACAAATATATTTCCTCTTTGAGATATCCTAAGGGCAGCTAAGACCTCTCCGAAAGTTTCTTGCAGAGCTCACCAATATGCAGCCTACATTGGTCTCAATGCTTTCTATAACTGATCTTAAGAAAAAGAACAGAAGATATTTCACAAAATAGTCAGTAGCCCATTGCATTAGTGTATTTACAAATGTAAATTCTTAGCACTTAATATTTCCTGCTATGCATCTTATCAGACAGCAATGTACTAAGGTCCTGAACCAGTGACATGGAGCAGCAAAGACAGAGACTTGATCTGGGGAAACTGCTCTGTTCCCAGGCCCTGGACTAATGGGGGTGGGAGTCTGTAACAAGCACTTTGCTTGGGGGAAAGAACAAGAGGCATTACGAAGCAGATGCTCTCAATCTCTAAAAGAAAGCTGCCATAATCAGTATACAGCATTCTCTCAGTCAATCCAAGGCTTTACAGGGGGTGGGGGGGAAGCTCAACGAAGTTCTTTTACCTCAGTGTATAAAAGTAAAAGGATTGTCAAACTGGATAGGCAGGAGTCTATCACACTAATATTTATTATTCAAGTTTAAAGTAAAGCTTTGTTTAGGTTTTAATGAAAGCAAGAGAATTTTAACAACAGAAGTACTGTTCTTTTTCTCTCCCTTTCCACATTCAGTTCCTCTGCCCCTGCACCTGCTTCCAGTTTTGGCTTCTTGGCAGTGACACTTAAAGAGACATCAGCTGGCAGTGGCAAACTGTTAAAAGCTTCCCTGCAATGCAGCTTTGCAAATGCCAGCCATTTATTCCCTGGTGCATGCCAGCTTAACACAAGGTTTCTTTTCCTCTCGCTTCTCTGCTCTCAGGTTTCAGTTCCAAACAACATTAAGCAGTCTGAGTCATGGCCTAGCTGTGTGAGTATCCATTAAATGTGGTCACTGCTATCTGTTGTCGTAATATTTTGATCCAAAGGGTATTGCCTAGAATTTAAAGTATAGCACTGTTTCTTCTTTGCAGACATAGCTGTTGGACCACAAGTTTTGTTTTATTTTAACGTTTTGTCCTTTTAAACAGATGGTAGGATAGCTAAGCTGCTAGACCCTGGAATTATTTTGTTGACTTTGTATCTTTCCTCTTCTGCCCTTCCAAATCCATAATGCTGCACTGAAAAAAGAAATACAGAAAAAAAATGAAGACAAAGAAAGTGGTAAGCAGCTTAAGTATTCAACAGAAGCTCACTGTTTCCATGCTGCCGTTGAGATCACCGTTCACTCTGATCTCCTATGCCCCAGTGCAAATTCAGAGTTATTAGCAACATGATATCCATTAGACTGACTCCAGAATTCTATGTGTGGTAAGATAAAAGATTCTTCCCAACAGAACATCTTTCAATTTACTGCATCACTTCAGCTGAAAGTGAGAAAGAGCCACAGAGGTGCAAAAATTCCACAGTCTATTTTCTTTGGAAATTTCAAGTTTATCTTTAATCTGTGTTGTCTGAAGGTTCTTTTTAGGTCATCTGGGGAGATAGGAATGTGATTTTCATAGTTTGAACTACTAAAGCTTTTCCCTGTATCCCAAGAGCTTTCCACAGATGGCTCTGGGTGGGAAAGAGTTGTATCGGTGCTGTTAGGACAGATAGGCTACAAAAATAAAATTTCACTGCAGCGACATTTTGGCATGGGACAGAAACCAGAAGCCTTATGGACCTCTGTATCTCATATTCTCTTTCAATAAGACCTGAACCTATTCCCATATGTCAAAACATTGATATTGACTTTCACTAAGACTGGGAGTAGTCCTTCTGCAAAGGAGTTAGCACGAGCAGTGTAGCCTAATTTTCTGAGTCAATAAAAGGGGTGTTGCAGAAGAGACAATAAACCCATGAGGAATAAAATATTTCAGTGCTGAGAGGGAGGTTGGGGAGAAAATAAAAACCTCAGGTAGATAGGGCCAGTATGATCAGCAGCTGTATCACTCAGCCACATAAACATTTCTTTATTAAGCTATGAAAAAGCTTTAAAATATACAATGTGGTCAAAGAAAAGACACATTACTAGTCAAAGGAAAAATAAAGAAAATGCATCGTAACACCTATTTATTCATATTTGTGTTTGAGAAACTGTGAATTTCAAAGATTGAGACACCTAGCAGCCTTTAAACCAGTTATATTGAAAAATCTTGACATGTGTCTTTTTGTGTTTTAACTCTGGATGCTAATATTCATGTGCCCACTGCAATATTTTAAGATATTTTCTTCCTATTTTATGTAAAAATCAGTCATTAAGCTTGAAGGGTTTGGGTTATACTATCAGGATGAAGGTCCATGAACATAACAGCCAGCTTGCAGGCAAATAAGCCATTGAGCTTTGGTTAAGTATATTCACAGTGGAAACAAACATGGTCCTTGAATCAATGTAAGTGCTCTCTGCTGCCCAGAGCAGAGGCACAGAGTGATTTGATGTGAATTCATCCTCTGAAGGATCAATTGCCTCAGAGTAGAAGAAAAAAAGGAAATAGAACTGATTGGGAAAAAAGTCTTTTATATGAAGCCTGACCAACACAGAATGAGGAAAAAAAAAAATCAAATGTAATCAGCTTTTATTATGAGGTGAAAAATATTTGAAGGTGTGATGAGACAGCTACCTTCTGCTTGATTTCTTCATATTCAGAGGGGAAAAAAAAAATCTATCTTTTCTATGAACAAGAAAGATATCTCGTTTCATACCACTGAACAACCGTCTAACCTGATTTTTGGCCAAGTGTTTGGACCACAAGAACAGAGAGGTAGAATGAGATCAGTAAGTACATTTCTGCTTGCAGCTTTGAATTTGAACGCAAATCCATGGTCCATTTACCCTAAGATTACAAGACGACTCATACAAAGGATGCAGAAAACAAATATTGACAATCATATGATTTTTTTTAGCTAAAAAAAGATGAAGAAGAAGGATTCTAGTGCTGTTTTCAGTTACATGTGTTTCAGAGATCTAACTGCTCCAAAATAGCGCAATAGTAAGTGTGACATACTCTTGGTTTTGGAAAGCTTATTTTGTAAGGTAGATGAAGCAGATAGTTTTCTTGCTGCCTCTGAAAAACAGGAATAGATTTTATAACGAAGTATGTGCTTGGCTCTAGTTTGACTTTTTTTCCAGAAGAGCTTGGTCCTATCCTAGAGAAACCCCAATCAGAGTTTCCTGAACAACAGATAGCTTTGGAAACTCAGAGGCATCACTGAAAAC
The DNA here is from genome assembly GCF_026979565.1 of Vidua chalybeata. Classification (NCBI taxonomy): domain Eukaryota; kingdom Metazoa; phylum Chordata; class Aves; order Passeriformes; family Viduidae; genus Vidua; species Vidua chalybeata. The sequence goes on along the minus strand of NC_071570.1, from coordinate 19,382,692 downwards.
CTAAAGATCTGACGGAATTATTTTGATATATTGTATCTATTCCATCTCTGAACAGCTTCAAATATGGAATAGAAATGAAAAGCCTCTGAGCCTCCATAAACAGATGACTGAAAAGAATTTCTGCAGTCCCCATGTAGACTACATTCCCCCAGATTCACACTATTTTAATCTCTTCAGCCCGTGTCTATAGTAGGGTTTACATTCCTGACTACTTCTGATGTCACAGTGCAAGAATGGCCAAGTGGGCTATGAGGCCCACCGCTGAATTCACATCTATCTGCAATTCCTCTGGTGAGGTGAAGAAATCAAGGTCTTCAATGACAATTTTAACAGCGATATACCTTTTAAGAGCAGTACATGACATGCTTGCAGGCCTTAACTCTTAACACAATCAAAATATCAAAATGCAGCAGTTTGGCTATACCTGTTCTTATTTTCTTTTTCAATTAGAAATAAAGCAACACGTTATGAAATTTCCCCCTTATAATTGCTGACTATACAATCAGTCACAGTGAAATCTCAGTATAAAATAGCTGTTGTAGGTGTAGGCCTGAAAAGATGATGTCTTCTATCTAGTCTAGAGTAATCTAGATCCTTTTATAGGAGCAAAGAAGAATACAGGTAAAGGTAAAATCATCTTGGGTAGATAGAATGCATAAATTTTGTATGTCAGCTAATCTTAATGGAACTAACCACAATTTGCCTGACAAAATTCCCTAGACTTGAAAAGTTAAAAAAGAGGAAGCAGTCAGTTAAGGTTCTACTACCTATGGTAGGCTAAAGAATGGAAAAATCCCCAAAGAAATACCAAATTATTCATAAATTTTAGACACTACAGAGGAAAAATCCACAGAAAAATGCCATGGCAATGTAATGTTATCTGTTCTTCAGATTTGGGTTTCATATTCTATGTATGGGGTGTAGAATTATTTAACAGAAAAACAAAAATCAGGCAAATGTATATTAATAATTGATGTATACGTACAAATTCTTGGCAAAAAGTTTTATTGGCAAAAGACTTTAAAGACTTAAAAAAACCAATCTTCTCTCTTTTGTTACTGATGGTATTACTGCATAGGATGAGACAGTTATCAAGGGCTTCCCATTTATTCATTTCAGTTAACATATAAAAATTTAAAATCAAATTTATTCTGATGGGTTTGGATGTAATGACAACTTTGGAAGACATGTTGAATCTTTAATCCTCAGTGGTTACATTTAGTGGAAGAAAAAGAGGAGCTTGTACAAGTGTACCTTCCAGAGTAACACTGAGTTCCTGAAATGCTTTGCAAGACAGAGAATCTGTAATAACAGCTAGAATTACTAGATAATAGCACTTTATATCTAAAAGGCAGCATGCAAGAAGAGTAGCATTTAAAAGAATCATAGTATATAAAATTAATCTTAATTTTTCACTGTTCAAAACCACATGCCTTCATGCAGGTAAAGATTAAAATATATGGAAGGGCAATGAAGGCACAAATGACCTCTTGGACAAGCAGTATCAAGATGAGACATTACTAAAACTTAAAACCAGATATGTAACACTACAATATTTTGTAAAATTAAACACTGTTTGTAAAACAAAATTTTTCAAACAAGGAAAGAAAGTTTAATCAAGATAGAATTTTCATCAGTTTTTAGATGCTCAGTGAAGTTGTTTAACCTTTAAGTATTATGTACATTTCAGTGAAAATCAAACAAATCAGGTGTTTTACAATTTTTTAATCAAATTACAACATAAATTGCAATTTTTCAAGTAAAAACCACTGTGCTTTGAATTCATATGTTGTGTTATTCACTTCTCTTTAAATGGAAGGCAGGGTTAACTGGGCACTGCTAAACAGCTGGCATATTTCAGCCCAGAGGTGGTTACACTTCAGAACAGGCTTAAAAGTAAAACAGGATGGTTTCTGCAATGTTTATTTTTTAAATAGGGCTTTTAAGAAGGCTCATGAGACTATTCATATAATAGTGGGTTTCCTTTCCAGGGACCTAGGTGGTTACCTTAAATGGGTACTAAATTGCCCAGATAGTCTGGCAATATATACCACTAGTATTTGCACTCATTCAGAGCATGTTGATTAATCACATGCCAAATTTTCAAGCAAAAACATATTGATTTAATTCTAAACATATTTATAGTATTTAATTTGCATGTGCATTCCATCTACATTGATAACTACCCCACATTTACACAGTCCTTCATCTTGAAGAGCCTTGAAGCAATTTACAGCTCCAGAACACGCTGATCTAAGACAAGACACACAAACAGATCTTCCCTTTTCCACATGCAGTTGAGGAGGGGGAAGGGTATAAGCCAGCTGTAGAGCATTGGATTTCGTCCCTGAGATTCTGAAGAACCCTGTACACTAGATATGATGGCCATGCATGGGGGGAGCATAATGAGAACCCACATTCCTTTCCTACAATATCAGCAAGGAATTCACAGTAGTTCAGGCTGGCTGGGGCCCCAGAGGCAGCCCTGGCCTGTTTTTTACTGTATGTCTTTTTTCCCCTTCCACTCAGACCTACTTTCACACTTGTGCTGCAAACCTGAAGGGCAGACCAGACCATTCTTGTTCAAACTGCCTCTAGCGTGGTGCAGCACATCCACCAACTATACTTCTCTCTAGCAAGAGAGGTAGGGCCACCTAAGAGACCTGGCCATTTTCAGCCTCTTATTCTTCCTGGGAGGAAATCTAGGGATATGAAAAGCAGGTCAAACAGCTTTCAGTAGTTCCTTGCAAGACACCCTGCTTACATACCTGTTCATGTTGGATAAATGAAAAAAATAATGAAAAAAATAATGAAAACACAAAGCCTATATCTGGCATTTTTAAAATGGCCTCTATAAAGACTTTCATGGTTGGTTTCTCAAGGCATTTTTCATTCCCTTTGTTTTTTACTTCTCTGGGAAGTACCAGAGGATGCCAAATGATAACACCATACATGCTTATGCAGTAGTTAAAAAAACAAATGTGTCACCTTTTTTTTTTTTTTTTTTTTCCCCTGGGCTACCAGGATAATCTCTCTTTATTAATTGTTTCATATGGATTTCTGAAATGTTGCATTTCTGTGTTAGGCATGGACAACTCTGTGTCTTACTCTTTAAAATTTGACTTTCAAGGACAGTTGAAAAACTTCAGCTTCAGTTCAGCAAGCAATCTATCATTTTTTTCAGGTAATGAAAACAATCTAGTACTCACTGACCAAATGCTTCTTCAATCAAAATCTCTTTTTCTCTCTGAAAGTGGGTTGTTTTTCTGTGTTTATTACAATAATAAATACAATATTTTGAAAGGAAAGCAAACAAGTAAATAAAAAAGTAATGCTGGTAAATAAACAAAAACTAATTTCCACCTATAAAACTCCTGTAACTTTGGAGTGACTACCTTACTATGAGCAGAGGCTTACAAAGCATCAGACTGGAATGCAGCTTAGAAGCTGGTATTTTCAGCTCTTTTGATATGATCCTAGAAATATCTACTTTGTTTATACCAGATAATGGCTCCAATTCTACAAATCTTGGGGTCTTTTACCTGATTAATGGCTATTGATAAATAAAATGCGAATATCTTTCAGTTCATGTTCCCAGCACTGGCTGGATCATGCTACAGAATTCTGCATGCTCAGGAGACCTGTTAGCTAGAGATAGTACCGTCTCTCAGCAAGAGGAGTGTCACTGTTCTTTGAATGTTTTGCTTAGGGTAAATTTGGCAGGTCAAGGTGGGTCTCAGAAACTTGTAGATGAGAAAAGTAAATACAGTAGATGGAAGCCAGCCATAGGAAGCAAGAAGGGTAATTTCTCCATGAATTCTCCTTTATTTCCCTTGCTTTGTTATCTCAATTGGATTATTTTTCCCTTCATTGCATGTAATCATGGCGTGCACATTGGTTTGTCTCTTGCATACACTCCTTACCAGTGAAATTTTGGTTTTAGAGAGAGAAAAGTAAAACAGTTGACTTTATTTCCTGAATGTGTAAAGACTGATTAAAAATCCACTGACAACAAGAGAAGAATTTTCACTGTCTTAAGCTGGCTCTGGAAAGGACAAAATACAATCTTTTGAATAGTCAGTTCAAGTTTGCCATCACACCCAGGATCATATACTCTATTCACTCATGGCTTCGTTAGAATTGTCTGTTTAGAATACAGTTCAGCGTAGGATGTCACTGCAACAAAGCACAATAGAGGGCATTAAAGTACCCACTGTTGAAAAAATGTGCCTGTGTGAGATTCCCCAGGTTTCTGACTGAAGAACTGAGGCATTACTCACTGAGTTTATCTGGAATGGGGCACATGCAATCTCTTTCAGAGTTGTCATTCCAAATGTTACTGACATGAACTCTAAGCTCAGAATTGGAATTACCTGATGAGCAATAGCTGTATTTTACATTTACAGTGGTTTTAGATTATCCATAAAGTGCTTTTTCTATAAACATGCCATTGACACAGCAAAGCAGTTTATCCAGAAGAAAAGCTAGGGTTAACCTTAAAATGAAACAAAGGCAAGGAAAGGGAAACCACAAATACAGGACCTGAACAAGCCATTACCTTTTATAAATGTGGGTAAACTTCCACAAAAATTACTGATATACAAGCAGCAGAAACTTGGCTTTTTTAGCCTCATCTTACAAATAGATTGGGTAACTATTTACAGAGATGTAACTGGTCATGAGAACAACTGAATTTCATAATATTTAAGTAATCCACACTCTAATTGTAAGGTCATTATCACTGTAGCAGAAGAAAGTTCTCTTGCATACTTCTCTACTTACATGAAACTCCAGGCATGGGAAAAAAAAACAACTGGATGCAGTGCAGTAAAGAGAACAGCAAAGTGTTCTTTTCCCTGGCAGGCTGGTAAATACTCCTGGTATCTGCTGTATCCAAGAATGAGAGAGTGGCTGAAGTCCCTGACCATTCCAATCTCCACTTCTCCCTCCTCTTTCACCACTTACAGTGTGGTTGCTAATTTTATTACTTTGCAACTTTGGTTGCAGGTGCTTGCTAATTTTTTTACTTTGAAGACTTCAAACTTTTTTTTTCATTTAATTTATCAAACACCTAGTTGGTGGGTGCCTTCATTCTTTCCATGACAAGACACACATGCAAAGTGGAGAAATCACAGCCAAACTCTGGCATATGCAGAAACAATGAGTCACACATGTATTCTCTACCTTTTAATATACACACATTTTTAATTTTATTGAATCTGTTTGTATGTACATTGGATATTGCTGTATGCATACAAGCAGTCATTTTAGATGTAGAGAAAGATTATGTGAAAAATTACTGAAAGAAATATTAAAAGGATAGTGGGGAGAAAAAGGACAAGGGGAAGAGAAGAGAAAAGAGAAAGCCTTGAAGAAAATGGGGGGATGTCCAGGAGACATGAGGAAAGGACAGTATCTCTGCATTGAGCTGACTACTTCAATAGGAGAAGCTGGAGAAATGCCATGGCATCCCAGAGCAACACATTTGTCTTGAGGACCTCTTGGTTTTAAAGGTTTTCTTTTATTTTTCCCTTTACTCCCCCTTCCCACATCTATCTCCTTTGGATACTTTTAGCAATGGAGCAGGCATATAATGCCAATTTTCACACTATTCTTCAGCTTTTTCAAAAGGTAGGAATTTCTAAAAGATGGATCTTATGTGCAGGCACAAACACAAATACATCTACCCTTTCAGAGAGAAAGGAATAACTTCAGTTTCCAGCTTTACACACCCCAGTCACATCTCTGTGTCTTGTGCCTGAGCTCAGCCATTTCCATAGTTACTTTATTTAGATTCCACCACAGACATAATGAAATTCGGGACACTCAGTATGTAAAACCAAAATTACACTTCTTTTTTCTCTCCTAAAGGCACCTTGCTCAGGTTGTGCATCTTGTTTATGCACACCTTATTTCACAATAAGCAAGCACTGCTGCTGAGCTAAGCTGATGGAATATTGATTGTCTTTTCTCATCTCTCCCTCCTCCCTCTTCTGCCACATCCTTCTCTTCCTTTCCCCCTTCCCTTCTCTTTTACACTTTCCATAGGAAAAAAAGAAAACAAGGGAAAAAAGGCAACAGAAAAAAAAAAAGGAAAATAGGCCCTTGGGATTCCTTAAGTCTGTGTTGGCAGAACTCCTTGTTTGTGGTGCAGGTGTGCAGGAGACCTCCTCCATGTTGTCACCACAGCAACCTGTCTGTCTAATCTGCTGAATATAAAAAAGAAATAGACAGAGAAAAGCCGTCCACCCCCTTTTACTCCATCCATGAGCCCAACAGAAGGATATAGTTTCCAAGCATTCCTCATAATTCCCCAGCCATTGCCCAGGCAACAGCCACAAGGAGCTGGCAGGCCCTGTGGAGAGAAAGCAGTCCCTGTCTGGAATTCATTCCACCACCAGCACCGAACACCTCCCTCCCCCACCTCATGATTCTCTTTTCTTTGCCCGACACAAATGTTGCATGCACGTGCACACACAGACTTGCACATGCAGAGCTTAGACCCTTGCATGTCGCTGTAACAGGTCAGATCAGGAGCACATGCATTTCATCACCCTTGACTTCACGCGACCTCCTCTTCCCAGAATACACACAGGGAGAGGCCAACAGAATATTTCAAAGCTGTCATTGCCTGAATATTTATTCTAAAATGACCCCATGTCCCTTCTATTGTGTCTTTTTAAATGATTCACTGTTACCAATAACAAGGTAAATGTTAGATCTAACTTTGTAAAGTTCAGCCTCCCATAGGAAAAAAATCTAAGTTTTACTTTACGCAGTACTGTTGAGCTCACATGGCTCAGCAGCCAGATACTGTAGTGATAGATACTTCAGAAATGCCAGCTGTGAACTCAGCATAAGCATTTGGGAGAAGTTATAAAAAGAGGGGGTTGGAAACCTTTGAAGGTGTTTAAATCTCTAGGCACCTTTCAGATGGGCTGCTCTGCTAGAAGTGTGTTTGTTGTCTAGAGAAAGGATTGGTGAGAGAAAATTCCTTATCAAAGCTCATAGTTTAAAGAGCAGTCCCTCACAGTTTCAGTTATGACAGCTGTTTCTGGGATATGAAGAGGTTTTTCAGACTGTGGGCTCTCTATCCCCTGCATCCAGCAGTGAAAGCTCTCATTTGTCTTCCCACCATCATGTTGATGCAGCTGGGTTTGACGCTGCTTACCTCAGCACTTTTTTTTGTTAAAAGACAGAAGGCTTACTTGTGATCCCAGCCTTTTCCTATCATATGACACTCAGCTAGTGGTTTTGGTGACTTATTTACTGGCACTAACCCAGTAAAAACAAAAATGAACATTCACAACTAATAAATCCTTGAGCCCAGAGAGCTTCAGCTACATTAGTAGGATTACATCAATCTATCCAGACTGATACCAGTGTTCCCTGGGAACCTGAAATCTAGCAAGTACAGTAGGGGGGTGTGTATTTCATCCTCACTTGAGCTGGTCTTTGATAATGTAATGTACAGGTCAGTTAGGTGTACAGTGCTAAAAAGGGGTGTGCGCAAAAAAAAAAGAAGTTTCTTCTTCCCTCTTGCTTGTTGGATTAATTTGGACAATTCTAGTACACTAAATAGTATTGCAGTATAAACAGTCTGCAGAGCATAATAGCATCAACTCTGCCAGAGCTGGGGAGACTGGAAGAGAATTTCCCTCTTTCTCAGCTGCACTGAGGGACACCATTTTACTGCAGATGAAAGGTCAAAAATGTTTAGCTAATGCAAATCTGTGCTGTGCTGTACTGTGTACAGGCTGAGGTCAGTCCCCTCTGTAACATTATAGGAAGTAAAAGCATTCCTTCAGTGTGCTGATGATAACATTGTTTAGCATTGCATTCCTCTTTCTGATCACTGTAACTTCCTTACAGACCTGACGTATAATATTTCCATCAGTGACAAGGCTCTGCTCTCTAACCCTTTGACACTGCTCCGTTTAAAATCTTTCCACATTGCAGCTTAGTGGGGACAATGTTGAGCAATTGTGCTTACAGCAAAGAGTATTTCTATTAACTTGCTGGTATGATTCTTTGACAATACATTAAACATTTCAGAGTTTGGTAGTCTGGGATGTAGGACTCCCATCAGGCATGTGTTATTGTAAGACAAGGAGTTTATTTCATTTAATAAGAAAGCAACTACATGAAATGCATCAAACAGCCTAGCTTTTTTGCTCTCCAGCATGGTTTACTACTTCCTTCTTCATACCAAAATGACTAAGATTACTTTATGTGCTATTTGAGAACTGGTATGAAAGTGACCTGTTCTCCATGATTTTTTAAGACAAAGCAAAAGACCCACTTCTGCACAGAGGAACTCTTCCTTGTAGTCTTAACATCTGCCTAACAATGGACAAAATCTGAACATTAATGCTGCTGCCACAGAAAGGAAAACATATGTGTCTAGCAAAATGATGGGGAGAAGAAATGAGGGTGTGCTCTGTGCTCAACTGTGTCTTCTAGAAAGCTGTGTGGGAGGTATGTAGATGAGGTTTCACTGAAGGGGAAAGTAGTGGAAGTACTCTAGGTCTGGCATACACTCTTAATGAAAAATGTTTGATAAACCAAGCATTCTGCCACCCTATGACATCCACTTACCAGAGCAAAACATGAAACAGTTGAAAGAAGGTATGATGAAAAAAAAAATTTCTGCTGTTAAGCTTAGCAGTCAGGAGGCAGCAATTCAATGCCAGTGTTGCCATAGGTTCTGTGCATAACCCTGGTCATAACAAACTGCTTAATCTTGCATTGATTCCATTTCCCATCTGCAAAGTAGGAACAACTCTGTGTCAGACTTTTTTTTTTCTTTATTTTTGACCATAAATTTAGTCTTTTGTTTATTTGAATTTCAGGACAATGATTCCTGCTTATATGTCTACAACAGTGCCTTACAGATTGGAATTCTAACTTCCTATGTGATATTTACATAGGACAGATATTTCAAAATTTAAAATTAGGAAATTTGTGCAGCAGAAAATAGGCACTGTCCTGTAATTCAAAATACAGTACTTTGAGAAAGACAGCTTTCTGCCATATGGTACAGTTAAAACCTTAACAACTTGTGTGGTTTCCAGGAATCTGGAAAATTGCAGTAAAGGTATGAATTAAATTACTGCAAAAGCAGAACTCCAAAAATCTGAAGCAAATCCATAGTAAATTATTTAGGATTACTGCTTAACTAAGCTTTTTCTTAAACTTTCTTTTGTCTTAGTTTCACTCAACATTTCATCTGTCTTTGAGATTCAGCTTCCTGGAGGAAAATCAGAGGTGTGTATTCTTTTAAGCAAAGAAAGAATACTGATGTTTTAATAATCAAAGCAGTAGAAAGACGTGTTCTCATCTCTGGAAATGAGCTGTGTACAGGATGTTACCAGCATGCCACTACAATTAGGTCCTTGAAGCTGCATGTTCCCCAAAGGAGAGGTTTTTTTACTCTGGCGAGTACAGTCACTTCAAACAAGCAGTACAGTTGTCTAATGATAGAGAATGTTCTGGTAAAAGAATTGGGAAAAGAAACTAACACCAAGTTCTCTTTAACATTTACTGTGTAAATGTCAGCATATTTGCTGACCACCATGGACATCCCTCTATCTGAAAAAAAAAAAAAAAATCAGCTCTCATACATTCACTATCTGTTATTTAAGTGTCAATTTATAGCTCTACTTTTCTGGGTATAGCAGCCTTACACCTTACAAAGGAGAGTCCTCATTTTACCTGTATACTCCTTTATGATTCATGACATGAAAGACCACTGATTTGAAATCCTGCTTGCTTTTTATGAGATAAAGAAAATTATGGTTCCTATAACACTGGTAATACTCCATCCAGAAAAGCAGAAAATGTTATATTTTTCTATCACCCAGTATTCACTTGTTTTCTATTAGACTTCTATATAGATAAAAGTGGAGATGGGAAATAAACCTGTTTAACTGCCATGCCCTCATGAGTACTGCCCATAGGCTATAAGGTGAGGAGGGATCAATGTATTCATTCGTGCTGACCTCCAGCCCGAACACACACCATTATATTTCCCTAGAAGCCCTTGATTAATTGCACTAGGTCATGTGCTTGAGCTGAGAATAGAGGGTTATACAGAACAGTAACTTCTCCCTAAAACACCCATCTTCACAATCATTGTTCAATTGGAATACCAACTCTAATTCACATCAAACAGAAATTTATTCATAGAAAGGAAGGAAAGAAGCTTATAGTGCTGTGGCACTGAATATAGCCACAATAACTCTCATAAAGCACATCTGCCTTTCAACATTTCTTTGGAAGCAGTCCTTCAGTTTTATGAATGTTTTGTTCTCCTGTTTTTTGCTCTACTCTGCTAGAAGACAGTCTTCTTGACTTTTTGTCTTTTCTTAATGTCTTGACTGTAGATTTAGTTGAGGATCTGGATGCAGTATTTCCTAAGTATGGGATCTAATCAAGAGAGGCTTCACACAAGTACAAGTTCAATGATGCATCAGAGACCCAAATGAACCCTGTAAACCTTTCCATCTATAATATCTTTCTTGGACTTAATCAGACCAGAAGGAAACTGCTTTATGGTGAACTTTGGAGGTAATTCCCTGCACTTGGAGAAATAGTTACAATATCCCTGGTCAGCAGAACTTAAGTGACAAAAATGAAATAGTAGTACATTAAACTTTTCTGGTCACCTCTTCATACATTATGCTGGGAAGAAATATGCTTTAGATCTAGGTGTACTAAAACCAGCAGTCATTGAATCACTGCACCTAAATAAACACTGACAGTGTACTCAAAGGAGAACTATAATTCTGCACCTGCAAGCACTGAAGGTCAATGAAATGTATGCATTGCCTGGAAACTTTGTTTTCTGCCAATCACAGAGAGACAGTGCTATATTTCTATCCTTAAGTGTTTCTTCAGAAAAAACATAGCTACAGACAAGAAGCATTTAGAGATACTGGCAAAATGGAAAATAGGAGCAGAATTAAACAAAAGAAAAGCTCCCAAACACTATTAATTTATATACACAAACTCCCAAATAATTTCTTAACAAATGAAAATTATATACATAAGAGTCAGGATGCAAAATACATATTAATGCATGGCTATTAACCATATAAACAACCAAATACTGACATAGGTAGTTCCTTAAAAGAAACTCCTTGTCCAGTATACAGAGTACAAATAGCATTTGTTTAATTTGCTATGGAAATTTCTTTCTCATGTTAAATAAATAGAATATATAAAGAACTCAATGCTGAGCTCTTTTTCATTTATTTTTTACTATTAAGTCTACAGAGATGGGATGCTGCAATTACAGAGATAAAATCCTTTAGCTAATATCTAAGCAATAAGGAAGTGCTCCCTAACATCTGTCCCACAGCAATCCTCTGTTAAGATGTACCTGCAATACATTTCTCAGTTACCTTTTGCTGTGGGATACATGTGTCTAGTTAAGGAATGATTCAGACTTAAGGGGGAATCATATGATCTCTGTCCACAGCCAAAGAATTCCTGTGCAGTCTTTGATATTTTTCCCGATCTCTTTGAATACCACCTGTCTATTTGCACCAAGGGGGATAATAGACTTGCACCTTGACTCCATCTTTCTTTGTTAGACTATAGTACCATCAGGAAGTTAATTTTGGATGGGTAATAAAAGAGGGCCCTGATCTTAATCAGGGCTTCAAGATAAAGGAGTAGCTCATATTATCAGTAGCATTGTTATTACTAGTATGACTACATGGTTGGTTAGCTGGACACCACCGAACCATTACCTTGTCTGTGGATACAAGTACTTCTCCTCCCCACAACAATCTCTCTGACTTTATTAGAAGAGGATTTAAGCTCTTACAACCCTGTCCATATCAATGAGATGTCAAAGATCAATATGAGTCAAAGGCTGGCAGATATGTGAAGCTTGTTTGATGTTCACCAAGAAATACAGTAAAAAGAATTGTAGGCAATCCCTAAAAAGCTTCCTCAGACTTTTAACAGAAAATACAGGTGTACACTGAGCTACACTTCCTTTCAAAAGCTGCATTAAATATGTAACCATATATTTTACCACTTCTTTTTCTTGCCAGTCTCACCAAAGGAGATGAAATTGATTGTAGAACTTGGAAGTTATGTTTTTGAACATGATCCATGAGAGTCACTGTGGATTTTCCACAGGAGTAGATAAATATTAGTAAAAAAAATCCTAGGTTAACAAGATGGTGCAGAGATAGTATTCCATTCAACCTCCTATGTGAGAATTGGTGTAGAGGAAAAACCTGTATGGATAATGGACAACATAAGGTATCCCATGTACTAGCCCTGAGGTCTAATCCTATGACATCGAGAGAAAGGTTGGATTTTGGACCTGTCTCTCAAAGGATTTGAAAAGTAGAGAGCATAGTAGTAACTAGATTTAGGTCTGAACAACCCCATTATCCATCTCAGGAGACAACAGAGAGAAGCTGGGAGAAGGATACTGAAATCTTACTTCATCAATGCAAAAGGAAATCTTTCTTACACAAAATTTTGCAATAGTTTATAAAAGTAGTCAATATCAGTAGTGTACGGCTGCCATAGACCCAAGGTTAGCTAGTGTTTAGAGCTAAAAGATAAAGTCAAGACTATGAGCTTTATCATAAAAAAACTCAAAAAAATCTGACTTTTTCTCATGAAATGTAATATAATTCTCTGGTTTACATCCTTCTGTCACCAAAAACACTTGCTAAGGCACTCTAAATCTGTTGTTTTCAAAGTGTAATTCTTCATCAAAAGAAGTTAGGAAAAGGCACTGTGAGGACATTTTGTGCAGCATTAGAGTACAACTACTAAATATTAAACTATACCCCTAAATAATTAGGTCAAGACATAGTCTTAAAGACTTTTGTCTTTCCTAACCATCATCCCATGCAGTGAGTATGTGAAAAAAGTGGACATACACAAGATATAAGTTTTCCAAAATTAAGCAATCCAGTGCAGTTGGATCACTGACTGATCAGTTTTTGGTATATCTTTTCAGCAATGAAAAAGTGCAATACGTCTTAAAGGGCTAAATTATTCTTCCTAATGCCCTCATACCTACCGTAATGGAGTATGCTCTCTTGGTTTTCACTACTAATAACTATGTGAAGTTAGTGGCACGTGTATTGACCTATCATTCATTGTCATTGCAAATATCCTGCAACAGATCTGCTAAAGGGATTGGTCTTCGATTGTAGTTCCTGTTGTATTTGAACAGCGGCAATAACTAATCTAATCTTTCTGTAACTAGAAATGGTAAGAAATATGAGAGGGGTACTGTAGCTCTATCTGTAGTCAGAACTCAGTTTCAATGTAAATGTCACTCCAAAACATCAGCAGAATTTAGACAGCATAGCTTACCTTGTTTTCAACAGTTGCATCCTGGAATCCTTGTAACATCTTGTCCACTAACAGGAGTTACTAGACATGTTTCACTAGACATGAAAAGTTGTTTCCTTCTATTCACATATTGTCTTCTCAAAACCAGTAAAATGTCTTTTGATTCAGAAAGACAAGCTAAGTCATTAAATCTGTCACTTGTCTCAAATTTCCAAAGTGTATGTTCAACTAGTCTTCATTAAAAATAAACAAGGATACATACACATTTAAACCCTCATTTAGCTAGCAATTGCAATCATTAAAGCAAAACCACAACAGATCCAAAATGTATGTCGTTCAGTTCCTCTGTATAATGAAAATTTTATTAGCAAAAGCATTTGATCCTGTGTTCACAGCAGTTGCACTGTGGAATGGCATATAGTTCTCTCTATTGTGAACGGAATATATAATTCAAAGCTGGGTTCTCAGAGAGAAAGTCTTTCTGTCTTGACCAGGGAAAGCAGATTTGTGCTATTCATTATAAATGGTAGGTGAAAACCTTACTGAGTTGTACTGATTAGAGGATCAAACCAAATAAGGGAGACCAAGCAAGTACTTGAATTCAGATTAATAGATAAGGGTATTAAAGTTTCACAGTTTTTCAAATATATGAGCCCAATCTGTAACAGAACATCCAAAACATTATCTGGAGATGACCAGACCCAAAAACTGATGCAATTTCTGAGTGCAAACCTCAAAAACAATGTTCTCTCTTGTCCAGGCTTGGTGTGGAACATTTAATTTGAAAATATTTTTCTTGAATTTGTTATGAGTGTGGTCTTTTTGCTATCATGCAAATGGAGTTTGTGCTCATAGCCAAGATAAAAAAAAACTTGTGGTAAGTTTTCTCTTTGTTACTTTTCTTGCTCCTAGGTCTCTTTATTTTCTTTGTGCTGAGTTATGCTTCTCATCCATCAAGAGAAGCAGCACTAAAATAATACATTTTCTAAAAGAAATCAGATAAAATAATAGAACATTCTCTACTGAATAAAATATACTCAACCAACACCAACAGGAGTGTTCATTAATTAGATGCAAATGTGCATAGTAGTAAATTAAAGCAGAAAAAGATAGGGAGAGAAAAATTAAATAATCTCATCTACACTTTTTAATTTAATATTCTATACAAACAGAAAGAGATGTTCCATAGGCAAGTTTATACACTTATGATTTGTTTGATAGACTTTCTTAAATTATTACTGTACAATTATCTTTTTCTCTCATGTAAGTAACAGCATAAGAAATGGAAAAAGAAAATATTGCTGTGATCTTACTGTTCCTTTAAAACAATTTACAAGTGAAACATGTAAATTGGAACATGTAATTGGAACATGTTTTATTCCCAAAAGGTTTCTACTGCAACTCAGTAGTCCATCTTCATCATGTGCCCCTGAGAATTGTTCTTCTAAAAATTATAGTAGTGGAGTAGTAACATTTCCCATGCTGAACAATTCATAGCCCATCCTTCTGAGAGTATGACAACCTTTGGAAGGAGGCTAAGTTTGCTAAACTTAAAGTTAGTATTTGTCAGGTTCTACAGGACTGCTGTTTGGCAAGCAGAGTACAGTAAAAAAGTGGCATTATTTTTGATCATATTTAAAAATATAATTCCCTGAAGATTAAAGGATGATGTGGGGAATGAGGCCCTGAATTAGAACTTCCCTTTTTGCAGAAGACACAGTTTCTAAGAATGAGTACTGTTTAATTAGTGTGGCAGTAGCCCCTGTTTTAATTCTGGTTTTTCAGCTGTTTGCAACTTCCTGTGCTAGAATTGTGACTGGTAAAAACCCACAAAAACCAAAACCAAAACAAACAAACAAATGCAAACCAAACCAAACAAACAAACTAAAACCAAATCCAAATGGACTCAAAGAAAAGGAAATGGGAATTTTTCTTTCTTCTTATGCATCTATTCACTTGCAGAGCATGGGAATTTAAAAAGTCCTTCATTTACAATAAGCTATACTTAGCAACAACTAAAAAAATCAGTGTATTATCAACACTGTTCCCATACCAAATCCAAAACATTGCACCAACTACTAAGAACATTAACTCTATCCCAGCTGAAAATGATCTTTTCAAGACACGCTCTTAAGGGTTATCCCACAGGGGAGTAAGATGTTTAGCTATTATTATTTGAATAGCTTTCAGGTCCACTGATGTACCGAGGTTAACAAGACAGTTCAACTAAAAATAGCCTTAAATAAAAAGAGTGGAGCTGTGGAATCCTGTATTTTAAAAAAAGATGAAGTGTCAAGAACTGGCTTGCACTGTGAAAGTCTAAGACATCAAAAGTTAAGGCTAGAGCTATGTCAATTCAAACTATCATGAAGGATAAATAAAAGCACAATAGGACAAAGTAACAACATTAGCTTTGATTTTCTGGCTTTAGCCTAGGGCTCATAAACAGAATAACTATTAACGTTGTGGAACAGAAAGGAATGTGTATATATTAGTATTCACTTTATACTTCATATTCACATATAGTTCACATAGTAGCAAACAACTAAAAAAAATCTGTGTAAGAAAAAAAAACTGCTTTAGTCTCCCTTAGTCCCATTAGTGTCCCTTATTCTGTGAAGCCCAAATACAGAGTTATAAACTGGACAGATGACCATTTTGAAGTCCACATAACTGCTATCTAAGTCAATGTTACATTGTGCTCCAGTTGGAAGGGAGACTTACATGTGCATCTACATATTTTCAGAGCAGAAGTTCTCAGTGGGTTCCAACTCTTCATTGCACAGACAACAAGCATAGTCTCAAAATAAATGTACACTAGATCAAAGTTCTCAGGAGTAGTTCAGACTCACTCACTTCCACTAGAATATGGTCTTTCATAAAAGCTTACATCCTCACTATCTATATATAATATATATACTGTATTATGCTCACCTAGAAAACTGAAGAAAACTTATCCTCTCAGAAAGCTAAAAACAGTTCTCCCACACTTATGTTTGGTATGGTTTCTGTTATTTGTTAAATATGCTGTCATTAAGGTTTTGGGAAAATATCCCTGACATGACAAAGAAAAGAAAAAAATGTAAGACATAGCTGTTTGCAGAGCATCTTAGCTGCAGAAACATGAAAGTTGACATTAGTTCTTCCGTGGCAGTTACTTTCCATGTTAAAGATTGTTCTACCCCAATCTTTTTCCTCTGCTTCATTTAACCACATCACAAAGCTTCCTGTTCAAGGGCCATCCAATCTTGTATTCTATTGTTAGCCCCCACACACTGCTCCCCAGCTTGGATCAAAGCCTTTCTTTCAGCCACACAGGTGTAACTTTGCCCACTCCACACTCAGCTCCCAGTAGCCTAACTCAGTCCTGCTCCTGGGATATTTGTAGAGGGCTCCCTTCCAGAGTACACAACTCCTGCTCTTCTCTACCAGTTACCTCTCCTTTTCCTATCCTCGAGGGATTTCAGATCCCTCTACCACTAATACTTGCACAAGGAGTTATCACAGAATCCAGGATGGAGCTCAGAAGTCTCCTGTAACTGTGTACAGATGGGAAGAAACAAGAGCAAGAAAAGTGATAAGCCATGGGACTGGCTCTTACTCCATTTTATTCAACTATGGATTAAGAATATTTCCACTAAAATCACTCAATACTTATCTCATACCATACTGATTTTTTGGAGTGGTCATTCTCTTGCTTCTTCACTCCTGTATAGTGTGTATAACTGAATGTTCTTGCAGGCTGCATCAGACATTGTTCAGAAAGTAGTTTTCTCTCCCTGAAAGCTTTCTGTTGTTACTATTATTAACACTCTTCTTCTCTTGATCATATTAAAAAAATGGCTCTCTCCTGGATGAAATGTATATTAATTTCCCTATGGAAGATAAGAAAAAGGCAGCTAAGGGATTATTTGTCACAGTAGACTAAGGCATAAGTATCAACTGACTAATCTTTTAGACAGCTCTTATTATTTTTATTCTTTCCTTTTCTAAGTTATTTGGTCATACAAGTACTCAGCTAAAATTCCTTCCAGACTGAAGTACATACAGTTTACAGCATGAAAACTGTAATGCATGAGCATTGTTTGTACAGTATATACAATTTACAGCATGAAAAATAGTGCAAAACAACAAAAACATTATTTCATTTCTTCCAACAAACTGTTCGCTTCATCCTCTACAATGTGATTGATAAAATCTGTTTCTTCTACCTTATGAATCTACTCATCCCCACAATTTGTGATCCCTCTGATTCCAACAATATTTCTCTAAATTCCTTACTACAGTCAAAATGCAAAGCCTAACACCACAGCTGTTTGAGAAACTTTATAGGATTTCTTCAAATAGATGCATGTTATAAGGACATTAATGTTTCAACAATGAATATGAGGATATAATAAACCTTATTTATAGAATAAACACTACATTGATTATAAAGCATTAAAAAAATGCATGATTTGGTTTTGCTAGAATGTGATACTAAGTTGGCTATATGCACTGAATGGCCTTTATTATCAAGTGTGTAGTGCTTTTGTTATGAATTAATTGCATATGCAAAAAACATATTTTTTTCCTAGATCAGAATTCATCCAAATAAAATATTATTTTCAGCAGAACTCAGAAGATAATTTAATAAAAAATATTTTATTAGAGCAATTCCCCTTATGAATTTTCTTTTTTTTATCTTCTCTTTTTTTTTTTTTTTTAATTACATACTAGAGGCACCAGAGTTGTTGAAAGAGAACACTGAAAATCTTGGTGTATAAACAAACTAAATGGGCACTGTATTTTTCTACTCTGTTGTGTTTGGGTAAGAGTGATTTCATTGAACTCAAGCATTCATTAACAAACTCTTTCAAACAGAGAAAACGTGAGGAAAACTTAGCCTCTGCCTCTATGTACATTTAAGAATACATTAAGGTCAATTTTTCTGTGACACTTTCATACACAGTTTTCTCACCATCATCTAGATAATTCATTTTCCACAAGATGGTCACAGCTACCATCTGTAGCTATAGTACCCATTCATAAGCTTTTTTTACACTCCCCAATCCCAAAATTGTCCATTACATAAAGGTAAAAAATTTGAGCTATCTAAGATACCTGAGTGGATTCTAAATAGATTAGAAATCAATATGGTGCCCAGTGCCACAGATCTGAAGTTTTCTGTCTCAAATTCCTCATGATCTAGTAAAGGTTAAAGACTTGCCTAAGTGCACTCTTGTTAATTTAAAAGTGAGAACATTAGACCTGTACAGCCTAAGCTACATGTCCCAGCTCAAAAAGTATGCTTGCATTAGGAATGGAACCCAGCTCCTGCAAACTGCAGAAAAATATCTTATCTGACAGGATCATCCTTATCTATGCTCTGATTAAAGCAGAAGTATCTATATACAAACAAGTTTGTTCTGCTCTTAGGCACAGAATGTCTTCCATAGCCTTTCCTTCACATAAAAATACGTATACATATTTTAAGTTTTGAATAACTCTCAAGGCATGATATTCTACATGTAACTAGAACTAACAAGGATACAAGACCAGAGCAAGAGCACCTTTCAGTACTGCTTTGTCCATTTGGATGTCAGTCAAGAAGTCAACTTACACAAGCAGCAAATTCAAGTATATGCATATGAGACTCCTAGCTGCCCCTCCTGCCCCATCATCAGTGTAAGCAGTAGATTTCAACAAGCTTCTAAACTAGGCACATAAAATTAATTCATGGTTATTTATAAGGGGCTGAAGTCCCAGGCCTTCATTCTCAAGTCTGGAAGACAAAATTCAAGCCTGCCACGTACACTTCAGTATCTAAAACACAATGTCTTTTAGAAGCAGATTACTTACACGTGCAAGTTTTTCACAGTACAAGAAGTGAAGAACAATGTAGGAATTATAGAGCAGTTCACTTCCTATGACTAAACCATGAGAACAAATTTACAGGAGAGGCAGTAAGACATGCTGTCTCTCAGAACACATACACCATTTGTATTGCTCAGAAGGAATAAGTTTGTTTTCCAGAATACCAAAGAACATATTTCTTCTGTTTTGGGTAACTGTCTCAGACGCTGACATACATTTCCAAGGCTGCATCCATTTTTTTAAACATCTCACTTCTGAAATATTTTGTGAATTATATATAGAAAAAGAATTAGCATTTCTAAATACAGTGCTTCTGAAAACTATCTTACTGAAAACTGACCTTGGTATCATTAATTCTGGACAGGTGAATTTTTTCAGCTGCCTAGGTTTTATGAGGTTTGCTGTAGAGAAATAAATGCACAGATGAATTTTCAGTCAAAAACTCAGATTCTGCTTCTGTTTGACTTGGAGGATTATGCTTTTCTTCACAACATTAAAATCCCTCCCCTAACATTAAAATCTGCCTAGAACTAATACAGTGAAGACAAAGTTGGAACCCAACATAATAGAAAGAAGAATGGCAAACATATGGGACAGGTGAAAGACAGAATCTAGACTGCAACAATAAAATAGGAATCTTCCTTGAATTACAAGCAGTATTCCCTTAAGCTGTAATTTAGTTAAAGCTTACTGATAGGTAGAATCAGTACTACACTGGGGTTCAGGAGATGGCATTTGCTTAATATGGCTAGCAGAGAATTTTAAGAATAGTTTTGACATTCAGTGATATGCAAGAACTGATAGACAAATAGCTATTTTTGTCTCCAAATTTGTACATCTGTTTTAGCAAGCACTACATCTGGACTCTGTCCTGAAGAGAATCAATGCCGAAACCAAAAACCCAGAGCTCATTCTGGGAGTACAAGTATATAAGCACAAGGCAGTAGCGATGGTAATTTCCATCCAAGTGGATTTGCACGTGTCCTTCAATGGTTTCAAGTAATTATCCACTCATATTGGTAAAGTGTGTTGATGGAGCATCTCTAACATTGGCACAATTTTTAACTGGCATCCTTTTTTCAATGTAATGATGTCAAGAACCATTCAAAGACTTCATTTACTTGTTTATATCCACAGTCATTGGAGGAAAGCATCAGCTAAAGAGCAAGTACAATTGTTCCTGTATGCACAGAAGTATCATTGAAATCAACAAAGAAATGGGAACTGACATTCTCCCTGGAATGTCACAGAGGGTTTCTCTGGCCTCCATGTCATCTACTTGGAGTATTGTAAATACTCTATTTCCTTGATTACAGACCTTGTATATTATGCAGTTAGGTAAACATGGTGTCTATGGTTAACCTTAAGGAATGTATAATCAAATCCATGCAGTAGCCTATTTCCTTGCTAGTTGCTGAAACAGTAATTAGAACTAGAGGCAAAGTGCTCAGTTGCTGCAGGTCTTCCTCATCTGACCAAAAATGCAACACTGGTATGAGCATGTACATTTTAGCTAATTTCAAACAAGCTGCGGCCTTAAATGAAGTTTTTTTTCTGTTTTAGGGTTAAATCAAGAGACTGTTATAAAGTCAGATAGCTCCATAGCTCCATAACAACCTCACCTATCACAAAAAATCATAAATAAGATCATAGGCGTGAGTTCCACTGTCAGGCACAAGATATGCATAAATACACCCATCTTATTCAGAGCGCAGTCTGGATGGGATCATTCCTAGATGTTGATGCAATCAGGATTGAACACAAGATTATGTAAATCTGCAGAACAGCAGCAGCACCCTAGCTACTCATCCTTTTCTTGGTTTTCATTGTCTTGCTTTGTTCTGTGGTCTTTGCAAATTTTCAATGGTATGATTTCTCAGAAAAAAAAAAAACCAGATTGAACATTAGACAGGGTAGGAGGTATATTTACATTTTTAAAAAATTTCCATTTTAAGCTTTTTGTAGTGACTCTGAGAACAAAGTAGTCTTCTAACACAAAAGACTGAATTCTAAAACTTTTATGTCAGTATAGGCAAAGCTTGAAGAAAACAGCAAATACCACAATTCCTATTCTAAAGATCAGATATTATGGATTCAGAGGTCTATAAACAATAACAAACAAGTTTTATGTATGTTTTATATATTTAACGTAGAGCAAAGATGTGGCTTGTACTCTGCAGTTGTGAAAATTTCGTTTTCAGAGGTGAATTTTTACAACTGTTTTTCCCTTCCACTCCTGGCTACATAAATGCTTCCCACTCTCTATCACTCCTGTGTTATGTACAAGAAATTTGTGCAGTTAACTAATAAAAAAATAATCTTCTGATGATAGTTCTGAAATGGTACTGAACTATATTTTTGTCATGGTTTAAGAATGGTATTCCCAACTTAAGTATTCCCACTGGAAAGAAAGCCACAAACTTCTCCCTGCTCCCCTACCTCCCAACCTCCATTCCTGTGAAAGAGACAAAAGCAAAAGATCAAGAGTTGAGACAAGGAACAACTTACTGGAAACAGCAATGATACAAGAAAACAAACAGTAGCAACAACAATATTAATAACAGTGTACACAAGATGGCGATTCACATGCAAAAATACCCGCCACACCTGACCTGACAGCTGCTCAGCAACAAATAGCAGTGGATGGGCTCACCACAGCCCTATTTCCAGCAGCAAGAGTCACTCACTCCTGCCCTGGGAGGTAAGCTGGATGGCACGGAATAAGGACCGAAACAGGCCGACATGTCTCAAGGCTCCACCCCTCATGGCTACTGCCAAAAATTAACTCTGTCCTGGCTGAAACTGGGACAATTTCTCATCAAAGTCATATCTAGGATCTTCAACTATTACCAAAATAAGCTGAAATCAGAACTTTGTCCAAGTTCTATACTAACAGTATTCAGGATGTCCTTCCTCTAGCACATTAGCGCTGTCATACCTGTGGAGAATCACTGGTCCATCTATGCAACACTTAAAAAAAAAAAAAAAAAAGAATTCAAAACAAGCAAGTCCCAGCCAAAATACCATCAGCTGAGATTTTGCAAAATTTTGAAAAAAGTTCCCTTTTTCTCATCCCTTCATAGTCAATGAAGACTGACTCCAACAGACTTATTGCCTCACATTTTGTAAACTGAGAAGCAAAGAATGGTAGGAGAAAGAGAAGGGTTAAAAAAGAGGATACTTCTTTTTTTTTTGTTTTGCAGAAATGCAGAAAAAGCTTTTGCACCTCAGAAGTAAGTGACTTCTAGTTTAAAGAAAAATGTGTCATCTCCATCTGAGACCAGATACAGCCTGCACATGTGAGTGTCTTCCATTGCATTCTGCTGACAAAGGATTTGATAGATGCTGATATGAGTGTAACATCTACTGTTCTACAATAGAGTAGAAACCAGGAAAAGAAGATATAAAAAGAAAGTTGTTGTGCATCATTTTGCTATCTTATTCCAAATATTTATTATATAAATTTTATTAATCAAGGTATGAGGAGGCATAATTCAATATACAGAAAATATTTGTCATGGTTATGTGGGACCAGCAACTTGGGTTTTTGACATCTCATTCTGTTTAATAACATCTCAGAGCAGTGTTTTCCTTAGAGGAATATGGTATACAAGAGAAGAAACAAGCCAAGAACTCCCACAATGACCAAAATAGCTCAAATCACCTAGTTTTTTACCTTACTGTACTGTAGTACCTCTAGCTGCAAAACACAAGAGCATAAAGGCATATCCAGAATATTATGGAGGAAAAAGAGAAGGGTTTAGAAAAAAAAAAAAAAGGCAAAACTATGGAGAACAAAACATCTTACAATTCTGGCAAGCTTCCACATCTTACTTTTTTTTTCTACTCTAGAATCATGAGCAGATGTGAGCAAATGCTGTGTAAAAGATTGAGCTGCCACCTTAAATGGAAGAAAAAATGCAAAAACAACCTAGCAAGCAGCACTTGCAATACCAGTACTGTGAGAACAGTTTTGAGGAATTGAAAGGTTTGGATAAATTTCAGGAGAACTTCTTAAATTGCAAGTGCTTCTTTAACAAAATGTGGTCTACAAAACTTAAGCTACCCACCTCAAAATGTCCTTTTCTGTGCTGAAAAGCATTTAATAACAATACAATTAATAAGAGAGGAAAACTTGCAAAGTTAGCACTCTGCAGTTATTCTCAAAATAACTGACTCCCTATTGGTATCCATCCTCTGTCCAAAGAAAGTTTATAGATGAATCCAGAATAAATTTTGTACCATTGCTCATCTTGTAGAATAAGTGAATCTGCACAAGGAAAAGGGTCCATAATAGCGAGATTTTTTCAAGGAAATCACATTTAAGCTGTATCAATAGTTCAGAGAGTGGTAAAACGGGAGGAAAACAGATATATTCGCAGCAATTCAAACAGGAAGGCCCAATTCTTGGTCCCCTATAGAAAGGCCAATAGTTTAAAATAAGATCAAGAGAACTTAATTTAACTGCTACATTTAGTAATAAGCTCTGAGTTTCAAAATGCACTTCTGCTGACATACTAAATTAGTTTTCCTGCTCAGTACTGGATTTTCTCAATCTGGCACTTTTTTTATGGTATTCCTTTAATTTCTCCAGAGCTAGTTAAACCTAACATAACTTGAAGTTTTCAGGACAGAATAGAATATAAACATGGTTGCCTGTCTAAATGAAGCCTAAAGAACCAGGATATCTGGGGAAAGCGTGATACGTATATCTACAGAAGTGTTGCAAAATTTTTTAATTTTGCACTGACTGCTAGTTTATTTTTGATTCTCAGCTGCTCAAGAAATTTTGTTTGGAACTTTTCATGTTCCAGTCATGCAGCAGCAACGTTTCATGAAAAAATACTGAACTGAGAACAAACCTAAGTGCAGATCACCAATTCCTATAATTTGTAATAGCAAACCTTTCATTTTTTCAAAGTCTGCAGCTACCAGAATCAAGCATATACAAAAGGGAGTCTCTAACCTTTATAATTGAAGAAAGAAGCTGAAAATATGACAAGTATACTTTAACTCCTCAAAGACACCAAAACAAATTTTAAAGCCTCCAAGATAGGCTTATCATATGTTTTTTGGTGAATTCAGGTGGGTCTAGCGTCTGGGTTTTCTTAGTTTTATGTTGGCAGTACTACAAGTTTCTCATCATCTCCTGCAATTGCAGTAAGGAGAAAGCTCAGTAAAAGAAGCAATGACTTCTAAGCTGCTAAGCCCATATCAAGTCAAACACACCTGCACATATCTTCTCAA
Organism: Vidua chalybeata; assembly: GCF_026979565.1. Classification (NCBI taxonomy): domain Eukaryota; kingdom Metazoa; phylum Chordata; class Aves; order Passeriformes; family Viduidae; genus Vidua; species Vidua chalybeata. Next base: position 19,358,254 of record NC_071570.1, on the reverse strand, counting down.
TCAGTCTTGTCTCACGGCTAAGGGGAAGGGTTAGAAATACATCTTTACAACACAAATTGGCAACATGTCAGAGATGTCAAGTCTGCTCTGAGCATGCTCTCACAATTGTTAGGGATGCTAATTACCTGCAGCATGGTGCAGGCTGCCCAACAAGCAGGACTTTGGCTGGAGGCAGGCAGCACTGACACAAGTGGCTCTTGAGCCCTGCTCTCTTTACCAGGACAGAGGCAGTCACAGCAGCCGCTGTGAAAGTGAGGCTGGTCTGGCTGTGGTGCTTCAACAACCATGTTCACAAATGCCACCATAAAATTCCCAGGGATGGGCCTAACAATGCAATGAAGGATTTACTGACAGAATGCAGTTAAAATAACCTCTGAAGGATAGTTCAAGAAGCTTCACCACCAGAACATTTCCCATATCTAAACACTTTTGTAAACCTCCTTTTCTGATAAAAAGTCTGAAGAAGAAGGAAGATTTTCAGGAAGAACTACAAAAGTAATCAGAAAAATATATTTTCTTTTACAGATATTAAGTGTTTTTGGTTCTTCTGAATGTAACATTTCTCATCACAAGCAAGGGTTCACAAACCCTGAGATTAATATATTTGGGTATTTAGATTTTAGTCCCAGTCCAAAGTCACTTACTGACCTTCAACAAGGAGTGTTTTTACCAAAGATTTTAATCAATAAAATAGAAATAATTTACATAAAAGTAAGGAGTAGTTTTGCTAGTGTTAATAAAAAATTTGAGAATATAGAATAAACCAGATGGTATAAAAAGTGTAATTCTACAATCTAGTGTAACCTTTCTGTTAGATGATACAGGGAGAGTGAGAAAAAAAAACTTCTAGAGGTCTTCCTTGCAGAGGAGAAAATTACAAATAATTCAGCAAGGTTCCTGAGATAGCTCGTAATCACTAAGAATAAAAAATCAACACAAAATTTATAAAGTAGAGTGAAAATCAGCATTTGTTTTGGAAATTCCCTTGGTTATTCCTTCAGGTGCTTCCCAATTTGTAAAACCTAAAGTCTGGGAGTACTTTCTATCCTAGTTTGATGTCCATGAAAACAACATCTTAAATATCTTAAATGCCTCCATGCCACTGTACAATGCTATTAAATAAAAGATGTGTCTCTTCTACACATACAAAGTTAATGAGACAAAAAAGGACAAGCACAGAGAAAAGAGAAATATGCAAACAAATCTAATTAAATTTCTTGTTTTCCTTTGTTAGACATTGTCACACAAGGGTTATTTTTTATGGTTCTCAGCTATACCTCCAGTATCCCAAATAGCCAAATGTAGAGCAATTAATTCATTTTTTCAGCAGTAGAGAAAGAACTCTGGACTCTTTTTTCCTCAGGATAGTTAAAGGGAAATTTGTAGGCTAGAAGATCCTTTACCTGATCAAAAAAGGAGAGCTTGACAAAACATAAGAATAAAAAGAATAATAGGGTACAGCAGTGGCTGTCTTTTGAAAATGAGTCAGTGCAGAAAAAAAGCTGTTGTACACAGGGTCTGCACTCTCTGAATAGGTTCCAATATAATTTATGCTGCCACGTGATCCATCCTTATAATCAAGAGTAAAGAAATGGGAGTAGGGAAAAAATGAAAGGTTTTTAATATGGTGGGCGTTTTTAACAGAAAAAATAATCAAGCAGTCTACTGAAAATTGTAGCTTGTAAGGAGAGAACATTATTTTCCAAACAAGAAAAAAATTCTGAAAAAAAAATAGTGCATAGAGATATTTTTTTCCAGAAACTCTCACTTCATTATCCTCATTAAAAACACTAAAAATTGTAGAATAATCTTCAGCCATTGTAAATCTGTTTATTTCCAGCTGCAAACTGTATAGAAATGCACAGTTTTCAAAACTTGGAATTTATTAAAAAGTGGTTAACAGCAATGTGAATTTCAGCCAACTGAAAAGAAAAAGGGAGACTATTAAGCTAGAAAATATTGTTATTCCAACCTCTCAGCACCATAATTTCAATCTATTTACAGAAAGGAGATATGAACTAAAAAGAATTGGGCTGTGGTTTTCCTGTCAGCTATCCTAATCTGGAGAATAGAATTTTGTTGGGGAATAGAGATCTCTCATGATTTTCAAAAGGGGCTGAACATTTGCCTCCTTCCTAAACTTTATTTTTTTTTAGAGTGGGTGATAGAGGGGAAGAAGAGGGAGGAGAGAGAAAACAGGAAGTGGGGAGGGAGGAGATGTTTAGAGATTAGAATCACTTATCCTTTTGTTTAAATATACAGGGTGTGTGTATGTGTGTTTAAATATACAGCGCAAGTATATAGAGGGTACTCAGTTCATTAGGGCACAGGAATTATAAATCAGTATTACAGAGCCAAAACTGGTATGATATAAACATCCAGTTTGTCAGTCTCTTCTTGGAGCAGACTTTACATCAGAAATGTGTCAGTAAAGCTAACACATTATGAAGATCTGATTGTCTAAAATACTTATTAAATCCATTATTGTACCTGTTTCTGCAAAGTAATGGGAACCTTCCTTCCCACATAAATCCTCCCTTTTTTACCTCCTAGTTTCTGAAGCTTTACTCGAAAGCAGTATGGTTTCTTAAACTTATCCTAGTCCCATATTTGCTTAGAATACTATTTTTTCATTTCGGAGATAAGCCAATGCTGTAATTAATTATATGTGATACACAACAACTGCCTTAGATCTGTCTTCAAAAGCCAGGTGGAGTTTAAAACTAAGATCTAAGACTTCCTAAACTGCACATCTTCCCCAAAGACATTCACATGCATGCATGATTTTACTTAGTATGGTTAATATGCTGTGAACTCTAGACTCTGTCATAAATAAAAGTGAGAAAATGTAATTAATGTTAGTCTGGGAAGCATAACTTCAGCATTTTTTGGCCATGTGACTCAACTCATTAACTGGGGTTATGGAAGTTTTTGTAACCTATGTACATTCTTGTACATATCAGAAGGCATGCTTCCATTGTAATGTTTTCAATCAATTTTTACAGGAGAAACCACAAAATATTTCCAGCTGAAATTTCTCTGCTACATTTTTTCTTTCTTTTCCCTTGCCATGTCATACCTTTACTTTGTCAGGTTTTCTACTTCTTGTCTTAGAGCTGCTCTATTTCGCCTTCTTTTTATCTGGCATATTTTTGCTCTCAGCTTAACCTGTCTGTAAATTTCTCCCCCATTCTTCTAATATCCTTTCTATCCTAATCCTTACCTTCTACTTAGAACTAGTGAGGCTGTACTTAGAGTGTTCTTTTCAGTAATGGGCTTCCCAGTACAAGAGACATGAATACTATGGAGAAAGTCTAGCACAGGGGCCAGAAAGATGATCAATGAAGTGGAGCATCTGTCGTATGAGGAGGGGCTTGATAATTTACTACATTGCCCTTGGTTTCCTGTAGGTTCCTACGGCCTTTTTTCATAAGCTTTTTGTGTGATTTTATTTAAAGTCTGTCCCTCCTTAGAGGCCTGCATATAGCCCACTGCTAAAAACAGAGGGGTAAATCCACATATTTCTGACCCATTTGAATTCAGGAGTGTGAGCTCTAAACTTGAAATTATGAAACTGGTTAAATACAAAATCAAATTGAAAACATCTCAAGCATACATATCTCTTGATGGTTCAAGAGTTTAGTCAGGGTTTAGAAAAAAGGAATGGAAATCTAATCTGAAAGCATTTTAGGACTTGTATTTTGTAGAAACATAACCAGAAATTTTTGCCTTAGAGCCAAGGTAAGCGCAAGTGCAATCAGTATGCTTGGTATTGTATACAGTCGATGTGGTAAGAAGTACTTGGTACAAAGAGCAGGCTGTGATAGTGTTTTTTCCCTTTTAATCCCTTTACCCATGCACAGAATCATATACATTGGCTGTCTCTTCCATGCCATCCAGAGACTTTCATGTGTTTTGAGGGTTTAGGTGTCCCTGCTCTTCTGAGCTGGGGGCAGAACTCTGCAAGAACATTCATTCTTCAGTGACTTGATCAGACAAGGAAGTTCTGAAACACTCAGAGGAGAATCCAAACCCTCTTTGACATTCTCTTTCTAGGCTAGAAAAAGTCAGATATGTTCAATTAATCTATCCTCAAAAATGAGGTTCTGTGTTCTATTTCACACGGCTTTATTATCTAAGCAGCTTTCTACAAGAAATGGAGGACAAGATACTGAAAATGAAAATAACTTCATAGACCATGATTTATAAATTAAAAATATCTAAAAGTTTTCAGTGGTGTAATCCAAGTAATATAATACTTCATTTCACATACATGCAACTTTTAAAACATTAGTGCTTATCTTTATCTAAAATATAGTGAAAGTAAGTATTTTTTGCTTTCACTGTAGAAGTATTATGAAACCAAGTTTTAATTTAGTTTTAGATAGGATACACACAACATATGTATGTGTTTATATTTGAACATTTTTTTTTCATTTCTCCTCATTTTTAAACATAAAACACACAGGACAAATTGCTTGGGTGTGGGTTTCCAAGTATGTAAAAATTTTTTTTGCAGCTTCAGAAAATTACATCTCCTGCTTTGTGTCCACAGCTTCAGGTATGGTGCCAACAGCCATAATGTACTATTTGTCACTTGGCCTTGTCAGTGATTCTGAGTTGACAGTAGATCATTGCCACATGGCCACACTGCTCTCCAGGGGATTAGGAGACACTAATTGAGTCAGCATTGTTGTGGAATGTTAGGGCAGTTTTATAAAGCAGGTCTCAGTCCACTAAGAAATGGAGTAGAAACAGATATTATATACCAAGACAGAAATTAACAGAAATAACAGAAATTATATACCAGGAAACTTTGAAAAAGACTAGTTCCTGGGCAGACTCCTCTTGTCTAAGGGTTGATGGAAAAGGCTACCATACAATGATTGTGTCTCACCCTACATGGTTGCAGGCATAGTGGTTTTGCAATATATAATGTTATTACGGTTGGACTCTGGTATGGTAAATTATGGGGAAAATCGTTGATTAGTCACAGCAAAAATGTCAAAAGCAATTGGAATCATAGTTTAAAAACCCAGATAAAATTCTATACAAGAAACATGTTTGAGGTCAAATTACCATTTTAGACACCTGTGGTTGCAATTCTTATTTATTTATGCAATATAATTTATGGGACTATATTGATAAATAGAAGATAATACCCTATGCTGAAAGTTTAAAATGTCTAAAGGCAATCTTGTCACAGGACTTTGCTCAGCTGTAAGAAGCCTTAGAGACAAGAATATTTTTGCTGGATCCTTCCAACACTCACACATTCCAAACCCTTGCAGTTGAGTCCTTGATATTGTTCTAGGGGTGCAAAGAGGACAGGAATGTAGCACAATTGCAACACAGGTAGGAATCAGTCTGGCTTTTCTAATCCCATAACAAAAGCAGAAAGAGGAATAGTCAGGCAGTGAGCACCTGTATCTTGGCTAGCCCTAAGGCTCATGTCGGTCACAAGTTAGACACAATACAATATCCAGAATTAAATTGGTGCAAAACCACTTATACTACCATCTGCAGGGATGCAGACAGCACTGAAAACAGAGCTAGAGATGCACAGCTACTTTTTGAAAGATGAGCTACTAGTTGAGGAAGCCCATCAGTCATGCATGTCAACTCCAACAGAGTTTTGCTAGGGCTGTTAACGGATGAACTAACAGTCGTAGCTGCAAGGAATCTATCTTCGTCATGTTTTCTACGTCCTGCTGTAGGCTATCATTTAGCAAATAATAAAACATCTCTAATACAGCTTTTGGAGGAGGAAGCAGGAAGAACAGTTGAATAGGTGAATGCTGTGTAAGATCTACAGTTCCCAACCCTTTCCACATTTGCCTTACACTGATCACTGTGAAATCTGTGTCATTGGGAGAGTATGTGCTAAAAGAAGCAAATACTTTGTGAAATACCCATGTCATTGATAACTTGAGAACTGCAATTTGAGTGGCACCATATGAGGATGTCAATGTTATGACAAGACATTGTTGGGGTGGGAATACTAATGATAAAACTTTTTACTGAATCAGTAGCACTAGTAGCAGTGATAGTGCCAGAATCAGTTTAAAGCGTTTTCACTGCTTGAGTCAATTGAAAACGGACAAACAGGGAACCTGATACAATTAAATAGTTTTATTAAATGTTAAATATTTTATTAATTTTTATTTATTGAAAATTCATTTTTTATTCATCCTCAAGAAAAGTATCTGAAGGGCTAGGAGCTATCATGATGTTGGAAAAATAACTTTGGAAAGAAAAGTTACTAAAAGACATTTTGAAATTACAGGAAGTTCTTTCGACAGTAATATCTCTCTTGCTCATTAAAACACGTAAATTTTGGGCTATTAGTAAAAATAAAAATAAATTACTAATGCCTGAAACATATTTATATCTGAATTACTTATAAAACAGTACCATTGCTCTAAAATATTTATAAATGGATATGGATGGTGGTCAGAGTGCCTGAATGTCTGTGAAAATAACCTCTTGCATTGTTTCCACAAGATTACAAAGAACTTTTCTTAATACTTTGTAGGGCTGATACTTGCAAACTTTTAAAATTTATAGACCTGTTGCAGAGAAGCCATGAGAATTTTAGGCACAATACTTTTACAATTGTATCTCTTTCCTGGATTTTGAACTTGTATTATTCATGATAGTGGCATCTGAATTTTTCTTATTACAACTACTACTGATTGATTCTCTTGTGAAAATTGGATTGTCACACCACTCAAAGATATATGACAATAGGCAAAAAAACCATGCTAAAGTTACTGCCAGTTACTCCAACTGACACATTAGAAAAAAGCTACAGGGGAAGCAACTGAAGAGAAGGAGTAATAAAGCAAATTTCCCTGTTATTTCTGGGAAGAAAGTGTACCCTCTATATCTTACCAAAGTAGGGCCTGCAAGGTGCATGACATTATATCCTTCAAATTAGCAGTGTCCTCTGTTCTTTCCAACTTACCCTCCAAAAGGCCTTGCTTTTCTTTAACAATTGTTAACTACAGGAGGTCATTGCTCTAGCAGAGAAAAAAGACTAAAATAGAAATAAACAATTAAATACCACTATTACTACTATTAACAATAACTTAAAACTCCTCTCCACAAGGGCTAAAGTAACATTACTCAAGAAACCTCTGAATGGAATGCAAATTTCCACATTTCAGGCTCTTTGATGTTTTCTGTCTAGAAAGATCCACTGAATCACATTGAAAGGCAAAAGGGAATTGAGAAAAATGCATGTACGGACTACAGCTGGGAGAATTTTAAATTGTAAGTGGGTTAGAAATAACACATCTGAGTGTATTACTCTTTTCTTCTGCTAGACACTGGGAGCCATGCAGGCCGCAGAAAGTCTTCTCATAAATTAAAATAAGAGAACATTTGTTTTCCATATACATACTTATAGAATTCTGGTTTCTGTTAAAGTGTTCTCTTTCAGTGGGAGACAGCATGTTGTAAAATTGAAGTGTTTCTTATTAAAGTGTTAGCTATTGTCCTAGATTGCAAGGCAGTATGTATTCTATTTGCCACCTGTTAGAGGTGAGGCAGTTATCTTCTGTTAATTAGGCAGTTTTCTTTATCTCTTCCACAAACCAATCCTCCCTCCAGGGAGACATCTGCTGTTAATGGCCTATTGAATGATGGCATGACTGATAAAAGTTACAGCATCCCATTGTGACATGCTCCACCCAGAGGGAGGAGCCAAGCATTCCTAACTGGATATAATCTGAGTTTTTGAGACACCATATTCAGCCTTGCCACTAAATTCCAAGAAGAACAGCTACCTTTTCCACTACATCTCCAGAAGAAGACTACACCCTTCTACAAAATCACTGCTCCAACAAAACCACATCTACCACTCCAGGAAGACTGCAGCCATTCCAATTTAGACTGCTACCAATACCCAACAGGGCATCAGGTTGTATTCTGACTCTGTCAGTAGTTTTTCTTTTGTATTATTGCAAGTATTTCGTGTTTTGGTTTGTTTTTTTTTTCCTTTTCCTAATAAGTTGTATTTCTGACTTAAAGTCTCTGACTAGTTTTGCTTTCAAACCAGAACAGCTATTGTCTGCATTTTGATTTGGATTTGAAAGGTCTGAGAAAGTTACCTACAAGTAAATTCTGATTTAGTTTGGTTGTTTTGCTGGTCTTCAAGGAATAAGGCCTCAAGTCATGTCCTTCGAGGAGTGATACAGGAAAGTGTCAGAAATGTGTAGTATTTATATATATGTATGTATATATATGGTACAATATGTTTTACTCAAAACATCCCCCCCTGTTTTCTTTTTCACATATAATCTCATCTATATTAACTTATTTTCCTACTTTTGGCTAGGACAGAGTTAATTTCTTCTCAGTGTTACAGTACAGTTAATGTTTTGGATCTGGAATGAGAATGGATAACACACCGATGTTTTGGGTTTTTTGCTAAGTCATGTTTATCTTAGGTCAAGGACTTTTCCTTGTCTCATGCTCTGTCAGTGAGGAGGTAAGCAAGAGAAACTGCAAAGGAACACAGCTGGGACAGGTCACCTAAACTGTCCAAAAGGATATTCCACACCATAAAACATCATGACCAGTTTATAAATTGGGGGAGGTTACTCAGAAGGGGCAGATCTGGGTTCAGGAAGGGGGGTCTGGCATCAGTCATTGGATGCTGAGCAATTGGGTTGTGCATCACTTGTTTTTTTCCATTGTTATTATCATTATTACTACTTTTTACCATTATTATATATTATTAATATATTTTACTTTATTTTCAATTATTAAACTGTTCTTATCCCAACCTACAAGTTTTACTTTGATTATTCTCCCCATTCTGCCAGGTTGGAGAAGGGAAGAGAAGTTGAGCAAGAGGCTGCATAGTATTTTGTCTCCAGCTGGGCTTAAAATGACAACACCGTGTGCTCCTTTTGAAGTAAATTCTATCAAGTAAAGTCAGGATAAAACTGGGATACAGAATTTGACATTTTCTAGAGGGTTTTAAGGTCATATAAGGACAATTGGAGTCAAAGAATAATATTAGATAGATAGAGGGAAAAATGCCATGAGAGAAAATAGCAACCAATGCAGATGTCAGTATTTCTTCAATTGGTCAGACAGCAGAATTCACACAAATAAGAACTGGGAATCTTTCTCCATGTCACCACTCTCAGACAAAATTTAGTTCCAAGCCAAACTGCTGTTTTAAATGAAAAACATATTTTCTCATCAAGATTAATATATTACTATCAAGTTGTTTATCAAGTTCTAATAAAAACATTTTGGAAACTTGCTGTGGTCCCTAGAGTTGCTTGAAGTATTGTATTCCAGGATGCTTCAGGAATGCTGATCAGCTGCAAAACTGTGATGAGAGAGGAAGCTTCTGACATATCTGCATGTACCACAAGACTTTCTCCCTAAAGAAGCTGTTCAAGAATATGGTGTACTATAAAAGGAATGCCACAAGTACTGTGAAATCTAAATTTTCATTGAGGGCTTTCAGTGGCAGTTTTAGCTAAAAGTCACTATGTAAGATTTCTAGATTGAAAACATTTCTGTCTGTTGGTTTTGACACAAAATTTGGAGTTATATTTAACAAGCATCCTTGCTGGCAGTCATAATGCTATTTTGTAATTTAAGGGAGTGTATCTGAAATTATGAAATATCATGTCAAAGTCCAAAGTACTAGAAAACAGTGAATAAGAAACATGACTGCATTTTTTCTTTATTAAATTATAGTTGGGAGCACTGTGATTTCATTTTTCTTCATCTAAATATAGAATAAAGGTAATCTCTTTTAAAGACAAATTATATAGTTTTGATGTTAATCTCAATGCATCTGTACAAGTTATGCTTCTAGGTCAAAAAAAAAAAAGAGCTGAAAAGTTTGAAAAACAGAAAGTCATTTGAGATTTTTGCTACTTTCTACAGCTGAACAGTCTCACAATGTTAAGAGAACCAAGCTTTCCTCCCAGTATTTTGGCACTTTTAGTTATTATTCAAAGCAAATGACAGAATAAAAAGCACAGAATATTAAAGATAATCCTGTCTAATGCTTCATGGCTTTGGTCTCTGTTTAAATAAACTTTGTACTTTTCCAGTTCTGCAAAGTATATGTAAGTGGTACGCAACAGCTTTCTGTGAAACTTTACCATCAAGACAGATTTTTGCCCCTTGCTCTTTATCTTATAGAACCTTCTGCTTTATCATAAAATGATGGTACAACTTTCACTTCAGTAGTAATAATATTATCCTTTGTACCTGAAGGAATTGGTAAAGTAATTTTCTTGGTACTACTTCAAGACAAGGATAACTGAGATGAGTACATCTAGCATTCCATTTTCAAGTTTCCCCAAAATTCTAATTCACAACCAAGGATCTTTCAACAAATATCTTTATTGATGGGTAAGGGGATTGAGTTTACCATTAGAAAATTTGCAGATGACACCAAACTGGCGGGAAAGTGTCAATCTGCTGGAGGGTAGGAGAGTTCTGCAGAGGGAAAGGCTGAATAGATGGGTTGAATCCAACAAAGTGAGGTCTAACAAGGCCAAGTGCTGGGTCCTCCACTTTGGCCACAGCAACCCCATGCAGTGCTACAGGCTGGGGCAGAGTGTCTGGCCACTGGCCAGGCAGAAGTGACTGACAGCAGCTGAACACAAGCCAGCTGTGTCCAGGTGGCCAAGAAGGCCAATGGCATCCTGGCCTGTACCAGCAATAGTGTGGCCAGCAGGACCAGGGCAGGGATTGTCTCCCTGTATTCGGCACTGGTGAGGCTACACTTTGACTGCTGTGTCCAGTGCTGGGCCCCAAAGTTGAGGAAGGATGCTGAGATTCTGGTGTGTAAAGAACAATGGTGGAGAAGGGTCTGTGGACCACAAGTCCTCTGAGGACCAGCTGAGGGAGCTGTTTGTTTAGCCTGGAGAGGAGGAGGCTCAGGGGTGACCTTATCACTCCCTATGACTGCCTGAAAAGAGGCTGTAGCCAGGTGGGGGTCGGTCTCTTCTCACAGGCAACCAGCAATAGGACAAGAGGACAGAGGCTTAAGCTGCAGCAAGGGAGGTTTAGGCTGGAGATTAGGAAAAAGTTCTTCTCAAGAGTGACTGGACATTGGAATGGGCTGCTTAGGGAGGTGGTGGAGTCACCATCTCTGGAGGTATTAAAGACTGAATGTGTCACTCAGTGCCATGGTCTAACGGACACGGCGGTGTCTGGTCATAGGTTGGACTCCATGATCTCACAGGTCTTTTCAACTAGTTGATTTTGTGATTCTGTGACAGGAGGGAAAAAAAAAACCAAATCTGCAGGCCTGCAATGAAGTTAGAGGTTTTAATAGAGACCTGTTGTGGTGCATCCACCTATCCCTCTCCTCCTTGCACAGCACTACTATCTCAGAAATTCTTGTTAGGCCTCACTTGGTTAATGGCTCCTGGGCAGTTAAGCTCCCCTTGGGTTTATTGGAACACTGTCCATATCCAGGGACAAATAACAACTAGAAGGCACCTGGGAACTATAGTCTAGCAAGAGGAAGACTATCAACTATTATTATATACAGACAGGAAAACTTGAGAAATTTTTCTTACGGAATCTTCTTGATATAGATTGAAGCTACAACCAAATCATTCTGTATCCTGGCTTCAGCTGGGATAGAGTTAAATTTTGTTTCTCTTAGTAACTGGTGAAGTGCTGTGTTTTTTATTTAGTATGAGATTAATGGTGATAACACACTGATGTTTAAGTTGTTGCAAAGCATCTCTTAATCTATACCAAGGACATTTTGGCTTTGTATACTCTGCAAGAGAGCAGGTGCACAAGAAGTCTGGTTGCCCTGTGAGGCAAGCAGTCTTTGCAAAAGCAGAACCTGATGCTTCATCTTCAAATCCAATAGTGTCGCATCCAGGGAAACCTGGTATAGTTATGGAAAATTTACCACTAATTGCAATTTTGTCTCTGACTTTAACTCAGTCTCGTGGCCTACTTCTTTGGGAAGGTACTGATAGCAATGGTGTAAAACGCAAAGTTAGTACATGGAGGATTTGTTCTGAATTATGAAGAGGGTAATCTCATGGCCTCTTCCCAATAATTTTCTTAATAATAGTCAACAACATGTTAGAAATAGAGAAAGAGGATCTGTACTTAGAGAGGTATGTGTGATACTGTCTCTCAATGTATGAGAAATGGAAAAACTGGAAGTTAAAATTATCTGCATAGCAAACACAGAAAATACCACCTTTGGGCTCAGATGCTAAAAGGAAGAACCTCCATTTACCAGTTCAAAATTGTTAGTAAGAATGTAATAAATTTATTTTATGACTAGGGCTTCTTATTATATCTGTCTCCACACAATAAAATATCAAAATTTCAGCATCAGTGAACTTCCTAGAACATAATTCTCTAAATATGAAAATTTAAACAGTATATCTTAATTTTTGATTCTGTAGGGAGAACCCAGAACTTACATTCCTCAAACAAATACCACTGTATCATCATAATTCATTCTCTTAACTCTATTTCCAAGCAAAACAAACAAACTAACTAACTAACTAACATACAAATAAATAACATTTGTCAGTGTGTCACTTCTAAAGAAAGGGATATCAGCTCTTACAGACTCCAGGTAGTAAAGCACAGAACATTGCCATTGCTTCACTCCTCTAATCATCACAATGTGGTTTTTAAAAAGTCTAATTTAAATCTTCCTAGATTTAGCCATGAGGTTTGTTCTTCTCTCCTTCTGATAATAAAAGATATGTGAAGGTGATAATAAAAGAGTTGCTATTTTGCCTTTTTTTTTTTTTACAACATAAACTCTAGTAGTTTTTAAAAGGTCTGGATATCTACAGAAGGAAAGAAAAAGTGGAGAAAAGTACAACTTCCCATTCAGCTTGATGCCATACAATCCCAACATTTTGTGAGAATGCAGTTAATAATAAATTAACTATGATAATCTGTATGACCTGGGCAATGTTTGAAAGAGTTTTGAACTTACCTTTCATCAAGATAATTTTTTATGCATATCAAACCTATGCCTTGACAGATATACTTCCCCACCCTTCTTCCTCCCCAGTCACCAGCAGGATGCATCTTATCTTTTTCATTGTTTTCCTGTTAGAGAGTAGGAGTGTTGAATATTTTGGAAGAAAAACAAGAGAAGGAAGTAAGAGTGGGTTTGATTTTATGCCAACTAAAACTGAAAGCATATTATCCTGTCCTATCAATCTGATGTCTGTGTTATGGTATTCAATCATGACACCACACCAGTAGACTTTATGGGTGCCTGCTAACTGGAAGAAGAGTGTTGAAAGAAGAGTGAATAAACCAGAGCTGCTTTCCCTCTCTGACTGTTTCTAGAACCCAGAACTTGGTGGCACTGGGACATCACATCATCTTCTCTAACAGCATGAGTAACTTATCTGTGGCTCTCGCTCTGTTCTCTAAAAATTAATTAATTCATTATTCTACCACTTAAGATTACCACCTGTGAAAACTGGGATTTAAAAATTTCTGGGTTTTTTTAGAATTTTTTTTTTTGCTGATATGCAACTGTTCTGCAGGCTGTGACATATATGTTCTATGCTACATAAAAGCATGATATGGCTCTGGAGTTGTTTCATTGGAACACAAAGAATATAGTGCAGAATAAAAGGTAATTCTATCTTCCTTGCATGAATACAACAAGTAACTCCGGTTCATAATTACATAACATGATGTAACAATTCAGAAAACTCTTGCTTTCAGAGGGAAAGGGCAGTTGCTGCTGCTTCTCTCCAATAAGTCATTATTTCCTACACTTTTCCCAGTCTGCAAATATCTTTTGTAGGCTCTATCCTTCAGTTTTGCCAAAATAATCTATGCAGTCAGATCCAAAGCAAAGCAGATCCTTATTAGTCAAATATGGCCTTACAAAGATAAAATGCAAAATACATTTAATTTCTGCCTTTTTTTCCCTGTTCAGCTGTGAAGCCTACAAGCCTGCTTTTTAATATATTTTGTTAATGGAATCCTGAAATATAAAATTTTAGGGTCCTTGAGTAAAAATGAGAATATATACATTTTCAATGGAAAAAGAATTCAGATAGGATTCTACTGATAAGGCTGTTTGAAAGACATTTGTATTAATAATCAGGTTCAAAGTTAATTTGTGTGTTTCTCCTGACTCATTGTCCCATTGCCTTCTGATTTGAGTTTGCCGGTGGTTATGTCAGAGAGTTGCTGCACATATACTTTACATTTTAGACTCAGGAGTACTCGTCCATCATGTCTCTGTACTCTAGGAAATACTGGAATTCAGGAGTCTCTTCCCACCTTTATCAGTGGTCTGATGGGTTAACTTTAATCAGTTTGCCTAGCAATGCCTGTTTCTCTGCAATCTGAGGCTGATGATACTTTGTTAAATACTGTGAGAGCTAGTGATAAAAATTACTTACAAAAAAGCAGTAAGTGCTTTGCTTATGGTAGAAGTTATTATCAGTAATATGACCTAATATTTGCTGCTTGAAAGCATCTTATTTTTACAGATACCCCTTTTCCTGAACCCTGTTTTCCTCCTGTTGCTACAGACAGCATCTTTATACTTTTGGAGCTGCATGTAAGTATCAGATATTACTACTTTTAGTCAACTTTACCCATGCTTTGTATTTTCACATGGGAAAGAAAAATCAGTGATTTCCTTTTTTTTTTTTTTAATTAAATGAAATACTGCATTTACTGACATAACACTTGGAAGCAAGTTTGTTTCAAACTGAAACTTTTTTCCTTTTTTTTTTTTCCCCAGTTAATCTGTCTAATTATATGTAAAACTTAAGAGGACATTTAGGTAGGCAACAACATGTAACATTGGAATCTGTCCCTATGGAAGTCACTAGGAAATTTATGATGATTCTATTGGCAGTATAAATCTCAGAGTGATATTTTGTCTAAAAATCTTGGGAATTCAGATTTCACAGACATAGTATTTCCTTCTGATTTGTGGGTTTTACTGTTTCCATTTTTGTATCTGCTGCATCCTACCTTTTTTCTACTCTGCACTAGTCTGAGGAGGGAAGCAAGAAAAAGAACAAACCCTTTGCATTCTAATTTCCATAAGGTTTTTCTGTGATAAAAAGGACCAATATTCTGGTATGGTAACTGAACAGTCTTGTTTGTCTTTTGAGATAAGGATGGATCCCTGGGGGATTCACAAATCCATACTCACAATGGCAAGAGATAATAAATTTTTCTCTACTCACCGAAGTCCCTAGATTACTTCAAATGATGAAGTAGGGTGCACAATATTATCATGAACATGTGTTTTGTTCAAACAGAAAGAGTATGTCTTCTGGGCACCACTGTAGCACACTGAAACAGAAAGATGACTTACAACCATAATCCTATGCCCAGTGTTGTCACGCAAACTAGGATCTGTTCTGTTTTCTTCCAGTGATACTAGACATTGATGAAGATTTCCATGAAGATATAATTTCCTTGAATAGAATGTCACACTGTTACTTACTTCTCAAAAACTAGGACAAAAACTGGTAAAGCATTATTAACATAACAGAATTCTTTCCCTTCAAAAGTGAAGGGACATCCCTAGTGTAATGACAATCAGTGGTCACTAGAGACTAATTTGTTTCCTTAATGTTAACAGTCCCAAGTACTCTACTGGTAGGCTGTCCACGGTCCTGGTGATGTTCAGGA
The DNA here is from genome assembly GCF_026979565.1 of Vidua chalybeata. NCBI lineage: Eukaryota > Metazoa > Chordata > Aves > Passeriformes > Viduidae > Vidua > Vidua chalybeata. Next base: position 19,342,588 of record NC_071570.1, on the reverse strand, counting down.
AGCTGTTCCTCTGGATATCTGCCTTTAATCTGCGACCTGTACTTCCATTTACAACCTCATCACTTTTGAATGTTATCTGTTTGAATTTTTTGATATGTGTATATAAATACTACTTGTTAATAAATTACTGCAACAAACACGTACAGGACATATGAAAAAAACAACTAACTAATGGTCAGCACTTCCTTAAAATTCAAAACCAGCACCAATTTATTAAAAACAACTCCTCCAGAATGTGGCCATAAGGGAAGAGTTTGCACAATCTGTTCATCTGCATAATTAGTAACTGAGGACCTGAGAACAGTTGGAACATTGCTGTGGGCAAGCCAGGTCAGATCACTGATAACGTAAATAACAAAGATTCAGATTCCCTAAAAACTACAAACATCAGAATGGAGCTAACAACAACTCTAATAAGAAGACAGAAAACAAACAGAAAGACAGATAATTCAGGAAGCCATGATGGGCCATAAGACTACTGGGAAAAAAAATGACCACTGTAATATAAGTTTCATCTGAGGTTTAAAAGAAACATGAAAAGAGCATGGGAAAGAGGTGGGGGGAAGGGGGGAGAGGAGGAAAAGGAAGGGGAAAAAAAAAAGGAAGATGCATGAGAAAACTCAATAACTTATTTTACTTATTATTTGCATAATGGTACAAGTATGTGAATATTTCTGCCAGACACACATAAAGAAGTATTCCACCTCAGTATTAGAAAAAAATAACAAATATGATTATTACTATTTATAATAATATGAGTATAACTAATAACGTCAGGAGCAAAAATTTTTGTAGCAAGAATGGAATCCTTTGCTTTCACCAGACCATAGTGAAAAATCATGGAGCACACAAAGCTCTTCAAAGCCATGTGTTCCACTTTGGGAGATGAAGAGTAATACGGGTAAGGTAGTGATGCATTAATCAGCTGCATATCCATTCTTTCCAGTGATTTTGTTTGCTGTGTCTTCATTGGATACATGCATCAGGAGAGCAAAAGAAGGTACCTTCCCCTTGCTGGCTCTAAACCTTTCATACAATGGCTTTAGTTCATCAGCTTTGTTTCTTATACACAGTACAAAAGCATTATCCAAAATAAGTGGTTAGCAACATGTAATTTATGGGTATTTATTTATTTCACCCTCCTGGCAAATCATAAGTAATAATAACACAGTTTAAACACTGTTTTTTTGTATTGGCAGAAGGACAGTTTTGCATAGGATCACAAGATTACTTTTCTGTTAAATAAGGAAAGTAGCCTATCTGCTTGAGTATTCACCAGTGTTTGATCAATAAAAATCTTTGAGGATTTTAAATGTCAAAAAAAAAACATAAAGGGGGGGACTCTAGGTTCTTTCCATTTACAAAAATCAAGATTATTCATGTTACTCTCAGGTGACATAAAAAGTAGTATCTGAAGGCAACACTTTCTTTGAAATTCTGTCCTTTTCAGTAATATTATGTTATTTGTAATTGGATTAAAATACTGTTTGGGACTCTCGAGTGGATAAGGTGAAATATTAGACCAAAGGATGAACTGAAGAACAAACAATGCCAGAAAGAGGAATATAAAAATGACAGCAGTGAAATCTGCTGCAGTGAATATAAATACCATTGATTAAATAGTAATTACAAAGGCCACTGTTTTTATTTTAATTACATGTAATAACCCTAAAGATATATGCCTACTAACATGAAAATACTATCAGGTAGGATCTGCAAAAACCTGTATATCTCCATTCTCCCAAACCCAAATGCAACAGGTCTTTTGGTCAGAGTCCAGTCTTTCGGTTAGACTCAAAACAGGCATATAAAAACTGTGGAAGTGGCTGAATGTGGAGAACCATACAGCACACAAATGAAGTTTCAAAGACAGGAATTCTAGAAATTCTTTCTAATGGAGGAAAAAGAAATTACTAGTAACACTGAGAGAAATAAACATGCTATGTCATACAAAATTTGCTTTACACAGGTGGGCTATTGGATTCCCCCATTTTGAGTTAAGGACCAGTTGTAGACTCCAGTTTGAAACACAGATTAAATGTTCTATCGAAATGCACATTACTTTTTGACATGTGTGATACCATTTTTTTGCTATTTAATTAAAATAGCAAACTATTAGACATCCCTCTTACTCTTCCTTCAAATTAAGCCGTTAAAGGGTTAAAGCCTTAAAAGGATTAAGCCTTTAAAAGGATGTTATTGTTATTATTGTTACTGTTATTATTAAAAGGTTAATTATTCAAAAGATATTATTAGAAAGTTGTTGTTAGTATTAGTGCTGTTGGTAGTAGTAGCAGTAGTAGTAGTGTTAATAACCATTTAAAAGGATATTAACCTTGTAATTTATTTACTCAATGAGTAAATCAGTGAGGGTCTCCTGGTCCCTAAAGACCCTCAGCTCACTTTGTTGAAGGAAAAAAAAATTGAAAGAATTTAATGGGTCTATAGGCCAAACCCTAACTATAAATTAAAATATTTACATAGGTCTCATCTGTCTTTTGAAGTGTAAGACCTTTCAAAGCAGTCTACCTTTTAAGTATCATTCATTTCACCCTTATCAGGTTTTTTTAGGATTGCTTCATACCAGTATATTTTACATACACCAACCAAGTCCATATGCTTTTTTTTCACCTCTCCATCACACCAGTGTGAAATATCTCTGATGATGCTTGGTGTCACAGTTTAAGCTCAGTTGACCACTACTCACCACAAAGCTGCTCACTCACAACTTCCCTGGAAAAGGGAGGAAAATCAAAAGTAAAACCTGTAGATTGAGATCAAGACAGCTTAATAATTAAAACAGAATTACATACAGTAACAATAGTTAATAATAATAATTATAATAATAATAATAGTAATAAAGGAAAAACAAGTTATTCACAAAACAATTGTTCTCAATCCATTGTCAATGTCAGGCCCCATCTCTAAACCCTAATCAGCCTGGGTAACTCACAGAACTTATAGACTGGACATGATGTTCTAGAGTGTGGAATATTCTTTTTATCAGTTTGAATCACCTGTCCTGTCTATGCTTCCTCACAGCTTTCTTTTTTCTACCTCCTCACTGGCAGAACATAAGACACAAAATAGCTCTTGGGTAAGGATAAACACAACCAAAACATCAGAGTGTTATCAACATTATTCTTACACTGAATCTAAAACACAGGACTGCTCCAGCTACAGAGAAGGAATTAACTCTATCCCAGATTAAACCAGGACACTTGGCCAACTTGATAACCTTCTATGATGAAATAACCATTTGATGGATGAGGAGAGAGCAGTGGATATTATCTACATGGACTTCAGTTATGTTTTGATATTGTTTCTCATGAGATCCTTGTAGGTAAACTCTGGATGTGTAGGGTGGATGAGCAGGCAGTGATGTGGATTGAAAACTCTGAATGGCCAGGCTCTGAGAGTGGTGATCAGTGGGGGCATAGCTGGCAGTCAATAATTAGAAGTGAACCCCAGGAGTCAGTGCTGAGTCTGATCCTGTTTAACATCCTCATTAATGTTTTGGATGATGGGAGAAAGCATACCCTCGGCAAGTTTGCTGGTTACGCAAACCCAGAAGCAGTAGTTGATACACCAGAAGCTCACCTTGCCTCCATATTCATCACCAGAGGTATCTTGACAGGGTGGAGAAATGAGCCAACAGATATTTCATGAAATTCAACAAGAAGACCAAATTACTACACTGGGGAAAGAACAATCAAATACACCCATATACCCTAAGGGTCATTTCCGATTTATCATAAAGGCAGAATTTTCTTGCAACTCACATTTCTTCAAGAAGTGAAAAAATGGCCACCTGTGACTTCTCTGAAACTCTCTTCACTTTCTTGGAATATAACATACAGCCAGAAAGGGCACTGCTAATCAGCTTACAACAAGGATTATGTAACAGCTTTTCAAAGCACTGAGTTTACAAGATAGTTCCTAAAATACCTGAGGTATGTTATGTCCCATCTAGTCTTCAGAAAGCAAAACAATACATGGCTATGGATGTTTTTTTTCTCATAGTGCAACTGATTCTGAATATCAGTGTCCTGGTTTAGGGCAAATTTGGGAGAAAACCTTTGGAAGGAGCCTCCACAAAGCAAACCCCCACAGCCTCTCCCCCTGACCTGGTTCGGGAAGAATTTCCTTGGAGAGAAGTGGAAAAAAACCCTGTTTATTTAACAGGCAAAGCACTCCCCAGCACAAAAAAACAACACCAGATGACAAAACTCTTTCACCACTCTGAAGAGATGACAAATTCAGAAAGTCTCTCCTGGGAGTGGTTGCTCTGTTATCAGTCCCTCCAGTACTGGGAATGGCTGCTGCAGGCCACAAAGTGCAGACTCTCGGTGTTTCCCAGGTCCCAGTCTGGAGCAGGTTCCAATGGTTCCAAAAAAAGGGAAAGAAAGACAGTCCAGAGAAAAATTCAGACTGCCCAGCTAAACTAACTAACAAGCACAAAGCAAAAGCAAGCAGAAGCAGGAGCAAGAGCAAAGGCAAAAGCAAAAGCAAAAAAACAAAAGCAGCACTATGTACCACTGTCTGTGTCCAGTAGACTGTGGGGGAGTGAGCAGGCTGATGACAAAACAAAACTTCGCTTTTCAGAGCCAGTCCTGAAAGCACAGAACATAATATCCAGCATAAACAGAACATATGACTGGGGATACAAGCATCATAACGTCACCCTAGGACAATCAAATGAATACTAATGAAAATTAATGTTCACTTAAAATTTTTACAGACATTATTTTTTAAATCTTTTCAAGATTTATGAATGTCAAATCTATTCCTGGGTACCCAAGGACAGCCTATACTTCCTTGAATATTATGTGTTAGTTAAATTAGATTTACACTGAACTCAGCACTGTCTCATGGACACAGTCTTCAATCTGGTTTTAGTTTTGGAGATCATTTGTTTATTACAAGTTTGTCAGATCCGTTCATCTGTGATCAAGAGAAGCTACCTGTCTAGATGGAAGAAGATAATGGTATACATGAAGACCCATGACCCATATGCATGAAGTATACACAGTGGAGGTTGTGGACTACTTTACCCTTAATTCACAACATACAACTACTGAATCCAAGCCCAGGCAGGTCAGAAACCAAACAAGAATGTGGAACTCCTATACCTCAGGTAACATCTTCAGCCAGCACATTTAATTTACCCAATTAAATGGGAATTACCACTCCAAAATAACAGAAAGGGATTTATTTAGAAAAGACAGTGAGAAAATGCATTGACAAGCTTGTATTGGTTTGGAAATACCAATAGAATTCTGTTTTAAAGGAAGCCAAATTTACATTAAGGATGAAGATGTTTAGAGTAGACTCGGTGGACTAAGTCAGCTGGCCTTGTACTACACATAACACAGATATTGGGAAGAGAGAGGAACAGGTAGGGCTGGAAACTATAGAGATACCTAACATTCTACTTAATGGAGAGGAAAAATTTTGTCATGTATTTCAGCCAATGCCTTTTGAACTCAAAGCAAATGTGGGGCCTTGAGCACCTGCTATTGCTGAAGATCCGCTGGCACCTTTTCTGGGAGTGGAGAAAGTTACCTCCAGTGTCTTGGGCAATTTTCAACAACAGTAATTATACTCTGCCACCACAATTTCCCTTGGAACTGCAGTTGAAGCAGATATTTTTTATTTCCTCCTCCTAAAAAGAGTGTTTTGCGTTTTGTGGAATAGAGGAGTTGCTGTGCTCCACCCCAGAGATGGTTACATTTCACTGGTGGTTCAATTGATCTTTAAGTGTGTACAGCTGGCAATACACTTGGATTCCCTTCTGGAACAGAAGACATTTTGTAAGGATAGAGTAGTCTTAAGAAAGTAGCACAAGATGAGATGTTATATACCAAATATCTGACTCATTGTTGCTCCCTCAGTTTAAGTAGATCAGCCCTCAAATCAGATTAGTATGACAACATATTTTGGCCTTGAACAGCTAGAACAATGTCTACAAAAAAATTACAGATTTGGGCTTGTTTACCTTTTCCTCCTGTGACATAGGATGCTAAGTATGACTTGGTAAAAAATATATTAATTCAATACACCTATCTGCCTTCCTTCTGCTTCTCACAAATACACACACTACATGTTTAATCCAACTAACTTTCTTAATTTAAGAAACAGCCTTGGTGGGTGGCAGTTTTTAAAGTAGCTTAACACAAAACATACAACAGAACTATGAAAAATACTCTGGTTACTCTGTTTGGCACTTAATGATTTGGATCAGTGTCAAAGCCAAGCCACTGAAAAAATCCTCCCACTCCAAGGCCTGTGCAAGGTGACAATACCTCCTTTAAGAAATATAAACTTTACTCATATTATTTAGCTTGCCAGTTGTTCTAATGTGGTAAATCACATATTGTTCAGATCTGTTTTGGGACTAGGAGAGGGAGGAGGTGTGAGAAGTTAAACTGTGTGGCTGATGGGGGAAGAGACCCTGTAGACCAAGAGGCTGAGCACACAACTGAGTAAATATCTTTTTAATATTTTTTTCATTTCAGCAAGCAGCAACAGGAAAAGTAATTTTCCAATCTGTCAGCACATTTCAGCGTCATTACTTTCTGTATCAGATTTGCTACCATTCAAAAATACATCAGGAGACAAAGAAGGAAGAGTTAAATATCTTTACTGGAACCTGAGGTCTGTAAGGAGGTAAAATTAGATTAGATCTGTGGAAATAGGGACAGTTTACATTACCAGAGGGGCCCTACCTGTCTCTTGGCTTGACAATGAACAATGCCTTCAGCATATGGCATTACAATGGATTAGTGATCAAGTGCAATTAATCCTAATATATCCTCTCTTGAACCTCAGTAGCTTGTTAGATGGAGAAAAAAAATCTTCTGTCCCTAAAGTGTCAGGTAAAACTCTCATTTGAGGTAAGGCTACCATGTGGAGCTGTGCCTCCATCTGGTGACTCCCTTTTGTGATATTCAAACAGAAGGTGTTTTAATGAGGCTTTTATAGCAGGCACCACCTGCTATAAATCTTCCTCTCTAAAAAGTTGCAATTAGAGTATTGGTTTTATAGTATGGCTTGAATCTTAACCCTGGGAATTCTTCATGAGATGCAAATCTGGGAGTGATGTAATTCTAAAATACTATTTTGGCTTTTGGTTTATACTGAATTGGTTAGAGAAAATTGTGGTTTGGCTAATTGCAACCAATTATATGGTGGCTTCTCCCTTTTCAGATGGATTAATAGAATGTCATCTCAAAATTAAATATCTAAGCTGATGGTGACCATATGTCTCCACTCAAATCCTTGTATATTAGTGATACAGCTAAACTACAGGCAGTTCCTAGCACAAAATGGTCTCAGTACTACTTACAGGGGTAGAGTGAGAGGCAAGGATGGAATTAGGAAAAGCTCCACAACTAAGAGAATAATGCCATTCTAACCATGCATGAACTTCAAGAAATCTTACAACAATCACTATGACAAGTAACAAGAGGACAGCAATTCAGTGATATTTGAACTTCAGTTTTAAGGTCAGTTTAATTATGGAGTTAAAAGAAGGACAAACTTTTACTCCAAATTAAAGTAAAAAAATAACTATTTTCTCTCTTATGGTATCTTCCAGTCATTGTCTGGGTATAACAGCTGGAAGGGTGCTGCTATCTTTCCTACCATGCCCTCAGGAAAGAAGATGATGATGGTCCTTGCTTTGCCTGAAAGAACTCCTTCACACTTTCACTACCCAACTAAATTGGCTTCACATGCTGGCATAGCGCACCACTCCTCAGATTCACACAGTGTGAGCTGACTGGGAACCATACACACAACAAGCAGCTCTTTTCAGAGCTTCAGAGTTCAGTAAAATCAAAGCCAATTTTTTCTTCAAGTGCCCCCATTGGCCCTTCCACAGAGACTGTTTCCAGGCCTAATATTCATGATAAAAAAGAGTAGTTTCTTCTGTATACATAAATCTTTCCCCTCTGATGCATGTGCTTTTTGGAAGAAACAGGCAGGAGGCAAAGGCATCAGACACACTTTTCAGGCAAAGAAGAATGTTTCATCAAAGCAGTGAATGAAACAGGAGCAAGAAGTAGAAAATACTTAGCTGTGGAAGTAATGAGTGCCTACATATTTGCACATGTCACAAAATCGCTGTATTCAGATGATGCTGTGTAGAAAGAGTATAGGAAAGAAAGTAAAGCACAGACTGAGGGAAGTATGAGCTGCCTGCCATGAGTGCTCAGCTCTTTAATGGTCAGTATCCAACAGCCAGTAGCCGTTGTCATCAAATAACAGGTCAGAAAATTAGATTTAGCAGGACCTTTGTTCTACATTTCATAGCAGACATACCTTGCTATAAAAATGACAAGTCTTCAGATCTGAATTCATTACCCCTTACATGAGATAGTAGAAAACTTCCATGCATTCTAGAAAATAAAGGCAAAAATTACTTTTAATAAGACTTGCTTCTGTATTATGTTGCCCAAATGGCAAGAATTTGCATAGCTTTAGCACTGGATTCAGCCCTCAACCTTCAGTAATAGGAAGTTAGCCAACTACACCATGGAGAAAAGCAAATTACTTTCACAAAGCTTGTAATATGTCATTCATTAAGATGACTCTCTTGGCATCCAGTGTGGGTGTCCGCTTGCTCTACTGTAGAGCTTGAGGGAATATGAAAGATGCCAAACCACTAAAAGAGCTAAGCATTAGAAGCCACTGTGGTCACAGGGCTAACGCCAGCACCAGAGGAATGTACCAACCAAAGTGCAGATGTGAACTCTGGCTATGTAACTCAGCATGCAGGCCTTTCAGATTAAATGAACTGAAAAATTACAAAAGTTTCATCCTCTAGCCCGTGTGTGTATGCCTAACTAGGCCTGTAATTCACTGTTGCTCAATAAAGTCTTTTAATTTTCCTTCATATTCAATTCTCCTCTCGAACTTCTTTTAGGCAGGCTGATTTTTTAATGTTTAATGTGAATTCCAAAACTGTTGTGTTAGAAAAAACCTCCCATTTATATGAAAGAATATTCTTTCTGAAAGCTGAAAATATATAGATATGGCCAGCAATGCTTTAACTTAATTAAAATTGTTTAATTCCAGATGCCAAAAAATGCCTGCATGGTAATGCAGGTCCTTTCTCACTCTTCCCCTGCCCCTGTCTGGTGGGGAAGAGAATTGCAAAGTAAAAGTAAACTGTGGGTTAAGAACAATTTAACAGCTGGAAAAAATACAACAGTAATAATAATAGTTGTAATTACATTGAGAGAGAGACAGAGTAATGCAACCCAAGAGTAACAAGTGATGCACAATAAAATTACTTACCACCTGCTGGTTGCTGCCCAGCCTATCCTCCAAAAGTAGTCAGGGCCTTTCTGTGTAACTCCTCACAGTTCACAGCAGTCACTCCCCTTCCACATAACTGCCCTAGTTTATAAACTGAGCATGATGTTCTACTGGATGGAAGATTCCAAGTCATCTTGACCTTTCTCCTTTACAGCTCTTTATGTAGCTCCTCACCAGCAGTTCATGAGACACTGAAAAGTCGCTGACTTCAGGTAAACACTACTTATCAACAGTCAAAACATCAGTATGTTATCAAAATTATTCTCATCCAAATCCAAAGCAATGGGCCAGCTGTTAAGAAGATGAACTCTATCCCAGCAGAAACCAGGACAAATGCACAAAATTATTTTTTGTAATTTTATGTGTGTAACAATTCAGACGTGCTGAAAATAATCTTCTGCATTTGGTCCAAAGAAAGTAAAAAACATGAATGTTATAGAAATTGGTGTATTCAGATGTCAGAATTGCTTCCCACAATGTAGGTAATCTAACTTTTTCACTTTCATGCGGTTACTTGAGGCCAGTCTAAAACAGAGGTATTTCTTAAAAGTGTAATGGATAGCATAAAAAAAAATGCTGAATTAGATAAATCATCTCTATAGTCTGAATAAGTAGTTTTCAAAAATCTTAACTTGAACAGTATAATATAGATACTTAAACTTCTTTAAGATGGGTGAAGAGACAGCAGAGAAGGATTTTATTTATGCACTGCAACTCAAGCTCATCAGCTGTATTTCTTAGGATGCACTAGGAAGTGCTGATCCTGTTCTTTGACTGAATTAACACACTCAGACACCACTCATCAGTTATCTCTTATGCGAATACAGAATCTGATACTTGTAAGTATCTCTGTTATATATCTTACCTATAACCTGAAACACAGTTGTATAAAAGTGAACACAGACATTTTGTTGACTTTACAATGGAAAGCTTACTTTTCGTTCTTGGACAGCTTAGAAACTGTTCCACAGTATAGTATTTGATGGTATATATAAGAGCAGAAGTAGAAGTAAGCTTGAATTACACCAAGTTGAATTACACCAAGTGCACTACCTGATAAGTTATATTTGTAAAATAACCTCATTGTGTCCTGTGTTTACAACCTAACAATTATATGCTGGGAAAACAGACTTCAAGACTGAAGACTGAGATTGTTTTTTAACCTAAATAGAATTATTTACATGTAATACCTATGAGCAGCTAAACTCTCCATCTCAGAAAATTTTTTCCCTTCTTCGTCCTGCCTACATACATTTTTCAGTCCTGACCCTTTCCCTGCAACTCGGTATCCAGAGCCACAGGCTGAAGCCCCTGAGTTTTGCATTTCGGGAACCTACGTGCCCTACTGTGTGATTCCTCTCTGCTTGATGACAACTATTTCACCATGAGGGATATAAGATGCTATAACCATAAACACCACCAGTTGCAAACTCCCATGGTTTTATTATGAATGTTGCAATATGTGTTTTTAATTAAAGTTTCATACAATACTATAATTCCTAACTTTCAATGTCCTGATTTTCCTTTATTTGAAATATCAGTCACTGTTTATCTCTGTTAATGAAGCCAAATTTAAGGTGTTTTCTTTCATTGCATCTTCAAACATGACAAGAGGGCTACACTTCACTGAGATGGTGACCAGCTCCCTCTATTTTCAGATTCAGCTTGACCAGGATTAACTGAGGATACCCACAGAAAAGCAATCATAAAGCCTGATAAGACGCAGATGATGCAAACAGCTGGCAAGGGTCTTGAAGCACAGGACAATGTCTCTGCAAATGGTTTAAAATAGGGGGTGGAGAGAAAGACATCAAAGAGAGCAGCACAAGAACAGTCCATAATACGTTCACTTTACAGAAATCAGGTACTAATAAAAAGCTTAAATTCCATTGTATTCTAGAGCTCCTATATTTTCCTGCCTTGATTTTTGTAAAAAATTGTCAAAGCTTGATAGTGCTACTCCTCTGTTATTCCCAGGAAAGGTGGTCCAAAACAAAGTTATCTGTGAATATCTGCCAGGACTCACCAAAGAATCTGACAAGTAGCCACATGAGCTGGAATCATGCACTTATATCTGCAGACTCTCTAAATTTCCTCAGAGTTAGCAAAGTCTTCTCCCACCACTTTTTTTCTGCTTTCAAAAAGGACAAGGAAAATGGGTTTAGTGAATCAAGTTCAACATTCACCTTAATTTCTGTTTGAAATATAAGAATCTTTGAGGAAAAACAGCCCCTTCTGTCCAGGAATATAGTCTAGGTGAGCTCCAGAGCATTTGCCATTTCAGGTAAAATTCTTTTCTATATCTGGAATCTTTGTAAAAATGGTGTCTAATGTTTTATACCTGGCCATTTCAGAAAGACCATTGATTTGTTTTCTTTTACATGCTAGTCCCTTCATTGCTTTCAGAAATAAATCTTCTACCTTTTCCTGTCATGCTCCTTTTCTCACAGCTTCTGTTCCCCTACTATCTCATGCGATATCAAGGTATTCTTTTCCTTCAGAATATGGGCTTCTCCAATTGGTTCTGAATGTTTTCCCCATATTGCTCAGGGGAGAATTTTCTAGGAGTCAAGGGATAAAGTTGCAATTTTAATTCCAGTGGCAAGTGTCCAGCACCAACATGAGATTGAGAATGTAGTTTCCAGGACTTTCATAGAACTGTTTGGTTGGGTTACTGCATACAGTGAAACTGGAAACATTTTACCACAGTTGTGTCCTGGGACTGTGGTTGGACTCAAATTCCTCAAAATGTGACTGAAAAATATTTAAATTATAGCCACAATATCCAACACATACTATACTTTATTTTTCACCTCCAATACTGAAAAGCTCCAGACCCCAGCTGGAGAGACCAAACTCAGGTGAACACAGGGTTCTTTCCTAACAAGAAGCATTCTTTCACTGGAAACAAATGTGTCCTCAAACCTGTCATATAACATTTTTGATATCTGAGGGTAAGAGATGAGGAAAGGTCTGAGGATTCTGTCTTCTTGGGGAAATTTCTTGAAACAGGGAGGAAGGGAAGGGTTCTCATCCTTCAAAGGGTGCTTGAAGATTCAGTTTGAAAGAGGAAACTGAGAAATTCCCTCAAAAAGGTCTCTGAAACTGTCTACACACGAGGGTGTTGCATCCTGGGTTTTAGGTTCAGATTTGGGGTTCTGGTCTTTGTTAGCTTACCGGTTCCTCGTGTATCCCCCATGTTACCCCCCCCCCCCCCCCCCCCCCGCCACCGGAAGCTAGCCCCAGGCTGCTGGCCATTGGTTTCTCCCCCACCACTCCTGTGACCACTCCCCCGTCCAGTCCCAGGAATTCCATGCTTGTCACCTCATTCCTGCAATCCCACTGGCACCAAACCCCCATGTCCGCCCCCATCATGTCCCCATTGGTCTCTGTGGCACACATCACCACCACGGTGTCTGCACTCATTGGGCGGAGGGTTCCTGTCCTTCCCTGTCCCACCCCTATATCCCTCTGTGGCACTCCAGCCTCGGGGCCAGATTCGTCCACACGAGGTTGGGAGCAGCCGTGGCTTCTCCATCGTGGCTTCCGCGACCAATAAAGCATCCAGCTGCCATGTGGACGGATTTGGACAATTCCCTGCCTCTTCGTTTCCTTCCTTTGCGCCGACGCCAACGCGCAGCCAGCCCACCGCGGGGCACAGCCGCAGAAGCGCCCGGAAGTAGCGGCGGCACTGACCCTGACAAGAAGCCGAGGCACCAAGCCGCGCTCTCAGGAGCCGACCGGGGTGGGAAAAATAATGCGCACCGCTCTAGGGCTTTTTTCCTGGGTTCTAGAATAACTGAAATGCAGAGAACAATCACCATGAGTGCAAGCTCATTTAGTTCAAGTTAAGATCTTAAAATAATGTTTGTATTGCGCTTGAGTGCTCCACAAATACTCTGGCCTTCATCCTGTTTTTGAATGGTGATGCATCAGTAAGAAATACAACATGTTTAACCATAAGAAATTAGCTGTTGAGCAAGGCACTTGCTAAGAACAGTATGGGTTAATGGGAGAGAAAAATCTCATCTCCTGCTTTGCAATTCCTATCTCTTTTTTAATAACTGTTTCATCTATTTTTGTGTCACCTTGAAGAGAAACTTTGATATAGTGAGGAAGAAATCCCTACTTAAAACCACATTTAAATCTGTTTGAATAGGTTTTAGGAGAAACCTATTCTCTTTTTTCTTTTACTAGATAGTATAATTAAACAAGCTGGTGGTATTCAGGTCACTTTTGTGGAGTGTAAAACTGTAATGGCTCTGATAAGTGTGTCATTATTGCTGCTTTAATGCAATTGCAAATACCCCCACCTTAGCCATCATATCTCCTATCACCATAATATCTAACCACCCACTGCTTTCATTACAACTGCTATGCTGCTTTCCCAATGTAGACCGAACTGGTGGGAGGAGAAGGGATGCCACCAAGGTGGTACAACTAAAGACCTTGTTCTGCCAGGAGAATCTGTAGAACCAGGGCTGGTTCAGCTGGTAGAAGGCTGGTTCAGCTTCAGGGACACCCAACAGCATTCCTGACATTGGCAGGAGGAGATGGAGAAGATGCAACCAGGCTCCAGGGTTGTTTGAGGGAAGGTGAGAGGCAATAAAAGACCGTTTCCCCCTGAGTACAGCCCAGAGGTGGGACAGCTGCCCAGGATAGTTGAACTGTCTCCATCATTGGGAACATTTCACACCTTGACTGGAAGAACACCTGAGCAGGTCAGTCTGAGCCCACAGCTGAGCCTGCTTCAGGTAGGGCCTGGGTCTGAAGACCTCCCCTTCTTCCAGAATATATTGTCCTCTGATTTCTGTGCACAGTTATCCTCATCATATTTCAAGGAATGGAAGCACATGAATAAAGTGTGATTAATCCTATGATCCAAGTTTACACAGAAAGCCAATTGCTAAGCAAGGAATTTAGTTCTAGTATTCCTCTAATTGTTAAAATTTGGAATCCACTGAACCCAGAGATACAGGTTTCAAGACTCTAAAACATAAATACAGAAAAAGTTGTATTGAATGTGGTGATATCTGAAGTCCTGGAAAAGAACTCATTTCTGCTCTTAGTCCCCAGTCATTTTTGTTTTCCTTGAAATTGAATTTTCTTGGAAGTAGTAACTGATTGCTCAAGAGATCAAAGAAATTGATGTGAAGAGCACTCTTGCATCTACAGTGTGTATGACTGGACCTGTTTGGAGGAGGTATGGCTACTGCATGTAAAATTTAAATGTTGCATCTGGTTAGCACAGTCTCCTGTAAGAAACAAAGGCTAGAGCCTGTATGTCTGCACTATTGATGTACTGCCTTGGCTATGTGATTAGAAATGGGATTGGATGTAACAGAGCACAGAGTTAAAAAACATCACAGCACAAAGCTCCCCAGATTTTTGATACTTAATTAAAAATTACAGGAGAAGGTAGAAGTGAGGGAAATACAGTAAGAGGAGACTTTGGAGCTGTGACAGATGTGGTCAATGTAAACAGAAATACAGCAGAGGATCTGATCCAAGGACCGTGCCCACAGTGAGCAGGATGTTAGCAAGACATCTCCTACCTCCTTCTTGTGATTCTGGGACAAGGTTATCACCTTAAAGACTGACTAAGCAAAACTAGAAAAAAAAAAGAGAAAACTTATGGCTTGACTGAGATTTCTAGGAACTGAAAGTCTGAAGAAATACCACTTACTCAATGCCAGCGTGAAAACAGGATAACAAATTAGTATGTCAATTTGTTTCACACAGGCATTTTCCTCTGATATTGAATCATAGGTTTCCAAAAAATTGTGTTAACATCTGGGATGCACATGTAGAATTCAGAAAAATAATACTTATGCATCTAGTGGGTTTTGGAGCTCAAATGATACAGGAAGGTGGTTTTTTGGAAATCTTGTAATTAATGGCTGCTTTAACAGCTGATTTCATTTTTTGTTGATACTTTCATTTTTTTAAATGTTGTTATTTTGTTACAGTTAGTCATCAGACTTACTCAGCAAGCAGTTTGACCAACACTCCCAAAAAGCATTTTTTTGTTGTTGTTGTTCAGAGTTGTTCCAGAGTTATATTTAAGTAACTGCTGATGTATTCCCTAGTCCTGTGGCTTTCTTGGACAGGTGAATGAAATGCATCACAAGTCCCTCACTTCTGACATACCAACTACCATCATGTGGCAATACACCCAGTGGTTATGGCTCTGTGGCTTGTGCAACTGTCAGAATTTTGTGGTTTTCTAATAATGGATTGGCCTATATGGCACCAGGTCTGCCATCATCAGACAGGACTTATCCTTCTCAAAGGGGTAAGAGGACTTTGCTCACAACCTTATTGACAGAGCTTTCAACAAGACTTGAGGGGGGAAAGGTATTAGGCTTGGCCATGACAAACCATGCTTACCCTTGGTATACACTAAGGTCAGAGGGAAGGATACTAGTGAGGCCCCTCAGCCTGTTGCTCTGAGATGTGCTGAGTACACTGGAGCACACTTGAAGTCTTAGAGGGGCTCCAGAAGAGGATTCAACAAGGAAACTCCTGGGAAATATCTCAAAAAAATTAAGGGATGCTCCACGAAGAAGTCAATACAACCAGCAGCCCAGCAAACATGCTTCTCTGCCAATGCATGCAGCATAGGCAGCTGCTAGGAGGAGCTGGAAGCCACTGTGCTGATGGAAAGCTACTAAATAGTTGCCATTACTGCAACTTGGTGGGGTGAATCCCATGGCTGGAGTGTAGTGATCAATGGCTACAGGCCATTCAGAAGTTACAAGAAAGGAAGGAGAGATGGTGGGGCTGCCCTCTATGTCAAGAAGTGGATTGAATATGAAGAGTTGTCTCTGAAGAGCAGCCATGAGCAGGTCAAGAAGTTCATGGGGAAGAACTCAAGACCAACACAACAAAGGGATCATGGTGGGTGGTATCTACTACAGGTCCATCATCAAGGGGAACCTATTTGTGAAGCCTTCTCACTCTAGCTGCAAGAAAGATCATGCTTGCAGGCTCTTGTCCTGCTGGGGGGCTTCAACCACCCAACATCTGCTGGAAAGTAGTGCAGCCAACTGCAGGCAAACCAGGAGACGGCTGTAATACATGAAGGATAACTTCTTAAGCCAGGCAACAGACAGCCCTACCAGAAGGAATGCCACACTGGAATTGATGGTCATCAGAGAAATCAGATACATCAAGATTGGAGCAGCTTGTGCTGCAGTGATTACACTCTGGTGGAGTTCATAGCCTTAAGAAATATGGGTCAGGCAAAGAGTAAAATCAGAACCCTGAACTTTAGGAAAAACAACTTGCAGCTCTTCAAGGAGTTAATTTGCAGGACCCTCTGGGAACTGCACTCAGGAATAGGGCAGCAGAACAGATCTGGTACATTGCTTACAATATTTTCCAAAGAGCAGAAGAGCTCTCAATCACCAAGTGTAACAAGAAACAAGGACAGCTTTTTTAACAGGACTTGTTAGACAGGAAAAGCAGTAATCCTTTTAAATCATAAGAGGGTAAATTCAGACTAGATAGAAGGAAAAAATTTTTTATGACGAGGTGAGTGAAACACTGGCAGGTTGCTCAGGCAAGCTGATCGATGCCCCCTCACTCAATATATTAAAGATGAGGCTGGATGGGCCTTCAAGCAATCTCATTAGTGGATGTTATCTCTGCTGACTGTAGGAGGGTTGGAACAAGGTCATATTTAAAAGACCCTTCCAACATAAAAAAGTCTATGATTCTATGAGAATAATTAGAATACAAATTGATTTTCATATCAAAACACATATCATAATAGTGTTTTGCTGAAGAATGTGTAACTGTATTCATTTTTAACTAAAATATACCTGTGGCAACATGATAGCTTAATTCCCAAGTGCTGCTTTCAAACTTTGCACTCCATCTGAGGGTATAATTTGTCTTTATCCAGTAGTATAGTAAGCAGCAATCTTTTCAATTGTCTTTAAATTATGTCCCCCTGAACAGAAACAGAGGATAAATGTTGCATGGAGAACATGATTTGTCATCTCTCCCCTGTCTATCCCCATACACCCCACCTCACCCACAAATGTCAGTGCCTTGTTAATCTCAGATTCAGTGACTCCCTGGAAGAAAATGTTCCAGCTGAGATGGTGGCATTTTTTGAGCTTTCAACCTCCATTTGGCTGTGATCCACTAGCCTTAGGAAAGGAGATTAGATTTTACATTTCTTATCAGCCACAAGTCTTATCAGACTCTGGTTTTTTGAACCAAAGTCTGTCTGCTAAAATTTAATGAACAAAAGTTCTTCTATGAACTACTGGTATGTATAGTCAGATGTAATTCTGTTTATTCAAGACAGTGCAAGAGAATAGATCCCACTGTATTTAACAACTTAATCTACCAATTGTATAATAACATTTGTGACTCATTTTCCATGAGCACTGTAACTCTAAACAGAAGAGGATTAGCCACAGTATATTAAAGCTTTTTGGTATTGTACAGAGTTCAGTATTAAACAGAGTTGTAATGTGCTTCAGGGGAGGTTGATATGGAATTTTATTACTGGAAAATATTTTTAAAGGCATATAAAGCCAATAATACATTGTACCTCTCTGTCACATAAAGAAAATTTTATTTATAATCACTAAAAAGGTGTTTAGGGAAGATAGAACTGCAAATCTACCAGTAAAGTGTGCACATAAAAGTATCTGCTTTTGTAGAAATAATAATTGTTTGCATTAACTAGATATTCAGGAAGAACCAAATGCTAGAAACAGTCACTGTCACACTTTGAGCAAAGGAGTTACTGAAAGGGTATCAGAAACATTTTCTTGAGCTCATCTCTTTATACAGGATTGCTGAAGTTTGTTAAAAACATATGTTAGCCATGTAGAAGAAGGTATGGTTAAACTTTATTTTTGAGGTCTGATGTCTCTCAGATTTGCTGAATTACTTATGTGCTTTTAGATGGAATGCAGTTTAAAAAAAGGAGCAAAAAAATCAATAGTAGAAGTAAAAGTTCTCCCCCACAGGCTCAGTATCAGATTCCATTATAAATCCTGTTGTTAACTGGTTTATTACAGGGCCTAAAAAGGTTGGCTTGACAGAGAAGTTACTAGGTGTGATCTGAAAGACAAGCATCATTTTTCTGCAAAGTTTAAAAAATTCTGGCCAAACTTTTTAATGTGCAAGCTATTACTCTGTCCACTTTTAACTAGTCTCTTACTTCTTTTTACATCCTTAATAATATATTACTATGAAACTATTCATCCAGATGTTATTTATCTTTAAAATGCCTTTTAAATACATTAGTAAATCCAATTTCAAAAAGAAGGTGCAGTTAGCAAGTTACTGAATTGTTGAAATCAAAGTCAGTAGTTAGCTCAGAAATCCTATAAGCCTTTCTGTTGCTTATGGAAAGGTATGAGTTGATTTCCTTTCATATGACTGGTTTAATTTTCTTCCTGGGAACCCTAGAAATCCAAGATTAAAATAAAATCAGTTATTTGAACAAATAAATATGCTGCATATTTTCAGCCTCTTGTTACATTGTAGCAAGCACCCAAAATGGTTTTCGGTGAAGTGGGCTTCTGGTCTTGACTCTCAGCTTTCAGTAATCTGAATAAAGGTGAATGGTATGAATAAATTTTTTAAAAATGCAGTATTTGTTGCTGATGATCCAATTTTATTATGAGATGCTGTTCATAACAAAATGATGAACATTATATTTTAAATGTTCCATGTGTACTCCAGTACCAAAATGGTGAGAGGCTAGAATTATTGTGCAGTAAGTTTTTGAACAGATACTAAGATCATATTTTGTTTTGAGTTTGATGTTGAGCAAAACCCCAGGAATTATTGCTTCATAATTTGTGTTGTGTTGCTGAATTAATTTGCAGATTGTGGTATTACTTTCTTTTATCAGCAAATATTACCTCCATAGCATAAAATGCATCACAGTCATTCCTATTACAGGAGTAAAGTCGTAAAATAATGTCACTTATTTATCACAGTTTCATAGGGGAAGAAAATAAAAACAGATATATTTAACTTGGCTGTACTAGTGGTACAGCAACTCAAATTTTCAGAATTTAATTTTCAAGTACTTAAGTAAAGCTTAGAACTTTATCATTGCTGTAATGAGTGCTTCCCACTCTCTACTGGTACCTGCTCAGCTTAACTCAACTCTCTTAGACTGAGATTTTTTTCCAAGACAGACTATAAATCCAGAAATATTAATTTTTCAGTTCACAGAGGCATTCATAGCTTCACATTCACTTCAGATTTATTTCTTCAATTTGTTTTTTGTGGCTAAGCTGCTTTTCTTTATATGAAAAATTTACTTTTCTTTCTATTACATACAAAAAAAAAATCCTTTGATGTTTGGCTTAAGTAAAGCCAAAGTGAGAGCAAATTGTGTTTTCTTTATTTGCAAAGCACAATACTTTTTGTATTTGTTTTTCCTAATTTGCATGAAGAGAGTCTCTAGTCAAATAAATTCTGACATGACTAAATTTCAAAATTATTTCCCCTCTCATGGGCTTAAAGCCCTGATCCACAGATACCATTTTATGATACCTTCATGATGAAGATGGCAAAGTATAGGAGAACTTTTCAGTAAAATATTTACCTTTTTTAGGTTCCTATATTATTGACAGCTTCTTATATCCAAGGATGTGCAGAAAGTATATAACGGGCAAATGCCCAATGCAAGTGGAGGGTACCATCCCACTGTGCAATGTACAGTATGGGAGACATTAACAAACATTCCTTTGTGTGTTGCCTGAACAACTCTGTGAAATACTCAACTTGTGACATCCTTAAACCGCTTCCTGCTGTCATACACACCGTATTGATAGCGAATACATCTGGTCCTCAAAATCCTGGCTACCTTATTGTAGCCATGACTACAGTTTAACAAAAGATTTTTAAATGAAATAATGACATTATGTTTAGTAATATTTACTTAGAAGGCCCATTTAAGTCAGATGAGAGTAGAAAAGTTATTTAAGTTCAAAAATGAATCAGATGCATTATATGGCCTTGAAGAAAAAAGAGGGTAAGTGATGCTGTTTGGCAGCATTAAATTTAATACAAAGTGTTGTATAAAGAAAGGATATAGTTTTTCCATTTCACTCTTAATAATGTCCCCCTTTTGGAAGGCACTACTGAAATCACAATCAAGATAAATTCAGAGTATTCAGACAAAAATACAAGTGTAATATACATAGTGTAGAGTCATGCAAGGGTGTTATACAGAGACATGTAGGAACAGAACTGAAATTCCTTAAGAAAATAATATAATGCAAAAGACTACTGGATATATTTTTGTCTTGTAAGAAGTCAAAGAAAAAACTTTCTAAAATCTAAAAGAAAATAAAAGAGTAGCCATTATTCCTTCTCTTTTACCTGCTCAAGTTTGAACACATCTTCTACTTCTCTTCAAAGATCTGTTTCCAGTACTACAGGTGTGACTCACAGAGCGTAGACATCTGTGACTCATAGCACAAAACAGAGGGGAAATCTATGAAGAGCTGGCAGATTATATCAGCTGCTGGCAAGCAACAACCATTGCACCTCTATGTAAACCTTCACAAACAAAGAATATGCAGCTCAGAGATCAGTAAATTTTTCCAGCTGCACATTCTTACCTTCTGCAATCTACAGCAAACATAGTGAACACAGGCTAGCTGCACAGAGAGTTCTCCTATGAAGACTTAAATGCAATCTACTGTATGGTCTTCATTTTCTGTTCAATGCACTCTCTATGATGAAATGTTCTCTTTGATATTTAACCAAAAGAATTTCAATACTTAATGTTACCATAGACAATAATAAAAAAAAAGCATAGACTCAGTATTGTCTTGTCTAAAAGTTATGCAACATCATAGCAGAAGAACCAACTCTTGCTTCTACACTCAGAAATATTTTTATATGTACATAAGAGCAAATTAAGTTCCAATTCACTTAAATATCCTACAGACTACAAGTGGGCATGTTCTGATATCCTCACCTTAACACAGTTAATTTCACTGAGAGTTGTTCTAGAAGAGCTACAACCACCCTTGCCTATGAAGATATTTCAATTCATTCCTGGTTGTGGGCATGAATATTAACTGGATCCTTCCAAAAGCATTCCATTGACCTTCATGGATAAATCCCATTAAAAATTTTGTGCTCTTCAGTGCTAAATTGTTGCCACTAAATGCACAACTGTTGCTACATATAGTCAAAGTCTTTGTCTTCCATTATTGCCCAGTTTCCAAAGTATCAACTTTTTCTCTGAGATGCCTTCATTAGCTTTGTTTATAAACATATTCCCACTTCTAGCTGAGCTAGAAATATCTGACAATTCCTGAAAAATAAGAACTGTGTTTTTTATTAAACCAAATGTAGTGAATGTCTAGCTTTTTAAAAATTCTACTAACTGTAAAATGCTAATGTAGACCATATTAATAATATTGGCTACAACATATTTTAACAATATTGAAGACTAAAGCCTTTTTTTTCTCTTCCTATAAAGACAACACAAAAAAACATTGTACAGGTGATGAAGCCATATTTATCAGGGTGTTAACAGCTGTTGTGCTGTCTACAAAATAGTATCAATTAGAGGAAAGATAATGAAATTGTTTATAAATTGAAATATTAATAATTTGAATCACTGGAATACATTGAACTCCTTAAAGCCAAGTAAAACTGCCCTTAGTGATGCTTCATAGTATCACTAAGGGCAGTTTTGTGATATTTTCACACTTACTTCAACATTCATAGGATTACAGAATAAAAATCTTATTCTGATGATTATAGACAAAGTAACAAATCAATCACTTATGGTAGAAATGGCTAGGAAAAAACCAAACACATAGCCTGTTTGCATGTCTGTGCTCAAGTTCTGCCAATCCTGTACTACTTTTGTGTAGAAATCTGTGGCAGTATGTCTAACAGATCCCAGGGAAGAATAGCCAGACACCACATCAGAAAGAAAAAGGTCACCATGTTCTTCAGTTTTTGTCTGGCTAAAATACAAGAAGGCACAGCAAGCTTTCCTATCACTTTAGAACTTACAATCCACATGCTTTTGCAATTTGCTCCCATATTCATGTGCTAAAGTGTCCACAGAATAATTTTTATTTTTCTATATCAAAGGGCAGAGTTCAACAAGCAGCAACTGACTGTTACTAGTGGTAGAGTAGCTGGTCTGCACTGAAATAGATTGCCAGTTTGATGGATGCTTATCTGTGGTAACTTAACTTGGCATTGGGAGTGGAGTTTCAATCAGCTTTGAAATCCTTTCTTCTTTATCAGATTTTATCTTTCATAATTTTAGTAAAACATACACATTACAAGAAATTCTGTTAGCAAATGATAAGGCTGTCACAGTTTTAAACAGTCTGTCTATCTTAATGTTTGTGAGAGGTGTATGTGTTCATAAGCAGAAAAGGCTACCCCTGTAGATGTGAACATCTCAAGAATGCATCTCATCTTATATCAATTTTTCCTTGAAACATTACTGCTATCACTTGGATGTCAATTGAAAACTTCTAAAGCAGAAATCTGTCTACACTATATTTCATCCTTTATTAAAAAGCTCCAGCTAAAGACACTATTAGCAGAGTTTTTAATGGTTACTACTGTGCTTCCATGGTCATCATATTAATCCAAAGCGATCTGGAGTTTTTCCTAACGGTTTGGGTTTTGTTAGTGTAAAGTAATGAGCACTAGCATAGAGTCTGCATATTTTCTGTCAATGCAGAAGTAAAATTTTCTGGACTCAGTAACCCACATCACCAACACTGAATGAGCAGCAATGCAGGATTCAACACCCATATTGCATCCTCCTTTAATGTTACTTACATTCTCAAAAGGCACACATGTCTTTTCTTTAAACCACATATATCATGTGTTGAAAACATAGCTACCGTCAGAATAACAGCTATACAAAATGGCATCTTAAAACTTAACATGTCTATGCATAGAAAGCATTCTGACCTAAAACTGATTATTTTCTTACCACTATGAACTGGCACTGCCTTTTCTTTATTGTGATTCTGTTAGCTCTACAACACTAATCCTACTATGAGAGAGTAAAATATATTCTAAGACATAACTGATAAAATGTTCACACTTTAGCTCTAGCTGAAGACTGCTTAGGATCTGGGCTATAGAATGACATGAGAAAAGATGAAAGCTGGCTCTTAGGGAACTGGCTGATTTTGCAGAGCATGAATACTGGGCATTCAGGATTTAGTATTTCTGTAATTTCATACTATTTTTTTGATTTTGTATTTGATCTGAGACTTGCTAGAAATTTTTTTTCAATAGAAATGCACAAATTAACTACTGTACAGTATATAGAGCTTATTTACATGTAGTATATATCTTTTTTTCAGCATTCCTGCTATCTTGCCCTCCAGATGAAGATACAGAACACTGCACACAAGTTTCAGCGAGTCAGAACTGATATATGATAGATACCTGCTCCTCTACTGAATCACCTTTGATGAAAACCTGAGATGTTTTGAATGAAGCCTTCAGATATGCTGTAAATTACTAAAATAATTAGCCATCCTTAAAATACTTGACCCTATACATATATCTGCTTCCCAGTGTATAAAAGACACCGTGAAATTTTGCTTATGAATAAGAAAGCTGCATATAAGTATTCCATATCAGAATACTTTAAAATTAAAAGTACTTAAAAAATCCATGTCAGGGACTTTAAAACTTAATGTAAAATGGCAAACACTGCAAGAAGGAGGGAAAACTCCATAAGAATAACCAGCTTTGCATGCAACAACTTTATGTACTGATTTTCTGAATGGAATTGGATGGATTTTTATATAACATCCATAAAATACCACTTTAAAATATAAAAATGTACACTCTTACTAACCTGTACTTACATAGGTTGTGATTTTAATTATATTTGCAAGCTGTGTTTCACCTTAACAGGACAAATTCACCATTAGACATACCAAAAATACACAACTGCCATAAAGAAAAAAGATGCAAACATTTGGTGTGTGGTGACATTGACTTTATTATAATAAGTGAGAGCTTTCCCTACTGCTCACCTGACATCAAAGTCCCACAGTAATATTTACATTTAGTATCAACTAGAGCCAAGTGCATTTTGAAGAATTTTCTAAATCAGCATTGGTCCACTTGACCTAGAGAAATAGCTTCTGTTTGGAACATGGCCTATTTTTCATTGTTTCTCAAGAAACTCAGAAAGGCTGGGTTTTACCAAGGTAATGGGACACAAAATTTCACAATTATGTGTACACCTCACCACAGAAAAGATTTTAATTTGACGCATAAATAACCACAAAATTGCATACTCATACAATCATGTAACTATAAATTAGCTGGGTCTGGAAGGATTGGCCATAAAGGTCATACAGTTCCAACCCTCCTTTCATGGAGTGGGACGCCATCCTCATCTGCCCTTTCAAATTAAAGCGAGCGAAAGGTAGGACTAATTGAAAGTTTTCATGGCAAAATAGCTTCTGTGTCAGCAAAGCCATGAGACTTGATAATTGTCACCTATATGCAACTGGAACACTTCCGTCTCTTGATACCTTGAACAACACAACCACTTTCTTAAGGACAGAATGAGTCCAGAAAGTATGCAATTTTTTTTCCTTTTACTCCTTTCTTTCCTCTGTCTTTTTCATTAAAGAATCAGAAGAATTTTCACTATATGTTTTCTGAAAACATTTAGTGCTGTCATATTTAATATTTCTGTTCTCTCCACCAGTGATAGGTTGAAAATTTCAACACAGATCTGCAACACAATAGCACATTCAATAACATTTGATGAAATGAGAATGCAAAAATTATGAATTAAGGTAGATATTTTATCAATATCTTTCCAAACTGTATAAAAGACTAGAAGAGAAGTCTTGTAGGAGTTTTCAATCTGGAATAAAGTTTTGGTGCATGCAACTTTTTTTGTTCTGAGTCCTTGAACAAAAGATTGGCTTTGAAGGGTCCATGGTACATTTAAAGCTTTAAAGACTTTCCATCAAAAATTGCATCCATTTCAGCAGAGTAACATTCTTAGTGCACTGTTCATTTTACTTCCGTAATACCAGTATATGCATACACATGACATACATGGAGTCAAATGTGTCCCCACTTTGACATTACACTATTAAGAATGTGATCTTTGAGCTTTTAGTTAGATTTGAGTCTTAAATGTCCCCTACTATTAAGGCAGGGGAAAAGAATGTGTAAAAATTCATCCCAGAAAACAAAATTCTTCAGATAATTTTGTAAAAAAAGAATTTCTAATATTTTACAGGTTTGTCTAAGATAACAGTAATGATAGTATTCATACATTTTTTTACTCTTTAATAAGTTTTTATAATAAGTTTTTAAAATAGCCTTTACATACAAAAAGGGTGAAAAAAATCTCCCTGTAAACATTTCTAAGTAGATCTACAAAAATTATAGAAGCTTTTTGAGCTAAACCTAGATAGTTTTGCACAGCTCTAGATCTTTCATCACTGCTCAGTACTCAGACTTTGAGCTCTGGTACAGTCAGAGATATTTTATACACATAGCATGTGCTTCACTATAAAACAAAGAAATCAGCTTCCAGCAGAGAGCCCAGCAGAAAATTGTATGTGTGATTAAGTTTTTTCTGTGTTACTCTGGTTTTGGGAATCATGCTGTAAAAAAACACAAAAGGTAAAATGAGTTCTTGATTTGTGAATGCCTAAACTGCAGAAGCATTTTATAAAAGGGATAAAAAAGGTAAAAAGAAATCCTCCTTAGTACCATGTAGCAGGAGCACAGACCATATGAGACTCACTGGGGAAATTTAAAGTAGGAGTTCTAGCAATGTAACGTGATTTGGCAAGAGCTGAACTTGAATGTGGTTGTGAGGTCCCCATAAGCAACATATGCTTTCACTAAGCTGCAGTATTCCTTCCTTCCTTAGCCCAAACTTTGAAATTATTGCTTTGTGTTTAAGAAAATTATATAGTTCTATGCCAAACCAAAGTTGTTAGCTCTTGATAAAACTATCATATT
Organism: Vidua chalybeata; assembly: GCF_026979565.1. Lineage (NCBI taxonomy): Eukaryota > Metazoa > Chordata > Aves > Passeriformes > Viduidae > Vidua > Vidua chalybeata. Next base: position 19,316,260 of record NC_071570.1, on the reverse strand, counting down.
ATGAAATTACAGCTCATCCAGAGGATGAGGAAAAAAGTGAATATTTAATTTTGACTGCTTTAGGGGGGAAAAAACCAAAAAGAAACAAAAACGGAGAGAAGGAGGGGGAGAGAATGAAGGAGGAAGGAGAGGGAGGGAGATGTCTGCTTATGATTATGAAATGAACTTTGAATCTTTTCTATTCCTACAGCCAGGAATGTCTGATTTTTTTAATACCTTATTGGAGTAAAAATTTGAAGTATACCCTGAATGTAGAAAAGTTTTACTTACATGATTATAGAAAATTATACATTAAAATGGAAAACAAACACCTTCCAGACACAACTGAAGAGACTGAAACTTGTCTAAAAGCAAAGTTGCCAATCTGGAATTTGGAAACAAAGAACATACTTTAATTTCTTTTGCTTCCCACTCAATGAGTGGGATGACAGTGCCGCCTGGGAAGGTTCTGACATGCCCTCAAATTGTTCTGTGTAGTTTCACTTCCTGTATTCTTTGTCATGTGAAAGCTGACAAACTTTCCTTTTCAAACTAGATTAATTTAACCATCATAATAAAATCACCCTTACATTTCTTGTATTATTATAATTAATACCACACCAGTAGCATGCCAGGACAGGAAAGCCAGCTCTAACACCCAAGCTCAGAGAGTTATCACAAGACCAAGAGAACAAGAACTTATTCTGAGGCTTGCTTGCTGAAGGAAGACAATGCAAGGCTAAAGGGGAAATGCAAGGCTAAAGTTGTTTATCAGGATGACCACCTTATTTTCAAGTTATATTTCAGAAATCAGTGTTATTGAGCTTATGCTGCTGCACAGAACAAGAGCCCTGGTGTAAGGGTGTGGCCCTGGGCTGACATAGGTGTTCTCTGCTCTTGCTCTTGTGGGACAAGCCAGGACCCTGAAGGCAAGCAGTGTTTCTCCATGAACCACACCCTAACTCTAGAGGAAGGATTGCTTCCCAGCCTTTCCTCTGTCCCAGGTGGGATGTGTTTGATGTAACATCTTCAGATCTTCTTCCGTGGCTGCTTTAGGCTCTTATTCAGAGTGCACCTACAAACTACAGGCAAGCTACCTTTAAGAAAGCAAAAAGAAACTAGGGCTGGAAGGGAGGATTAGGGAGTCTTTTCTAAAAAAATAACCCCCAAAAAGCCCCCAAATGAAAATGGACATCCTTTAATACCAAGTAATAGAGAAAAACCAGCACAAAGAGGGAAAAAAAAAAGAAAAGAAAAAAAAAAAAAAGAAACACACAAACAAAACAGAAGAAAAAACATCCAGAAGAATCCCTGGTTGAGTTTCATTCACTGGCTAGTCTTACACTGCAGTTTGTTTCAAACTAACAGAAGGTACCTGACAGAATCTTACACCCAACAAGACCAATGAGAGAAGGTATATTGCTGAAAATTGTGGTAAATTGTGTGCCCTGCAGAGTGACCAGAAGTATTGGCTCATAGATTTATATTGTTAGGAGTAACTAGCTCCTATCAAGTTTTGTGACAATTAGATCACTGTTTAGGTATGGAGGAACCGGACCTGGGAATAGAAATGGGAGGGTTTTTTTTCTCATGGTTTGTGTTTCAGTTTTCTGGTTTGGTCAAACAAAAATTGTCTGAAAATCATATTTTCTTATGCACATCAATTCCAATAGACTAGACCTGAATAGCATTGCCACTACATTTTCCAGCGCACTCCCTGCCCTGACCCTGATTATCATCTGGAACTATCCCTGTGAAACCACATAATATGTGAAAATCATAAAATTCAAGAAGGACCAGTGTAAGGTCCTGCACCTGGGTCAGGGCATACACCAGTATCACCAGATACTAGGCGGTGAATGGATTGGGAACAGCCCTATGGGGAGGGACTTGGCAATACTGGCAGGTGAAAATTTAGACATCACCTGGCAGTATACACTTGCCTCCCAGAAAACCAACCTTACCCTGTGCTTCATCAAAAGAATCTGGCAGGTCAAGGGAAGTGATTCTGCCCCTTCAGTCTGCTCTTGTAAGACCACACCTAGTCAACTGCATTAAGCTCTGGGGTCCCGACACATGGATCTGTCCAGAGGAGGTCCAAAAAATTACCAGAGGGCAGAAGGACTTCTGTCATGAATGGCTGAGAAAGCTTGGGCTGTTCAGCATGGAGAAGAGGCGTCACTTAGGTCATCTGGTAATTTTAAATGGGCCTATAAAAAAGAGGGAGGGCTACTTTTTGTATATATAGGTAGTGATAGGTAAAAGAGGAAACGTTTTAAACTAGAAGATATTAGGAAGGAATTCTTTACTGTGAAGGTGGCTAGGTGTTGTATGCCAGGTTGGTTCAGTTAGAGATTTTAATAAATGTTAGTTAGGTCGGTCCTCTGTACCCCTATTTCCCCCACAAATGGTTCGCTCCAAGTTACTTACCACAGGAGCTTTTACGTGTCAATCTTGTAGCCACTCCTGGGTTCTTCTTGAAAGTCCTGTATCAATCACTCCATCTTTGCAATCCTATTTGTCCCAGAACACTGTACCCACCTCTGTAATGTTCCCATAGGTTGCTGTGGTCCACGTCACTCCCCTGTTGTCTGTCCCTATTGCACGAGCGGGATTCCCACCCCTGTCTGCCCGCCCCCTATTTAACCCAATGCTTTCATTGTCCATTCACGATTTTGCCCTCGCACTACTTGGGAGCAACTGCTCCAACCACCACAGCAACCACGTGGGAAATAGAAGCTCTCAGCCATGCAGAAAAGGTGTGCCTCTCTTGTCCCTTTGCTTCCTCTCAGCATAAGGCTATGAAAGCTGTGTACCCACGCCGGAGTGCTCAGCCCTAGAGCTCCCGGGCATGCAGCGGTGTCACAAAGGCAGCGCCTAGACGGGCTTCCCAGCTGCCTGAGATCGAAGTGAAGAATAAAAGCCGCAAGTGGCATCCAACGGTGGGGCCTAGGCTGCGAGTGGCAACCAACGGCCAAGCCGCGGGGCAACCAGCGATATAGCCAGCGCAGGTGGAACTCACTGTGAGGCGCTCCGGAGCTGCGCGGGGAGCCGCGCCGCTGAGCTGAGAGCCGAACCACCATCTCCACATGGGAGAGTGAAAACTGGAACATGAGCTCCACAAAGTAAGTCAGTGAAAATTCCATCACCCTCGAAGGAGCACACAGACTTTTGTCCTGTTGGCACTGTGAGGGAGGGAAGCATAACTTCCCATGGTCGAGAACGACTAAAGGGAGCCGCTTCTGAGAGCGAAGACCTTGGCTGCAGTTTTTGTTTAAAAAGACGTCAGTTTGATGAGTATTCAGGGGCTGGGACGGACCTGGCTGAAAACCACCTTCACTGGGGTGGGCTGGCCACGATCCTGAGGGTAGGAGGCTTGCAGTGCACGGCGTGAGTGGCAGCCGCTGGTGGGCTTTGCCTTGTTTTCTTTTTTTTTCCACTTTTCCTGCAGCTGAGGGTGGGATCGTGTGTGTGGGTAGCATGGGGGGCCTTGATAACCTCCCACCAGAGAGAATTTTATATCCAAGTCAAGGAAATCCTAAAGGTGAAGTGTGGTGGGTCCCCAAAAGTTCAGTTAAGAATTTCGTTTGGTGGTTGTTCTTTACTTTCCCTGGTGTCTCAGCGGAGGATGTTAGAAAAAAGGAATTTTGGAAGCGTATGGGCGCAAAATTAATGGAGGGAATTGAACGCAGGGATTCCTCTGTCAAAGATAGCTTTATTAGGCAGTATCTGCTAATCCGGGAAGTTGTTAGAACGGAAAGCGCGTGGGACGTGAACTGGGTGGGGGGAGAAGCGGCCACCAAGCGAAACCCCAGTTCATCCTGAACTGTGTCCCTACCCTCCTTTCCTTCCCCTTCTTCCCCTAAACTGGGTGGGCAGGGGGGAGTGCTCCACCATTCAAAGGTGAAGGACAGCTCCCAAAACATGGACCTTGTTCCTGGCTTCCCTGAGTCCCCCCAGCACTCCTGCCCTGACCACACTGGCCACATGGTCTGGGACATGACCCCAAGCCCTCATTCCAATTCCTTTTTCCCAGCTGAAAATCCCAGTTTTGGCGCAACCCAGCATAGTTCTGTCTCCCTAAACCCTTTTCCTTGTTCCCCTGAAGAAGCTCCGCTGACCGCGTGGCGGGAAATTGCAGCGCCTTTGTCTTCACACAATGGAGGGCAGGCACCCGCAGGCGCTTCTTCTTCCCACAATCCCTTTGTTCCCATTGTTCCCTTTCCCGCCGTTGATATAAACCCCTCCTGCTTCCCTGTGGGCATGGGTGCCACCGCTTCAAGAGATCGAGTTGCTCCCCCTCCCCCTGTTCCTCCTCGTGTGGGCGTTCCCTCCAGTCCTTTGCATGTTCTCTTGTCTGTGTCATTGGCCCCACCCTCTCCCACCAGGGAGGGCTCTGTTGTCTCCGCCCCTCTGTCTCAGGAATGGGACAACCGCTGTCCTGTCCCCTGCACCCCACCTCCGCATTCCCACAATCACTGGGGATCCGAGGGGGGAGGGGGGAGCGGGAACAAGTTTCTGTGGACTGGGTCAGGGTGGCAGTTGAGAAGCATGTAGAGGGATCAGTACTCCAGGACAAGTTTGTCCCAGAATTAGCATCCATGAACGATAAAACACAGGTCGAGATAGAGGAGGTCCCGAAAAAGCCTCAAGAGAAAGTGATTGCCTCGGCTGCTGCACCTTCAAAGAACTCGGTTCTGAGGCAGTCTCCATCTAAGAGCCGGTGCTTCCACTGAGATCAGGAGGGACATTTTCTAATTCAATATCTATTTTTAGGGATTGCACCACCATTTTTAGGGACCCCACCCTTCAAAAAACTACAGGGGGAGAGCGCATTTGCCTTGCGTGCAGACAAAAATGAGGCAGATTGCGGCACCTCAAGGGGAGCTGCGATTCATCATATAGTGCAAGCAGTGAGTCAGGAAGATGAGGTGCCTGCAGATGCAAGAAATGATCCCACTAACCAGGGGGTTGCATCCAGTCGCAGACGCCGCAAGGAGAACGGGGATTCTACATCTCTTTAAAAAATTTTCCTTAGAGCCAAAGAAAAAGATCCTTTCAGTTACAAGCCCAATTCATTTGTTTGCAATAAAGTTGTTTTCCCAGTTTCCCTATCCCCAAACACTCAGGGACAAATCAGCTCTGCTACCATCTCCAAGCCCTCTCCATCTACGAGGGCAGTCATCACAGTCGCAGCAGAAGAAGGGACTGAGTAAGGAAGCAACTGCACAAGCAGTGAAGGAGTTTAAACAGCTGTCTTTTTTATTTAATAAAAAACAGGGAGATGTTGTTTGCCGGGTTGGTTCAGTTAGAGATTTTAATAAATGTTAGTTAGGTCGGTCCCCTGTACCCCTATTTCACCCACAAACGGTTCACTCCAAGTTACTTACCACACATTTAACCCAATGCTTTCTTTGCTCAATCGCCATTTTGCTCTCGTGCCGCCTGAGAGCAGCTGCTCCAACCACCACAGCGGCCACGCAGGAAATAGAAGCTCTCAGGCTCGCAGGCAAGGTGTGCCTCTCTTGTCCCTTTGCTTCCTCTCAGCGTAAGGCTATGAAAGCTGTGTACCCACACCAGAGTGCTCAGCCCTAGAGCGCCAGGCACGCGGCAGCTGCAGTGTCACAAATGGCAGCGCCTAGCCAGGCTTCCCAGCTGCCCAAGACCGGAGCAAAGAACAAAAGCCGCAGTGAGGCACTGGCACAGGTTGCCCAGAGAATTTAGGATGCCCATTTCTGGAAATGCTCAAGGTCAGGCTGGATGGGGCTTGGAGAAACCTGGTCTAGTAGAAGGTGTTCCTCCCCAGGGCAGTGGGGTTTGAAGACCTTTGAAGGTCCCTTACAACCCAAATCATTATATGATTGCATGATCCTTTATAACAGGAGACTGAAAGTATTCTGTCAGTATCTTAAAATGTACATTTTAAGCTTCAGAATAAGGTGCCTCACTGGAACAGCAAATGCTCTTTAAAGACATGAAAGGCAGTTCAGCTTGTCTTTTGACTAAGAGACCATGGCACAAACATGAATAAATGATTTAAATGTATCTATTTTTAGAACTAGGTAGGCAGGAGTATTAAGCTACCTATCAGAAACATCCCAAACACTGAGAAATTTCAAACCCTCTACTAAACCCAGCCTCACCTATTCCTCATAGCAAGTAAAATCTAAGCATCCCAAGCTTAGGAAGTTCTGATTTCAAAGCCAGCATCTTGCATTATTTACCATTTACCTATGCAAGCACATAGTCCATGAGGTCCAGGAATATACACTTAAAATAAAAAATAATTTAGGCAGATACCAAAAAACTCATAATAATTTCCAAATAAGAAATATTACACTAAATAAATGCCAGAAATCACCAAAAAGCTGAAGGAGTGAAAAAGCACAATCCTAACCAACCAGGGCACAATTTATGCCTCTTATATGTCTATTGTGTCTGATGCCTCAGTAAATAAATGTTTTGCATGGTACACATTGGTGATAAAAAGAGCCAAATGATATCTTATCAAAATTCTAGTATTCAAAAATATATCCTCAGATCTGTATTTGTGTGTTTCTGAGCTACAATTAATAAATTTGCCTTTAGATAGAGTTGATTTTTTAAAATAGATAATCTGCACTTAAATTCTCTTTCAATAAGCAAATGAAAGGAAGGTAGTGCTAAAGTATTTCTAAATGGTTTGGTTTTTTCTTCAGATTTTTCCATATCCTGCTTAATGTTCTGGAATGTTATCAAAAGGTCAGAATAAGTCAAATACAACTAAAGGCCAGATTTTTCTTCTGTAGTTTCCTTAATCAATATGACTATAGGTTAAAAAAAATCAAACCAAACCAAAACTCCAAGAAGGTAAAATTATGGCAGAAAAGTCTCTTGAATCTGCTTTATTGCTGAAATTTTTAAGAAGTTTTCCTCTTTGAAAAACATAGTTCCTGGGACACTGTCAAACTCAGTTACAGAGGCTGATAACTGGCACAGGAAACACTAGAATATCTGCTGTGAAATAACATTATTTAAAATAATTTTTCATGTTCTTTTTTTTTTTTCTGTTGCTCTCCATGTTATTAAATAATGTTTCTTAATAAACCTTTTCTTTTCCTTCTAGCATATTTTTTACCACAAAGTTTACATGGAAAATTGACAAGCACTAATTATATTTTCTTACTTCATAATCAATCAATAACAATATAGGAATGGAATGTTAATGAACTGGTCAAGTCATCAGAGTCTAGAATTAATGATATTATCAAAAAAGAAATAGACCTAGTTTGAACACAGGATTGCTGGATGACCATCCCAGCAATTACTTTCTCCAAAAATTACTTTCTTCAGCTATAAAATAAATTAATGTCATCCGTTACAGTAGTATCAAGATTAGTTTGATTTAGTGGGCAAAATGTTTCACAATTTTCAGACAAAAATTTCTGAAGGAACATTACAAAAAACTACTTACTGCAAAGGCCAATGAAAAAAATCATAATATCACAATATACTTTTACACTTAGCTGTTTACATAAAAAAGATCTGGTATTATTTTTGAAAGCTATTTAGAAGAAATTTTCACCTGCATTTGTGAAATATTCTGTCATTAATTTACTGAAGTTTCATATTTATTTCAGAAAGATCTCTAGCAGCATTCATTCCAAAGTTTAAGAAACAAAATTAAAAGGGTGTGCCTTTCTTATTAACCTGGAATAATTTAACAATTTTCTCTAGGGTATTTTTATTCCTCTTTCTTAATTACTAAGACTACTTGCTAATTTCATCTACTTTTCACATTTTTGCTTCTGGCAGACTTTTTATTATATAAAAGAATGGTTTTATTGGGTTTTGGTTTTTATCATTTAGCAGAAAGCCAAAACAAAGTAGTTGGAAATTGTTTTGAGTGGAATTTTGGCAGTGGAAAAGAGAAATGGGTAGATATAGTGTGTACCTGGATAATACAGTTTTTCTTACTCTACCAAAAGGTTTTTTCCCATGTTGGCAAAAAAGTCCCAACACACTAATTCTTTATTCTGTTCTATAATTTCTCAGCATGATGACTGGTTTACCTTACATAACAATTCTTTGTTGTATTTTCATGTGTTCTTACAAAATTCATTGTGACAAAATATTCTGGTTTCACCTAGGAGAGAGTTAATTTCTTCTCAGTAGCTGGTACAGTGATGTGTTTTGCATTCAGAATGAGAATGGTATTGGTAATGCACTGATGTTTTCTTTTTTAGCTAAGTTGTGTTTATCCTAAAAAAAGGACTTTTCCTTGTCTCATGCTCTGCCAGTGAGAAGGTGAGTGAAAGAAACTGGGATGGAGCACAGCCAGGACAGGTTATCAGAACAGTCCAGAAGGATATGCTACACCATAAAATGTCATACCTAGTATATAACTGGGAGGGGTATCCAGAAGGGGTCAATCTGGGTTTGGGAAGGGGAGTCTGGCATCAGTCAGTGGGTGGTGAGCAATTGCATTGTGCATCACTTGATTTTTCCCTTATTATTATCATCACTGTTATTATAGTTTACCATTATTACTGTACTTTTACTTTATTGCCTATTATAGAGTGGTTCTTATTGCAATCTACAGGTCTGGCTTTTATTTTTCTTCCCATTCCACCCACTTGAAATAGGGAGAGAAGGAGTTGACCAAGAAACTTAATTTCCAGCTGGGCTTAAACCACAGCATGCTTCAGAAATTAATCACTGTGCCATTTAAATGATTCAGCTTTTTGTTGTTGTTCATGAAAAAAGATCGATAAGACATAAGAAAAGAAAACATATAAATATATCCCTTACCAGATAAAGAACCATAATTCTATTTTATTTGTAATTTTCTAGTAGTACTCACATTCAGTGACATACTTATTTACTTTTGATTCATACATTTTTTGTGTACTACATAACAGTTATGTAGTACCCAAAACAACAATAATGGAGTTATACAATAATTGAAAGGAATCCATGCTATATTTTTCCAACACATATAAAATGAGAGAAGCCTTAAAAATATTGAGGAGTGTTAGGGTTTTTAGGATTCCTTCTTTTCAGTTGTGTTATTAGGCAACTCAAGGATATGACAAATTTAATTTCCACCACTGCAGACTTTGGTCTAAAAGTCAGACTTTACATTCTGCACTTTGCAATAACTCTTCTACCCTTAATTAGTACAATTAGATCAAGGTGAGCTGGTAAACCAGTTCAGAATGCAAGAAGCAGTGCAGAATCCATTTCCCATTTCTGCATTCTGTTTCTTGATTGCAGTAGGACTTGAAGTTCTGGACCAAAAACAGCAGTACTTAAATATTTTGGCATAGCCAAGAGGTATAGCAGTATTGGCACAAATATTGTGTTCAATCATGATCCCATTGTTTTACTGTTTCTACCAAAATTGAAGCTTGAATTCATAATGAAAGAAGGGGAAAGAGATTTCCAAACACAAATATGTTTAGATTAAGATGCTAGGCTTTTTATTCCATTTTTAAACTCCATCCACTCTTTAATTAAAAAGAAATAATGCTTACCCAGTTAATATTACTGCTGACCATTTAGCATGGCAATAGATAGGAAAAGGAAACCCAATCTGCAACAAGAAACTACTCATAGCCACAATGTTAAGTAGTAGAACTCATGCAACAGAAGGACACTGAAGTAAGCTGCTGACTGATTTCTCTCTCCCTCTGTCTTGCTCTACTCCAGTCCCCAACTTTTGTTAAAGTTTGGCCCAAGCTGCAGGTATCTAAACTTAGCTGCTGTACCTCATTCCAACAAAACAAATCAAGCATGAATCACAGCCCTTCCTTCCCCTGAGCATTGCCAGTAGATCTGAGGCTTCTGTTCAGATCCAAGACTTTGTCTTTTCCCTTCTACTGCCAACTAAAATACATTTGGTAATATTTAAGGTTTCTATTCAGATTATATGGTCACAATGCTAAGAACAAGGTTTTAGCTACCCACCTCCCAGTGGCACGGTTAAAGATACAAATGTCAAATTGGGAACATAACCCTTCATTTAGATTTAATAAGGAGAGTTATTGTGAATGAAATAACTATCAAGTGATTATTAAACCTTACTTAGAGATTAACAAGCATTATTAATTTCATAGTGGTTAACCCTCTATAATTGTGTCTTTTGTAATCGGTTGGCATTTAATTATTAGTGTTATAGGGAGCTGTCATAGCTTTGAATATTATGCCACCACTGTTTTATCCTATTACAGATACTTTAATAGCCTTTAGTTATCTATATTAGGAGAAATAGCCACCTTAATTAATTACCATTTTACATATTTTTGAGAGCTGAAATTCAAAGTTCCACCTAATGAGCATATTACAGTGTGAAGTCAAACAACAAGAGGCATACAATACAGGCATGGGCCTGTATTTTTTTCCACATGTGCAAAAATGTTTTAGAAGCAGAAGTTCACATTTAGAAGTGATAAATACTGAAGCAGGCAATATTGAACACAAAATTAGTGTTTTTGAAACTGGTGTTTCAATATTTAGTGTTGTGTACTTGATTCTAAAGAGCACATGTGTAGGGTACTATAAGTATTACTGAAAGTGCAGTATAAAATGTGATGAGTAGAGCAGGAAACAAGACAATCTGATCCCATATTCTTGAGTCTGTGATGTAGTCACTGAGAGCTGCTGTCTGAAAAATGAAGTAGAGCTTAAATAAGGGTCACTAAATTTACTTCACAAGCTGATCATCTCCCATGAGCTCCACCTCACCCAGATCAGCTTGCTACATAGCTGTGCCATATCCATTTTTCTGTATTTTCTTTTAGCAGCCTAAGGCTTGGCAGTAATTTCTCAATATGTAGTGGTCATTGTTTCACTACACTATCGCTCCCATAGAGGATTTGTCTAGATTTGTGTTGTTCATGAGCATTTTAAATTTCTGTGATCAAGATATCTGATTAAAGATAATGTTGTTTGAAGTTCCTTTTTCTTTTCTTTCTTTCCTTTCTGGTTTTTACATCTGCATCTATGTAATATGCTGTACCATACAAAATCAGTATTTTCAGCTTGGCTGACAGCTTGATGGGAATATTGAGATCTGGCTGCAAAACCATCAAGGTGCAAAGGAAGGAAAGAAAGCAGGCAAGAGCATAAATAACACATCACTGTCCCAGACAGCACAGAGGTTCATAGAGTCACTCTCCCTGGGTTTAAATCAGAGCATAGGAGACTTCCCTCATGGGTTTTAGATCCTAATCGTGTTTCTGTCCTTCCAATATACAAACATTCATCTATGAAACAGTAGCTCTTCACAGTACAACCACACTAACAGTTGTCCTGGGGAAGAGCCAGAGCATCACTTGAGTGCAAAAGGGCTGTTCCAGACCTGTTGGTCTCATACTATAGAGATGTTATTATTCCTTGGCAAAGACAGCTTGATGGTCCAAGCATGTTTCCCCCATATGGTAGAAGTCCAGTTGTTCCTTGTAGATACCCTATAGGTCTCCTAGTACAGCACTTTCCCCAGGCACTCACCTATAACATCTTCATGTCCATAGAGAATAAGAGAATTTCTTGTGATATTAGATTAACAACGATTACCAGGTCCATTTTTTCAGGGCTTTTTAAACCTTACTTTGCCATGTGGAATGTGGTTCATCCCATGTCTGGACTAATCTTCCACATATGCAGTATACTGCAAAGTCTAGAGCTTCAGGTGTCAGCAGTACCATGGTCCTTCCAGTTCCTTTTCTGCCCTTGCTGCTTTCAGACTGCAGAAATGTTTAAACCCTCTGACAGGTTTGGGGCTATGCGTAGGGATAGCTAAATGAAGTTTTAATGGCCTATGATGTACAAAAGGTGAGATGGGGTGATATAATGGTCCTCCCTGGCCTATTTAATAAGTCTCAGGAAAATAAATTTCAGAAATATACCTTCAGGGATATTTTTTCCTCTCTTTCATTGCTAATTTGGCAGTAATTCTGTGTTCAAGTCAACTGTAGGTATGTCAGACTGATGAAAGACTGCCCCTGGCTCACCCCTAAATGGGCTGATGCAGCCATGTGGCACCAGTTCAAGCAAGAACATTTCCATCCTGTTTCTACTATCTGCTATTAAAAACTGTTTTCTCGTGTAGGTAGTAGGAATGTAAGTGTCTGCAAGCAACTTGTACCAGCCCAACCATTTTGTACAAACTAATGAAATTACAACACCGGGCAATGACAGACCCAGCCCTCAGAGAGACCACATTAAACCCTGAAGCAGTTCAACTCCTCTCTCACAACTGTCTTAGACTATGGGTAGTGACAGTTTGGAAGATTTAGAGGGTGAAAAATGCCTCTGCTTTTACTTGGCACTGGAAAAAAATACACCAATTATATTAAAAAAAAGAATTTTGTCTAACAGTAACAACAAAAAGTTCTATTTTCTCATTTTTAAAGACTTTCCATGCAAGTTAGCTGGCTGATTAATGGGCATCATTAAATTACTGTATTTAGAAAGCTGGAATATGGTCAAGTGTTGGCTTGTTCTCCTCCCAGGACCAGGGATATGAAACACATTTGTAATTCTATAAAGATGCTTCCAAAAAAGAAAGTCACATAGAGAACATGGCTGCTTCCTCTGTGAAGTAGCTTGTGTGTCTCCTGTGGCTTCAACAGAGCAGGCATGATTTATGCCAGCTGAAGGTCTGGCCCACAGTATCCATTTTTTCTCACTAAAAGAAGGTTCTTTTGCCTGCTTTCATATATGCAAAGATAGCCTATAATCAAATGATGGTAGCACTAGGACTACCAAATATGAAAAGAAACACTTCCAGTAGTCAACCCTGGAGCATACCTAAACATCACACATGGGCACAATGATGACATCAACTTCCTGCAACTGTTCATGAAAACTAATTTATGTCTTCCCAAACAGTTAAGGGAACACAGCCCAGCAGAGAAAAGTCATCCTGGTTAACACTTTTACCTAGCCTGAGCATAGGTGGAAGTGACCAAGGACAAGAAATGCTTTTGAAAGAAATCTATTGCACTTGAAAATTTAGTCTCTAACAGACTGAAAACCTGATATCTCTCATTGCACAATGTGCTGATTTTCAACAGATTAGAAATCCTCAGAACTCATCAATAACTCACAGTGTATCTCAGAGGTTGTTGAGAGGTTAACACATAAAATAGACCACCTATGTAGGGAAATGGCCATGTGCCTTTAAAATTTGTCAAAGAAGGACAAAGGAATTGTTTTAACGAGGTTGTTTTCAGTTGTCTTTTGTTTTGTATTTTACACAGGAAAAAGGAAAATATTTCTTCAGTTCAGGGCATCTGAATCATATTTCCAATGGGACAGGCACTTTTAGGACAGTAAGTTCTGAGGTATAAATAACCTTCAGTGAATTGAATCATAGTCATTTAGTTTTTACATATGTGGAAACACTCAGCTTCCAAAAGCCATGCTCAAGTTCTGTTTTAGGGAGGTATTACATCTGTGTTTAAATTAAAGGTATTTTGAAACATGACATCTCAAAACTACTGATTGAACAATACAGCACATTACATATTGATGAGAAACTCAGCTGTATCAATAATGCACATTTATTCCAGGTTTCTGCATAGAGTCAGCATCTTTGGTCTATAAATTGCAAAAGACTCTCAGTTCAGTGAAAATTTAGTCTAATCATCAAGTGCTGTTAAAAGGGGAAGATAGGGAATAGGAGAGAACACTTCAGAGATGAGGATATGCATTAATCCTCTTCTTGGAAGATACTTTGAATGGACAAAGCATTCTTTTCATTTTTCTGTTTGTTTGTTTCAACTCTGATGCTAAACTGGCATTATAGGTCCAATTTATTTGTTCAAGCTTTCATTAAGGTTATTCTGAGTATCATAGTCAGGAAAATGCAGAATATCACATTTACTACAGTTCAGTTCTATACCTTTTTCTTTGATAGGTTAGAATCTTGAGTACAAGGTAGGATAATGTTTTTAAAACTACGTTACTGTATGGGTATCCTGGAGTAATGTGCCCAGGAAGATACAATAAGCAAAGCCTCAGTTTCACAGCCTCTTCCACACAATCTACATATGCACAGATCCTCAAAGGGTCCCAGAAAAGGCGGTCTATTAGTTCAGTGTTTTGAATCCCTGCCTGATGCCTTTATGTTTCTAGATGTGTGGGGGCAGTTTAGATAAGTTCTTGGAGGCACTGTTGGTTTTATGAGCAGAAAGGGAAACAATGCTATTATAAAAACCCAAAACCCTCATACTGTGTCTTTCTGGTTCTCTAGACTGAAATAATTTTGCTGGTTAGTTTGGTTTTGAAGCATTTCACAGTGGCCTATTACTCAAAAACAATACGAGTTAAATAAATCTGCTTTAAATGAAACCTGACTATTAAGTACTGATCATAACAGGTATTTTAAAACATATACACAAAGAAAAACTGTCTTCAGGTCAAGACTGGCTCTCCATTTCTACCATGAAAGACTTTCAACAAAAGAGCAGTGAAGCTGACTATTCAGAGTCAAAGTCAAGGTAAATCTTTTGGGGTATTAGAAGAGGTGTAAGCAGCACACAAACAGCAACTTTCACTATCTGCACATTTTAAATTTCTAGCACTTTCAGGACTCTGCAGAAAACTAACAATATGAGAAGAATTAATGTTTCTTCTGAAGATGTGTTTCCTGCATGGAAATACCTTACATCAAGAACTATGTCCTCATATATGTTTGTACACTAACCAGTGAACCTGTTTCTTCATATGTAAACTATGTTAATGACAACAATAAAAAAATGCAGCATAAGGAACATGAAAAAAAATTGATTCAGGTCCCAAACATTTCTCAAGATGGAAGAACTGTTTATAGAGAGTGAATTAAATATAGCGCTCCTCATTTATAATAAATAAATCACAGAAGGATTTTAATCACTGTAAGTCATGTCTTGTTGCTGGGACAGTGCTCAGAACTTAGGCTGGTCTTGCCTCCACTTCCAGTGTTTCACAGAACTGTCAATGGCTCATGCTCCATCATGTTTCTGTGTTCAATGAAAGCAAAGAGCATAAAAGACGTCTTTTAGCAGAGAATTAAATTCATTCTTATTTTCCTTTTTTTTGTGTGTGTGTGTGCAGAGAATGATCTCCAATACATTGCAAAAAATATATGCAAATAATAACAAAATATGAGTGAAACAATGCACTGATCATCTGAGTCTAGCAATAATTGGTGTGCTATGAAAGAAAAAATGTCTTGCTGAAAAGCATAAATTATCCATCCAAGTAAGATGGGTGGCACAGAAAACGGAAGGAGGGAATTGTTATTGTTTAGCAGCTCTTCTTTTTCAAAGAGTTCTTCAGCCTTGAAAAAAATGCAGTTAATATTTGTTTTACTAGCTACAGTGTCAGAAAACTATTGCTGCTCATCCAGATCAGGTGACTTGAACCATAAATGATCCCAGAATATTAAAGATTATTGGCACTATTTCAAATATTAAATCTACCTCTTTTTTTAAGTTACTAAGCTTTTTTTTTTTAATTAAAGCATCACTTAAGTTTTAAATTCAGAACCTATATAATAAAACATGCAGAATATAAAAATTGGTTGCCTAAGGGTGTGGTTTATGATGAGTAAAAGGTCATACTTTATAAAACTTAATAGGAGTCTCAGTTTATCACATATAAAATTTTCCTCTCGTAACTCCTATGATTTGGGTTGAAAAGTAAAAAAAGACACATTTAGACGTAGTCAGAAATTATTCAGAGGCCAGCAAAGGAAAAAATATCAAACTCAAGGAGTATTCATCCCACATTCATAGCAATTAAAAAACCTCCTCTGTCACTATCCCTGTCTTTTTCCTTTATATTTTATAATTTAAGGTTAGTATTGAGAAACTTGTCTTACCCAAAAATCATGCTCAAAAAAACTGTGAACCCATCTACAGTGGGAAAGGGGACTTTTTGAAGTATTTCCAGGTAAAAGACTTTAAATGTAATGTTTAACTTACTTTAAAAGTAAGCCTTTCTTTAAACATATGTAATTAATTATATATTTCATTAATTTTCAAGGAGTAATTAAGAAATTTATTATAGGCATACTCAGTATGAAGGTTGCATGTTTACTTCCTGTAGCTAGAAAGGTTTTGCCACAAATTTTTACCTCAAAAACTTTTACCACTTTACTTTTGTGCCAGAAGACTAAAGAAGATTTTAACTATGAGTATTGGGTAGAAAAATTTAAAGAACTTAAGATATTGTTCATCCATCACAAAATTACCAGGTCTCTTTTTTGGTCTGAATAGTGTTGCAGTTTCAGATAAGCTTAGACGGGAAAAAAAGCAGCTCCAGAATGATTACTATAGCCTAAAGGTTACATCACTGGTAGCCACAGAAAGCCCCTCCAAAAAACAAATGTTAAAAAAATTCCATTGATACAGTCATCCTCACCTTAAGTTCTTTAAAACCAATAATATATGATCCTGAGCTCATCTCAGAGCTCTGTTTGATAGTAACAGATCCATTAAAAAGATTATGAAGAACAAGCACAGACAGGTGACAAGTGAGAAAACAGTTTCATTGCAAAGCCTGACATGAACAAGAATGATTGAGCATTTTTATAGCCTTTTCATCTTTAGATGTTAATGCTATTTCAACACCTGGAGAAACTGAGACTCATGATTAGATAAGTTGACAAGTTAAAAGAAGCAGCAGCAAAATTAAGGTGAAAAAAAGAATGAATGAGAAGCAGTCAAGACAAAGTTCAGCTTCCTTCCCCAGAATCCCCCACATTCTGGGGACATACCATTGGATTTGAGGAACTCATCCTGGGGAAAGATCTATGGGGAATGGCTGCAAAAGTGCAAATAAGACCTCTCAGATGTAATAAGAAAATGATGAGTTTGGCACAGCTCTCCTTTACTCTTCTCCTTAGTTACACCTACTGCTCTTTCCTCTCTTTATTTTTCTCTCACTTTTTTCCCTTCCTTTCATCCAAATCTTTTAATTAGTCTTCATCACCTCACCACATGTTCCCCCCAATCAACACACCACTGGCATCTGCTGCTGTTGCACTATTCATGTTGCCTATTGCAGCTGAGCCTATTCTCTGTCTTGTTTTTCTCTATTCCATTCAACAAGTAATTCAGAGCCATTCTGAGATACCTTTTTTAAAGCCTCTAGGTCCTAGTATTGTAATAATAACAAATTACATTGAAGCAAGGAGCCAGCAGTCAAGAGAAGAAATCTCTACTCCCAGTCTTCTGTTGAAATTATGCTGTCTGTTTATACTGCTGCAGTATAAACAGATAGCTGAATCACCTACCTCAGTTCATCTGGACTAAAAACCTCTTGGCTGCCTTTGATTATGAATTTTGCTTTGTTTTCAGAAACATTACTGTACATACTCTGACCTGGCATAGCTGATGAAGTTAGATAATTCCACTACATTCAGTAGGTTGAATAGCATGAAATTCAAATCCTCTGTCATGACAAAATAATGCAAAGTGACATCATGTGAGAATCTAAACCATAAACTTTAAATAGTTGTTATTATCTTCCTATCATCCATCACTAACCACAATTAAAAACAATGACTTCAAGAAATAAAGTGAAGAAAGTTTTGTGAATATAAAGGGGAAAATTCCTAATTTCTGTTTGCAGCCTTCTAAAGATATGTCTAGCTACATGATTTTAAGTGCTTAGAAATAACTGTTAAACACAGCTAAGATGGTAAAACAGATGTACCCTGCAATTAAAATAAATCAATTAATGTTTTTGTTCCCTTCAGTTTTACCTATAGGCTATGTACCTCCCATAGAACCAGGCCACCCATTGAAGCAATCCACCCATGTGGCATCTGTTTGTTTAAAATCCCCCCAGAAATACACACCTCTCTAACTCAACAAGTGTGAAGAGGCATAATTATTTGTACTCATGTAACTTACAAATTTTCTACTCAATCTCAAAAAAATATAGCTTGTTTTTCTTCCACTTTTCCTCTCCTCACTTTTGATGTTAGATTAAATATGACAACCCTTATCAGTCAGAAAAATGAAACAAACTCACTCAAAAGCCTCAGGGGTAAGGGATTTCTTTAATCACATTCACACAAATAATGAGGATTTCCGATAGATGAGGTAATATAGTTGAGTATTAGTGGTTGTAATTTAACCGCTTATGAAGCAACAAAAAAACCAAACTCAAACACACATAGGTTATGTCTTCTTTGCTAAATAAGTGATAAGTGCAAATCATTGAAATATATTTGTACATCTTGTTCAAGGGGTCCAAGGTGGCTCCTAAAAAAGAATGTCTTGCTGAGATTTCATCCAGACTGGTTTACAAATTAACTCATTTCAAATTGTGATCATGTCAAATTTCCTAAACTGTAGAAAGGGCAGATCATCTAATTGTGTGTCATCATCACAGGACATGATTGAGAGGTAGAGACAAGAGTTTCACAGTGGTCAGCAAGGAAAAATTGGGAGTTAAAACTGCCTTCATTTTTGTGGTGGCAAAATATCACCCAGTACCAACATACCTTAAAATCTAGTAAAGAAAACTTGACCAAAGATGCTCCTTTATTCAAAGGAACTTTGGTTTTGTATGAATTAGAAAATTGTTGCTTGTATAATAGGCATCAAAACAGATAAAGAATATGGAAACTGAGAGCGCAACTGTTGAAAGAAGAAATGTAAGAAGTGTTTGTCTTCAGCCAAACTGCAATACTGAGGACATTCTGCCCTTCAACCCTGATCAGAATTAAACACAAAAACTTTCCTAAACATTAGCATCTAATATTGGCCTTTTCTTATAGGAGAAAATATGATTTTTTTTCATCATCTTTGTGTCCTTTTGCTGGACAGTCTTCATTATGTCCATGTCTCTCTTGCTTTGAGGAGCCCCAAACTGAACCCAACACTGTTTCCTCACGAGTGCTGAGGAGAGGAGAATCACCTCCTTCAACTTGCTGGAAGCACATTACTACAGCATGAGATCCCATTTGCTGCCTTTGCTGCAAGTACAGATTTCTAGCTCCACCAGGACCCCCGTGTTCTTTTCTGCAAAGCAGCTCTTCAGCTGAGTGTTCCTCAGCATATAGGGGTACATGGGATCATTCTTCCTCAAATGCAGGATCCTGCACTTCTCGTTGTTGAACTTCATGAAGTTCCTTCATCTTCAAGTCTTTCAATCAATCCTTATTTCTCAACATTTATTCTTACTTGTTACTTCTTCAATTGGTGTCTTGTTACTTCTGCAATTCTTGGTAAATAACATGAATTCCTGAAAGCTTCTAACTATTCTTCCATGGGCAATTACAAAAAATTAAGGGACATGCTTTCTTCTAAATAAATTTAAAATCTTGCATCACTGTATGAAAGCATAATGGCTCAACTATGAATTCAAAATCATCTTTTCCTCAATGGTCACTGTAATACCCTTCTCACAATGAAATTCCACCCTGATGGTGATTACATTTTAGTGATGACTGTAGGGAACTAGTTTATCTCCTAAAGCTGGACTGGGATTTGAAAAGCCTGCTTGATTACTTCTGAAAGAAAAAGTCATTGTACAAATGAAGTTAAGATAGTGTGGAAAGTGTGTCTGCTGTTTCCAGCTTCTGTGCTAGAAAATAGTAGAAAGTATTATCACTCAAATAAAAGGTGAATTGAATCTAGTGGTTCTGCAGAATGTCACATGAGCAAGATTCCTGTGCCAAGGACAGAGGAAACCAAGACTATTGAAAAAAAAAAGCTTTGTAATTGCCCAAGAATTTCCTCCATGAAGAAGAAGAAACAGAGGACAGGTAGATCTCGTCTTTTTAGACAAGAAGACAGACATATGTTAAGGTCATTTGTTATGATGACCCTACAGAACAAGACTCAGAACCTACCTGTGAAAAGTGAGAATATGTAAAACAGCTTGTGCTTATTTTGCTTTTATACTGGATTTGAGTATGAACTGAGTTCTAGAGGGGGAAAAAACAGAGTTAATGTATCTTGGTATCATTTAATTGAAAACAATTAATAACGCAAACCATTCATATGACAATTACCCCCAAAGTTATAAGATCACTCAGTTAAGAAGAAACCTACAATAAACAAGATTGTAACAAAAAGAATAAATTAAAAGAATAAACAGAAAGAACTTCTATTATCCACTTTTAGATTACAATATAATAGATGGTAGCATAACTAGAAGAGGAGTGAGGTTTATGATGCACTGATAACTGCTAGAGAAGAGAAAGAGGCCAACAAGAAATACCCTATATATATTCATATTCTGAAGAACTAGTCTGCAAGTCTAGTTGAGAATCCCAAGAGTCAAAGCTTCAATCAGCAGCTTGAGCTTAGTGAAATAAATGAAAGCTTAATTAATAATTTTTAGGCAATTAATTAGTAAAGCATTAAAAATATTTCAAACTCATTTTTCCACTTTATATTAAACAAATTATCAGCATGAAATGCCATAGGTGAATATTTTAATTTTATTCTTCCCTTCTTCTAGTCCTTACTGTAGGACTTAGAAAATTCTAACAATTGAGATTTCATCAGGTGTGCTTCATACCTGCAATCAGCTGTTTGATACTCCCCAATACTGACAGTTACTGAAGTTGACTAATATTCATCCAAGAGGTAGAAAACTCTTGAAAGAAGTTACTTGCTTCTCCTGCAAAATCTTCTCACAGGTTGTTTATTTTCACTGTATCATAAACAGACATTTGGTTGATTTAATCACCTTGGAAATACAGAAATTGTATTGACTCAGAGTAACACCATGCCAACATGGCTTTCCACAGTGCATTGGTAAATCTTCCTTGCCTTCCCTAGTGCCACATAAAGGTAACTCATCGGTGTCCTTCCAGAGCACCAATCTCTGTATTGCATTTCCAGTTTCCACTTCCCATTTCTGAGGTGGTATTTCCTCTCAGAACAGTATTCCACACTTCACCATCTTCCACAGCTCTTCTCCAACTTCCTGGTGTAGTAGCGAGAAAATTTCTTATAAACTAAGACTTCAGTGGTGGGATTAAACCTCAAATCTAAACTGAAATAGTAGCTTTCCACAGGAACT
This sequence comes from Vidua chalybeata, assembly GCF_026979565.1. Classification (NCBI taxonomy): domain Eukaryota; kingdom Metazoa; phylum Chordata; class Aves; order Passeriformes; family Viduidae; genus Vidua; species Vidua chalybeata. The sequence continues at coordinate 19,295,263 of NC_071570.1, read as the reverse complement.
ACCATAAGACCAAACACTTTTTTAACAGAATATCTCATACCTCTGACTGCTTCAGATGCTCCAGCAGTCATATGTATGTGATATTCTGTTAAAAATATATTAAAGTGGTTAAAAACCATGGTGAAAATAATCCCATAGTTCCAGAAAATAGAAGGAATTGTAACACTTCACTTATCTTTTTGGCAACTTCCCTTGTGAGAGACAAGAAGAAAGTCTGTATTTGACTGCTACCTCCCTCTGTGTCATGTATCTAGAAAATTCTCAGAATCAGATCTGGAGGTTTGACAGTATCAGCTGTGCTATATAGGCCATTATCGCAGTTACAGTTCAAGCACTTCCTTGTTAGGAAGGATTAAACAGTTACCAAGACTCAGCAGGCCATCTAGTTCACTTTTCACAGTTCCACCAGAATGAATTGCTGTGAAGATCATGGAGAAACACTGGGATGTCTTAGGGTGGAGTCCATATCATCAAACCTAAACAGTTAATAGCAGAACCAATGGTGCTGTGCTATCAGCGGTGGAGCTTTGCTGTGGAAACATTTGCAGTCCTGGGTGTTAATTCAGGTTAGATGTGCATGCCAAAGGTCAGATTAACTATGTAGTAAATATCTACACTCACAATTGATTCCTAAGATGTTTGATTTAGGGGTTTTCTTACTGATCCACTAATGTCACCTTTTTAATGGTACATTGACAATTAATTGATTAATTGGATAGCACTGAGACTCTTGGAAAGGGCTGCAGCAGAGCCTTTGAAACTCCCAGATAACTTACAATGCAAGCATAGATTGAGCTTGTCACCTTTTGACGAACAGAGAACGGTCAAGGTACACTGAAAAAGCCATTTTTTAACTAGGAAGCAGAGTCACTTCAAAGTGTGACAGTATTGCTGCAGATGTCTGTAGAGCCCTGACATGAACTGTCATTAAATATTTCCATCTAGTTAGACTACAGTGTATCACAAAACCAAGCAGCAACAAAAAACACATGTTCTTATCCACCAAGTACAAGTCAATGGATGCACCTGGTTTACTGCAGTTTGATATCCTTAAGGCATTTTGACAAACCAGGGTGGGGAGACAGGATGGGGAGAATATTACAGCTGCCAGACCACAAGATGAGGCAGAGCTGATACAAGTGTGTGATAGATCCAAGTGTTTATTTGTACATGTACATCATTCAAGCATTCCAAGAGATGTGCTGACATATTTCAAGATGAGAGCATGCCAGCTGGCCTGGTTAGGATCTGTGTTGTAAGTGGAACCAACAAAAGGAGTTTCATTCCATAGAATTCCAATACCTCTAAATCTGTTCATCTTCTAAATCAGAGCAAATAGATCACTTTAAATGCAATGGAAGGTAAAAAATTTCAGGCATTTGTCTTCCATTACAAATAACCCTGATATGGTGGTGGTACAATTTATAAAAGACAAATCTGGTTGACAATCTAAACAATTTATTTCAACAACTTCTGTCCCAAGTGAAAGTTCTGAAGTTCAGGAAACAGGGGTTTGGAGGTTTATTTAATTTTCAAGTGTAGAATTGCTGCCAAAAATAAATATAAGCAACTGACATTGCATTAGAGTTTTTTAAACACAAACAGAATTCAGGGCTTTGTCTCATGCAGGATTCAAGGCATTTCTTTAGAAATTGAACAAATCTGGTTTCACCTGCCTGAATGCTGTTTGATTTATCCAACTGAATTAAATACAATGGGAATTAAGTAATACTTTTCCAGCTACAAACTGAGGCTTAACTACATATTTAGCTAAGAACCTTCTGTAAAAACACATGCTTATTTAAAAGGGAAATTGTTCATAATCTAGAAAAAACCTTTTAAGCACAATAAGTTCATAACTTATAAAATATGGCATAGTAAAATGAAAATACTATATTTGGACCACATTTGATCCTAAATAATCCTTCCCTTCTTAAGTTCTCCAATTTAAATGTAATCTAATTCCCTATTTAACATTAATACAGCCGTGTTGTCCTGCTTCATCTGAGGCTAACAGGAACTATATAAACTATGCAATAATCTCTCTCTAGAAAGGTTTTCTGACAAAATGAAATATGTCAGTGTATTCATAAACCTGTCCAGAAACTGCTGTTTTCCATGCTTTACCAGAACTGCAACCAAACAGGTGTGAAAAAAGCCTCCAAGACAGTAGCAAACAGATAAGCACCAAAAGCAGTTCAAACATCTTCAGCCTTCCCAATTCCATTTCTAAGAAATGAAGAAAAAGAAAATATCTCTCTGAAGGTCTGTTGTGAAATGTGAGCTGACAACATTCTCATTTCTAGAAAGAACATGGCAACATGAGCAACAAAAGAGCATTTAATGCTCATTACTTGTTATTATCTTGAGACATGTCAAAAGGCCCACTTTTGAATCTGAAGATTGCTATGTAACATTTCAGAAAAAGGATAAAACCAACTTTTTATTAGCATATAAAGTAGTCAAGGGTGAAAACACTTCCCTAGGACAATATTCAGAATAAACCAATATGTTTATGACATCTACACAATAGAATACAAGCTGGGTTATGAAATCCATACAGCAGGTGTGATTTTTTGTAAGCAAGTGCTTTTATTAGACAGTATTTCAAACATATGCAGAAAATTACAGAGTTTGGTTTCCGACTTTTTATTTTCTAAATGTTCAGTGAGGTAAACTATTTGAAGTGGTCAGGACAGATTCTGATCTACTTAAAATTCACACTTACATCATTGTCTGTTGTCACTTTCAGCTTTCATTTATACCATGGAAAAGACTAGTTTAAGTTTTCAAGATACAATTGTAGGAGACAGCATCATCATGGTCATATCAGGCTTTCATTCATCTAGATGGGCTCAATGGCTCTAGCAGATGCCAACATGACAAATTTTGTTTCCTGAATTACATCCTTACCATGTGAAATCCTATCATTAAAAACATCCCTCCATACTGCTACACTGGTAGCAGATGTGCCATCTCAAAATCTGTTCCCAGTAGACTGGTGGGTTTTTGGCTCCTCCAGCCACTCAGGTTTCTCAGCAGTCCCCTCTACTCTTTTTTATTTCAATATCCAGTCCATATGCAGATATTTTATGTGCAATAAGAAAGTGATTTTTCTGTGTTAAAAAATAAAACCAAAACAGAACCTCAACAAACAGAGCTGAAGTACATTTTTTTTAAACGGATGTTCTATTTATTTGCTTTTGTTATTTGGTTTTTGTGAATAGTTCCCCAGGTGAGTTAACACAGATAAGACCAAAGAAAATTCATGCTGGTTTTGTCATTTTTCTGATTAGTGTCTGTTACAGTATAAAACTGAGGCTAGAAGAAAACCTGCATGGTTGATTTTAGACACGAGATGTTCTTGTTCAGCAGTGAAAAGCAAACTCTCTGAGGTAAAAATTCTTTACCTTGTAAAATATACACCAATATAATGTTACTGAAGTGCCTCAACAAAGTCCATTGCTTCTAGTTAAAGGTATTATTGAGAATGGCATTTTCTGACAGCATCCAGCTTGGAACAGCCAAATAAATATTTTATAAATGTGCTTAATATCAGCAGCACCAACTGAAGAACAATGATTTGGACACTTGAAAAGACGCTGACCTCCAGTGTCTCAAAGCGGTCAAACCGACCTGTGCTTTCAACATCTAAAGTGCAAAATAACAAGAAAACTTGATGTTTTAAGTCAGGGCGAATACCAGAATCAGCAAGAGGCAGCAGTCAAACCTAACAGGTTTCAAGGTGAGAATATGACATGACAAAGATCTGCCTAAGCTGGGATGTTATCATACCTGCATATTAAAATGGTGAGGCATATGTTCCCCATTATTTAGGTCTACATTATTGCAAATTTTCATACTTATATTTCTTGCAAAGGTTTCTTAACAGATAGATACTCCTCATATCTATAAAATCAGAATTCTGTTACCTCTCAACAGAATGTAGAACAGACTGACATACATCCTGGTCTTGCAAAGCAGTGAATGCATTTAAAAGTTTAATTGGAACACCAAACATTTGTGGAAATGTTATTTATTATAAAGCGTTTCCATTGATACAATTAGACTTTGTTTTGCTCCTCTACTCAGATTCAAAACAGTGTTACTAACTCTATGAATGAATCAGAGAAAAAGAAATATACCTGCTGCTATTTTGTATGGTTACAAGCATCATTAAATTTGCCTGCTTACAGGAGTAATATTCCCTACTTTTCCTGGAAATCAAATGACAGAAAAACAAACTTGGGATGAGCTCAAACCCCAAAATCAGATCCAAACCTACACCAAACATCTCTAAAATGTGAAGTTATTTATAGCAAGGGTGGTGGTTTGGGTATATCTCTAACCAAAACCTCAAACTGAGCTTTGGTTTTGATTCGAAGTGTTAAAACTATAGGTTCCTTCTGATTCTCTCTAAATTATTTGGCTCATTGCTTGTCTGAGGTGCAAATTACTCAAGCAGGAATTGTCTGGCAATTTGTCCACGGAATAGTGATTAAATCCTTTCTGTAAAGACATAACATTAGAGCTGATACTATAAAGTTTGCATTCATAGATAAAGCATTTGCAGTTGGAGGTTGCCCACACTGGGAATTCCTTAGGAGGCCCTTAAAACCACAAGCTACTTTTTCCTTTCCAGGGCCCTTCCTTATTATTCCTTTTTTTTTTTTTTTTTTTTATCTCCGACTGCAGTTTGAAACTTGATCCTGTTTCACGAGATGGGGGCTAGCATGGAGTAAGAGGAAAAGAGGAAATTTCATGCCAACAGAAGAAACACAACAGTAACACTCCAGAAGTATGCTCTATTGTAACTAATAACATGAAGTTACAAAAACATGTAGATACAATTTGCAGACAACACTGGGCACAGTAAAAGCTCAGCACTCTGCTGTCCTCTGTGTTTACTTGTTAGGAAGATTGTTTCTGACTGCCTTTCTTGATTCCAAGAAAGGAATCAAGGTTTGCAACATTCTTTCCTTTAACTGCCTTATTGTCTCTATAAACCATGGGCAAAATAATTCAGCATACTTCTTCTCCCTCTCTGTTTCCCATTCCTCTCCTTTGTCACATTCACATGCGATTTTTACTTTAATCACAGCTCTGGGATCAGGGCTGACAGGACACCATTCACCTTCTTGACTCTGTATGTTCACCCCAGCCAGGTCCCAATATCTTAAGAGAGAAACTAGGACATCTATATTAGAAGCAAGCAAAAGCCTGATTTCTGAACAATATTACCAAGTCCCAGAGAAGACCTTTGAGTTTCCTCTGCCACTGTTTCAACACAGGCAATATTCTTCCTGCATATGCATTGCCTAGCAGTATGGCCTGATCCTCTCTGCAGTCCCTTGACATTATTGCTGTGCTGCTAAGAAACATTAAGCTGTGAAGTGAGAACCAGTAGGAAACTAAATCCCCTTCATTTTTCTTACTTTCTCTTGCTTCTCGCTTCCCTGCTCCTTGCCTCTTTCTTTTCCATGACAGAAAACTTGAAGATTTCTTTGCCTTACCTCTAACTGGCATGATATTTACTGTTGAGCAGTAGATTCATTATTAGGAGTTCTTAAATGAAAATGAGAGAGAAATTTTGAAAACCACTTTTCTACTGGAAATCTGTACTAGAAGATACCTGCTGGCAACACAGCCCACCTGCTGTTCTTAAACACTCTCCTATGAACAGCACTAATTATGCCCCTATTATTCAAGCACTAATTATGCCCCTGTGTTGTTGGTGCCGAACAAATAACCAAGAATTTTACTGAAGAAATGAAAATACAGAAATAGAGAAAATATTTTGAATGGGAAAGAGGTATTCAAAAGTCACTGTGATATCTTAATGGAAGGTGTGTCATAGAGCTGGGAACATAGTATGAGCAACCTGTGCCTTCATGACAAACCCATGTGGAAGGCGTAGGAGGCTGTTTCCACTATAGCCCCTCAGAAGTTACATTACCATTTTCATGGTCAGTGTTAAGTTTCCCACAAGACAGTGCACATATGCTACAGGTGAAACGTGCCTACCACTGTTTGAAATTTAGGACAAAATCCTAGTAATGGAAGATTGTGTTCACTCCCAACAGTGTAAATGCTGAATTTGTATAACAGCCTTGCAAGAAGACACGCTGTTCTGGCCATTCAGAGTAAAAGCAGTATCTTGCTGAGAGCTAGTGAACTGTTTTGTGAAAACTGGTTGCACACCTTGTTGCGATGTGCCATATAGCTCATAAAACTTTTGAACCATGCTGGATGGTGTGACCTGACTGCAGTTTGTTCAGCTTCATTGAAGAGGTAATTAACTTGGAAAGGCAATACTTTTAATCCAGCAGGTGTATTGAAGACCTGGCTAAATTTACGCTGGATAATGCACATTTTATGAATCTTTCACTCAAAAAAAACCAAACCCAAACCCAAACCAAACACAACCAACTAAAAAAAAAAAAAAAAAAAAAAAAAAAAAAAATTAACAAACCAAAAAAGCTAACCCTTCCCCTCCTCCCCCCCACCCCCCAACAGAACAAAACATTAAACAACCCCAAACCAAGCAAACAAAAACAAAAACAAAAACAAAAACAAAAACAAAACAAACAAACAAACAAACAAAACCAAAAACAGCCTGTGGAGAAAAGCAGAGCCCAAAATGCATAATGAAACACTGCTGCAATTCACTGCAGTCTGTGGACTTTAGGCCTCTCTACTCTCAATTATAGACCCAAGGCCTGTGGTGGCCTGTGGTAGGTTGGTTTTGTTTATTTCTCAGTTTGCACTTTCTTTTAGGAGAAGAATTCAGGTGAAGTTTTCCAGCAAAATGGTTGGTGGCGGGGGGAAACTCTGGGGCTGCAGGGAAAGAGCTCATGCCCTGGGAAAGGCTGAGTGAGTAGCCATACAAGCCAGATGTGGTAGAAAGAACATGTTGGTGACCAGAGGAGGTGGCAGTGTCACTAAAACTCTGACAGTTGCAAAAAGCAATTCAAAACAAGTATGAAACCTACCTTTTGGACCACAATGGGAAGGGGAAAAGCTTTGTATAAATAATACTTTTAAAAATATGCCTATTTTGTCTCCCGGACATTTTATGTTTCTCTTTCAAAAGCTTAATGTTCCACTGGCTTTTTTAATAAAGCCTAGATGATGAAGAAGAAGATGATGATGGTGATTATTTACTACTACTACTACTAATAATAATAATAATAATAATTTGCTCACACTGGGAGATTATCTCAGCCTATTCATATTGAACCTCTGTTCAGTTTAGTTCCTGTAATGTATAGAGGATTGTGATCTTACTCACTAACTCCTCTTGCAAGAATTTTTAGCGGCTAGGGGCCAGCATTTTCTCTTGCTGGAGCTGTACCTTAACAGTTAAAATTCTAGAGAAATCACAGTTAAGCAGCGGCAAAGGAATTTCATTATTCGGAGAGCTGAAGTCCTTCACAGAATAAAGCATAAATCCTACAAGCATCTTAAGCAGTGAGTATCACTTCACACTACAAAGAACTAGACAAACCAAGAAAGGACCTGCAGTCCCATTTATATTTGCAAAAAAAGAGTTCCAGAAGAAAAAAATAGTAGAAAGATGGCTGTCTATTCAGAGCTAGCCTTGACTGATGTATTTGATGTTTTTAACTTCAAGTTCTGCCTGATTTTTCATTTAACTTCTCTTAGAGAGGACTAAGAAGACATTAACAAATGGGTTTATAGGAAGTTATATGACACATATGAGTGAGATTCTGTCAAAGAGAGGATATAAATAGAAGCAAATATATGGCAGTAGCAGATGTAGGTGAAAGGTTAAAGAATGCAGTACAGAGGGAAGAGGTCTAAAGTAACTACTGGAATAACTAGAGTTAACCAATATAAGACAGTCACCTGTCTGAGGCCAAAGCTTATGGACGGGCAACAGTGCTTTGGCACTCAATATTCTTTAAATAACTGCAACATATTTCTAAAAAGAAAGGCTTTAGGAACTCCACATTACAGGAAAAATACTAACCAGATACAGGTTCACATGTTATTGCAAACAGCAAAAATCTATACCATAACCAGCGCATAAAAAGAAAGGCAAAACTTAAAACATTTTGCAAGCATCAGCAAAGTGAACAAAGATTATGAAAACATCATTAGCTAAAAATTTTGTGGGAAAGATGGATATTGTAGAAGAAGTTATCATTTGAAATACCATTCTACATGAAGATTCATTAGTTTTCAGTTGGACATGGATATTTAATTAATAGTATAGAAAATGTTTTATTATAATAGGAGAAAAACTACATGCATTAGAGAACAGAATGTGAGAACAAGGAAAACTAACTACATTGTTAGAGGCTGATGTCAGTTACCACACTTGCAGCTAGACACAAGGGACAAAGTTTGCAGAGCACATACAGAGAATCAAGTACTATACCAAGAAAAAAAAAATAAGCCAGAGGAAAAGAATGATTTTGAATCAAGCACTCCACCATGAGAAAGATCTGTTTATCTCTTTTATGAATGAGAACAATTGCAAACTGCAATATTGTCACTTTCAGGATAGGTTAAAACTCAGACACATAAAACTCAGATACACTCATACTATGCCATTTTTTCCATTTTACCTATCCAAAGACCCTGAAAGAAGATAATAAGCTGCTTCACATCTGCCTTTTTGTTCAAATAGATTACAGGCAGTTAAAAAAAAGAACAGGACAAATTGAAGAGAGAGATATTCAGGAAACAATGACCAAAACAAGTGGCATTTATTCTTAACAGCTGCAGTGTTTGTTTTAGAAGAAAATGTGTGGATGTCCAGGTGCAAGACACCTCAGGGTTTAATCAGGCATTCTTATGAAAGTCAGCTTTAAGGTGCTCTATGAATATGCGTAATTGTGTATTTGCTGTTAATTGAAGAATTGGGGAATTAATTTTTGTTTGGGCTATGACACATATTATAACACAGACTGCCTCTCTCCATGGCAGAAAACCTAGGCACAGGCACAGTGACACCAATGTCACTGTCATTCAGAGTTAGTCAGTCACTCTCCTTTTGGAGACTAAAGCCATTGCTTGACAGGAACCTCAAACTGTAATCCCTGGACTGTGAAGGGGAGGCAGGGCACTCTCATTCAGTTTACATATATATTTGAGACAAAAGGACTCATGCCTTGGTACAAAACTGATTATCAGCCAGCATTAGTAAAAGACTTCTCCCATGGTTAAACCGTTCCACCAGTTTGTGCCTTGCAAGCAATTTATGCTGTCCATGGAGACACTTAAAAATTCTTATAGACAGTAGGTTGGCCTAGGCTTTTCAGGGGTTTGTTCTTCTTCTGTAATTACTATATGATAGTTATAAAGATTCTGTAAAGATTTCTGAAATAACTTTGTTGTACCAGAGATTCAAACAGGTAGGACATGAAGAATTAACACTTCAGGTGGTCAGGATTCTTCATCCCCCATTCAGGGGTTGCTTTGTCACAGAATTATTTGGGCAGGAACTTTAGGTAAATTTTCAACTGCCAAAAAGTCATTAGGAAAATCAGAAATAATTCAAAAGTGTGCCATTAGTTGTCAACTATGCAGATAAATCTTTTAATCCTGTGAAATATAGATAAAACATAAGCATTGAGCTTTTTCTGCTAAATAAAATATTTTAATTCTTCATAGTTTTGTCCAGTCACCTACAAAAAAGTAAAACACCATCTCGGGTTTTTATAATAAAATAAATTTTTTGTAATAAACCTGAAAACTATGCAAAAGATTAATTAATCAATTATGTATGATTGCTCTTTCATTTTTAGATGCTCATACTGCATTCCTAGCACAATTACTATATGCTGCAGTATAAAACATTATATGTTGCCCATTGACAGCACCTGGTGCTATTGTCTTCTTTGCTTCATTTCAAGTACAATCATCCTGGTGTGGGTTATTCATTAGAACATATAAACTTATAATTTTCAGTATTTTTCTTCTTTTTCTGTCAGTGGACCCAGAAAGATACATTCACTGAAATTCTAATTTGTTGAAAATATTCCTAATATGGATTAGAATTTAACAAAACTATGTTAAATATGTATTCTTGAATCCCTTCTAAAAACACAGATCTTCCTCAGAGAGTGGGGATGATAAAGCTTTCTGATTAAAGACAGCAGTTACACTATAACGTCAAGTAAAAAGAGGAACAGAATATATAGCAGAGCAGATTTTTTTTATACTCATATATAAAAATATATTGTTTCATTAGCATAAATAATACTAGTAATAGTTCTAATAATTTCAATAAAAGCATTTTTTTTCCTAGGAGGTATGCTGGCTGGAGTTTAGGGAGATCAATAGCTATGCAAATGTGTTTGATCTAGAGATCATTGAAGGAAAGAACATGAATAATTTCTGTTGGAAGCAACCTATGGATATAATCTGCCTTGTTCAAGCAGATCCAACTGCCCTGATCAAGCAGGGCTACCTGGATCCAAGACCCTCTCCAAGGATGGAGATTCTCTGGGCAACCTGCATTAGTGCTTGTTCACCCTCACTGTAAAGTACTTCCTGAAGTTCACAGGAAACTTTGTGTATTTCAGTTTGTGCCCACTTCCTCTGGTCTTGTCACTTTAAAGAGCCTGTTTCTGTCCTCTTTGCATTCTTCCTTTAAGTATTTATATACATTAATAATTTTCCTGAAGAGCCTTCTCTTTCCAGCCTGAATTGTCTCTAGTCCTTTTTCAAAGGAGAAATGCCTTCATGGTCTTAGTGTCTCTTTGCTGGACAATCTTCAGTATGTCCACGTCTCTCTTGGACTGAGGAGCTCAAAACTCAACCAGAACTCCAGGGGTGGCCTCACTGGTGCTGAGGAGAGATGAATCATAGAACCATTACAGTTGGAAAAGACCTCAAAGTCCAGCCATCAACTTGGCACCACCATGTTCACCACTAAACCATAACCCCAAGTGCCACATCCACAAACATTTTGAGCACTTCCAGGCATGGTGATCCTACCACTTCCCTGTGTGGTCTGTTCCAATGCCTGATCATTCTTCCAGTAAAAAAAATGTTTATAATTTCCATTCTAAACCTCCTCTGGCACAACTTGAGGCTGTTTCCTCTTGTCCTGTCACTTGTTACTTGGGAGCAGTAACAAAACCCCTGCCTTATCACAATCACCTTTCAAGTAGTTGTAAAGAGAGATAAGGTGTCCCCTGAGCCTCCTTTTCTCCAGTCTATACTACCCCTGTTCTCTTGGCTGTTCCTTGCAATACTTGTGCTCCTGACACTTCACCAGCTCCTTTGCTCTTCTCTGAACATGCTCTAGCACCCCAGAGTTTTTCTTGTAGTAAGAGGCCCAAAACTGAGCACAGGATTTAAGGTAAGGTTTCAGCAGTGCCTAGGACAGGGGGAGGGGTGTACAGTGTACAGTGAAGGATCGACCTGCTGGCAGTACTTCGGTGCAGCACAGGATCCCATCTGCTCCATTGGCTGTCTTTGCTGCAAGGACACATTGTTGCCTCATGTTCAGTTTGGGATTTACCAGGATCCCTCGGTCCTTTTTGCCTAGCTGTTCTCCAGTGGAGTGACCCTCAGCATACAGTGAAGCATCAGCTTGTTTATCCCCAGGGGCAAGACTTTGCACTTCTCCTTGCTCAACCTCACCAAGTTCTTGTTGGCCCATTTCTTTGGGCTGTTAAGATCCCTCTGGCTGGCAACAGGATCATCTGGTGTATCAGCCACTCCTTCCAGTTTTGTGTCAGCAGCAAATTTGCTGACGGAAAATTCTGCCTCATCACAAATTATTAATGAAGATGTTTAACAGAACTTGACCCAGTAATGACCTAATATTTTACTGCCATTATTGGCTTCCATCTAGACTTGGTTTCACTCTCTGGGCATGGGCATTCAGTCAATTTTCAACCCACATCACTGATAATTCATTCAACATTAACAAGGATCTTATGAGTGACAGTGTGAAAGGCCTGACTGAAGGCATGTAGGCAATATCCTCTGCTCTCATATCGTATATTAAACCAGTCATTTATTGCAGAAGCTTATAAAGTTGGCCAGTCATTACTTCCCTGTGATGAAGCCATGCTTCTGATTATCGTCTCGTTTTTTTTCTCTTCTGTTATTTGCTTAGAAATGGTTTACAGGACTAGACGCTCCACCACCCTCAGAGGGATCAAGGATCAGGGTGAGGCTGATTGACTTATCAGAAAAATGAGTAGATCCACAATGCCCAGATTATGCATGCAGATTGATTTGTTGGTTTCAAATGGTTTAAATGTATTATGGCTCAAGCAATTTAGGCATCCATAGGCATCCGAAACACAGAGTAAAGTCATTAACAAATGAGCAGGAAAAGAAAGCATTTTGGGTCATTTCATGTGCAGTTGTGTTTTTAGGTTCCACTGTATGTATGTTCAAGATGGTTTATCCCTCTGCACCCCCCTTGTGCCTTTTTGGTTCATCACAGGTTTTCCCATCAGCACCTGTGTGTCCATCAATCCCAAAAACCCTGACTTAGGCCCCTGACCCTGCCCAGGTGACTTGTCCATCCTTCCCATCTGTCTGGAAGCTTCTGCCAAGGTTGCTGGGTGACTGGACAATGGCCTGGGGTCCCTCCCCTCCTCCCTGCTAAGTGGATACCCCGGCTGTCCTTCCCTCAGAGGGCCACGCCCATGTCTTCTCCCACTGGCTGATCGGGTTTCCACCCACCCTATATCAGGGTCTGCTCGAGGCCTCAGAGCTCACGCTCTTCTGGGACCTCTTCAACTGGTGTTGGGCTCTGGGGCTCTCCTCAGAGTCACAGTAAATCTTGGACCTACCCCCAGAAGAGTGTTGCCTCCTTCCTTGCTGGTGGGATCAGCAGTGTCCTCGGACCCGCGAAGGCACTCACTAAAGCCCAGCTGGGTTCAGCAGGGAGTGCCTCTCACTGCCCTTATCGCCCCTTAAACAGCTAGCTGAGGCTAGCAAGGGATCTGCTCTTGCGAAGTTGGGATGGGACGTGGCAGTTTCGCTTCTTTGTTGCATCAGAATTCACTATAAGAGGATTCATAAATGGAACAGCACAAGAGGATTCATTATATTCATTGCACCATAGTTTAGCCTTTCAAAATTCTACCTTACACAAAACTTTTCTGTCTCCTCCCACTCTGTACTTTCAGTTCAAGAACATTATATTTAAAAGGAATAAGGAAAAAAAAAAAAAAAGCCCTATACCTTGCAGTGCTTCAAGTCCACTCTAACTAAACTTGGACTTCAAGGTTGTGTTGCACATACTGGTATTTGCCCATCCCTGGTTTTACCCCTCAATGTAGAAATGCTAATTTTTTCATTGAGGTAGTGTCATGTGCTAGAGGTAGCTGGGAAGGAGTCAGATAATTAACTAAACTCCTTCTGAAAATGCAGACGTTTTCTCCTTTCTTTTCCCCTTAAACAGGTTTCTTTTTTCGTCTTCTCAGAGACATTATTCTCATTAACTGTTATAAATTGTGGGGAGTGGACCATCTCAAAATTAATACATAGAAATGCAAAGAAAAGTGAGAAAAGTGCTCTGTAAGGAATTCCTTTTAAAAAGTTCTTATGTTCCATAATGGAATGTTATAACTATGTAAGTGCAATCCCAATTAAAACCTCGTGTTTTGTTAAAAATAAGTCTTGCTTAAGACATCCATTACTCACTTCCAGACTAAATAGCAAACTTTCAACATGTAAGGGAATAAAGACCCTTCAATTAGACTATCTGGCAGCTGCCAATAGCATGGCCCCTTTGTTATTTATATTTATCTTGCAGTTTTTATAGCTAATTTATTGCTATTTCCTGCATATTCAGGGTTCTGACCCAGATCCGAGTAAGAAAGGAACAGGTAATGGCAGCATACCCTTAATGAAGTACTTTTGTTAGTACAAGATGTTTGCTTGCTCTATACATAGCCACCATATTTGTTTGCTTTCCCTGCCCAGCCTTATCTGATTGTTCCGCTGGACTTTCTTGCAGGCTTGAGCTTCTTTCCACTGAAGAAGTTTGTAAAGGCTCCTTATAGCAAGCATCAAAGCCCATCTGGGGAGACAAATGAGAGGCTCCCAGATATCACACAGTAGCACTTATGCCAGTTCTTTGTCTGAAGGGTGGAGAAAGCACCTGGTCTTCATTAGGATCACTTCACTGGTTAAGGAATTGCGGGTTTAAAAGTATATAGCTAAAATCTGACAAAATACCTTTTATAGCAAATACCTTTTATAGTTTTGGATTGTTTTGCTTTGTTTTGTTTGTTGTTATGGAAGTTTTTTGGGTTTTTTTTTTGTTGTTGCTGTTGTTGCTTATTTTTGTTGTTGCTTTTGTTTTGTTTTTTGGGTGTGTTTTGGGTTTTTGGGTTTTTTTTTATTTTTAAGTAGGTTATGGGAAATACAGCTCATGTTAAAACTGGGTCTCAGTGAGTAGACCTTCAGACATTACTGAGATAATGAATTCTGATACATTCAGGCATTTCCTTACCCATCTAGTATATCAGTTTTGGATCAATCTTTTCATCAGGAATTTGGCTTTTCAGAAAGTTCTATTAGAAACTTCAAGGAATACAGTCACAAAGGAATTAAATCACAGAAAAGCAGCTAGGACAAAATTGATGGTTTTATTCAAAATTTATTTTAAAATTGTAAAGTTTAAAGTTTAAAAGAAAACTTCTTAGACTGCCCTTTGGAAAGTATACTGAACTCCCTCTAAGCAATTTTATTTATAGGGTTTCCTTTTTCCAGAATGAGATGTAACCAGTGGGCCATAAATCAGTTTTGAATTTCTTTAATGAAAACATTCCTTTCCCATTTAATGCTTCCCATGCAGGATCATATTCTTTTCTGTGTAACAAGAATGTGTGAATGCTGAACACAAACATACAGACTCCTAAACTACTATAATCACAATCTACCTGCTCCATAAATGTTTTCATCAGTTTGTTACCAATTCAAACATATTTTTAAAACATAACCTCATTGTGCAATGACTGTCCAGCTTTAAAGCAAATAATATTTTGTACATCTCAGTATACTTGTATGACAAACTTTGTATTTGCATGTCATTAAGAAAAGATTTCCCTCACCTTTTTAAATTAAATTTTCAGATTCCTTACAGAAATAATAAGAATTCCTTCATTATGCAGCAACAGAGCTGCAAAGCTTACAGTGTGCTGATCTGCAGCATTTGGATAGTCTTTACTTGCAGAGTGTACATGAGTCTTGTTTCTTTGAGCAGGTGGTAGAAGAGAGGCAGTGAAAAGGGATCCAGTTGCATATACAAAACATCTTTCATCAAAAGGCCTTTGTTAACCAGTTAGACTTTGTTGGATGTAGTTCAGGCTCAGTGACCCCCTTCCTACTACATATTGAACCTTTCAGCTGAGAAACTTCTCATTCAAGGTTGTTATTAGAGACAGTATGGTGTATAGAGGAAAGCTTCAGTGGGACAGGAGTGTTGTAAAAAGTTCATTACATCACTATTGTTTTGGCACAGCTATCATATAGCAATTTTTGCTCTTTTCATGGAAAATTTCACTCTGGATTCTTGCACCGCAAGATCTATTAATGGGCAAGGCATTAGCACCTTTTCCCACTGACCTGCAATTGTGGACAGACCAGCTGTTCTACAACTCCGCTTGCATCCTTTCTCAGAAATTTTCTATTCTAGAGCCAAATCCTAAGAACTGTTTCCTACTAGTCCAGCCTAACAAACCAAAAGCCCAAAATACCATATACTCTGATTTATTTCCTGGCAGCACATTTCAGCCCCTCTCAATATCTCAAACACCACCCCCCCTGCCACCACCCCTCCCCTCCTGCCCCCCAAGAATGCCCTAGAAAAATGACCAAGAACTGTAGAGCAATCTTTAACAAGTTTGTATTGAAGCAATGGAGCAATTTCCTTTTTTTAATATATATGGCTTTATATATGGCTTTGTCTCCCCAGTACATCTGCAACATCCTCTCTGATCTTTCCAGCTGCTTCTAACTCTGATATTCATTGTTATTTAAATTTATTTTCCTTTAGTGAAAAAGTAATGAAATAGTTTTAGTTTTCTCCTTATACTGCAATTATTTTAAATGCTTGATAAGTAATATACTTTTCAAAGCACCAGATATCTTTTTCACCCAAAAATGAGGCTAGAGAACAAATATCTGTTGCTACAAATACATGTAAAATCTGAGTGGAAGAGAGCCCAAGTTTAGTGCCTGATTCAGGGGAATGGCTGGTAGCTCAGATGTCTGCTTTAAGAGGTCCTAGCTGCCCTAGCAGGCTGGCACGAGGCCCAGTCCAGACCAGTGCTTCTCCCTGCTCCTTTGCATCCAGTAGGATACTGGAGATTCAAAAGGAGTTTGAGGTTATGGTCTAACGACTGACTGACAACTGAGATTATGACAGTGTGGTCATGGAAGTAGAAAACAGACTCAAATTCACTGAAAATTGAGCATCATTAATTTTTTTCACTTGCCTACCTTAATTACTGTTCTTTATTCACACTCCATTCTTATCAGCATTCTTTAATGAGCCTAATTCAATCATGATTACCTTCTTCCAAATAGTTTAAAAATGCCATGATGTTGCAGTTCCGAGTAAACTTGGACAAAGACACATTTAAACGATATCAAAAGAGTTCATTTCAGCTACAGTACATTCCTGAGTGAATTCACTATGAAGTGTGTATTTTATGTCATTAAAATGCAAAAAAAGTGGTAAAAACAGGCCAGTAAGAAGGTAGTAAAATACTTTCAGGATTTTTTAGGAGAAAGAAAAAAATCCCCACAATATTTACGTCTGAATAAATTCTAGACACTGAAATATACTTCTATGCAACATTTTCAAATAATAAAATTATCTTTTTTATAAAGTAATTGTGACGTTTTAGAGGTTTTACTGATTAATGTAGCGCAGAAGTGAATGCATTGCTTAAACAGGCCTTAAAATTTTCAGTCTAAAAATTTATCCTAAAACAGAGTGCCTTGTGACCTATTCTGAACACTCAACACATAATTGGTGAAATATTGCAGTACGACAGGGAACAGGCACTCATGAACTCATAATACAGTTTTTTCTCCAGGCTCCGCCCTTGAAACAATTCAAGTTTTTTTGCCAGTCTGCTATCATTTGTCAGCACTGTTCCCATTTTTTGTAAAATTATACCAGTTCCTTCTTAATTAAAGATTCTAACTTGTTTTTCCTAAGATAGCTATGGGTTTGAAAGATCATAATAGCATTGGAGAACCCTTGAAGTGTTCTCAGTCTCTTTAACCATTCATTTGAAGCACAGGAACTTCTGCCTTCCTAGCAAGCAACAGAAATTTAATCATCTTCATTCAGTTTCTGTTTGCTGCCGATTGAGTGGCATTATTTCCCAGCCTTTTATTTGAATGTGCCATATAGGTACAGTATATGTTCATGTATCCCAGCAACTGCAACAACCCACTTATGCTGATACAGGAATTCGTCTGCTCCAAAACAGGCATGGGAATAAATCTGAATGTTTGTCAAAGATCCAGCTAACCAATGTAAGAAAGCAAATATTGATGCAGAGTTCTCCCAGTCAGATAATCCCAATTGTCCACCCTTTCTCTTACGTTCTCCATACAGTGGTAACTCATTTTTGTCAACATTAAGATACAGATTGACACCTAGGGCAATAAAACCCTAGTGCCATTTAAACATCAAAAATATCAAGTAGTAAATTGCTGTGCTACTGTCATCTTAGTGCCTCTTCCTCAAGTTTTAATACAGAAGATAGCAGGGATAGTGTTTTTCTTCAAATACAATGCCTGTTTCCAATAGTCCCTGTCACACTAAGGCAGACTTGCATGGCAGTAAAGAAATGAAACTTGATTTTGTTTTGCTTGAATTATAATAGCATAACAATTCCTATCAAAATGCAAGCACTTACACAGAAGACTTCAAGCTGTTCACTAGATCTTACTCTTAAACAGACACATGAAGAGCATATACATGAATATGTATATTCAAGCATAAATATTTTTATTTTGTGTGCAGTTGCATATTTTTAAAATCTCAATCCACATACAAAGATATCAATGCATAGATGTGGAGCTCTGAAGCTAGGAGTTATGATACTGTTGCTTTGTAGCAAAAGGAAGTGAAGATAGCATCCACACCACTCCCCCCCAGCCCCCCATTTTACACTTTCTGACACACTCACTTCACTCCTCCATGATTCCAATACCAACTTAATAACCATGATTGAGATTAACTGATCTCATACGCTAGCTGAGTTAGGAAGATTTTCCAGGTAGCTTTCATGCAAAATAAAACTATGCAGAGAAGTTGAACCAGGGTAGTATTTTTCTCTAACACTACAAGAGCTCATGTCAGGGTTTATCTCCTGCCTCTTCCACAGACTCTGGTTCATGTATACCAGTTCAAAATTCTCAGTGTCCTGACAAATTTGAACTAAGGAACTCAGGAAGCAAACCTCTCTAGAATTAGTTAGCCACAGAGGAAATCAAGCCAAACTTTTGCATAGCTTCTGGCTTGCCTTTGTGGTGCTTGAAGCAAGGAAACAGGATCTGCAGACTAGTCACAGTAAGATATATTTAGTCACTGTCTACAGACTTCACATGTTGCCATTTGGCATTTGTTCTTGACACAAGCCAAGTGTGAAGTATAAGCAAAACCACATGCCAAGCTGGTATGCACCTCCAGCAAGACAATAGTCTAATTGCACTGTGGTTTGTCTTAAAGACTTTAATGCTAAGTGGTAGAAATATTTTCTTCAGTGTGTGGTTTGGAGCAAGGCAGAGGATAGAATGGAAAGCTGTACAGTGTGAAAGACAATTAAACAACAAGACATGATAAATCAGTAGTTATTACACCTTATGTGTTACCAGCCTAAAATATGACTTTAAAGTGTCCTGGTTCTGTATGTTTCTTTGATTTGATTTAGGACATGTAGCATAAAATGTGCAATGTCTTTGCTTTGAATATTTCTCAAAATACTAAACTCTGCCTGCTGAAGTGAGCAGAGTGTAGCAGACACTTAGAATCTCCTTTCTCCTACAGACACAATTGCTAGTTGAGCTGAAAGGCTTTAGTTCCTCTCCACTCCTCTTCACCTACAGCACCCCAAGCTTGGAGATGTTCTGTGTTAATTACTGCATTTGAGTGGTGACTCTCACTCTTCCAGAAGTCAAAATCACACCTGATATGTCTCTGGCCTGCTAGGTAAATTGGGTTTTGTCTCCTTTTTCTGCCTCAGCTTTCCCAAGTGCAAAATGGTAAGGATGTTACTTCAAGGTTCATAGGTTTAAGTTAATACATATCACTCCAGTAACTGGCCTTAGACATACATCTGCAGCTGCTTTGGACCTCATTGTCTCCCAGCTGCTTCTTGCATTCTCATACACACAAAAACAACTCTCTCTGTTAGCTGGTTCAGACTGATGGAAGTTACTATTACCCAGCTCAGACCCTGGGTCTCTGAAGTAGCTGATGTGAATCTATTGTCAGTCCAGCAGACAATGGTGAGACCTTCTATTCTCAACCATACTCAGTGCCAGCCACCCCAATTCATGGCTCCCAAACCTCTTACCCTATTTACCACTAATATCTCCAGTTGCTGGCAACTTGCGCACACCTCTGTGACCCATGTGACCCCATGACCCATAATTGGCACTGAGCCTCCACACAAGAATACTCACAGACGTACCCCATTCAACCAGGAAACAGAAATGGTGACTGGTGAGTAGGGCAAACAGTGCTGAATACACCCTGCTCATATATGTGCCCTTGCAGTAAAATACTGGACCTATAGGAAAAACATGGGAGACAGGGGCCACATTATCTAGAGCAAGGTTTCTGCTTTTCCTACAACTACACACCAAGGTGTATTTTTCTTCCTGCCACAAAAAGGGCTTCTAATCACCTCTTGTGTCATGAACTGAGACTTTACAACAAGGTGAAAGGGTTCAATTTTCTTGCAAGATAGAGGAAAATTGGAAAATGCACCATTAGTTTTTCTTGTAAATATGGGTAGGTTTAGTTTGGTTTTGTCTTTCTGTTTACTTTTATGAGCTGGTGGATGAACTGATAATGGTGGGTAATTTTCACATAATGACAGACATAAGATGTCCTAAACAAGAAATAGACCAATGAAATCCCAGGAAAGTCATGTCATGCTATTCCTAACACATTACAATAAAAATATATTCCATTGTCCATCCATACAGAACCAGTTTTTGTGAGACTGAGGGTGTTTGGATGAAAGAGAGCATGTAAGTGCAGCATGGGAGTAGGGACTTTTTTTAGTTGCTTTCAGTCTAAGGCATTATTTTTGTTTTACTATGCTGATTATAAAATGATTGCATCTGGGGAACATATTTCAGAGCTGTAATTCTGCACTCTTCTACCAGTGTCTGTCTGCAGGTGACAGCACAGATGAAAGGACAAATACCACCATCTGCCTACCATTATTACATTACTACACACATAGGCCCACTAATTTTAGACTACTCATTGACTATGATTTGACAATGATCAAAAAAAGGAATTACCACAAAAAGCAGAGGAGAATAAAGTAGCCAGATTTATGATTTTATACTGACAAAGTTGATTGAGAAGTAGACCAATGAAAAGCTGAAAGTTGATTGGAAAAAAATTAGATATTGCCCTACCCATAAATGTTTTTACACAGGCCTGTAGTTAGACATTTTGTAGTATCTCTTTTTTTTTCTTTGTAAAGAAAAGTCAAGTACAACTTAATAACTGCTTTGTAGAAAAAACACCTTTTTTTTTTTTTTTTCTTAATTTGTTTATATTTTAAATACCATTGGCTCAGGAAGTCTGACAAATCCTGTTTCTTGGAAAAGAGGGAAACATTGTTGACTGGCAATTTTTTGGGAGGATAAATACTGGTGCAAATCATCCCACCCTTTTTGCTAAACATTTTTTTTTTCAGAGGCAGCTGGGCAACTAGCTGAATGATTCCATATCCAATTTAATAATTTTGATGCTATTCTAAGTAACATTTCCATTGTGCAAATATCTTGCAATTCATTTTGTTTATATCTAGGATCTTGTCTATTGTAGGCTAGGATGAGAGTTGTATAAAGAAACCACGAAGGCCTCATGTTACTCTAAAGTTAAAAAACTAGAAGGTAAAATGGCAAGTGCAATAACTTTTCCCCACATCTACATCTCACACACTAACAAAACTGCTTTACAAAATTGATCAAAACCACGGTTTGCTTCCCCACAAAGTACTGTAAGGGAATGATACATGACCACTAAGTGGAAGTACCCTGGCAAGACTGAAAAGTGGAAAGGGGAACTGAGAGTATCTTAGTATGCACAAAAAATCGCCAAAAAATCCAAACCAAAACAGAAAAAAAAAAAATCCCTGTTATGGAAAAGAAAACATGTATGCTCATAAAGGAAAGTATGAGTAATTCAATGGAGCTGCTGTTCAACAACAGTTTGTCCAGCTGAAAATATTACTTCTGTAAAGTAGCCAAGGTGAATGTCACCTTAGGTTATCTACTGTGGAAGTGCCAGAGATGTGGGTGAGATCTTCACAGGAAGACTCAGCAGACATGTACTTAGCTGTGAGGTCCAACTTCAAGTTTTCTTTAGTCAATTATACTGGCATCTCTTTTTGCTTCTTACCCATCTTCCCTGAGGCTTATCTTCTCATTCACTCATACTGAAGAGGTATTCTTGGGAGAACATTCTGGCTAGTACCAAGGGTATTTAGGTACACAAATTATTTTCTCTACAATCCATAAAACACAAAACATAAGACAATTTAAACTGGAATAGCTCTTCCATAATCTTCATTGCGTTTTCAGGAATGAATCAGCTATTTTCTCAACCCTCCACAGTACTTATCTCCTTCCTTTGTACTTGCTGGACATAAAAAGCCACAAGGTTACTTTCCTTGGAAAAGAAGGAAGACAAACACTTTTTATCCAGCCAGAAACCTGTGTTCAGCCATGCTTTTGCTAGTCTCAATCTGGAGTAGCTCTCTAGCAGTACTAATGCACCAGAGTAATAAGACCTGGCATAAGACCTTACTAAGCCATTAAGTTCATAACCTTTTCAAAAAGATGCTGTTACCAAGCACCAACAGTGCTGTAACACTGAATATTGAATTATGATCCCACAGTAATGTCCCAACTTTTTCATGCTCTTTGATAGACTCTTAAACTTTGAGTGATGGGAACCCAGACTCCACATTGTTCCCAGACATTTGGACACACTGTGTGTGAAGGATATATTTCCAGACAATGCTGGAAATAGCTTAGCTTCAGGGAAAGCATTTTCTTATTTCCACATTTATTAGCTGAGCAAAATCAACGCTTTACTGCATGGTCATTCACCTGGGATTGCTGCCATATGAAAGGAGGGGATCTTGGTAGACAAAGAATTGGAGCACTAATAGAAAAGTTAATAAAAGCTCATTATAGCTGCAGCCTGGTCAGCAGTCTTGGTGTTCCATTATTCCCTAAGAGAGACTGATGTGTAAAGAACATTTCCTGCTCTCATACACACTCTCTCCCTCTCCTAGTAAAGAAAATGAATCTTTCTTTAATTAATTTAGTGCAGGCCAATAGTGTTCAACATTGGAAATAGTGTATTACCTACATTTTTATGAAGAATTTATAGTTCTACTCAAAAATATCTTTCACCTTCTTTATGCTAGAAGGTGACCTGACTCATAAAGTCTTTCAAAGGAGTGAGGGAATGTGACAAAGAAGAGACATATTTCATAACCAATAGGATACCTAGCAATTGTGATGGCTAGCTCTTTATCACTGGAAGGGGTTTTGCAACAGCTTCAACAGTATTAATATAAAAAAGTTATAAGGAAAGCCCATTAAGTCTGAAATTTCATAATCATCACTTTACTTTGCAGCATTACCATTTATCAATAGTTCCCGTTCTGTGATTAAAAAGAAAAAATCATGTCAGTTTTTCTTCTAAGGTACCTTCTGAGATGATCTGTTTCCATGTTCAGCACTCAGTCTCTGGAGGACTTCCTCCTTCTGTAACTGCTACCCAGTTCTTTTTTTCCTACTATATCCCAAAAAGCTGTTGCTAATGGTGTTTTTTCTTGACTCTTGATGTTTTGTACAGATGTTAATAATCTAATGCCACAGTCCCAGCAGAGAGACAGAGCAGTTAGGTGCTCAGGGTGATAGAAGGAGCCAGTGACATAGCTTGTATTAGAAGATATGTTCAGCTGACTATGACACTGACTTTTGCATAAAACCACATTTCTCCTTCACCATTTTCTTGATGTTTGAGTCACAAGCGTGTACACATAAAAAAAAAAAAAAAAAAAAAAAAAAAAAAAAAAAAAAAAAAAAAAAAAAAAAAAAAAAAAAAAAGACGAGTGCAGACAGACCTCTTCTGGAAGGGAAATTCTTTGTCTTTACTCCTGTTGACATGGCACTGGTCACTTCTGGGCATCATAACAAAGGCGAGATTTAAAGTAAAACTCAGGCTGCCCACAGACTATTGGAACAATATTTCCCCTTGAGTAATCCCAGTAACATACAATTTTATTAATCTTGTTTGCTTTATGGAGGATACACTTCTTATTTTTCTTTCCTGTTTCCCAACACTTTCCTAATAAGAGCCTGTTTTGTGGAACTGTTTTGTGGAAATCATTATAAATTTATGGAATTCTAAATTTTGCTGGCTTTTTCTGAGAAATGGAATGGAAGAGAATGGAAACATCAAAACAATAAGTCTTCAAGTCCAATTAAATAACAAGGTCTGCTCAAAATCAGAAATTTATCTAGGACCTAGAGAAAACCTCTTTCAACTCTGTAAGAGTGCATTGGGACAAACAGTACAGGATCTGTTACATCTGTGCACCCATATCTGTCAGATAAAATGTTTAATTCTGACCTACTCATTCTATATAATAAAAAATAAATGTTGCTCTAATAGAACAGTGTCAGTGGATCAGCTGTTTGGAAAATAAATGCTTCTGCATTCATGAACCAGCAGAAGGTCATTGACCTATTCTAGTGCATAGGCATTGGCTCTTGATTATAAATAATTTTAAAATGTTCTGTGAAATGAATGTTTATACAAAAATATTTTGCTAGAAATAAAGGGTTTATTAAAGAATTTTATGATTAGCACACCTGTCTAGCATGTCTTTAACATTCTCTTTTCATATAATGAGGCTATAGATGCAAAACCACATGAGTTAGAGACACCAGGACATGGAAGAAATCACTTGTTGTCTCTCCAACAACTACTTTTTGTGACTTCCCAGAATTTATCATCATATTAAGTCTTATCACCTTAGAAACTATTATACATGTAAGTCTCTTTACTAACTCTATTTGTACAAAGGACCACTTTTTGAGGCTAGTGTACTGTTCTTGACTAAATTGGACTCAAGATTGTTTTGTAGGTTTGTGGTGATAACTGTTTCCTGTTTTTATTTAAGTTCCTCAGAAACAGAACACAGCAAATACTGCTATACACATTTTCAATAATAACAACCTCAATTTTACAGTAATAGCTTGGAAAAGAGGAATAATTAGCTAATATCTGTAAATGAAATATTAACATTTTATTGGTCAAGATTCTTTCTGGCCTTAGAAAATAAAAAGTACAATAAAAAAAAGTATGATGTTACTAGCACTTAAATTACTAAATATGATCCAGTGCTCACAAATTTTATCCATGTGATCTCTCAGTTTAAAAAAAGGTAAAACTTAAAAAGCACAGCCTCTGAATACTCCTCAATGAGCACATTACACTAAGATAATTGGTAGTTACAATTGAGCATCTATAAAAAGGAACATCGAGAAAGAGCTAATTTTAGTGGAAACTCCTTTGAGTCACCAAGATGTGTTAACAAGCCAAACAAATTCAACACACGAAAAATAATCATGTTAGAATAGAAAATCTGACTCAAAGCTCCACAACTAGGAAATTTCCACGTCTCCTTACTACAGTATTCTGTGAGAAAGATGTACACATGATATTTTGCCAAGAGACCCTGAAAGAGTGGGTCGACTTACATATGCTTCATGTACACCTGGAAACTTCTATGCTTCACTAACCCTGAGCTTTTTTAGAAAATGTATATCTTTAAAGAGAAGTAGATGACTGAAACACCATCAGTCATTTTTTAATTCTGTTCATGTAGAGTGTCTGTTACCCTTCCAAGTACATAAACTGTCCATCTCACATAAACTCTAAGATTAAATTTTTGATGTATTTTTTTGGATAATTCTGAACACAGAAAGGACATCTTGGAGCCAGTCCAGAGAAGTCCAGAGAAGTACTGTCAAGTTTATTAGAAAGATGGACCACCTCTCCTGTGAAGAAAGTCTGAGGGAGTTGGGGTTTTTCACCCTAGAAAAGAGAAAACTTCAGGGTGACCTTACTGCAGCCTTCCAGGACCTGAAGGAAATCTGCAAGAAAGACAGAGAGACATTCCATGACTCATGCCTACATGAGCATGTAGTGACAGGATAATGGTGAATGGGTCCAAACTGAAAGAGAGTAGGTTTAGATGAAATACTAGAAAAAAATTATTTACTGTGAGGGTGGTGAAGAACAAGATGCCTAGAAAAATTGTGGGTACCCCATCCCTGGAAGGTCACAAAGTTGATGAAAGGTTTGGAGTCCCATGAGAGGCAGCTGAGGGACCTGGGACCTCCTCTAGCCTGGAGGAAAGGAGGATCGAGGGGACCTAATTGCTCTCTACAACTTGAGGTTGTGGCAAGGTGGGGATCAGTCTCTTCTCCCAAGTAACAAGAGACAGAATGAGACTGAATGACTTCAAGTTGCACCAGGAAAAGTTTAGATTGGATATTAGAAAACATTTATTCACAGAAATCAGACAGGCATTGAAAAGGGCAATCTAGGGAAGTGATTGTTTCATCCTCCCTGGAAGTACTCAAAAGAGAGGTAGAAGTGGCACTAGCAGTGGACTTGCATTGTCAGGTTTATTTGCATTGTCAGGTTGGATTTGATGATCTCACAATCCTTTCCATGAACAATGACTGGATTATGGGGACCCTTGTATTCAGTCTAGACTTTTAGCATGTTTTGCAGTCAACACAACTGTAGCACTATAACAAAAGATTTTATACTGCCTTGAACTTTCGAGAAAACAGGTCCTACTTGCCTCCCTCAAGCATTAGCATAGGAATACGTGTGTACAATGCACAGAAGTCACATTTAAAGAATTTTTTCTCTGAGTTTTTAGAGCTCTACCAGGTACTACACTGCTGATTCTTTTTAATTAATGAGAATACTGCTTTTCTACCTGTGAGTTCACATAAAGATTTTTTTTATTTTAATCCCACTTTCTCAATAAATTGAAATGTTTTGAATTGTCCATGTGCCCATAGTACATGTCTTCAAACAACAAATTTTCCCTCAATGCCTTTGAAAACCATGTTTTAGTATATATTTCCAAGCAATACCATAAATGCTAACCAAAAAATCTGGGAAGCGGGCGTACACCTTCTGCAAATACTTAGCAACACTATATCTTTGTTTTATTTCTTCTTGTGTGAATCATGGCCTTACCTTTAAATGCTCTGGCTTTTGTCACTCTAGGCCTCAGTCGTGGTTCTTGTCACTATAATTTTGTCACAGAATTATCCAAGCAGTGCAGAATGGGCAGAAATACTCAGCACAACAGTGTAATCTTTCACATTATCCTAATACTGTCTGGCTTGGCTGTATTAAAGTACATAGCTCTAAGACAGGCAGCAATGGAAATGTAATTTGCAAAGACTTATTGGAAGGCAGAGAACCCCTAACAAGATGAGTAATTTAGAAGTCATGATACCAATCCTATTTCTCCCAGTAGACTCTTTGGCATCTTACTGGTTTCTCTCTTTGTCTCTGCCCCACACCAGCAACTTCTTTGTGTTCAAAGGGTTAACAGCAAATCAGGCTGAAGTGGCATGTATTACCATGTCTTCTGCATGACTGATACTGCAATCGATCTGCAGCGGTTCATTTTCTCTCTGGAATCTCTGCCTACTGAGAACAAACACAAACACATGTGGAACCAATAGGAAGCAGACCAAGGGGTTTAAGAGTGTGTACCAACCTATGTCAGAAAGTTCTCACTTAACAGATGGGGCAATTAATAAAACAGTCAAGTTGTATGACTGCATCAAGGTGCCTTTAAGTGCTAACAATCCTCTTTTGTCTTACTACTGTAGTGTACAGATGGATTTCAACTGAGAATAAGCAGTGCATTGTGCCCATGTTTGCCATCGTACAGTGTCACAGTATTTATAGGGTGCCAGGTGTCCAGTGCCTATTATTTTAAATATAAATAGGAAACTGGTTCCTCCCTTCTAATTCCCCCATGCTCTAAGTATTTCAAGTGATGAAGTGATTGCTAATCAGGGTAGAATTAAACTTTACAAGTAAATCAGCCTTTTATCAATTTATAAAGGACAGATTTGCCATAAAGTGAAGCTAACGTAATGCTGCCTCAGTTAACATGCATTTTTACTGCACTGATCCTACACAAGAAAGTGCTTTATAGGGTAGTCCAAACCCCACAGTATGCCTCATGACATCATATGTTAATTCTCAAAGTAAGATAATAATTTTTCCCTCTATGAATGAGTATGAATTGCAAAATTTTCTATTTCCTATTTATGACTTTCAGGGACTTTTTACCAAGATTACTAATCTTTGTGTCCCCATGAATTCAACTGTACTCCTCTGCACCTATGTCTCATGTTCATTCTCCTTTTCTTCTCTTCCTTTTCCCTTTTTCTCCCCCATTATCTGTTTGGTTTTTTTTTGTTTTTTTTTATCAAAATTGCATATCATAGCTGGCACACAACATCTCTCATCCTTGGACAGGACTGTTTTCAGATAACCACAAATAATTTTAGTGTCCTTTGAGATCAAAATGCTGTAAAAATACTTTAGGCTCAAAATAAAATATAATTAATATTGATCTGTATTTTGCACATATCATCAAAAATTCTATCTCAGTCCAGGACAGAAACAGAGCAGAGAAGGTGAGATTGTTTCCTTAGGATTACTGACTTAAACCTTGGAATCATCATATGCTGCCCAGCTGCCAGCTATTGTGCCAGCAATGCACTAGAGGAGGGCATTTGGCAAGACACTTGATGCACAGGCAGCCTATATATTTTGAATTTTATTGTCTCCTTTTGTTAAACCACTAAATGGAGGAGTGAAGTCTAGCAAAAAGACACCATTGCAAGATATTGGAGTGTATTAGTTCTCCTTTTGTAAAGAATAAGTATTTGATTCCGTTCCCTTCACATTACTGCTTTGTCATAACATACTGCATAACTAATAATTTGCTTATTCAGTGAGTTGTGCATTATTGGTTTTATTATTGTTATTGCTATAATGCTTTTTACCTCAAGTACACATCAAAATAAAAATTGAAGACTGATTTAAACCTCAGAGCAGACAAGAAAGAGTATCCCTTTATCAGGATCAGAAATATTCTGTTGATGGTAAAAAGGGAGGAAAAAATATGTTTGTTTTGATATTTTTTTCTCCTTTATTTTGCACATAACAATGGCATTGCCTCAAACTATTTTTCACTCTGGTGAGTAAGGTTTGCAAGATCTAGTCCTGGCTATTATAAATGTAATGAGCTTGTCAATTCACCAAAAATTGATGGAGTCACCCCCACCCATTTGTGAAATCATTAAATTAGATGCCACTCACAGAGAAATCTCTTACCATGACTGATGATGACTACATGCAATTTACCCAATTATATTTGTTCCAATTTAAAATAGAATTTGCTGTTGGCTTTTCTTTCACTGTTCCTGTGTTTGCTCAGCTTATACACTAGCTAACCAGTTCACCATAAGGAGAATAATTTTACTCAAGACAAGACTTTTAATCAAGGCTGGAGAGCATTGTAGGAAACCTGTGTTGGTTGAAAATTCAACAAAATTGCTGTAAAACCAAAGACCAAGTCTTTATGATAAATTAATTGCAAACATTCATAAGCTTGAATCTGAAGAAAAAAGAAGCTTCAGCCCACCCCAGCCCAACTGAGTCCTACACCTCCACTAGTGCAAGTTAGTCCTTTAGACAGTAAGCTTTACAGGCATCTCCCAAGCTATTGTAAACTTACCTGTGTGCACAGAGAGTAGCATGTTGTCATGCTTGCCCACACTTTCACATTGGGTTGCAGAGCATGTAGACAAATAGAGGCAGATTTACTGCAGTGTCTACAACATGACATCCTTGATCAAACATCCACTAGCCACTTACAATATAAAGGAATGACAATGTTAGGGGAAGGAAGAACATGTTAAATTTCCACAATAAAAATTACACCATCCTTTCCTCTGGTGGAACTTCATTGTCTTTTTCATTACTATGGTCTGGCACTAAAGAAGCTGTAGGGCTAGGTTTGGTTAAAGCTGGTTGGTTTCTTTGTTTTATGCTGTGCATGCATTGTTTGTAGATTAAGACACATTTGGAGGAGAAATAGCCTCCTGGAGTTAGACCAGATTCTCCTTATCTCCTCCAACACACCTTGGACACCTAGTGCATCTGCCTATAATTAAGGAAATAAATGTTTCTTCAGTGATCCTTGGACATGTAGATGCCTCATCTGCACAGGAAAGAAAGGAACTCTAGACACAGCATGTCAAACAATTCTTTTCAAGTTTTACAGTGTGGTGGGAATATACTAATGTTGAATGGGGTGATATGTTCCATTAATTTCCATGAAGTTGTAACTGTTGTCTCACCACAGCATTGTCTGCTCCACATTTCAACTTACCTTGTCATTTTTGCAGCATAATAGCCCTTGTATGGCTGGCAGATCCTGAGTAGGTGGAAAGCATGAAACTCCAGAGAAGCAGCCAATTTTGTTCTGGTTTAACCAAGCCAGCAAATAAGCACTACAGAGCTGCTCATTCAGACCCACACAGTGGGATGGGAAAGAGAATTGAAAGAGTAAAACCAAAAAAATTCATGAGTTGAGATAAAGGCAGATTAATAGGTACAGCAGAAGCTATATGTACAAGCAAAGCAAAACAAGGAATTAATTCACTGATTCCCATGGACAGATAGGTTTTCAGCCATCCCCAGGAAATCAGGGCTCCATCACATGTAACTGTGTCTTGGGAAGAAAAATCCTAAAACTCCTACAGTCCTACAACCTTCTCCCTCCAGCTCAATATGGTGCGCATGACACTCTGTGGTAGGTTATATCCCTTTGGACAGTTGAGGTCAACTGTCCTGGCTTGCTGCACCCCCAGTACACTCACTGGGGGGGTGGTGCAAGGAGCAGAAAAGGCCTTGATGATGCATTAGTGCTGCAAAGCAGTAACAAGGACATCCACTCTTATCAACACTGACTTCTGGCAGAAATCCAAAGCACAGCCTCACACCAGCTACTACGGAGAGAGTTTACCCTATTGGCTAAGACCAGTACAAATATTCACCAGCAGAAGTTTTGCTTTTCATTTGGTCTAGGCAACACAAATGTCCTTGTTTATGACCAATGAACAGAAACTCAACTTTCTCATTGTTATTCAAACTCGCTGCCAAAATTCATTATGCTCCTTGCTTGAACCACCATTGATATTAAGCAATTGCTGCTGCAAATGTGCCAGATGGTATCACACACCAACGCAAAGCTGACATCTTTTAGTTCAAAGCCCTTCACAATAGTAAAACATCTTTTCACAGTTGAAAAATTGCAAATGATTTACTAATATCTTCTCTCCCATCCCAAGGTTATTGGAAGCTTCTTTAATTTCTTAATATATATGTTTATAACAACCAGATATAGAGGTCACAACATTATAATTTCTTTTATTCTACAGACAGTCAATGAACTCAGGATGAAACAGAATGAAGCCAAGTATTACAGATTTTCTCATCTCCTGTGCACAACTCCTTCAGAGACAAGGGAACTGATTCACACCTTCACCATCACACTCTTGGTTATCATTTGCATGTTTTGAACCCCTTTTTTTAAGAACTAACTTCAATTTACTTTGGTGGTTTCAGAAGATGCTATTGAGTCTCTGTGCCAAGATGGTACATTTCTAGATATGCCTACTGGAAAGAATATGAAAAAATGCTAAATTCCACTTCCTAGTTATGACTTTCCTTCAAATACAACCTGATTCAACAGTCCTCTCCTGACAGGCCTTACCTGCTTGTGTGCTGTATGGATGGCTAAACTAGTTATTTGGTTGCCTGTATAGATGTATAAAACCCATTAATTGCTCCAGACTACTTTTCAGGAGAGAAGCATCAGAGAAAGCCAGAAGGCTTAAGATTAAACGACTGCAGTCTAATGAAGACTTTTTCGCTTTACCTCATTGCAGGAGCTTCCAGATTGTAGCACAGCTCTAAGAGTTTTGGAGAGTGACTGAGCAGGAGATGCTGCCCTGGCAGCTGGGAAACATGCTTGCTTAGCACACACACTGCAGCTTTGGCCAGTTGGACTTGCATATAATGTTCTACAGAGATTAAAGCTAACCTTCTGCACAAAGCCAGAGTGGCACTAGTACAACAAAAAACCTGGTCTGCTTTATGGTTTGAGCTGTGATAGACCCAAAAAGTAGAAGGACGTCTGCTCTGGACACTGACCATGAAGACAGACCAAGTTAACATAATAGCTACTGCTAATACAGTGTACTAGAAATGACCCCCAGTGGGATGGACATATACAGACGGATGGTTTCAGCTTCATGCATTCTACAGTGTGGCTGAAGCACAGCCTATGAGAAAAAAAAAATGTCTGTATAATATTCCAGTTATATTAAACCTTAGTTGTATATTGAGAAATCACACCCTATACCCATTCCTCCCCCAGCTTACCCTTGCAACTAATTCAACGAACAGCAAATATTTTAATAAAAGGCTCCTTTGGGTTTGTATCATGCCATTGTTTTGGAAATACAAGTTTATAGTTTTTGTAATGTCCATCTTCCCCTTCCCCAAACACTCTGTTTCCTGCCAATCATACAGGAACACAGAGTGCCAGGCACATTGACAGGATGTTTGTTTGCTGCTGACGTTAGCTGAGTTGTAAGTCTCAGCACTTATACTGAAAATCCAAGCACAATAAAATGTCTCAAACAATTATTTTAACATTAATAGGGTTGTTTATACTCTAAATGAGCAATAGATTACTCCCAAGGGAGGAAAACTTGCTGGTGAACCCATAATCTTCAACAGTTTTTCATATTCTAATAGTTCTGCAGAACAGATACCAGACAACATAAAATGTTAAACTTTTAAACACAACTAGACCTTTTAGGTATTGTCAGTAAAGTAACAAATAATATCAGCATTCTGCAGGCTGCTAGACCTTTTAGGTATTGTCAGTAAAATAACAAATAATACCAGCATTCTGAGGCTATTTTTTTTTCCTCCAAATTAATTTAAAATAGTCACTATTTAGCATTCCATAGGCAGGCTTCTACTCTGATTACAAAACATAATCATTTCAGGACATCAAATATTGGTGTAACAGTGTGAAATATAGTGGAAAGACAATCAAAAGTGATTTCCAGGTATCATACTAGCTCATTATGTACTTTCTATGTGCTGCTCCATTCTCTACTGCTAACCTGCTTGTGGATCTTCCAGATAAAACATAAGTGAGTCATGTTTGCATCCCTGTGACAGAAGAGGCTTGGTCACTTTACACAAAATGGTGAAAATTTTGCCTGTTTGGACAGAAGAAAGCAAAGTCTCCAAGATAAATAAAATCCCTACAACTGGTTAAACAGTAATAAGTGTAATATTATTACTCTCTATTAACTAAAAAGCCACACAGCAATTCTGATTAATTCAGAACACAAATGTTCACACTTGCCACAGGTTAGAGGATTATTCTATTCACAGGCTTCTGTCCCTCTCTGCCAATCCATTCTTAAGAGTTGGAAAGGTTCTGATTATTTTTTCTCTCAATATTGTATGCCTTCATACATATCTCAAGTGTAGCAAGTGTGCTCAGAGTCAGAGTCCTATTTTTTTCTCATAAAGGCAATATGTGATTACAACTAAGTTAACATTTTAAAAGGACTTTAAAAATCTGCAGGTTTTTGAAAACATATTTCATAATATACTAAGATTCAATTCAAAGTAAGAATATGATATACTAATTAGCAGATACATGTTTGTGAGATGAGTGCAGTGAAATCAGTGCACAACTCTGAATGAGATAGAGTGTCTCTATTCCCAAACAAAAAAAATGCTTACCTTCTAGGCATATACATAGTTCTTAGGTTTCCAGCTTGCATGTTTTCTTAAAGCAATCAGCTGCATTGCCCCACAGCATCTTTCAATGCCTGGACTTGTGGGTAAATAAAAGAAAAAGCAGTACTAGAGAAGCCCTCAGAGTGAGGCTTTCCTGAGTTGTTGATTTGTGCATATCCAGAAGGGGCCAATAACTGAGCCTGAAGACATCTATTAATAGCATACTGACCCAGGAACAGAAAGGATAGTCAGCCTCAATAGACAGTGTTGATTGGGTTTTTTCTGCTATTTACTTTTTGTCAAATTGCCTTTGCAGAGATATAATTTTAACTGAGCAAGAATAATATTCTATGTAAACAGAAACATACTTGTGTCATAGTTCATTTATCCTACCTCTTCAGCAATCTCTCCTCTGTCTTAATGGTCTGAGACCAGTGCATGTTGATTGGCTTCCCTTTTTGCGTGTCCAATACAAAAGCCTGATCTTTCATCCTGACAGCCTCAATGGACTGAGGCCAAAGTGACCTCTCAAGTCCACATGATTTGCAGCATCTCCAAAGAACTGCAAATCACATGTGAAAATTATCTATGTCTTCAATGAATCTTATAGAAATGAGGTCTTGTGTTTAAGGACCTTACAAGGACTCAGAACAGGAGAAGTAAGTTTATTTTGCTGCTAGCAGTTGTTGTGTAATAGGGTATATTTGATTTCCTGTCTGCATCTAGGCTGAGTGGAGGATAGATGCCATTACACATGCCATGATCCTATATTTACAGTTGTCAGGACTGGTGTGTGGTAAAAGTACTCTATAACTCTACTGGGTCCATATCCTTTGGCAAAAATCCAGACACTGAATAGTGCCATCCTGGTTCTTAGTCTTCCCTTAATGAGAGCACTGGAACAATATCCTAGTAGATCTGGGAAGCACTCCTGGGACTAGATATGGCCTTTGTCATAACCGTTCTTTTGTAGACTCACAGAAAAAAATATTAGCATCCTTCTGCATTTTAACTCCTTAGATTTAAAGGTTTGTTTCAGATACCAAGCTGCAAGGTTTTGTAAATGGGGGATGCATGTTTTCATAATATGTACTTACTGCAACTTCTAAGTAGGCAGAGGCTTTCAGTCCATCATATATACAAAATGCTGAAGATGATATGCATTTTCTGTGCAGCTGTGAAAAGCTTTGATTGAGATCAGAGCATGATCTAGGCTGACCATTTCATTTCCCTGTGGAAAACCAGCCTTCCATATCAGCTGTTCTTCCACAGAAAAACATAGATAACAAAAGCAGAGAAAGAACATGCAAAGATAATATAATCTTATGAACAAACAAATCCAGCCCCCTTGAATTAACAGAGTTTGTGTTGTGTGGGGTTTTTTTTGTTTGTTTTGTTTTTGGTTTTTTTTTTTTTTTTTGGTTTTGGTTTTTTGGGGTTTGTTTTGTTTTGTTTTGTTTTTGAGTTTTTTTGGGTTTTTTTTTCCCATGTTGTACTTTAGCATTTTGGTACTGTGGTAAGTGAATATCTAACTAAAACAGACACATCAGCTAGATTAAACAGGAAGCATTCTCTGTTTTGTTTTTTTTTTTTTCCTTCTTTCCCATGGCAGGAAGTATTTGTGAATACAGTAAAAAGCGGTTGAGGAATTTTCTTGTTCAGGACCATCGAGGTCACTGACAATATTGTTCTACCCAGGTATTTTAAAGTGGGGACCCCAAAAACAGCATGGGAGAGGTACTTCTTTACAGCTTCAGGGAGAAATTATTTTCAGAACAAAATGCACCAGAAATCATAGCACAGTCTTTAGTTACAGTTGAAAGAAAAGTACAGCCAAAATTGAAATGGTATGACTGAAAACTCATTTAAAAAAATATGGTCACAGAGATACTGAAAATATTTTAATTTTAAAAACTAAGCTGTAGCAATTCTGTTTACAGACCCTGCAAACAACAGAAGAATAATGGGCTTTTTACAATAGGAAGCAGACTTCACCAAAAAATGGAAAGGAAAAAAAGGAAAAACTAATGAAACCATGGGTTGGTTAAGTGAATTTAGTTTTGTTCCTTACATAAGTTTCGGTGTTGTAAAATATGGCACATTTAGTACTGTGCGTTCACTTAGAAAGCCAAACAGAAACTTGTCATCATGGTTTGGAGAGCATAAGGGCTCTCCTTTCTCATGTTTCAACTAAACAGTCTCCACTTGGGCTGAGGAACATATCATATATCATAAATCACTCTCTGATAGATATTTGGCAGCTAGTCAGAACCCCAGGCTATGCAACATACAGTATGGAACATTTTTAAGGTGGAATCTAGATTTTGTAACTTAAACACCGAATAACACCTCAAAATGTTTTACTGCTTTGTGGTACAAAAAAAAAAAAAAAAAAAAAAAAAAGAATACCTCAGAAAGCAGAATTCTCCATATGGTTTTAGGTTCTGAATAATGCATGCACATATACATACATACCTACCTACGTACATAGGTATATACATAAAAGGAGTCATGGAACTGTAAACCTGAAGGGTTTATTCAAACAAATGAAAATGAAAAATAAATTAAGGAGCATGATTATAGCTAAGCCTTACAGCTATGAAATAGCAAAGAAGCACTGGAATCTATTCTTCATCAGTTAAAGGTCTTAACTATTTCATTGCCTTGGAATGCAAGAGGTTTTAAGATACCCAAGCACATGTAGTCCAGATTCTGGTGATTTTGATAAGAAGATTTCATGCAAGGGTTTTTATCTTCTCATTTATGAAATGCCATGTATGCATAAAGTGGAGACAGAACTCATGACAAAAATGGTGTTGAGTACATAACTGATAGTAATTAACTCCATCAAAGCGCATCACTGGTCAGTTCAGGAAGGCATGCTTTATCATAATTTCAGGGCTGTGGCAGCTGCTAGGAAGTATGTATTGATTGGCAAGGTTATGGAAAAACTGTTACCCTAGGTTTGTGCAGTGTGTCCTGGGACACTTACGGGTTAACTTTATGTTTTTGGAACTTGTCATGGTGTTCTCAATGTACTCAGTACTTAAGACTGAGCAGTTCTTAGAAGGTGAAATGGAAACAGGAGGAATTGCAGAGCATGTGGTATGGGGGCTGGACTGGAAGAAACAGAGACACATAAGGAAAAAAGAAAGCTGCTGCAAAAAGTCCAGAGCAAGTTAAATTAAAATTAGGTATTTACTGATTTTTTTTAAGAACAAAGTATTAAGTTCCAAATATGTTTTATTATTTAGGCTCTAATCTTATTAACATGTGGGACAGCAAAAATATTGCACTTAAAAATAATTTTTTTTACACTTGATTATGCCACTTTTGTTAAATTTATGCAACGATTTTCAATGTTTTATTTTATATAAAATGTGAATATGAAAAATTGCAACTCAGTCACTGCTTTGCCTGTGACTGTGACAACCTTAGGTAGATTCTTAGGCAGGTTCTGAAAAACCACAGTACTTACGCTTAAATTCAACCACTACTTGATTATCTAACTTATATCAAGGAAAATTAATCCAGGGCCTTACAATCATAAAGCACTGAAATATAGCTATTTTGCAAATTAACTTCTCTCTCTAAAGTTTTTTAAAGCTAGGCATATAAAATTTAACCAGCAAAAAATGTTGCACATTTCCAAAATGGTTAGTACAATGGATCATCCTTGTTATTTACATGTTTGATAGTTTCATTCTTCATCTGATTATCTAGTGAAAATACACCTTTCTGCTCTATAAAAAGACAGTTCTCTGAGTAGGTAGCAGGCTATTTAAAACCTTAAGAAATGAGAAGTATTTATGAATATCTGTCCTTGATGCTCCTTCAATTCACAGTCTAAATTATTAACATCCTGTTTATATATATGCATATGCCTACTCAGATATCCTACAATAATATGTTACAAAGGTCGTATGATGCTTTCTATTCTAACCCTCTTTTCCTGTAACTCTGAATTTCAGTTTATCGCTTTTCAGTCTTGAAAAAGACTGCAGAACTTTGCATTCTTGGTTTATACCTGGAGGAGACTATTTATTTATTACTTTGCAGGTCAAGCAGGTCATGCTTAGCCCCTGCAGATCTCAGGATTTCCTACCCAGCATTTATTGTTGTATAAATACATATGTCCATGTTTATAAACTATGTTGTACTCTTTGAGAACTTCGATAAGGGCAAAAAAAAAGATATAGTCCACAGATGTGTCTATGCTTTACAACCAAGTTTCCAAAATTCCTTTTAAGAGTTTGTGAATATATATATATTTTAATAAAATTGTAATTCAACATTAATTATTAATTAAACCATAGCTGCAATAAAATTTAAAAAGTGTAATCCAGTATACAGAGGTATTGCATGCAGTATTAAATCCTGATAGTCTTGCCCAAATCACAGTGAAAATAAACATAACTAATCCTGTAGTTTGCAGAACAATTTGAATATATAACAAAAAGCCCTACTGACTTTTCAACAAGTAAGGAGATAAATGTTCTTCTAAATGCTTCATCTATGTGTTTGCTTTCATGGAATCATAGAATTGTTAAGGTGCAAAACACCTCTAATATAATTGAGTCCAACTCTTAACTGAGCACTGCCGCATTCAGAGCTAACCCATGT
This sequence comes from Vidua chalybeata, assembly GCF_026979565.1. Taxonomy (NCBI): domain Eukaryota; kingdom Metazoa; phylum Chordata; class Aves; order Passeriformes; family Viduidae; genus Vidua; species Vidua chalybeata. The sequence goes on along the minus strand of NC_071570.1, from coordinate 19,257,441 downwards.
CCCCACATGCCATATCTACTTTTTTTTTTTTTTTTTTTTTTTAAACACTTCCAGGGCGAGTGATTCCATCACTTCTCTGACAGCCTGTTCCAGTGCCTGAACACCCTTTCAATAAAGACTAATATAGAATTTGCTATTTTCATTTTTTCACTTTCTTTAATCTAGAATTTGTTATTTGTTTTTTAGATCTATTTTGGCTATATTAAGTGTTTACAGGAGGAATAAAAGGATTACCATGGAAAAACTTGGCCACTTCCATAGTGAGGCAGCTCTAACCAGGTATTTTAAAGATCACACTTTGATCTTTGTTCTTTTCACCTTTGTCTTGGATCTCAGATGACTTCTTACACCTGAGGATATTTGGATATTTTATGTTCATGTTTAAATATTCAAAAGACTTTTTAAAGTCTGCCTATAAAACTAGTTATTTGTCCACTGCCAATTAAAATCAGTAACCTGGATAACTAATCTATAAGGTATCGTTGAAAGTGTTAGGCTTGTTCTACTGAATAAATTATTAACTTGCAATTAAACTTTTAGCTTCAGTCTTCATCTTCAGTCTGAAACAGAGAAAAGCAAAAACTTCTCTTCCTAAGTTATTTCTGAACAGCATTCACTCATGCCAGCCTTTTAGGGCTGTTACTATTCATAGGGAAATAAAACTCAGTAGACTTGTTACAATGAACTCTAGAATTTGACTCACACATTGTTTTAATTCCCCTGCACTTCTTTTCTATCCAATGACTATTTAGAAAGAACTGAAAATATATCAGCAGAGGAGAAAGGAAACGGATGTTCATTATTAGAGTCAGTCAGTGCTAGTCTTCTTTGCCTTTGAAAGAACAGTCTTGAAGACTAAAGAACACTTGATATTTGGGGAGTGGGAGAACATTATTCAGCATCAACTATAAAATAGGCCATATAAAGGGTAAAAACTGTCGTGCTAATGACGTTTCAAAGCTGTTATCTCCTATAATTTAGTCATCATATTTATTAAACAAAACCAGAAGCAGCACTTTCACAGGTGAAGTTAAATAAGGGGTCCCACACACTTCTTAGGTTATGGACAGAACAAAATTTTGATTTTGTGTCTGGCAGCACAACTAAAACAAGGCATCTTGGAGGAATCAACCTCCTTTTTCAAAAAAACTGGCTTGTGTATTTTCTCTTTTTGATGTTCATAAATTGGCCATGGATATGTCCAAACCCTAAAGTGTTTAAACAAGGTGCCAGCTACAGGAGTAAAGTTTTACTGTTTCCTGAATAATCTTTATTCTTCTTCACATAATAGATCCTAGCCAGCTACCTTCCAAGCTGTGAAAACACTTCCCATAAACTGCTACTTCCATGTGAAGAAAAACAACAGCAGAATCCTTTATACTCATAGGACAGATAAGAACATGAGACAAAAAAGAGGAAATGAGGGAGTAGCCTCTCCAATGAGTGCGCTAAAACTTGCCTCAGTAGCAGTGTAATTTATTAAATATTTTCTAATTGTAAAAGTTCCAGCAAGTCCCCTGGAGAGAAGAACATGTGGAAGGTAGCCCAGCTGTTCATGGGGCTTCAAGTATATGCAAGCATTTCTGGTAAGGTGATCAGCGGACGTACGAAGCTATGGTATGCAGTGCTTCAGGGAATGGCAAAGAGTTTTGCACAGGGTAAGGAGAACATGAGTGCTCCAAGGAAGCCCTCCCTAGAATTTCTGCAACATTACTCACAACCGCTGAATATGGCATTTTATATTTACCTTAAAAAGGCAGCTTAGCAAACTGGTCTGACTTTGCACAGCATTTTGTTTAAATGCAGCTGTAGAATGGTCTTTTCTGATAAAAGAAAACAAAAAAAAAACTTAAAAAAAAAAACCAAAAAACCCCAACCTCCCCCCCCCAAAAACAAAACAAAACTAAACAAAAAACAAAACAAACAAACAAACAAAAAAAACAAAACAAAACAAAAAAAAACCACAAAAAAAACCCACCAAAAAAACCATATCTTTGAAATTAATTTAATTATCTAATGTTTACAGAGCACAAAAAAAATTATTTTTGGACCTTTTAGCCCCACACTGATTGAGTAAATTAGTTTTCCCTACTTGTGTTATTTAATCTGATGTCTTAGAGAAATGAACTCTCACCATTACTTACTATACAAAATCTACAGTGTTTTATTCGCTGAAAAGGAAGAAACATCTTGGCTGGATTCCTTGGGGAAAGATAGCCTGTTATATTTGAAAAGACTTATTTGTGAAAATGAACTCAGGAGGATTTTTTTTTTGTGCAGCCCTCCTTGTTTCTGCTTTGAGCACCATTATCAGAAACCAAGTTTCAGCATTCATTTGAAGTTATAATCACAAGAAGTGAAGAAGGGCTTTTCTCTGCAGTCATTGGCTCCTCCACTTAAGTTATTCAAAATTTCATTGTAATTATGATTGCATATTTTAAAGTCACGCATCTGGTTCTGCCTCACCCTCCATTTGTTTCCCTGCTCCCAAGATAATTATATTTTGACAAAAATTTATTGAGACATCTGTTTTCTGCTTCAGATCTCCAGGTCATTCTGCAGCCATAACAGCAGTGCAGCACAGCTCAGCCATTTTCACCTAGGAAGGGGTCTGCAGTAACAAAACGGATGGCCAGACTGGGGAGAAACCTCAATATAAATTTGCCCGCTGGTTTAAGGTGGAAAGAAAGAGAATACTTATGAATGGAAGGGGAGATAAAAAGGACCATCTTTTTGATAATCCTAACCTTCCAGCACTTGTAGTTCATGTCTAATAAAGTTAACTTGCACAAAATCAGCAGTCCCAGCAAGCAATCACTCTGTCAGGAAAATGCTGAATTAGTGCAGCAAAGCACAGGGACAACTGGCAAAAAAAATAAAATGAAATTTTAGTAACACAGTAGACAGAATCTCAACTAGAACATTTTGTGAAAAAGCAGGCAGGAATAAAGCAATTCATTGAAAGGAGGGGGCCATGTCTTTAAATACATATGTTTAAAACCACTGACTTTCTGGCTGGCCCTAATTAGGATCTGTAACACAGTAGTCCAGATTACATTTCAGTATACAATCTTATCTTGGCTACCTTAGAATTTAATACATGCACAAGGAAAATGGTGTGTTTTAAAGACTGCATGACCAGATGATATTCAGGGCAAGCAGAAGCTAGAATGCTTTATATCTGCTACCAGCACAACTTAGTCCTAAAATAAACTGCCAATCTCATTTAGTGGTGGTAATGCTTCCTAATATTCTCCATTCACTTTTAGGATGTGTTACAAATCTTGTATGCATGATCAGCTGTATTTCCCATTTCATGAACTACCAAAATAAAATCCAAAATATTCAGAGAATGTTGACATTAGCCAGAATTTATGTTCACAGTGGGAGAACTTGGAGTTCTCTTAATAAAGTTCTTTATTAGAAGCCTAAAAGGCATTTTACTGAACCTCTCCCAAATTCCAAACAAACCACAGTTTATCATTATTAAGCCTCATCTTAGCTAAATCCTACAGAGTAAAAAATTTCCTGTTGCTCCACAGATTTCTCTCACAAACCCCAAAGATAGCCTTTCTAAAGTTAACAGAGAAACTTACTTTTCCAGTTTTTCTTTAACCAGCAAATTATCCATTTGGTACTGTGACATCAGTGATCTATTGCCTTATCACATTTTGTAAGCCTGAAGATATTTCCTTGTAGAAAGAAAAGTTTTTCTTTCAGCTATAGGAAATTACCTGCTTTTTTTTTGAAGTGCTAGTCCCTCCATACTTCAGGGCAAGCCATGTAACTTATACTTTAGCCATCCCCTTATTGCACTAGAAGAAAGGCATAGTGGCCATGGGCTAGAAAAAGAGTTACTTTATGAACTATTTTCATGTGAAATGAAATTAGTTAGTAGTCATCCCCTGAAGAGAAAGATGTATCACAAAGAAACAGGGGATCCTCATTGCCTGTAAACTCCATGGACCGAAACAACAAAAAAAAGAAAGAGCAAGAAGTGTTCGGTTTTGTTTGGGTTTTTTACAATGTGACACAGCACTTTCTTGGGTTAGGCCATTAGGTTTAGAAGCAAATAACTTACAAATGGCACTATGCAATTGCAATTGCAAAGTTTAGCTGGCTTTTGCAGAGAATTTTCCCCTTGCACCTCAAACTGGGCATTTTTGCTTGCTAGACAGTTTTCTGATCAGTAATCTTGGTAAGAAGTTTTAATTATTTTCTTAGTTTCTTTTTTGTTATCTCTGTTTTAATGTGCTCTTTGTTGCATCTGAGCAAAGTCAGCCTGACTTTGGGAAGTAGTGTGTTTTGGAGGAGGGAAGTACTTATTACCTTACTTCATCCCTATATCTCTGGGAAGATAAATGTTTCCTCACCCCTCCATGATCCTGGGGCAGAAGCTGAATGCAGGGTGCTTAAACTGGTGAGCACTTGGCCCATTGCCAAATAATCTTCTACTTGTTCTCTAAAACATTTCCCTTGAGAAAATGTCCTTTATTTGATATATGAGGTGTAAATTCAACCTCCATCTTCACTCAGTTTCTTCTATTTATTGAGCTTACATTGCCAGCTGTGCCGAGCCACATCAGTTGGACTAGTGATGAGTCTGTCAGTTTACAGGTTACCCCAAGAGGCTCTGCAAACTTATCTCAATTGTAGAACTCATTTCACTATCAGATGATATCATTCAGATAAGACAGGCAGAGAATCTGCTTTCCTTTTGGCAGCATGAGGAAAGTGTATAGTTGAGAGAAGCTTATAAAAACCTACTTAAAAACAAAAAGGACATCAAGCATAGTATACTTTTTCCATTATGTGTTCTGTAGACACTAACATGATGACCCAAGCTATTTCTATTTAAAACCAAACTGAATATGCAGGAAAGAAAACAAATAAATAAACAAACAAAATGCACAAAGCAAAACAAACCATTCCTTGATTTTCCTATGCACTGAGAGAAGAAAGTACAGTTGGTTTAGCTTCATGAAATCTCTGACAATGGACATGGACAAAAAGGATTAAATGTATATAGGGCAGAGGAAGACTCAAACCCCTACGTGTTTGTTAAAACCAGATGTTTTGCTGGCCGCTCAGAATTGATAAATGTTACAATAGTAATGACCACTGTATAGCAGCAATTTAATCTCACAGATTCATCACAATTTTTTCCCATGCTATTGTTCAGAAAGGCACAATATTTGTGTTTTATGAAAATATAAATATTTCTGTACGTGTGCTCTTATTTGTTGGCTGCTCTGTGTTCCTGTGTTATGATGCATCTGTTTATGCCACATTTGCTATGGCAAGTTTTGTCTGACACAGAAAGCATTTTGATCCCTGAATTATTAATGCACAAATAGGAACTGTGATTGAACAAGGGCCATTGAAACTCAAGTTTGAGTGAGTATAATGTTTTGGTTAATCTAATAAATAAACCAGCAAGTCTTTCTTGAGTGTTCAAAAGCATTCTGCTTTCAAAAGTAACAATATTTTAGAAATATTCAGGACTCTTCAGGAGTATATGCAGTAAAAGAATGCAAAAAAGTATAATTATTGTTATCATACAGGTTGTATTTACACAGTTCATTGCAGTGTTTTGCTCAATTGGCTTTTTGGAAATATGATAATCCCATAATAACAATAATAATAATAATAATAATAATAATTATAATCCCATAATAACTGTCAGTTCTGTAATGGTGTTCCAACACTGAGACCAGCTATAATGTTATTCTTACTGTATCTCTCTCTGATGTTGGGTTTCTTTACTGTGCTCCCACTCTGAACCTGAATTTACTTCTGCTCTAAAAAAGAGCTCTCAAAGTATTGTATTTGAACCTGTGTGTCACTGAATTCTAACACAAGATAGTGCAATCCTGTAAGGCCCAGCAAGAAGAAAAATATTTTAGTTGTTCTAATACGCAGTCTTGAGACTCTATCTCAGTCATTGTGTGGACAGTTATTAGGCAGAATATCCTAAGTCCCACCCAAGAGACAATTTTTTACTTTCTTGATAGGAAGGAATGATTTTGCATTTTTCAAAAAAATATGCATAAAAAAAAATCATTCTTTTTTTGCTGTTGTTGTCTTCAAGTGCGCAATACCATAAGCCCTGAGTGTCTTGTGACATAAGAATTACCACAATGAGCTGGCATGTGTGGGAATGCTATCTGTGGAAAGTTCTGAGTGATCTACAGCCTGATTTTGGAGTCCCAGATCCTGAAATTCCTGCCAGTACTCCAGTGATGACAAACATTTGGGCATACCAAAAAAACAGCTGAGAAAATGCAAGCTGTGTTTGAGGCAAAACTTTTCTACTGGCTCTGTCTTCACCAGGAACTCCTGTAATAGGGATGCAGCCCACTTCTGTGTATTTCCCTTCACTCCAGAATTACTGTGTGGGACAGAAAAACACGGGGCTTCTGGTATCATCCTATTCCAGTACCTTACTGTTAGTCTGGAGTTTGTTTTGTTTGTCATCTCCACCTCTTTGCAATCATGTACAAACCTGCTCTTATGGCTTGAAAGTATTAAAATAATTTTTAAAAAATCATTAGTCTTAGCTAGTCTCTGCACAGCATCCATTGAACAAAGGGTCACACTATTTTTTTCTCATCCCTGGGAAGAGTGTGCATATGTAGTGATAGTGTCTGGCAGGTTTAGATTAGCCCTTAGCTCACTGCACACAGAGAGAACTGTAGTTGCTCATAGAGAGTGATGTTAAAACATGTGCAGCCACAAGAATTTGTGCTGTTGGAGAGAGCTTAAAAGTAGAAGAATGTTCCATTTATTCCTTTATCCCCAGAAATAAAAAGAGCTCATCTTTTTTCTGATGACCAGAATGCTCAGTTCAACTGGTGCGTAAGTTTTACCTACCACTGCAGAGTCTCCATTTCCTTGTCATTAATCAGTCACAAGGCCTGCTCTCTGCCCTCTGCCCTCAAAGTAGTTTGCACAGCAACAGTAATGTCTGTCTCCACTCTTCCAATTCAAGAAACGACTGGGACATTTTCTCTTCCTACTACTGAGCTAGAGCCTTTTCAAAGGAAACTGTCATGCATCTTGTTGTGGAAGTTAACAAGGAAGGAGTTATTTCAAAGTGCTTAGATAAGCAAACTTACAGACACAGGCTGGCTCTCTGCCCTCTGCTTCAGCTCCCAAAATTTACTCCCCTTCCAAGTACAGCCATTGAGAAGCACATCACTCCCTCCATAACTTCATTCAAAGAATCATTTTTCATCAAAAACAAAATTTCCAGTAGGAAGAATTTTACATGATTGGTTCCACAAAATAATATTAACTATGGCTACAAAAAACTTTTCTGTTTTCTTGCAAAGTACAGTTATCTAATCTCTAATCCTAAGGGTAGATCAGACAAAGGAAAATTACAAGCATATTGAATGTAAGTGTCAAGATGTTGATATGAGTTTGCCTCTGTAGAAGAATTTAGTGTGCACTGTGGTAGACACAGATGGCTCCAACAGACCCATCACAGGACACAGCTGAACCCATCAGCCAAGTTGTCACACCTTGTGGAAAACATATTTAAAACTGAGCAAAAAATACTGCACAGACAGTGGAGAATGGGGGGGGAAGTCTGAGGAATGGACCTGTGAACACCAAGGTCAGAAAAGGAGATGAAGGAAGAGATGGAGCAGACCACACTAGAGTGATAATATTTATCCCCACAGCCCCCTGGAGTTACAAGGCTAGCCCAGATCTGAGAGAGCTTTGGGGGGAAATATTTCAGGGTTAAGGGAAAAGATTCCAAAAGAGACTCTAACCCCCAATGTGGTCCAAGATGTTTATTCCATAGGAGGAAGAGGAAAAAAGAGAAAGAGGGCAAGAGTGTGAACAATGGAGGAGCAGGGTGTTATCTAGACTCCTGTCCAGGAAGAGAAAATTGGCACCCAGACAATGGGGGTCCAGAAAGGAAGGAAGGGTTAAACTAACATGGTTATAGCTACACGGGTTCCTGGAGCGGGGGGGGGGGGGGGGGGGGGGGGGGGGGGGCGGGGAACCATTCCCCAGAGCAATGCAACACCTCCCCCTTTTTTGTTTAACATGGTTTCAAGAAAAACATCAGGTTTATTTTGACATCAACGTAGGATCCCGAACGCTATAGTTACAAGGAAAAGAATAACAAGAAATGACACAATTGTGTTAACTATAGAAGTCCACCATCCTGTGAATCCCCAGCCCTTGAACAGTTCTTTGATCCAATCCTCAGATTCTTGCTTCACTTGTCTGATCAGGTTGTTCGTGCTTCGAAGGGCAGCATGGATACTTGGAGCTTTTGCCATCAGGTTCATGCAACAGAGTCCTTCAAATTCCTGGCATTCATGTCCATGCAGTAACAAAAGGAAATCTATAGCAGCGCGGTTTTAAAGCATGGCCTGTCTGGTAATTTCCTCGTCTTCTATGAGAGAGCTGATGGTGGTGGATGTGAAGTTTGCCTGTTTGACCACCCAGCACTCTAGATGGCCCAATTCACCTAGAGCTTTGGCTGCTGTGACCCACGGAAGGAACACAGCAACTCTTTTTGACTTAGCCCAATGAAAAATTTCTGAATTACAATTTGGGTCCAAATTGTGTGCACTCCTCTTTGCAATTTTGTTTGCCAATTTGTTTTTGTGAGTCCATTCACCAATTAAAGTTTGGTTGGGTGTCAATACAGACAACCACCCTGTGGTACATGGCCCTCCTAAAAGCCAAGATGGAATTCCTGCACATGCCCGATCCCCACAAATCAAGAACAATGCCTTAGGGAGGCTTTTGGGACTTGAGTGAGATGGATTGTCTGTCCCAACATGGCTTATATTATGACACCACGTCTTTGCAGTAAACTCCCCACGATATTGTCTTATGATGTGATACTCGTTAGTGCTAGAAGGTTTTGGGAGAATGGAAGAATGTATGCAGTAAGATGCAGGGGAAGAACCCAATAACTCTAACTCTTGGGGTTCCTGAGCTATCTTGGGCAAACGCTGCAACCACTCCTCTAAGGGGTTCATGATCACCACAGCTTGCTTCTGATGATCTTTGTGTGGTCAGCGGGTGTGTGGCTCCGGAATTTCGTTGGACCTATATTTGTCCATACCTGATGGAAACTCTCCAGCCTGCAATGGAATTCCTACCAGACAAGTGGAGATAGGATTCTTTGCTGCTGCAGTGGACAGACATATGTTTTCCTGCTGAAGTGTCTGTGCCAGGGTCACCCAGACATTTTGACGCAGCTGAGGGATGATCCATGCAGCTGACAGACTGTTCAACATTAGCAAGATGACAACTTGGATGGGGTTCATCACAGTTGAGTGGGAGGTAGGTTTTCTCTGGAAGGGAAAAACAAACATTTTTAAAACCTGTTAAAAGTTTCTGTTTCTGCCAGAAGGAATTCACACCTAGGAAAATTCTCTTTCCTCTATCCGGCAGCGTCTTCTCTTTGAAGCATCAGCTACTTGCTTCTCACCCCCTTCTGCTTGTGCTGGATTTTTGGGGACAAAAGGTTTCACCCACTTCTGGGGAATCCACCAAGGGCCTGAGGGAGTAGCTACACATGCATAGCCACGACCCCAGGTCACGAGCTCATAGGGACCCTTGGTTTCCCAAGTTTTTAGATCCCTAATCAAGACCAGTGGACGCTGAGACAATTTGAACTGATTGCCACTGTTAAAATGACATACCACTGGTGGACTCATGTTTTCAAATCAACAGTTCAGGAAATTGATAGTAAACATGGCTTTGCAGAGCTTCCTCTGCTGAGACATCCACACAGTTGAGCTGCTCTGTCTGTTTAAGACCTGCTTGAGCATCTGGTGTGCACGCTCAACCACAGCTTGACCTGTGGGGGAGTGAGGGATGCCAGCTTTATGTTCCACTCCCCACTGCTGGACAAATTCAAGGAACTCCTTGGACACATACGCTGGGCTGTTATCAGTTTTGATTGTTTTTGGGATCCCCAACACTGAAAAGCTTGCACTAGGTGCTGTTTGGCATGCACAGCCCTTTCTCCTGCATAGGCAGAGGCATACACGGTGCCTGAGTATGTGTCAATACTTACATGAACATATTTGAGGTGACCAAAACTAGGAATGTCTGTCTGCTACACTTCACAGCTGCCAAGGCCCCGGGGGTTAACCCCCATGCCCATCGATGGCACGGCCTGGAGCTGGCAGTTGGGACAGGCGGCCACAATTGCTCGAGCCTGAGTCCGTGCTAGCTGGAACTGCCAGATGAGACCTGGCACATTCTGATGGTAATGCTGGTGACTCAGCTTTGCCTGTTGGAAGATGTCAGGGAGACATGCTTTTTCAACTGGTGCAGCAAGGGAGTCGGCTTGGCGATTCCCCTCTGCAATCTCACCTAGCAAATCAGTGTGTGACCTCACATGCATCACATAAAACGGATGCTCTCTGTGAGAAATCAAATAAATTAGCTTTGAGTGCAATCTGAAGAGATGTTCCTTCTCTGTTTCTCTGAGCACGGCCTGCTCCGCTCTGGACACTACCCCCGCTACGTAGGCAGAGTCTGTTACCGAATTAATTGGTTCTGAGAACCTCTCAAAAGCTCTTACCACTGCAGCCAGTTCAGCCACTTGAGGGGATCCCTCCACAAACTCAACATTAGCTTCCCAATGCTGAGTCTGTGGATTTCTCCAAGTCATCACCGACTTGTGGGAAGCCCCTGATGTGTCTGAGAACACTGTGAGAGCCTTGAGTAGTCTGACTTCTCTTCTCCTGAGGAATGAGGTGGAATTCCTCATTGAAAAACTTGTGAGACAGGGCATGGACTGATATTTGTCCCCTGTAGCTATCCAGAGATAACTGGAGACTAGCATTGCTCTGGAGCAAATGCTCAAACATCCCTTTGGTCAATCTCTCAGAAAAGTTCTTTCCCTCCTCAGAAAGTCTTACCGGAAGGTGAATACATGCAAAGTCACAACCTGCCAATTCACACAATCTCACCCTGGCCTTCCAAGTCAGCTGAGCTATTAGTTCTTGTGGCTCAGTGATGGTCTTGGATCTTTGATGGGAGAGGAAGACCCACTCTATAATCAAGAGCTAATCCTTCTGCCCCTCGATCCCTTGGAAAATCAAACCATGCAAATGTGGCAGCTTTCCTAGAACAATGAAATGGAATGGCATGTTTGGCTCATACCGATGAGGCTGGCTCTCTGACAAGGCCTTCTGTACCTTTTGTATTGCCATCTTTGCCTCTGGGGTCAGGTCCCTGGGAGAGGCCAGCCCCCTCTCCCCCTTCAATAACTTGAAGAGAGGGTCTAGATCCTCATTTGTGAGGCCTAGCCAGGGTCTTACCCAATTCAAAAACCCACACAAAGAGTGGAGATCTGCTAGTGTTTTCGGATTGCAATCAATTTCCAATTTCTGCAGAACAGTAGTGCTGGCAGTAATTTCCAAACCCAGCTATTTCCAAGGTGGCATCCTTTGAACTTTGTCTTCCTGCAGTTGAAATCCAGCAGAGGTTAAAACCTTAACCACTAGGTCAAACCTGTGTTGGAGTATAGAGTCATTGGGAGCATACACAAGCACATCATCCATGTAGTGAAGGATGATGCCATCCTTTCTCTCCACATGTACTGGAGACAGTAATGAGGCTACATATTGTTGGCATATGAAAGGACTCGATTTAAAACGCTGAGGCAAGACCTTCCAGTGATAGCACTTCACTGGGGCTTCCTGGTTGATGGTGAGAACCGAGAATGCAAACCGTGGGGTATCTTCGGGGTGCAATGGAATTTGGAAGAAACAGTCCTTGATATCTAGGACAGCCAATTGCCAATCTTGAGGGAGCACTGTTGGACTAAGCATCCCTGGTTGGAGTAGTCACATGTCCTCTATAATTTTGTTTATTTCTCAGAGATCATGGAGCAACCTCCACTTATCCTTTCCTGGTTTCTTTATTACAAAGGCTGGGAAATTCCAAGGGCTATCTGTCTCTTCTATGTGTCCTTGAGCCAATTGTTCCTCCACGAGCTCCTCAAGCGCCTTGAGCTTCTCTTTACTCAAAGGCCACTGTGCTACCCACCTTGGGGTATTATCCAACCACTTTAACTTGTGGGTAGGGCGTTCCACAACGGCTATTTTCAAAAATTCTGGGGTGTCTTAGGAATGACCAATTGGACTCCCCACTGGGACATGGTGTCTCTCCCCCACAGGGGGGCCTTATAAACTGCAACAAATGGACGAACACTTGCCAATTTTCCATCGGGTCCCTCAATTTGCACAATGCTTTTTGAAATCTTTGCCAATCTGGTTCCTCCTATGCCCTGAAGTTTGCCAGCCAGAGGCTGCAATTCCCACTGTGATGGCCACATGATCTTAGGTATTACTGTGATGTCCGCGCCCATGTTTAGGACCCCCTCCAAATGGAGGCACTCTGACCCACAGGCTAGGTTGCATGCCATTGAGGGTTTATTCTCTCCCACCACCTCTGCCCAGTAGACTTCCAGTGATTTTCCTTCTGCTGTGATTTCTGCTGGAACAGGAATGGCCTGGGCAAGAATTTGTCCCTTTTCTACGTAAAATGGTGGGTGCGAGCAGCGTGCCAACAGCATAAGGCCTGTTATCTTTCCCTTAGTGGTCATGGGAGCTACCTCAATCTCCAAGGGTGTGTGTGCTGTGTCCCCAGTAACAAAATACTCACTGTCCAGTCCCTTGTGGTAAACTGTCAGGTCCTGTGAGGTGTTTGACAGGTTCACTATAATGACTTCCCAATCAGTAGATCTGAAATTAAAAACTTTGGTAGTCACCAGCTGAAATCGGCCTAGCAGCTGCCAAACCTTGTTAGTTGAACATTTGACACTTATTTTTCTGCTCCCCCTCCACCATGGATCCCATCCTGCCTCTTTTTTGTTGAGAGAGAGGTGTTTTCCCATATGAGTCTCGCTATATTTATATCTTTGCATGTGGTTGTACTAATTTACACGCACTGTAAATTCAGGTTTTTTTGTTTGTTGAACTTTTTCTGTTTCTGGTTTAGGGGGCAGGTTCTGGTGAAATGTCCTGGTTTCTTGCAACGGAGGCAGATGATGTCTGCTGCAGCTGGTCTGATGACACTGGTTGCCTCCTTGGACCTGGTGCCACAGCTGCCGCAAGCTATTGGTATGGCGATCATGTATTGCTGTCAGGACTACTGAACAGTTCTGCTTTCCTGGTACAGGCTTCTATCATCTGTGAGAGACTAGGTGATGGGTCAAGGAGAAGGCTGAGAATGATTCTACGACAGGTCTCATTAGCATTCCTCTGAGCCATTTCTTTAATCAATTCTGCCTACACCACTGGATCTTGTACTTGTCTCTCCACTTGTGTTCTCAGACAGTCCACAAACTGCAAGAAATTTTCTGAAGGAAACTGTTTAATGTTAACATAACTGCCTTTAAGTTCAATTGTTGGTAGCTCATAAAATGTTTTTCTGCAGCATTACAGATTTTATCTAAAACTGACTTAGATAACACTCGAGTTTGTTTTTCTGGGCAGTGCCAGTCACCTTCACCACACAGGTGGCCCTGTGTAATAGGGTTACCGTCACTGTCTTTTGCTTCTTCAGGAGTTTGTTGAATCTCCTGTAACAGTGCTGTTAAAGCCCTTTGCCACCTGCCTTCCCACAAGTCATACTCTGAGGGAGTTAGCAAGCATCTAAATAAATCTTTGATATCACTGGGTACCATCTCATTTGAATTAAAGGTTGCCCTCATAATTCCTTTGAAAATCTCACTCGATCTCCCAAATTATCTCTGAATTTTGCAGATTTCTTTTTTTATTTTGATAGGATAACGTCTGGTAAGCCCTGGTGCCGTTTCTCTTACCAAGATAAACGACAGGTGCTACAGATGGTTTGCTGTCATCAACATTTTTCTGAGTTGCTAAAAATTCTGCTGCTCTTTCAGTGCCCAGAGGGGCAGGGGGTATGACTTCCCCCACCCCTTGGGGTCTGACAAGAGGCAGCTCTGGTCCCCTTGCCGCGAGGCAATCGCCCCCCCCCCGCCCCGCCAGGGCAGTGGGCTGGGCTTGCCCCCTCTCCACCGCCATGCGGCTTAGAGGCTGCACCGGGACCACCCCTTCCCCCATTCCCGTGGCAGCTCGGAGAGAGGCACAGGGAGGAAGGATGGGGCTGAACTGCCGAGGGCACAAAGGGATTAGGCAAGGTGTATGGAGTGCGGGAAGGGATTGGGGGGAAGGAAGGATTGTGGGAAGAAGAAGGAAGCACATGGTTCTGTCCATTCCTCTCCAACATGTGCTCTGCAAGGTGCAGGGACCCTGCCACACCTCCAGGGCTCTGGAAGGAGAGCATTTCACTTTTGAAGCAGTCAGAACTGTATTCTTGAGAGGAAACAGGTGTGAGAGAAGGGTAGAGGGAAGAGGGTCCGATTTCAGAACCAGGATACTGTAGTGGAACAGGGGAATCAGGAAAAGGATTAGTTGGAAAGTTTGTCTGTGGCTGTGTGCTTTTTTTCGCTTCTAAAAGCTGCTTTAGGGCTTGTAAAAATATTGGAATAAATAGAGAAGCTTTGTGATCACCATTTTCAACTTTTAAGGTTAGTAACTGTCCAATCTGATCCCAAAATGAAATGGAATTCATATCCTGAATGGTATAATTTGATAATTCAACTGTCAGCCAGCAGACAAAGTGGACTAGTTGCTTATGTGGGAATGTAGCATTAATTAAAATATTGTTAAGTGTTTTAATGTACTCTTTTGGCGGACAGACAGCTTTGCGCCCATGATACTGCTGTTTTAAAAGCTGTTTGTCCAATATCTACCTCGAGACACAACGCAGCACGAATCCCCTCTTGCACAGAGAGCACAGGGAGCAGGGGGGGAGAAGCCGCGGCACCGGGAAGCACGACTCCCGCCGCTTTCTCCTTGCTCCCGGGGCACGGGGGGGTGTCTCGCCGCCTTCCTGGCTTCAGGCACCCGCCCCATGCCGTCCCCACCCCCGAAATGCTCGGGGCGGCTGCACCCGCCCCGGGGCTCCGACCAGCAGAAAAAAGACGCACACAAGCCCGCTTGTAACACAAACTGTGACTGGTAGGTCCTAGTGCCCCCGGCAGACACAGTTTCCACGGTCGCAATGGTAAAAGCTCCCCTCCCAGCTAGGAGTTTTTCTCGGCATATCACGGAGGGGTCTTACCGCTGCTATTGGATCGTGGTTGTCGTGCGTAGCAGCGTCAGGAGTCCTTGCCCTGGATCGGCTTGCTTCAGGCGCTGGCAAGGTCCCGACCTCACCCCCGTCACTTAGAGCCAGTCAAAAAGCAGCTAATAAGTAACAGGGTAGTTGAACTTCCCAAAGAGCTTTTGACACCATCAGTTAAGGGCTCCAGCTTCTGCGTGGGCTTTTAATGTTTCATAAAAATATCTGCATTGGGGGCCAACTTATACTTACCTCCTCAGCCCCTGTAGTTACAAGGCTAGCCCAGATCTGAGAGAGCTTTGGGGGGAAATATTTCAGGGAAAAACCATTCCCCAGAGCGATGCAACACTAGAGCACTTAATTCCCTTTAGCCCATGGGAGGAATACACCAGAACAGATATCCACACTACTGGCCATGGAGGATCCCACGTTGGATCAACTCCTTATTTCCTGAAGGCCTGCTTGTAGGAGTTACCTCACTTTGGAGCAGAGGAAGAGTGTGAGGAGGAAAAGGCAGCAGAGAGGAGCTGTTATGGACAGACTGTAGCCTCCTATTCCCTAGCCTCTTGTGCTTCTTGGGGAAGGGGTATGGTAGAGGATTTGGAATGAAAGACTGAAGTTATTTCTTGGAAAAAGGGGGAGGTGGAGGGAAAGAGATTTTAGTTTTTGTCTTGTTTATCACCAGTTTATGTTTAAATGGCTATAAATCAAATTAATTTTCTATATGCCAAGTATGTTTTGCTTGTGAGGGTAATTTTTAAATGACGTATCTATCTCAATCCAACAGCTTTTTCATCTTATTTTCTCTCCTCAATCCTTTTGAGAATGAGGAGTGAGAAAGTAGGTGGGCAGGGGTCTTGCAGACAGAAAAGGTCAGCCCACAACAGACACAAAAGGAGAAATTCTGATTTCAAGAAAGTTGAATTTCCAGCATACACGTACAAATAGTTTACGTGCACAGTGTTCACCAAAAGTTTGAATAGCCTGATAAGGAAAGAAAAGAAAAAAGTAAAAACACTTAAAAATTAAACCCAGGTAGAACTCAGGAAATATTTCAATAGATTATTGAAAAAAAAATATAAATAGCAAATCAAAGTTTAAAATAAAAACTGATGGAGCCTCTAAAACAGAAATAAAACTTTTAAAACCAAACTTGGATGATGTACAGTTTATTTTGAAAGTACAAGGTACAGTTCAATAGCCATTTGGTTTCAGAACCTAGAATTTTTTATTTGTACAAAGAATGAAATGGTCAAGAAAGAAAACCTATTAATAATTCCTGCTTCCACCACCTCTACAACAATCATCTTAACCTATTCCTTTGTACTTTTTTATTAGTAAGTCACTCCTCGACAATGATACTGAAAGATAACAGAAGGAATTAAGGCATTACATGTTCATGAACAGACATCCACAAAAGGCGCTAATAAGCACAGTATGGCACCAGTCTGGTTTGAAGTCCAATCATGACAGTTTAGTAAATTTTATCCAGATATTCATATTTTGATATGAATGTAATTTTTACATTGGGTGGAAAAACAGCTTAAGAAAATATGTAAAAAAGTATTTTATTTGAATTTGAGAGCTGAAGACTCTACCATCTCTTTTGGTTGCTTTTTAGTAACATCAATCTTTAAAAAAACAAAATCTACATTTTTAAAATTTGATTTTAATTGAATTGAATTAAAATTAAATTGAATTCAATTGAATTGAACCAATTAATTTGGTTCAACTTAAAGGCATTTTCCTACTACTGTATGTCATATATATTTGATAAAGAAACCACTCTATATTTCAAGCACTCTAAATTTCCCACAATCCTTTTTTCTGAACTCCATATATATAAAATATTTCTTCCTCCAAGATTATCTATTCTTGCTATAGCTTTGAGCTATTGCAGGACAACTGTACTGCTTCACTATCATTGCAGACACATGTAAAAGCCACAGCAATGCCCCAGTTGGATGGGAGTGTTGATCTGCTGGAAGGTAGAAAGGCTCTGAAGAGGAATCTGAACAGTCTGGTTCAATGGGCCAAGGCCAGTGGTATGAGCTTCAGGAAGACCAAGTGGAAGGTCTTGTCCTTGAGTCATAACAACCCCATTCAAAAATGCAACTGGCTGGGGGAAGAGCAGCTGGAAAGCTTCTTAGTCAAGAAGAACCTAGGGATGCTGGTCAACAGAGGCTGAACATGGCCTAGCATGTGCCTAGAAGGGCAAGAAGGCCAATGGCATCCTGGCCTGTTTCAGCAAGAGTGTGGCCATCAGGACCAGGGAAGAGATCATTCCCCTGTGTTTGGAACTTATGAGCCTGCACCTCAAATCGTCTGTTCAGTTTTGGGGCCCTAATGACAAGAAGGACATTGAGGTGCAAGAGTGAGTCCAGAGAAGGAAAATGAAGCTCATGAAGAGTCTGGAGCACAAGGTTCATTAGGAGCGGCTGAGGTTGTTTAGTCTGGAGAAAAGTAGGTTCAGGGGAGACCTTACTGTGTTCTAGAACTACTTGAAAGGAAGTTGTAGCAAGGTGGCAGTCAGTCTCTTTTTCTAGGCAACTAGTTATAGAACAAGGGAAAATGGCCTCAAGTTGCACCAGGGGAGATTCAGGATAGTAGGAAATTAGGAAATATTGAATATTAGTAAAAATCTTTCTTTACTGAAAGAGTGGTTAAATATTGGAATAGGCTGCTCAGGGAAGCAGCAGAATCCTGGAAATGTTCAAAAAAACAAGTATACTTGGCACTTTTTGATAAAGTTTACTGGGCAACTGAAGGTTGGACTTGATGATCTTGGAGGTCTTTTCTAACTTTAATGATTTTGTGGTTCTATGAGTAACTTGTCTGGATTTTTTCAGTTCTCATTACTTTTTATGATATGGTTGTTTTTTAAACTACCCATTCAAACTTTAACATTTTTTCGGGCTTTTGGAACTTCTATAGCGCTTAATATTTTTTTAAGTTAACATATTGCATAGAATCATAAGATAGTTTGAATTAGAAGGGACCCTAAATATCATCTACTCTCAATTCCATATTTATATACTTGCAGATACAAATAGCCTTTGACTCTATTCAAGGACCCCACTCTGGCCCTGTGCTTTGCAGATACTGCTCTTTATCCTCGGCAAAGAACTGAGAAGCATTTCAACATCCTGATGACATACAGGGACTATTTCCTGCTTCTTTGCAAATAGGAATACCTTTAAAGGAGCACCTCTCTGGAATCAGACTTTCCAGCATCATTATGAAATTTTCATCATCTCCATTTGGTAATGGCCCTGTTTTGCTGCAAGAGTTTCTTTGTTCCTAATGTATCTGGCCCTCTAAACCACATTACTTTTTAAATATCTTTTTTTTTTCCCTCTATCATTTTTTTTGTCATGTTTCATCTCTCCTTTTTTGTACATCTTTTTAGCAGACAGCTTCTCTTTTTCCCTTCCTTTCTTGTTTTTGTTTTTTGGGATGGTTTTCACTTTTGGTTGTTTTGGTATTGTTGCTGTTCTTGCGGTTGGCTTTTGGGGTTTTTTGAAGCACAGCATTCAGATTCATCAGAGAAGATGTCAGATTAATTTCTTTCCACTTGAGAGGACTGAAATACTAAATTATTCATGAAAGTGTTCAAGTCAGAAAAGAAGTCTTGCAAGGTGATTGTGAAATTAGTTGTTAGATCATCATCATCATTAAATTTCTTACTTCTTTTGTGCTGGATTAATTAATTGCTGTCTAGCAGAAAAAGGCACATCCAGTCAGCATAAACCTAATCAGAAGACAAATATCTTCTAAGTGTTAAGGCAAAAAAAAACACATAGTAAATGAGGAGAACAGAAGTTGCAACTCATGCTACGCATGTTAACAGCAATAAATGAGGTTGGCTCTGAGCACATTATTGGCAAAAATATATGATTTTAAAAATTTTGCACTCTGTGCAGCATACAAATTCCTTCACAAAAAATGACATACACAGGCAGACTGAAAAATGGCAACAGCTTGTTCAATAGTGTCTAAAGGCACCTCTTAATTATTTTTAGACAATGCTTGGGTTTTTTATCCCAGCCTTTTGACCTAGACACCAAATCCCATCTAGCAGGTGGGTTCCTCATTTGCAGATTTTTACAGCAAAACAATGGAAAAACATCAGGCAAAACCAACATGAGCACTCTTCCTGTTACTCTTGATCCCTCTAAATTGATCCTTCTAAATGGCAAACCAGGCCATAATTCATCAGTACATTCCTGCCCTTTATTGACAGCAGCTCCTATATTCACTTTACAATGTTTGCCCTGCAGCTTTGTTCATCAGGTCACCTCTGCTACACTCTCAGAGCAGCTCCTCAGCTGCAATATGCAACACCACTGTACAGGACACGATTAATTCATTTCTGAGCTGACTTGCCATCCAGATATGCATCTCTTCAGCTTTTTAAATTTTGATCCCTTTCAATGAAGCTGTACTTTAGAGAACTTTTTCATTAAATAGGTATTTGGTAAGGGAACTAAGACTTTCACCCGGGTTCTGAATGTACAATCAAAATGGAAACGGAACCATTCAGATCATGCAAATTGTGCAAAGGATTGCCAATAATCAGTTAATTTGTTAACATTTCCTCCAGCTGAAGAATTAGTTTTTGCCTATTAGTATAATCAACATCACTGAACTAGCTGAAAAGAAAGAACTTAATACTGAACGTGGAATATTAAATGGGAATAATGTAAAAAAATTGTAAACTCAGCTTGGGGAACTTTATTCTCCAATTATTCCTGCATGTGGTGTTCAACATTTCCAGTAGCCTGCTGTGGAGATAATGTACTGTTTATGTTGAATCAGGCATCTCAGTCGTGAACTCCCAGGTACAGAGCCCATATATGGAGTTACGTAGTTCTCAGGAGAACTTTTTGTCTTTTTCCAAAGTATCAGATTTCTTTATTCAGTTGGTTTAGGCTGTCTTTACTGGCAAAGGTTTGCACTTTTCCAAATTCCTTCTCAGAGAGGAAGTCTCAGCACTAAAATACAATTGAATGCTACATTTTTAGCAATGCAAAGGCTCTGGCTTTGAGCAGCAGTCATTAATATTTCCTTTTTTCCTATAACTGCTAAGGTAATGACATCACTGGAAATAATATCCCTCTATTTATTTCCTTAGCTGGTGAGACTTTCTGCTTAATCAAAGACCAGTTGTGGAAATTAGATGGTTTTTCATATTTCAGAAACAAAAAAAAGCAGAGTAGTACCATGAGCCAAGGCAAACAGGTAAATGTTTTCATTGTTTGCAAGGTTTCTGACTTGCAAGAAACCTTTGACTGCAGAGGAAGCGATTTTGATTCCTTCACTCAAGCTAGAAAACTTCAGCTTGAAGAATTTGAGATCTGTTAAAACTCTTAATGTAGCTGAGGGACTTCCACAGAGAGAGAAAGCACTGCTCATCACTCAAACTTTGTGGAAACAAGCTATGTTACAAGCAAAACCTGGTTCTTCCAAAAATGTGAATTGAGGTTGTAATAGTAATTTCTTACTTATATGAATGGGAACACCTAGAAACCTCAGTGAAATCTAGGAGCATAAATTCCTGTAAAGTAAGTAAGTGCTGTTATGCTATTTGACCATATAGAATCAAAGATACAGGAAGGTTAAAGCCTGGCTATTCCAGCTTTCAGCCTCCATGGGCTTTCATTTTGAAAATGATTATTGGAAATCATCCTTCAGTAGACTGTGCTTCTGATGAGAGCACTCACAATTAAGCATTTGATGACACACATGCATATTTTATCAGCAAATCAACTGGAAAGTTCAATGCCTAGCTCTCAAAACACAACTTTGAAATTATATTGGCTTCAAGAGCTACTTTTTCTTATGAAACAACATTAAACATTGTTGAGTCTATGTGAACTTTATAGTCTTCAGCATCCGCTCTGTCCTTTACTAAGAGTTAATGATAATGATTGCGATTTGACCCATGCCCCTCAGGAAATACCTGCATTTTTTTCTTTAAAGTAGATTTTTAATTCAGCCCAAGTACAGATATTATCCATGCGCCTGAACACTGGCATACAAGATCAAGAGCAGAGCACATAAGTTTGGTGTCATTAGACCGGGCTGGATGGAGGCATTAGAGACTAAGCTCCTGCTTATAGACTGTTTTTAATATTTCTGCCTTTAATCTCCTATAGATTCTGTAGTACAGCGCCTGGGACCTACCAGAGTGCTGCATTTATCAGCAAGCATAGAGCACAGTTTGGTCCTAGGGCAGGATCCTGAGCCCAGCTCACACCTCCCTGTTTTCATAGCCTGGGGACTTGACTGAAGCACAGAGCCCCAGAGGTATTGTCTGTCCCAGGGAACAGGGAGTGAAGACATCCTTGAAGCTGCTTCTAGATGCCATTAATTTGAAACATTCCCTTTCTATACCAGTCTTTCCTTTATTTTGATAGATTGTCCCCAGTCCACTCTTTTACTCTTAACTGCTAGAAAACATAATTCAAAATCAGAATTTTGCCTTATACTATGATCAAGTTGCAGGAATTTTCCATTTGCTGGATACTTCTGGACCAGACCTCTCCACCCATTGCTCCACTCATGCCTAACAAAGCCCTTCAGCAAGGCTATTTCTACCAGCATATCTCAACCGTCTTTTTAAGGCTTTCTTGCTTTCACTGCAACTCTGGATCAAATACATAAAAGGGAAATTGTTTCTCCTTAAAATACTACAATCACTTGACTGTCTCTATAATAATAGAGACAAAATAATCCAGCCGCAGCAATAAAACACATGGCTACCACAGACTCTCAGCTTTTGTTCATTTATTTTAATAGTCACCATTAAAAACTGGATTTAAGTGTGGCCAAGACAGAATATACCTTTATCTGAAGATTAAATTCTGAGATGACTGAGCCCAGCAGGTCTCACCTTCTGTTGAGACATGAGGTCAGCCAACCTTATGTCAGACTGGAGATAGTCTTCTGATATAGTGTCGCTGTGGTATAGCTACTTCTTGCAGAATTGCTGCCACTGGAGATGAAAAGAGGATAGGATATCTGTCATCTCTGCAGGTGCTCTTGGTGCTCACTTGTCCCTGTATGGCTCTCTGGGATGAAAAGGAATCTTTCTTGAGCTCCTTCTCACCCATTGTTTGCCACCTCCCTCCTTGGGACAGAGTGATCCAACTCTACCACCTTTCATCCTTAGGAGAGACAAGGACCCACGGCATGAGGGAACCTCTGATTGACATCAGGCTGAGATAGTGGGGAATGGTAAGTAAGGAGCCTTAGCAATTGAAGAATTAGGGCAAAGGCAAGAAGAAGAAGATGGCTTAATTGAAGAATTAGGGTAAAGAATTAGGGTAAAGAGAAGGGGATTCACTGAGCAAAGTGGAGAAGAACCTTGTGAGCCTGTGGAAAGAAAAGAACAGGACTGGCAGCAGGAGTTGTTTATGAAGGCAACTGTTAGTCTGGATATGTCAGTTGTCCATCTTTTCAGTCCCTAGAACACTGGGAATAGAGAGTTTTAATGTTTCACAGTGAGATGCTGTGCCAAGCCAAATTTCATCCTTGAGCACAGGACAAGACTGCTCCTTTTCTAGTTTTACCCTAGTATCATCCTCCTGGGACACTCTGAACAATTATCAAAATCCAAAGTGAATTAACTTGTAAATGTATAAGATAGCAGGGGTTTCTGTTCCTCACATTATTCTTTGCTGAAACATCACAAGTCTGAACAGAAGGGTTATAAATATAAAAACTGCTGTGAAGGGGTCTTGCATTTATCCTTAAAAACATAATGATGTGACAGGAAAACTAACTACTAGAAGGCCATCATTTTATCACTCGATTTATCTTCCCTATTCCACTCTTTATGTAAGTGTTCCAAAGATCCCCAAGATTTCTTAGGACCAAAGATTGAAAGCCACTATCCTAAAGGAACATGCTATCCACAGCAGATACTGTTGGAGCTTCCTATTGATACACCAGTCCAGGCTTGCCAGGACCCCATAGCTCTTGCTGTTGTCTCCTCCTGAGCAGAGAGATCTTGGCACTCGTAAAGACACATCACATTTGTAAATGTGATGCTAGCTTAGCATGCCCAGAAGACACTAAGTAAAGAAGCTTAGCAGGTGAATGTCTGATTGCAGGAATTTTTTTGCATGATCTGCTTACCTCACTTTCACATCCTCCAAAGTGCCTTAACTCCTCTACAGTCCACATATTAATATTTCCAACTTGTGAAAGCTCTGAGTCTTAGAGGCATCCTGTTATATTTAGTTAATTTTCTTATCACTAAGTGTATTTTATGAGTACTGTGGTGTTTGTCTTCCTCTCTGTTCAAAGTAAAAACAAACTAACATACTAGGTATTGGATACAAGTGAATTTCTATATCACATTCCTTTTAAAGGAGGGACTGAGGGTGGGAGGAGATCAAGCCACCTAAAAAGAAGAAGAAAAAAAAGGCAACAAAAGGAAAAACACCAAAACATCACCAAGAAAAAAACCCAACCTTATCTTTGTATTCTTGTCTCCATGAAACAGAAAATACACTCAGCTTCTAATGGTTATCACAAATCAGTGTTTTCTGCTCTGTGAAACAAATCTACTATAAGTAGCTGTGACATTTTTCCAGTGTACTTCAGGAGAAAACTACACTGAGGGAAACATTTCAATCTCAAATAATTTGAGAGGGAGGTGTTTTACAATGAGAATAACGCCTGAAAAGTGTTTAAGTACTAAAGCCCCCACCTACCCTTGGGTGACCTCATTGCATTGTGTGGCATTTCAGCACTCTAACTGAGGGTACCATTTGTTTCTTGAAACATCAGCAATTACCTGATCAGAGAGTTTCTGAAAATTGAATAGACAGCTGCGTACAATTGATATGGCTCCAGCTTCACAGTGCTGCAGAGCTTGATTTGTCAGTTATGTAGAGATATATCTCTTACCCCTGCCCCAGCCCTTAGTGTATCATCCTGTCTGCCCAGAGCAATGTGTGCTGGTTTTGGCAGCTGCAGTGCATCTAATTATAGCCAATGGAGACAATTGTTTTAGTAGTGAGCATCATCTTAGCTGCAGAAACTATTACTTCTGCTTTGAACATCTGCTTTCACCCTAAGGCACCCACCTCAGGAGAAAAAAAGGTATGCATATTAAGGCCTGGAAAAAATACATGTCCACCTTAATTAAGGTGCTCTGGCAGCAATATAGGTGTTTTTAAATAAGATTTGTTAAAAATCAATTGAAGGATTTCATTGACTCCCAGTGGCATCAGTCAGTTTTTCCAGAGGAGAGATCCCACCCACTCCTCAATCCCTCTTTTTTTAAAGCAGCAAAGTTCTGTTTAGATATCACATAACAGCATGTGCAGACACCCAGTGTAAGAGAATGTTGATATCAAAGACTGGTGGTGTCCTTATAGCTCTCATATATTGTTTTTTTCCTTTAGTTTCATATTTTTCAATGTTGTGTAACTTTGTTCATTCCATTCTTTGTCTGGAGAACATACTGATATGACAGAGTAAGAAAAGTGGACCAGGGTACAACACAATGGTGAATCCCATAAAAGGTAAATCATGTTCAAGACGCACTTGAATGCTTGCTCAGCTCTCTAGAGCATTCAGCAGCTCAGTCTGTCAACATTTGTGGGTGATAGTGGCTGCTTTCATGTCAAGGAACTTAAATAAACTACTGGTGAACACTCTAAAGATGTATTTGCCAGGCAGAAGTAGGATACCTCTTCTAATGAAGATCTTGGTTAGGTCCTGCTTATGTCGCCAAAGTCTGACAACGCCAACAGTTTTCTTTAGTTTGGACTCTGTTGTTAAATCTTAGTGGACATAGTTCTACCATTTCTTGCGGTGACAGATATAACCTATCAATGAAACAATCCTGTGAAACAATCTTGTAGTTACCTTACCAGAAAGACTTTAGGCTGCAGGTCTCTTGAGTGGAGATGTGACAAAGTGCATGAGAATCACCTGGATAGCAGCAATGTTCTTCCCTCCAGCAAATTCCAGACAAAATTTGGTTCTGTCCTGAGCTTTCAATAGCCTCCATGTGTTCATAGACACTCCAGGATGTGACTCAGATACTGGCAGTTAAACACTCCCAAGGGTCCCCTAGCAGTCAGGAGAGTAGATCCAAAGAAACAGAATGTCAGAGGAACATCCCCAAAGAAATGGATGCCCATGGGTCAAGGCTCACAAGCAAGATGCTAAGACAATGTTTGTTTTAACAATTACCCAAGAAATCAGAAGCTGATCGACCAACAGTTTTACTGTGCATATTTAGATCTGTAACCAGCATAGAAATTAAGACTAAAAAAGAAACTCAGATATAGTAAAGATTTCAGAACTTTACATAATGACTTAAGCAGCAAAAATCTTTGTGGTGGCACTGCACACTTCTACTTTGTTGCTTGTGCATGTGTTTGGATCTGGTGTCAAGATTAATGTTATTTTTCAGTTATAGTTTTTATGCTCATGGGAAAATACACAAAAATAACACTGGACTTGGGAAAAAAACCAAATGTTTGTCCATTTCTTCTCAGAAGTCTTGTAAATGGGAAAGCAGAAAGGCCTGAACTAGGAGTGTTCCTCTTTTTGTATCACCGCAAAGTTGCAAGTCATGCTCTTTGCATTCTCTCCTTCCTGCTATTTTCATACTGGTGTTCTAGGACGCTGTATTGTGTATCTTGAGCATGGCATTGCAGTCCTGGCTGTGGCACTGGCAGTCTCAGGCAGCTGCCATTCTCTTTCCAGCTATTTCCATCAGTGTCACCGTAGAGCTGGCATGCATAGAGTGGGGGATCAAAGTCATGAAGGATTGCTGCACACTTCATAAGTGGCATGCTTTGCAGTGGGCTGAAGAAGTAGGGCAGTTTTTTATCAGAAAGGGGAGGCAGGGCTGAACTTAATTGTCTCTGGATTATTCAGGAAAGTTTTCTGGTTTGGAGCTTTAAACATGAAACCTGAGGGCCTTAATATAGTCTTCAAATCATGGCCAAATGGCACCATTCAGTGAAACCCCAGCAGGAAAAATCATTTGAATTTCCTAAATTTTCATGCCTGACATTTTTTTTTTTGAAAGACACACACACAGAAAAGGGCCTCTCACAGAAAAATTAGTGCATTTAATAAACAAATGGTCATTGTGTTAAAAAAACAGTAGGGAAAAATTAAAAAAAAAAATTCACACTACTGGTTGCAGCTGGATAAAGCTTATGCTCTTGAAATTGAAGAATACTTTTCTTTAAGTATATGGAGAGCTGTTTCACTTCACTGTGGGACAAAATTTGATTATTTATATATAATCCAGTTTAAATGTTTACACTATTATCCCACCAGTATTTTGACCATATGCATGTTACTTGTTAACTGTTGGTACTGGTTTATGGAATCCTAGTGGTTTGAGAAGAAAACTTTGTATTCCCCAGAACATGAACTGAATGAAACATTCCATATGTACATCTGATTCACACTTATGAAAAATAATTTCTTTTGTAGAGTTGAAAGATCTTGACCCAACATAAAGATTTCTGGTTTCAGGAAGTACTTTGGGAAGATTGGATCTTACTGTTTTTATTCAACAAAAATGGAATCATGAAGATGGTTAAGAAATCAAAGATTGACTGTCACAAATCAGTAATATTAAAATAAAACAGAGGTCTCCTGACCTTCTGCTATCATGCTTAATCTCACATCACAGGAGATGCAGTTCAGATTGATGCATTTTTCTGGTCCCTAAAATCATGAGCCAGATGCAATTAGGTGATAAAAATGCAGTTACCTTTTTTGAAGGGTCCCTTCAGGTGCACAACACGCTGAAGTACATGCCGAAAATATGCCGAAGATGCACACGTGACATAGAGCAAATACAGTTTTATTAGTTTAGAAAATTTACATAATTGACAAGAATCCCCAGTTAGAAACACAGGTGTTGAGGTAATTCCCCCTTTTGGTTCTGCCCTCTTCAGAAGCCTCCCTTCCTTGCTTGTTGTTTATGGGACAGTGTCTTGACCTTGGTTCTCAGAAGAAGCAAGATAGGATAGGGGCCTAGGAATTTAGTTTGTCTTTCTGTCGAATAGGATAGGAAACTATGAGCACAAATCTATATAGTTATACAGTAATAAGCTACAGAGCTACAAATATATGTGAAGAATATATAAAAGCAAAAATCAGTTTGGCATCAAGATCACCTGTATAATTACTAGGGTTGGTTGAACATGGTGAAAACTAAATGTAAAATTTAAATTGAGTTGATTACCTGATTGCATCTCCTTTTGCTCTTGTTCTCCTCCTTTTTCAGTGTAAGTAAGTTAAGCCCAAATGTGTGCAAACAAATATGTTAAATCTAGACCAGGTGTACTCAGAATTCCATAAGTTGTGCCGTGCTATGAGGCTTCAAGGTTTAAGGTTTGTTTCTAAGATATTACCAATTATGACTCTTAGAGACAGAAAAGAAAACGTAAGGCCAGGTCTGTAGCATAGCTCATTTTTATTGTTTAAACAGTTTTTGCATAGGAAATATATCCGCTTCCAGTAATTGACTGCAGTATGAGCAGCTGCTAGCAGTATAGGCTGGATATAACAGTAACAATCACATTAAGTCAAGCTTGATTTACACCAGTTTAAAACTTGTGGCAGTTGAGTTCATTTGTAACCTAAAAAAAAAAGTACCAGAAAGAACACTTTATCCTCCAACCAGGCACAATAAAAACCTTTGTTAACACTCAGGCTAAAATCAGGTCTGATGCCAGAGGGCCCTAATTCCAAAATTAAGTAGCTGTAGTGTAATGCATCCTACTAGTGAAGGTTCATTACACAAAGACTCTGCACACACCTTCTTTTTAATTAAAATGTAACCTTCAGGATTTATAGCCTACAGTATGGGAAAAAATGCCAGAAGTTTTAAAATGGATCAACCCTGGTATGTAGCTAGCAAGCAATAACTGACTACTTGTCACCTACAGTTGTACTAAATGTATCTAAAGAAACACACAGCCCTACAAAAGTTTTCTCAGAGAAATATCATTGAGATGAGGTGCCTCTTCCCAGATTACTAGAAGTTCTATATGATATAAGCACAAATTAACAGCTTGATGAAGACATAATCTAATGCAGCTCTTGAGAAGCCTATGCCTGGGATTGAGGAACCCCTCACATTCTACAATGTTGTAGAGATTATTTTTGAAGAAAATGTCATCTGAAACATATTTACAACTGAACTCAACAGAGACTGTGAAATTGAACAGGCACTGCTCATTTGTTTGAGTTTTTTTGGTAAACATTTTGCTGGTTTTTGTTTCTTTCTCATTTTGCATCAACTTCTATCAGTCCATGCAACTTCAATGCCCTCAATGAAAAATGCATAATAAGCCATACTTCTTAAAAAACTTCCTTCTGCATATAGAGATACATTTGCCACATCAGTCCCTGTAGCACAGTTTTCAAAATCATTCTGTCAAAAATACAGTAATACAAAGACTGGCTTTAGTGTCACTAGCTCACACTGCTCTCCATTTATTTAGGCCACCTTTTGTTTTACTGTTACGGTATCATGCAATGAAAGTATCAAAGGCTTAGTCTATTCATGATGCTAGTGGCACTGAAGCCCTTTTCACAAATTCAACATACATCTGAATTGCAACACACAGATATTTCTAAAGAGTACTAACTAGTGAACCCTTTTATCGTAAAAAAAAAAAACAAACAACTACTTACAACCATTGAAGAAAAAATTGCAACAAAAAAAAATGTAAAAATTGACCGTCTCCAACTTGTCCCCTTTACTATTGACAACGTGACCAACAGAGCTGTGGCATGGAAACAGTACAAAGAGTTGTCATGGCAATAAGTTTGGCTGATGCAAAGGTCATTGTGCAGGGTTAAAGGGCAAAATCAGTGGTCCATGTTATCCTCCAACTGCAGTGCTCCACCACACCCACACAATTTTGAGGAATTAATGAAACTGGGGAAATAGCAGAAAGTGCAAATAAGAAGGAGGCGGTTTTCAGCTCCTTCAGCATGGAGAAGAACATTCAGCTTTGAGCCTTTCCTGTTTAACTTGATTAGCTGGCACGGGATTTTACTGTCTTTTTTTTCCCTAAAGTTTTATATAGAAACCAAATAAAAAAATCCAGGAGCATACAGCTGGTTAATATTAACAAAAGACCTTGACAGGATCATGTAAACCATAAAGGATGTCATGCTTGGGGCCTTACTGCCAGCAACATTAGAGAGTTTTTTCATTAAAAGTGAAAACTGTACACTGAATATGGGATAACTTTCTGCAGCCTTCATAATCTCACACAGTACATATAATTTAGGTTTAGGTACAGAACACACTCTGGTGTCACAGATGTCTTTGTGCAATCTCTTTCATTAAGTCCTTATGAAGCTACAAGTTGCAAATCCAAAATTCTGCTCCCTGAGGACACAGCTGTGTGAGACTTAAGTACTGTTTTAGCTCTCTGCCTATCCTGAATAGCTCTGTGAACCTAATCTTAAATACCATCATGTAACAATCACAAAAACTTTTGCTAAAGGCCATATATACTAATAAAAAAGACAGTGGTGCTTCCAACATTTTGAAATGCTCTGAAAACCAACTTTTCCAATACTAAATACAACAAAATAACCTTCATAAAATATAATTTTCTCCATTTACATTTTTAAAGGATTAGTAACCTGTGCTTTTCAAGCACAGGAATATGCGAAATAACTCCTAACATGGACAGATTTTTTTTTTTTTTAATACATAAATTAAGAAACTGGAGAGTTTTAACCCAAGTCCAGTTTCTAAACAAAGAATATTCTTGTTTAAAAATGGAAATGTATTTCCATTATAATTGTTAAAAAGTTAGCTTTACAAACAAGGGTATTTTAATTAAAAAAAATTCTTAACAAAACTATACAGTGTACAAATTACTGTCTACAAGGTAGGCGGTTTAGTCAGAAGATCATCCTTTCTTCTTGCTACTTGCAGCTTCACAAATTCATTCACATATTTTCAATGGAGCTGCCCACCTGAACATCACCCCACAACTATATTGCTATAATTAATATTTTTGCCATGTCTTTATGTACAGTCTCCTTCACTGCCTTTTTTTTTTCCTTAGTCAAGCCTCAAGCGTTCATGTCACTCCAGGGGAAACACACTTCAGTGGCACAGCCATGAGGCCAGGGCTGCAAAGCAACTTTAAATAAAGGCAGAACAGTGCACATAGAACGGGGTGGCTCAATTTAGTCAGAATACACTTCCTGGTGAAGGAGGAGGCCAGAGACTGGATTTGAGTTCTCAATCTTATCTTAATCTTTTGACTGCTGAGCTTAAAAAAAAGAACCAACAAAGCCAACCTAAAACAAAGCATACAGTAAATTAAAAGTTCATTATCTTCCAAGCAGGCTTTTCTATTAGAGAGGCAGGTAACAAAAACCCACAGTTGTTGAATGACAGTTTAAATGACTTTATTTCTCTAAAAAAGTGCATCTTTAAGCTCAGATTTTTTTTCATACAAATATGTAAGTTCTTTAAGGGCATCTATCTTCCTACAAAAGGCAATCACCATTCTGGAAATTTCATGTTGAAGCCTGAACTCGTTCCAGTTTTGTCCCAATGTGGTATTAAAAGCTTTCAGGGAACACCTTGTTAATGGAACTAATCAAGGACATGCCCCCAGCACAACTCTGCTCCCAGACTGCTCTGTATCATGACATGTGTAAAGGACAACACATACTTTGTTTTACCAGGCCAGAACCTGAGGTGCACTCTGCGTGGGTCTAGTAGACTTTGCCATGTGCTTAGCAAACAAATTGACTTCCTGCAGGGTTCTGAAAAAGAACCAAAGACCCTCACATTTCTTTTTATGTCTTATCTTTCTCTTTCTTTTTTTTTTTTTTTCTCCCAGTTTAGCTAAATCTCAAAGGTTTATTTTCCTACAATTCCCATCTCTGTAGCCATTCAAGTCCTGCTTACACACTCTCTCCTCCTGGAGACAGGGGGATGTGCCACCACTACTGCTCTTACTGCCCTTCAGCTGGAGCCAGAATGAACTGATGGTGGTATGCCCCTGGCCAGGGCTCATTGGGGTGGCTGCTGCTGGAGCTGTGCCTCTGGGACTGCTCCGGGGTAAGAAAACCTCCAAAACACAGAGACAACCGTAAAGGGATGTATTTTCCCATCCACATGACTATACACTCCTCTGCTTTTACCCTAGTAGAATACTGTGCTTTAAAGAAAACTTCACCCTGTGTTGACCCATACATTGCAAAGATCCCCTGTGTGTAAGAGATCACCATCAATAGGCCCATTACTGGTCTGCAAAATGGGATTTTACTGGAAACACACTTTTATTACCACCGTGGTCTAATTCTTTGCGTAAAGAAACTCCTCCTCCACTACACCCCAGAGGTCTCCATCTGATCTCTATGAGAAGACTGCAAACTTCTGACATAGCCCAACCAGGCTGAAAATTGTAATTCAAATGCTGAATTAAGAAACTTGGCGGGGCGAGAGGGGAGTGGACTATAAAAGGAATTATGTATAGGAAAAAAAAACAAGCAGAATAAGGAGGGCAAATTCTCTGCTTGAGCAGCTCCAGATCCATTGGAGTCAGTGGAATTATGCCAGCAAAGATTTTGGCCCTGTACTTACATTTCCTAGACAAAGTAAATGTCTTTGTCATTTTGAGCTAAAAACATTTTCTAACATGAACACTTCAGGATGCATTATCTTTGCCAGAATGGAAAAGGCTTCATCTCACTGTGGGTCTTGACCTCTGTCTGTCTCTCTTTCTCATGAAAAAAACCTTGAAGTAAAACAATTTCCTCAAGTCAAGTCTGCCTCCAACAGAATTCATTACTTATTTTTTAAATCCAGAAATGATTTCAGCTTGCACCCCAGGTGGGAAGTTAAAAAGAGGGAACCTATTTGAAAGTTTGTCACAGTAGGCAGAACAGTTGCTTTGCAGCCCTTGCCTGGCTAAGGGTGCACTGCTTCACAGCTACACTGTAAAGTGTTAAAAATCCTCCCCCCCCACCCCAGAATATATATATATGTATGTATAAAAAAAAATCCCCTGTCCACCTCTCAGTACAGAAAAGGACCTCATCACACTGCAAAAATAGCAGTACCCACTTTGGTCAATTAAAACAAACAAAAAAAAGCATACATTATTTTTTTTAAAATCTATGTACTTACCTATAATAACCAATACAGCTAAAAGCACTACCTACATAGGCAAAACTTGGTATTGCATAATTCGTATAAATTTGTATCCCCTCCCCCCAATATTAATTGGAAGATGAAAAACATGAAAGGTTAATAGAAAAAACACCAAAATACTGAAAATATTGCTGGTCGATTACAATTCTTAAGCGGCAACTATACACAGCCATCATATGCTCTATAAATGTGAGATAAATGTATAACTGTCTAAAAAATCCATGATGTCACACATTTTTCGCATCTGGAGTACAAAATATTTTGTCATAAAAATGGTAAAGATTTAAAATTATAATAAATGCAGCAAAACAAGTGTAGTGATGTCAATTTTTTTTTGTAGTTTTTTCTTTTTTTCTTTTTTTCTTTTTTTCCATTTTTTAGATTTCAAGGCAAGGCACGTAATGTGGACATTATATCTTCGTGCAAATTAGGATTACTGGAAAGAGTATTTTAAATTTTTAAAGAGACATAGAGGCAAAATGTCTGCCCATGCACATTATATTTCTGTCGATATGTGAAAATTGTTGAACAAGGCTAACTTCTGAAAGCACCATGCAAGTTTACAGCACCCTGTAATTAGACTTACATTAAGAGTGCATTATTTAAATACAACATATCCCCATCCTGGTATTACCAGTTTGTAAACGGTAAGCTTTGCCCTTGTGACATGGATTTGCCTATGTCTTTGTCTCTATGATGTAGATTTTACAGAAACATGTAAACCCTATGGGTTCTTGATGCAACAAGTAACTTTAAATAAATAAATCCTACCCCTCTGTGGAGGCAGCAGCTAAACCAACATAAGTGCTGTGTTTCCATTGATTTCTTATTCTCAAGGACATGATTTGTCTTGACTTAATGCCTTTTAATGCCCTCAAAAACTGAGGGGAAAAATAAGTTTGTTCAAAGTAATTTTTTATTTTTATTTTTAATCCCCTCAATTTAGAGTCCAAGGGCTGAAGGACTTATAGCGATGACCTCTTAGATATGATTTTTAAATTGCACTTGCCTCTGTAAGTGTTTCTTTACTGGGGAAAATGTTATTTTTTTCCTTTTCTTTTTTTACTGTTGCATGAGAAGATAACACTTTTACCTGCGTAGAGGCATTTCTTCCATAGAGCCTGTGTGTTCATACTGATTGAAAATTTCAAACTGCATAACACACTAGAAAAAGGCTGAATTAAGGGCCAAAGTTTAATAAATCCATACTGATAACTAAAGGCTACAGAGCTTATTTTTAAAACATTTAGAAATCAGACTATTAAGAAAATGGCTGGCTCACGGCCCTTCTCCTCCTGCAGCTCTGCTGTCACTGCCTAGCCTTTGTTTTGTGAGATAACCAGGAATAGTGATCTCATGCGTAAACAACAAGAATACTAAACCAACAGAACTAGCTTATCATGCAAATATTAAGGCATCTAGAAAGTCAGTTAAAATATATTGTCAGAGACAGAACATCTATTTCCCAGCGGACTTCATATAACAAAGGCTACTTAGGAGGAGCTGCATTCTACTCATCAGTGAAATATCATCGACCCTTTGTATATCATTTCAGTTTCAACCATAAGAGAATTACTGATTGTAAGAGCTGCAATTGCTGGTCTATTTTTGTTCTTCTTTCTTCAGATTCTTTTCTCATACTGTCTTCTTTTCTTTTTTCTTTTTTTCTTTTTTTTTGTTTTTTAATTTTGCTTTTAATTTTTTTTCCCTCAGTTGCTTGTTTCTGCTTGAAGGAAAGGCTCTCCAATTATGTTCAAACCATAATTTGGGACATTTGTCGGTAGGATCGGTGTCCTATTTGATACTTGGAAAGGAACCAAGCTAGCCCAGGTACCAGGACTGTTGAAAAGGAGAAAGAGACAAGGAAGGAAAGAGAGAGAGAGAAGAGACAAGGAAGGAAAGAGAGAGAGAGAAAAAAAAACATCAATTAAACATGTATACAATGAATTTGAATCAAGGTCCAGCTAATAGTCATTAATAATAGCACTACTTAAGATAAAGCTGGAAAAAAAATTTGTGAATGTAACTTGAGATTCTACTTCCTAGTTTTCTTTGTGAAAGTATGAGTTGTTCGAAAGGAAAAGAATTGTGTTGAACTCGGTAGCAAGTTGTATGACTCCTGAGTTACACTAAGTGGTCTGTTTGTTTATGAAAACCCCCAAAAATGTCAGATGCAAATATATAGAGCAGACACAACTAAACCATACAAATGACACTATATAGTGTAATAGATATCATTTAAGAGCTAGTGAAATATACCACAGGGTACAAATGTTCTTTGTTCAAGAATACAGCATAAAGATTCAGTGGTTCAGCATCCTGTGAGATTTCCTCCACTCTTACAACACAGCAATTTATCTTGTCACCATCCCAAGATGGGCCTCTGATATGTACAGATGCCCATAAGAACGGAGGATTTTTATGTTCAAAAAACTTGCTTTTTAAAAAAAAAATTCCCTAAGAATGTCAGTCTCAGAAACACCAGTTAACACAGGATCCAGTCATCTAAACACTTGCAGCCAAGGGTAGCCATGAGTCAAGGATAACAGCGAGTACCATATTTTTTTCAACAAGCCTCTGAGAAAGAAAATATTTTCAAGGATAATTCAGTGACTAGGACCTTAAGTCATCATTTTAAAAGAACTCTATCACTAAGGAGCTGAAGTCCCAATGGCATTCACAGGTTCAGCAGGCACCAATCAGTAGTACTTGCAAGATGGATACTCAAAGATGGGTCTCATCTGGTGTCCAGTACACAGTAGCTTGAGTGGCCCTTTCCTTAGATGTGGTTCTGGCAATCCAGAAGTCCAAACCAAACCATCCTAAGCTATATGATTCTATGACTTCAGAGAAAGTTTTGTCACATTTATTCAGAAGAAAAACAGCATCACTGCCAAAGAGCTAGTACCAGCACTGCATATACAGCATGCAAATACAGCCTTCCTCTGCATTTCATTGTATTGAGCTTTTCCAGTGTTTATCACAAACATAAGTGCTCACTTGGAATTATATTCTGGGATTAGGTTAATGAGCTTCCTAATAACACATCTGAAGCCCTTCAACATGTGTATTGTGGAGGCAAAAAGTTTTCTTCCCTCTAAAACTTTTGGCCGGTTTCTTCAAAGCTCTCTCCCTGGACAAGCAGATGTGTTTTTGTGGCATCAGGTATAAAGAGGAAAATTGACCTTTTTTTATCTATTTCAAATGTTCATGACATGACTACATTTCATTTGGCAGCCTTTTGTGATCATTTCAGTTGCTGAAGAGTGGTCAACTTATTTTGTGAATTCCAAGGGACATGTTTCTCAGGTCTTTCATATTAAAGAAATATGAACAATTTCTGTCATTTACTTCTATTTCAAAATACTTAACTCTCTAAACTTGCTAATTTACTATTTTAACTCCTAGCAATTAATTTCAGGTGCTATGTTTTACACACACAAAAAAAAGTGGAAATAGTTCCTGACCTGCTTGTCTCAATAACGGCCATATTCCCAAAGGAGAAAGACTAATCTTATTTCATGAAGAAATTATAATAAATATTAATATATTAATGTTTTCAATGTCTGAAGTACAAATACTTTCCAATAAGACTGTTGGGTTTTTTTCCTTCAATTGAGTATATTCTTGAAGGATACCTAAAAATTTGCAGGGTCTTAACCTTTTCAGATTTTTTTTTTAATCGCTGTTTTCAAAAATGTAAGATCAGCTAATATGTTTAATTTTTTATTGTTGTTTTAATTCTATTGACTATTACAAAAAAAGTGCTATTGGAGGAAAATAAAAACCCTTTTGAAATATAAAAGTCACAGTTACACCACAAATCTTGAAGCATTCACAAAAACTTAAACCTTGTTATGCATGAAAGATTTTTCCAAGATGATATAATGAAAAGAATGTTCTGAAAAGCAAAAAAAAAAATCAATACCAGAATTTCATTTAAGTGGCTTAATTGTTTCAACTTATTCATCTTACTTCACAATTTGTTTTAAAATGCATTTTTTGTTCCTTCCTCTTTGGATTTCAGTGATGTTAAGAAATAAATGCTGAAATAATGGACACAAAGCAAACTGCTTCCAAGCATGTGGATTTATAAAACTAAGAACTAGTAATAAAGAAATAAAGAGCCAAGCAGATTTGTTTCCCTGGGATCAGTCTGAATATATGTTTTACAATGCACAGTTCTTTGCTGTCCTGTTACATGGGGTTTACAGTGTTTAGTGACTTCAAATAAATACAGCACTAACTCAAAGAATATAAATTTTGTTTGAGGTCAACACTCTATTTAGAAAATTTCTGTGCAAAGGCTAAGCACACAGGCTCCAGGTTATCTTTCTGAAGATTTATAGTGCATTTCAGTGATTGGATAAATACAGTTTTGACTTTTTGCTTTGTTTTAAAGTTGCCAGCCTTCTAGTGACTACAGTGGGTGAAGGAAACAAGTCAGTGCTGAATAAAAGCAAATTACTATTTGCAGCAAAATTTTTATCTGATACTTCAAATACCAGGCAGAGATCTTGATTTTTATGGAAACTGCTCAATAAAAATAAGTTGTAGCAGGTTCCTAATATGACTGTTGTTGCCATATGACCTACCAGTTTAATATAGGTGTTTATTTAAACCTTTCAAGCCTCCCACCTTGTATTATGACCATGAAAAAAATGCAGACTGCAAGAAATTTGTCAGTACTACTTATGAATCCTGAGGGAGTAATACATCACCCATGTTAATACTGTGTATATCCCACTGGAGTTTCAAAGCCCCTTGACTCAAAGCCCATGCCAAGCCTTCTGCCAGAGATGATGGTGCAGGCAGCAGAGCATTTGTGGGACCAAGACAGTCACACACTGTCTGCCTGCAGGGCTGGAACAACCACCCCTTCCCCACCTTTGGAGGTGGCTGAAGTCCTGGTCTAAACATACACACTGGGCAGAGTCTGACTGCACTGGCAGCTGGGAAGAACAGCCCATTCCCTCTGTTTGCTGGCATTTCCTAAGCCATTATTTTCAAGGTTTGATCAGTTTTGTTTGTAGTTTAGAAAATAAAGTTATCATACTACAAGTGGATGTAACTCTATCTTGGGCCACCCCAGTCCAGGTACCACCATAAGGGGCTTACTGCAGACAAAGATAGAAAACTGAATGAAAGCTATTGAGGAAAAGAGCCCTAGTCACAGCACAGAGCTCCAAGAACAGTTGTGACAAAACTGAGAATAACCAAACACAGGCTTTGCTAAGCTACATGGATGTGGCTGTCTATCCAATATTCCCATGACCTCCCTTTACATTTATGGCAAATTTAGTTGGACTTTCAGCTACCCTATGAGCCATACTCTGCTTTGTAGCTCTCCAGCACTTCCCCCATTATGAAGCCAACCAAGGCCAACTGCCCAACTGCCCAGAAGAGCAAAGTCCCCATTAGCCTTCTCCAGCCTACTCAGAAAGGACCTCTCTGAGTATTGCAGAGCTTAGCTTCTGCCATGGAAACCATCCTCAGGTTTTTGTTTTGTTTTGTTTTGTTTGTTTGTTTGTTTTTTAGAACATCCTAGCAGGAATGACAGTTACTTCTGGCTGCAAAGCAAACTCCATCTAGGTGCCCAGATGAGCAGGAAATGGGGGAACACCTTTCCCTTCACCATACCATCCAGCCGTTGGTGTGAATCCCAGGTAAAATTCAGCACTTGGTTTCACAAAACCAGACGCAATACTCTGCCTTTGTCTACTAAGTGCCTCAACCAGGGAAGCCAAAATTCTTTCCATTGCCCAGAACACAGTCAAGATGGTTGTCCTTACAGAAGTTAATAGGATGCCCACATGGCTTCTCCTTCAGATAAAAAATCTTTGTATTTTATGAGTGGAATAAAGCAGGTCTATCCCACACTCTAGCTTACTACTCCTGAGGAAATATGTTATCCATCTGCTGACAGAAGTTATAATATAAATGCCTTTCCACTGAAACATGAAGTGAGAGCTAAAAAAAAAAACTGATCAAGGCTAAGTTTTGAAGAAAATTACATGAGAAGCAGCATGAGAGTCTGTTGTGAGATTCAGATCCATTATTGTTGCAGGACAACCTTCCTGAAGCATCACACTTTTAGGTGATTTCACTAATGCTAGCAGTTTTCTCTTCACCATAGCTAGACTACCAAATATGTTATACAGTCAACAGTTCCCTCTCTATACACAGGAAGTATAATGTATTTATCTGTTTAAATCCAATAAAGCAGCAAAGGAAAATTCTGCAAGCATCTGACAGGGTTAACATTCTCCATTACACTTTCCATTACAGTTTCCAGATGTTAATTCAATCAAGATTTCTGCGATCTCCTCTTAAAGATAATAATTGCTGTTTCAAGAACCTCTGATTAAAATATTACTGGAATGGACCACAAGTAGTGCTTATATGTATATACAGTCCACTTCGGAGGTTATAATAACATAAAGAGCATAATAATGTCAAACAATTAACTAAACACAATAAAAAATCAATCTAATCTCACCTGAATAAATGTGGAGGTCTTTCATATTCTTATTTTCCACCAGTTACTACCTCCTTCCTTTTACAGTTTCGGAAGTCTGTATTTTACTATTCCGAAAGTACATCCAAAGCAGTATTTCCTTCTTGCTGCTTTACTATCATGTACATGAACTCACTAGCTTACAGAAGGTAGAGCAGAGCCTGAAAAGTCAGTCTTTAGATGGAAAAGGTAGAAATACCTTTCAATCAATGTTGAGTGAAGTGACAGTATTAAACCACCAAGCAGGTAACTTCTATCTCTCTAGTAAGTGCTTGCCCACACAAATACAGGGAGTTTTACCATTTAAAATTACTTCGATCATAAGAACTTTGGAAATGCAGTTTTGCTACCCTCAGTGTCCTGGCTAAATTTCCACTTCTGCTTTTCTGCCAAAAGAATAACCACCCTTCCAATATCTACTTAATGGGGTACTTCTGCTACCATCTGAACTGGCATCCATTGGTAAACAGCTGCCATATTTCACCTTAAAGTTGAGCATTTGTTTCAAGAGATTTATGAAGTGTATCTCAGGTAAGTTTAGGATGATTTTTGCAGCTTAGCAGGCACATATCACCAATCGAGCAGAGAGATGAGTTAAAGACCTACTAATTTATGCCCACAGGAGGGAAAAGGAAAATCTCCAATAAGAATACTATTTATTCTATTCCCTGCAGACTTCTTTATGTGGCAGTGTAACACAAAAAGGTACACAAAGATGGGGAAGAGGCTATAGAACCCATTACTAACAAAAAATACCCACAACAGAGCGAGTGCCCAGAGAAATCATCCATGTCCATGCTGTGCTTTGGACCATTCATGTATGAGAATTTGGTGCAGGAACAGAGTTAACAGAAAATTTCAAACATGCACTTGCACAGAGGAGGCTCTGACCAAGTCAAGCCAAACCATGGAGAACTTGTGCTTGGTTACCAGAGTCCAATGGGGTGCCCATGAAAAACTGACTCTCAACTTTACACACCTCCACTACCTTTTTCTTTTCCCAGTATTACTATTTTCATTTCAAACCATTAGAATTTTTACCTTAGCACTTAAAAAAAAATATAACTACAAGTTTATCAAATTAATATGACTAAATAATAATACAGGTGATCTAACTGTACCAAACAAGCAAACAAATTAAACCCCAAACAAATCAGTTTTACTGATTTAAAAGAAATAATTGGAGGTAAGATGATAAGGAAGTAGAAAGCTGGAGTAACTAAGGGGTTAAAGATATAGTTTACACTTGAGAGTTTTCTATAATATGCTGCTCCTTTCCTAGCAGCTGCCAAAAATCATCTGACAGGAAACATAAGATTAAGTTTGTCCCACCTAAATGAACAAAGAGATCTCAGAACAGGCAACCATTCTACTGGAATCTGCAGTGCTGCTCAGAAATTATTACTGAAGTTGTTATCTTTATTTTAACATCTTGCTTCTAGATCAACGCATTCATTTTGGTCACACAGCAGTTCTTGTTGCTTCTCCCATAAAGTTTAACTTAAAGTTCCAAACATAATCATGTGGAAAATGGACATTATTGATTGCTATGGTCCATTGTTCCCCCATTCTAAGTCCCTGAAGTTCAAGTTCAGTCTGGAATTACATCATGTCTGGTTTCTCCTGGTTACCAGACGGCTTGAGACGTGACCACAGCTACAGAAAAAACAAACAGCCTTCTTCACGCTTCGGCTCCCCTATCGATTCAAACATAAACTTTTTTTCTTTCTCTCAAGTATGCTTCAAGTATGGAAAACATGGTTAATTTAGAGATTAAGTTCCAAATTAGATTATCTAATGGCATCTTAATGGATTGCTGACCCATTTCCTGTGGGATGGCAGCATGCAATTCTGGCTTGAATACAACTAATTTCTTAGGAAGTGTTCAGAAGATGTTTGCCTGGATGGGGAGGAAACAATGTTCTGCACATCATTCTGCATGACAGAGTTATGCAAAACTATTAGAATTAGTAATTTAAATTGATAAAGATATGAAATCATTAGATTTTCTCTCTGTGAATATTTTTGCACTCAGGAAACTTCAGTCTTTTTGTTCTTAAATTGTAATGAAATGGTACTACTTTTATTCCAAACCATTGTTAGGGAGAGGAATGAGGGAGGGACACAGGTCACAGTGTATTACCTATTTCTCTAACAGGTGTCTGTGTTTGCCAAAATGTGCTTCCACAGACATGCTGCTGGCTGTGTAATTTTAGCTATATGTTTTCTCAATACCAAACATGTACAAGATACTGTGCAACAAAAGCAATATGCACCCATTCTCAATTCCCCTCTGATAAATCAGATTATCCCATTTGACTGCCTTATCAGCACTGTTAGCATAAACACATAGTGGTGAGGGGAGGGTGGGGAATGGGAGGGGGAGGAATGATGCTTCAAATGCTGAATACCCCACAGCTACAGCTGAGAAAGAAATTCAGCACTCTGAGAACAGTGCTTCCCTCAGTATCTCCACGAATGAGCCAGCTGTTGTACTACGCTGATGTGTCAAGATAACAGAATGAAAGCATGAAATTCTAGCCTAGTCCATTTGCCTGGATAGGGTAAATGTAATGTTAAACAGTTAATGCAGAATGATTGTTAAAAGAACTAACATTTGTCAATAGCTGAATTGATATGTACACTTTGGCAATAAAAAGTTGCTAAAAAGTCTGTGGAAGACTTACAAATACTCCACATGATCTAGGAGAGACCAATCATGCCAGCTTTTATGAGTATTTATATTGGAAATACCATCAGTGGTGCAATGAGTGGCTCAGATTTAGGACCAAACCCATGCTATTGGCCTCACACACACACACAATTTTTGTCACTCTCACTTGTTTCTTGAGTTTACTTTCTGCATACACTCTTGCCCTCACATAGTGACTGAGACTGTATTTTTCTAAATGAACCTTACAGATTTTCACAGCTTTCCCTCGCCTTCTGTCTCTAGGAAAACAGAATTATCAAAAAAATAAGAACTTGGGGTTTTTTAGTGGTTTTGAGTATCTTCTTCTCATATACACCAAAAAAATTACCTAAATGATCATAAAAGCACTGGAGAGCTTATTTCTACTGATGTGTTTAAATGGTGTTCAAATTTCAGCAAACACAAAAAATTACATTTATAAGTAAATATAAAAAGTCATATAATGACAAAATATGTTATAAGTAAGCAATGAAAAAATCAAACCAATCCAAACAAAAGCTGTAGATGGTTTGGTATGGAGCAAAATAAAAATTACTACTTCTAAATATTTCACCAAGTAACTGGGATGGTGTTTTTTTCCATTTTATTTTGGGTTTTTCAGGATGCTTACTGAATGTTTAATATTAGTAATTCCTTTAAAGATACTAGAATGTTTAACTCAGCTACACAGAATATTAATCTATTTTTGTTATCATTTTTCACTGCAAGTCTTCTGGTTTTGTAGAAAATTGTGTAACAGTGGTCTAAGTTTTTGTGGCTTGTTGGTCCTTTTTTGTTTAATATTATTCATATTCTCTTTTTTTCTGCAAAGTTCAGTCTTTGCATACCAACCACTGCTGTCTTATACCTGAATTGTTAAATGCCAACAGATACATAATTTTCTAAGGAAATGAGGCAAAACAAAAATATTTTCAAATCTCTGCACTGTACCTACCATGAGGTGAGACAGACAATTATTAAGACAAAGACACACAGAAATAACAGAAGGTTTTTGTCATTCACTTTCCCCAAACTTCCAAGGTGTGGTTCACCAACAATGCTTGATGACAAAGCTTTCAACCTGACCATATCTGCTACCTGGTATCTGTAGAGACAGGGCAGCTAACACTGAGGGACTGCCAAATTTTTCACATGCCTGAGGTCAATAACCCTTCTGAAAAACCAGTGTGCTTAACCACAAAAGCCTGATGTAAAAGGTGAGGTTGAGTACAATCAAACTGAGCTCTGCAGATTTAAGGAAATCACATAATCAAGCATTTACCAAACCATTTGGAGTTGCAGAAACTTTTTTGAATTGGGATATATTTCTTTGCCCACATGTGACAATTACTTTTGCAATAAATTCTTGGTTTTTAATATTAGTTTTAGTGTTAGAAAGGCTCACTGTTCCTTAGCCTGTGCAGATACAATTTCTCTTCTTAGGTCCTCATTTCTGTGGGATTTGAAGAATGTCATACTTAAAAACCCAACAACTAAAAGCTATCTGCTTAGGCAGAACTGTTTGTTTCCTTGTCCTTCAAGGCTGTGCATAATCCAAGAGCAAGTGGCATAGCCTAGGCCTCTAATGAAATACCCATGGTAGAATCTGTACCCAAGCTCTTCTGGCAGTGCTTGTGTTTATTGGTAGGGCCACAGTGGCAGGCAGCAATCTGGGAGCAGTCTGCAAAGCAGTGTGGTCTATAACATGAATGGATCGTGAAGCAGGCTTTTGTTCACCACCAAAGTTTTCTTGATCATCACACAGAAATGTTTCCCCCCACTTTTCCTTTCTTTTCACAATTTATGCCCAAGGTGTTGTATGATGGTACTGAAAAACAGAATTCATCAAACACTAGGACAGTGCTTCTATCAGTGTAACTGGCATTGCTCTAAGGGGGACTTAAGTGACAACTGATTAAAACCATGTGAGAAGGTACCTAGATAGGTTGTTGTGATGTAATTTTCTAATGCCTGTCAATGCCCTGAAAAATGTCACTTTGTAGTGGGAGAATAAATCATACCCTCTGTGCTATAAAAGCTCCATTTGGATTCACTCCTGGCAGTATATTGAAAACTCTGGCAATTACTGCATGATGGGGATTTGTAATGTGAATCACAGCACTTGAGGAGATGAGGCGAATCCATTAGCTAATTTTCCATTGTACTCTCTAATATATAAGGAAAGAAATGACAAGGCCTTATTTTACCACCACAATTCTTCCAGCTATCCAGATATAAAACATTGTTTCATAAAAATTTTTAAAAAACCAAAAAAAACCCCACCCCCCCCAAAAAAAACAAAAAAACAAACAAAAAAAACCCAGAAGAAATTAAACTTCAGATTTGTAAACAGCATCAATTTTCAAATTCAGTAATTTCCCTTCCAAGTTGATACTCAAAAGTCCCAAAACTTCTAGTAATCCATAGTACCATCAGTACAATGCATCAAAAGGCATTTTGTATATAGTACGT
The DNA here is from genome assembly GCF_026979565.1 of Vidua chalybeata. NCBI lineage: Eukaryota > Metazoa > Chordata > Aves > Passeriformes > Viduidae > Vidua > Vidua chalybeata. The sequence goes on along the minus strand of NC_071570.1, from coordinate 19,213,416 downwards.
ATAAATTACACTCACACACATACTTACACTAACTATTCAGAAGCACATATATTTTCATGTACACAGAAATTTATATAAAATATTTTAAATTATTTCATGAGTGAGTGGCTAATACTTCATCTGATAGGCTCCCAACCTACAAGCTTTACATGGACAACCCTCATTAAGTGTTAAGTGCTGCAGATAATTCTGTACATGAAAAAGATGCAAACTGAAGTATCAAAATTATGTTGATTAGTTTATATGCCTATTTAGATAAACATATATCTTCTGCTCTTACCATAATCCACTTTATACCAAGAGATGTAAAAGCTAATAAATTAATAATATATCAAAGTTTAATGGAGTTTATTATTTGGTTTATTTTGTGGGGGGGAGGAAAGGGTGGGCTCATAGAAAAAGAAACTCGTTTTTTGTAAATCATTCCTAATTTTTCTGTTATCTAGTTGAAAAATAAGATGGTTTATATCTTACCTTCAGGTATATGTTAGTGACTTAAAACTACACCAGCCAATTGTAGGAAATGTCTCTATGAATAATATATTTATTCTTTACCCAAAACCAACCACCACCTCAGCCATTTATTATAATTCTTATCTATACCTCTAACAGCACCATTTTCTTTCTGTTAACCAATCAGGTCCCAAAAATATGAGAGCAAATGACATTTTTAAAGCCTAAGATCAGTATTTCCTTCAACTCTCAAACCCTTTGCATAGGACAGCATGTTATTTCATTAAGGGATCATCTAAAGTCAACTTACATGAAAGATAACCTGAATGCATTTAGGAGAAATGTTACACACATATTTTGACCATAATGCTGTCACATATACCTCTGGAGGCCCACTAAAAAAGATATAGTTGCTCTATGCAGCTTTTTTAGAGGCAGTGTAGGGGTGGAAATAATTAAAATGTTACCTTTGCCAAGTAATTCCCAATGTATCCTCACTGGCACTGGGGTATAAATGCCTGCCGTTTTGATTCATGGTCCAGTCACAAATTCTCAGCTGTCAATTGAAACCTAGCAGTCAGATATGGATCGAGCATACTACAGTTTTTAGTATTTAAATGAATACATGCAAACTAGTACTGTACATGGCAAAAGTCTTACTTTCTCAATAAGTAACTTTAAAAAACAAAACAAAGAAAAATAACTTATTTTGAGAAATAAATGCCTATAGACTTGTTTAATATAATGCCACTTTAATATGATCCTCTATTAATAAAGCATAAAAGCTACTAGTGTGTAGCACATAACAATTAGCCGTTATTAGATTACAAACTGAGCTGGAATAAAAGGAAATATTAATAACCAATAGTGTGATACTTTAAGAAAGGAAATAATTATGCTGGCTTTTTAAGCATTGCTCTATATAACGTGTATTTAGTAAGGTAAAATATAATCAATATCTTCTAGCATGCTTTTTGGTAAATATAGAAGACATGCAATTTATAGAAAGTTTGCCAAAATTAAACTAATTGTATGTTGTTATCTTGCTATTTAAAAAGAGAAAAGATATTTTGTAACTGAAGTTTATTAATCTAGTGTTACTGAAAGTAGTATTACTCAGCAAGAGGTGATAAAATAATCTAATCATGTTCAGACTCAGAAAAGTAGAATCTAAAATACTGCATTTTAATATAATTAAAAATGTACTAAATATTAGCTGAAACAAATTCTTCCCAGATCCTCAAATCATCAGTTCTGCCTTCACAGATTGTTCAAGCAACCCTCAGCAGCTCTGCTTATTTAACATCTGCCCAATAGTGTTAGCAGATTTATTGAAAATGTATGCTGCTTATTTTTAAGCTAAAGAAAGTGAGCTTATCTGGTTTCTGAAGAAAATATACATTTTATCCTCTGTATAGTCATGTCTATATAAATTGCTGTACTATTATATACGATTAGACACTCTGAAGAAAATGTTGCTGAGTTTAATTGCATTCAATGCATTTTAGTTTTCTCTATCCATTTTCACATTCTTGAGATAGCACAAGCTACAGCAAACAAACTACAATAAACTGTTTTCACAGGAGCACAATTTATTGCAGTCTTTTCCTGAAAAATACAAATGCTAAGGACAAGACAATATTGCAAACCTGACCCTGTCTGGCTGGTAGACTAATAAGCTTCCTGCTGTTAAGGTCTGAGAAATGGAAATGTTAGTCTTTGATGTTTTCATAGGGATTGTTTCTTGTTTGTTATCTAAAGAACTCCAAGGGACCTTCTAAAGGCCATTAAAAGCATGACTAAACCACATGAAATTAACCAGAAAAGGAAACATGCAGTTAAAAAGTTTGCTAAAGGTAACTGTGAATAATATATTAAACATGTTTAAAGAAATGGGTAAGTAAACATTTGATTTAGTCACTACAGAAAACAGGATCCTGAACTTGATTTTAATAATGAAAACATAATAAAATATGTCAGCCTAGTTACTCAATGTACAATAGACATATTTCTGCTATTATCCTTAAGGATATCATCTTCACTACAAATTTTAGAGCTTCTTAACTTAGCTGTAAAAACTCACTTGTATCTGAAACAAAAGACTGAAAGGTTAAACCCTCCCACCCATCCCCCTTTTTTACTTCTTCACAAAATATAAAATCTATGAATAAACACCCTTTGGCTGATTAGGACAATTAAAATATACTAAAATCACAAACTTAGCATTATCAAATTATTATATTCACTTAGGTCTAACTCAAAAATCTGGCAAGCACTTGGCTTGTTATATAGAACCTAATTGCATTTGCCATTTGGGGAAAACAGTAAGAGACTGATATATTGCATTTTAGTAAATTAGCTTCTGCATTATATCATTATATTCTTCCCACAGTCTGTATGAAAGCCTGCCACACATACAGTTTTTGTGTTAAATTTATCGTTAAGAAAGCACCATGAAGTTTTTGAAACATATTTCATAAATGTTAGTAATGGCATGCTGCTTATTATATACAGTCACATGTACCTCCATTCACATACAGCCAAATACTGAGAAGATAATAATGCAACATGTGCATTTTATACCTAATCTGTAGGCATGCATGTACATGCATATTTATATGAAGGTTCATGCTCCATGAGACTCACAGTTAGTACTGTAGTGCTATTCACTGCACCAATTTTGCCATACTTGCAGTACTGACCACACCGTGGAGAGGTGCAGGTTTGCATGACAGCTGGCTCTGTGACAAGCCCAGGGCTGTATTAGTTGTACTGAAATACACCTTCTCAATGTACAAAAAGTGTTGCTCCACATTCCTCAGTAGGCTCACATAGCTGCCCAATTGTCTTTAAAAATTGATCTGCCTGGAATTTTTATTTTTTTTAAATCTCCCTCACAGTCTTCCTCTCTCAAATCACTCCTGTTGAAAGACATCTGCATGTCTAAGACATAGAAATATCACTTCCAAAGTCTGCATCTGCATCCTTCGCATGTGTTGAGTGGCTTCTGGGTAAAAATACTGTAGAATTTAATAGAATTCTGTACACCTGGGCTCCTTTTAATGGAAGAAGTCTGTTCACAGCAGCAGTGGGAGGCTGCCCTGGGAAGACATCCACATAGCCCAGAGGGAAAGCTTGGGTGCACAGACCTGACATGAGTACCAAGCTTTGGAAGGACATAAGGCACTTCACTACAGCATTTCAAGTGCTATATGTCATCTGGAGTAATTCTGAAAGCTTTCTGTCTAGTTATTCTCCTCAGAGTAACCTAGGTACCTCTAAAATCATGCCACAGTGTTAGCTGGAGAGGAGAAGGCACAGTCACTATTACCCACTATAAGCAATCCTAAAAGTGTTTCTCAGCAGGATATGTGAAGAGGAGAGGCAGGAAGCTACTTGAGAAAATTTACATTCCTCAGCAGGGAGACATAAGAAAGTCCCCAGGATATATCTAATAACTACTGAAAATATAACTAATTTTCTCAAATGTATGTTATGAATGAAAAATAAATGACCTGACTTAACATATGACATGGTGAAAAGTCTTCTCTAGAAGGCTGTTGAACAGATGTGACCTTCAGTCCACAGTTCTGTGGATTTTTAGCCACAGAAACCTCACTCCCATACCATCTTCCATCCTCAAAATTTTATCAATTATTTTCTTATTTATCTCTCATTTAACCACAAGAGAAAGGGGATGAGTTTACATTATGAAGTGGAAAAGAATTCTCAGCCTTGCAGGAGATGAGGAATCCTCACAGATAGCCCAGGCATTTTCCTAGTCCTGGATCCTAGGCTCTGCCGTTATGCCTTTGATACATCCCCTCTGCTGCAGTCATGAAGCAGCAGAGGGCACAAAGCCCACTGCATGTGTTTCTCCTGGGAGGCAGTGCAACTCCCTCATTCACCTCAGACATTTTACAGGAGGGGAACACAAGCTTGGAAGTGGACACAGGAGACAAGAAAAGCAGTAGACCAAGTGCTTCTGTTCTGTAAAATGCCAGGAAATTGTGTTTTGCACTTTCCAGAGCTGTGAGACATACTGATGTGAAGTTCTACCCAAGTGCTGAATTTTACTATAGCTGTCTTCACAGTTTAAACAGCAACTTGCAAGCACAACCATCCTGCAGTGTTTTAAGTATGCAAATCATACATACATTAAAAACCCACAGCCCAACAGCTCAATCTTTAATCATAGTATGAATGATTTTTAGGCATTAGTATTTAAGCAGATTTTGTAGTCTTGTATCCAAAGAACAGCTAAGACTAACATTCATTTCAAGTTTCTGCAATAGCTAGTGCAAGAAAGATTGTATTTTGGAAAGTGTAATAGGAGATTGCTGTAGTTTCTGTTAGTTGAGAAAAGCCCATAAAACATAACATTTGCATATTGTCATTGTTCTGACTGAAACTTCCTTTAAATGTGTTTCCTTTCCAGCAAGCTTATGTGAAAGGTGACCTCTTAGCCATTTACATACCTCCATGGCAGTCATGTGACCCAGTTTTACGTCAAACTGTCAATTATGATAAGAGACACAATAAGAACAGGCTAAGTGTTGATAACCTGTTTCCTGACTTTACTGACAAGTTCTCTTTAGGAGTCCGCCTGTGTTCTTCTTTCAGCCTGCTGCTGAATGCAAAAGTAACATCCACTCAAAACATTTTGTAAACAAATACTCTGTGCTCAGTGGACATTTAAGTTCATGATTTCCATGATTAATAGTATGAAGAGAACTACATTTTGAACTATGAAGCTCAGTAACTAAAGGATGCATCTGGTAAGAAGAAATTTCTCCTGAAGAGACAGGGAAGGCATTTGTAGGAAATAGAAAGCTATCTGCAGTTTTCTGATCATTTTTGAGACCTTATTACTATGTATATTGTAAAGGTCTCACTCATAATTGTAAAATCTGTGTGAAAATCATGAATGCAACATACCATACACAGAAAGTGCAAGCTTTAGTGAAAACCATGGGCAATGGTTTTCAGCATTGCCCATGGCAATGGACTCAGCAATTGGGTCAGCATTAGTTAACATGGTGAAAGTTCTAGAGACTATTGTTAACAACCTTAATACCTATTCCATTTATTTATGTTTTCTAATTAAAAATAGAATTATCCATACAAGGCCCAGAGGTGCACTAAAATTAAAGGGTCAAGAACAAAAACCTTGCAGTTATTTCATTCATTCCAATAGAAACCTTATTTTTTGTGATACCATTTGAATATCTGCACTTGCAATAAATACAAGTGTCTATGTAACCATCCATCCATCCATCCATCCATCCATCCATCCATCCATCCATCTTTTTAAACTATTTACACAGGCAAAGTATATGACTAGTATTTCTGGCAACTTTCTAGCATTATTGCCAGAAACAACATAACCTGACTCTAAGTGTTTGTCATTTCAATACCATAATAAATCCATGAAGTTGGAGAACCATGGCACAAGGAGCCTAAAGAAATGTCATCACATAACCATGAGGATCCTGATCATTAAGACTTTGTTACTGAACTAATGATCTTGCCATTAAAATTACTTAGCCAAAAGAATGCAACTAGAATCTGGCAAGGAATTGTGTCCACTTATAGAAGGTAGAATTTGACTGACTTTCCTCAGTTTGTTGGTTTGTTGGTTTTTGACTCTAGTCTAGGCTTAGAAATCACAAATCTTCAATAAATGCAAATTAATGGGGGGCGATTAAGGAGAATAAAGGTGCACCCATATAATTGCAAAGATTATCTAACTTTTATTTAATTTAGCTAGGATAATTCTCAGCAGAGATAAAGAACAGTGAGCAGTACATTTGGCTTCAGAAAATACTTCCTCCAATGACCAACATAAAATTTAAAAAAATTCTCTCATCCAGGTACTAGCTCTTATCATGTCCCTTGCCCTCTCTCATGGTATTCTTACTACAGTTACATTATCAACACTCCACAATTCTCAGAAGATGATGCTGAATCAAAAAAAGAAAAATAAGTGGTCATTAATAATTTCTAATAGATAGAGGAGGTCTGATATGAATTTTTTACAAGAAAATGCCGAGATATATATGACTCTCCAAATGCCACGGAAGCAAGATGTTATTTTTTGTAACTATTTATGCCACACCATAGAAATAGCTGGGATTTCTAGGCAAGTAATGGGGAGATCCACCAGCTAGTGCATCAGAAATTGACTGCATAGTTATAATTCCCCATTAAAATCTAGTCTTTCTAACTATCAACATTACAGGCTAAGTAATGCATATAACATCACAATTTCACAGTAACTGGATCAGTAAAAGCCAACAAATTCTCTCACTAGCCCTATTATGTATTGTCTTTCAAATTTTTTTTCAGTGCTTCTCATCTAAATGTGAGTATTTTGGGTGTGCTGTACTACACATGGTTTACTGGAATTTCTAGGAAGCTATCACTCTGTCAGGACTCTGTGAGTGTGTGTTGCAAAATACATGTGTAACTTTTAAATTTATTGTGGTTACTGAAACTTAAATGGGCTACATAATGGCTCTTTTTAACAGCAACAAAAACTACTCAAGGGTACTTGCTAATATTTCTCATAACCAGAGAAAATGAATCTTCATAAAGACTCCTCAAATGAAGTAAAAAAGGTACTGGTGACAATATTTATTCTTGAGGGGTCACTGTGCATTACAGGGGGGAATGTTTAAAAGATCTCTCTGGAACTAAAACCAATGGCTTTCTAATTGAAAATTTCTCTCCATTAATACAAAATGATTAGTTGCCTTATTCACATACCCCTTGATTTTTCTTTTCATTCATCATGGGTTGCTTTAAAGCAAATACATTTAAAATCTGCTACAAGAAGAGTGGTCTCTTTTACATTGTTGTAAAGTAATGAAAGGACATAGTAAATCAATCCTATTTCTGCCTTACCAAAGGATAACCTTTGTTCTATTGAAGTTGTTTAGATAATGTCAATGCTCTACCTTACTTTCTGGGTATTATGTATGTGTGTGTGTGTGTGTGTGTGTGTGTATAATCTGTCATCTCTGTGTGTCACCTTTAGAATGGAGTAAAGGTAACTAATTCATTAGAAACATACTTATACATACTTACATACTTATAAGGTATACTTATATACCTTGCATACTTATATGTTCATATTTATCCATCTGAAAAACTTTGTACTTTAAGCATTCTGTTCTTTTAATTCATTTCAGCTGTGCATACTACTCCTTCATTTTCTATGTATCTGTAGACATTCATACACACAAACATACTCAGGCAAACACAGATATGTCTATTGCATATATTAGAAGAGAATAGTGAGTTAAGAGCAAAGACAATAAAACACAGATATTTTAAAATATATTACATGGCTCATTGGTCACCAGTTGATGCTCTTGGATTAATATAATGAGACTATGAAGCAATAGACTTTAGAAATGGGAACATTGGTTTAACATAGTAGCATTAAATTATTTTTCTGCTTCTGAAGTGTATGTGAGATTTAGCTTAGTTTCCCCTTCCCTTTAAGCCATTTGGCCACATGTTTTACCATGAAAGGGAGTATCAGACACAATGCATGTAAATACCAAAGACCTTTGAGATCCCTCTCTCACTTTGATGTTCCAAAGACACTGCTGAAATTTTTTAATCTATTTTGATCTACACAAAGATAAAAATAAATAGAAGATGCAAAACATCAGCAACATATATGTCAAGTTCAGCCAGGAGAAAATTAAATAAGCTTCTACTACTTTCTGGCATGTGATGAGAAGTTTAGAAGTTTAGAAGTTTTCCAATGAGCTTGGAAGGCCTAAGCAGGAGAAGTCTGCAGAAAAAAAATTGTGCCCAAAAATACAAAGGGGAAAAAATATATTGTGCATCCCTAGATTAACAGGATGTTGGAGACATTTCAAAGAACACTATATAAAACTTCACAAGAACTTCACAAATTACATTCACTGTGCATAAAAAAGAGAGGTGTTGTGTGTGCTTTAAAAAACAATAATCATATGTTGTGTATCTTGAAAAAAATATTTCATAGTAATTACAACATATCTTATAATAAAAAAATCTTTGAGAGGTTAAAAAAATTCAACAAAATAATATGCCAGAAAAGTTATTGAGAAATTAGTGGCTGGAACAGATACTAATAGTCATTCATATTTTCATAATAAAAGTGTACAGATGTTTGAATTTAAATCTTACTAGTTAAAAAAATAGTCAGCAACACACCAGCTATCTTGAATAAATTATCATCTTTATGATTTTCTCTGAACTCTGCATGTGGTGACCTTTAAAATGGACATACTGCCTCCTTGCTCTGGGAGTGGGTATGGATAGGGAGTTTCAGCTAAAGCATGGGTCAGCTATATCTCAACAATATAGAATAGGTAGGTTTTACTGAAAAATGAAACAAAAATGTGTTTATGCTGCTGACAGGAACACAAGTCTGAGAAAAAATACCAAGTAAAATACCAAGGCCTATTTAACACCCTCTTTCTTATTGCCACATTCAGCTTTTCTTCTTGTAACATTTTACATGCTGTGAACTTCAAAGACCTATACTGTTAAGATCTAAGAGGAATACAAACACACATCATAAAGTACATTAAAATTCTAAAGTGTCTGAATTTATTTTTAAAATGTACCATTTCTGTATGTGTGCATGGCCTTGCTACTGACTGCAGCTAATTTATTTGTATGCCGCGATTAATCTCAGCTCTATATTTTCACAGTTTGGGTAAACACTTCATTTGCATTAAATTTACAGCATTAATGAGATGTGAAATGTACAATGCTACTTGAAATATAAATGATGTAACAAACTAGAATAAAAATGTATTTTTATCACATTTGAAATCAGCAGACCAATTTAAACCTATTACACTAGAAATGATGATATGTTGCCTTGAGAATTTGGTTTTATAACTAATTTTCTAAAAGTAAAATGAAGAAATGTGTTAAACATCTGGAGGAAAAGGAAACAAAACTTGAAAATAATAAACTGTATTTTTTGCTTTGAAAGTTTTGTTTATTTTTATAAACTGATTTTGAAATTAGTATTTGTTTCTTAAATACCTCATTCTACTTCCTAAAATCCTATTAAAGATTAAATGTATGAACTCTTGAAAACTAAAATATTGAAAGAAACATATCGAGTTCCTTAAGATGGGACAAATCTAAGAAAGAAAGAATAGGCTAAACTGATATTTCTTAAAGCATTCAATTTGTTTTGAATAAACATAATCTTCATGTGACAAATACTGAAAACCTCAAGATTTCAGTCTAATCCAAGATACCAGTGGCAGCATGTAGGAAGGTAACATCACAAAAGCTTCTCTACAGCATTACACCTATGTGAAACTTGCCCACCTGTTGCTGGTGTAGGAAGGATGGGTCTCTTGGGCTTAGTCCCACATATCGATTGGCTTGGGATGTGCCTGAGGCTGTGTAGGCTGATTAAGGAAGAACAAAACATATTGATAAAAACACCAACCTATCAAATCTATTACCTTGTGCAGGTACAGTACAAATATGAGAGATCCAGAGTTATGATTTTGCAATATATAGGAAGTGTTTTTGGCTTTTCTTTAAGAGAAAGCAAAAGAAATATTGGACCAAATTTGGAAAGGCATGCGTAAATTCCTATAAACTTCAATGGAAGCTGCATGTGTAAATCATAATGATGTCTCTTGACAACAGTAGCTCCTTTGATTAATTTTTTTTCCAAATTTTTTCATAATTTATTTATTTGAACTAATCACACTTTTAATTTCCATTATACCAATCTAAAGCAACTGTGAATCACTGAAATTGCACTGCTGAGAGAAAATATTCATGATCATATTAATTTTATTTCTGTAAAGGTTCTGTTTTTACCAAGAAAGTACCAAACAAATGTAAAAGAAGAACATAAATTAGAATAAAAATTCTGGTTTACTTATGTGGCATGAAATGAATATTTGCAATAATGGGATATAATTTGATTAATATTTTCCTAAGAAGGGAGCTCATTCTTACTGTGCAATATAACAGAAAATATTCAACTCCACTATACATCAGAAAACAATATTTTCTGAGGGGAGCTACTAAAATAATTCTCTCGCTACCTGCTTCAGAAGATTGAAGAAATCCATTTCTGAGGAGAAAGGGAATGCCAAGTGATGCTGGGATTAGCTACAGAGAATGTATCCTTCACCTGTAGGACAAATTCCTCTCTGGTCTCTCTCAGTAATTCCTAAGAGTCATTATGTTATCATGCCTTTTAGTGGCACTTATCAAATTAGTTAGGTGGTCTTACTCAACTTCCCAGTGTGGAGATGTCCACACTGCAATCTGTAGCATCACAGCCTGGAAATTTACTGTAAAAACAGCAAAGACTTAGCAAAACTACTAAAACTGGACAGACACATAGAAGCATGCCAGTGAGAAGCAAGATGACAGTACTTACTAAACTGGCTTGCTAATATTAAGTTCACATGGAAAAAACCAAGAAAATTCATTCATTAAAAAAAATAAAATTCTATATACAATAAAGAGGCTTTACTGAAAAACTGTCATACGAATTAACCAATTATTTGAAGGAAATTATGATGGAGGCTAAAGGGTTCCATAAATATTATCAAAGCCTGATGTTCTTTCTCATTAATAAAAATTCTGCTATAGCACTTCAGAATGAAAAACAGTGCTAATCATTTGCCAATTTATTTTCATCATACAGAATAATAATGATATTTTTTTGTCCAAGTTATATAAATATATAACTATATATATTTTGGACCAATCAATCAGTCAATCACTACAAATAAAAGTAAAATTACACCATAAAATATGTTTAATGTTGATTTTCCCATTAAGTTAACATCAGTAATGAGTGTGGTGGACCTATTATGACTGATAATAGAGTTTGACTGATAATAGAGTTTATATGTATTCATACATAATTTATATATCAGAAGGACATTATCCCTCATTTTATTGTTATTTTCTTCATCAACAAGCTATATTTCTTCATTTTTTTTATGCTCCTACAGTTACCAACCCAGACTAATGCAGTTTTCTGAAAATCATAACATCCTGAGCTGGTGAGGTGTTATACACCATCTTGTAGGCAGTAAGGCCACATTCAAATAAAATTTGCACATAGGGATTTTTTTCTATTATTATTTATGTGCTGTAGTGGAAAGAATTTACTTGGAAACTAATATGGAAGCATGAAGGAAGCCTTATTTTAAGTATCTAAGCCAAGATGTTCTAAAGGGTCAGCAGGAATCAGCTACTCTGTTCCCATGAGCTGCACAAGAAACTGAGTGATGATTTAATTGGAAAATATGATCCAAATAGTTCCCTTGGTAGTAGGACAATGTACAGATTAGGTATGCTTTCCTATAATGATGATTATAAGGTCATATAACCAGAAAACATCCCAAAACAGTTCTGGCATTTACTGTGTTCTTTTTGCCATTTTTATCAGAAACCCTGACCTCATCTAAGAGTGATATGTAGGCCAAGCACAACCACGTCAAAGTAGAATGAAACCACAAATACTTGAAACTGTACAAGTACTTAGTTGTCTCAGTTTTTTTGTTCTGGTGAAAATGTTTAGAGCAACAGGTTCTACTTTGCTGCTAAAACTAATTCTTCTTAAAAGGTCCAAAAACTGTACTAAAAATCACCAGTGTGGCTACAGATAGACACTTAAAAAAACTAATGTACTTAAGACCTCTTAACAAAACTAATATACTTAAAGGGCAGATAAAATTCTTCCATAAAAATACTTTTTTTTTTTTTTTAATACTTGAGCAGTAGTTTCTCCAAAAGTTACTACTACTACTCTTTTATAACAAATGCTTAAAACAGTTTTCTCCTTTACATCTTACACCTTTGAGTCCCATCTCTTTCTCAGAAAAGTTTTAAAGTGGTATAACACCTGAAAAGGATACTGTTTATGGTCTCCATTAATGACAGACCAATAGTTAGGGAGTGTATTTGAAGTTAAAATATTAAGTAGGTCTTGAACAAGTAATTTTAATTTTTACAAATCCTAAAGCGACTAATACTTTCAAAGACTGTTAAGATTTTTTTCCAAGAATCTGGAAGTGTCTCCTAAAAATCTTCACCCCTCTGCTAAATGCTGGTAACACCAGCCATCTCAAATCCAAATAAAAGTTTAAGGACAACAGAAGTTCAGAACACAGTTGAAAAGCAACATTCTGCACCACTTATCATGAATACTCTGAAAGGAAGAAATTAGTCTAGATATTTGCCCTTATTTCTAGAACTGCAACTCCATTGAAGATAATAGGACAAATAACATGATCCTATACATAGTAAAGAGCTTAAAACATTGAAGTTAGAGTTTGTTACTTTCTATTTTAAAAAACAACAAGCACAAACAGTGGATCTACCATCCCTTGTAGAAATGACAAGGAATGAAAATTTTCTTTTGCCACAACAGTTGTTTTTGCTAAAAATGACACAACCTATATTAACATGCAATTATCATAGCTCAGATTCAGTGTTGTAACAAGGTTTGATTTCTGTAGGAAAGTTCATTGAGGAGCAAATTATCCAGTGCCTCTTTGGAATTCCATCTGTGGGTCATTGTAAAACCTTACTGTCTGGGTGTGCTTCTCAATGTCTTAACAATGTCCACCTCATATGAAAAAAACACATTTTCTTTTCCTTGAATAGTGGTCAAATATGCAGGCTTTTCTCTTTCATTTTGCTTGTCATGTCACAGACTTTGGTTCGTGTAACATGATCCATCAGTTGAAATTTTGGGAGGAAAAGCTTTGCAGTCAGATCATGTTTGCTCTCCATGTAAAATGATGAGCACCCACTTGGTCAAATAGTAGGAAAAGACGCCTTTTTCTGGCCTGAATTTGAAATCATATCAAATCTTTGATGGACATTTTTTGTTTCCTAAAGAAATACTTACTGGTTGCTGTAGGTGAAGATGCCTCACCTTCAGTGGATGTAGTGATGGGTTTAGTATCTGTCATGGTCAGGGTCACAGGTCGCACCGCACTGTGATGGGGAGAGGGTGCCAAAACTGGAGTAAAATGGCCAGGCACTTTCCCTACTACTTGACCACTGCTGTTAGGCTACAAAACAAAACCAAAAGAATGCCTTGTGAAACATACACATTGTGTTTAAGGAACCTACCTATCTTAGGGCTTTCCAGAATTGCCCATCATCATAGGACCTGTGTTTTGGAATGTGCTGCTCTAAATAGGCTATGTATTTCCATGTGATATTTTCACCAGGCAGGTCCCTTTTCAGATAGGTAGTAGATCTTAGGTAGCAGTACTTTTTGGTAAGTATTCTTCCACATTCTTTCTACCTGGGTGCACATGCATCAGATTGTTTCAAAATATTTTTGCTGCTCCTGCAGTGTCTGTGAACCAAAATCCCATGACAACAGGAGTAAACTGACCAGGCACTGGCCCTAATGTGTGAAGTATTAAGAGCAAACAACTGATGTAAAACCTCTGTTTTCACATGCCATACCACTCTGGCTTGGAGGATAACCAAGACTTGACCACAGTTGTCCACAGAGGTTACTCACACTGGAAGGCTAACTAATGATTCACAATTTGGGAATAGGGTAGTTTGGATACGATGCACCATAATGCACTATAATGTACACATTATAACATCTGGCAAAAAGCCACTTACTGAAACCATAGAAGTGTTTAATAATGGGAACTTTGCAAGTCAAGAGCATAAGTAATAACACTTCTTTCATAGATACAAGAGGCTGTCTGCATATAACCTTATGCCAGGTACAGATCATCAAGGTAATATGATACTTTCTACATGTAGGCACATCTGAATATGGCAAAGTTGACTGGTAAATATATGTTTATCCAGTGCTTCAACATACCTTAGATGTTCTGCATGACTGCAAATACTCCAAGGATAAATAATTTGCAACAAAAACTAGCACACAGTAAATAGTTTTTACAACAGTGGCTGATAACTTCTGTCTTAAACCGATTGTGTGCTCTATGAGTCACAACTATTTTAAAAGAATCATACAGGCATGAAATACTGGGAATCTTTTAATCAGAAGCATCTTGTCAAATTAAGATAACCTAAAGACATGGACTGATAAGAACACAATTCAACTGATTCAATGAAAGGTTAAAGGAGGTAAGCATGACTATGGTAATGAAATAATAACTGGACTGACACAATTACCACAAGTACGTGAGAAGTATAAACACACAGAAGAGGAAGGAATTATTTGGAAAATACAGGAAATGCATACCTGGGGTAATGGAATGAAACTGAGAAGAAGGAAATTTAAAATTTAATAGCACAAGAAACTTCCTGACAGGATGATTTACTAAACTTTGCAAATGCACCCAAGGGAGAGTCTTGTTTAGGACATCTAAAGCTAAATTAGCAGAAAACACTAGAAAACACAAGTGCAAATGGAAACCAATATGGTATCTATAGGAACATTGAGCAGTTAGCTGACTATCTCCCCTCTCTAAAATCACAAGCCTCACAATGAAAAATAACAGTAAAAAACCACACTAATTATGAGTGGCAAACTGCCCCTCCTAAGGAGAAAAAGTCACTCTCTAGACACAACTCTTGTCAGGAAGACGTGCTCACTAAGTTGGACTGGATTTTCACTATGCTTCTAGGGAGTCTGCTGCAGAGGCAAGCCTCCTCTCCTGTCCTGGCAGCCCAGCTGTCCACACAGCCTGCTGGAGGGAATACCACCTTTCAGTTGCATTTGGTAGCTTATAGGTGCATCTGGTAGCTTGTAGGTGGACCTGCAACCACAAGGCTACCATAGGAGCCTTAGCTTATGCAGTGTGCTAACATCACAAAAGTAGCTGAGAATCTCTTACCAAAATGATAAACTTTTATTAAAACTAAGAAAGAAGATTCTTTGAATCCCTGTGGATTTAAACAGACAATATAATCAGCTTACAAAAGCAGCTGTCTCTAAAGACAGAAAAGAATAAATTAGAATAAATGAAAATAAATTAGAAGGTCATGGGAGACCATGATGATTTACAGAAATGTATCACTTTATATTGTACTGTAGTGATCCCAGCCAGGGATCCAGTGGTTCACATGGACCTCAGCTTTGTCCTTATCCATATGGCTCAAATGAGCAAACCCACTCCTTGTTCAGACAAAGATTAAGAAAAACATTATACTTATACCCTATTTTCTTCTAAACCAAATTATGTGTGATACATAGTGGTAGTGCGGTATATCACCCCACTCCATCCAAACAGAGGGTGAAATCCTGTGCTTGTTGACAGCCATAGAGAATTTACCAGTGATTTCAGTAGATGCAGTTTGTGATTTCCCACAGTAAGTGCTTCCATTTCTTTCTTTTTTTTTAATTCCCCGAATTTCCTCCTAAATGGAAGTTCTATATCTGCGTCACATGTAAAAGTGAGTGCAGATGCAATACAATGACACTGAGGTCTTCTATTCAGAGAAAAGAAACCTTTTAGGTAAAAAACAATGAAAATTTGTTACTTTAGTAAGTTTAGTTCTTATAGTTCCCAGATTTCATACACTCCACATTAGATTACAAATGCAATTGCAATCCGGGTGTACGAAAGCATATACCTGGTGTGAAGTTTACAAATACAAATCTTCTTCAACAATTGAGCTGTCTTTAAGATGTAAACCAAGGTCCTCCTTTTGACAAAGGTTTTCATAGGAAATGGTACAGTTGAAATTTGCTTTAAACTTCAGTGTTTTTCTTAAGTGTGCTACTTTTGAAAACAGAGTTTATGGATGGCACTCTCATACTCTCACAAATTCTATTAGGAGAACATCTCTCATAAGAAGCCTTCAAAAAACATCCATATTTGTTTTTCTTGCATGCAGTGAATAAGAGTGGAGCAATTAATCAAACTTATATTTAAGTTATCACAACTAGTTTGCAGCTTAAGATCATAAAAATACTCCTAAAAACCAGATCGTATAACTCAGAGTTATTGCTTTGGCCTGTCTTCATATTGACACAGATAGTGCTGCATCAGTTTATATTCGATTCACACTTCCATAGTTATCTTTGGAAACACAAAACTAAAAGATTTTGAAATAAAAGTCTAGATTTTGGATGGTGCAATTGATAGCAGTACAAGCTCATGAACATCAGCTCTCCCAAGTGTCTCAAGTCCTCTGAGCTGCTTTAAGTTTTCTGTCCAAAAAGAGAAATCCTTTGGTCAGAAACAGCTCCTTCATAATCTTATTGAAAACTGATAGCTAGAAAGAACTTTTCCTTTTGGCCTTTACAATTATATCAAATAATATTTTAGCATGGAAACTGCATATCTATTTGGACACTATCCATTTGAATTAAAAGTGCAAATACTTACAGTATTTCATTTAACACAAATTAATTTTTCCTTACACAAAACAGTTCAATATTCTAGTTCCAGTTTTCCTGAAGAGACTCTTACATACAAATGCATTGTAGGTGAAGAATCAGCTGTTACCATCAAATAGGGCATCAATATGTCTATGTGATGGATTCACAGGGGCGATATCTGAGGCATAAACCTCAAGCAAATTCCATAGAGGCAGCTGTGTTAGATAAACAAGCTGTGCACGGGAAAATTTGTGAGGAAAAGAAGTAAACATAATGAAGGTCTGGGAAATTTAGCCCTTATTTATGCAGGCATACATTTTTCTGCTCTTGGATTGAACACTAATTTGATTTTCAGATCTGTTATAATTTTCATCTTTTTTAATTCCACCATCTTGAATTGCCACAGGGCAATTATGTGCATTTATGTGCCCTAAACCAAAGGCAAGTTGTATTTGCTGTCACAGCTGTAACATAATTCAGAATGTCAGGCTGTTGTTATTTGATGGTGTGCACTGTGCACATTTTATTTTAATCCTCAGGTCTGAAGTCTGAACAGAAACCTGTAATCGATATGAATACAGACTTTCTTAAAGTCAGGATTCACTGTATCTCTTTTCCCTGGCAGGATTTTTGAACATATTTATAATCAGTAATTAATCAACCTCCTTTCAGAGTTTTGTTTACATACATGCCGAAATATCAACATATTTAACCTTAGTTATTCAGTTACAATTCAGGACAGTGTTTTGTCATACAGTTCACTATGTTTAGTGTTACAAAAAATATTTCTGATGCTATAATGAAATAGCAACTACTAACATCCACAGATGAGCTAACCAAACACAACAGAAGATTGACACATCTATTAAAAAATTCACATGAAGCATTTATTGCTTAAATTATCAACTATATTTGATTCTCACATATGCACATTTTTTAAAAAAATTGTAGTTATACTTTTCAATTCCAAATAAAATAAATCCAATTTTCCTTGAAATCACCTTCAAGTAAATAGTTAACAAAGGCCAGAAATTATATTAATCTGTGCATGTCCTAGGTATAGCTACATATGATATTCTGCT
The DNA here is from genome assembly GCF_026979565.1 of Vidua chalybeata. Lineage (NCBI taxonomy): Eukaryota > Metazoa > Chordata > Aves > Passeriformes > Viduidae > Vidua > Vidua chalybeata. Next base: position 19,195,539 of record NC_071570.1, on the reverse strand, counting down.
AGGTGTTTCAGAAAGAAGTTTCAAGGCTTAACAAAACATTATATTATCCATCTAACCACTACACTTGGAGAATAATATATTTGCTTCTCAAAACACCAGTTTTTAATATAAATTCTGTGTTTCACAATCTTATCCTATTATAGCTAGGTGATAAATCAATGAATGTAGTTTAGTCAAACTGGATGTCATGCTTTTGGAAATGCCATTTCACCCATTTCCTCTCAAGAATTCCAGTTCCTTGTAAAGGTGAAGTTCCAATATTATGGTGAACAATATTACTGTAAAACCCTATGGCAGGGTAGTTTTTAGAAGGCTGCTTGAATTAATTTTGTTGACGAAGGTATAGAAGTTACAGTTTTGGATATTTTGGTCCTTTGCTCCCATACTAAATATCTTACGTTAAAAATTGTTTGCTAGATACATCTCTGGAAACTGGAGATCATAGCTGATAAGTTCAGTCTTTGAGCCCACATCATTGTGCTGTGCAATGCCCACGGAGAGTGATGAATATTTTAGAAAATTTACAACCGAAAGAAACCAGAAATATCTTCCATTTTTCTAATTTCCTTCTCTCCTTTTTGTCTAGGACACCCTAATGCTCTATCACCTCTAAAAATTGAATGGCCATGTTATTCTCCCACCAGAAATAGCTGAATGGTACAGCAGTGAGTTTCACAAAATGTGTGAGACACATATCCTCAATTTATCACCCACCTGACTAATAATGATGCTTTTGAGACTCTGCTAAACATAAGGGAATGGTATTACTAGAGTACCACCAGTGCGACTGTAGAAAATACTGTAGGGGAGTTTGAACCTGGTGGGTTCCATGAAGCATTTGCTTCTCACAAATCAAGGCTGCACAGGTTTCCTTTCTGCTATTGAACATTAAAGTAGCAACAGAAATGCCCTTTGCCTTCTTTTAGTGCCCCTTACCACTTTTCAGAGGAATGAATCTCCCTAGCTTCCCTAATAAGACTCTGAGTAATTCATTGTGACAACACATCTTACATAGACCTTTGAAATACCACACCAAAGCTTTATGTGGTATGACATGCAGCTACCTGTCTGCTTGAAAAATTAGCTTTAGAAAAATACACATTGCTGCCAGCTCTTGGCTGACAACATCCCTTCTGTGCTTTCTATAAGAAATCAAGGTGTCGACTTTGATCTAGAAAGGCCTAAGTCTCATTCATTTGGTGAACTGATGTATGAATTTCATGTTGATGTAATGCTGCTGAAACTGAGAGCAACTGCAGAGTTTCAGCAATCCATGTTCAGACATGGATCTCATAAGACGGTCTGGAGTCCTACATCCTGAATCACAATTTTACCTGTGATAAACTTTACCTGGATAATTTTGCATGACAGGAGCATGGGAAAAGAATTCTCTTTGTAGATAAATGTTCAGAAGATATCTTTATGTTACATAGCATTTCATGCACTCTGAAGACATATACTTATGCATTTAGAGCAGATTAAATACAAAATAATAATTTACAACTGCAATTAAATCTTAAAACAACTTCTCAGTAGATAGTGTTAAGCTAGGACCCAATCTTTGCCTCCCAATTACAATTAAAAACTGCACATTGCCTTATTTAATCTTCAATAATTTCTAAAAAAATAAAAGGAAAGTCTTGCTCAAGAAGCTGAAAATTATTAAACATCAACAAATAAAAGAGGTCCTAGCTATACCAAAGAAATCACATGCACACAATTTTGCATGTTTTGGCTTATTCTGCTAGTAGTCTCCCAAGAATCAACAGGAAACACTTTGATCAGCCCAAAGAGAGCTTTACAAGATCCCATCATCAACACCAAATGACTGTAATTATTGTATTGAAGAATGTAAGACAAAGCATCTGCTTAGCATCCCTGAAGAATGTACCTTTCATTGAATAAAAGGTTCAATATCCCAATCAAATACAGGAGGAAAATAAGGCCCCATCAGCTTCCATAAACAATTATTCTGAAGCGCTTCAGATATTTGTGTCTTCAGACAAAGATAAAACCAATGAAAAGATAAAGCTGCAAAGTAACCCACTCTGCAATAAAGTATTTTTATCAGAGACAGGAATTTTACTAAATATGTAGTCGTATATGTTGCAAATATGCAGCTGTTCACTCAGCCTGTAGTACATAACACATGTAAGCCATTTCTTGTAAGAAGAAAACAGTCCAATACTTAACCCATCAAATTCAGTTAGTTTTACCATATCAGGCAATCTTCATATTTCATCATAAATATCACATTTGAGCTAAGGTTACAGGTAAACTGTGTCCTTCATAATAACTTCCTCAAAAAGCTTGGAAGATTGTCTGTTTCTGTTTACTTGGTTCAGTCAGAAAAAAAGATAATTCATACTGATACTAGGATGTTCATCAGCAGGATTCACCTCAACTGTTTGCTTTACTATATTTCCTTTATCACACTTGCTGATCCTTTTTCTGTGATTCACCACACCTTCATCAGGAAATTATTCCATTTAACTCAACTGTGAATTATGTTTGGAGGTTTTAGTTTTGATTTCAGCCACACAATTGATATTGTGTTTGACTATTTGTTCAGGCTCATTGGAAATCTTATTTTGATACTGTATGTAATTCATACTATCCTGAATAATAATAAATTCCATGTGTGTGCAGATTAGTGCATGTGTGCATCTGTACTTGTGTACACAGATACAGAGGAGGTAATATTTTCTAAGATTAAAAGATTCACCCATCTGGAATCATTCAAAAAGGAAATACATGCTGGAAATTTGCAATAGCTTTGAAAACCTCAACACATTCTACATGGATAAACACCATAGGAGGATTAGACACATATCAATCCATTAGCTTTTGATGAAACCTGCATTGAATAATCAGTATCAGTCAGGGACACTTGCACCCCATCATAATACAGATCTATCCTCACACATACAATCTCAACCAGTAACATGAGTACCTAGCTAAGAAGAAAAGCATTGAAATAAATAAAAAAAGAGCTTAGCAGAAATTCTAAATCAGTGGAAAGTACAACACTTCTAAAAACCCTGTGAACTTACCAGAGTACTAACTTGAGACAAGTCCAGCTCTGTATCTAACAAGCTCTATTTCTGTTCAGTACATTTGTTTGTTTGTTCTCCATATTGAGCAGGGGATAAAATGCAGATATTCATGAAACCGGCAGCAACAGCTCCCTTTTCTTTAGGATCATCCATTGTTGAACCATTTTTCACTGCAGCCAAAGGGCCTGTTTGAACTTCCTGACTGTTCATCACACATAATTTGGACTATTTAACATTATGTCAAGAAAATTGCTCAGTGCTTCTCAGTGGGAACCTATGAGATCTCTATATCCTTGAACTAATTTTACTTAAAGTATTCCACTGAATAGCATGACTGTCTCCCTATAATCAGTGCAGCAGTAATGTAATTAATCTCAAAATTGCTGTGGGGAGTACAAGGCATCTCAGTTCCTTGTTGTAACAATCTAAATTAGCGTATTACTGAAAGATGTTCAGGACGAACAGTTCATTTTAGGTAAATGCTATCAGGGTATCCATCCTTTCTATTTCTACAGCTAAATTAAAACTATCATCATATTTCTTCTTTTGAAATCCAAATGAGTATGTTTTGAGGTGGGAAAACATAATTAAATTTGATGGGTATTCCTGCAGATACAGTCTTGAATTTTATAGTAATTAAATTTGTTTGAATAAAAATTCATGTTTTATTTAGAAAATAAAAACTGGTTTGGCTCAAAGCATCCTATTGTATCAGAACAATTCTCTTTTGTCACTGAAACTTCATAGACTGTTGCTTCTTCTTTTCCGAAGCAAAAAATTAATCCTGCTGTTTTACTTTTTATACTTTTTTATATAAACTTTAACTATTTTATTTAGTGATATTTTGACCAGGCATGCAACTACTCTAACTTACAGCAAATCTCAGAGATGAACTTCAAAGAATTAAATTTTTTAAATATTCCACTAATACTAGTGGTTAATTATAATACATTATGGTGAATAGACGATGCAGATGACTGAAATTGCATATTTTGTGTCATTTACCCCATCTCCTCTTTTCAGGAATTAAACCAAATCTCAAATGAAATGAAAAAATTACCCTAATAAAAAGGCTATGGAAAGTGATGAAAATTGTAAATTAGGGCTAGTTAAATCTGTTATTCCCTATGGAATATACAAAAATATGAAGTCTTCTCAGTTTGCTACTACTCTGTAAAAAATCAGCAGACTAAAAATTAATCTTTTAAGGTCAAAAGATTATTTTTTCAACCAGAGATAAGGGAAAAGAGTTGGGCAAAAAGTTGAAAGCATAACTCCTGCTCAATGAATATACTCTCTAATGTTAAAATCATAAGACAGCACATTTTTCAACTGAAAGAAAGTCAGATACTTCATTTAGATGTAGTTTTTTTCAGTAATGATCCAAAGAAGGACATGGAACAATCCAGAGAGATTATCACCTAATCTGCTCTTTTAACATATATAAGAAATCAAAATGTAAGTAAAACAAGCACTGAATAATTAAAGAAATGCATAACAGTACGGGCCTGATTTAATTTGCATAATTTTCCCTTAATAGTGCCTAATTAAGACATCAGTTAAAAAAAAAAAAAAATCCAACAGAACTCTGAGATTTTCCGCACTGAATTAAAGCTAAGGACTTTTAATGGGTGTCTTAATTAGACTTTGTTATTCATGGAAATTTTACACAAATTAAAATCAGGTCCTGCATGCAACATTCCCAGCTGAGTCTCAGAAAAAATGCTATACAGGATTTAAAGAATTTTAATCTGTGCAGATAGCAATTTGTATTCCAAGTCAGTTTTTGGTTTAATTTTTGTAATCCTGTAACAAAACCCACATAGTCAGAATTTGTTTCTTGAAAGTAAATTTTGATTTTATGGGCCCACCTTTTTTCTTTTTCTTTTCTTTTCTTTTTTTTTTTTTTTTTTTGTTGTTGTTGTTGTTGTTGTTGTTGCCTAAACATATAGGAAGTCATGTGGCTGAACCAGGAAATTAGCCCATGGGGACAATAGCCACCATGACCTTCTGCACAGTCCATAGGGTACAAATCTGTTATTCAGCTGAGAAAGTTTGATTCAGTCTTAAGTTCCATTGCTGCTGTAACCAAAATGAATGCTGCAAGGCCTGTCATTATTGGTGAACAAAACCAGCCTAAGCCCAAAACAAAATACTATCATAGCAACCCCTTCATCCCTGTTAAGGCCTTCCAAAGGAAGCTAACTCTTAGGAGAAGGAAAATCTGTCTCTTCAGTTTACATACCCAAGGCTCTTCCAAAAAACATGCCAAAGCAAAAGCAGCAAGGCTCCACAAGAGTCTTTCAGAAAAAGCATTAAAAAAATAACAGCCTGAACAGCAAAGATTACATTACACTGACACTGGACATATTCTAGGTATTGACAAACCAAGTCTCAACTGCAGTTTATCCTGTAGTGCAGATCACATGGTAACACTGTGTCCTGGGAAAGCAATTTTACACACAGTCCTTCATAAATTACCTCACTAATGAAAAACATATTAATTTCCAATATCAGACACAATTTTGAACCCATGCTATTGCCAGGAGCGCATCTGCTATGGCATATTCTCTACAGAAGGAAGAAAAAAGAATTTGTATGTCTGTGTTGTGCTCACTATTCAAAGAAATATCAGTGCCTATGGAACAGGGCAAGTACTAACTTACAAGAGTTTATTTTCATCACCAGGCTATAAATATACTTGTATGTCCACGCGTGTACTTGGACATGCGTATGTATCAGCATACTCCTTGCAGTGGGAGCTTTGCCTCTGGTGGCCCAACCTGCCGGAGGAGTGCAGGACCAGAACCTGCCCTGTTGCTGCTGCCAGGGCTTTCAGTAGAGTATTTTTCATACACTCAGCAGAGGAAAAGCAAGTAAATATGCACCAGCACCCTTTATTCAACCACAATGAACAGGATAAGCTGTATCACTTATATAGCAGCTCCAGATTTCTCTAAGACCAGAACTGACAAGGCACCAGTCTAGATGCCTTAGAAGACACATGTTCCTCACAGGACTTGTTTTGGAGGATTCGCATAATTTTACAGTACCTGGCTAGTCTGCGGGCTGGACGGGTCGTAAGAAGGTACATAGTTCTTCAGAGTATCCTGAGGATTCAGGTGGGGAGGATATCTGATCGTTGGATGAGAGAAGTAGCTAGATGGGGCAGGAGGGAGAATAGCTTGTGCTGGAAATGGCAATGGTGAAGGTGGAGGTGGAGTTCTAGTTGAGATGACTGGAGAAGATAAAATAAAATTAAAATTACTTCGCATCTTGCTTCTTCTAAAATTCTTCACCTCTGTGTTACAGCAAAAAAAATAAAAAGTCAGTTATAAATCAATGTATAGCACTCTGCTTAATGGCATTTTTACAGAAAAACTTACAGGTCCTGCCCTAACATTATCCCAGGAAATGAAAAGTGCAACTGTTTCAAATTCATAAATAGTGCATCTTGTTTTGGTTTTGTGGGTTATGCCATCATAGTTTTTTTTCATTTTTTTTAAAACAGAGGCCATTCACCAACATAAAAGATATTCCAATTACATAAATTTCCCATCTGGAGCCCAAAAAAAATAAAATTAAATACTAAATAAAGGCCCCACTTTTATTTACAGCACTTCAACCCTGAGGAAAATCACCAAGCCCCAAGAAACAAGGATTCCTCACAGCATTGCAATCTACCTGCCTCATCTGGGGACAGAGCAACATCTACTCACTAATATTGCCACAAATATTTGCTGACCTTTATGAAAATGTTAATGAACATTCAACTTCAGGGCCTGAGAAACCAATCAACTCAATAAAATTATCTTTGACTAATAAAAAAATTATCTACCCTACCCATTTTTATTCTTTTCATTCTCTTTATTTCCAGCCCCTACAAACACACAATTTTCTATCTAAAGACTGTGTGCAGTGTCTAAACTGACAATGTTCTCACAGTGCAAGGAAGGTACAGATTGTCCTTCTGGTGCCCAGTTGCCAGTCTGGAAGCACAGAGCTTTCTTCTATTACTTTGCACAACACACCTTCCACCCTTACTACACAGTTAGAGAGCACAATACTTGTTGTATAATAAAACAATACTTGTTGTATTAAAACAAGAGGTACTTAGTTCAATGGAAATGGAGAAGAGACAAGGAGTTTCCATTTTCATTAGTGGAAAAATACAAAACCAGGTCTGTAAAACAAGGTTATTTTTACTTTGTTCAATGGTTCTCTACTGTATCAGCACAAGGATATCAACAGTCCTCTTCAGGACCACCTTTCACATCTCTGGGTTCTTCAGCTTAATTTTTAAAGGACTTCCTATATTTTTGGGCATTGCTTATCGGCATTATAGAACAGACTACAAAGATTAAAATGGGATTTCCCAACAAGTAAATAATTCACCCACAAGTTATGTTACAATTGTCACTCAAGTATATTTTAAAACTATACTCTAAATTAAATATAAAGATATACTCATAAGTTGTTTTTGTTTTTATTTTTTGTTTGTTTGTTTTTTTGGTTTTTGGGGTTTTTTTGGTTTTTTGTTTGTTTTTTTTTTTTTTTGTAGCAGGTTCATTTTACTGACAGCTCCACCAAATTCAGTTTAAACAAAATACTAATTACTGCTCTGGCATGTCAGAGCTATGCAAAACAAACACAAATGAAGAGAAATCTTTCCCTTCCATTTCACCCATTATCTCTATATGCTTGAGTATCTGCTGGTAGTGGAAACCTCAGAGTGACCAGAATGAGTCCAGGACCATTTTGTAATAAAAATAAGTGGATGTTAAGGGGGAAAGAGTCCTTATGCATTAATTTAAAGGGATTCACTTGAAATCATGGAGGAAAAATAAAACAGAAACTTCTCAAAGCAAAACTGCATGAGAAAGAAAAAAACCCAAAGTTTTCAAATCTGTTTTACTCTAGTCACTCAGCTCTGCTGAAGAAATTAAAACTTTTATATGTAGTGTATGTCAAGGAGACATGATGAGATGTTGAAGGGACACTTCTGAGGACTGTGTTCTCATCTGAAAACCATGGTCAGTCTCACCTATAAATTTAAACAGACCATGATGCTGGAATTTCCCTGTCATTACTGATAAACCCTCAGGACAACATGCATTGTCATATTTCACATATCTTATCCTTACTTCAAGTGAATTTTTACTATGGATTTACTAGTGATTTCAGAAAACAGGTGTTGGAAAATACTTAATCGAGACTCTTTAGACTCAGCATTCAAAAGAAGCACTGGTACTTATTGTGTCATATAGAGAACATGTTTGTGACTTCTCTTGTGTATTAAATCCTGTCTATTCTGGTGTTTAAATACAATATAGTCATAGCAACAATAATAAAAAAGGGATTTAGGTGAGAGGATGAAATACAGGGAGGATTTTTCCTCTGTCAGTTTCTTCATGCATTGTACAGTTTACCTTATTCACTGGTTAATCCTAAATCCTTTTTAGTGACTTCCAGCAGTCAGATTACCTGAACAGCTAAATGAATACTCCTGCAAGAATATCCCAACCTTTTCCATTTTTATTTTCACCAGTATTATAAATTGGATTAGGTCTCTAAGAAAGTCTGCAAAAACGCATCACAATTTGATTTTAGGAAAGGAGAACAGAGCAAATGAAGAGGGAGTTTTTTATTTCCTCCTCCATAACCCTCACCACTGTGTGCAACTCCTGGGATTCCTGGGTGGTGATGTTGGGGAAAAGTGCTCAGTCTTGATGACGAATCCTGGGGAGAAGTAGGACTAAACAAAGGCTTTTCAGGTTTCTTCATTGTAGGAGAAGACATATCTACAATAAAAAAACAATGTAACAGTAACATTAGCTTAGAAGCCTGCCTCAGGACACATCATTTTGTAAACTGAAGATATTTCCTTTTGCTGCTTTTGCACAAATATTGTATGATGATCCAAATCCCTTACAATGAATAAACTAATTTTAAATTACTGCTTTCAAATTTGAGAATTAAAAATAATGTCCTAACAGGTCTTTGTCCTGCAAAACAGAAACTAAATTTCTTTCATACCAGATGAGTCAAATAGTGAAAAAAATTATGTCTTTAGAACTTCCCTAGACACTTCTCAGCTCCCCAGAACATCACCAAATCATCTGCTCCTTCAACAGTCACTTAATTTTTATTGCATTTTTTAATGGAACACCTACACACAGGTGTGTAGGGTAATTGCCATGCACATGCCAGTTTATGGTATTTATTATGTTGTTACTTCAGAATTTATCCCTTACTCTTCCCAAAACCATAGTGAAACAATGTAACCTCCCTAAGAACAAGGGATACTTTAACTTGTCTGGTATTTTCCATGTCTCAAGGATGGTCTTACCACTTCTTCCTTTGAGTTTCCCTATCAATAAAAACATTTCTTTAGAGTTCACTATGTGAAAATAACACACTAGTAGGGACAAATGTATGATTTCTACCAAGCTTACTGAAGTTCCCCAGAGCGAAAATACTGGATTTTTTTCTGAAAGTTTAAATTAATTGATCAATATTTGTTGGACTTTGCACCAAATTATTTCAAGTATAATTACAATATTTTTATAGAACAGACATCAATATTATAATTGGTTCCATTTCAAATCAATGGACTAACTCATGTTCAAAGCAGAGATAATTTCTTAAGCAGTTTACTGGACAGGGGCCACATTGCAGCTGACTTTCCTACATGGACCATGTTATTTTTTAAATTATTTTTGACCCTTTTAATATTGGCATACTCTATTCTGCTAAGACAGGCCTGAAAAATGTGAATGTCTTATTGAGACCAAGTTGGACCAATGTTTTCTGAACTGAACTTAGAGCAGGACACGTAAAACTGACAGTCCACTTCTTTACCCTGCCCCATCCTGCTGTCAATCCCTGCACAGACACTGGCACAAGACCCAGAGTAGACTCTGCCTGTGACCCTCCACCATCCCCTGCAATTCCCACCCTCCACTTTGATCCTGACTACTATGTCTGATAAGTGCCTGAATACCCTGAAAAGTTAGTATCTTCAACAATGCAGCTGAGAAATGATTTATTTGTTTTTAAGTTTCAGGAAGGGATTCCAATCCTTATTACATTGAGAATGAAAATAAAACAGACTTTTGGGGAAAAAAAAACTGAAATACAGATGAAAAGCAGAAATATGCCAAAAGCACTTGGACAAAGTCATTTTAAGGTCAAAATTAATCAGACACAGTGTCCTGTCCTGCTGAGAATGTTTTTCAAAAGTGAAATTCTCAGTGCTGTTCCAAATCGCTATTGTTTGTATTCTCATATTACTTTGGAGATACAGCACACAGACACCCAAACAGGTAGCATGTTATACATTCTAAAGCATTGCATCAAAGTAAAAGGGGCTTATGCAAATAAAAATAGTTAGAACATCTCATCTTCCAACAAGGTAAATCTGCCTACATAGGAAGGCAGAAGAGCTGCTGTGAAACATAGCATATGTAGCCTGTTCATCAGCAGCTTGCACAAATGGTGCTCCAGATGTATAGCTACTCAAGACAGCCCAAGGCAACAATTTTGATCAATTCTAATGTGATAAAATGCTGCAGGGAAAGTGCAGAAACATGTTTACATCAGCCTTTAATTAAACTGTTGTTCACTTCCAAAGAACCTTAGGAAACACTAATGAGACATGAGTTTTGGCAATTTCCTCATCAAAGCAAAGACCCTCTTTCTCAGTCTAAAGCAGCTTGCCATGCAGGCAGTTCCTGGATGAATGTCATCTTGGCACAGCACTTGGCAAGCCATCTGTAAAGAGAATTCAGCTGGAATTGAACAGTGACCCAGGGCAAGTTTAAACATCCACCTGCCTATTTCTGGACACCTGACCTGCTTTCTTGATCACCACCACAGCACAGCAGCTTCTTTTTCTTGCTTATGAGAGATGCCTATAAGCAGAGCTAGAAGAATCCATAAACAAATAATAAATATCTTTCAATCTTTTAATTCTAGAAATCTTTTTATTAATATATTTTCTACTGCTTGGTTTTACAAGCCTTTTGTTACAAGGTACACTCTTGCAAAGAACAATCTGTAAAGATTTATTTACAACTCACTAGTGTCGCATCACCTCCAGGAAAATTAAGATAAACCCATATTCAGCTACAGTATATATCACCATAATGAAGGACAAAAAACTATGGAGTCCATAGCACCATTGTCAAGTCATAAGTGGCATCCTTCCATGTTACAGCTTTAAATTAACTGCTCTTTCCCAGAGGCAGTACTTGGGATGATTTCTGGTAGCAGGATACACTACATACATCACAGCCAGCTTGGCCTCAGTCTTCACCTCATCTGATAGGTACTTTTGCATGAAGCCTGTGAAAACTTCAGTAAAATTTTGAATTCACTTTGGATGTCCGAATAATGACAAGAAATCCCACCATACTCAGGAACATATTCTGAGCTTGTTTTGCTTTACACCTGCACGTGTGAAGAAGGAGCAGAGCCACTTTACACAGGCAGAGCCAGCATCACCAATTTTCTGACAGCTCAATATGATTTCCTTTAATAATGTAAACATTATGTATTTCTCAACTGTCCATTTTAATAAGGCACCTAACGCTGAATACTGACAGCTGAGTGACTTTAAACCACAACCACCTCTCCTTTATTGAAAAAAGGCTTTGTTACATCTACCCTAAAGACTTGGCCCTGGGACAGCTGGATGGAAACTAAGATATATGAAGATCAAAATATATTAATTTCTTTTAATTAATTATTTTAATTAATTTCTCTTCTCCACAAAAAGAAGAGAAGGAGTGGGAACACATTTTAATATGCATATGTGAATAAATAGGAAAGAGAGAGAGATGTGCCTGAACAGCTGGGTGTCTGAAATACTTGATGTTTGTAACTGAGAAAGACTGGATTAGAGTTCCTGTCCTGTACCTGACAGAGACCAGTCTTTGCAACTAGCTCGTTCCTCTTACAAATCTGTGCCCTAATCCTTGACTTGTTGGTGTCTTATTCCACATCACTGTAAGTGTTATCTTGGACCAGAGATAAGGCCTCCTAAAAATTTATTTACTTTCACAAAAAATTCTGGTAATTGAGGTTCTCCAGAATGAAAAATCAACAAAATAAAACAGAACAAAAAGTCATGGACAATTCCGTGCTATGGTTTTTTGAGACATGTTTAACAATTCTCAAGGTGAAGGCCTTCGTACTCACTTTTGAGAGAAACAAGAGCGTCATGCAGCTGCATGCATACTGCTTAGCAGCTGGGAGTGTTCTGAACTTTAGGACCAGTGTCAAGGTTTGGAAAGAGCTGCTCATTTCACATTCAAAAGACTGATCTGTTTTACTTCACATTTTAAAAACTGATTTCAGTTTTACTTTTGCTTCTATATCAAGTGTGGAAAACCATTTTACATATGAAAATTTTACACTAGATTAGAATATTTCACTGTATGAAGACTTGATAACCTCCCATTTTCAAATCAGCCTTCTTAGCGTCAACGTTATTTTCACAGGCACACCTCCGATATTACACAGTCCAGTCTAGCAGACTGTGACACCTGTTTTCCGATCAGGAACCATGCCCAAGGCTCATCAAATGCTCTGTTGTGCTTTTATGCCATTTCACAACAGATAAACCATTTCAATGTATCATCTTTTGAGATTTGTATTGAAAAACTTAAGAGAAACTAGACTAGAATTTCTACCAATGTAATTTTCAGTATTTTAAGCTGTCAAGAAAAACAGTAAAACAATACTGCAAATCAGAAAAGCTACAGCAAAATGAGTAAATTAATTGCAATAGCAACAGAATTATTTCTTTTTTCATTAGTCATATAACAAATTACACTACTTTATTTTGTTTTGTTCTCTAAGTATTAATATATATAAGAGAAGAAAGTGATACAAGAACTACCAGACAACTGAAACACAAAAGTCAAAACCCTTTAGATGGAGCAGACATGTCATTCTTCTTATCGTTAACCACATGAACTTGCAGAATACTGTACTCCATTGCCAACAGTAACATTCTGTGGGCTGTGTTTACCTTGAAGATTTTCTTTACCTCAGCAGAAAGTGGTTTGAACAAGAGACAGAAGGGTTTTAGCTTATGCCTCCCAGCATACTGGGGAGGGGGGGATATAGGGAGATAGTGTGGAAAACCCAGACAAGTCCCTGTGTAAATGAATCTAGGACACACTCTGCTGGTGTTTGTGACTAGCTGTATAAAGTTGGACAACTGAAATTTTCCATTGCATTACTGACTATCCTACTTTTTTATGGACAGAAAGCAAAACAACCCAGTAACTCCTGTTAAAACTATATGCACTAGCTTTTGGAAAGTATAATCTAGTGCATGGGCATTTAAACTAAAGTAACTGGGAAACCTGCATAAACATTTCCGAAAATTAATTTTTAATTTTTTTTAATTTTAACAGAAAGTTATTTAAAAATGGGGGATGACCAAAGCTATGATGGTCAGATCAAACAATTAATATTGAATATGTGGGCACCAAAACTATCCCCACCCCAAAATAGTTTCAAAAAATGTCCACCTATACGACAAGACATACAGACCTAATCCCATAACTGTTGTATCTTATTACATGTACATAAAACTGCATACTGAAGAGATTATGTCTATGTAAATTTACAGCTACTCCCACCAAGATTAGGCTGAAACTATGGTACACTATCCTGTAAGGCTGTGGGCAGCAATTCTTCATTCCCGTCCTTTAAAAAGACACCTCGCCACTTCTCCCCAGGAAGTAACAGTAAAACACCCAGGAGAGGTTTATAATCAGCATGACTATGTTACTATATCTGCACTGTTTCCTATGAGAAGAAAACACACCTTTTTTTTCCCATGCATTGATCTTCTAGATGAAGCTGGCCAGCTTCCTCACCTTTCCTCACCCTTATCTCATACCAGAAACACTGTCCTGCTGTGAGACCCCCAAGCTTCAGGTGTCATCATGGAGATCCTTGGGTTCTGGGGTGCTGCTGTTGGAAGGAGGTGAAAATGTCTCCATCCCCTTCACAGTGACCCACAGGGACCAGCTGCACCTCTGCAGCCTCTCCTGTCTCACATCTTCCTACGACTGCAGATTCAGTTCATCCAACCACTTCTGTGGTTGGATGAATACCACAACACAGCCTGTCAGATGTCGTATGGGAAGTACTTAGGACTAAAACAGAGCTCAGTGCAGAGCTACCTATTAAACATGGAGCAAGCACTGCAAGTAAAGAGGCTGACTTTGGAAATAGAGATAAAAGGCATCAGACCAAAAATACTGTGTTGCTATAACAAATATATATACCATCACTAAAAAAGTCACTGCCATAAAAAACCTTTAAGTAGCTCCAGTGTATTTTGGGTACTTGAGTACTTTTTTTTCTATCTTCACACTTCAGAAATAGACTGGGCCATTTCATCTTCTATAAATCACTGTTAAGAGGTGTGATTCCTGTATATGGCTGTGATAGAAGAGCATTGTGGAAGAATGAGAAATGTTCCTAAAAACCAAAAAAAATTATAAAGACTTTGGAGTACATTTTAGTCAATTATTAAGTTATCCTACAGAAAGTCATCCAGACTTCAAGGAAAAATGTACAGCTGTAACCTTTCATTAAGGCTGGGACTCCAAGGACCTTGGCCAGAAAATAAATCAATACTGTAATCCTAACTGCCAAAGTCACAAAAGTATTTCCAGTTTCTAATGCAATAAGATTAAATGGCTATTTGAGATAAAATAATGTGAGGGAATTTGTTGATTTAGAAACACTCAGATGATAAAATCTTTTTATTGCTATTATAGTCTATACTGGTAACAGTTAGGAATATTTTAAGAGGTGTGCCACATTAATTGTTGATCCATCTGGGGAATGGTTTTGAATGGAGACAAAATCATTAAGTCAAACTGAAATATACTACTTTGATCAAGTTTGATACAGATTGTTTGAAAGCAGTAAAAAAATACCTTTTAAATATAATGTACAAACATAGAAACACAGAATCTATGAATGAAGAGAGGTGCCCAAAAAATTACAATATCTCTTCTTTCCAGAAATGAAAATATTCTGCACCAAATATGTTAAATTATGCAGACTTACACATACCCTACAAGTTCTAAAAAGAAGTGATCAGTTTCAAAATACTAAATCTCTTATTCAGCAAAATTAGTATAAGAAAATTACTCATAATAGCTCCTGGGACAAATCTTGCATTGAGACATTCATTTTATAACTCATTTCAATCAAAGGATATCTACCATCCAGATAACAGGATGTTGCCATGATATAAAATTCATCACAGGATAATGGCCATGAATACAAGAAAAATTTCCTTTTTGCACTGACATCTTTCATTGATCAATATGGAGATCGTGGCTGTATTCACTAATCACACATCGAAAACATTAAGTAATAGGTCTTTCCACAATATATTTGTCAAAACAAATGACAAAGAATCTGTAATGAGACTTTTTACAGTGACTTTATTGAGCAAATAACAGTCATTTCCAGGAATGCAAAAAAAAAGCAAACCTTTTTTGTATGCTTCCTATTGCATCTCCAACTATATTTGTCTTTCTGTTTCTTCATTCGGTTGGAAACTTAAGTGTTCATGGGTTGAAGGAAATGTCAGGTGCCTGCTCTGACCAAAAGATAAACCTCCTCATCTGCTATTCTGAATACTTGAAGATACTTATGAACAAGTTGTAAATTTGTCTACATCTACTTTAAATACAGAAAAACAGATAGAATCTTTGTTGCTTTGTTTTTTGAAGACAGCATAAAATTAACATCACTCTCAGTAATGCAGGATGTCAATTTTCTCGATGTACAAGCAACTTACTCATTCTAAGGTAACATTTTTGCCATCCTGTTCATGGTATGTTTTCTTTCTCTGTATTTTCATTAAATAAGCATTTGGGACATCCTTCACCTATTTTTCTATACTTAGTGCCTTTCAAGCTTTAAGTGTTTTTCTTCTTTATAAAAATAATGTTTGACTTATTCCAGGTACCAGCAGCTTTTCTTGCAAAATTGCCACTATAGAAAACAAAAGTAAACCAATTCCCTATTGATCTTGGATTTCTTTAAACTATCCCAACATTTAACATTATTTTTAAGAAGCAGACAAAGTTTGTGCACTGAACTCTGCCAACATCCTTTTCTGCAATAAGGAAGAACAAGGAGAACTCAAATAGGGCCTTCAGATAACTGTTCCTTGTTAAGGCTATTGTTTGTTACCATGACGCCATTTTCAGAGGCACAGCAGCCAACAGGCTCACAGAAGCCATGTCTAAAAATTTGCTGTGGAAATACACCTTGAGAAGTTAGCCTTGGTGAAACGTATCTCTCGCTTTAAAAATGTGAAGTTATGAAAATTTATCAAGTGGTAGATTTTACTGCAGTGCTGAAAATAATCCTATCATACTAGTCAAAAATATATAAAATTATATGTATTACATAGAGATACACAGATATGAAATGTATGTGTATGTGCATGTATACATTGTTTAAAGAGTATTTTGAAATAATAAAATATACAAAGGTAGAAGCAACAAGCTACTAACAAGACAGAAATTGCTTTCAAACATACTTTGACATAGAAGGATTGTGAGATTCAGACTAAGTAAAAAACACAGAATGACATTTAACAGGCATTCATCAAGATAAACCTTTGCAAGCTGAATTGATCTGTTAGTTGGAGAAAGCATTAACCTTCAGAAGGAGCATCAGGAGCTGGAAAAAATCCTGAACCCTGTCCAACACAGGATACCAAAAAGTCAAGGTGCTCTGTTACTGTTCTCAACTCCTGGACTACATTAGCTACTTCCTCTTTTAGTTCCCTGACTTCAGAAATGAGAACATCCATCCTCAACAGTTGATGAGAAGAAGACCCAAGAAAGAAACAGTGATCAGGAAGGACCCCAGTGGAGAAAGAGTTTCCAGTGGATGGGGAAAAAGGAAAAGAGGACAAGCATCCATAAGAGGAATAGCCAATAAAGAGTTTCGGGACCTGAGAAATGGAGGGTCCAACAGATGCTGGCCAAGCAACAGGTGAAGGCGGTCCAGCTGTTTCAGTTTTAATGGAATGATGGCATCTTGGCTCTTGACTGTTGGTAGAGGTGGGTGAGGTGTAAGAGAATGAACATGATGAAGCAACTGTAAAATTAAAATTCAGTTCATTGTATATTGATATTCAGTATTTCCAGATACCTGACTACTATGGAAATCCACATGAATCTCTCCACTTTTATCATGAACAGTGTGCATTGATGACAACTGTTATATTTATTTCCAATGTACACAGTGTTGTAACACTGTAACAGTAAAACAGATCTCAAGGACAAATACAGAAATTGTCTGCAATTATGTTAATGAAGTTTCTTAAGCCAGCTTTCAGAAAGGAGGCCATAGATGTCCACTGTCCTTCTCTTTTCTGATATTCCTGTTTCCTTATAAGAAGAAAAGAAGCATCTGATTTACTTACCAGTTACTAAATCAAGATGCTCACCAACAGTTATTAGCCTCTTAAATCCTAAACACTCTTTAGCCACTGCACTAGTTACTAGAGACTTTTTAGATTTTTAGTAATTTCCTCTTCCAAATTGAGAGGGGAATTTTTATTTTTTTTTACTGCATAAAATTTCTAAATTTCTCAAACACTCATCAATTTTACTCAGGCAGGCAGAAACGTACATCTATCTCATAAAATCTTACTAGGTCAGGAACTCAAAATTTTGTTTAATATGGAAACATAGTAAAGAATTCAGTAACAGCAACCTGGAGAAAGGAAGACTGGGAGACATCTTCAGTAAATTAGTTCTTAGACATAGATGTATTTCTAACTGATGGAGATTTAAGACATGATCCAGACATTATTGAAGTTATTCAGGCATCCAGTTGGAAGAAACAATCCACAAGAGAGAAAAAATAACTTGTACAATATCTGACAGAAGATACAGCAATTGAAATCCTAATTGTCATATTAGGGCTCAACTTTTAAGTAATACACCATTATCAGAGATTACTTTTCCCTTTATTGGGATGTTTGATTTTTGGAGGACATCTAGTTACTTGAAAGGGTAATAGTAAAAGTCTTGGGAGAAATCTCTGCAGTTATAAACCTGCCTATTTGTGCTACCAGAATACCTCAAACCTGTTTAAAAAAATCACACAAATAGAAGCATATTTTTAGCATTTCAACATAGCAAAAATAATGACAAAAACTACAGAATCTTCCCACATTGACTGGGTGTCTCCAAAATAAAAAACAACACTGTCGTTCCACAGTATTTTTTTAATCTGTTTTTGAAACAGTTACATATTCTCTTGTGGTTACATATATTTTTAAAATAGTCCCAAACTTTTTTGCAAGGCAGGGAAGCAAATGTCCAGGACAGTATCATGGCTTCATAAGATTTTCTTTTCTTCTATAATTAAAGTTGGATTAATAATCCAACTTCAATAAATAAAAAAATTAAAACTTATTTTTCATGTTAATTTTGGTTAATTAGAGAGGGGTTATATTTTTATATCAGATTGGTAACATAACTCTTTGTAGATTTGTTTCTTACCAAGGGTATGCCATCTATAAAGTTACTATTTTTAGGGTACACTTGCTTATTTCTGCCCAGCATTACAACTTCAAAGAGACAGCTCCCCCAAAACAGACTATAAAGTACAACATCTGGAAATCTTATCAAAACATTTTGGAAGTACTATGACAGGAAGACAGTTAACAGCAAAAGGACAGTCGGAGTTTTACAACTGAAAGCAGAGTCTGGTATTAGCAATATTTTACTGTAACTGAGCTATATTTCTTTCTCTTAGTTTCACAAATGCTACGTCTTGGCTACACCACAAGTACTCCTGTAATCATGTCCCATACCCTCATGATGCATGCCTGCACAGAGAAGTTATAAAACCTATCATGAATACAACAAAATCACTCATCTCCTAAAGTCTTCTTAATTTATACTTCTTATATATTTTTTTTCAAAGCAATAGAAGGTTGATCTAACCTGTTTCACTCTACTTTAAACTTTTCCTCTGTCCTGTTTTTAATTTCAGTATATTCCTGTGTTGCCCATTAATTTCTGTCTCATTCTCCCTATCAAAACTGTTAGAATGCCCCTCAGACACCTAGGGAAATCCTAAATATTTTATTCAAATGTGTTTCAAGCATCATTGTTTTATAGCAACTATCCTGTTCCAAACTACCACATTCATGATATTTCTGTTACTTTAGAAATAGTTGAATAAGGATGTGAAAAGCCTTAATGATAAAAGAGTTTTTCAAAACTATGTAATTTCAGTTTCAATGAAAATACTTTACATTTAGATATGGTGATGAAGAAACTAAATCTATTTCATTTCAGAAGTTAGAAACCTCTCTATGTCAAGTCCAAAACTCAGACAATGAAACTGAAATGAACAATGGTATATTTTAGTATCAACACTATTCCTGATGTTGTCTCTCTTAGAAAAGTTAAAATTGCATTAGAGTGGTAGAGAAGCCATTTACCCATAAACATGTTATCCAGAGACATATTTATTTGTGGGTACTGTGAAATGATTTGCATTTTGGTGCTGATGACCTGTGGATATTGCCTGAAGAAGCAGTGTCTGATGTGTCTGATGTGACTACATGATCATTTCTTGTTGACAGTGGATAAATGCAAACGTGATCCCAAAAGTCTTATTTCTTTTTCATTTATCTCTAACCTCATATAGCACACAGATTTACATAGATAAAAGGGAAGTAACACAAGTGACATCTCTGGCATAAAACCCACCTCCTAAATTTACTTATATTATCTTTGTGTTTGCAGGCATATGGAAGCAGAAAATAGGTTTTCATAAATACGGTATCATGATAAAACATCTGTGTCTGAAAGGAACTTTTACACCGATACATATAAGTAATTGAATCATCTGATTATCCAGAGCTGGAAAGGACCCACAAAGGATCACCACAGCCCTACTCCTGGATCTGCAGAGGGCAGCCCCAAGAACCATGTGTGTGTGAGCACTGCCCAAATGCTTCTTGAACTCTGTCACACTGGGGCTCTGTCCACTTCCCTGAGGAGCCTGTTCTAACCACCCTATGTGTGAAGAACCTTTTTCTAATATTTAACCTAATCTGTCACTCCTTTGGGTCATATCACTGGTCACAAGAGAGGTGAAATCAGTCCCATGAAGATGATATCAAGCATCTATCAAACTAGCAGCAGAACAAATATGCCAGGAGCTGCCCCACGCCCCTTCACACTGAGCCCAGGCACCAAGGGTAGGCATTGCTTCAGCAGTACAATAATCTCAGAAAGTGATCAGAGGCAAATATAACTTTTAGGGGACAAAAGGCTTCTATTTCCCCCAGTACAACGGTTTTTTGCACTGGACAGTGCTGTATCTGTGCCTCTGCAGGAATGGAATAACATCTTAAGGACAGAAAAAAGGAAGTCCCTAACAGTGACTTGAAGGCAACCTTCTGATAGGGATCTGGTAATATTTCACTAAGCCCATTAGTGCTGGAGGACAGGACATTCAGGGAGGGATGTAAACTCCAGGAAGCAAAGTAAAACACACTGATTTAAATCTATCTTCTTTATTCTTTCTTCCTCATATTGGAGTTCCCTGTTTTATGGAACCTATTAGAAACTGTTTCACTCCAGAAGTCTATCTACCTAATGACACAGAAATTAAGTAAAGGTTCATTGTAAATACACTCAAGCAATTTAAATCATAATGATGTTCACTACTGATAACTATAACGTGAATTTCATACAAACATAAACAAATCCGGTGTTCATGGAAAATAATTCTTTGCAAGCAGAATGATTCAAAACCGAAAATGCAGTTGAGATACTTGAGAACTATAGAGATCACCTGTGAAAGGCTCTGTCAGTCAGCAGGACTTGCACTCAGGAGTCTATACAGAAGAGCACTTCCCAGAAGCTCACACAGCAGCACAAAACTACTTCATTTCACAAATGGGGATACATGAGAGAGGAAGAATGAGCTGTTTTCCTTAAGACTATAAAAAATAATTTATCTAAAAAGTAAAAAATCTGAGGCATTATCCAGTCTTTCATGAAAAATTGCAATAAAGTTTCATGGCAAAACAGGTACCATTCACAGAGAAAAATATTTTGCATAAGGAGGAAGATTCTGGATGGCAGATCTCCTATTTACTGTTCTTAAAATAGGTTATGCAAAACCACAGGCAAGCCTCCTTTTACAAAATACAAAAGTGAATGCTTCAAACAATCAAAACTAAGTACCAGAGGCTCCCTAAGAAATTAAGTACAAAAGAAATTATGAAGAAAAAAACTAGTTAACACTGAGTGAGAAGAACCACCTAAATGTAAGAATAAAGATAAGAAGGTTGGTGAAAACAGATTAAAAGGAGACCCACTATAACGGAAATGTGAAAGTTTGGCAGCTAAAAGAAATACCAGTCACATGCTTCCTTGCACATGGTGATGAAAGAGGAAACTTAGCAGGAGAAAAAATAAAAAGAGTTGTGGGTTTTTTTTGTTTTTTTTTTTTTTTATTTTTAAGAAGCTTTCAAATAATATAAAAATGAGGTAAGACCAAAGGGTCACTCAGTTGCTGAAGAACTGTGAGCAATGATCAGCACTGGATGTGAAAACTGAGGACAAATATTGAAAGATTCACAAAGGAAGGAACTGCATGTCTTTTTGTCTATTTCTCTTTTAGATACTATGCTTTACATGTCACAGTCTCTCCAGACAGCTGCAGTACCTCAGCCACAGGATCCATTCAAATATATGAGTTTAAACACATTCTCACATAACAAAGAGGAGAGAAAAGACTGCACTGGCACCTAGGTTTATAGAGTATCAAGATAACATCATAGAGAGTTATGACAATTAATTTCACTCTTTTGACAGCCACAACTTTTGTCTTCCCGTAAGCATGTTTGCTGCTTTGGATAACCCAGAACACGCCACCACTTACCAATCCCCTCAGCCTACAGATAGAGTCCCACAGAGCTACATGTGGGCTCTTCAGAAAGAGCCTATTGGTTCTATTCTGAGTCACATGGTAGAGATTAAATGTCCCTGCCATTGTAATACAGAAAATGGTGTAACCTTATGTTGTAGTAATCATATTAAGGAGATGTTTTGATTTTTGAAAGCACTGGACTCCAAATTCTACTGGGATGATCACAGCATAGACAATATCAAGTACCTCATTTGTCACATGTCTTTTCAAACAATAAGGCTGTCACAAGATAGAAAAGATATTACTACTATTATTATTATTAGTAGTAGTAGTAGTAGTAGTAGTAGTAGTAGTAGTAGTAGTATAAAACTAATAATATTGTTTATTGTGGTTATTTATACAATATCCTTTGGCTGTTGGTTTTAAATACATTTACAAAACCAAATATATACACCACACAGTAAAAGGTTTCTTCTAAGAAGCCATCATTTTACTGCAGCAGTAATGAAATGGCAGTGATTTATTGTATATTTGAGCAT
The DNA here is from genome assembly GCF_026979565.1 of Vidua chalybeata. Taxonomy (NCBI): domain Eukaryota; kingdom Metazoa; phylum Chordata; class Aves; order Passeriformes; family Viduidae; genus Vidua; species Vidua chalybeata. The sequence continues at coordinate 19,172,972 of NC_071570.1, read as the reverse complement.
AATTCAAGGTAAAATAATCCCATGCTACTCACCTTGATCTCTTTCATGCCATGTCCTACTTCCTGCAGCTGGTGAATTTGGAGAAGGATAGAAGTCTCCTGTGGGGCTTGGCTCCATATTTTCATCTATGGAGATAGTTTTGGGTCTTTTGCTGTTGAAGAATTGTGAGATTTGTCAGTAAATAAAATATTAATCTAGTAATGGTATATAAACTCTCTGGATCTCTACAATTATTTTAATAGAGAGTAATTCAGGCTACCAAACCCCAAAAAAACCCAAAAAAACTGGCTATTACAACCTACATTAACTTGCACAGGCAATGTTAATAATATGTGATGCAGGTATGCACTTGTGTTATTCACATGACTTAATATGTCAAAGATGGCATGAATGGGTAATATAACAGTCCACAGCATTTCATGGAACAACCAATGAACCAGCTCCTGTAGCCTACCAAAAAAAGATTGTGTCATGAAGGTACTAAACTCTATGCAGGAACCCTGAAGTGAAGCAAGTCAGTGCAAGAAAGTTCTACCCATAAGACCAAGGTAGAACAGGAACTTCTGTGAATGTGTTAATGTGGAAAAAATATACTTTACTGTATTTCATCAGGTCAAACTCCCAAGATTTTTAAAGAGGGCTAGTCTGAAACAAAAACTTTTCATTTATGACTAGTTTAATTAAAAACTACAAAAGGCCCGTATTTCAAGTCACACAATATAAAATGAGGCAGAACTTCAATACAGTGGAGGAAAGTGAAGTTTCTTCATAGCAATATATACTGATGCTGTTATATTGACTGCCAAAGAAAACCAGAGTAAGGTTTTAATGGTGTGGTGGTACTATTATTATTATTATTATTATTATTATTATTATTATTATTACTATTACTACTTCTACTACTGGTACTACTACTGCTACTACTGCAACTACTATAACTACTACTACTACTATAACTACTATTGCTACACTATGATAATTAATCCATCTATTCTAATTAATCCATCAATTTCTAAAATATATTTGGTATACTGCCAAGCTGAAAATATGACAGAGTGAAATATGGGAACATGAGCAAAATAACTGAGAAGAATCAAGTGCTGGTGGAAGAATACCTCAGCCCCCTGACAGTCCTATTAAATTGTGTCCCACTGTGCAGACACTTCCTGACTGACTGGGGTGCAGAAATGTGGGAAAATGACAGCTCCTATAGAGCTTCTGATTTCATGGTTTAGCAGACAGTTTCAGAAAACCAAAGGGCTCCAGGGGTCTGACAGACAGTACATTATCTGGGAGTCAGAAGGAGGGCACAGTCCTACATCTGTGGGCCCACCAGCTGCTCCCAAGGGAGGAAATGGGACTTTTTCTCAGAGACCGGAGAAGGGAGCATGTTGAACAAGGAGGAAGTCAGTCCCTCAGATTAAATCGCCTATAGGAGGCAAAGGGACACTCTTGAGAAAAATCAACCTGTAACTGTCTCACATGCTCCTCCTTCTTTCCACTCTGTTGGGAAATGCTGCCTGAAAAAGTGAGGCATGAAACAGAGTTGCATGAGCTGGGCTGTTATAGATGAAAACACATTGTCTTTATATACCTGTCCTAACACCTTTTCTACAGGAAATGGTATCTGTCCAAACATATCTTGCAAGACAAAGGTCCAAGAGGGAGCCCTGAAAGACAGCCATTCTGCCTGCAACCACTCTGAACCCTGCCAGCATGTTCCCAAGTGCTAAACCTTCCTGCAGCTCAGCAACACTTTTGGAATGTGTAGCTGTCCTCCTGGCAAGATGATCAAGTGGGCACTTCAAACCCTGAAGAAAGTTACCACCATCTTCAATATCATGCAAGATGACAGGCAATAATGACAACATTTCAAATGACAAAATTTATAACCTACAAGTCTGTACAGAGATTATGGCAATGTACACAAGTAGCTAGCCTCACAAAATCAGAGGAAATTAACAAAGCAGTTGATTGTTGACAAGATCTGTGAATTGCTTGTCCTACACTATTAAACATGGTTCACATTAGCACTTATTTCAAATTTTTACCTGCTTGGTGGAGAGGACAAGGATCTCTGTAGATTTACACCCGAATTCATATCATGGTAATATGGCTGGCTCGGAAGCTCTCCAATTGGGAAGTTTACTCCACTTCCTTGGGTTATGGGTGCTGAAAAACACATCCTCATAAGAAGTCAGAGATAATCTTCTATCTTTTTAGCTATCTTTTCTTTTTTAACACTTGGAAAATGTCAAGATGTTACTAAATGTACCTAATTTTCTGCCTCTTGCGGAAACCAAGTACAGACAAGTTGCATCAATGATTATGTATCTAAAAAGTGAATTATCTTCTGTAGTACTCAGCAGTTGTGCAGATAGAATACATTTATTTTATAAGAGATAACATGGAATCACCAATATGGAAAAGATAATACAAGCCTTAAGCAGTATAATGAATGAGGCCAGGTTTATAAGGACAGCTAGTATTATTTATTAAAGAACTGAAAAAAATGGAAATAAGAAACTTAGATGCACACAATTTCCTTTTGCTTAATGTTAACTCTTATGTATTAAAAATAGCCGCCTGTGTTGACAGTCTGGTTTTCTGCCTTTTTTTTCTTTCGCCAGTGCCATAGGTTCTGCTTTTCATATCTACACCTACATGCAAATACATACAGTCAGTGTTACCTTCACTCCCTAAAGAGTCTGTGTACCATAAGACTCTGGTAATTCAAGAATAAATTATGTATTACATATTATGGTGTATTTACCTTTGCTTGTTGTCTGTGCATTGTGCATTTTAACTACCTTTGGCACTTAAAAGAATAATTACACGTTGTGTAATGAATTTGAAGGTTTATATTTTTCCTGACAGCTTAAGTACAACTCTGTTGCGGCTTGAGGTTAAACAAATGCATGGTAAGAAATCCCACAGAAACCACATCCTTTAATGCTTATTATTAGAAGAAATATATAATGTATAACAGCTGCATAATGCACAGTTTCATATCATAATTACAAGATTGTTTCTTTTTTAACCTGAATGGCCTTATACTTTAAAATGTACTTAACCATCTGACAACAAAAAGAAAGCTATAATTCACACATCCTCAGCCTTTTAAAATAGCAAAACTATATCTTAAGCAGGCAGAAAAAAGGATATGCCTTAGCACTTCAGGATTGCAATTCTCACTATTTTGCTGAAGGATTTAACATAATTTTAGTTGTTGAATATTCATTTCTGACCACAGAAAATGAAATAAACCATGCATCTGAAGCCTCAGAAAGTTAAATTCCCCAAGCAACCTGACCTTGCATGAGTTAACACCTGTGCAAAATATGGGCAGACATTTTAGAGATTTTGGAAGCCTCTTTGACTTTGTCCTCACCTCACCAGAAAAGTGATTTTTCTGGACCATTCAGTCTTTACAATGTTGTATCATCACTGTGGATGCTTCTAACTATAACTTTCAACTATTCTTCTCTATTTCCTAATGAAGTCTTGAGAGAAATACTTTAATAGTTTTAATAGTAAAGGGAGGAAAAAAGGGTCAGGAGGCAATGCAAAATGAAAATGTGGACATGTTTTATGCTATATTATTATAACAATTATTAGATGTCAACAAAAGAGATCTTATATTCTTTTTGCTTTTTCATTTTGCAGTCAAAGCTTCACCTGTACTTTTATATTTAACTTTTATGAAGATTTTTACATGTTCATGTGTGCAATATCTCTGATGCCAAAACAAGACAATGTCATTAAAAATTCAGTTACAGCCAATGCTAAGATTAAGGAAACACAAATATTTCATACATTGTTGATCATCCTTTATATCCATACTGTGATTTTTTACTTTAAGAGCTATACATTTAAAAAAAATTAAAAGAATAGTCTGATCTTTCAGCAATACCCAAGGATGTATAAGGCATCTTTAAAAAACTGTTAAGTCTAACCATAGAAGGTTTTGCTGCATATGGTAATTTTACTGAAACATCAGACGACTAGGTGTGCAGAAGATATAACAAATTGATTCCATCTTTAAATATCAAAGAGATAGAAGAAGACCCATTTGTTTTATTACAGACATTACAGACATTTATTACACATGTAATACTGTGGTAAAACATATCAAAATTGTGCATGTTTATAGGCATTTCCTATGCATCTTAGTCTTGTGAAGAAAGAAGTTCAAGGAAAAAGCCTTCACTTGATTACAGCAGGCTTTGGAAACAATTAAACACAAATGTTAACTTACTTCTTGACACCCTCACAAGTTCTGACACATTGAATACTCCGGATTTCACAAAACTGTCCTCAAGGTACACTGAAAAAGACCACAGAACCATAGTCAGTATAATGATAAGATTAATAAATAATTATAGATAGATTTATACACCAGCTAACAATGGTATTAATAGAGTCCCAAAACAATAATACACAGATCAAAGTGCCCCCAAAGCTGATTTCAGAATCCAATGTGAGCTGAAACTCAGACGAAGGTGAAAAAATTCTTAAGGATCTGTGATAGAACAATTTTTAAAAAGTATATGAAAACTAACTAGCAATATACTTAGTCCCTAGCTATCCATCAAAAAAGCATCTGAAAACTAGTTTCTTTTACTAGTATCTGGAAATTTTAAGTCAGTATTGAACTACAACCAGTATCAGCTGGATAAGCAATTTCCCCATAGAACAGTCCTGTTCTTGCATATGTTTCTGCTGAAGAAATTTTTATTTAATTCTCACCTTGCTGACTGTGAGGTTACAGTACAGCCTGCATTACTAAATCATTATCTCTGAGGCAGATGAGGGGCTTGCTATTATTTCCAGAAAATATAGGAACTGAACAAAGCAGCTGAGCTAATAAGTGGGGTGTGTCTTATATGCACATTGAATTGTATATCTAGAGACCTATGTTTAAGAAAACAAAGAGTATTGTTTTGGCCTGTATTTACTTATTTTAAGATAAATGTATTTGATATACATTTTCTGTTGTGAAATTCAGGCATAAATTGGAGTATTGCTGTGAAACAGCAGCCAATAAGACTTATCTCAGTAGTGTAACTAGTAACCTTTTGCAAAGAGAGCTAAGAAACCCATGTTTATGTGGAAGCTTCATATCAAAAATCACTGCAAAAGCTATATTAGTGAATTTGAGATTACATAGCATCATGGTTGCTATTACAGGTAGTAATAACAACCATTTGCAAACAAAAGTATTTAGATCTATACTTGGTGCACATTGCTACTTCAACAGTGTTACTTTTTAATTTCTTTTCATGTGAGACAGTGTACTAAGAATTTCTTACTGTGGTTACTCTAACCTCTTTTCTGAATAAACACAGTTTTTTTTCTTTTGGAAATAAATTGTCAATTTTCTCTTTCCAATGTTTGAAGGAGTAAAAGTATTCTAGATGTCTTAACTAACAAAACAAACAAATAAAAAGTACTGGAATATCTACTGATTTAGAAAACAGTGTTTTGATTCTAGTCTCTTTGGATATCTTTTGGAAATTGCTGAATTTATCTTCAAGTGATTTAACAAAAACATGGCTACTCTAATCAGAAAAGTAACTGTAAAAGCAGTACACTTTACCTGAGAGGTCTATCCTTGGTGTATCTGGAGACACCTCTATTCACTTTCCAGGGTCAAAAAGAGGGCAGAAGCAAAAAGAGTGGTTTTCCCTGCTTATTAGTCCCACAGAGCTGCCTCATCCAGCACCCCTGGTATTATTTACCAGTGCAGGTATAAACAGTGCGCCAGAGAGCATAAGCTGAAAGAATAGGAACCCATCTGACCAAGCACATTTCCCAACATCTCTGTTACGCTGTCAGACCTATAGGAGAATGTCAGTCTTTCCCAGCGGAGAACCATCCCATGACCAAGCACCACAGATGTACAGAGCACTGCAGGCCTGTGGAATCATCCTGAGTAGTGTTCTACCAATGCAGTAATCTTCTCATCTCTCAGTCAACATCACTTCATACACTATTCCTGCATGTCTTTATTCCCACTAGTAGCTCTTCAGGTCTCCCTTCCTTTTTAATTCACTCCCTTTCATATTTCTCTGTCTTTCATTTTAAACAGATTTTCTCCATATCCATTATTTTTCCTTTCTTACAATCCTTCGCCTGGATATTGACAACCCATGTGCAGTGTCTAATAAATTAAAGATTTTCTGTTTAATTTTCTGCATTCTCTTGCATTGTTTCTCCATGTTTTTGTGTGGATGAAAACATGACATACTTCTGAAACATTTACTTCTTTATTTGACAGAACTTGGTATACCCACATAACAAAAGCATGCAAACACTAAATTTTTGCTTTTCCTTTCCTAGTCAGTTATTGGTTTTTAAGATCAGGCAAGCTAGATGAACGCTATTAATTCCTCAAGCAATGGCAATCTTTCCCTTCTCTGCTTATTTCCTCCAGCAGGAACAATCTAAAGTACTGGTTTCTTGATTTCAGTTAGCTCATAAGTGAAGTGTGGCATAAAGCCAGTGTACAACCATGAAGCCAGCTCTGTAGCTGGTAATGAGATATGACTGGACTTCTCTGCTGTTTATCTGAGCACAACTACTTTGAAGCACAAAGCGATCTCTCATTCAAGCCAGACTAACTTGAGAGAAGCTTTAGCCAAATGTAAATTAATCATGCTATCACTATAGTGAGAACAAGATCCAAGGTTCATATTAAAAGAAGAAAAAGCCTATGTTTGATTTTATATGTAAGAACACAGATGTGTACATGTGTTCATGCATACACACCCAGACATATATGTTTAATCTTCAGTCTACTCTCACGGATTCTTAGGTTTTCTCACTGGCAATATTGAGAATACATACATAATATAAAGACCAATGCAGTGTTTCTCTCCTTGTGATAATGAAATCGGAGCAAGAAACGTATTTTGCCATCAAGTGGTATCACCATCTCTCACCACCTCAGGGTGTGAGATGTATTGTTGACTGATGGGATATGTTTTTCACCCAGGTTCCATCCTGCCTTGGAATGGCCAAAAATAATGACACCCACAGATATACGCAAATTCTTTGGCTGGCATAAGGAAAGAAAGGGAAACTGCAGCTATTTTCAATCTCAATCAACATGAAGAACAACTTGAATTTTTTCTCTATGTATTGTGACAAATTATTATCAAAGAATTAATGCAAAAATAAACAATCAGTGTCATAGCACTGAGCAACTTCATCCTGAGCTTTATGTTCTAACAGGGAAGGTGGACTCCAGTGCTGACTCTGGCTGCATGTTAAGGTCCAATACCAGTGAACTTCAAGAGTTTCACCTAGTTATGAAGATAAACTGTGGTGGGTGTGTTACACAACTGTTACTTGCTTTCAGCTGTACAAGAGGAAAATATTCTGTGCCATTAAATTGCTGTAATTTCTTGTGGAAACATACATTCTAGGTAAGACAGAGGTTAAACAGCAAAACTGTATGCAGAAGGTAAGCAGAATAGGACATTTTCTGTTTATGTTGTGAGATACTGCCTTTTACCTAATGAAGCTGATCACACCACTGAGTAAGAGTTAACATTTATATTCACATTATTACACTTCATGCAAGACAAATATATGTAGTGCATATTAATATATTTCATACAGTATAAGCCTAATCATTTTTTTTAATTGCCCCTTCCTAATGCACTGTTTACACTAATATGTTAAAGAGCCTTAAATTAGCACTCTCAGCGTGTGCTTCTGATCTATTCAGAACAGACATTAATGCACTTGATATGTCTATTGTATTCCTCACGGACAATTTACTGTATCTTTTGATGGTCATTGTAACACTTTGCTGTCTTTGTCATTCAAACCTAACAAAAGCATTGAGTATTGTTATTTAATAAAACTCATCCTGCCTGAGAGATGGCACTCTGAAATGCATATTACTAACTGTCATTATTCTTAAAAATCTGATTTCTACAAAAGGAGAATGTCTGACAAAACTGCTGTAGCGAGATCTTGTATAAAGAGTCAGTAACTTCCAAAACCCATATATAAGAGTGGATTTTTTACATTTTCTCCTAGTTTTTGTACATGGAGACTATAAAATCTCTCTCCCCTTACTTTTTTTAAAAAAAACTCACCGATGGAAAATACATTTTACGTACAATTCCACAATGACCAGGTCAGTGGCATCAATGATGAAAGAACAGGCTAAGCCAAGCAGCAGTTCTGATCAAGCTCCTATATGCAGTCAGTAAAGGGAGAAACCTTCAGCAACGCCTCCAACTGCTGTAGAAGTTACTGCTCAAGTCCTTGCACCTCTCCCACTCTATTTCTGCACTATGCCTTGTACTACACCTTGAAGAGATGAGATACAAGCATAGCTTTTCACTGTTCTAGCCATGCAAAAAGTTAAAGAGTCAGGATGAGGGAGGAAATAAAGTAGTTTCAACTGACTGAAAAATTTCAGTTTACTTAAATAATTCCTCTAACGAGCTTGTTCTCACAATACTTAAAAGCTTACAAGTGATGTTTAGCTTTGAAAGTTTTTAAGCAATCTTTTTATATCTTCTGATTTAATTGTATTTTTATGAATAGAATGCCTGTTTATGTTCTGCTGCATATTGGCTAGCGCCTAACCATAAAACTGTTTCCTGGTACGATTATAAATATAGTTTCCTCATTGATACTGCCTTGGTTTTGAGCAACTTATAAAAGAAGGGTGAGGACCCAACCAGTGCTGGAAACAATATGTATCTTTATGTACTTTTACTTCTGGATCTTTAAAAAGAGGAATTATAGAATAGCAAATTACTTACTAGGAATAAAAAAAATACATACAACATCAGGAGCCACCATGAGAAGAAAGGCTGAAAACCTTAGCCTGGTTTATAGGAGACAGCTGTACATAAACTTTAAGTTATGCAGGGTAATGTTCTGGATGCTGCTAGCTACAGCTTTGTACAGATTCTATTTACAGTCAGAAGTGGTAATGAAAAATTAGTCTCACACTGTTCATAAGTCAAAATACAGTCAGCAGACATACAGTCTGTTTTCTTGTTACTGCATGCATTGAAACCAGTATCTGAACAATAGTACCAGAAACAGGTTGCTACCAAAACAGAATATCTTAAAGACCAATATGGGTGAATAATATTTGTCACATAGTGACAAAGAAGATTTCAGTAATGATAGCATTGAAACAGTTGAACTAAGGTCTGCCTAGAGAATGAGGCTATTTTTGTTATCACACAACATTCTGCAGTCATGTAGCATACCCACAGCTTGGTTTGCATTCTCTTTTCCGGAAAGTTGCAGTAATGTTGTAACTGGGACAGGAAACAAACTTGCAAAATGATCCCCTGACTCCATAGAACTTACAGCATGATTAGGAACTAAAAAGCCAAATGTGCCATTTTCAGAAACAAATGAGTTTTTTGACATCCTCAAAATTATAGCCAGAACAATAGTCATCTGTGTTGCTTTAATTTGAAGAAGTAAAAACTAGGTTTAATAGACTCTGAAATCCATTACTAGAATTCAATAAGTGACTTGCCTTGAAACCTAGCGAGAAACTTACAGGGTAAGTAACACATATGCATATTGCTTTCGGTTCCAGAGGGTCTCAGGATATACCAAAACTACAGCCAAGACTTAAGAAAAAGTTGAGGGAACTGCTTTCTAACAGCTACAGGGCTAGTAGCTACCAAAAGGAATTTTCTGATGCCGTAGCAGGTTTCTGTAATTCTAACTGATAACATAAGAGTTTTTAGTAAATTTTTTCTCTGTGTATGCTTTGAAGTAAAACCATCAAATCCACTATTGAACACAGCAGCATCTGAATCAGCATGAGAATTTATCACAGCATCATTTTTTCACACAGCAGTTTCATAAAGAAGGACAGCCAACACAAACAAGAATGTGAAAGTAATCCTAAACCAGCAGACAGTAGTAATTACCCACACCAAATTCCAAACCATCCTGAAAGGCCAAAACCTCTCTCTTTTGGAAAGCAGGGCTGTATAACCTGTGCAGGTCTATGAGTACCAAGATAGTACAGTTGGGCACTGACCCCAGAATGCCCCACCCGACCCCCTCCAGATCCCTGCTGGGAAGCTGATAAAGAAAAGTATCATCATCTCTCAACCTCTGACATTATTAGATCATAGAGCATTTGGGAAAGGGAGACCTTCACAGAAAATCAAGATCTGACCAAACCCAAACCTGTTTTATTTGAAGATTACTATTTGAGATGGCACAGCTACAAGCATATAAGAAACAGCAAGCATTTCAGGATATCGACTCCCATGTTCAAAAAGAGGTGAATATTTGTTTATTTAAATACAATTCTGTTCGAATTCCCTATACTGCTACTATGACATCAAGCTGCTTACAATGATGAGGCCAGGGAATATCTCTTCTGTTCCGATTAATTTTGGGGCTAATTCTCCACCCACAAGAGGGTAGCTTGCAATAGAGTAAAATAATGAAACCATCTGTGGTCTGAGACATTCAAAACTCAAAGACATTTGTTTATTGCATTTCCAAGAGGATGCAAAGGTGGAGACCTCATTTCTCTTCAGAGGTTATTTCTGAAACTACACATTCTAAAACTTAAAACTGAAATATTTCTATCTGAAACAGAAATATATAGGCAAATTTATTACACATTTCTAAGGGCTTGATCAAAAAAAAAAATGTTCTCCCAATGGCTGCTAGGGCATATGAAAGTGCAAGGAAAGCCGTTGGGGCTCTATGGCTGGAAGAGAGATTTGCATATTGAGAGATAGGTGAGGCTCGTTGCAAGCTTTTTGGTAACACCTGCTTTGATTGAAAACAAAACAAAACAAAACAAAATAAAACAAACTTCAGAGTTGGTGATTTCACTCAGATCTTCTTTGGAAATGGTTCCTAAAATAAAATTTCTGGGGAAAATAGAAGAGTAAAAATTATTCCAGGACAATGAGGTTGGGACTGGGGTTTCAACTACCTATGCCTCATTCAGATTAAGGATTTTATCTCTAGGCAAATTCCCTGACAATATATCCTGGGTTATTGTGAAGGAAAGAAGGAAACCAATGGGGTGTAATGAAAGGCAAAGAGGCAGAGACAGTTTGTCTATCTCTTCCTCCAGAAGTGTTACCCAATATAAATAATTTAATATTTGTTAGCACACAAGCTCAAACCTGAGTTCTCTGCATCCTGACTGATCTCATAGAGTCACAAAAATTTATATGAAAATATTTTTTAAACCAGCTAAAATGGAACAAATTCTATCAAGTAAAAAAAAAATCCAAACAAATAAAAAAAATCTACTGTTTGCCACTTGCTAGGAAACATAGCTCTAGTAACCTCTGAACTCATCTGCTTGAATAAAAGGAAAAATATGAACACACTCATCTTCCCCCACCAAAAAGGTTCATGTGTCAGTATAGCTAGGTTTCCTTTGCATTTTCTGAAAAGCTATCTTTTGTATTCCCCACTGCTGGACAAAAATGATTCCAATATCTAGAAGACATTCATTAAAAAGGAGACTGGTTGCAAGCTTACAGCAAATTGAATCTCCTCACTGTCCTATCCAGACAGTGTTTAACTCTATCAGTATTGCTATTTCTTACCCCTATTTTAGTCACTTAAAAAGTCTGTCTTCAAAGATTTGAGCAACACAGCTACAACTGGACACAGTTGTGTTAATGCTGATGTATAAATGAAATCTGCCAAGCAGCAACCTCAAACCAATGGCAAATAGCAAGAAGTCTTATTAATATCAAGTTGTTGTGGGCAGAATGCAGAAAGGGCAAGAATAATAAAGCAAAGCAAAATCCAGAAAATCCTCACCCAGAAGAACTGGCTAGTAAGAACTGTATCTTTGAAGACCATATTATTATGGTCAGGGTCAATATCATTAGCTTAATTACAGTTCTAGATATTTTTCACTTTTTTCTCACCCTCATAATTTTCTTATGCTTAAGAGATTAATTTACTGAAAGATGACATCTTCTGTCTTCAGTACATATCCTGCCACATCACTGCACATATTTCCAGATACACTTGTGAAGACTTATTTTTTAGATTTTCTTAAACTGTGGAAAAGACCTATGGAACTTGCAGAGAGCAAATAATAATGCACCGTTAGACTGAAACTGCCACACTAGGTTACCTTTAACAGACTGCTTCAGCAGAACATTCTGAGCACAAAGTAAGAAGCAAGACAGGCCTAAACTACTTCAGTTGCATTTAGGGTTTGGTGGCTTGCTGGTGTTTGTTTTTTGTCTGCAAAAATATGGGTATTTTCAAACTTCTAATCAGGTGTGTCTCTATCTGTTCAGACACCCTCACTGTGGCCTTTGTCATGTCCATTCTGTCTTTTAAATAATGTAAACTTTTAATAGTTAGGACTGTGCTAGCACAGCACAAACTTTTAAATATGAGGAATTTGAAGGCTGATGCAGACAATAGTAGTGTTCAGATTTTTCTCCTCTCTCAGTTCAGTTCTGCTCATCTGTCTGGAACTTATTTAATAGTACTTGCAGAGAAGCAAAATTTACAACCCAGCTCTCTGAAAAACAAGATTCAACCTTTATAAAAATATGCAAATACAAATATATATTAAAAAATTATAAAATATATAATTCAAAGTTATTGAAAAATAAAACTTAGAAAAGGATACCTCTGGATGTAGCTACAAAAGCTACATACCACTTTCACCACAAGCTATACCACAGGTCTTATCACTGCATTGGGCTATCAAAATATTCATTGTATTTTTAGCAACATATTGTAAAGAATTCCAACAAATGTTCTTCATGTTATTTTGTTTGGCAAGTGACTCTACCCTCTCTCCAACTTGTTGTTAGGACAGCAAATTACCAGACACCCTAAAGAATGCAACAGTCTTGTCAAACCTAGGAAAAAACCACTCTTAACACCAACAGCTTTCCCAACTACCACTCAGTTTCCAGCATTCTCTTCTTTGGCAGTATCTTTGTGAAAGTGGTGGCATCCAAAAGCTAACAGCACACATCCCTTGCCAACATCTTGGCTCCTTGACATACAGGCACTAGAACAAAACATGATAGAAGAACAACCCTCCTGGCACTACCAGTCCACATACTCCTGGCCTGGGACTGAAAACAAACCTCAGAGTGGATATCCCTCAGTCTTCTGACAGAAGTGACTGTCTGGCTCTAATAATAAGAATTGCAAGTTTAGTATGAAAGAATAGGACAGTAGTGCTTTTCCCAGAGAAGCTGAATGGCATGCAATTCCCTCTCATTCTCCTGCACAGCCCCAGAAGTCTTGTATTCTGCTGTCCCACAAACCACAGCACTTTCACCTTGCCAGTTTAACTCCAAAACAGTATTACACAGGGAAGCTGAACAAAGCTAGAAGGTCATCCTCCAACAGATGACATTCAATTATCCTTCTGTCTCTGCTTAAATGAAGGGTTTCAAGGGAACCAAGGCACAGCTTCTATTTTCTGTCCCAACTTGGCAGCAGACAAAGGGATAATACTGGCTTCAGTGACTCCAAATCATGAGAAAGTGTTATGCTCATATTTTAAGCAGAAAGTTTCATGTTTCAGATTTATCTGTTTTATATGTCAGTCCACCTTCTGAAACAGTGGAGTTTGTCAAACGTTACATCTTGACCCACAAGTCTGACCACAAGAAAGCCTATGCAGCTTGTCTGCTGCCTCCTCAAGGCTGTTACTGGCAATAAGATTACTCCTTACTGGAGTTAAGCCTGAGGGCTGGAGAGACTGGACTCACTATAGGGTGTGATGCCCACTATTAAAATACATACTGCTACCTTTCTTCTCCAAATGCTAAATAGTACTTCAAACCAGAATTTTAAAACATGTTGAAGGAGAGTTGACCCTGCCTTCAGCTTCCCAAACCCAGAAACTACAAAAAAATCCTTCAAAATTACAAAGGGTAAGGTAATGCATTTGGCTTTGTTCTAAAAGCAAATAAATTTTCTACAGTTAAATGGTCTAAACTTCAAAACCAATAATTATCCATAGAGAAACTTTTCATATTTATTTATGAGAAAATTTGCTCCTTTGGGCTTTTAAACCACTATTCTACATAATGTAGACATGTATTTAATAGAAAAATAAAATTTCACTCTCAAAATTCCACACAGTTTGGAAAGAAACAGCATCAAAATCTCCAGTCAAAACTGACAACAAGCCTGCATGATCCTTTAAAGAAAAAAAAAATCACTTGCATTAGAGCTTAGAATGATGTTATTTGACTTGTTCTCTCCTCTTACCTCTAAAATACATCTGCTATCTTTAAGTATATGTATCTAGGGTTTATATTACAGGAATATGACTTTTTGTATAACCACCTTTGATGGTTCTCCCACTTTTGGATATTCACACGCAATAGATATGACATATTTCACAAACAGAGAATACTTTGAAGATATACTACATACTACAAAACTATACAACCAACCACAAAGCAGACTGTTTATCCTAATGTTGTAACAGATCCAGAAAATATCCATGTATATGTTAACAGCCCAGCAACACAAAATTACGTCCTGGTCAGAATATGGATCATTTCTGATTTAGAAAATCAAATGAGTTAGTTTCAGCTTGTTTCAGATACACACATTTTCTAAATGAGCTAAAATGAGAAGATACAATGTTATGATGGTGGGTAGTGTCAGTCCTTGGTCATTACAAAGTGATAGTGTGTCTGTCACAATTGTTTGTCTTAGTCTGATAAAATTCATAACATGGCAAAGGTTTACAAGATTTACTAGTACAGCCCAATTGATTAGAAGGATAGTCTCATGAAAATTCAAGAAACCTTTTGTCTAAACAGACTGGAATGGCAAAGCTTGGGTTTGGTTTTCTCTTGTGCTTTTACTATAAAAGAATCCTTGAAAGGAACATTTACACTAACATCTCTCTCAAAGGAATATCAAGTGTCACTAGCCATGATGCATTAACATGTTCAAAGACTGCTCTGAGCTGATGCTAAAAAATTATTTTAAATTAACATTTTTATTTTATAAAGCACATATGAAAAGTAAAAAAACCTGGTAGCTCAGTCACAGAGTTTTAACATGTGTCAATTTGCTTTTGCCTGAGATGAAAGAAAACTGGTAGCATTGGAAGACTTTAATAAAAATAAAGTTATTTGGAATCTTGTTTTCTTACTCCCACTTCCTTACCCATCCACACTTAAAAAATTCTAAAAACCATGAGATGAAAGAAATACTCCTTAGATAAAATTAATGTTGGTGAAACAGCAGTTAAGGCACTGCCAGTTTAGAGGAACAAAAGTATCACAATTTATCCTGATTATACTTACCAATGCAAGATAGGTTGCTGACCAATTAAACTCTCTTTAGCTATTATCAGTAGTATCATTGCTCTCAAATAATGTTAGATGCACATGTTCTGGAACTTATATTTACCTGGTGGATTCTTGGCAGGATCATTGTGGCTTGGACTTCCTGGTTGTCCAGAATCTATAAAGAAATTAAAGAAATGTTTTAATAATTTGTTTTGCAAGTATCACGCAATCTTTTAATACCCACTATTAACTATTAAACTAATGTTTTACTTTATTCTTTAAAGGTCATTTCCCTGACGTTCTATGTGAAGCATTATTGAACAAACACTCTATCTGCAACCTATATTATGCAGAAACATTGTGAAAGATGCAATGATCTTAATAAGCGGAACTTGTAGATCACTGAGTAAGAACAAGAGAGTCATTCGGTTAAATACTAAAGTTGTAAACACATTTACAAGGGTACCTTTTCATTCCCTTTCCCTCCATCCCCCAAATATAATATTGCATAATGAGTAAAGCAGAGGTAACTTCTTCTCAGGCAATGACCAGAAAGACACACTGGATCAAGCAACTAGTGGTGCTTGCAGAGATGAGGCCTGTTGCTTTAGCTTTTCCTTAAAGAACAAAGGCCTACATTGCTTCCACAGACTCATGACTGCAATCAGGATATGACAGTCTGTTTAAATACAATATGGTCTTTGTGTTCCTAGCCTGTGAGAATTGCTGTTGTGAAATTGAGATTATGTAACGTAAAAACTAACAAAACTCAAACACTGTAGACTTCAAACTGTTTTCTTGTGCACCTATATGCACCTACTGAATCAAAAGTAGAATGTAATTTCATGTTAATACACTAAATAATAAATTATATCCTTATTAATAAAACCACTTTATTTTAAAAACACCTACTTTTCACTGTATTCCCACATCAATAATACAACAAAACCCTGCTCCAATGCTAGAAATTAAAAAAGATATAAAAAACAAAAAATGCAGAGAGGAAGAAAATAAATGAAGCACCACCATTTTTTCCCACATACAGGATGTTTCGGAGCTGTTTTAGAGTCTGAATAAAAATACCAATTTTCTTAAATGTAGTAGTGTTATTGATAGCATAAGACCACCAAAAGATTTCATCATAACACCATAGAAACTGCTACCACCAAATGAATTCCAGATGGATGTAGAGCTGTTGAATGCATTGCTGCTTACAGTGCCCAAATTAAAGAATTAAAAATATAAAAAAGAAAAAAAGTTTATATCAACAAATATTTTTCCTTCAATTATCATTACTTGTTCTTATAGCTGATGTACTCTCATAATAGAATGAGAGATTCCCTCTACCTGCTACAAGAAGTTCACTGAATTCTGTTGCCACCTGTTAAGCAGCTTCATAAACACGGCTTGACTCGCTTGTCTATCAAACACTTTATGTTAACACAAGCTTGATTCTACAGAATATTTTAACTGAGATGGAAATACTTTTCACAGCTCAGGTTCTACTAAGCTGGTCTGAATGGCAGTCATCGCAAAATATATACATCTGGTTAGCTACTTGAGTACTGGAATTCCAAGGCACACGTGAAACTCAGTTCCAATGGTGTTAAAAAACACAACTAACTTTCCCAATACTGGATTAAATCATTATTGTACACAATAAAGTGCACATTGAACAGGGAATTTCCCATGAAATTTCATCTATCTTCTTCAGCCTTGGGCAGGAAACATGAAGGGCAGGACTATGAGTTGGATTCTGCCCTTACCATGGTTTGGCACCTGGGTACTCTTAGGAGTCCTTAAGAGTAAAGTCCCTAAGTCCCCATTGTGCAGCACAGTATGCAGCCATTCAGTATGTCTGGTTCTTTGCATTGTATGATACTTACCTTAAAATAATTAAATCAAGTTAATTTGAAAACTTAATCAGCTACAAGAAATGCTAAAAGTCTAATGTTTCTCCATATATGAACCAATGTGTGGAGAATCATCCTTTTTCCTGTGTGAATTAGATATTCTTCTAATAGATATTATTTGAGTCTGCAAACCATACACACCACTATTTAAATTCAAATTAAACAAGAGGATTAATTTTACACAGCAACAGTCTGAGTGTAAAACTGCAGATGTGTGGCTAAATGAACTGACAATTTGGTAGTAGATAAACACAATAAAGCTTGAACAACATAGCTTCAGGATCACAGAGATTTGAAACTGAATTAATGAGACCTACCAGAATATAACTTTTGAAGACTTCTCCTGTAAAAATTCACTTAAAAGAAGCACAAAGTGAAGCAATTTTTCAGATCTTGCACAGCAATTTGCCTTTACCTCTAGTTTCTGGATTCAGATTTAAAGATTAATGGCAGTTTGAACAATTGTTATTATAGTAGGAAATTTAGCAAAGAATTTTCTAATTACAGGGATAAGCATTGGCTATTTATTATAATTTTCCAGTCAGACTTAGCCTTGGGTTTTGGTAGCTACTCAGTAATCATGACTTTTACGTATTGATTCTCAATCTGTGTTTTTTGAGATCTCAATGAGATTTTGAGAAAGCAAAGGATTACTGAAGAAGAATATGAGAAGAAACTTATCTAAGCCTTCACTAAATACAGATGAAAAATCAAAGACTTTTATTCTGTATGAGAGCATCAAGCTATGGAACTGCACTTAAAACACAGAGAGCCATCTGATTGTCAAGATGAAAGACACAAACTTCAGATGGCCTGTGATGATTCAATTCTCTTACTAATGTCAGTAATTACAAAGTACTCTTCTGTTTTGATTGGATACTAATAGTTTTGCAAAGTACAAAAGAATCATGGTCATCATAGGATTAAATTATATGAATAACTTCATATAAACAGAACACTGAACAAACAGATACATTGGAGCAATGCTCTTCTAAAAAAGGGACTACGAGGTATTTTTGGGAAGCCACAGAAGTAAAAGACTAAACAAACAAACAAACAAACAAACAAAAACCCAGAAAAACAAAACAAACAAACAAAAAACCAAACAAACAAAAAAAAACCACCACCCAACAAACCAACAACCAAAATCAGAAGAAATCAAACCACCAAAACTCAAGCAACTTCATAAGCTAGAAGCTGGATGAAAAGATACACAAGAAGCAAATCAAATCCCATCATGTTTACCCAATGAAACTGAATTTTTTGTCATTTCCATTTAGATAGCTCCCAACTGTAAGCTCCCTTCGTTTCATTTTCGCTGTTTTTGTAGTGGTTGATAGGGAGCAAAAGGTCTCCTACACATACCATTTCCCGAAAATGGATTTCATGTGCACCTCAGAGCTACAGTAGCACATCTTCTACTCTGCTCTTCTTGGTGCTGACTGATAAAACTTATTTTTATAAGCTATTGCCCTATGGATGAACAATTTATATGAAACAGGTTCAAGCCAGACTTTACTTTTAACAGATCATGTAACCCTGATGCACTGTATGTATAACTTATCATGATTTAGCATGGCTATCTGCAAGACATTCAAACTCTATATCAAATTACTCTTGCTTCTAGGAGACTGTATGACAGGATGAGACAAGATGTTGACATATACTTAATACTTAATTTTTTTCCTATGTTTTCATTTCCAGGGGTTCATCACAATGAGCATCTGTGAGTGCAGGCAACTCTTAGTGCAGCCAGAGTTAAGACAAACTGACTGCTGAGGCCTGCTTCAAGTGAGAAAATAAGCTTCCATTTTCCCTGTGGTACACTAGGAAAAATCCTGGCTTTATTATACCTGGCAGAGGAAAATTTAAAAAGCTGTATCCATAAAAACCATATAGCAAAGGATGACATCCTCTCTCCCTTTGAACCATATTGTCTTTGACAAGCAGGAAGGACAAGCAGGAAGGACCCATGCCAGCAAAGCCAGGCAAGTCACATTGTTGTTCACCAGCATCCTGGAGGATTTTTAGTACTGCTCATCTCAGTAACCTAACCTTTCACTTTTCAGCTGATATGATACTCTCTTTAAAAAGTAAGCTGCTATACCTTCCTTATGCCCTATCTTGTACAAGAAATTCTGGTTTTAAGGATCTCTGTTAGAGCATAATATCAAAGGCTTTGAAACAAGTAGCAGCAGAATCTGTTAAAATCTAAAAATATTTTCTAAATCCATATTTTAGGGAAATAAGTAGATTGTCCACAGGCATCACACTAATGAAATGAACTTTCTCAGTGGTTTCAGTGAACACATTTCAATTTGCCACAGGCTATGAGGACAGCCTTTAATCAGCCTCAGCTGATGTAAGCTGATAGACACTAATTTAATCATTCACCAACAGGTAAATACATCCTTGCTCTTTGATAGTCTCTGATTTTGGTATGAGGGATAAGGGACCATAGAGATGTGGCCATCATCAAACCATGTATGACGTTGCTCAAACTTTCACATTCATATACAGCACTTGACTTGACAGCTGACAGAGTCACTATCATGAACAAGAATCAGAACTACCTTCCAGACTATCAGGATTACTTTGCCATCTGACATCACTTGACACAAATGGTTGTACCCCTGAAAATCACAAGATCACAGGTTACCATAGCGTCGTAGAGACCTCAGGATGTCTTCCATCACAGCCCCTGTCTAATCAGTGCTTGATCTCTCAAAGACTCTCAGAACATCCATAGCAAAGAAAAGTAAGACATCTTCCTCTTCTCCAAAGCAAATAACATGAGCCGCAAAAATCCATAAAACAAAGAGATAAATTATTTCATCCCTGTACTTTAAATCATTATCTTGAGTTATTATTACTCTAATTTTACTACATAACTACCTTTTACTGCCTATACTATTTTACCTTGACAAAGCAACTGATTGGTTTGACAAACTTCCCAAAGAATTGTAACAATTGTATTTTGCAAAATCAATGTCTTTCTTTGTGTAGTCTTTCTCTATCTGACAATAGAGACCATCTGTACCATTTTAGTAGTATTATTCACACCAATTCTTCTGATAGGACAGCTAAAAGTGGTTTAATGCATTATCCACTGAAAAGTGGATAATATCCACTGAAAGGCTGGTTAAACATGGAAATGCTAGTGTCACCATTGTTTTCATAAGTGTGTAAACTTGACAGGGGATTTATTTTTCACATCTTCATACATCACTACACTTAATTCAAATACTTCTCCAGAAAATTTTGGCTCTCTTAGGTCCTCTGATAAAATGTTCACCACAACCAATTTGTTTGGTAGAACACAAGTCCTGTGAGGAGTTCTGAGGGACCTGACATTGTGTAGCCTGGAGAAAAGGAGGCTGAACATTACTGCCCTCTACAGGAGGTTGATAGGAGGTTGTAACCAGGTGAGGTCTGTCTCTTCTCCCAAGTACCAAGTGATAAAACAAGAGGAAACAGCCTCAAGTTGCATCAAGGGCAGTTTTGTTTTGGCACTAGGAAAAAATTGTTCACCAAAATGGTGGCCAGCCATGGGAATCAGCTACCCAGGGAAGTCAGGAAGTCACCTTCCTTGGAGGCATTTCACAGACCTATAAATGTGACAGTTAGGAACATAGTTTAATGATGGACTTGGCAATGTTAGGTTTACAGTTGGACTTCAAGATTTTAAAGGTCTTTTTCAACCTAAAGGAACCCATGATTATATGTCCCTGAAGAGATATGGTATGCAGCACAGCTCACAGAAGGAGGAAGCAGCACCTTAAAAAGCAAGTAGGGCTTCACTATGAGAAAAACATGTTTGCCCTTGCATCTTTCCCAACAGTATATACTTGTTAGCAATATGTGTTCATGACACGCAGACTGAAATGTCCACAAGACTGAATCAGTGATTTCTTTTAAAAATGTTGTTCTGCTACCCTTATTATCCAAGAACGTCCTCTGTGTTTACAAGACAGCTCTGCTATTGCACTGGGTAACTACAGAAAGAGCTAGTTCTATATGTTTTTATTGTGCTTCATAGTCATACAACTGGTGGTAGATGAGCAGCATAGAGAAGTGACCCAGAAGGCATGACTGGGACCACTCAGGAGACCAGTACAACAGCAGGAGCTACCCAAAAGGCTGGATGTGGTGAACCTTTGCAGCCAGGCGTCATCAGCGCCCATGTGTCACACCAGGAGCTGTAAGAGTGAGTGCAAGTGTTAGGTTCTTGAAGTCTAAAGAATGCTGCTGTCTAACCTTCACCTTCCTGAAAAAGGCAGCAAAGAACAGAGCTGACTGCTCATCCCAGACAGCCAAGCTGTCTGTGGGTGTTGGTACCTAGGCTTTAGCCTAAGCAAGCAAGTCACTTCACAAAGCCTTCAGGGCTCAGGCCATGGAGGCACTTCTGCTGGAAGCTGGTCAGGACAGCCAGCAGAAGCTAGGCTCAGTTTTAATTTCAGTTTAAAATTGTTTGCTTGGGACTGGGACACAGCAAAAGCTATTAAGCCAAAGGCTGATCCATTTCACCACATGCATCCATGCCCTCCCACCCCAGAGAAGCTGACCTATGGCTGGGTGAAACCCCATGTCTCTGCCACTGGAGGAGCATCCCCATCCCTGGGCTTGTCAAGGCAATACTGATGCCACGTGGGCTGGCAGTGAGATGGGCTGGGGCATCAGAGCCCAATGGGTCATAGCAGGCTCCCTGCTTCACCTCCTCTTTTATCAGCAGATCTGCCTCTGCCAAGTCACCCAACCAGCCATTGTCAAGACAGTTAACTTTCCTTCAGAGTATTTTAATTAGGTAAATAAAAAATGGTAATTAAATAAATATTATGTAATGTGTTTCTGATTTGTAAGCTCATTTAAATTAATTAACTGACTCAATCCTTGTTTAGTTTTTAAACTGCCCTAGTTAAGAAATGGAGTAAATTCAGTTTTTATATAGTAGAAAGAAATTCAAGCACCTAGAAACACTTAAAAGAATGAAAATATCAATATGCATAGTAAGATTTTCAGCTTTATATCCCATGCATAGATATATCTTTTTAATTTAAATTACTTTATACACTTATTTATTCAAAATGTTTCTTAAACAATTTATAAAGATGTCATATTGCTCATATTGAAAACTGAACAAATTTCCCCAGCTGTGTTATAAGTTGTGCATGGAATATACACATATCCATATATGCACACACACACAGACATAGTTTTAAGTTAGAAAAAGGGTTACATTTTTTCATGGCCTGAAACAAATATTTCCCATACCTCATAATATTAGTTGAGCTCTTTCTTGACATGTACATTAAGAAGAGATTTACCTAGGTATCAAGCCACATGTGGATGAATGTGAAAGAATGACATTTCTTTCCAAAAGTTGTTGAACTCAGTAGGAAATGATGAGATATGAATGCCTAATTTTCTCCATCTGGAGGATACTGTGGATACTTCTATAGTCAGAAATATTCAGACATCAGTTTTGGAAACCAAGAAGACCTTTTACATTAAGGTATGTTTCATAAAGGGCTTTTTTTACTAATTCTTCAGAAAATCAAACGTGAAATGTAGAACACTGAAAGATTTATTGTGAAGTTTAGAGAAAGAAGAAATTATATTATAGACTATATTAATTTAAAAGTTCATATTTGCAAGCAAATAATAGGAATTTCCTTGCATATACCTTCAGCTAAAAAATAAACCGTCCTCTTTATTCTGTTTTGTAAGACAGAGTTGACCCTGATGTATATGTAATGTATATTGCTGAGATTGTTACAGAATCACAGAATCAATTAGGTTGGAATAGACCTCTGAGATTATTGAGTCCAACCTATGATCGAATTCCACCTTGTTAGCCAGGCATGGCACTAAGAGACAGATCCAGTCTTTTCTTAAACAATCTCCAGGGATGGTGACACCACCACCTCCCTGGGCAGCCCATTACAGTTTCTAGACGCTTTCTGTGAAGAAATTCTTCCTGACATCCAATCAGAACCTGCTGCACGGATTCTGGTTTCAGGAAAGCTAATGTAGATTCTACCACTGAGTCCCATGCAATCAGGATTTCATTTTTTGTTGAACTGTAGAGCACTAAAGCAAAAAGAGTTCAGGGAGATAAAATTCACATTTCCACTACATAAAACAACATTTTTAGGCCAGGGATGAGGATGACAGGAGTAAGAAAAAATCAGTTTTGTTAATATGAGTCACAGAAAAAGGTTGTTAAAATCAATGAAAAGTTGCTCCAGCAAGTTTTGGATGAGGTATTTTATGGTAAATTACAGTTTAAAAGAAAAAAAAAAAAACTATACTTCAGCAAATACTGTAGGACAGATTTGCATTTTTTTTCTTCCAAGTGCACTGCACTGTCCACTAAATCATACAGTAATAAAAGACAGATTCCTCAGCAGTTCAGACATTTACAATCGTATGCTACTTAACTTACTTCTAAGAGACATGGGGTATAAGGAACGCCGCAGTTCTGTGGATCCTCAAGTAACACATTTTTTTATCAGAGATCTTTGTGAAAAAAAAGTCTCAAATGGAAGTATATACACATGTTCTTTATAAGGTGGGTTTAATTTCATCTGCTGCAATCTGAAAGTTCATAGACAAAATATGTACCACTGTGCCTAACCATATTCAAACACACACACAGACACACACACAATTAAAACAAACTAACCATGACAGTAGAAAGATTAAATCTATTAATGGGTACTAAATAGGTAATATACAATAACTGGCTGAGAAAAATCACCCCAGCACTTAATGCCAGTGGTTCAAAGCTTCATTTTAATTGCATGTGTGCTCACAGGCACCATGTTTACACACAAGTTCCTAAAAAATTATGAGTAAGTACTGAAGCAATAGTGATAAAAAATTATGACGTACGAATTAGTTTTCCCTCTACTTTGACCTTTTACAGTAGATAAAAACTAGAAGCAGCTAGTCAAATGGTGTGCCCCAGCAGAATTTAAAATGTAGAACTGACTAAAGCATACAAATGTATGACCAACTCAGTTTTGAGTTTGTGCAGTGGCGTTCTGCAAATAAATGCAAGGAATTATTTTCAAAGCATGTAACTTACAAAGAAAAAAGTTATCTTGTTTTAAACCATGTAAATCATGACTTTCAAGATTAATACAAAGCAATTTTAAAGAGCATTTTTCCCATAGGTTCCTCACCTCCCTTCTAGCAACAGTACTGCTGTTGCAGTCATATTGGTCAAAAGCTATTTAAAAATTATTAAAAGTATTAAAAATTATTAAAGTATGAAATATTTGATCATATTCATTTGTGCCTGCCCAACATAACTCTGTAGTTTTGTGGCTAATATCACATGCAGCATTTGTTTTGAAATTCTATAGTTTTCACTGGATATTACATGTCACTTTTAAGCTCCCTAATTTCTAATTTCCCTAACTTTCTAATAATCTATGTAGGTAAAGTTCCCTGACAGGGACTATTGTACCTGATAGGTATAATACCAGCTGCAGTTTTGCAAGATAGTAAAATATGCTTGCCCATTTAGTATACAGCAGAGGCTGCTTTTGCTCTTTCAATTTTGTTTTATTTACAGAAGTTGGCACATGTTCTTGCAGTACCTAAGGGTATTATATACTTGAAAAAAGGATACTACTTTTTATCTAAAAGAACACAGATGGCTCAAATTCCAAGGCTTTCATTTTTATTGCTTACTAGTTGTTGGGTTTTTTTTGCATGAGTAAAAATTGAGTGTTAATTAAGGGGGGGTCAGTGGGGAGAATGAGGGAGAACAAAAACCCTGACTCAAAATTCTTGCTGCACCTGGTAATTTGCCAGTGCCTTGAATACTCTTTAACCATCCGCTGTTACTAAGGCTTATTTTCATACCATTACTCTATCATAGCAGGACCTTGAGAAAGTTATCAAGCCTGGTTTGGTCTGCTGCTATAAAAAAAAGTCTTTGGAGTTAAAAAAACTTTGTACGTGTTTACTGAAAATATATCAGAAACTCAAGTTTCAGTCTGTGTATAAAGCAAAAGGAGTTGTACCACCCAACAGCTCCAAGACATGAAGCCAGAATAAGTAACCTTAGGTATTCAAAATCTACTATAACTGCAGATTTAAATTCTTATTAAAGGCCCTTTAATGCTAAAAAAAAAAAACAAACCTTTCTGCTAGCTAAATATATAAAATAAAATTCAATCCAAACCAAACTTTCCATTTTAATAACCCTCTATATTCTGTATCTGTGCATATGTGTGTGTGTGCAGAACCTAGAAATTCATATAGATCCCAGTTTATCTTACTTATAGCCAATGTTTTGGGCTTTGAGAAGGGGGAGTCTAATGAGTTAAATATGTTGACTGTCTTGTACACTATTGAAAGAACAGAAATAAATGTTAACAACAGCATTTTCACGACAGCATTTCTTATAGAAATATTTGAGATTTTTAAAAAACTTCAGAGCAAAAAATAGCAACTTCATACTTGCACTGCCCTTCTTCTGTAAACAATACTAATCATTTTCCCTATTGTGCACCCACATAGCAGGTTCAAGATTCATTTTAATACCTTATGTGTATTCAAGCCCCTTGGCAGCTCTGTTTTCCTGAACAAATGGGTTAAAAACACGTGACCTGAAGGAGTTAGAGACATAATGTACTGCACAATAGTTCAGTTGTATGCACTGAAATTATGGCAGACCTTTTTATGACTGATTTCAAGCATGTGACAATACTCTAATGGAAACCAAAAACTCATTTTGCTTTACCTTCCTCCCTTCTGCCTGTCTTTCCCTGCTCCACAAAAATACACCACACACCTTGTGTGATTCTGAAATGAGAACATTATTACAGCTCCCTTTTCAGCCCAGCCTTCTTTTGGTGTGGTTGTTACTAACACTCCAGAGCAGTGTAAACTCAATATGTCTGTGCTACTTGAGCAACTTAAAGCAAATTCAGAAAAGTGCACAATGTCAAGTCTAGAATCTGCCTAATTTTGAGCAGTTTAGGTTTCCATGTAGTTGCTAGAATTTGTATTGATATGCAGATGAGACCAATTGGCTAGTTTGACATTAAATTTTACACTTACAAACAGTTGTATTAAGAAAATCTCCAAAGTCCCAAAAAATCTTTTATCCTTTCAAGTAGTTTTCCAGGAGGTGTTGTACCTCTGAATAACAATTGTATCCCTTTTAAAGCCAACTTAAAAGTGAAGCATGAACAACAATGGAGCCTTTTCAGGACAGCAGTATGATATCAGTAATGGCAAGAACATGAGAAAATACAATTCTCACGTGAAATTCACCTTGGCCTAGGGCTGTGTTTCTCCACCCAGTGGGTGTGACTGACAGGCAAGCATTGAAGAGAGCCCACTAGTAAGTCACACATCGGACTTGTAATAACAAACCAAGAAAAACAAAGCAAACCAAAAAAAAAAAAAAAAAAAAAAAAAAAAAAAGGGCACTGATCCCAGGACACAGCACAGTTAAGTCTGCTGGTCAGAATTCCTCCCAGATTGCTTCCCCCTCTGCCACCACCTCCACAAAAGTGTGAAGCTGCCCCACAGCAATAAACACTTCTCATAGGATGTTATTCTGTTCAATGGCACACATTCATTTCCACATGTGGAAAAACTACGGTGTGTGACCTGCCTGCAGTAGAGCAAACCAACATCAGTATTGGTAACAGAAGCACTCTACCAGCAGCAAAACAATCTCCAGAAACTAAGCATAGACCAGCACACTGTTTGGCCAACTTTTCTAAAGTGATTTTGGCATGACTCTTCCTACATACACAATAGCTAAAATTAAAGCTGTGTAACAACATTAAAGCACATTCCATATCAAGTCAGTTTGTCTGCTCTAAGTCTAAAGCCCTGTGTCCCCCCAGGAAAGACTAGGAATATTGTATGGACCCCTTCTTCTATTTTAATCAAATGAACAATGAAATCACTTCCATACGCATAGCTAATGATAACAGCATGATGTAAGTGTTCAGAAGATGGAAGCAGTACATGAAGACAGATAGCCATGACAATAAGAATAAAACTAAAGTTTTATACCAAGTTTAGTCTAGCAGTTACCACAGTCTGTTAGACAGTATGTGACTGTATATAGGAGACAGCCCAGAAAACACCACTCTAGGAAGACTGTTAAGCTTGCAAACCCACAGTGTTTTTCATATAACACTTGGCTCAGTCACAGCAAGTGCAGGTATCTTTGCACGGTTCTCACCTACACCATTTCAAACAACACACCACAGCCTAACATTAAGTTCATGTAGAATATGGGCAATCACATGAGAATCTGTCTGCAAAGGTATATGTCAACACCAAAAGGATAGATGCCTTTCCAAATGTATTAGCATAAGTCTATTTTAATAAGCAGCAGATGGAAAAAAATGTAATTAGTGTGTTGCAGCATTACCAAAAAAAATACAAAAACACTAAACTAAACATACATAGAAACATTCATGTCAAAAAATGACAGTTAATAAGTTATAAGGCATGAAAAAAGAAGTGCACTGATTTTAGGGCAGAACAAGGTAAATTCTCTGGACTGTATCTTTTCATGAGATTATTAGGGAAGAGATACAGAAAACTGACATATATTTGCACATGTGCAGCTGTCCACAACCAATATTTGACCCTAGAAAGGGCACAGTTAGCCCATTAAAGACTTTGGCAGCTCCATTTACCCAGGATCTAGGTCTATAATTAACTTTAGGCATATTGTATTGTTAAAGATTTACTGTATTGTTAAATTGTAAAAGATTTACTCTAAGATAACTGGCAACTACCTATATTCTTTTCCCTCTTTGCATTGTCTCTCTACCTTCCTTCTGGCACTGCTACATGCCTTGGAATACTCTTCAATCCTGCAATTTTTCCAGTGTCTAGGAAAAAAAATTTTAGTTAAACAATGTAAAACCACTAAGAGTTGTACAGGTTTCTTGCCTGTCTGAATAAGAGGCAATCCAATGCTGCTTATTATGAAATTATTATTATCATGCCTATTGCTGAAGGCGTCCTTGTGTTTTGTTTTATTTTGCTTCTCGACATTATTTTAAAGAAACACCTTCTCTTTAAGGGTGTGTAGGGTCAGGGAGAGGCTTAGAGGATGATGAGTAAAGTTTCCTTTGAAGACTGACTGTAATAGTAAGCTGTGCTTTGCAACCTGGGCCTTGATGAATCATCTGAACAGAAGGCTTACCCTACAAGTATGGAACTTTAAAACTCATGGTCAACAGTCATTCTGCATTTAAGGCTACTATTATCAGTCTTAGTGTTTAGGTTAAAACTTGGAGGTTAAAACAATGGATTAATATATTTATCATGGTAGATATGTTTTTCTGCTTCTATGTCACAAGGTAAAGAGAGGCTGAACCACAAGCAGGAAATCTAATATTATTCTAGAGAAAATATACAAAACCATATAGTTCAGGAGTTTTCAGATTTATGTTGATGAAGTTTCTTTAAGCTGCATACTTATTATTAGAATTTTCCAATTATAAATATTACAGAAAGGCAAATTCTCTTAGTGGTTGCAGCAGGGTCACAGATATTAATGCAGCTGCAGATCCAACTGCAGAGATCTGTAGTACTAAACTCCAAAGGAACTTGACTCCTAAATATAGTAAAACAGCAAGAGTAAGCAAAATCAAGTTGGGCGAGGAAGGAGAGAGACATAAATTCACAAAACCAAAAGGTAAATTATATATCTTAAGCACTTAGAATTTCTTAAGAAGAATTTTAAGAAAGGTTCAGTGCTCCCTGCTACCATGAGCACTTTTTAGAGCTATACGCTCTTCTGCAAAAACATAGCCTGTCTCAGCTATGTGGTGTGTACTTTCCATTTAGCCAAATACAGAATAGAAGGGAAATACAAATGTTGGCATAGGTGATTTCAAGCCTTAGTTGTTTGACCTTTTTGTATAAGCTTTTGGCATCTGTGACTTGGCAGGCAGAATGCAGGCCAAGCCAGAACAAAGAGGAAGACAGGAAGCAGAAAGCTGGCCATGTCTCCTTGGCAGTCAGCATTGCAACAGGGTGAAAAACCATGTTGTTGCCAAACCAGAAACAGTAGGGGAAGCCCAGATAGTTGGCAAGTCACATACGGCTGTATTGTACATCCTAAATACTAAATGCTTGATAAACTGAAGTGCTATACTGGAGGCTAATCTACTTAAATTCTCTTCTGCTCTACAGGGGAATACTTCATTTGCCCTTGTTTATGCATTTTCTGACACAGCATCATTACTATCATCTATGGGCTGGCAGGGTAAAATCTTGCTGCCACTGTATGAGCATGAGCTTTCAGCACCTTTCTAAAGAATCCACTAAGACACTGCTACAGCATGGAATC
The DNA here is from genome assembly GCF_026979565.1 of Vidua chalybeata. Taxonomy (NCBI): domain Eukaryota; kingdom Metazoa; phylum Chordata; class Aves; order Passeriformes; family Viduidae; genus Vidua; species Vidua chalybeata. The sequence continues at coordinate 19,143,420 of NC_071570.1, read as the reverse complement.
CCCTCCACACACATCCCTGTTTTACCTCCAACCCCCACTCCTGAGGATCCAAACTTTAAAGTACCCTCAGGATGCATTGGCAGCAGATTGCCAGTTGTGGCAAACTGCATTTACCACTTTGAAAATAGTTTTTTAATTCTTGCCATATCAGCTGAACAGTATTATTTCACGTCCAGTATTTGCCCAAACATTATGCAAACATTCAGCTTCAAACCTAAGATGAGAAAATGGCTTTGGTTTTGCATACTCCCAAACACCTGAACAAAGGGAGGTAGTTTTGGACTTTTCTGTGGGTACAGTCCCCATCCTGGGCACAGAATTGGGAAGGTCAATTCCAGCCCTGTGCTCCACAGATTGCTGTAGGCTGTTGCAACCTGAAGGCAGTGCAGCAGCGGTGCTCACTGCCTTAAAGGAAGAGGTGGGAATGTTGTCAACATGTGCAGAAGGAGGAATACTATAGATGTTTCCTCCATTGGTTAGTCAAGGTTTCTTGCACTTACAGTGGACCACAAATTTTAAAGGGGACATGGCAGAGTGTGGCACATGCTGCTCAGCTCCCCAGGAAGGTCTGGTCACCTGCTAGACACAGAGATTTTCTTCCACATACGAGATCCTCAGCAGCTGTAGAGGGACTCTGCTCTCGCAGAGTGGTACAAAATCACCTCTTGCCAACCCCAGCTGTTTAGGAGGCTTATTCATAGAGAAAAAATACAAGGGCTATTTTGTCCCCAAATATCACTCATGGTTCAATAAAGCCTTGGGAAGGGAAGCAACAGGGGGGATTGCATTTTATACAGATCTTTATTTACCAATAATCCATTAAAATACTGGTGTCAAAGATGACTGATGAACAATCTCTTTGTAGGTGCAGAATGCATTTCTCACTGCCTTTCAGATCTTTCATTCCTGTAGCTAGGCTTTTACTATCTTGATTACATGTTATTTTAATACCAATGAATTACAAAGCATAATTTTTTAAATGTTGATTCTGCCTCTGGGCCATAACCAGCATTCTCACATACTCCCATGGCCAAATAAAGGAGAAAATAAACATCCCACTCACCACAGTGCTTTGCCACCAAACTGAATTTTTATTGTTAACAAAAAGGCCAAAATGTATTAAAAAGTTTCATACCACTCCCAAAAGCACTCTGATCTGTACTGTAATTATACTCCAATTACAGCAACAATGCTGAACAACTGTTTTCCTAATAAAGCAGAGAGCACTTGACAAAAACAGATAATTCCAATTTATCAGCAAAATTAATTGGTTGATTGGTTGATTGGTTGATTGATTGATTGACTGATAGAAAGTAAGACAAATATAAAGTGAAAGTAATGATCACTTCCTACAATAGGAGTGTAAGAAAATGTCTTGTGATCATGCAGGACAAGTTATTCTGGATTCCTGCAGTAGTCAATTGTATAGGATCCCACATAAAAACTATATTCCCCTTCCTCACAGCTAATCTTTATAGCTCAGCAGGTTGCAGAGATAGAATTAACTCTACAACTAGGTCCTAGTTTATGTCATTAGTGTTTAGCATCTGCTTTTGCTGACCTTCTTCAATTAGTTTTTTAATATATCTATGCTGTTATGCTTTAGTACTTACTAACTTAATCACATTTATATGATGTCTACTATAAACAAGTAAATTCACTTTTTTAAAAAATGCATTTAAGATTAACTCACTTCAGTGAAAATTGGGAAAATGCAAATCAGTTGGAATAAGCTCTTGTTTTTCTGATTGCCTTTCACTCGTAACAACCAATCTCTCTGTAATCCATTAAAAAATTATGTAGTTAACTTCACTGAGTTGTTTTTGGGCCATAACACACCCATTTAAAAACTTTCCAGTAAACTATGCCCTCAGTCTGGTCACTTTTGTATCTACTTGCTTATCTTCCCTTCCCTCATTTGAAATTTAAAGCAAAAATACTTCAACCAGTCCCCAACAAGTTTCTGCATGTCAGCTGCAAAGGTACTTTGCTGTCCTTAACCAGTCATCCCACGGCCTCACAGCACCACATCCTGGCCCCATACACAGGGAAACCAAAGGTGAATGCTCTGTGGGGCAGAGACCATCATCCAGACTGCTGTGGGAATATCAAAAGCCTTCATTCTGCCTGCTACAGCATAATTATAAGCAATAAGTGGCTTGGCCTGGAAATTCAAATGTCAAAATTAAAGTAGACAAGACAGCTTCTTTTTGGCTGCCCATCCCAGTTTCATCACTAAAGTCTCAATATACTTTCAAAAAAAAAAACCAGCCAACAATCAGTCCTACTCCTCAGTTTGTCCAAACTGAAGTGATGCTTTGAATCCTGAAGTCTGGCACCCCTAGAGAACATGCTAATCTGATTCTGTGACTGTGCTTACTGTAATTGTGTTGCCTAGCTCCTGAATACAGAGCCCTCCAGACCAGGGACAGCCCCTCTGATATGGTCTGATCCCCCTTGGAATTGGGAAGGGACTGCGAGGAAGGACTCAACCTTTTGGCCTTTCAAAGTCACACTTTTCATTCCCACAAAATGCAAAAGTTATTAGAGAGAGTTATTTTAACTTATTTGATCATCAGTGAAAAGATTTTATCTAATATGCCTTTTTGTATTATAAAATATTAACCAATTTCACAAAGCAAATTAACTCATGTCATTATAAAATACTGTAACCTCCAGCATTCTGGAGTTTTCAGGAAAGGCTCTTTGGCTGCTTTTGCCATCTAAAGCTGAATAATGCTTGTGATTGGAAATTATTTTTCTTTTACTCTATGAGAACAATTACTGCAGCTATCACACAATTATTGCAATTATAGTTTTAAAGACTGCTGTTCAGAGCCATTCTCTGTAGCACCATTTTGCAACACCAGGAACATTTGTCTTTTCTAATGATCACCACCAGCACAAATGTCCTTTTGTAGCTCTTTAAGTGATTTCATTTCTTTCTATTAATATCCTGTTACTTGCTTTGGGAAAAACAAAGGAGACAGGCCCCAATTAATATATACTTTTAAAGCTAAGGCTTTTAGTGAAGCCAGAGCTAAGGCATTTTAGAACAGGAATTGACACTTCCCTTTACAACAGCCTAACATTTTCAATGTGCCTTGCTAAATGGATAGAAAGCCCCCAAAATACTTCAAATCTGTGTTTCATAAACTGTACTCTAAGAGAAGCAGCAATAAACTTTATTGCAGACCTAAAGTATCTGCATAAACCCGGTTAATTGAAAAGTGGGTGGAGAGGGCTGCCAAATTAAATGTTTACATTAGCACAGCTGTATTGTAAAAACATTCTGCCCCCTGTGCTTTGTAATTATAAGATATTTCTGGACTGTGTATCTCTGCAAAGTTTATCTCTACTGCCAAGAGTGTTTTGGCACAGAGTGTCTGCAATTTTTGGCAGCCAGAGAGCTCTCAGCACAGGCAGTATCTAAAATGGCTGCCAAACAGTTATCCCGAAATGTCGTCGATCTAGTGTCATCCTGCATGAAGGGCAAAAATCAAAACTGGTTCTAAAACCATCAGATTATTTTAAGTGAGGCAAGGAGCTGGTTTTCCAGACAAGAGTAGGACCTGGCACTACAGGTCAGTCACACCAGGCTCACCAGTACACTGTGCACAGCAGTGGGCTAAAAGACATGCTGACTGTTCCACACATACCATCACTGGGGAAAAAAGGGGGGAGGAGGAGTTTCCTGAAGGAAAGCTTACTTTATTGTTTTAAATTATGCACAAATCATCATATGCTTCCCCTGTGCCAGGAGCACACACGTTGGGACATTTGCAAAGCACAGCTACTCTGTGCTCAGGCACAAGGCACCAGCAGAGCCCCAGGTGCTTTATACCTCTTTCACACTGATTACCTTTGCCAACTTTCAAAGAAAATCTCTGTCTTTTCCAAGCTACCAGCAAAATGTACAAAACCCTTCCTAATATCCCAAGCCTTTGCTGTGACTGTCTCTATTTTATTTGAGGTGGACTGCCTCATCAAGATATGCCAGCCATAGGCAGAATTAGAAAACCTTAACTATTCTGTCCCAGGTCTGTATAATAGACAGAAGAGTGTTCTTTCATTGTGTCCAATGTCAAGACAAAAGTAAACGGAGAAAATCCTTAGGCCTTGTACTCTGCTCTAACCATAACTGTGCACAACTAAAGCAAAAGCATTTCACTGCTTTCCTATCACTTGCTGGGAAGTTTCACAAGATTCTGGTGGTTTGGATAATGACAGCTGACACTTGAATGTGTCATGATGTTTTCACTGAATTTTCTTTACAAGATAAAACTCTACAGGTCTTTTAGCATCACTTGGAATTAAAAAATAGGATGTGTCCACACAAGAAAAAAATATTCCATTAGTAGAAGAATCACAACCTTACAGACACTAAGTGAATACAAGGCTTGTCTTGTGTGTGCTACCCCTATCTATTGTCAGCCCCTATAGGCTGTCCCAAGCCTCCCTATCAACTATCATTATGTAATAACATCTGAATAGGAGCTTTTTTGTGAAAATGCTAGTCAATGGATCAATGAAATGTTTATTGCCCATGGCCACATTGCACCAGAAGACTTCAGATCAACCCCAGAAATTATTTATATAACTATATTTAATTTCTAATCCTTTCTACTCTTTTGAGAAATTTTTGTACCACTTCTTAGAGAGGGCATTCACTTTGATAGTTATGTCCACTCAACATGCTTCTGAATTAAGTGACTTTCACCTCTGTTTAATTAGTAATCAGGGTTGAAGTCACACAGCTGTGTAATACTGATGTCCTTGTAAGGTTCCATTGAGCTGGGGTTAAGGTTCCAAAGAGCATCTCTTCCATTAATATTTAATAAGTGTATCTCTATACTGCTCTCTACCAAAAAAAAAAATTTAAAAATAGGACAAAACTAGCAAGGGACTATGTTTACAAGTCACTCATGCAAAGGGACATCTTCAAAAAATCATGCCACTTTATCTTATCTGCTGCTTACAGCCTCTACAGATGAAGCTTCATTCTGTAAATATCATGCTGCTCTTCTACCTTTCAAAGACATATATGTATTTTAAAAATAAATATCTACCTGTTCCCCATTTGTCATCTTCATTGAGTTAACATTGCACTTTTAGTTAAAACACTGAAAAAACATGGGCCATTTTCCTCTATGGATGCACTGAGTACTTCACTTAATGAGAATCCCAAAACTTCCCATGGACTGAAAGTGCTTGAAAGTGATTGAAAGTGCTCAAGCATACAATTTTGTTCATTTATGAGAGACAAAACCCAGATATACAACAACAGCTTTGTCCAGCTCAAATTCCAGAGTCTCAGTTTATCAGATCATCCTGATATTAGGCTAGTGATTTGGGATAAAGATGACTATATACTTGCAAGTAACTCAGCACCTTCATGCTATAAGCAGTAAGAAAATGAGATTGCATCCCCAGTACCTGGGTTCTGCACGCTACTGGCAAACTGGTTTACTAAAACCAGAGTGAACAAATTTTACCTATTTCAGCTTTAAAATGACTGTGAAATTCCATTTACAGTATTAAAAAATATTCCATTATACTCATGTTCTACTTTTAATGCTGTAGGAAACATCCTTGGATCTTAGCAGTATCTGAATATTTTAGTATCTTAACAGTTCCACTAGTGTATTTAGAAAGGCTCTACCAAATATATTTTCATGGTATATGGCTTGCTGAAATATAAGGAAAGAAGGATCAAGATGTGTTTTATTATTTACACTTACTCCTACATGATTTTCCTTTTGTTGAAAATTTTCAAGACAGGAAAATTCAGAATATTTCCTCTTTCAGGAGCATTACTAAAGATGTTTCAGTTTTACATAACTGTTATGAATAATACCTCCACTTTCCTTGCATTCCTTAGCTAATGGCTAGAATTTATGGCTAAATCTCATAAAAACCTCCTGGAAGAGAACACTGAATTGTGTACTTCACTCCAAAATGTGAGGGGCAAAAGTTATCACAAGACAATTCTGGCTTTTACATCAACTTATTATATGTGTTTATTCTACACATCCAGAGATTCCTAATCTATCTTGCCTGAAGTATACAAAGCTATATGCAAAAAGAAAGCTGCATAGATAGATGCTTAAAAGTCAAGATGTCACAATCAGTATTGGCAATATGTTTTATTTTTTGCTTTCTGACCCATATGTATTTTAGTTTTTGTAGTACTTTCTTAAAGTTCTGCATCAAGTAATCCTAATATTCATGCTGTGCTGATACTCATGCAGCACCTGTGGACATATGTATGTGCAAAATTAAACCAAAAATCTTTATTTTGCAAACAGAATCTCTATTAGCATAAAGGTACCTCTCTTTTATATGGAAAATATATTCCTAAATCCAACTCTCCAACTGGAGATGATCTACCAACTGCAGCATCTCCTTGAGAGCATTGTTCACTAATTACATATACTCATGGCCAGCTTCAGTTGTGTCAGGCCTGTCCACAATAGAAAGGTACTGTATTAGAGGTTAAAGGGAGGAGGAATGTAGGCTGAACTACACCTGGGATTCTGAAGTGCTATTCCTATGAAAATACTGTGTGCATCACCCACAAACCTAAAATAATCACTGCAGCACTTTTCAGTAAGGGTTCTGGGCATATAGTTTTTCTACCTCCAAATATTTTTCATAGGAAAATAGTGTAAACATCTTGTGACAAAAGTCACAAGATCATTCTGTTTTGATACCAAGGACTATAGTTTATGAGTCTCCGTATACATGCAAACCATTGTCATCTTCTTTGCTTAAATTACATGCAAAGCATGACTGCTTTCTAAGGCACCAAGCTTTGAAATTTTCAAGTCCAAATGAGAGGACTGACAACAGAATGGAAACTTTTATGAGAATTCAACAGCTGTCAACATGTGTTAATATAACAAACTATTTAAACAGACCGAGGCATTTTTATTTAAAGTTTCTGCTTTGCTACTAATTCTTCATTCCATCCCCTACTAAATTTCACTTCCACATTTCTTTCTGTATTTCCTATTGTTATCTTCATTAAATCTATGATGATTTTTTTTCTCTGATACTATTCATAGGTTTTAGAAAATAGCATACAGGGACTGGAAATGGGGATACTTTTTAGTGACAAGGACTCTAAGTGATCACTTTTATTTTTTAATGATGGAAGGAAAAGTAACGAATCAGCCTTAAAGTGTTCCCATATCTTTATGCAATGAACCATCTCTATCCTTGTTCCCAGGCATTAGAATCTGAATTAGTCTTACCTACATCACTGTTTGAGTGAACTCTAAATTTTAAAGATATGTCAGAGGAACCATGGCCTGTTGAAATGAAATGTTTGCAGAATAGCACTTAAATCACATCAGACAACCAGCCTACCAGTAACTGACTTCTGGCATTAATTTTGAAGCTATTTACATTATGTTAGCTCTTAATATAGTGTGCACAGATTGACTATGTCTCCACAGCCATGTAGACATCAAAGTTTTTTACAGTAAAGTCCAACCAGAAGCTTTCAATGCTTCTTTTTCTGCATGAGAATGGGGTACTCTCCGGGCAAAAGGTGGTGCTAGCATGGAAAGGAGCATTCACAACACAAATTTAATATCCTTGCAGGGCAAAGTTTTGCATTATGAGAAGAAATATACAAAACTATCATTAGCGAACATTAGGAATATCATTGTCAAAGACTTAACATTTACTAGAAGGCAATTGCTTGAAAACCTGGTTTTAATTGTGCATACATATTTTTATTCATTAGAATGAGCAACCAATAAAATCCTGCAGTATGGTGTCCCGGCCTCATAACACATTAATAAAGTTTCTTAAAGGTTTTGGCAGGGGGCCAGCACAGTCCATTAACTCCTTGCAAGTTGTAAAAAGAAGTAAAGTCATTTTGGGCTGCCTTGTGGTTATGAATGAAACAGCAGGCAGTCTGTATGGAAACGTCACTTTGGATATGGCATTGGTAATGGATGCTTTGCTGTTCAATCAAAGCAGCATGGGGATAAGTTAATGCACTGAATCACAATTTAAATCCTGAGGTACTGCAAAATGATTTTAGTTAAAAGTGGAAGGAAAATACCGAAAGGTTCCAAGTTATGAAGCTCTGCGTATTTTACTAGTAGGCTAGCACGTTGTAACAGGGTAAACTTGCCCACTGTGAAATCAAAATTATACAATAACTTATTAAACAATTAGTTTTCAATTATTCTAATGATTCTGTAAAGCTGCTTTGTGTTTACAATACTGCTTAGTAAGATCCATCACATTTTGGGCATTACTTTTAGCAAACAGCATAATCAAATAAACTACCATTTTGCCTTATCTTACCCTTTTCTCTCTGAATGTACAAAACATTTTAATTTCCTTGTTTTCTTCTTTTACACAAAGGAGCATAAATAACTTAAGCAATTGGTAACTAAGTGGCTGTCTTTAGTTCTGTCAAATAATTTGAATTAAAGTGCTATACTTTCCCCTTAAGCTTTATGCTACCATCTGTTCTCCCTTTTCATAACATTACAAGCATTTGGTTTTGGAGAAGGAATTTAGTGTTTTGCATCCTTTTTACAGCAAAAGGCAAATTTGAATGGTGTTGAATATTTTGAGAGCCACCAAGATTTTCCAAGCAAGGGAACAAGTAAGCTGTAGGATTAGAGCATTTTCCTTAAGGTGTGGCCAGTTTTTCCTCTTGCCTTATCGTAAAACATCAACATGTACTTTTTGATTAAAAACATATTCTGAAAAAACAGCATATTGAAGAGGTTTTTGTAAGAACCAGTAAACGAAAAACAACTTGTGGGACAAAAGACTGTGCACTCCTTAGCAAAACAACTAAAATGCCACAGACTGTTCATTGATGTTGTAATAATAGTTTTGGGTATTTTGATAATTTCAAATTAAAACCTTGAAGATTACATGAAATTTCCAGTGTGCAAACATCCCTGACGGATTTGGGAGGGACAACCAACTAATGAGTTGGAATGATATATTAATCCTTTACCTCTGACAGCCCAGTGCAAATGTGGCTTAAATCACAAAAACAGAAGTTGTTTGTCTAGCACCTAGTGGGACTTTGCCACACTACAAAACCACAAAATATGTGAAAATTAGCAATATCTTCAGAGGATGCCAAGTAGTGAAATAGATGGGTTTTTGAGGCCAAGGGGGAAACCCAACAGACCTCACTACAAAAGCTTACAAGAGCTTACAAAATAACTTTGACACAACTATGTCAAATTCTTTTTGATTTAGCTGCCACTATGCACCAATTATTTCATCCATAAGTAGCAATGACATATATCTGCATCAAAGACAGATTAACGCTTCTATTTCAATATATAAGATAGTTTTCAAAAGCTTATTTGGTCACTTGGAAATATACCTAATCTGTTTTAACGGTATTATCTTCGCACCTTTTAGACTCAAAGTACATCCAGCAACCTGGTTATCTAAAGACTTTCCACTATCTGGGGATGAAAAATAAGAGAAGACACAGTGATGTTAAAATGGCTAATAAAGTCTGTGGCTCCAGAAATTTTTAGAACTTAATATTTGTTAATGTACTTTGTCTATGAACTGAATGGCATCTCTCAGTGATTCCAAGGTAAACCAAGAATAGTTCTACAGACATCCTTTGAATTAAAGCAAATTTATGTAGACAAATGAAAAGTTTGGCCTACAAATTGCATTTCACACACAACTGAATGTCAGCCATCTCTGATTTTTAAGCCACACATGACTCACAGATACCACGATTTATAAACCTAACTAATTAATCTGTATTGTTGAACACACAACTAACTTGTGAGTAGTCATATGGGAGCCCAGTGGAATAATTTAAGCAGGAAGTAAGATATTCCACCTGAGCCTTCCAAAAATTAACTTTCATACAGAAAACAATGTGCAAATTGTAATAACATATCTCTCAACCTTACCACTGAAAAAAATGTACCAGATATTAGAGAAATTGAATAAGAATTTAAGCTGGGCATGATACATATGTCTAGGTTGAAGTGCTTCTATTGTTTGGGCTCTTAGGAAAAAAACAGTCAAATTGCTTTATTTTTTCTTACCAGCATCCACCTTGAGGGGGAGCAGAAGATTGTCTGTGAAAGGTGTTTTTTAAAATTTCCCCCAGTTAGCTTCTGGGAAAGTTCATGTGATACCACAGGACATGTTCATCTTCCCAAAAAATACTATATTCCATTATAATACCCAGTCCCACAATGTGCAGGCAGAGAAAGCTGTAAGAGAGGATAGAGACCTCAAAAAAATAATTACCCTGGGTATTTTTTCATATTCTAAATAAACAATTTGTTTTCCGAAACGGAGCACAGAGTTTGTCCATCCTGACTACTCTCTCCTTTGCAATTATATAAAGAACACATATGGACAGTCATGTCTCCCAGCATGACATAGTTCCAAGTGACCATTTGCACCACTCTAAAGATGTAGATCAATCTGGCTGGGCTTTTTGCTATTTGATTTTTATTTGCCTGTCTTTCTTTTTTAGTGTTAAGCAGAAAAGAGTAAAGGCGCTTGATCTGTGCTGAAAATAAAGGAGGAGATCTATCTCAATTTATTTTTTTTAATTTTACATGGCTTTTTAAAAAATTGTTACTATATATTCAGTGATTGCAGTCAGAAGTCTGGAATGCTGGAAGAGTTGCAAAAGAAAATTATTAGTAGATCAAGTGCTCTTGTCTTAACGTGAACAACAACCAATCTATGAAAAATAGTAGCAGGAAAAAATCCTGACTTCTTTCCCTAACAAAGTACAAAATGCATATTTTGTTTATATAATGCTGTTTGTGTTTTAGAAAGATGATGTCAGCTCTTGTTTGACCCCTCTCAGATGAGCTCCATGAAAAGAAATTCTCAAATTCTCAGACTTGACAACAATTCTTGCTAGTTAAATATAGTGTCTTTTACAGATGCAACTTCTTGAGGTGCATCCTGGGCACAAGCCACAGTAATTAAAGCTTTGCTAAAATTTAATCTACTTAGTCTCTAACACTTTTGTTAGCCATTCCTGGTATGTACATGGTAACACTGCATGCCCAAAATATATCTGATGTCGGTCAGGAGAGGAACCAGAGTCTTCAATGCTGGCTGACAGCCTCATGTGCCATTTACCAACATTGGAAGAGGCTTTCCAGAAGAATAGCTTATCTAAGGATGCTCTCTCAAATCACTAGAGCAATGTGCAGAGCAGTTACATGACTGCCTTTAGACTGTTAGACTGCAGCCCATCAGAGAAGCAAAATGGGGCAGGATTGTACTTTTCCTAGACTACCAGCCCTGCAAACACAACTTTGCACCATCTCAAGTAAAAACCACAACAAACTGAAATATGTGAAAACCATACATAATATGGTAAATCCATAAAATCCTTCTCTGGCCAGCTGAATTACTCAAACTTTTCTCTGACTCTCCTATTCTTTTGTGCCTCTTATCAGCTCCAGTTGGTGGTGAAGGAAAAAGAGGGCAGAAACTGGTGAAAACTATTTTCCTGCCATACCTCTCTCATTTTGGACCTATTTAGTGTTCTCTTTCTTGTTGCTGGGAGAAGAGAACTTAAAAAATGTAAATGACATTTTGTTGATTAGCACAGGAAGAAGATGCAATGAGACCCATCCACTCTAGTGGTCAGACAAGAAAGCTGGAGTCTCCACAAGGGAAAAAATGTCATGAGACTGAGGTTCCCAATGAAGAAACAGAGGTTGAGCAAGACTGAGAAGGCATGGCAGGGATACAGAGCAGACAGCACACAGCACAGAAGAGAATCTGCTCCCTCCATCTATTCAGTGATAGAATTATCCTAACACCTATTTATGGTTCAACAAAAAATGCAGAATCTTAGCATCCTTCCCCTAAACATGGATGAGTGCATCTTCCGGACATGTGGTCAAGTGTTCACTGCAAAACAGTAACAAGGGTATTTATGCAGTGTCAAAGACAGGTCCTTTCTTTTCCAAAGAGAAATGCAATTTCTCTTTGCTGAGTAAGCTGTGCTTTTGGTTTTAGAGCTCTAAACATACATATTGATAGGGGATTCATTTCTCTACAGATACCACTATAGCTGGAGTGGCATCATCTCATTAATTAAATGGAAAACATATTACATAATTCTAATCCCTCAACACTATACTGTTAACTGTCTTTGCATAACTTATACTCAGATATTATAGCACTCCATTGGCTTTTCCATTTCACCACACTTCAGGAATGCCTAATGAGTCACAGTTTGTCTAGATGCCTCACGATCTTCCCTACAGCAACTCATTGTATCTGGGTGTAAAACAAAATAATAAATAAACTCACTAATTTTTCTACAATATAGTAGCACAGTGGGGCAAGAGATGGAAACTTTAACAGATGTTTTCAACCTCTTTTGAAAGATCTGTAGAATTAAATCTTTTCCTCTCTTTTTTAGCAGATCAGTAGAATTATATCTTTTTACTACACATGGCTAAACTCAATTTTCTTTTAATGTGCACTTGTTAGACATGAATAGACAGTACAATAAAAAAATACTAAAAGAGAGAGAGCTAAATCCTCAAAGTGACAAAATATTAGCATGAACTGTGTGCATGCTACTTTTAGTGCTTTTACCCACATGCAGTAATCTTTTTAAAAATAATAGTATATATGACTGTTCAAGGGACCACTCAAGGGAGCTGGCTGTATGTTATTTACAGATCCAGGAGTGATATTTATAATCATTATCAAACATTTCTTCCTAAAATGCTAAGCTATAAATTATTTTTTCAGCATGAATTGAATATTTATTATGCATAAAGACAAGGATATTTCCAATAAAGCTATAGGTTTTTAATTTTTATTAAGAATAATTTGAGAATTCAGTTTGTGGTATTCATGGTATCAGCTGATGTCTTCCCATCTAGAGATAGAGTTGATGTCTATGTCAAAAAATTTATGCCTCATGGAAAAAATTAGGCGTCTTGCAATAAAACTAACTTTCCTTTACAGTTCCTCTGCCTTTATCTTCTTTCTTTCTTTTACAAAAGATTTTCTCTTTCATAAAAGTCTTCTTCATTCCATATCTCCCTTACCTCACATTTTTCCTGTCTTTCCTAAATTGCCACACATTGTCCCTTTCAGAATCCAGAATTTTTTATTAGGGTGCTCACCCTAACTAAAAGCAGTTTGAATGCTGGTTGGTTGCAGGACTTCTCCCTTCTAGTGAAAAAAAGTACAGGGGGGAAAAAAACCCAAGTTATATCACACAACTGTACAGCTATCTAGAATTCAACATGTACACAAGATAGAAAAGAAATGCATGTGAAAAGATGTCAGTAAATGCGATTTTAAAAGAAAAACAAACTTAATAAATACCTTCATGCAGTCTTTCACCAGGCAACACTGCAGAATGCACTGTAGATACAACTGCCTACCTCACTAGGTCACACCTCCCAATCTTAACTCATTATTAGATTTCAAAGAGTGATCATCAGTATGTAATTGTGATGATAATTCAAAATTTCCCCATTGAAAAATTATGAAATATTAGACCTAGGTAGAAAACTTCCATTTTCTCAAAGACAACATCAGTCCTAAAGCATAAGTGCTGATGCTAAAGACAATTTAGTTTTGTTTTTTAGTATTTCTGTCACAGCCACCAAAGCTGTAGTGTTTGCAGGCATTTTTTCTAGTAGAGTTTGAGGTCATTTAGCAGTCACTGGAAAATTATCCAGTCTGCCTCCTTGGCCCTCAAAGATGCCATAAGAAAAGATGCAAAAACATACTGCTCTTAGATTGGTCTAGACAACTTTACACATACCAGCTGGCAGCATCTTATCAGTATTCATAAATATGGTGTAAGAAATAACTCCTTCCCAGATTTTGATGAATCCCAAATATAAGTGCCCATATTTAGCAGGCAAGTTGTTGCTGGCTTATGTAACAGTTGGGGATTTAAACCTCCTGGAAAATCAGTGAGCCTCTTAACTGGAGACCAAGCAATTTAAATACGTGATTTCTGTGCAAGTTGTCGGCTAATTGGACCTGAGGTAACCTATTACACTGAAATGATATTTGCACTTGCTACTGGTTACAGTAATTAAGCTCAAAGAGCCTGAAGAAACATCATTAATGCAATGTAGTTAGTTTTATTTAGTATTTATCTCTGTAAAGTACTTTGTAACTCTAGGATATAAACTACACACACCTGAAAGAGCCAACTTCATGTGCACTCTTATTCACTAAGAGTTCTAGTAGAATTAGCAAGTCATACTACTTGGAAGAGTAAAATTAGGGAGCTTCAGCGAATGTTTCTACTCTGCAACTACAAAAGGACCCTGCAATGGCAAGTGTATTTTACATATTAACTGAATTTTAGTTTAGGAACATTTCCCCTCCTATTGTTTTCTCTCAATAGGAAAGGGAAAGCTCCAAAAGTAATTTTGAATTCTACTTATTTTGGTTAACAAAATTACTTTTCCCCTCAAGCACATCCCTGTTTTGGAAACCATTCCATCTAAATGTTTCAAAGAGGCAAAAAAGTGCCTGTGGTTTGGCTCCCACTGTAGTTTCTCATGGATGGCTTCTGGAAGAACTAATTTATTTAGAATCTTTCATCATTACTATAATTAATATTATACAATTTCAGGTTTCTTAGAATTTTTTTTTTTTGTCTGTAGGTCAATCCTATTTAATACTAGGTGGGAAAAAATCTTGTTCAATAGATTTTTCAGCTGTTTTCAGGGGAGGCAGGGGAGGAATTTGTCAAGGCTAACTTTCAGTATGCTACTTCAACAAGAGGATGTTATTTGTCCTCTAATTTTGATTTTGAAATGCAGAGGTTTTATATGTAACAAGGTATCTATGGGGCTAAAAGGTTTTGAAAAATTACCTGAAAATTGCTTGGTTATTTGCTTCCATTGTAAGTTCATGCAGGAAAATGCTGTAAAGCACCTGTACCACGTTGGGTTGTCATACTCAGGAAACTATTTCCTGAATTATCAGGTGTACTTATCCTACCCATCTTCTGGTACAAGACCAGGGCTCTGAAAAGCATTCTCTACTGACCTGGTTGCATTCCCATAGCTTTACTTTTGAAATCAATAGTCAATTTTGAAAATCTCACCTGAACATATTTCTGTTGTATTCATAATTTTCTTTTCCTGGTGACACTACCATGCCAGGACACCAAGACACTTAGATGACCTTCTTTCATTTTGCACACACTAAACACAAATTTTGAGTGAATTCCAAAGGCAAGATAAAATACTTCTGGAGATTTATCTTGTGCGGTGATCCCATAAGCAGAATATGGATATTACACACTTTATGATATGTTATGGTACACTACTTTTGAACACAGTTCAGTCCTTATATCATTCTTCAGTGTATTGGATCTGCAACTTCTTCCTTCCTCCCTCCCAGCCTCCCTCCCTTCCTCCATCCCTTTTGTGTCTTCTTCTCTGTTGTCCCTTTTAAAAGGGGAAATTCATCAATGGTTATCGCAGCCCCACTACATGCTGGTACCAAACACAGGTGCCAGTGATCAGTAGGCCTTCTACAGGAAAATGCCATTTAAAACGTTGACATGACATAGAGGATGTCTTAGCTGTATTTTCATTTTGAATTAAATTCCCACTGGAACATGGAACACTGAATTTTTTGAGGCTTTTTTTCTAACTCTGGAAAGCTTTGACAACAAGAAAAAACATCTAGTTTCCTAGTTCTTCATCTTTTGGCTTGATGGAACTGGATTGGAAGAGAATATGGTTTTACATAGGAGGCAATAACCTAGAAGGCACACCAAGTCTCTGCCTGGCACAAAATAATGTCACGCTTGCCAAGAACCATTCTCAGTGCCATTATCAGCCTCCATGCTCTAGTTACAGTTCAGGACAAAACTTCTTAGAGAAAATGTGGTTTGACCAGGGGCTTTTCCTTGTCCAGAAAACATACTTTATCCTGGTTCAGGCTGTAAATAGGTGGTGTGCAGCCTCCTGTAATACACCCTCTGTATGGAGGAGCTCTCCACTCTCCATAATACAAGCATCAAAATCTGGTCAACTGCTGTGATTAAAAAAACTATCTTATTTGAATGCAGTGTAGAAGGAAGATCAACCCCATCTGCAAAACACTCTGTGTTCATGAAGCTTTTGGCAGCAGATATGTTATCACAAATTATTTTGATTGCATGTGAAAGAAATGCCCTAAGTGAAAATTATTTTTTCTTTATCTATTGTGCAATGAAGAGATTAACTCCATAACAGTAGGTCCTCTTTTTGATGGTGTACATCCTAGTTTCCTTGTCTTATTTTTTTACTAATAAGAGGTTTATAGCTGGTTTTTACTTAAGAATGATTGCTGGTGGTGAAATGCAGTAATTATGTGATGTATGACAAGAGACAAAGCTGCATACTAGGGAACTTGCATAAAATGCAAACTTATTCTTCCTCATATGAAAAAGAATACTTTAAAAGCTGACAGAACTTCAGCTCTGAGTAATGAGACCCTTTCCTTTTTCTACATAGAAAAAAAATGGGTTAACAAGAGCAGGAACTAAAATATCTCTAGTTTCTCCTCTCTCTTGTTCACAAATTATAGTATTACAGGACTTCTGGAATTTGAAATGCCATGATTTGAGAAGTTATGGGAAGAAAAAGAAGTGTCCTCTGATAGTAAAAAAACAGTCAAATTTGAAAATTAGTTCATAATTAGTTCATACTGAAGGCCTTTGAGTTTATTGTATCCATCATATAAATTTAATTTAGAAGCAAAACAGAAATCCTAGGTAAAAAGGCCAAAAGGCATTATGGGCATGAAAGTTAAACTAACATTGCATTCTGTTAAAAAAAAAAAAAAAAAAAAAGGAGGAGGAAGAGAGAGAAAAGGAGCAGCAGCGGTAAGTCAATAGTGTTTGTATGGTTTCTGCATGACTGCATTTTCTCATGCAAAAGGTACTTCTGAACTACAATGGGACTGTGGTAAACCATCTGTTTAGAGATTAAGGATCCATCAACACTGAATGTTCAGTTCAACATAAACTGGTAATTTGTTTAACTCTGCATTTGCCACTGTCCCCCAGAACCACTCAAAAAATATTACCTCTTTAATTATGTGGACAAAGAGAAAATGTATTTTCTACATGATCTTGCAATAATAGTGAGGTAGCTATAAATTTTAATAAAAATTAAAATCAATCTGAAAATTTAGGTCCAGTAACTAGACTGCAGCAGTGGAATTCAAAGGTCAGTTGATGATTGTCAACAGAGATTTGAAGCATTCAAATAGTAAAAGTACATGGCACATCAAGAAATAGAGTGTAAACAAGCTGGGAGTCTAAAAAAAATTTATATTTTTAGTAAATATGAATATTTACTCTAAATTTCAGGAACATTTTCATAATTATTAGATATTTAGCCCTGTTTATGTTTTCCCAAAGGAGTGACATAACATCCCCTTTGATAAACTATACTAAGTTTGTGAAAGTAGATGTGTTTGAGATGCATATTTGAGTGAGACATCTGATGAGAAGAGGGTTAGGTATGGAAGGTGTTGGTCTCATTTGCTGATTAGTATCACAATCCCAGGGACTAGAATGTCTACATCATAGACTAGACTAAAATCCCTACATCAATAATAAGCAGCACATTTTGGCCTAAATGGTTAAAAGGCAGTCAAAAAAAAAAAAAAAAAAAAAAAAAGAAAAGAAAAAAAAAAAAGAAACTAATTTTACTGTTTATGTCTCACTAAAATGCATTTTGTCTTTCTTCTTTGAGCTTTCTCAGTTTGCCCTTTTCCACATATACTGTACTTATGAGCAGAACAGAGCAGCTCTGAAAGTAGGAACACACCAGGATTACAAAGTTTCCCACAGCCATGTTAAAGCTCCTATTCAGCTAGCTGAACTGCTTTCTCACTAAAGACAAAGTATGCAAACTCCTGCTAAAAGGCAAAAGAAAACCACTAATTGCCTGAGCTGAGAAAGCAACTTCCCCTATGGGCAGGTTATTCTCTAACTGTCAGTTAATATGTTCCTTGCACATTCCACCAGCTGCTATCAAACATGGAGCACTGCATCAAGAGCTAAGTACATGGACCTGGACCACTGAATCCTGTCTGATATGGTAACATTCCTGTGGTCATAGCACAGTTCTGTTGTAGCATTTTATGCACTTTCACACAGAATTTATGACCTCTCTTTAAGGGGTCCTCTTATAACATGCCACTCCTGTCTGCCCAGGACAATAAAGCAGGTGTTCAGTTTCTATAAGCTCTGAGAGCATACCTAGGATGCCCTATAGAGAGAATGCCTTCCTGAGCTGGCTCATGATCTGTCAGCAGTCTGCCTCCTTCCCCACATGAGCCAAAGAAAAGGGGAGTTAGTGAAAACAACTAAAGAATGCAGCATCCTGTACCCTGAAAATTGGCTTATCTGTTTCAGATAAACTGTATGCTTGCTTATTAGTTGACTCCCACTGACTGATATGTTCACATGGGGAAAGTATTTCTCATTTTATCAGAAATGCAAGAGAAAAAGAAAACCGCCAATCATTATGTTTTATTAAAATATTCTTTTGGAAATAAAAGTTCTAAATATGTATGTCAGCTCTGCTCTTCTGTAGAAGTAGATATATCAAAAACCACACCATAAACAAGGAGTTAGTAAGCTGAGGCCCAAAATTTCCTGCCCAAAAGTGACTATAATAAAATCTGAAGAATAGAGCTGACTCTATTCTTCATAACTCTATCTCATAAATTCACCAGGCCTGTCACAAGACAGATGACTAGCCATGATTACCAAATGCACCAGTGTTTTTGTTTGCTTCTTAACCTCACTGAATGATGCTGACACTGACACACTTGTTTATCCATCAAGACAGGATAGTCACAAGTTCCTAGAACTACTACCTCTTACTTCTTCTCACTACTTGCTACACCCTCTCCTGGCATCAAGCCCTGAAGTCCATAAACGCCTTAGGGCAGATATTGTGTCTGAGTTAGTTTTGCACAGTGCCCAGTGTGATTAAATTTTGATCCCAACCATCATTTCTAGAGATTTTTCAAATACAGGGGAAGTAAGGTGGCTAAGGAGGAGCTTTGAGCATTGTTTTTATCAAGTGCCATCAAGATTTTGTTCACATTTTTTTTGGTTCCCACTTTGTATGAATAAAAATATTTTTAAATCCTTATTAAACATTCAAGAGGAATCACAGGTGCACTGTCTTCATGCTTTTGCTGCCCTTATGCCCTTGCAGACATTTTCTGTCCATACAGTTTCTTCAGCAGAGATGCAAATATCACATTCCTAATTTTTCCACTACTGTAAGTGTTCCTTGATGTGGGAAAAACAAACAACAACAAAAAAATCCTAACCTTTTCCAATAACATATTTTTTTACAAGCAATGAAAGATCCTTTACTATGTGACAAAGCTTAGTGCTTTCCAGATGACAGTAGTACATTTACCTTATTTTCTAAATTATCCAAGCAATCAAAACAATATTCAGCAAGTTTTATTATTATTCAATCTCAGTCCCCCAGAATCCACTTTCTGAGGAATATATCAGCTAGACAAAGGAAGAGAGGCCCTAAGCTTGGCTTGGGCAAGCATTTCTGCTGCCCTTTGTGATTAACAGTGAATTGCCTGACTCCTGGGCATCCCAGGGATAATTGCTCAACTTTAAAGCCAGAGTGTCCCAGTTACAGTGTACTGTAAGGAGTTCATATCTCTTGCTGTTTTTATTTCAGGTTGAATGGCTGCAGACTAACATGACAGTTGTGCCTCACAGTAAAGGATGTGCTGCCAACTGCAACAGAAACATTTTTTCTTAGCATTCAAGTTCATAAACACCACCAAAAAAAAGTTTTCAAGCAACGGAAATATCAACAGAGCTAGTAATTGGAGCTGCACTTCAAAAGAAAATCCACAGATGAAGTATGGGAATTATGTAATGCAACATCAGAGAGTTCTAGGTTGTCACCTTCCATGGAAAGTCATAAGATTTAAGCATGAACTCTTAAATGTATCAAAGATTGGATGGGGTTCAAAAATCAGATCTACAGAGAACAAGTAGGTGGTTTGCTGGTGGAAAGAGGAAGTTCTTTGACTTGCTGCCAAGGACAACCAAGGAGTATCCCCAGGGCAGAATGCCATTTCAGGACTGCATCTCAAGAACAGAGGGCCTTCAAAGTGTAGGTCCCCATTCGATTTTTACATGCAGTGGGATGAACTCCTGAAAGGCTCTTCCTTTGGCTGATATCTAAAATGTTTCAGTATGTTCTTGAGGAGTTAGGTTTGTTAAACTTTGTATCATAGTCTTCTTGACCATGTGTAACACAGCATGAGGCATTGAAAAAGGCCATCTCCCATTCTCCAGCACAGCGACTGACAAAACTGATGGCTAAAAGCTACTTTTGACTCATTTGCGAACTATCTGTGGACATCATTATAAATTTTGCCACAGACCAAATATGTTGTGAATCAGTTGAATTTGGCTGGTGGGAAAAGATGGACAGCTGTATGGTACAGCTTCTTTTCTGCCACACATTATGTTGGGTTTCACCCAATATTAGCTGGTCATATAAGCAAAAAACATTACCTAAGGACTCAAAGGTATACTAAGTTAATTTGTCAATGACACTAAATTGGACTAACTATTGACTCCCTTGACAGTAGAAGAGTCCTGCAGAGAGACTTTGACAAATTAGACAGCTGTGCAATCACCAACTCTATGAAGCTTAAAGAAGATAAGTGTTGGATTCTGCACCTGGGATGGGGCAACTATGGTTGTGTATATAGACTGGAGAAAGAGATGCTGGAAAGCAGCACAGTGGGAAGGGCCCTGGGGATAGTGATTGACAACAGCTGAACAGGAGCCAGCTGTGCCCAGGTGGCCAAGAAGGCCAATGGCATCCTGGCCTGTACCAGCAATAGTGTGGCCAGCAGGACCAGGGCAGGGATTGTCTCCCTGTATTTGGCACTGGTGAGGACTTAAGTGCTGTGTCCAGCGCTGGTGCCCTCAGTTTAGAGGGGATGTTGAGATGTTGGAGCATGTCTGGAGAGGGCAACAAGGGTGGAGAAGGGTCTGGAGCACAAGTGCTATGAGGAGCACTTCTTGATGGAGCTGGGGTATTTTAGCCTGGAGAGGAGGAGGCTCAGGGGTGACCTTTTCACTCTCTGTGACTGCCTGAAAGAAGGCTGTAGCCAGGTGTTGCCTGCAATGTCTTCTCAGGCAACCAGCAATTCGAGAAGAGGACAGAGTCTAAAGCTGTACCAGGGGAGGTTTAGGCTGGACGTTAGAAAAGAAATCTTCACAGAAAGAGTGACTGGACATTGGAATGGGCTTCCCAGGGAGGTGGTGGAGTCACTGTTCCCTACAGTGTTTAAGAAAAGACTGGATGTGGCACTTAGTGCCATTGCTTAGCTGATGCAGTGGTGTTGAGTCATAGGTTGGACTCAATGATATCAATAGTCTTTTCCAACATAATTGAGATTCTGTGATTCTGTCCTGGTCAATGGAAAATTGAACATGAGCCAGCAGTGCCCTGGCATCCAGAAGGGCCCCCTGTACTGGGGTGCATCAGGCACAGCATCACCAGCTGGGCAAGGGAGGGGATTGTCCTGCTCTGCTCTGAGCTGGGGCATCCTCACCCGGAGTGCTGGAGGCAGTTTTGGGTGCCACAATGCAAGAAAGAAATGAAACTACGAGAGAGCATCCAAAGAATGGCCACAAAGACAGTGAAGGGTCTGGAGGGGAAGCCATGTGAGGTAACTTGGTTTTTCAGCCTGGAGAATGGGAAATTGAGGGGAGACCTCATTGCAGTAGATAGCTTCCTTCTGAGGGGAAGAAGAGGGGCAGGCACTGAGCTCTTCTCTCTTGTGAATGGTGACAGGATTGAAGGAAAAAGCATGAAGCTGTGTGAAGAAAGGTTTAGGCTGGATATTAGAAAAAGCTTCTCATCCAAAGAGTCACTGGGCCCTGGAAAAGCCTCCCCGGTGAAGTAGTCACAGCCTGAGAGAGTTCAAGAAGTGTTTGAACAGCATTCTCAGGCACATGGTGTGACTCTGAGGTGATCCTGTGTACAGACAGAACTCAAAGATTGTTGTGGGTCCCTGCCAACTCAGAATATTCCATGATGATTCTGTGGTTCTGACTTTGCAATGTTTCTACTGTTGCTGCTGTGATCTGTCACAAAAGTCCTTTTAAAATTCATTTTGAAGGACATGTTG
This sequence comes from Vidua chalybeata, assembly GCF_026979565.1. Classification (NCBI taxonomy): domain Eukaryota; kingdom Metazoa; phylum Chordata; class Aves; order Passeriformes; family Viduidae; genus Vidua; species Vidua chalybeata. The sequence continues at coordinate 19,121,214 of NC_071570.1, read as the reverse complement.
GTAACCTTTAGTGATTGCAACAGTAGTCAGAATTGATCATTTGCTCTCTGTAAGACACTCATCTTCCTCATCAATATAAAACCACAAGAAACACAAAAGGTGCAAGCCCAGAGGGATTACAGAGGGAGAATGATATAAAATAATCAATGTTCATCTCTGTAAATTATAGGATGTTTTTCTTGAGAACTTAATTCATGTTATGTTATCATTTTTTCATGTGCTGGAGAGCCCATATAATCCACATTTCTCTGTTATTGCTAAACCTCACAAAAATTTTTGGACTCTGTGTAGTGAATGAGGATGTATTTTCATATAGTGCCATTGTTTTACTACTTCCCATGTTTATTTGGACAGATTCATAGCACTGGGTAGAAAATGTATTGGTTGGCAACTTCAGTTTTGGAAGAGAAAGTAAACACATGGTGATTAGCAAACACTGAACTTTACTGTGTTTAATTTTGGCTTAACAAAAACTAGAAACACATACAGAAAAATGCATGAACCAGGGACCCTTTTCTATTTTGTTCCAAGCAGGAGCATTTGTCCATACGCTGCTTCCTAACCCTTCTTTGGAGAATTACCAAGATTATACCTTTTTGCCTTTTCTTTAAATATGTTTACTAACACCAACCGCATATGCCAATAAGGCACTAGTTAAGAAAAGAATGATAGGTCACTAATAAAAATTTGCCTCTGAGATGTAATTGAAACCACTAAACTAACAAATTAAACACAGTTTAAAAACAAAACCAAAGGGAAAAATTTGAAAACTGATGCCTACTGTTGTTAAATGAAAGGTCACAAGAGTCATCTATAAAAGATCCCAGAAAAAATATTGGAAAGAGTCTCAATGAATTTCAAGTTTAAAGATAAATACACAGCAACCACCTAACCTTCCAGTTGTCATTGTTTTTCTTTTAGTACTTCCATTGTTCTTTTTAGTCCTTCATTGAGTTGGGGGATTTTAAGGCATTTACTCTTACTACATGCAAATGCGCTGTCTTTTCAGAGATTATGACACACCCCTTTAAGTGAAGTGAAGTACTCAGAGCAGAAAAATAGGAGCATGAAGTCATACAGCCTATTTGCAGAGCAACCATTGAATCCCTAGCATCACTTCAGGCAAGAAAATACTTTTTTTTTGTGCTTAGTTTCATTTTGTTGTTACCATATTTCTGAGATTCAAAGAAGAGTTGGCTGTTTTATTCACACCTGTAAAACAGCCTCAGAAAGAGTGCAAATCGACGGTGCTCTTAGAATTCATTATCTCACCTCCCTTGCCACACTTTTCTAACTACTTGGCAAATATTTTTCCTGAAGTCAGAACAACCTCAGAGCCACAGGTGGCTATGAGGTATATAGCAACACACAGCAAAGCCTTTTACATGCTTGCCACATGCGATGCACAAAGTAATCACTGAGCAACTTTCCATACTCCATGAAGATGAAAAGCATTTCCTTCCACCAAGCCCTGCAGCTGAGGGCCGCATCCGCCAGAGCCATTCGGTTGATTTCAAACAAAGGTAGGAAGTGGCTGTATCCTAATGCTTCATTGTGGTCCCATGAGTCAGTGCTTTGGAACTCAGTACTTATTCTTCACTCTTTTACCAGAAGAAGGAAAAAAAAAAAAAAATCCCACCCAGAAAAGAAGCAGATAAACAGAAACAGCAAGGGTGTTCAGATAAACGCTTTGCTCAAGAGAGAGCTCCTGGTCCTTAACTTTTCAATTCCTAATCTACAGCTCTGCAATAACATTTACTCACCAGCAGGAAATCACTTGTGGTGAACAGTTTTTCTACTGCTATGATAGCCCAGCACTGAACTGACCTGTCAAAGCCATGTTGCTGCGGAGAAAGACAAAAGTTCTACAGGCTGAGAAGTGACTCAGTAATCCTTCTGAGTGGAAAACCACTCTTGCAAACAGAAATATAGGAAGGTTATTCACAATAGTAACTAAGGTAGCCAAGCCACAAGAAGTAAATTTTCACTTACTGGTTAGCATATTTTTTTCAGGGTTAACAGATACCTTTTACTGAAAGCACAAGCATGAAGGAACTACGGAAGTGTTGCCAAAACCACATCACACAGTGTTGACCATGCTATTCTTACTAGCCAACAAAACTGCTTATGATGTGGATGACCAGATTAACATTACAAGAGCTGTGGTACTGCCTGCTGATATGGTATGCTACTGGGCAAACACCACAGCATTTTAAAAATTCCTACAAAAAAAAAGGTATTGAAAACTTTGCTATTGCTTTATAACACTAGAAATCATGTTATCCACCACAGATATGCAGCTGCCACTAAGGTGAACTGTGACAAATACTTAGCAATGAAATTTAAAATACTCAGTATTTCCAAACCTCAGTATCTCAAAAATACCTCAATGTGAGTATAACAAACCTCTGCAGTTACAAACATTGACAACTAATATAATTTTATCTTCTCGAAGGTACCTATGGTGACTGCAAGATCATGCACAATCATTACTACCACATGATGATTACATGGATAGGATACAGGACAGCGAACTCATTCAGTTAGGGGGAACTTTACTGTTCAAATGGAGATGCCAGTTACACAGTCAGTTAGAGAACAGCATTAAAAAGCAAAAAAAGGAAAAGACTAAAAGATTAAAATAATAGTTCAGCTAAAATGCATTATACCATTTTTAACATTATTGAATGATATTACTGTATATTTTCTAGCTTGAGAAGTTATAACATAGACTCAATGGTGTTTTATATGACCATTTCCAAACGTAAACATAATGTAATTGTTCTTCTGTTGAAGAGATAAAATTTCAACCTATAAACATATGGGTAGTTTGTAGATTGAAATAGTATATTTTTTGAGATTTCCATAACATTCACTAAATTTTAGAGGTTTTGAATTGTAGGAAAAAAGTACTCCAGTTTTCCCTACACAAAGCAGGAGACTATACTGTTGTTCTTCTAAGAAAATCTTAATCTAACTGTTGTTAAGGTACATCATTACATATCCTCTGACTCTCATACTGATAATTGTCATTTTGCTCATTTAAAAGATATAAGTAATGCCCCTTTGTTTTGTTTTGTTGTTGTTTTGTTTTGGGGATTTTTTTCCTAACATCTAACAATAAAATTCTATTCATGTCTTTAGCATATTTTAGGGACTCAAGCTGACCAGACCATACCAAAACTGTATGGAGTGCATAACATCATATAACAATGAGTAATCTGCATGAAATTCCCTTATACTTCGCCAACATATCAGATAGTCAGAACTGTTTACAGACGTACAAAAACTAATGGAGAGCACAGTTTATAAAACAAAAAAGGAAATGTACTCTATGCAACAGGAAAATTAAAACACAGTAACAGCACTATCTTATTAGAAACACTTGGCAGCATGTCTAAAGCATCATGGTCAAAGGCATGATGCAGTATGTGCTGTGTTCCAGTCAGAAGCATTCGCAAACTCCAAACCTCTCTAGCCATCATCACCACCTCATTTGGCAGTGGCTCCAAAAACTCAGTTCATCTAGTCTAAATTTACTCCACATGAAATAGACACAAACTTACTAGATCTGTGTTATGTTCATTAAAAAAAAAAAAAAAGAAAAAAAAAAAAAAAGGAACATTGGCAAACAGCAATACAGCATAAAGCTGGGCAGCTACAAAGACAGTTGCACTGTATCATGAAAGCCCTCTTCTACATCATGTCTACATCCGGTTTTCATTTTAAATTTTTAATGACACTTCTCTTTATTTTTCTTCCTTTCTAAGTTCTTCCAGTTTCTCAACTCCACACTTTTTTTCCATGTTGCTGCTGCTGCACTGGACACAGAACCAATGTGTTCCGAATAGATAACAAGCAGTGTTTTGAGTGGATAAAAAGGCAAAAGGACACCAAAAAAAGAACTGACATCTCTTTGATCAGGAGCTGAGCTACAAAAACTCTGAAGACTGTATTCCACTTTTCTAAAAGTTATTACCAAAATTATTTTCTCAGATTCTCTTAAAAAATCCAGCAAAGGAAATTAATACATTCAGCCACATTGAATTCACATTACTGTGAATTCTGTATTTATGTTGTGTTTCTTAAAACAAACATGCATAAACTGTCTTTTAAAGCAGCTTTGAGGATTGAGAGATTTGCTTTTCAGCACACTTTGTCATTAGTGTGTCACTACTCAGAAGAGTGAGGACAAGAAACAATCTCAAAGTCAGACTGGTGCATACCAGAGACTTGTGTAGAAGACACAAGCTAATCTATCTGAAAGCAGAGATGTTAAGGTAAATAAAAATATTTATTTTTATGTTTTATTTTTCAAACATTCTTGAAGACAACAAACTGCAAATATTTTTATTATCTATTAAAAACTCTTTGAGTATACTGAGTAGATGTTTCCTTTTCACTTCTTTCCTATGAATTTTCAGACAGAATAAACAAGAATGGAGACAAAACCTGTTACTGAAAGGCTTCAATCATGAAACTGCAATACAAGTTCCCAGCCACAATCCAAGACAAAACATGATGTTGCTCTATAAAAAAAGAGGAAAATGGAAGAAGCACCATTTTGTCTTTTTATTTTAGAAGGATTGACATAAACCTTACTTGGAATTTACAGACTAAATCCTAGACTTCTTCAAAAAGAAGGAAAAAGGTGTTTTAATTGGCATGTGTAAGTACCTTCATAGGGAGAAAATAACAGATCATAAAGAGGTCGTCAATTTTACATGAATGGCACAGCAAGAATTTACAGTGAAGTTAAGCAACCCCAATTTAGCACCAGCAAGAATGACAAAGCATTGGAACAAACTAGCAAACTACCAAATTTTAAGACATATATTTTTTTTTTTGTCTCAGAGGAGTAATTTATTTCATGTATCTAAACTTTGAAAATAAAATTTGTATATACAAGTGCCTATTCTTTATTAAACTAATTAGAGATATGATTTGAGACAAGGACTGGAGCACTCCTGTAGCCTATATTCTGTCTCTTTCAAGAGATGTGACCCTGACTAACGGACTTTGAACTTCTACCTTAATTTCTTCATTTGTAAAATAGAGATTACACTACTTATTTACATATCTCAGTGCATAATGTGAATTAACTAATGTTTTAAACTGATGAAAAGATGAAAGCCAACTTTAAGTGTACTTTGATTAACAGAACCATTCATATCATCTGCAAATTAATAAAAAAAAATTCCTTTACAGATTTCGTGCAAAGATCAATAATAATTATACTAACCAGGGAGTCCAGATATTAATCACTTAAAGGTTGTTCTGTCATATTCATGAATGTCACAGAAATACCAGTGTAGCTTCTAAAAAGCAACTGAGAGTGGCCCCTCTGAAAACCAAGTGTTCAGGAGTTCAGGACTGAAGTCCTCCCACCTTCACATAAATTCTGTGGCTGTCATGAGCCTTTCTCCTGTTCAGATATGTCTGCATGTAGGAAAAAAAAAACCAAAAAAAGACTATGAAGAAAGCCAAATTTTAATTTAGAATTTAATAAAAATTGATTAAGCATCACAGAGCACAAACAAAGCTGCTCCATAAATCTCTCAGCTCTTTTTATGCAGGAATGAAAGAAAACACTGTCTGCTGAAGCAGATGACAGATGCTGGCTTAAAGATAAGTATTATTTATACTTCTGTACCAGATTTCTTCTTATGCATATCTTATCATGCATGGATATACAATCAACAAAGCAATTATTCTGTATCAGTCAAAGACCTTACAACACAATTTTTCTCCTTGGGAATTTATTTTATACAATTCATTGTTCAATAAAAAAAAAATGGAGAAAAAATGAATTTAAGCGTTTCTAGAAAATGTTTAAATTATATCTGAAATACTCTTTCCTGCTGAAGAGCTTAAATGAGGCAATTGAAAAGTCTATAAACCCATCATGTTCAGAAATGCACTGAGGATTTGCAAATCACTGAGGAATGCCTCTAATATCTGCAAATATCTGAAATTAGGGAATTTTTAATAAAATTAGCTAATGCAAGTGTCTTCTCCTCAGGCTAGTCCAACAGTATCTTCCCTCACTGCAAAATGTAGAGTGCAGAGCTACAATCCATAGTAGCAAGATTTAGCATTATCATGGGTATGAACATATATTTTTGATAAATTTTTTTTCATAAGCAATATTAAATATAATTTCCACATTATATTTTCTTCCTTTTCTTATGCCTTTTCCTCCCCCTCCCCCCATGAACACTCATTTAATTGTAGATCACTGAAACACTGTATTTTTCTGGCTTAATAATCTCAAATAAAGAGAGAAAAGGATACAATAATCTAAATGGCTGAAGAAACCTTCCTGCAATGATCTACTCTAATTTGTCTAAGACCAGATTTTGAGTAATGCAGACATAAACAGCATGTTTCTGCCATGATATACAGGCACCTCCATCATAATCACAAAAAAATTGTTCTGAGAGAATTCAAGTGATAATTCCTCAGAATTACGCTGGCAAAGAAATTAGCTTGTAGGCAACTTTCTTTAATTGAGTACAATTGTGTCTTGAGAATCAGAAATTTATAATTAAAATATGTTGCATAAATCAGCACTTATGCTGCAATACAGAATTAATTTTTCTTTTTGAATTACAGAGGAATATATTATAGGACCATATCAATTAGAGGATGATAAGTCTTCATGAGTTTCTAGAATATTACCGTTCCCCATAAAGATACACCACAAAGGAAAGTTTATCTAAGAAGTCCTCTTTTCAAATCTGACTATTAATATCCATCAAAAGTATATTGACAACCTGTAATATGATTAAAATTGAAGTAAATTAATAGCTTTAGTACACATGTATATCTTACCTCTGTATGAACAGTGTGCTTTTTCATTCATAGTGAATGACACTAAAAAGACTAGCTACTATATTTACGGTATTTAAACAGTTTTGCATTTTTCCTTTTAATTAAAAATGCTGTCACTAAATTTTTTTGCCATGCCTGAACCCTTCAAAGTGAATATGTGTTTGTGCTAGAAGTTATTTACAATGACTGGTCAGTCCACTGATCAGCCATTGTCTGTCAGGCAGACATTTGAACTAATTATGACCTAAACCAAAGAGGCTTAAAAATAAGGTTACTTAAAATTTTAGAAATTAAGAGGAGAAATAATTCTGAAAGAAGCACCAAAATACATTCATATTAAGTGGTCTAAAGTAGTTCCCAAACTGCCACTCACTGGCTGGACTGTTGAGGGTTATGTCTTATAAATCAGTGGAGCCCAAGTATTATTTTCACAGCAGAGGATAGGAAAGTGAAACATAAATGGAGTTTTCCAAAATATTTAAATGGAAACATTCCAAAGGTATCCTCACAAAGTAATTTAATTTTTTAGTTTCTCTGCCTGCCATTTTCTTAAGAGGTAGGAAAATAATTTTCAAATACAGCCAATCTGAAGAACCAGCTAACTTGTATCATAAGAAATGCAAAAGTATGCCAGTGTACATGACATACAGATTTGACACTGTGTCTACACATGTAACAGATTAAATACAAAGACACAAAATAATAAGCTTTTATGTTTCTCATAATTGTTAGAGATGGAAATGTCATAAAAATTTCCACCCACTTCAGAAGTATTTGGATTAACTCCTCTGAATCATAATAGTAAGACAGAAACTCCTTTTTTTAAAAATTTAGAAATTTATCTATAAATGTCAGTGGCTTGTTCTATATTATTATTGACTTTAAGACAAATGTGTCTTGAAAAAATATTGCTATCAAACAAGATACTACACAAAATAGCCACTGAAAAAATATCTATTCTACAGACCTAATTTTCGCACTTCTTTCTTTTTTGTGGGACAGTACTGTAACTGTATTCCTACCAACTCACCTGATAAACAGGCCTCTTGTTAATATAACCTTTCCTGTTTAAATTTAAGACTTATTCATTACACTTCTGATTTTCAACAGTCAGTCTTCTGTTTATGACAATCACATTTTCAAAACTATTCACAAATATAACTCTCCCTCTATGCTGAATATCCCACTTTTTTTTTCCCCCCCCATGGAGAGCACATCAAAAATTTTATTGAAAGTGATACATCTGAGTTTGTCTGTCACAATAATTACTAAATGTTCTGGGCCTTTCAAAGGGTTGACTTTTATTTTGTCTATCTTTCCTCCAAGAATTTCTGCAGTATAGGAACTTAGCAATGCTGAGTAACTAGTAGAATGTAACATTTCAGTAAATCTAATGGCATTTATCTGAAAATTGGCAAGAAAGGCATTAAGGAAGCAAAAAAAAAAAAAAAAAAAAAAAAAAAAAAAAAAAAAAAACACAAACACCCAAAAGACCAAGAAAAAAACTCCTGCTCCTTAAGGCTAAAATATATAACAACTGAGAAAAAGAAGTGGCATCTCTAGTCAACAAAGCCCTCTCTGGCACCCATTCTTCAAAGGGAAGCACTGTCAGGGCTGAGCTGCTAAACAGTTAATCTTCAGTAACTCCACTAAAGAGCACTAGTGGCAGGCTGCCCGTCATTCTCTTAGACAGAGCTTGTCAGAGAAAGTAGGGCAGCTTGTCCAGCCCAGCAGTCAACTGATTACTAGCAAGCTCAATGGGGCTGCCGGCCAACTCTTGAGACTGCTGCCAGCCCCTTGGGTATTCAAAGGCCAGGATCCAGTGTGGCTCACTTTGCCAGAATCACATGATGTCAGTGCTGTTTTCTCCAGACCAGAATAACCAGTCATTCAGGTTGCTGCAAATGGTATGCAAACAAATGTCATAAGCTTAGCAAGGCTTGCACCTGCATTAAGTTCCAGGAGTTACAGGCACAGATCAGATCCTCACCTCTGCAGAGTGCTTCTGAGATCCAGAGAGGCACAGAGTGGGATCCATTCAGGCCTCCTGCAGTAACTATATTTTTTAAAAACTGCTACAGTAGTCTCACTGACCAAACCCCACTCTGGAAACTATATTTCAAATTATTTTTTTAAAAAAGAGATGAAAAAGAGAGCTGGGTCTAGTAGAGCAGAAAACAAACCAGCTAGGTATTTACAGTTAGATGTATGGAATGGAAACAAAACTCCTAAAATGTCTAAGAAGAAAATGTATATTCATTTCATTACTAAGGAAATTCAAAACAAAACAAAACAAAACAAAACAAACAAAAAACCCAAAAAAAAAAAAAACTGATTTCTAAGCAGTATATTTTTCATAAAGATTTCTCTCCCTGTAAATTTCACCCAAACCAATACACAGACTTGTCAACTTCTCATCTGATATACTCAACAGCATACATAATACTGTAAATGTGCAAATGATTTGCAAAGTGATAGTAGAAAAAAAAGAACAAAATTTCTTTTCTACTTCAAAAGTTTGCAGGTTTGTCAAGCTCACAAGCTGCATGGGTGCAGTTAGGGTTCTGAACTCTGAGTCTGACTAAGTGAAACAAAAACAGGCAGCCCTTTTCCTGCAGGGTTTTTTGGGGGTTTCTTTTGCAGGTTCTGTTGCCTGTATCAGTGTATGAAGTACAGAGAAATATCCCAAAGGTATTAAGTGGTGCTATACCTGGGGTCAACACAGGCTGGGGATGATCAGAGCAACCTTGGGAAGAAGGACTTAGGGGTGCTGTTGGAGGAGAGGCTGGACCTGACCAAGCCATGGGCACTCACAGCCCAGAAAGCCAAATGTGTCCCGGGCTGCATCCAAAGCAGTAGGGGCAGCAGGGCCAGGGAGGGAATTCTGCCCCTCTGCTCTGCTCTGCTGAGACCCCACCTGGAACCCTGCATCCAGATCTGGGGTTCTGCACTGGTCGTCCCAGCACAGGAAGGACATGGACCTGTTGGAGACAGTCCAGAGGAGGCCACCAAGTTGATCAGAGGGAGGGAGCACCTCTTGTATGGGGAAAGGCTGAGAGAATTTTGATTTTTCAGTCTGGAGAAGAGAAGGCTTTGGGGTGACCTAATGGTGGCCACCTAGTACCTGAAGCGAACTTACAGGAAAGATGGGGCAATAATGTTTACAAGAGAATGTAGTGACAGGACAAGGGGTAACGGGCTCAAGATAAAGTTATGTTTAATTTAGGTATTAGAAACAAATTCTTTGCTGTGAGGATGGTGAGACATTGATTGCCAGAGAAGGCTGAGGATGACCCATCCCTGGCAGTGTTCAAGGCCATGTTGGATAGGGCTCTGAGCAACCTGGTCTAGTTGAAGGTATCCCTGGTCATGGCAGGGGATTTGGAATGAAATTATCTTCCAGATCCCCTTCCAAATCAAACCATTCTATGACTATTTTTAGGAAAGTCTTCTGGACTTCATGGAGAATAACCACTAAGAAGAGTGGAAACTATGAGGAAAGGAGGAGATGCTGAAGAGTATCTCTGGCATCCTTACAACAATAAAAAAATGTGATGGAGTTAACAGTAATTTTAACAAAGCCAAATTCTACTGATTTTCATCACTTTTAGGTAGAATCTTTGTGTCTAAACCAAAAGAAGCAGTGATACAAGATACAAACCAATGGGAGTGTTGTAGAAAAATTGGCTTTAAACACTGAGCGAGAGTCTCAGGCCCAACACAGCTGCCCAGAATACTTGAGGAAGCCAGGAATTCTCACAACACAGACAGACTGAGGAACAAAAAAAAATCTCTAGCTGACTAAGTAAGCATGTCAGGATGGCCTGGTGACAAAAGCAGATGGGGTTGAAATGAAGTCCCAAACCCCTCTGACTCAAATGTCTGTCTCTGGAGATGTGTGCCAGTATCTGCCTGCAAAAATTCAGGGACTCCTTTTAATTTGGAGGACCACTGCCAATTTCCAAAGTCAATACAACAGTCAGTAAGTAACATCTCAGCTTTTGACTTGCCCTTGTTCACCCTAGTGTCTATCTGTTGCAGAATTATGAATTAGAGTTAAATCACACATAACTTTAAACCTCAGCCAATTATCAGCAGAAGCATGGCACTCTGAAATAACAACAGGTGTGTGTTTCTCAAATTTCTTTGGCATTAGCAACATCACCTCCCCTTCAACATCTGAGACTTTTGACAAGTAGCCCTTCTGTCTCCTCCGTAGTCTAACCAGAAAGGATATAAAGTTGCACCTATGACAGCCATTTCTATTAACTTGAAGAAGCAGCTATGACCATTAAATGAAAAATAATGTCAAATTACAGAAGTTAGAAAAGCAGTGATCCAATAATAACCAAGAGATGTTAAAACTGCCACTCATTTAATTTTCAAGACAGAATAACAAAAGTAATGCATGGTTTGTTCAATTTGGAGGAGAGGTACCTTTTTTGTCATTCAGATATTGGTACCCTTCCACCTGGTGGCAATTAGGCTTGTAGTGTATAATATTATAAATCCTAGGATAAAGATACACCTACCACACAGTAGCAGAGATCAAATTACAGTGCATGTTTTTCAGAGTAATGTCACTTATTCTTGGGAAAAGCATAGTACAATAGCTACACTATGTACAAACTAAGCAAAAACATGGCTCATGACTCACAAATTAAATCCAAGCACTTCATGTAAATCTTTTGGAAATGTGAATATCCAGGATGCAAAGCAAGAAGCTGGCATTAGTATTACAGCATTCTCTCAAAATCTATTTAAGCTAAGTGTTGAGCCATATGAACCTCACTTCCTATGAGCCTTGTAAATATATAAGGCAAATTCATCTCTGAAAAATGTGCATTTTTAATGAACTGTTCCACTAACAACTAGTATTATGACTTCATTTTGTCTCCTTTGCTATGAAATATCTCAATATATTATACATTCTGTCAATTTGACATCTCCCTCTTACTACTTATATCCACTGTTGTGAATCCCAAACATATAATTTATTTAATTAGAGGTATAATACTAGGAGTCAATTTCAGATTTCAAGGTCACTCTAGTTTTGGTTCCTCTAGTTACTCATTTCTAACAGAATTGTATTCAAGATTTGTGTTTCATACAAAGACTGCATTCTCTTACTAAATACTCTGTTATTCTCAGCTTTTAAGTGTTAGAGGCATGCCATATGATGAGCCCAGCCCTTTGATTCTTTTTTTTTTTTTTTGTTTATCAGCTGGTGGAGTTTTTTTTCTCCCATATTCCAACCTTAACTTCATTAGATTGAATTTAAGATTAAGGAAATGGTGACAGAAACATGATTTTATATTTTGCTTAAAACACAGAGCTACAAAATGGTTTTACACTTGCAATTTGCTGTAATGTATTTTACTGAATACATATTACAAGTATTAAGCTGTAGTGAAGTATCAGTCAAATATCCCATTCGTATAAGCAGGCCAAAAAGCAGTTAATTATCATTTTCACCATGATAATGGTTGTTTGCTCACAACCCAAAAATCCAAAAATAAGGATGGAAAAACTGTCTGAAAACTCTACTCAATGGTCACAAATCACAGGAATGGAGTTAGCAGCAAGCTTTTGTGCTTTTACAGAGCAAGTAATTTCTTCAACTGGTCTGTCTCGAAGATACAGTGAAACTGAAAGTTTAAAAATAAGGGAAAGTAATCTTATCAAACAATGAAGAGACAGCCAGACTGGACTCAAATCATCCTGTCTGGTGAACACCCTGGTCTTTGGTATTTCAGTAAGTCAAGCAGTACCCTGGGTCCAAGTCCTTACACCCTCACAAGGCTGACACAAGCCCAGTCACCACCTTGTCCTGTAATGTAGGAACACAGAATCAAGCCTGAGGCACTTGGGCACAGTCCCTAAGCCACTGCAGTCAAGGGAGGTGGGAGACCTAGAAGTTCTCAGCAAGTTCTCAGCAGCCACTGAGGAGCACAGCACGTTGCAGAGACAAAGAAGATTTCCTGTCCATGCCTTAAAGAAATGCCCCAAATTTTTTTAAGTTTTCCATGGCAGGCTTTTACACGATTGCATGAACAACACACCCAGAGGTGGCAGGCAGCTGAACTGCCTTAGAGCTCTGCATTTTTTTTACCCATCTTTCTTTTAAAGTCTACTGTGTGTTTTTTGGAAAGCTGATGGAGAGCAGAACTTCTGGGAACTCTCACTCTCACTTAGGAGAGGGGCATAATTTGACACTGCAAGCCTCATCAGAATGGTAAAAAAACCTGAAGAGCAGCCTGGTCTCTTGAAATTCTTCTTTGAAAGTAAATGGATTCCAAGCATATTAAATTACAGTCTTTAATGAGACAATTTAGTCAGAGCCTCTCAAGTTCATAATTTTTCATTTGTCTATACACTTTGCTGAGATGAGGCACCTGCCTTTACAAGAGTTATGCTTCCTTCCCCGCACCCTTACACATACCACTGCAAATCTGAAGGGATATTTCAATCACCACTTTGATAAAGAAGATCATTTTGGAATATAGGTGATCTCCTAACAGATTAAGGATATTTACTTTCTTCCTGATGGATCATTCCCAGAGATATCAGCACAACACAACCTACGCAATTAGTTTTCACAGGTGGCTGTTTTGCCTCCAGTAAAACTGCTTTCTTTCTCCTCCTGCAAGTCATAGCAGAGCAAATGTATATAAAAACATTTCAGATATGAAATAAACACTTTCATAAAAGCAGCTGTGATGCAATGCATCATTTCTGTCTGACCTGAGCTATGGAATGAACTTTTGTTGCCAGAATCAAAGATGGTAAGGAGAGAGTGGAGGACAGAGGCCAGGACAGGGCTGGGGGAAGATCAGAGCTCAGAATAGCACAGTGTAAAATGACCTCAAACACTCAAAGGGTAAATGCCTATTTGGTGCAAGCATACACTCTCTGTATACTCTGCTGCACAACCCGTGCAAACTGGCTCATGCTGCCATGCAAGAAAAACCAAGACAGTTATCTACAACTGAGAGTTAGGAAAGGCAAGCCCCTCACATATTATGTGCCACAGGCAGCAGTGAATTTCCTCAAGCACAGTAAAAAGCACACCTGAAGCTGTATTTTCATCCTCATATCCTTTAACTGGTCACCATCTAGGAAAGTATAAGAGAAAAACTACCTAAAATTGCTGTCTGACATTTTCAAGATACTACAACATCAATGTTGAAATCCCAGACAAAATATCTATTAAAGATGTCTCTATGAAAAGAATCTCAAACTGTTGCAAAGTAGGGATTCAAGTGAAGTTTTTTGACAAGTTCCTTCAGAACTACTCTACATAGGAACCTGGCTATACTATTTAAACATCTGTGAATCTTATTTGGGAATTATTTTTTTCTTCAGTGTTCAAAGAAGAAAACAGGAGAAAAATCTTATTCACTTTTATGAAGTATTTTCTTTATATTGTCATTTCAGGGAGCCTACGAAGATATTTGAACATTCAGGCATCACAACTGATATGGGTTCTTTACAACCAACTCCTAAGCATGGAGTGCAAACCTAAGCATGGTGTATCAGGTCTCACTTTTAACTGATACCACCAACTTACTCATATTGGAGTCTAACACAAAGTGCTGATTGAGCAAGAAAGTAGTTCTTAAATTTTTTTTTTCTGGAATTTTGGTTTTCTCTCAAAGATGCAATGCATACAATAATGTTTTAATGCCAGGGGGAAAGACAGAAAGAAAGAGGAAGGTTTTTGAATACTCCTTCAGCTTATTGATTTTGGTGAGCAATTGCAATTTTTTTTCCAGGTAATTTTATGCACCAGAGCACAGCAAGTGGGAAGTCCTAACAGAGGCTTCAATCTTTTTAGGGCAGAAGCTTTTAGCATTGTGATTAAAATTGTGATGATTTTTCATGTAAAAGTTTGAGTTTGGTATTGATTACTAGGTAGGAATGTACACCACAGCAGTTTCATCCTCAAATTCAGTGCACAAAACATATGTAGCAGGAATCTATAGCTCCCCTAAGAAAAACCATTACTGATTCACAATACTTGAGATTGTAGTTCAACCAATAATTAAAGAAAGTTGTTTTATGTAGCTCACTGAGATCTTAGGAGGACATAATGTATCTGTGGAGATAAACTACTGTAGATTTATGTATGCTACATAATTAACTACAAAAATGTCAAAGGCCAAAATCTGTCTTCATTCTTCATGAAAAGTGTTAATTAAAAGCACTTTCTTCTATAGATACAAGAATTGACCAGAAGGGATTTCTTGTGTAATCCAAATATAAAATTTTGAGTGATAATCTGAAGAAATATAATTAACTGCAAAAAAGTCGTCAAATTTTTGAACATACATATACTTAGTAATACAAACACATTTTTTCTTAGTCTGTAAAAAAAATGTTTCACTAGATTAATTGAAGAGTGATGGATACTGGAGCTGGGATTCACCTTCAAAAGGGCAGAAAGAATAAGTAATTTTTTAAAAAAGTTTGAAAATACCAGTATGAAAATCTGCAAAAACAAGTGTTAAGTTCATTATTAAAACACCAGCAACATGTTTATCCAGGATCAACCTACTCATTTTGGAAACTAAAGACTTTTTTAAAGAGCTATAAAGTTAAGAGAGCATGAGAAATAAATTCTAGCCTTCTATTAGAGCTACAATGTTTATTAAAGTTGCACACCGGTACAGATTGACTCAAGGCAAAAGTGCAATCGAGGATATAATTTGGCATTGGTAGAATACTTTTTATATGAGAAGGAGCAAGCCCCATGCAGCTATAATACACTCTGGGTAAGTTTGTAAGTTGATAGGGTGGAAAACAAAAGTAATTTACACTGTGTTGCTCAGACACAAACAGAGAACTCTCCTTTCTCAGGCTAATGTTTAGAGTTCCTGCACACTGTCATACCAGCTTCTTTACATAAATTAATAGTGCCATTCACACCAAGTCTCTAAAGAAACCTAAACTACTTCCTCACTCAACTTCCATGATGTGTTCAAAACACTTTGAAGAAATTAGGGTCTGATTTTGTGCTACTAGGTAGCTTATTTTTCTTCATATCTTTGCCATTGAAAGTCCCTTGCTACAGAAAAGAACCAGCAACTTCTGACTGTCTAATGACTAATGGCTGCTGACCCCACCAGTATCAGATCTGAAAAATGCTTCATAGCTCTGTGGCTTCATGGTTTCACAAGCATTTGTATTTCCAATAAGAAATAGATAATGCCAAAGAGGCAAGGAGAAATAGCTGAGGTTTGTTCATTCCCTCTATTCACTACTGCCATTTCAGCAAACCAAAAACTAATTCTTGTTCCTTACTTGAAATGATCCTAAAAAGACACATTTTCTAAAGCTGTGTCATTTCCATTAATAAATCAAATATAATTACATTATATTTTTAACAGTATAATGTGTACCAGTAATGTGTTCTTCTTTATGACAGGTTTTTACCATTTTTCTACTTCTCAGAAGAAACTCCTTGTTCCCACTATATTAAAAACCAACAGCTTTTCCCCTCACTTGCCTATTTGATGAAGAAATGAGTCAAGAAGTCATATTTCTGTAGTTAAATCCAAAGAGGACCTCAAGAGCTGATAGCAAAAGCTGCAGAAAGTCCGGTATTGCTCCTGAACTAGAAATGCTCAAAGCACTCAGCACCCTCAAATGGATTTTTCTGCTAAAAGCTGATGCGACTGTAAGCTATATATGGAAACTGAATCTTTGTAAGGGCTCACAACTTGGCCAGATCCAGGTCTTTTTTTTCGAAGAACAGCAACAGGAATACCCTGACACCACAACGACCTCTATGCCAAATTTCAAGACTTTGCTCAACAGCAGGAAGGCAAAGCTTGTCAACAAAACAGCTGTAAAGGCACATTTATTAAAATCAAACATATGCTAATGTCATTTCTAGGAATGTCTAGCCCAGTTTTGCTGAAACTTTGTCATAAAGTTCAGCCCCAGGTCCATTCTTCATGGCAAAGTCAAAGTTCAAAGAAGGGAAGCTTAACTGATTTATAAACAAAGGGAAGCACCCTTATAATGGGAAGATCATGGCCATTAACTTAACTCTCAATAGTTTTACCAATACCATTTAGAATAAAAAGAAATAATGAACTCTTTAAGAAAAAAAAAAAAAAAAAAGTAAGCAATTCCACCTCTAATGTAGACATTTTAAAATTGTAATAAAACGAATATAGGAAAAGTCTGTATTTGGGAGCGGAAAATATCTTTCCAGATTGCTGCCAAACAGACAAGTTTGACATAGAATATGGATCTTCATGGTGTATAGGGACAGCATTTAGCCTCATCAGGGATTTTTCTTTGAAAATATTCTGGATTAAAAAATTCTGGGACCAAAAGATGTTGACCAGTCTCCTATTCTATCCAGCTGCTTTAAGCAGAAATCTAAGTCACCCTTCTTAGCCCATGAGACACTGTTTTTAAGGAACTTTTGGAGTTCAGAACAGTACTTAGCTGAAAAATGGTTGCATCTGTTTCTCTGCCTACCTTCATTACAGCAATATGGAAAGGACAAGGTCAGATTTCTAAGATTTCCATGATGAATGGAGGCTTTGCTTCCCAGCTTAGATATACTGTAAAAAGCCCTTCATTAGAGAAATACATAATGTCCTCTGCCCCTTTAGAAGGCAGGCTCCTTTGTGACTCCTTCCACTGCTGTGATTAGGAAATCACCTTTCTCCAATAAAATCTACGCAGTGTCATGCCAAGTAAGAAGACCACACAGAAATCTTGTTCTCATAAACCCATCAAGTCTTCAGAAACAAGGAGCAGACTTGACCCTTCCTTAAGTAATTTACCTCAATATATGTGCTTTTGAAAACTCTGGTAAGACAACTACATGGTATTAACATGATATAACATAGGTGTAAAGTGAACAATGTACAGTAAAAACTTGCTAAAACACAAAAGCCAGTAATATACACATACACACAAGAGCAGCTTTCTCTTTAGCAAATATAAAATAAAGAATTCATACACTAGATCATAAATACATAGATTCATATTAAATTATCAAAGTATTGCCTCTGTCAGGGGATTTGTCTGACTTCAAGGGAATTGTAGCCTCTTTCAGAGGATTCTGCTCCTTGGACATGATGAAGACCTCAGATATTCTAGCTCCACTAAGTACTTCGTATACTGGGATTCTGGATAAATTTGTATCTCTGGATTCTTGTACTTTATGAAGCAGTTCATCTTGGCATGGGATAACATGGAGTTTTTGTTCCTCTTCCAGCTTTATGTACAGTAAAACACAGGATTCAGCTTCACCTTTAGTTATGTTAGTTAGGATAGAACGGCTGCTGAGATAGCATTTTGGGAAAGGATTGAGACTAGGCATTTTGAAATGCCTAGATATTAGCTATTTCTCAATTAGCTATTTTCCAATTCTTAAATTTTAAGAATTTAATAAAGTTAAAATCTCAATACCCATGCAGTATTATAAAGAGAAATAAAGTAATTTAAAGCTTCTACAGTGAATGTATAGGTCAAAACCACAAAACTTTCCCTGTAGATGGTAATGACACTGACAAAAATTAACTGTTCACTCCTTTGACATAAAACTGATACATGATACTTATGAATGTACAATATTTTGTGGCTATCAAAAACTGCCAGTGTTTCTGTTACTACATTCTGTGATCTTTTGCAGAAACTAATTCAGTTGATTGCATATCAACTTTTCTTCTCTAAAAAAATAAAGTAATAGAACAAAGTACTTGCTTTTCTGAACTTACTGACTTACTAACCTAGGGAAATGCCACAGAACAACAGATGACTACAACACAAACATTTCTGCAGCTGAATTGAGTACAGACTACAGTTTTACTGAAAAATCTCACAGTGTCTAGCCAGCATTATTCAACTGGTAGAAGCTTTTGTTTTATATCTAGCCCTTGCCCCATAAGAAGATATTTCACAAAATGTTGGACTAAAAATCTTACAAGATCAAGCCAATACTTTCTTTCACCAACTGGAGCATAAATAGCGTAAAAATTGACTGACTTGCTGTATTTCAGCATTTCTGATCCCAGAAGGAAAATATTGGAGAATAATTCCAGAAAAAAAAAAGTTAGTGAAAATCTAGTTTACTATTTTACGTCCTTGAAAATACATCTCATTTAAGGTTGGCTTTAACTAGTTGTTAGCTCAAGCAGCTCAAACATTCATAAAGAATTTTTCTTCTTGAAGTACATATGTTAGAGCAGCACCTAGTACCTGTTTCTCCCAAAGTTACACCAGCCATTTGCCTAAGATTTTCCTGTTTACATATAAGTGATTCACACTTGCTGCCACATTCATCTTATTGTCTATTATATATTATCTGTCACTCTTCAAAGTCACTGTTTCTCATATTTGTGTGATTATTATTCTTTGCTCTATGGAGTTTTATTTCTGGACAGTCCTGAACTAAATAGCAGTGACTGCAGTGATGTCAGTGATTTTTTGCTATGGCATTTCATCTTTCCTATTGTATCTGCAATTTTTTTCACTTAAGAAACTTTAGACCTTGTGTGAAATATGTCAGAAGCATTTACCATAGGAAAAAGATATTCATATCAGAGAAAAGTCTCCATATGCTATTATTTTCATTGTTAACATCTATTACTGGGATGATTACAGCCATCTTGTATAAACAGAATAACATTTAATGAAATGAAGCTGGACTTTTACATGTGAAGAGACTTTTTCTTTCACATTCACTTCAACCTCTCTTGGGTTCTTTTCCCTTACAAGGTGCTGAGATTAGGTTGGTGCCCTGGGGACTGTTAAACTTATTTTAATATATCTTAAACATGTCTTAACTTTTTTTCTTTTCCATGAATCTGACATATGATGCAGCTGGGAAATTGAAAAACCATCAGGAAAACAAGAAAACATTCTGCAAATACACACTTAAACATTCAGTGTTTTAGAAAGAGTAAACCAAAGTAAGCAACTATTGTCTCCTTTTTTTAAAGGTTTGTTTCGTTTCTTTTCAGATAAAATTATCACCAACTTCAGTATAGGTAATATAGTTAAAAGATCAGAAGGAAATTGTATGAGGCCCTTAGCCACAAAGTTTTCAGTATATATCCTTTGTCAGCTGATGTTCTTTGTGTCCTAGCAGATCTGCAAACTTTTTTTTTTTCCCTATTGCTAGATATATGATTTTGAGTGTGGTTTGTGTTTTCTGCTCTTTTTTTAAGAAGACAAATCTTAATCCTATCCATGCAGCTGAATGAGATATTAAAATAGTGTCATTTTGGAGAAGAGTTAAGGACCAACATCTTAATGTCTACTGGTCAGTCAAGGGAGAAAAACTAGGAATGAAATAGAACTAATGCCTGAAGGTAAGGAATAATATATGGAGAGTCCTACAACATCAGCTTCCTGGTGCTACATGAACAGGTAGAAAAACCAAGATTTCCAGGTCAGTCTGGCTACCATATGAAGATGTATAGAGGCTGTGCTTTATTGTTCTCCCCTAATGCAATTTAATTGCTTGTGTTTTTAAATGTTGCTGTATTATGTTCTCTTCTTTTATACCAGAAGGGTATAAATAGGTATTATACCAGACCCTAGCTATAGAAATCCTAAAAGGATAAGGTCAGCATGTCAGCAAGAGTCCATGGACTTGCAGAAGGACCACAATTAAAAATAACACTGTTAAAATTAAGGGGAAAAAAAAAATCTTACGCCAATGCATCAAGGAGTTTCATCTATTCATGAGAGAAAAAAAATGAACCTTTGATTTTCAGCTACCAGCTTGTGAAGCAAGTAAACGTACTGTGTTCAGATTGGAAAATCAAATCTGAGCTAGTAAAAAGAACATAGTTGTAAATAAAATCTTAGTTTGAGCTTTTATAACTCTTACAATACTTACTGAAGAAGACTAAAAAAGTTTACAAGTCAAACATAACAAATACTTAACAGTGCATATTTTTATAAAATATACAGATATGCTTTAAAACCAATATTAACTACATTTTAAATGGCAATGAAAGATCAAATGTCTTGTACATCTTCTCATGTACCAGTAAATTTCCATGGTCAAAGACACTGTAGGAACAACTTCCCTGTAAATACCATATCAGTCTGCAAAAGACTCAGCAAACTATTATTGCAGATAACAAATAAAACATAGAGGCATATTACTCAAAATATCATCTTTTACCAAGTGTAGTCACCTGGATCTTGTGATATTTTTATGCTGTATTTAGTATAACAAGCATCTATTTCTTTTAAGTCATTTTTACTACACAATCTATTGTTTTCTGCAAACACAGGGATTTTCTTTCTCTACAGAACTACAGTCTATACATTACAGATTTGAAAGATCGATGGAAGCTCCAAGTGTTTTAATAGCCCATTATCAAAAATTTTCCCTTGGCAATAAAAGCCCAGACCACTGGCTTGAGATCAAGTCAATGAAAAATGGGATTATACAATTTTATCAAGAGAGGGAGAGGGAGAGAAATGTGTTTTAAAAAAGCCTAGGATCACAGAGGGGGAAAAAAATCCAGAGAGGGTAAAAAAAAGAGATCAGCTCAATTTTCAACCCAATCTACTTGTCTCTCACATACAAATCCTCTGGATTTTCCAAGTGGTTTTGGTTTTGGGTTGTTTTTTTTTTTCTTTTAAAAGAATAAAACTGGAATAATGTTTTATATTTGTTATTTTTTAATAAAGAAGAAAAAATCTCACTAGAAAAAAAAAGCAAAACAAGAGGCAACAGGAAACAAACCAGCATTTTGTCTTAAATTTGCACAACCTAATTTATAGTAATAAAGCAGAACCTAAGAGTTCTGGTAAATGTCAGTGCAGTCATGTTCATTACATATGTTGATAGGTATGAAGCAAAGTCTCTGTAGGCCCTTCAAAAATTGCACACAGCCAATTTAATGCAAACCAGAAGTCACTGACTGCTGGATGAACATTCGGTTTCATTCCCACATGGATATTAAGACAAAGGAGAGGGAGGGGGCTTCCTCCACATTTATTTACAGTTAAAGGGTGGGTCTTGAGGAATGAGCATGAGGCCAATGAAGAATGGATTTGGTTTATGGGAAGACACCTCCCAGCCTCCCATTCTGCAGCCACCGCAGTGAAAGCGGCTGGGTTGTGTGTAACCTCCTCCCTCCCCCATCTCGCATCTGCCTTGCCCAATCTCGTCTGGGCCCGCTCCAATAACAACATCTGCTTGGCAGCTTTTCAAACCCATGGATAGTTATCTAACTGAGGCTTTTGTGCTGCACTGTTTATTCTATGTGAAGAAATGCCTCCTTAGTTGAAAGAGTACTTTAGAAAAGCTGTGCAGCTATTAGCAAGTGAAGCACAAGGCTAATAACCCCCACCTGCTCATCAAATTAATTATGACATCTGAGTCATTATAACTCAGAAAGAACACATGACTGCAGACTTCTCACACGTAGAAATAAAAATACTCCACATTAGAGGAGGAAAATATATGGGCTGGGGGGGGGGGATGGGGGAGAGATAGTCCAGGAAGAAAAAAAATCTAACCTTCCCTAATTCAGTTATTAAAAATGTGCCTTACTAACTGCCCAAAGGTAAAAACTGAAGGAGAGAGGATAGGAGTGGCTAGAACTTTCCTGCAGAACACATCTCTACCCCTCTGTGTGAGCTTTATCAGAAAAAAGAAGAAAAACATATTAGCAGATTGATCTTCACAGAATGATTGTAAATCTGCATGTTTTGCGAGAAATCTCGTTTCCATAAGATTTCATAGTAACCTGGTAGTTCTTATCTCTTCTTTCCCTCCCCAGTTCAGTTACTCCTAATGCAACACACATATCTTAATTAAAGATATTTTCAGACTTAATGAGGACTAGAGTAAGGAAATTCTGTGGGGAAAAATATTCTAATATATCAGCAAAACTTCAACTATTTATAAAATAGCAAAAGAAATAAAATACTCAATAAGTAAAATATCTGCAAGGCAGAATTCACTTAGTTCAGACTGCAAAGGATAAAACATTGCCATAATTTGTTTGCACATTGCCTACTAATTGGATTACTGAAGCTACTTTGCCACAATTCATGCAGATAAAAAGATCCTTTCTTTCAAAAAGAGGTATGAACTCAACTAAAATGGTTAAACCATACATTCTACATACACTTCTAAATGTCTCCGGCATTCAGAGAAATGATGTGTTTCCTGTTCTTTGCAACACTTTTCTGGAAATCATAAAATTTTTCACTGTGAAAGACAGCCCTGCACCTCACTCTGTACTTCAGTCTCAAAAGTGGTTCTTAAATGCAAATTGTAACTGATGGCTAATTAATTTTAAATAATTCTCAGACTCATCAAAATCAGAGATAGGTAAAACAAATCATTAATATGTTCATATATATCATGTGTTTTAGTTCAGTGAATAAAAATAAATTGGGCAGTAAACACATTATTGTTGGAAAAGTGTTTTGTCTTTTGTTAGTCTCAACTGATTCACTGTCAATAGTGCTTCCTCCAAAACTAACACAGAGTTGCTGAGTATTGTCTCTGTCACAAAGAGCATACCTTCAAGAAATGTTTCTATCACAGGCAAGGCTTCTTAATCAGTTACAGAAATAAAAAACATTTTCTAAGTCAGTCACAAAACACAACCTGAAAAGTAGATAGGAAATTACTTGTTACAGATCATCTTCATCTACACCATTGCTCCCATTAATGCATATTTTTCACTGTGTTAGTAGCAAATACCACCCGTTGCAAGTAAAGACCTCCAGCACTATTTCTGGTGAAAAAATGTTGTAGAATTAGCTTTCAGACAAGATGATACTGGTTGTCTGGCTTCTTCATATTTTTCGAGTAATATGTATGCAAATTACTGGGAAAACCATGTCAAAACCTCATTTTAACTATTCATTTTTATTTGGTTATACTTCAATTATTTTTGCTACATGAAGGAAAATTTTGGTTGATTTATACAACTTTTTCATTTAGCCCTAAGTTGAGAGGCATAAAAAGAAGATAAATACTAAAGAGGAAGTCCCAGCTTTGCTTTTGTCAAATAAGACTGCTACATATCTTAGAAAATAAATTACTATAATTTGAATGTGTCAGTGCCGTAGAACTAGAATAAAGAAGAAATAGGAAATATATTAATCACAAAGACAGACTGTTCTGCGCAGATTTTTATGCCTGCTAGGATGAGCTTCACATTCTGCCTTCTCAAAAGCTCCAGTTTTGGAGAAATTGTCTTTAAAGGTGACTTGATGTGTTGATATTGAAACCTAAGGCTTCCTCCGCAGTATGATTAGGTCTGTAGGCAGAAAAATTACCCTGCTCCTCCCTGCTATGCTCATACTCCCTGCCACAGAACTGTTTGCAATGTGCTTCCCACAATCTGTTCCTGCCCTGCCTGATCTATAGGTACATATTGCTCCTTCACATCACAGAAAACACCAGGAAAACAGTAAAGAAATAAAGCAAGGAAGAACATGGTGCATTCATGATTCTTACTGACTTTAGTAAAATGGATTATTTGATAAAAAGGATATACAGTTTTTATTCTCTGATAAAAGCATGGGTAATTCAATTTGCAGGAATGTACTGCTCCTGTTCTTACTGTAAGAACACACAAATTATATATTGCTCTAGGACATGTTGCTCTGCAGAAGCACTTAAGCATAGCAATAAACTACACTGAATCTGGCCTTGAGCTAATATGTTTAGGGAGTTCTAACAGGAAAGAAAAGGAATTTTTTTTTCTCAGCTGGTATACTGTTAACTGAATCTACAAGAATGCACAGGACCAAAGTTTGAGTGGTACCATCAATTTACAAAATACCTAGTAAATCTAAATTTCGTCTAAAGGCTCAAAATATTATCTCAGAATCAGAAATTGAAGTAAGTAGAGATGTAGAATTCATTAGTCTAAATTTAAATCCAGTCTACTGTTTGCAAATGCAATATCCAAGTGGAAAGAGTTTATGCTAAACTGGTCTAAATATTTTTAAAGTTATTTTTTCATAACTAGTTCCCACAGTTAAGGAATTCCTTTAGCATGATGAATGATAAATATGTATTCCAGAGAAATGCAGCTAGAGCCTGAAAGCTTGTGTACACACATACAGACACATGCACTGCATACACATTATGTATGCTAAAGTGCACGAAGGGAACATTATGGAAAAAGTGTGATCTGTGATAACCACATATGAAAAACAATTCTACACAGAATTTTCTGACAGGTTGCTAGATTTAACAACATTGTCATTGAACTCTTAAAAATGCCAAAGGACACAGCAGTTAAGAGTGCATATTTGTCCAAATTCTGCAGTTCCTAGATCTTTACAAAGCATATTGCTTCTCATATCCACATAATCTCTGCACACATCTCCACCCCTGCTTCCTTCCCAATGGTACGTGGTCTTGAAAATACAAATGTTCAGGTTTCCTGGAGCTAGTGAAAGAGGAAAAGTCACACTCCCCAGGGGTAAAACGAAAGGTTCTCGGCGCCCCTGAAATTTATAACTACAATACAACATAACGTGTCACTTCACCATAATTAGTAAGAGGGAAACAGCCTTTTTTTCACCTCCAACAGCATTAACGAGATAAAACAAGGAATTCCAGATCATATCTGAAGGCACAAAATTATCTGATCAAGAAAGTGCTTATATGGACAAGGAGTGACATTTTGTGCAACAAGCAGGAAACAAAGCAAAACACCAAAAAAAATCACAACAGCATATATCTGCTCAAAACTAAGAAAAGAGTCCTCAGATTACTTCTTCATCTTCAATTTTTTCCTTGATAAGGGTGTTTTGCATTATTTCTCCTAATTTTATAAATGTTCTCCTCCTCCTTCATGTTGATATATTTTTTCTGAGCACATCACTTTGTGTATGCAAAATGGTTTACTCTGAAAGGCTTAATTCTCCAGCCTTTGTGTAACCAAATTACTTTACTTTGTTTGTGCATCCATCTTTCACTCTTGCATTGTAAGTAACTTTCAAAGTGAAGAATCAGAGATGGTACTGCAAACTTTTACTTCTCTGCAGCTATTCGTCCTGGAACTTGTATATGGATATTCCAATATTTTAGGGCTTCTACAACAGTTTTTATTTTATAAGAAAGGGCAGGATGTACTATGTGCTTCACTTGTTCAGGTTTAGACATGGAGGAGAGGTGTAAAACACAAGTTAAAGTAGCACATAAAACTGTCCTGCTAATGGCTCAAATCCCCCAGCTACAGAGCAAATCACATATAAACAGGGACAGTGGTTTCCTCTCATGTATCTATCAATGTGCCTTAAAGATTTTCTAGAGTAACCACATCAAAGAGAGCAACAATTGCTCAGTAAACCATGCCTATTCATTCTCAGGTTTCTCTGCTGAGATCACCAACCATTTCAATGATGCTTTTCTATAAAACAGTCACCAGTTCACCAGAAACAAGACTAAATCCTGTCTTTTATCTGAGTAAGACCACATTCTTCAGCAGGCACTTCTGACAACACTTTTATTCCTGACTTTTACTGGTTAATCACAGTAGCAGCTCAAAGTCTCTTGAGTGCAGTTTTTATTTTCAGACTGAGATTTGTCCATGTTCAACATCATCAATTAGTGTGTGCTCCAACCACAGAAGTGTTTGGAAAGAACACTGCCATAGACAACACTACCACAGACCTCCTCTGAACTGCAGGACAGCAAACAAGGCGACATCCAGCACCAGCACAGACTAAAAAGTGGAAAAAATAAATTTGGGGGCTTGAATTTTGAAATCTGTGTTTGTTGGGGGGTGGCGGGGGGCGGGGAGGTGGTTGTTCATATTTTCATATATTTTTCCTTTGATGCAGCATCCTTCACTACCAAAGACCAGGAGTCACTGTAAACCCATTCCACCACCACTAGATAAGTAGTGGCCAAATGAGTTGTCCTGCCTTCAACTACACTTTCTGTTTCTGTTTTAAATCACACTCAATTACAGATTATACCAACAGAGTGTATGTTTCTGGTGCTGGCTGCCAAAATTATTTTAAAAAGCAATGTAGCTCACTGTGATTAAGCCAAACCAAATCTCTCATCAGTGCCAGATGTGGCACTACTGCCAACTGTTCGACTATACCACCCATTGTGGGATCATTCTTCCTCTCTGTGCAATAAAGTAGCTGGACTTTGTTCTCTCTGAGTGACACATCAGTGCTTTATTTATTTTGTGGATCTACAAGAGTGCCCAATTTTTCATTTTAATTTTATAGACTTCAGGAAAAAGTTTTGGGCTTTTTTTCCATCAGCATAAAATTAATATTGTAAGGATAAAATTTGAAAACCTTTCCCCAGTCATCAAGCCAAAACAGAACACTGAATACTCAAAAATCTGGTCCAGAGATTTTGGATTCTTACATATACTCCTTATCAGGACTTATCGACAGTTCCAAAACCACAACCTGTGAAATACCACATAGTCATTTCCTATTTCAGAAACAAGGTAATACAGCAGTCTCCAAGACAGCACAATGCAATAACCATGGAGAATTGCTGATTTTATACTGATAACCACTGCACTGCTTTTTATCCAAGTGCTTCCAAGTGTCTTACAAATATGATTTTGCCTTACCATGACTGGGAGATAAGCAAACATGTTAAGAGTTTCAGTCTTAGAGCTGAGAAGCTGAAGCACCTAGCAATGTCCAAAGCAGTTTTGTCATTTAACTCCAATCAGGCAGGAATCAAGGAAAAGCTCACTAATGACACTGAAGAACCTGATTTAAATTCCCAGAGAATCCAAGTTCCTGGCCACTGATTGACAGGGGCTAAAACAGTTTACCATCTTAATGGGGGCATACAAAATGAAAATGGATATTTAAAATGTTTGAAAAACGTATATGCAGAAAACATGTGCTGGAAAATTTTAGTTAAGCCAAGATCTAATCTTCTATATCATTTTAATAGAAACATTACAGGAAATTAATTTCCTGGTTTAGTGTTAGGGATACATAAGGATATATAAAAATAGTATTCATTATACTGGATGCATTTTTCTGTTCCTACAAATGCAGAATAACATTCATTGTAAAGTTCATCTTCATGTTATTTTTCATATGCTTTTTCCCACAAACTTTTAAACTGAATTCTGCTGATGATTACCTGTTAGTTTCACAAAAGTAACTACAGGAACTTTTATCTTATATTAAAAGTTACAAGAAGAAAAAAACTGCTAGATATGAACTGTGTATGATGAATTCTCTCTTAAGCATCCCATCCACACCAGTTGCACAGGAAAATATGGTAGCTTCCAAGATGTATTTCGTTTAACAGTGTGTCTACACTGGGCAATCATTGCAGCATTGTCCAAAGTTAGCAATGCCAGCATACTTCTAAACTCTGCCAATGCAATAAATTTTCCTGCACAAAGGCACTCAGCACAAGCTAAGAATGTTCACACCAAGAGCTGGTACAAAGCTTTCCCTGGAGTGCAGAAGAGAGTAGCTGAGTTTGCAGCTGTGCTTATTTAGCTTACTTTTAAAAGACTTTCCATACAGAGGGAAAACTCTAAACCCATTTGAAGAATATTTAATATACCACACTACTGTCCTAAAATTTCTCTATTGTTTGGAGGAGGCAAAAGGGTGGAAGAGAAGAATGAATAGTGCTACTTAGTTTGGAGTCTCCACCACAAGAAGAAAATACACATATGTAAAGTTTTTTGTCAAAAGTTTTGAAATTAATAAATTGGTCCTGTACTACTAAACCAGAATTTCCCTCATAGAAGCCAAAAATCTGTTTACCTACACTAACTCAAATTTTCCTTACACCTCCTGATTCCAGATCACTCCAGACCTCAGCTGAAACAACTGCTAACTGGTCTCATCCTTCTTACAAGTAGAAATGTGTTTAAAAACTGCCTTCCAAACAGTGAGTATAACTGTTAATGAGTCTTTTTGTTCCATACCAAGTCTTTAAAAAATGTAATACAGAATACATCTATGATGCTTTGCATATCTGATACATGCTTAGCTTAATGCAGTAAGTTTGAAGTAAGTATGAAGGAAGAAGTCTCACTTCCTTCTTTTTCACCTGTTAAGGAAAGGCTTAATGCCCCATGGCATATGCAATGAATGGAATCTTCTTCCAAGAGGAAACATCTTTTAATGCCGAGTGAACTGGGTGTAGGTAGGAGGCGTTGGCACTGGAGGTGATGCAGGGCTGGCCTCTGTGAAACAGACAGTGTCTGCCCTGGCCCCAGCAGACTCCAAAAGGGCAAAGCCGAGATCCTCAGTCAAGATGGAGGTGCCCCTTGGAAAATGTATGCAACAAAGGGCAAAACAATGAGGACTGAGTGAAAAGTGTGATAAACAACCCTGAAAATACTGAGTTCACAGGAGAAGGATATGGAGGAGGTGCTCCAGGACTGCAGTGGAACAAGTATTTCCCTGCAGCCCATGGAAATGACCATGCCAGAATTGCAGAATGAGTAAGTTTGGAAGGGAGCACTGGAGGTAATATGGTCCAACCTCCTTGCTGAAGCAGAGTCCCCTAGAGTATGTAATTTAGGCCTGTGTCCAGTCAGCTTTCAGGTATCCCTGCATGAGGGAGATTCTACAACCTTTTTGGGAAACCTGCTCACCCACACAGTAAAGTTTCTCCTCATGTTCAGATGTCTACACTGCTGGAGGACTCCACATTGGAGCAGGTTAATATGTTCTAAAGGACTATACTCCATGGAGAAGATGCATGCTGGAACACAGGAAAAGGGGCAAGGAGATGCAGAGAGCAGCTGTTCTGAACTGACCAAAACCCTAGTTCCCCATCTTCCTGCACTACTACAGCCCAAGACAGAGGGTGGTAGAGGAGCCAGGAATGAAGGTGTAAAGTTGATCCTGTAAAAAGGCGGGAGGTGGCTACATTTTTCCTGAGTTTCTCACAATCTAACTCTATTTTAGTTGACAATAAATTAGATCAATTTTCCACAAATTGAGTATGTTTACCAATGAGGGTAATCTGTAAGTGACCTCCCTGTCTTTATCTCCACCCACCAGCTTTCTGTCCTCATTTTCTCCCCTGTTCTGCTGAGCAAGCAGAGTGAGACAGCAGCTGGGTGGGCATCTGGCAGCTAGCCAAGGTCAACCTACCACAGTAAAAAAAGACAAAACAGGCTCTGTCTTTTTTCTTGTTGCAACAGAATATGCTGTGCTTGACTGTCTCTCCTAGCAGTGTTCAGACTAAAAGCCAGAATCTCAATTTATGACATAAGTTGTCTTTCATGACTCTCTATTAAAAAAAAAAATACAATGGTATTTTTACATTTACAACTGTGAGATGACAATATTTCCACATCAAAGGTTTTAAAACCTAAAAAAATTCAGATTTCTCTCGGTTTTTATACTATGTCTGTCATTGTTCTGATGAAAGATGGACATAAGTATGGACCAGAGTACAGATGCACCTACCTCACTTTTTGGCACATACAGTGTGCAATCAAAAAAAGGTTTGTTCACAAAAGATTTGTCCAAAACAGCAGATTTACCAGGACAGCTATTCTGGTATAATACAATACCACTTTGGAAAACTTGCTTTGGAACTAAAGGATCTTTTTTTCTTCTAAAGCATCTTTTTCACTTCTAAATGCTTGCAGTTAAACAATAATTTATAGTGAAATACTTCTGACAGAATATACTATTTAAAATTTTATATTTTTACATCTAGAGTAACAAAGAAGCATGAGAGAAATGTTTTACTGTTTTAAAGCTAAGGGGAAAACTCACACTCCTTCAAAAAATTAAATAGCTACTTATTCTGTGCTGTGTTTCATTGCATTATATTTCAAAGCAATACATTACAATCAAATCATTACATCTGCTTTTTGTTAATATAGTATTTTAAATGAATGACTTTCCAGACTAAATTCATCCTCTGACTACCTAAACACTTCCCACCAGCATGAAATAGAAATCAGCAAAGAGATGAGACAAACAACCAGCTGTTTCAGGGCAAGAGAAGGCTTCTGTAGGAGGCTGTTTGGAAATAGCCAGAGAGGAATATGGCTGACTTCTTTAAAAAAGACTCTAGTCATCTCAGCTGTTTCATGAAGTTCTACCCTTAAATTTATCTGAATATTTGAAATAGTTCACTGTGAAATAAAAGATGTGTTTAAGAGCCTAAGGAGTCTAACATGTGGAACAATGGTGACTAAAGGAAGAAAAAAATTGATTTCCTGACTAGATAATTTATTTTATGGAAAAGGTTTCTATTCTAGTTTTGAAGTCTTTAAGCAGTAGTTATACCCTATTTTTAAAAATTCCACAGAAAGAGAGGGAAGAAATAGCAGAAAATAAAGTGGGGGGGGTGGGGGGAGGAGGGGAAAGCAATTCTGACTAAGAAATACTCTTCAATACCAGTCCATTTTATGTACACTGCCTCTGTGAATTTTCTCTTAGTGAAAACAACACCATTTCTCACACATACACACAGACAAACAATAATAACGACCACAAAAAAAAAAAAAAAAAAAAAAAAAAAAAAAAAAAGCATATGTAGGACTCCTAGTAAATTAGTAGGGATACATAATCTTCATATCTCAAATTCAAACATAACACTTAGCTTTCTGGCAGAGTTCATGCTTTACTCCTCCAGACACTCAACGCGTGCACACAGGCAAACATTATAGAATTTTTGAATCAGTAAGTCATTTGGAAGAATCTCCAGAAGTGTGCCGAGGCATGCTTCTGGTGCTGTGCCAAATTATGTGCTTCTGTTTGTGGCTTTAATATATAGATTAGACAGATGCACAAGCATGTACTATTTGGCAAGTAGCAACAATAGCCTATTCTGAATTTAGCAATTCAAACTTTACTGAAGTTTTACTAGGTGAAAGAAAAAAAAATTATGACATAATGTTTGGGCTCTGTCTTTTATATCCTTTTGGCATCTTCCTGCTCACTTGCAAAAGACAAGAAGCCCCTGTAGTTCCAGAATGTTCTCTTTAGATCATTCTAGAGCAGGAATTTCAAGTTAAAGGTTGAAATGTCAAGTGCAACTAAAATGGAGCTCACATTAATTTGCTCTTATTCTAAAACCTCTCAAAATTTCCTGAGATTTCACTGTGTAAGTACCTATACTTCAATTTCTGGCCACAGATCCACCTGGAAATTAATTAACGGCCCAATTATCCAGTCTTGTGACCTGACCGTGCCATAGGTAAATACAGACTTTCTTACAATACATACTATGGGTTCACAGGCTTAATAACCACAGAGCTCTTCCTTCCTCCTTCCTCCAGAGCACTTACCACAATGAGGTTGAATGACATACCTGGGGCAATGCTTCTTGATTCTCCACACTTCAGAGCTTGAAACACCGGAATTTCAAACAAAGCTTTCTTCTAGATCCTGCAATCATTACAACGTTCTGCAAATAAGAGACTTTAATCTTCACTTTAATCTGAGTTTACCAGGAATATAAACACAAGTGCCATTGTCTTCTATAAATCACATATAAAATGTCGTGCAAGGTCAGTCCATTCACAGTCTGCCACTTGCCTCAGTTTATAGGTAAGAGTTAGACATGGAAAAATGTACAGAAACCAGGAAATTCTTTTTTAAATGATAGAAAGGATTAGATACTGAAAGTGGCTCATTGTTAATTGAGTCCCATGTGTGAAAGCTACAGGAAGATTAGTTTATACAGCTGCTGCTCTTTGTCAAAACATTGCTAACAAGGTACACATGTTAAATCTGTGCATCTTCTTTCAGTCCCTAAAAAAGAATGACCACATTAAATCCCATGACAAATGTTAATTTAGAAAAAAAACCCCACTGTTATTTCCTGGGGAATTCAACTATTTCAGACTGTTCTTATTTTATTATGATAATAAGCAATTTTTAGGCAATCTTCCATCAAATGAAAACTAAATGGAGAACACAGAGGTAGGAACAGAAGGAAACTGAAGGTTAAATCCTAGTAATTTCTCCTCAGGGTCTTCAAATCTAAGTCTTCAAGGACTGTTTTGAAACAAAACAAAAAAGTAATGTTGCAGTCATTGCCAGCAGAAACAAAGACCTTTTAAAATCAAAGCATCCATAACTCATTAAAAATAGTGTTCTGAAACGAATGTGAACTTAAAATTTATTCTGTTTTTCTAGTCTCCAAAAAAAATCAGGGGGTCTAGAAATTGAACAAATGAGGAAGCTCTTCGACAAGGAATCAGAGAGAACAAAGCCTACAGCAAGCCCATTTCTCCATCCCGCCACACAAACTGTAAATAGGCAACCAGGCCTTCCTAAGAGGGAAGAGAGTTAGCTGGAGCCACTCCTGCTGCTGCTGTGCTAGGTCGTATTACAAGGGTGAGCTACATTGCTAAGTGGCAGCTGGGCACTTCAGAGGGAACCTCTAGAAGACAGTAGCTGCATCTGAAAAGCAACTGGCCTCACCATCCCCCTCCCAGACACATGGCCTCCCTCGTCCCTGTCACTTGAGCTAGAAGGGAGCTGTTTGTGAGGTCAGTGTGACCGCTCCCCTGTTCACATTGCTATTACAAGTATGGGAGTATATTTGTAGGCAATGGAATACAAGCCTTGACTGTGCCATAAGCCAGCTGGCCAGAACTGAGTGCCATGTAGTTGCTGCAATGTGCCTGGTGGGCTCAACATTGTAGGAAGAGTTTGTTAGGTATGCTTACAAAATGCCATATAAATATGTCCTAATCTTGCTTCAATTTTCTTAACTACTGGCTAAACCACTTTAACACAAAACACTTTTCTAGAAGGTGAGCTCAGACTTTTCTGCGTAAAAGTTAGGTTGTGACAAAAATGTCCTGCTATCACATTCTTCGCAACAGTGCCCAGAGATATCCTTAAAAATATAATTGTAAATCCTTCTAAAACTGGATGCCAATATGATGGTACAACTCAAAAGGAAGTTTAGTGGACTCTCAGAGAACCAGGAGGAAACATACTGATAAATGTGGGAAGGAAACCAGCCCTAATTTTCAGCAGCTGAGAACCAGGTAATATGGACTATTTGAATGGGCACATGGACTGTACACTGGAGATTAGAATTTCGTTTTCAATTTAGCATATTTTTTTGTTTGGCCAAGCAAAATTGCTTAATGCACTAAATGAAGAAAATTTATATTAACTTCAGACCTCTTGCTACCTGTCATATTCAATTAGACCCTTCAGTATCTTCAGGACACTTAGATCTAACTCTTGTGTTCCATATTTAACTAAACATTTTTCATCATATAGATCATAAAAGATTTGCATCTTTTCACATGGTGATACTGGTGATGTTCAGGAAGTTAAATATTTCTTGTGTTGAATTCAAGTTTGCCTCAGTAAGAAAATAATATTTAAATATATGCATGATTATGGCAGGAAAAAAAAAAAAAAACATGAACCACAACAAATAAGCTATATTCTACAAACAGAGTATTCAAATTTAGCTGCCAAAATATCAAAAAATAATTATACATGTAAATACTTCTGTGCAAATGAGTTTATCCTTAGATGTGAAGACTTCCATTATTAGCGAATAGCTGTTGCATATTAGTCTTAATTATACTCATTTCAACCTTAGAGGCAGCTGCCTCATTTAAATATGTTTAACAAATGTGAGCAAGCCAGTAGAGAGTAGTGGCTGTGGCACTTCACAGTTGAACTCTGATGTATGTGTTCTAACCTTGCTTATGTATTTCCACCATTAAGGGTAAAAACTGCAGAGGATCCACTCAGCAAAAAAACAGTTTACTGTAGAAAGTCATTATCTGGAATTTACAATTTTGCTGAGCCAAAAGAAGAAGCAGCAAATAAGTACAACAAAAAGATATTCACAAAACAGGTAACTTAAACTCTCTTTGTGTGTTCACATAAACACAACAGGCAGTGGTAAACTCCCCAAAACAAAATTTAAGTAACAGCTATCATTAAACCAGAAGAATGTATCGCAATGATTTCACCCTGTAGTTCTTTCTTGATGTACTGCATCAATGGCATACCTTAACTTCACTTTCCTGGTTTACTGCTAAGCTATGAACATGGAAGTAATTACAGTTGTTGGCTTCTAACTCTCTCTGTAAACCATGGAGGTATAAACTGCTATTACTGCACATACACACTACAAATGATCATGTTTCGACAATATAGGTAAAGGATAAAAAAATCTGAAGAACACCAAAAGGAAAGCTAATGACAGCAATCATAAAGATCGTGGCAGAAAGTGCCACAAAGGTGCATGGTGCATACAAATTTGCTGCGGGCCAAAGGTTTGTTTCATTCATATGAACAAATGTGTTCATATTTTAAAGCAGAGGCCTTTCAAAAATCTGGAGTTGTTTAGATGCCTCAGATTTCTCACTTTTCAACAAATGTGTGAGAATGCTACCTGCCAGTTTCAAATCTTTACTTTGTGTAGGAAATAAATTTCTGCAACTCATAAAGTCCATAAGACACTTATTATTTTCATTTTGTTATCTGGATGAGCGCTACACCAGAGTCACAATTTTGTTGTTTCCAAGATGAACCTTTCAAGTGTTCTGACAGAAATATGCTATTGTATTGTGTAATTTCTTTTCACTTCTTCTACAGAGTCTGCAAAAGAACTGCCCATGCTATCCAAACATTTTTTATCAATGAAGACTGTACTAATGATCTTCACCATTTCTTACAAACTATCACAAACTTTTGAAATTAAACATTTAATTTATAAGGGTATTTAACACACTTCAGTATGATTCTGTGGACAGAATCTTCTGGGAGAAGATTACTTAAATGGGTAATCTGTACACTACAGAGTGAAACACACTCCTTCTGAAGCCTATGCATTTATACATGCCAACAGTCAAAACCAAAAAGTTTAGCTGTGTCTGAGGAGATTTGAAATTCAAAAATGGAGAAAGAGATATTGTAATTTTAAAAACACTGTGAATTCATTAATGAAATTTAAATGAATGCTTGAAAGAGAAGAGAAATCATAGCAGCATATGCCATGGTCCTACACATTCATAGGGTTAGAAACTTTTATAGATTACCTTATTTACATCAATAGCAATGACAGCATCACAAGAAGCATCAGCTACTGATCTCTCAAAAAGTACCAGGCAAGTACAAAACAATCCAGTAAGATGAACTCATCCTTTATATTTTTACATATGTTTTAGTTTGTTTATTTTCTTTTGAACTATTGAAATTTCATCAAAAGCTATTTCATTTCTTTCTTAGCAATGTTTAAAGCATAATTGTGTTTATTTACAATGTGTCCTGTTTGGTTTGGTGTATTGAGATTTTGTAACAGCTATAAAGATTAGGAAATATGTTTTCAATATAATTCACTGAAATCTGTTTTTCTATGACAAAATTTAACTGCCTTCTAGCATTTCCTCTACTGACAGGCATTTTAGCAACTATCATAGGAAAAAAAAGTTAAAAATCTAAGCATTTATAAGCATCAGAGCACTATTTCTCTTCAGATTTCATTGTCAGAGATAAGATATGCAAACACAATAGTTGTTGTAAAGAACATGATGTAGAACATACTTATCAATTTATGCTTGTGAAAAAATATTTTCTTATTCAGAGAATTTAATTTCAGAATACGGTACCACAATGAGTATCAGAAATGAACAAACCAAATCAATTTCATGATTAGTTTTATCTAGCAATAAGAAAGTGCTAAGAATCACAGCCTGCAGGTTGGAATGCAGCTATACAATGCTGCATACTGCTTTAGCACTGAATTCCACACTAAGCATTTCAAATACTACTGTGCACCACAATCTCAATAGAGCTGAAGATCCTGCTGTGCTTGGTGCTGAGCTGAGGCACAGAAGGATGTGGTTCCCAAATACTTGCATTCCTTCTCCACTCAGACACTCAGTTGCAAGTCTATGTAAAGCATTTCTATAAGCAGCAACAAAAAGGTAGTGTGTTTATATGAACAGTTGTCATTTCTTAGATAGGAGATGGCATTTCAAAAGGGAAATACTGCAAAACTCTTTTTGCCTTCCAAAGGTGTTCACCTTCAGCAAGAGCCCCATAACATAGCAGAATGACAAGAGAACCTGTTATCTTAATGACATAACAAGATATATTGGTTCTGATGAAGAAGAATGTTATTTCTCCTGAGATATGAGAGAGCAATATAGTAAACTATGGAGAATGAGACAAGGAATCACTTATTACAAGTAGTCTTCTGAAAATAAGCAATTAACTATTCTTCAAAACTAACTGATTGGCTTCCTTCTTGTGCAGAATCAGTTCTACTTTCTTCCCATGTAGTTACAATTTTCTGTAATGAATTTCCAAATTCTGGCAAGGATTGATTTAAAATCAGAAAAAAAATCTCAAACCAGAACAAAGTCCTGTTTAAAATTTAAAAGAGCCATAAATGTTTGTTGCATTATTTAGATTTAACCTTATACAAAAGACAACTTCATACCCTAAAGAACTTACATTTATTGGGAGTTGAGACAGGGGAGGCAAATTAAATAGTGTGCACAATTATATTTCAGCAAGCTTGATCTTATACACTTACTATTTTGAAAATACTAATTCTGCATAGTTCCAAAAAAGAAGAAAAAAAATCTGCTAATTGAACTAATTACCACTAGCAAATGAAGATGGCAAGATCTCCATATAGGAAAGAGCTTGCTTGATATTTTCATAATATAAACAAACTTTCTAGAGATTTTGCATGCCTTTTTCTTCCAAAATCTTTCATATTAGCATATATGAAAACAAATGTGTAAATTGTTTTGCTCTCAGTCTCAAAACTTGTTCCCTGGAAGTGAATATTTTGTAATTTCAGTTGATGTTCAACTCCATTCTGCTTTTTTAAGCATAGTATAATGGTTTTAGGTCACATATTTAGCATAGGTCTGATCTTCCACAGAGCTCAATATAAAATCTATAAAATACTCCCTAAAGCGTATTGTTTGCTTCTCAAAAGCAATTACTTCTAAGTAAACTGGTACATTTAAACTCTCATTTAAAATAAATAAGAGTATAACTCATAATAATTTCCTAAAAACATGGGGGAAAATACAGGTCTATGACAGGGAAGGAGGAATTGTGATTACCACAGTGCAGAGATACAGGTGACATAGTAGAAAAACCTATAGTAAACATTTTTTCTGTGAAAAGTATGCTTAATTATGAATCTTGTACACTGAAGGAAACTTGACTCATAATAATCAGAAAAGATAGGGAGATAAAAAGATGCTCTAAAGATACAGGTTATGAATAAAAGCACTACCTTTGAACATGTTACTTTCTCAAGTAACTGCACAGAAACTTTATTTATATTTTAGCTTTTGCACATCTGTTAAATACAGATTCCTCAAGCCTTGCCTATTAGACTTTGAACACTATTTTATTCATTTTACAGAGGTAAAAGTATAATCATTAGAACTATATTCAAAATTAGCAGGAAATTTTACAAGAATTTGCAACCATGTAGAGGAATAACATGCCTCTGGTCCACCAACCCTGCAGCTGCTGACAGCAAACTAGCACTGTAGGCATATTTGGAATCTTACTCCTTTTTTCCCACTGATCCCATGAACTGAGTAAAAGTAGCTTATTGTCCATTACATGGCTCATGGAAATCCCAGGCCATTGTCCTTGTCATGCGCAGACTGACTGTAAATTTTAAGTGCAGGGAATCCAAAGCATGGATGAAGCGTTAGAACCATTGTGTATGTAATTCATTATTGATAGAGACTTCCTTTGCTTTTGGACTTCAGAGAGATCTTTAACCCTGACACATAACAGCCCAACTGACCTGCCCAGATCTTCTGCTATTCTTTTCTACAGCTATTTTATTACAACTTCTGTGCTACAAGGGACAATGACTGATACTTTGTCCCTATCTTCAGCTGCACAGCCCAAAGAATGTTCTTAAAGGAAAGCAAAGGAACTGGACTTTGCTCTTCCCAACATAACCACTATCAGCTTTTGCTGTTCTTTTTTAGTTGCTTGCAGTATTACCTATTGATCATCCATGATGCCACAGCAAATGCCAAGCGGACTCTGACTGTAGTACTTCAGCTAATTCAGCCAAAGCAGCACAGACTTGAACTGCAAGACCCAAAATACCTAAAATTTTACTGAAGACATTTCTTTCTCTGATTCCAAAACTCCAAAAGACAATGTTAGTCTTTATACTATGTGCCAAAAGCCTCTTTCAGTATCTAAGCATATCTCAACATCTGCAGTCTGGTTCACAAACTTCATACAACATGGGTGTGGGACAGCAGCAACCATACATAGCATTTTCCCTAGAGTAAATAAAAATATGTAAGAAGGGAAGAGAGACACAGCATATAATGAGAGTTGCTTTTGGTAATAATCCACTTTATAGAAACAGATAACAGTGTTACTATTTTGCTGTTTTCTTTT
Organism: Vidua chalybeata; assembly: GCF_026979565.1. Lineage (NCBI taxonomy): Eukaryota > Metazoa > Chordata > Aves > Passeriformes > Viduidae > Vidua > Vidua chalybeata. The sequence continues at coordinate 19,082,028 of NC_071570.1, read as the reverse complement.
AGTCTAGATAAAATGTTTCCTCAGAGTTTTCTTTAACAGTCATGAGATTATCACAGTTGGTGCAACAGATGTTGGTCCCTAGGAAGAATGGCCTGATCCTGTAAAACCTGCTTTCTCATGTGCAGGCCCTTTGAAATCAGTGGGATTTATGTAAATAGGGATTTGCAGGATTAGGTTTACAGTCTAAGGAGTCTGCAGTACTTCAGTCATACATGTTCTAGTTTTGTTGCCTGGGAACTCAATGCACCAGAATAGCTTCCGAACAGCCCTTTAAAGAATGTTCTTTACAGAAGACGTATGAATCTGAACACAGACCTTGCAGCATGAATTCAGCATTATGACTTTGAATTACTGTAAAACTACCAAAAAAGATTCAAAGAGATTAGATGAGATCCATATTAACCTACAAAATACAAGAAGAATGTCCCTCACATTTACAAATGTGAGGAAGGGGAGGAAGATAAATCAGAGATTCTTTTTTCCTTTCTTTGTTTTTCTCATTGTTCCTAAATGGAACACAACATTCCATATGTATATTTTCTTCTTCCAGCATCAAAACCCAGAGCTACAAACATTCTGTATACAGTGACTTTGGGTTACTAAGGAGACAGAGGAAGAGAGATTACTATTCAGAAATCAACAGACCTGTCTAGTGCAGGGGTTGCAAAACTGGTGCTATTGGCAATAGAAATGGCATCTTCCACCATCCCCTACTCACACACACTCTTGGGTTCTCCTCATGCAGCCCTTGCCCACTCCTCCTTAGCCCCACACCCTCTCTCTTCCCTCACCTCACTCATTCCCCACATCCATGCAAGTTGTGGCAGAGTTGGGTTACTGCTGTAGTTTTCATTGGCAATGAGGCACAAAGAGCTCAGAGCCACCTAGCACTCAAATAGTGACAGAATCCAAAAAAGCTGATGAGTGTGAACTGTCTGTGAAAACACTCTGTGAAAATAGGAAATGCTGGCATATTTATTCATCGCCGATGATGTCCAGAGAAGCAGTTACTCTGCCACTCAGCTGTCTGTCCCTCAGGCAATGAGAAATATGTCAGCAAGGCACTGGTATCACCTTGAATCCTGTGCTCAGTTTTGGGCTACTATAGCAAATACTTTGAGGTGCTGAAGCAAGTCCAGGAAAAGGGCAAAAGAGACTGCAAAAGGTCTAGAGAAAAACTTCCATAAGGAGCAGTTGAGAGAGTTGGCAGTCCTTAGCCTGGAGGTAAAAAGGAGGCTGAGAGGAGACTTTGGCTCTCTCTCTGTAATTATCTGAAAGGAGAATGTAGCCAGGTGGTTGCCAGCCTCTTCTCCCAAGTTATAGGACACAGGGCAAAAGGAAATGGCATCAAGTTGCACCAGGGGAGGTTTAAATTGATTATTAGGATATAAATTGATTAACAAAAGAGGTGTCAAGCATTGGAACAGGCTGCCTAGGGAAGCAGTTGACCTGCTATCCCTGGAGGCAATGAAAAAAGGAGTAGATGTGGTACTCAGGGATTAATGGTGAACTTGGTGTTGCTAGTTTCCTAGTTGGATTTGATGATTTTAGAGGTCTTTTCCAACTTAAGTTACTCTAGGATTCCATGTGCCACTTTCAAAAAGGTCATGTGTTACCAGCGACAGAGAGATCAGCAACAAAAACCAAAGGCACTTTTGTCAATAAGGTGCATTATAACTAGGATGTGTACCAAACAGCATGCACTTAGACTGGAAACTACATATCAAACACCTAATGACAGACACAGTCATATGCATATATTATTATTGGAAAATAAAGCACACATATAACAGAGACAAATTAATCTGTTATAGTAACTCCAATGGGCAATTTTTTCCCACAGTAGATTATCATCCTGTAGGGAGCCCAAAGGAGCAGTTTACATGAAAGCACATGAAGATGCCAAATGAATGCAATTTTGCTGCTTTCAGGACCCACATAAGCTTCCTCAGACCTCGCCATGATGTTTCTGGTTATCACTATGCTGTTATAACACATAGGCAAACTTTGGCAGAATCAAATTTAAAAACTGTAGAGTAATTTTGCAACTTTTGTACCATGTGTACATTAACCACTAAATTCTATTCCATTCATTTTGACACCTGTTTCCAGGGCATTATCCATATGACCTAATACTGCCACTTCATAGGGTCTCAACTGCACTTTTTGGTCTCTGACAAAGGTGCTTATTAATGGCAAGAGAACTGTCATGAGCACAGAGAAGACAGAATCTCATTATACTGTAACATGGAATTTAAGAAAAAAATCTATGTATAGCACTCTCTGTAGGTTCCTCACCAGATGGAATAGGGAGTTCTGTGTTAATGCTCATCCTACTGTGAAACACGTCAGCAAGCCCAAGTTACCAATAATATGACTTGAATTCTGACAAGGTTGAACTGGCTGGACTATAATTAAAACACTTTTATCTTTCTGGAATAGGATAATATGTTGTAAGACTATATGCCACAGGAACATAAGACTCTTCTGCTGATTTAACCTAGTCTCAGAAGCTTATGCTCTATACCATACTTCAGGTCAATTACAGTTGAACAATGCAGAAGAACAGCACAGGACTCTAACACAGCACAAAGTGAATTAGTGTGGCCTTCTAAGCAGACTCTGTCCAGAAAAGCAATTTAGAAACTGCAAAAATCTGAGAGAAAGTTTATGTGATTTTAGCTGCTCATTGTTTGTGAAGTCAAACTCAAAAAAAAGAAGAAATTTGACTACTATATTAGCATCACTAAACCCTGAAATTAGAAATAATATCAAGTGATCACCTGAACCACTTCTCTGCTAGATCAAGTTTAGATATGTCATCTTGGTAGATGCTTCCTAAACCTGTCCTTGATTAAAAAAACACTGTTCTCATCATTAGAAAGATACTGAATTTTTTTCTTGAGCCTATTCATAACTGATGAAATGTTGTGTCTTTACTTCTTGACCTATAAGGAAGGCTAGTCAGAAAATTAGAAAGTTTCTGGCTACCTCCAAATAATTGAGACATTTTTCCTCATGTACATAGAGCAACCAAAACTAGACAGCCTTGAAAACCATTACTAGTTCTCTCAGTTGGATGCAATTAGTAGTGTGTGAATCCTTCCAACAATTATTGCAACTTCATTCTAGGACTTCATTCACACTACTGAATGATTAAGTATTTGACTGTATGACAATCCTCATCCTGAACCTGAATTACATCTCTGAATACACATTCTTTACATCACACAAATATTGAAGGACAAAACAACAGATTAATTGCTGGCCCTAATGCTGTGTTTGTGAGTGCTAAGAAGCCATTCCAAATGTTCCAAAAAGGATTAATGCAGTATAACAAGTCTATTTAATTACTGAAGGACCAGTGATCCTCATTTTACTATAAGCAGCTTTTCCTTTATTTAGAGGTTGTAAATAGAACAGAAATCACTATAGAACAATTATAATTCTTGTCCCAGAATATTCAAGTTATATCCACAATATAGTGAAAAAAATGTATGAAGGGCCAGCGAGGACTACATACACACACTACATTTATGTATGATAAAGCAAGATCAGAATATGTTTTAAAATACAACAGAACTCCACACCACAAAGTGCAAAAAACTATTTTATGCTCTAAGTAACAATTTGATATGTTTTCCTAACTAAAAAAAAAAAAAAAAAAAAAAAAAAAAAAAAAGGCAGCAATTAAGCCAGTTAAAGTAATTACACACAGCTTTAAAACAATTTCCCTTGGTTTTATTAAACCAACTAAGTCTGTGGCTCCTACAACATAAGCCTCTACAAGTGACTGAACTGCAGGCTATAAACTCACCTATGAATGCATATATGGCAAAATCATAACCTGATATCCTTTGAATTCTATGTCTGAATCCAAAAGTCCAAAAATCAAATTTTCAATTCTCTTTTCTGCACAAGCTGGTTATTCTTTAACTGGAAGTCAAACAATAGAATAAGTTCTGATGTTAACCCTTGTTTTGCTGTAAACTGCGCTGTTTCAGTATCAGCTAGAAAAATGCATAGACACACTTCATTTTTGTAAATTATTGCCACTTCCCACTCTGAGCAGTAGATGCAGTAATTTTGTAGGTGTTGGTATGGCTACCAACCCTGAAATATCATCATAAAGAGAGGAATGAGGAAAGCAGTGACTGAAGGAGTAAAAGTAGATGGCATATTGAGTCCAAAAAGCACAGGTTACTAATTACTTAGGAGCGTTTCACTGCAACCACCTGGGGTTTCAGGCAAAGCTAGGCCCTCTAAGACTCAATCCTGGACTAAGCTCATACAGACCAATGATGTGCCCATCAGCTGCCTCACAAATCAGACTTGTCCAAGTCTGGGAGATGAAACAGGATGGCCAACATATTCCAGACATAGGTACAGTGTTACACTAGCTTGAGTTTCATCTCACACCTCACTAAATTCTTGAACATCCATCCTGAGCATGGGACCACGGGGCAGGGACTTCAGTGTACAAGTGGCCCACTTGACTGAAAACCTGTGAGAGCAGTCAGAAGGACAGGAAAGCAGACTGTGTTCATAGGTCACCCCTGCAGGCACAGCAGATGCCTCCTTTGTGGCTGAATGTTGATGAATATCCATACAATTGTCCCATAATGAGTGTTTCTTTTATCTTTCTGTCTGAAGCATATTTTTGCTTTACTGTCACAGGGCAGGGAAACTCAGGCAGCTGTCTGTGCCACATCCCATCGCCCAGGCCCAGCCCTGCCCAGAGCTCCTGCTCAACCAAGCAGGGGTGACTTGAGGAGTGTTGCTCCCACAGCCCCAGTCCTCTGTGACAGGCCAACCCTGCTGCATGGTTTCGCTCCAACACCCTCTCCTACGGAGCAGTACCACCGCAGGGCTTATAGGCAAGGAATGCTTTGTGCAGGCCCTCCCTGCTTGGGCAAGTTTCTTCTGTCTGGGCATGAGAAAACTGGGTACAACATTTCTTTATGATACAGAGCCCTCTTGGGGGCTGGGCACCAGCACATGGGTTTTGCTTGCAGTGGAATACAGGAACTTTCTAGCCAGTACTTATCACAGTATTTACCACAATCCTTGCTAGACCAACACTGAAGCAAGAGGTGTTCTCTCTCCCCAGGTCTAGAGACGCAGAGATAGTAATTAACTTGCCTGCAGTCACCTGGTGAGACAATGGTGGGGTTGGGGACCAGGGACAAGGATTTTGAAGTCCTTGTAACTAAACATTGAGTCATACTTTACATTGTTATCACAGCCATAACATTCAAGTTCCTTACACCAGTATTCCCACCCTCTTCCTTCAGAGGACCTATGTAACTGCAATTAGAAATCACACCTATCTTGCAGTTTCACACAGAAAGAAAATGTTTCATCACAAGTGCACAGGAATGCTGTATGTAAACATACCATCTGGTTTCTTTTTAAAGAAGCAAAAAAAAGAATAAGTTTACAAAGAAATCAGGTGTACTGCAGAAATACAAACCTGCTCATGTGCTGTGAAAGTCAGTGCACAGTGCTATGAAAAGAATATGGGGTTTAAACTATGTCAACTCGATTGAATAAATCCACTCATGTGAGCAAAGTCTAGAGCTAAGGACTTTAAAAAAGAGCATACCAATTATCTGATTACCACAGGAATACAAATTTACTTGCTTTATAATAGTACCAGTACTAGCCTATAACTTTCTTAACCTAGCCACAGTTTTTTGACAGATCCAGACACTGACTTTGAAAGGCACTACTTCCTAAAACAATGTCACAATGCAGCATATGATCAGATGTAATACCCATTTCTGCAAAACAAACTGTCTCAACAGTCAAATTGTTGGTAATTATGGGAAGCACAAAGTCTACATCAAGAAGCTGACATTAGCATCTGAGATACTGGCAGTAGGCAGCCTGTCAGGGTAAGGGGCCAATGACTGCCCTCCACCAAAAATAATTCTTAAGAACAAGTAGCTTCCACTAGAAATAATGTATTTCACTTTTTTTTTTTTTAAGAAGTCATATAAAGTCATACTTTTTTTTAAAGAAGTAATATGTTCTTTCTCCCTTTTACTAAGATTAGATACTGCATCAAGCATAGTGTTTAAAGTCCTTTGCTTTAGAAACCATGACTGCTCTTAAATACAAGCTAGGTCTTTAGAAATCGATGATTTGGAATTAAAGTAATCAATAGCCACTTATGACATTGACAAGAAACACTCCTCCATTTCACACCAAAAAATTATTTTGATCACTCTTAAAAATTGAAATAGTGTGCATACTCATTAGATTTTCATCACAAAATATTTTCAAAGCGGATCATTCTTCCCAGCACATCCCACTCAAACAAAGCTCACAGTGAAATGGGATTGACTAAGACAGATGGTTATTGCCCTTGAAAAAAGTAGTGACCCCATGCACCCCAACATAACAGAAATGCAGAGCAGACTGAGAGGGGATGGAGTTTTCCTCCAGCTTCCAGAAATTCCCTCACTACCTCTTCCACTATGAAGGGCTATCAATTTGTCCCCCTCACTGTCAGCAGACAATAGGTGGTGACATCAGAAGCACTTTCAAAGGAGGATACAGAAGAGAGACACAGAAAACACAGTGGGGTGTAAATTCAGAGCCGAGGTCTTCTTGTCAGCAACCACCATAAAGAAGGGGAGGAAGTGGCATGGCCACTGAACAATGGAGAGGTCAAGCAGTTCACAGCCATTTCATGACCCAGACAAACCAAGGTCAAGAGATTCAGGTAGCAACTTGGCGTGGGTATGACTTACAGCACAAATGAATTGTTTTAACAAATCAGCTTTGGTCAATTAAACCTAACAAGATGTGTTGCATCACATAGCCAGGTTCTTGACACTAAGGCCAGAAGCTGAGGCCAGCCTTGTAAAACACATCTTTTAACGTGGCATAACAAATTTAAGGTAATCCGTTTAGAAACTGCAGATGTCAGAGTAAGTTGTCTTGATTAGGAGAAATTTTCACACTTAAATCAGGGACACTGGAGTGGAGTTATCCCTTCAAAAGTCTGGCATCATTTTCAATGGCATTACTCAGGCAATGGAAAGCTGATGCTGCAGTAAGTTTATTTGCTATCTCTCAGACACAATGCACATCCATCATAATCTTCTAAACATTTCCCTGTTAGCCACTTCATAAAAAAGGCTGAAAATGGTTTGGCATTTTAGCCCAATGCAAGCCACGAGCAAAAATATATACTATTTTAATTTCATTCAATTTCTAAAGGCATAGACTTTGTAATTACTGAATTCTAAAGCATGCACATTGATTTGTTTCTATTTTAAGGAAAAATATATAAATCTTATGACACCTCAGAAGACAGCTTATGAAGGATATGGCAAGGAAATTGACTGGAAATTAAAATACAATGCAAGATTTAAGATAAATAGATAACCATCTTTCAGCTGTTTAAATTGATCCTTTATGAAAAGATGTGCAATAACTTCGGTTAATATTGCTTAGAGATCAGGAAGTCAAATACATAAACAATATGTTCAAAACATAGATACTTAAAATTAACAATTGTTAAATAATTCCAAACGATATAGAATATACTTACCTGTGCACACCATTTGCCTCCAACAAACAACCACAGAATTTTTTCCCTAATTTCTCAACTTACACACCAAATTTCTCAGCATTCACTACCTGTTCATTTTTGCATTTGGCCTTTCTGTTCACTTTCCAAGGAAGAAAATGGGAATTGTTTTGATCAATTTCCGTATGTATTTTATTCAGAGGGGAAATAATAAAAAGCCCACTTAAAGCTACAGAGATGTCTTTAGTGAAGGTGCCTTTATGGAAGGACAGTGGAAAACTTGACATGTCCCTTCTACTCTGGAGATGAGTGGTTACTTAAGTAAAAATGTGCAAGGTTCCACAGAGAGAAAAAACACAATGATTGAAGGGGATTCAGCTAAGCTTTCACACCATGCCGCATCACAGTAACTTCTTGTTTCAATACTATTTCTTGGAGTAAAAACAAACAAACAAACATGTAGTTTACAAATTCCAAACACCACAGGCAGTTAGGAGCAAATTAAGGTTAAAATTACTCCAAGGTCCCTATAATTTTAAGTCACCTTTCTGACTTGAACAGGGGTCTCGTATAAAGTGGAATGTAATACACAAGAGGAGGGGGCACAAAGACAAAAGCTCTTGTCCTCAGGCAATCTAAAAACATTTGAAACACTATGATTGAAACACTATGATTGATAAACACACTTTAGACTATCAGCCCTTTCTGAAAATCCCCCCCAAACAGCAAGTCTGAAGTGCCCATCTCCCACTACTCTTTTTGGGGGCAGGGATGGGATGGGGGCAGGGGGTAGGTGAACTAGAATAAAAGTCACATTCCAATGTTGATGTCCCCAAGAAACAGCTAAAGAAATATATGTATTTAAAGTTTTAAAAGTACAATATACTTCAGAAAAGGAAAGAATCCTCCTCAGAGAAGAACTGGTGGGGAGAGCACAAATAATCTTTGTGTCATTAAAAAGATGGAGTGGGGGAAATATAAACAACTGTGCTAGAAGAATGCTTCCAGGTTCACACACAACTCACTGCTACAAGAAAGTACAATAGACACACCAAAATGAACTCTGCTTTCTCTAAGAAAAGCTAATAATCTGAGATTTACTTCCCTTTTACTAGTTTCTGAGATTTTCAAACCCCTTCTAATCCAGGATTCAATGCCCTGAGCCAGGGTTTTAGCAAAAACTTCTAAAAATTCCACCAGAATTTAAAATTACAAAAATTAAAAAAAGATACAGAGTAAAATAATGAAACCTCACTAAAATGAATGACATCTTGTTTGACATCTGTCAAATAAATAGTATCAGATACTTTCTCCCCTTTTCACATTCATTTAGTATCTATAAAGTAGCTGCTCATAAAGAGCCTTCTTCTTCACCCCACAATGGAAGGAGTAAACCTATTCAGTTAAGATAGCATTTTACTTCATTTTAAGACCATCCTAGTCCCAGCAATTACATCAAAGAAACATTTCACCTTGCTGTTGAAACTGGAAAGTAACACTTCAGGAAGCCTCTTGAGTTACAATGTTTGGCATTGCGGACCACCGTTTCAGAGGGCCACCTGTCCTTGACATGACTGTGCTATTACCCTAGCAGCAGGGAAGAGAAGAAGGAGGAAACACAGGGTAAAAAAGGAAAGCGAGATAAAGAAGTGGACTTGACAGCAACCTTATGCAATTAACTTTAAAATCCAACCTTCAGTGGCATTTAGCATTTAATTATTTTAGTGAAGTTTTCATAGTTACAGTGAATTGAAATATGCATGAAAATTTAAGAAATTTAAAACATAAAATTCTACTTAAAATTGAGGCATTTCCTTTATTAATGAATGGTCTTGTATATAGTTTAGAATAATCTTTTTTGTTCACAGTATTCTGTCTGAAACTACCATGAAGCAAGAATTTTCTGATTCATTTTCCATTCTTTACTTTATCATTTCTTGTTTTGAACTGCATGTCATTCATAAATTAACACTGACCTCCACGTTTTCAAGTAGCTGAACAGAATTTATTTAAACTTCTTTTATCTTTAACACAATTGATGTTATTTGTCCCTGTGAAAATTACTCCTCTTAGTGTATCAGGTAAGAAAAATCAGAATGAGGTAAATGTTCCTTCCTGAAATGCACGTAAATTTAATTCCTGTAACAGGAATACTAAATATGGAAAATTTCCTTTTTTTTTTTCATGACCCTTATTTCTGCTCTAAAGGAAACTTTTTTAAATTAAAAAGAAGAAATGAAACATTTTGAATTCTTCAGACCTACTATCTGAATGCTAGTTCACATATCATTGTTCTGAAAAAATGAAAATTTCTAAGTGGCGTTTCAAAATGTTTCAGTATCCTACATCTTCATAAACAAAGTAACTATAATAATCAATTGAAAAACATTATTACATCCATATATAGACTGAATTAGCCTTCATTTCCTAATGGCAAATGTCTTTCTTGCCTATAATTTTCAGTACAATAGAGACAGTCAACAATGAAATAGTTATCCAAAATTTTACATTAGAAAACTAGAAAATAATAGTGTCTTTTTCAGTTGGCACAAAAAAGGTTTTTTAAAATTGTGTTCTCTTCACGCCTCAACAGACTCGAATTGTCCAGAGTAATTCAGTTTTAAAAAGGTTGCTAGTTCCCTGTAAAATGTTAAAACTACTAGAAGCTCTTCTCCTACTAGAGCAGACAAAATATAAACTCATACTTCTGATTCTGTACTGGCTTTTCGGTTCAAAATTCAGATTTAGAGCAGAGGATCGCATGCCATTTCACTGTGCAAGAAGTCCTAGAGGTATGAAGGTACTAGAGCGTATGAAGGTACAGGCAGTAATAAGCTCTATTTCCTGCTGTTCCTGCTGTAACTCATCATTTGCTGTATAAACTCCCAAAACATCACCTTGCACTTTGATATATCCTTCTGCAAAACAGGTAAAATCTTCTACTGTGTGTTCCCAGGTAAGTATTCAGAAGAAGGCAAATCATTAAGGTTAAAAGAAGTAGAAACAATCATCAAATGGTTGATTTATCTAAGCCCATTGCTTTTTTATTAATTTTATGTGGGAACATCAGTGCACACAAAAAATGCGAACCCTCATTCAAAATCTGTCTGGGTGGTGTGGTATTTAGGTATGTGACCATAATATGACTTAACCAGGAACTGCTTAAAACATTATTTTGAGTGTGATTTTAAGTGGAAAATTCATGTAGTCACAGCAAACTAACCAAATCAATTTTATTATAATTTTAAAACATGAACAGAATGACTACACAATAAATTTTCTCAACTTACAGAAAGAAAACTGAAATGTAACATGAATCTACTATGCAAACCTCTTTCAAAATTTGAGCTCCCTATAGACATAAATTCACAAAATTCAAAAAGCTTTAGAAAAGATTAAGCCATTGATAAACCCACCCACTCCTGCAAGTTAGACATATCTCATTAAAAAAAGAATTACAATTCCTTCTGGAAGAGGGCATGTTTTCCAAGTAAGACAAGGCACACATGTTTCCAGGACCATCTGAATTGAGAAAGTGATATCCCCACTTGGCTGGGGATTGCCAGTTTGCTGGCATTAAGCTAAGGGCAAAAGCGTTCCAGCTCAATGCAGCGGCAGCACCCTGCACCCCAGCTGAGGTTATCTGCGAGCGCACTCCTTAGGAGTGTGGGCGCCACACTGGGGTGTACCCATGCCCCCTCCCACACCCCCCACAGTGGGGCATGGCACCTGCGGCAGGGCAGGGCACTGCCAACCTCCCCAGCACAGGGCCAGCTCAGCACGAGAGTCCTGCAAACAAAATTCTCCCCTTGGCCGGCCAGGGCCCTTGCTCTTCTCTCATCTTTCTCCTGTTTTTTTCTTTTTTTTTCCTGGCTCAGCACCCCCTGCTCCAATCCTCAAGAGACAGGACACAGTCTAGCAGCTCAGGGACTCACATAGGCCAGGCTTCCTTCTGCACAGCCCTTCGGGAACAGCTGCTAATTCTTATTAATTAACGAGATAATAGCAGTTAACCGGAAAGCAATATTAATGTTAACTATCTAGGAAACTTCCAACAGAAATTATTGATTCTTTTTGCCAATTTCCTGGTAACAAAGTCACACAGCTGGAGCTGTGGTAGCATCTTGATGGTGTAAGAAGCTAAAAAAATGAAAAGTGCCTGAACACTACAGGACTAAGGACATCTGCATCTATTTTCTTCCCCACTCCCTAGATAGTTTAAAAGATCCTCTCCTCCTTCGACTCCAGAGTTTATTAACAGCTGGGAACGTGGGCACCCCCAGTTATATCACCCTTACATAAGGACAAAGGAGTGTGTAAACATGACTGATCAGAAAAATGTACTCTGAGAGACACATGCACTAAAAACATTTAAAAATCTTAACATTTGCAAGTAGGACTGTTTCAGTTCTTTAAACTCTCAAACTCCCAAGGTGTATTATACTTCATTCACTATATGCTGAATTATCTAACATCAAGTTTGCGTTTTATTCAAGCTGCAAAAAAAAGTAGTGGAGATGATAAGGGAATTCAGAATTCTGCAGACAAGGCACATTGCTATAGATATTTTATGTTTTAGAAAAAAATAAGGCAATTTTAGCTTTTTTTTAATGAGTCACTGTAAGAGTAAGTAAAACATCCATCTGAAGGAGAGATTTATATTATCTTGGTTCTGTTGCAGCAAACAAGTACTGCAGCTTTCATTCACTGATTGTCAAAAACTTTCCAATGTGCCCACTGCAATGCGGATGCCAACCAACGAATCAAAGGCATTCAGCAACTAGACAAAGAGGGTCTGATGCCAACCTCGGTGCCACTGGCAACCATTATTGGCATCAAGCACATTGTCTGCCTTTTTTTTCCCCTCTCCTGGCACTCGACAAACAAAATGGCGGTTCTTGTAGCAACGGGAACACAGCATAAGCGCTGCTCTGAATTAAATACCATCAAATGATTTTATGGACTGAAATGCATTTCATACCAAATGATAGATACTCTCTGATGCTGACAGGAATAAAAAAAAAAAAAAAGAAAAAAAAAATTCTGTCATTAGAAACAATGTTCACACCATTTTCAAGTTTGGGTTTTATAAACAATCTGTGGGACACACACACACCCCTGATACACACAAGCAGAGCTCCATAGAAGCGTGTTGTGATTAATAATTATTTTAATGTTAAACATTGATCACAGTGTATACTTCACATTTTCTTCCTTCTTTTCAGTCAAAGGAGCAGCATTGCAACCTACGTCAATCCTCTTTTTTTCTTTTTTTCTTTTATTTAAGAGGTTAGCAGAAAGTGAATAGAGGGGAAAAAAGATGCTGAATTTTGAGATGAGCGAAAAGTAGCATCTGATGAAGTTCATCAATGATAGAACTTCCTGGATCAGTCCTAATTTCTTCTTTCAAGGCAGTCATGGAAGTAGAAGCTCTTTTTGTTAAGAACAGAAAACATTATTGACACTTCTAGATCTGGAAATTGTCAATATATTGTAACATTACTCTGCACTGCAATGCGGATGCCAACCAACAAATCACAGACATCCTAGGCTAAACAAAGAGGGTCTGATGCCAATCCTGGTGCCACTGGCAACCATCACTGGCACTCGAACTACCCTTTCTCCTCCTTTTTTCCCTAATCTTTTATTTTAAAGCAACAAAAAAAGCAAACTACTTGGCCCCTTTTTTCATTCTATGTGCTAATTCCTTCTTCATATTTTTTCAGGGATTTAATTGTTTCAATGTTTCTACTTAGTTTTTACATGGTGATATTAGGCGTTTATATGTTCTGAAAGATAAATAAAAAGTAAAACGCCATATGTATAATGCAACATTTTTGGTTGATTCCATGCATATCTTTCGCAGAGCTTGGCACTATTAATCAAGTACACTACAAAGTGCCACAAGTAACCTGCTTTCAATGAGTATAGAGAATCAAAGTTTGGTAAAATGGAAAAAAATTACATAAACAACTTAATATGAGTTCTTCAAGAAGAGAGCCAACAGATGTTAATGGAAGACTTACAGTAAAGCAGCAAAATAGAAAAGACATGCAGTTAGCAATAAACAAAAGGGTCTTCTAAGAGTGACTTGGTATATAGAAATTAGCCAGCTTCATTTTCAGTATATTCTCAAAGTAGCATTGTGTAACTTTGAAAGTTATAATATTACAACATACTTAACTTCCTCATCTCAAATTATACACAAGTGTTTTAAATAAACTTATATTCTCAATACATTAAAATCAACAAAATCAGCTATGCCCTGTAATTCCTTCTGCCACTTCAAGTTACTGCATTTCAACAACTTATAGTTCAATAGTGTATTAAGAGTACTGATCCCAGTTTCTTTGGCTCAAGAGCTACTTAAACTGTTTTGCCTCCATTTGCAGTTTTGACTTTTAGAGACAGGTAAATCCATAGAATTAATCAGTAAATTATGAGTTACGCTATATGCATTCAAAATATAATTTGAATTTTTTTTCTACAAAAGGAGTTTAAAGGTAAAAATTATTTGTAATTAAGCTATTTTGTTTAATGTTATCAAAGAAATCTTTCTTCCTATATTACTTGGGATCAGATTTAACAGAGTCTGCAGCTACTTAAATTCACTGTAAAATACGTAAATGTGTCTACTGCTGTGGAGAGACAAAAAACTCTAAAAAATACTAGTGGTGGGGGGGAAGCCAATATTTTTTTCATAACAAATAATCAGCAAAAAAGAATGTGATACATACATTCACAAAAACAGTTCTTTACTTGCATGAGTAAATGCTGAAAGAGAATTACTTAAAACAAAAATATTTCACTGTGTAGCTCTCCTATTAAAAAATGAGTATACACCAAATGAAGACATGGAATTTTACATTTTTGTTACTAACAAAATCAATTCAATTTGTTTTCCAGTTAAATCCCATAATTATTTAGCAAGAATCAGATAATAGCCTGCCATCTGCCCTTCTGCAGGCCATGTCTAGCTACTACTAGGCCAAGTTGTGAAATGGCCCACCATCTGCAGATGGTCGAACTTTCCCTAGTTGAGATTTGTGGCTAAAAAAGAAATGCATTATTACTGCTGATCACCCAGCATTACAAGGACACTTAGGAAACATTATCATTATCAGAAAGAACCAAAATGACCCTAACAGAGAAAAAGTATTTCAGAAGACCTACTATCTGAGAGGACAAAAAAAAAAAAAAAAAAAAACAAAAAAAAAAAAAAAAAACAAACACCAACCACAAACCAACACCTTTATCTACTTACAGCCATTTACAATTTTAGGGAACCTATGGGTATTGTTATTGAATATCCAACATATGAAAGATGGCTAGTAGGTTTTCCCCCTGACACATGATTATCAGAAGCCCTGTTTTTAATTGCATTCTGTAATATTAAGTTTAAAAAGCTGTTCTATAGACCTCCTGCAATTTTTCGCATTTGAATTACCTGCCAAATAGAACTATATGAGTGTGATTATGAAAATATACTCTTCATAACAATTTCACAAAATATTACAACCTGGATCTTTGTTTTAAAGCTCAAATAGATAAGATGAGCTACTGATGTAAAATGTTAATAAAACATTACATATTGTATGCTGCAATTCTGATTCTATTTGGCATTTACATGAAATACAGCCATGATAAAGTATTTTCCAGTTCTGTTTTATAGGTATGAGAAAGTCTACAATTGTTCTTCAATGTGATCAGTTTAAGGATAACTTATTGATTAACTACTTCTTGATTAACTATAAAAACAATAATAAATACTTGTAGTATTTATTGTGACTGTGCAATTGCATATACCTGCATCTGTTCCTAATAGTACTGGGGTGGGGGTTTTTGTTTTGTTTTTCTTTAAAAACACAACTTGAAAACAAGAATGTTTTCTGAAGTCACAACTATGTATTGCAACTTCTTCACAAAAAATAAAAGGCAACTTCACTGGAATGAAAGTACTGCCTTGGTATGTGTCTCTCTCGCTCTTGGAAGAGGCACGCATGTCAAATATGCATGTCACACAGGTCTGCAGGAATATGTGTGTGTTTAAGCATATATGTATACATGCTGATTTACAAATGGATATGTAGCCACACTACATCTATGGACCACAGAACAATGTTTCACTGGAAGCCAGCCCACAGGGGAAACAGAGCTACTTGGAGTCAGAGTCTGACATACTAAAATAGAAACATGACAGTCTGCTTCCTACCTTGCTCCTGCACGTAGTATGCCAAAAACAAATCAAGCTCCTTGACTGATACTGTTATGTGATGTGGCTGGACGCAAAGTGCTGGATTTGTGCAATGTGGGGATTTCATGAGACGTTCTCCATCCGTACTTTCCAAGGGGATGCCTTTGAACAGGATCACCATGACTAGATCCAGACGCCAGACTTTGTCAGCCTGTCGCAGGCAATCGATTCTCCTAATCTTGCCCTTCTGGTCAGGATTGGACAATACACAGCATGGGTGCTTCTTCCCAGTAACTGTGAGCACAAAATCCTCCCGGAACTCTTGGCGAATATCTTTGCGCAGCTTGGCCAGGAGCCTGGATGCCCACTTCTGTTTAATTTCAGGCTTTTCACTAAGTAGCTCATCCTTGACTGCTCTTTCCTCATCCTTTGACATTCGTTTCTCATGTTTTTTAAAGTACTTGCGTTTTCGAGCCTGAAGATTGAACCAAGTATAGGCAATTGCACGGACATGTGGAAGAAGTGCCTCAATGAACGGGTGAAATTCATCCTGTGGAAAGAAGTGAAGGAAAAAAAAGAAGAGAACAAGAAAACTCAAAGTCAGCAAGTTCTCATAACCAAAGCAGTATCAAGAAACGTTTCTGAAAATTTTTAAGTGAAATACGATATGAAGAGAATAAACACATAAAATTTGCACAAATTTCATGCTTCATTTTTAAAATAACTATTTGAAAATTTTATTTTGTACTCCTCCTCTCACTTCATCCCACAACACTGCAGAGACAACATAATTTAAGGGATGCTACCAAGATGTTTTGCTCCTAACATTTAAGTATTTGAGTTAACAGATAACATCAAGAAAAGTACCATTGCACAAAGAGGACACTGCACGGTTTTAAAAAATCTGAGCAGAAATATTCAGAAGACTGAGGCAAATGCCATAGTTCATTTCTCTTCTCTGTGGCACAGAAACACAAAGCATATACATGCTCAGTGTAATGCCACACAGTTCCCGCTTTTGGAGCATGCTCTCAGCAAGAGACTGCTGGTGGCATAAAGAGCATGCGCCATTAAACTTGATCCATTTTCTTATCAAACGTCCAACATTCCAGCACTGAAACAGCACCATTCCAGTGGTGGTAACTAGAGAAACTAGTATACAGTAAGGAAAAGCAGGCAAAAGACACATGTCATATACAAATCCTGAAAAGAAGCTTCTGTACTTTCAGCTATTCTCGCTTCCCTCCTACCACCACTAACCTCTGTAAAATTAAGGCTTTATGAAGGTGAGAACAAAAATTACATTTATGTCCTTCCAGCAGTTCCACTGCAAATTTTGAAGCCCTACAGAGTCAGTTAATTTGCTAACTGATCACATGAGGGTGGCAATTATTTTAAACCCCTTAAAAATCAATCTGAGGTGTACAATGGAAAATGGCAACTTGGCACAAACTTTGCATTCTTTGTGTTTCTACATGCTGTGGCAAAGAGATATTATGAGTCCACCGCTGGTCCAATGCTGCTTTTGTGAAATCCATGCAATTTATTTACAGTTTCAAAATAGCCATTTCTGTTGTCTGGCTTCACCTGCAAGTTCTTATCTTCTGCCTAGCAGCAATATGGATTGCATTAAGGAGGTAATGCTTAGTTGTTGTCTACAGGCACATCCTATAGCAATTAAATTAATTTCATTTGTCTACTTAAAGTACCATCCTACACATCCATGTTAATATCTAAATAGACCTTCCCCAGAAACTTATTTTCCATTAACAAGTCTGCTGTTTAAAACACTGCAATCTGCTTATCAAACATTACTATATTTTGGGTTGAAAAGGAGACCTTATCTTTCTTCCTGTGTGTAGGGATATTTAGTTTTAAATATCACCAGATTGCTCATCATACTTAGTGGCACAGTGCAATCAAACTAAAACTGAACCTTTTTTATACAATTATATTCAAGAATACAATTAACAAACTACTATTTTAGTTACAGTGCTAGACAAGGAATGAATTATGTTTAATCAATAGGCTGATTAACTCCATTAGGTAAAAATGATGAAAGCATAACTAATGGTCTCAATTATAGAGGGCAGACTACCATTGCGGAAGCTTCAGGCAAAGAATTCCATATTTAAATCTTTGAATTTCAAACAAACTTCAAAATTTCCTGAATGTTGCAAAACCCACTAGATCTAGTTACCTCTCTTCTCTAACCATCCTTAAGCCAAACAAAAAAAGAAAAAAGAAAAAGAAAAGTTAATAGCAGTTTACCTATGATCATGTTGTCCTCACAGAAAAAAAAAATTAAGCAAAGGTGGGGGAAGGAAAAAAGAACAGAGAGGCAATATAGAAGATACTTCGGGACATAAACAATTTCATTACAGTATGATGCTTGACAAAGACCTATAAAGGCAACAATTAAACTGATTAGTAGTTTCCAGCAGAGATTTGAACAATTCTGTTACTATACTGGCACATAAAACTAGGCCATGGAAAGAGTTAAACCACAATCTGTTCTTTGTGTGGGAAGGCAGTACTGCTCTGAGCAACCACAGCCCATGATAAGACTTCCCTATCTTCATAGGCTTTCTGATGCCATGCTTTTTTCCCTTTCAATTATAACTACTAAAGAAAGTTTATTTTTTTCTCCTCCAGAAGTCATCTTAATTGAAGTACTGAATTTTTTTTTTTAATTAGTAGAAGGATAATGACCGTACTGTGTTAAATCTTCACAATTCATTTTAGGCTGAATAAAACAGATTTACTACAGATTTTGAAAATTCTAACAGCTGGGGCTAAAGGTGGGATGAAGGCAGGTGGCTGAAGAGCTTTGGGAGAAATTAATTTTTGCCTCAATACAATGATTTCCCCTACATCTAAACAGACTTCGGCATTTATAACTTAAAATGGCAATAAAATAGGCATGGACATATTCTACACTAGTAGAATATTGCACATCTAGTTTTAATTTTGAAGAAGAGCATCATAAATTATTAAATTATTTCAGATTGACTATGCCTTGAGATAATGCATATAGTATTAACAATAATAACCCACAGCACTTTATATTTATGAAAATTTTATAGAGAATTTCACTGTTTAAATTCCAGTCTGTAGTAGTCAAATGTTTCCTTTACAAAAATGGGGAGAAAAAACCAAAAAACATACACACCAGAAATTTCAACCTTTTAAAAACTGTATCTAGGTTTTTCTTTCACAGTATTGTTAAGTCCTGAAGACATACATATAGGTGAAAAGTGTCGAGAAGAAACACAGCAAAGAATATCCTGTCTGAAAGCAATTTTATCAGATTTTTTTGAACTATTCATTGTGCACCTGGAGTATTTTCAAATGAAAATACTACTTGACATGGGGAAGTGCCCATAAAAATGATCCTAAATGGACATTTCCAATTAATCACACACATTCTCCACCAAATCCCCTAAAAAGATATCAACGGAATTTTATTTTTACTCCATAATATTCATATAGACAATAGTGAATTATTTTTTGTTTTTATGTGGCACTTGCTCATGTGCCACAGTTGCTCTTGCAATGAAGTGATTTATAAATGTAAGATTTTCAAATGTCCTATCAAATAGCTCAGGTAACCATTGTGCACTGGCAATTTAAATTAAAATGGAAGTTACTATACTGTTTGCTTGTAAAGAAAGGAAAAAATAGCAGTCATCTAATGACAATAGGTAGGCCAGGTTTTCTTTATTGAAAAGATAAAGAGGATATGCAGTGCTCTTCTCCTATCTTTCACTTTTAAACTTGTATCAGCCCATGAAAGCTCAAATTGAGCACTGTACAATAAATACACCAGGCAGAAGTATGGAAATTTTATACTGAAAATTTCATCTACTCAACTTCCCTGCATGGATTTTCTCATGCCTAGTGAAATAACATAGAGGAGCAAAAGAAAATACTACATATTCTGAGATTTTGGTCTACTGTGACATAATAACACGGTAAAAATATCACAAGAGAGCAAGCACTAAAAGGCACGCAGTAACTGCATCCTATTCATGCCTCAGCAAGACAGATAAATGCAGTTTCCAGTCATTCTAAAACATAGAAAAAGAGGTATATAGGAAGGAGAAGAAGGGAGCCCCAAAATTAAATTGCATTTGGTAAGTCTTCTTCCACCCTGGAGTTATTTTCACTGACCAGACCTTTATTGTAAGTATAATGGGTAACACTCAAATCTACAAGGTTTGTCTTAAAGCTGTACTTCGTATTTTAGACTTGTTATTAAAATGTGCTTCAGCGCTGTCTCGGCACAAACTGAACTACCACTTTCATAAGTAGTTCCATCCAAACAGGTGTTCTGTGTTTACTTTTACCAAAACATTTTCTTCTGAACACCTACTACCACAGTCGATGTGCACTGCAAGAGTCCTAGAGACAGAGAATACAACAGAGAGAACAATTGTGGCAGTAATGCTTTAATGCAGTTGCTACTCAAAGTGAGATGAATCAATCTTTTGCCTTAAACAAATAAAGAATACAAGGTTTAAGTTCTCATTACTGGTGTAATTTTAAATTTATATATATAAAAAAATACTTATAAACTTCTCTTATCATTCCAAGCAGGTAGAAAAAAATTCCAAACTAAAACAATTTGCTGCAACTGCGTTCCATGCATGTATCACCAAATGGGAACTGTCCCTGCATGGCACATGGTAGAGCATGATTGTAAAATATTATGAAGAAAGTATCAATGCACAAAAGCCAGGAACTGCTTTCTTGGATTAATGGCAGTAGAAGTACAATGTAGCATTTTTTTAGACACCTGAATGCAGTATTTCAACACAAATTTGTAAAGAATGAGGAAATCTATTACATCAATGAGTCCAAAAAGAAAATATAATTTTAAAAAGTCATTAGAGCAGGAAACAAAATCGTGAATTACTGCTGTAAAAGAGGTGGTTGTGAAAACCTGTGTCTCAAATGCAAAAACTGCTCTTAAGTTGTACTGTCAGGTTTATATTCTGATGCAGAGCTCTTATTGCCCATCAGTAATTTCACATGGTGGACAGCCTACACAGAATTAATTTTGCTAACCACAGATTCCACGCTAAGTAGCTATTTCTATGTGTGTACCTGCAACCATGTGTGTCTCTGTTACACAAAATGTTTCCTATGTTTCTCTTTTGAAGAAGAAATATCTTAATAACATTTTTTCCAGCTTTCTTCCACTGCAGCTCACGTTTACTTACTGAAAATATCCATATCTAAGTCAACCACACTTAGATGCCAAACAAAATATAAACAATAAAAAATGTGTCAGCCAAAAAACTGCAGGACTGTGTCCAATCACTGAATAAGCCTTATCATTGTTTCCATCTTTAATCACAATTTATGAATACTTTAGTCCTTTCGAATTACAATGGTTTGTAACAGTGGAATAACTTATATCATACTTATTTATTCATGGTGCAACTGTAAGTGCATACTTGGCCTCTCTGTAGCAGCCTTGCAGCAGACATTACTTGCGCACATTTTCTGCTTCTTTAGCTATTTGTTGCACCAATGCAGAAGCAAGCAGTTATCGCTTAATCAGTTTACATCACATCCTCCTAAGAAAGACTTTCACGAAAGCTGGAAACTATCCTCGGGCTTTGCAGACAGGGTTTACCGTCCGAAACAGGCTCCGGTGCCTCGGCGCTCGCTCGCCGATACCGTATGCCGGCCGAGGACGCTCCAGGGGCACCCGGGGAACTTCCCAAACATCCTTCCGAAACCCCTCAGGTTTCAAAATCTGCGCTTTGCCGCGGCGGAGACCCCCGTTCGGACTGCCCCCCGCTCGCCGCACCATCGTCGCCCCCCGCCCTCCGCGCCCCGCTCCGCGTCCCCGCTCCGCACCGCGCCGACCGCCGCTCCCCTCCCGCCGTCCCGGTGACAGTCGCCGATCGGGATCGAAAAGCGGCCGCAAGCGCTGTTGTAAAAAAAGGGTCGGTCTTTCCCCGTGCTGGGGAGAGAGCACGCTCCTCCGCCAACACCACAATTTAGCGGGGAGGGGGAAAACGACGTGCACTTGTATAACCGAAGGAGAAAACACTGCACAGCTTGGTTATCTTCACTCACATCCCCCTTATTGTTGGCAGCCTGCATATTATTAATTAAGCATAAGACGGGATTACTTCGCACCGGCCAGTGGTCGTGTTTTGTCAAAAAAAGCACTTTTCCTTTCAAATCCTTTCTGTAGGCTGTGTGTAAACAGGCGAGCTGAAAAGAGTGCAAATCGTTTGATTCCAATCAAATCAATACTTCTCAAACACGGTTTTTTAGCATAATCATGCTCATTTCCAGTTTGTTAACCTTTGACTTCTTATGCACCAACAATTAACAGTATTTGTCTACGGGTGACACTTTGAATGGATCTCCCAAAAACAATGGCGTGGTACAGTTTATTCTTTAATATTCCCTCCTGAGAGAGGAGTTTGGATCTGACAAACAGTTATGACTTTGCTTTAACCCGTTACAACTACTAGTAATCATTAGCAACCCACATACATATTAACTTAAAAAAAAAATCCCAACAAACACGTGAAAATAAATTAACAAATAAAATAAATAAAAGCGTCTATACCTGAGTGAGACAGATTGGAGAATACATCATGACTTCGCTTTGAGAACACGCTGCCCGGAGAGCCCCTAAGAAAAGCCTCAAAAAGGAATAATTTCATCTATTCATTTTACAGTCATCTGAGACTCAAGGAAGATGAAATCAATCAGGACGGAGCTCTGCTCCGGATCACCACAACTTCACAACAAACTCCAGTCCTCCTTAAATAGCCAAAGATTCAAGTTCACTCCGTGTGCTAGATTTCCCGGGGTGAAATCCAATCTACACTTTTAACCCTCTTGTAGTCGGCGGCGCAGGAGTCTTGCTTTTGCTGCTGCTGCTGCTGCTGCTGGTTGTTTTGCAGATGAGGGGGGAAGGACTCGGGGGGTGGGGGGGTGGGCGGGAGGATTTTTTTGTTTGGCTTTTTTTTTTTATCCTTTTTTCTTTTTTTTTTTTTTTTCTTTTTTTTCTTTTTTTTTTTTTTTTTTTTTAGCGGGGGGTGGGGGCGGTGTTTTTTCTTTCTTCAGAAGTTGGTGGTGCTGCCGTAATAATACGACACTGTCACCACGCTTTCGAAAGTTCAAGGTTACAGCCCGGAGCGGAGCAAGAGGCTCCCGAACAGCGATGGCAAGCGAAACTTCGCCGGGCGGTCGGGACCGTGCCGCGGGGCCGCGCCGAGGCGGGGGCGCGCTGGGGCGGGCGGGCGGAGCGGGCGTTGCGGCCTGCGGGCTCCTCCGGCAGCGTCTGCTCGCCCGCCCGTCCTCGCTCTGCGGGCAATGGTGAGAGACTGCTTTCCAAACGGCCACCGTAATAAAAATGATCTCCTGAAAATTCAAACGATAAATCTCTCCAGGGCGCTCCCACCCGATTTGCTCTCAACGTGTCCGTGAGTGTCGTCCCCCCCGCACCACCCCGGCCCTGACTCTGCAAAACTTAGAAGTTGAAAAATTCACCAGTTACACCCTGTGGTCCCTATTCCAGCTCTCTCCCCAAATGAGATTTAAGTATTTTGGTTTAATTATTTAATTACACAATCACCGTTTACACTCCTCCTCCTCCTCCTGCAAACACATTCCTTTTCCACCAGATCCCCTTCCTCTGCCCTCCCTCTGCATTCATTACCACCGAACGCTGCAGAAGGAACGAGCACGTTTCGCAAACATCCCTCCCTCATTTTCCCGCTCTTCTGGTGGGAGAAAGTTGCGGGAACGAAGGGGAGGGGGTGGGGGTGGGGGCTGCCATCTGCGAGAGGCTTCTTTTTCTTCTTTCGGGGTACGACTTTGCCAGCTGCGGCGGGGCTCAGGCGTCCTTGCTTCCCCCCACCCTCGGCAGGGGACAAGGGGGAGGAGGGCAGCCTCCTCCGCCGCCCGCCCGGAACAGGGGGAGCCTGTCCCGCACTGCCGGAGACTGATGTCCCCGCCCTCGCAGGCTGCGGCCGGGGGCGGCGAAGGGGTCCCGGCTCGCGGGCGGCAGCAGGGTGCCAGGGTCTGGATTCATTCTCCGGGGGCAGCTTTAACCAGGGGAGCTGGGAAAGGACGAAAAACAGTGAGCGAAAATTATTTCTACTCCTGTGAGGCGGGCTGCGATGCTGTGCCCACCTCAGGGGACATCCGGTGTGTGCGGCCCCCGCCGCCTGCACCGACGCTGCGGGCAGGGCGGCCGAGCGCCACCGGCGCTCCCTCCCGCTGCCCTTGCGCAGCCCCCGGCGGCGTGCCGGAGGGACCGCTGACTTCCTCCTTGCCCAAAGTGAGAGTTTATTCACGTCAGGCATTTCACAACGACACATCAAGGAAAGTAAGCAGGTTCAAGTCAACCATGAAATGGTCACTTTTTAACCCCGTCCTGTCCTCATTAGGGAAATGCTCAAACATAGCCCATTTTCAAAGCGGGCTCTTAATGAGGGGAGCTTGCCAAGGCTACCAGCTGCAATTCCCATAAATTTACAAACCAAAAGAAGCAGAGGGATGAGTGGGGGAAGGAAAAACTCTGTACAAGACAGGTAACGTTAAAGGAAACAGCAAGAGGCCAACACAGTAACCTTTGCGGAATCCACGCCGCATCCCCACAGCTCGGTTTCTGGCTGGCTACTCTTGCCCGGTACCCTGAGATTTGCAGGGTTCAAACAACTGTCCTGTATCTTCTCTTCTATAGACTATACTGATAAGCGACAAGTTAAGTACATACATTTAGGCAAAGATGAATGACACAAACTTGGGGTTAACCAAAATTAGCAAAATATATTTTTATATCTGGTGTATAATACCCCCAAAAGCCTATCGTTTTTCCCTCTACCCAGACACAAAAAGCTGATAGTGACAGCTTTAAATTATGAAGTTTCCCTTTCAATAAGTATTCTATTTAACTGGAGTTAATTTACCATAAAAGACATTCCTCTTGGCACAAATGCACTGATGTCCTTGAACACACCTCTTTGAGTACTTGAGCTCTTACACAACAAGCCATTATTGCAGACCTGATTTAAAACGACAATAACTCTCCTCTGTCCCCTTTATCACTCTCATCCCTCCATAAGGATCAGGGCAACCTAACCAAATCCATAACACCACCACATCAGCAAGGCTGCCCCTGTGAGCTTCATAGATGTAAGAAGTCTCCCCTTTCCCAGGCAGGGCTTGTAGAAGGCCCCACTCCCTCACATGGTCTGGCCAAGGGATTACAGTTGCACTAGGGTCCTGTGCACTAAAAGCAAGAACTCCCTGGCAGTCTGGCAAGCAGGAAAAAACAAATGTAGTGAGGTAAGGGCAGAGAGAAACCAGTCACTTTCTACAGCCTTTGCTACTGCAAGGGATAGGGAGTCAGTGTGAGATTGTGTTTGCATCGCCAGGAGAGCTGGCTGAGGGTGGGTCTGCATCTCTACCCAGAAGGCACAAGGTGGGAAATGAGCCCTGCAGCATGTACCCATATCCCCCAGAATAGCACTGCTGCAGAGCAGGCAAAGCCAGATACTCCCACCCCCAAGCCAGTCTGCTGGCCAGGATTGAATAGGCCTCTTATATGAAAGCATCTTGGGGAAAATGGAACTGCCCAGCCAGCATGGCTCAAGCAGCATTTTGTCTTCTGTATGATCTATAGGGCATGGCAGGCATGGTACATGTTGCCATTGGTTTGACCATGGGTTTGATCCAAAGGCTCCCAGTATATGACAGAAAGCAGGCTGTACTGGGCACCCAAACATGTTTTGGCTCTGTTGTTCCTGGTTAATCCCAGTGGGAACCCATGAAGAATGAAGGCTTTGTCCTGGGAGAACCCTGCTCAGAAACACATGTGTGCACATGCCTGTGCCCCCCATCCTCCTCCATCCCACCTCAACCCCTCAGCTCCTTTCACAGAAAAGCAAGCTAAAGATTATTTTCAGAATGGATAAAGATCGTAACAAAGTGTAAGTCTCTATCACTTTGCTGCAGAGGCATGCAGGATATGTGGTAACTGGGTTAGCCTGGAGAAATATGGCATTAATGCAGCAAGGACACTAGGCACAGTGGCTGGCCCTTGGCATGCAGGGAGACCTTGTGAGAAAGTGGTTCAATTGCTTCCAAATTCTGACTTGCATTATTTCCTCAACCACCCCAAAGACCCTTCTCGCCATCCCCACATACTAAAATCCCTGTTAATGCTGCAAGTTCTCTACCCTTGAAGCTCCAGGCTGGAGGACAATTGTTTTTTGTCTTCACTGCCAGAGCTATGCCAACCTCATGCTGTATCTGGAAGTTCAACTAGCATTTCAATGTGGGCAATTAAGAAAATAAAAATCACTATCTGACCTTCCCAGTGAGAGACACTGAGAGTAGTTCTCTGACACTAATCCTAGCCCAGGCTGGCCTAAGGGATCCTGCTCTCAGGTATGATGCAATATGAGAACTGATAACACTGCTTGGACACACACACAGCTGGGCACTTGCACACGGCTGCTAGAAACCTTCACGTGACAAAAATGTACATTCAGGAAGAAAAGGCAGCTTTCACGTTAGTAAGTGGCAGCAGATACCAAAGCTGTGAGTAGTCACTCTCACCGTGAGCCTGCACTCTCCAGACTGGGGAGCTGCTCCCCTGATCCCCCTGCCTTCCATTCAACTCTGGCAGGGTGGCTAGGATGGGAGGACATCCACTGCCCACACTGCATGATCTCAGATGTTCATCTCACAAGAAAGAACCACAAGGGTTTTTCGACACCATGGGCAGATGGGCTCACTCTCCTCCACCCATCCTAGTTTGCCAGGGCAGTTTTCTGCCAGTGCAGACCTTGGTATGCCAAACTTGCGCTAAAAGTGGAAAGGCCATTTAGACCACTTATATCCCACCTAGACCAGAATTTCAGCTGTTTTCCTTTGGCTAGACAACTGCTTGAGTTTTTCAAGTTTTGGAGTACAAGACTATTATTAATGGAACGAAAATAAAGAAATCACTAATGCTGAAGTGTGAAGCCTAAGATTATCTCAGAATAAATGTGGGCAGTTTGGCCAAATATCTAAACATGCACATACTGAGCTTCTAAGAAATCAAGTTTTCATGAAAATTCCAGCTGTCTCTTCATAGAAATCAGAAAGAACTGATTCTGGCACGTGCCTTTTCATCTAAAGTATGGAATATCTGAGAACTAGCACCAAAACTCTTATGTAAGAGGTCTTTGTGATCCAAAACACAAGTTTTTCATCTAGTTTAATAATACCATTAACTCCTTTTTCACCCTTTGTTAGAAAATGTCATTAACACACATGTTCATTCGATGAACAATTACTTGAATACATGCATAAATACTGAGTAGCACAAATAAGAGTATAGTTTATGTCACTCATGCGTGACAAGTAATCTAAACCATATTATATTATATTGTTTTGTTACCTGATGGTGATTCTATCTGTATGATTCTATCATGGTGCCTTGCAAGTCTTCTTGTACAAGCATATTAACCTACAAAGTAAACCTTTGCATCTTTGGCATAAACAGAGCCTTGAACAGTTTTTTATGTGCAGGAGTATTGTCTGTGCAAGGAGACATATATGTATATATAAACATATGCATATGCACAGAAATTCAGAGAAAAAAAACACATAAACAGTTAAATAAGAAAACTGATAATATATTATCTTATGGGGCCTTGATATGCTTCACATGAGACTGAATTTTAAGTTATTTTTTAATTAAAATGTAAACAACAGTCAGTACAACTTCTAAGCCAGTACAGTATCACAACAATAAAATTATGTATCTTAATAATTACTAGCATTTTTTACTTGGTTTTGAGTGGTAGGAAGAAACATATACTGTACATAAACTATGTATACGTATGAACAGATAGATCAGATACAATCAAAAGAAAAGAAATACACCACTTACTTTAAACAGAGACACACATACATATGACAGCTGTGTGTGCTTGACCCCTGTCCACATATGGTTTGATGGGGACTATAATACTTGTGTTTCCTACAGCTCCCAGACCAGCAAATAAAAACATCAAACCTCAGGTGTAAAGCTGTAAACCACAGCATTTTGGGTTACACAACTGTGCAGTTTTTGTCCTCACTGCAGGTCACATCCTCGGCCTTACAAACACATGAACCCCTCTTTTTCCTATATGGTCTATTCTTTAAAAATTCACATGTGCTGATCTCAAATGCCCTCGACATAAACAGCAATAACAACACCACAAATAAAATTCCAACACATTTCTTTTTTGGCAGTTTATATCAGTTGCCAGATTTTGAGAATATTGTGATGGAGGGGGGTGAGGGCAGCATCTATAAGCTGGATTTAAATGTCTGTGTACATTAGACTTATAGAAGTGCTTGATCTTTTTCTTGTGATTTAACGTTAAAATTATAAGCGTTGCAGCTCAAAACCGCTTCAGAGAATGTTACAAGTTAATCCTGTGTGTTTTGGTGCCTTTTCCCTGCCAGCTACTGTACTTTAGAGAAAAAAAAGAAAAAAAAAAAAAAAAAAAAAAAAAAAAAAAGCTGGAAATCTTGTCTGTCCCATCACAAGTTCAATGGTAGCACTTTCCAGCAGCGGGAGGAGAAGATGGCTATGTTCACAGAACTAATAATAATTCAGATCACGCCACATCGGCATCTTGTGTCAGAGTCGAATCTGGCTTCCCTGCCCCCTTCAACCTGAGAGCTGCCAAGTCCTCACACACTCCGCATTCAACCACAACTTAATGGATGGGATATTGTGCATTAAAATGTGGCCCAGACACACAGGGGAAGAGAGGACAAGAGGGAAAGCAGACACACGCACACACACATACAAACAGACACGCAAGAGAAAGGAATGAATTAAAACACACACACAGGTCCTACAACAAAAAGCAGTGAAAAAGTGGTGGGGGGAAGGAACAAAAAGAAACCCTCCAGAGTAACTTTAAAAAACAAGTCAGAAATGCCACCCTAACACTGCATCCTGCTATACAGCATGAAAGAGACCAGCACAAGCCCCCAGACAATTTATCGAGCAGACGATACACAGCAGCAATGCCATTTCCTCCACATGATACATTCAAATTGCAGTCCATTAACTACAAAAACCGCTAAAACAGCCAGCGAGAAAATGTTATATTAAAATGTAACTAAGGAGGCAATTTCTACAGCAACAAGAAAGAGAGGGAAAGATCTGTCTGTAAGGTACCAATAAAGTAGCATTTGCATTAATCCTTTCCAGCAGTTAACTGATAGTTGTCTGCCAGAGAAAAGGGGGGAGGGGGAAAAATTTGAAGCAGGAAACATGCCAAGTTCAGCACTTTTGGATGCAAACTCCCATCAACTGATTTCTGGCATAAAAGTGTGACCCACATAGAAAAGCTGCCAAAAAAAAAAAAAAAAAAAGGCAAAAAATAGCTAAATACGAACAATCCACCACCTATATCTTATCCTGTAAAGCAGATGTGGTATCAGCATTTAAGAACAGGGTACAACATCCACTTTGAAACCACAGAGACATAATCTCAGCCTGGACGAATTACAAAAGAAGAGTCAATTGAACTAAAAATAATGTGTATATATATATGGACAAATATAAATCACTTAAGCACCATGTACCATTGTGGTGTATTGTATTAAATAAATGAGATCTTGAAATCTGCAACATACTACTCGGCCTTTGCCTTCACGTTTTCCAGGATGTATCTCAATTTTTTTTCAAGGACCCATTGTTTTTAGAGCTTTTTTTGTTGTTGTTCTTGTTGTGGTTGCGCTTTTTGTTGTTGTTGTTATTGTTTTTGGTATTTCGTTTGTATTTTTATTTTTTATTTCCAGAAATTACTTTTTACCTTTTGGGTAAAACCCCTTTGGGATGGGGTGTATGGGGTTTTTTTGTTTTGTTTAATTTGCTGTTGGTTTGGGATGTTTTAGGGGATTTCTTAAGGGAAGAGGTGAGGATTATTACTAGTATTACTATTACTATCATTATTATTATTTACTCAGGTTGGCTGTTGGCTTTGTTTTGGATTTATTTCATTGCCAGGTTTTTGGCTGACACCGAACGGGATGAAAATTCTTGGGAGTGAGCGAGGGAAAAGGCGTTAAAGTCACAGCCTGCGGGCAGAGCGCTCCTCCTCCTTCTCTTCCTCTCCTCCCAGGCTTCTTTCCTCTTTTGAGCTGCCAGGCTGGAGAGCACGTTTCAGTGGCGTCCGAGCTGAACCCGGCCCAAGAATTCCTTCCCCCTCCTCCCCCGCGCCTAAATTTTAAATTCTTATATATCCACGCACATACAGATGTGTATTTTTACGGCAGGGCCGCCTCTGCGCGTCCATGCCGGCGTTTCTCCTCCGCCCCCCATGCGAGCGCGGAGCGGAGCGGCCGGGCCGCCCAGCCTCCCCGCAGCTCCGGCTGCTCGGCCGCCTCCGCCTCCTCCAGCCCGGCCTGCGCTGCGCCGCCCGCCCGCGGGAAGCGCGGCTCTCCGCTTCCGCCTGGCGGCTGCTGCACGCAGCGGGGCCGCCGCGGGATTTCGCAGATTATGGACGAATAAGATTTTAGTTTAGCCCTCTCAGGCCACGCTTGGCGAGTACGGTTCTTCGCACTTTTTTTTTTTTTTTTTTTTTTTTTTTTTTTTTTATGAAAGGTTTTTGCACGCAGGTTGTGTGTGTGATTTTTGTGGTTTCAGATGACACCTTTTATAAACTATCACATCACACTGCTTGCTCCCTGTGGGATTAACTCCGCTCCAGAGGAATTGTTCTCCGGTCCAAACCCGACAGCAGTAAGGCAAACTTACAGAGGAAGGATTTCACATCTAAAACTTCCTACACAATTAAGGCACTTACAATGAAATAAATAAAAGTGCATGAGGTAAAAGTGTGTGAAGAGTTTTAATCAATCAGATGACGAATACATTCCTTCCTGTTAGAAATTGCAAGTACAAACGGTAAAGAATCTTCGTAATTACTTGGAGGCTGTTGCTGAGAGTATAGGGGCCTCTCAGGAAGTTAGTTTTATTTTGTTTGATTCGAGAAAAACAGTTTAAGCGTCTAAAAATGCAGTCTACCCTTAACATTAAGCAGAAATTGCCATGAAATAGGAAAAAAAAAATTGAAATATAAACTCTCAGACTTAAGACCAATCACTGTAGAGTAATGCTTTATTTTTTGGAGTTTGTCTTTACCTTTCTGATCCTTTTACAAAGAAGTCAAACCAAGAAAAAATGAATTATGGATTTGTCTGTTCAGTGAGCAGGGGAAAAGATTGTTCGTGCTAAGTGTGGCAGATTTTGAAAATTTTACACCAGGCAGCCATTCGAGTGGAGTGCAGACCTTTCTCAATGACAAAAAGAATCTGCAGGTGTTGATTTTAAATTTTAAATGTTTTCCCTTTTTTTACAGAATGAAAGTTTTATTTTTGAAAGTTGTACACAATTAAAAATTTGTGCCAGTCATCAATGCTTAACAGAGTTTTTGCAAGAACTTTAGCAATATTTCATTTAGGTTTTGAGGCTTTTTTTTGCTCCTTATGTTTGATTTTGGTGTTGCTGTTGTGATTGCTAACAGTTATTCAATTTCTGGTAGACAATCCCATTACTCTCTGCAGCTTTCTCTGTTTTATTGATTGGTTAGTTGTTTTTGTTGAGTCTGTATATTTGCTAAGCCTAACTTTGCATGTGATTTAGCAAACAATTGCTAAATTGATTTATATTATATCAAATTACAGAAATAATGACATCAAGAAAGAAATAGGTATTTCAGTCCTTTAGAAAGAAAAGTTGTATTGCACAAAGTTGTCATACTCTATCAGTTTAGTTTAAACCTAGATGGTCATAAGCAACTTTTGTGAACATATTTTTTAAGTTCAAAATTGTGTTATATATAATTTCCATTGCTTTTGATTTCTGAGTTCCATAGCACTAACGTGTGTTGATTAGGGCTTTCTTCTCCATAAATGTAATCAAGGGCTTATATATTTTGTAGCAGGCTGACCTTTAAGTTCTGTTGATTCTGGATTTTTTTTAGTTTTCTGAGGTTTTAATACCTATGTACTTAATACTTTTTAGCATTCAGAATGGATAAAACAGGAAAAGACTGTAAATAGTTTTCTATTTTTTTTTTTTTTTTTGATAATTGTTACCAAGTCAGTTACCCATCTGTGTATGAACAGATAGCAGTATGGAGGAAGATAGACTCACTTGCAGAATTTCCACTAAAACAAGTAACAAAGAATAACTTGACATCTTTATAACAGAATTTGTGAGAAATACAAAATGTTTCAAGATATGTTATTTTTGAAGACGCTGATGTAAATTTACTTTATTAAAATCTCTGTGTTTTCAAGGTTTGCTTACTACCTGACAGGACAGGAAAATTAAATGAGTGAAAGGGGACCTGGTGAATCAATGGTTCAACAGTCCAGTCTGTGAAGAAGTCCAGTCATGGGATAGACCGAGCAAACAAGGATCACATTAGGCAACAATGCAGTAGGCAGGATCTCAGTACAGTTTGACTGTGTGCAATGACATAAGCCATTCTTATTCATAACAGGACAGCTGAGAAAACCACATCGCTTTGGATGAATACATCATTTTGCGCATGTGAAAAAATGCTCTTGCCCCCACCAGCTTTCAAGTAGGAGCTTCCCACTTTTCACAGAAAGGCCACTGTAGTAAAAAGTTGCTGCTTCCTATTCCTGAAACAACCCTTTCAGGTTTGTCTGAGCAGAGCACCATGAAAACTCCATGGTTTGCACATGTGCACAACACTTGCTCATTACTTCTGGAAGTTCATACTTTTGCCATACTGCTCTTTACAGAACCCCAGCCCCACCGAGCCTCCTGCACAGTCTCCTAGCAACTAGGAGAATTATAACTCTCATTTTGGCACTGGCAAAATGATTCCTTCTGCTGCTTCCCCCAGGCAAGCACTCTGCAGTCCAGGGTGAAATGCACTGGGCAAAGAGATGGGGAGCACTGGTCAGAAGGTTTGCAGAGTCTGATGTCTGTAATTCCCTGTGTTGCCAACCAAAGCCTGGGGTTCCCACCTGCTGGGGCAGGGTCAAGTGCCAGTTGTTTCCTGCCCTGCTCTGGCATATTAGGTAGGGGAGAATTCAGGCAGATTTCATCAAATTATTTCTAAAATTCTATGACTTCTGTAAGAAGTAGCAAAGTTGTTACAGTACATGAGATTTTTCATTTTGGGTAATTCCTTTTTGGAAAAGAAATAATGGCATATAGAGTTTTAGTCAGCAGCAAGTCTCCCTTTACTTGTCTGGGAAAGCA
Organism: Vidua chalybeata; assembly: GCF_026979565.1. Lineage (NCBI taxonomy): Eukaryota > Metazoa > Chordata > Aves > Passeriformes > Viduidae > Vidua > Vidua chalybeata. Next base: position 19,049,001 of record NC_071570.1, on the reverse strand, counting down.
GCTGTGGAATCCTGATGCACAGCATTTCTTCCTGTATAATTAATAGTCTCATACTATGTGCTTTTATTTGTTTAGACCTCTTCTTCTATTAAAATATGGCAGAAACAGTATCACATTATCACCACTCAACTGTATCATCACATCATCACCAAAACAAATTAAAAGATTAGGAGATAAGTGAAACACTGAAAGGTAGAAAATCTTATTCATGTTCCGTACAAGAGCCTTCAGTTCTTCAACTCTCCTTAATAATAGAGCAAAGTGTAATTTCTTCCTCCGCACCCTCACTTCTCTCAATCCACCGGATTGCTAAGGAACTGTAACATCATTGTTTTTAATAGGGAAAAAAAAAGAAAGAAAGAAAAGCTGAGGCTTAATGGTAACATTTAAATGGCATACAGAGCCCTTTGAGTTCACACCTCATTAAGGTGAACAGGAAGAGAAGGGGTGCACATCTTTGTTGTTACTTTTGCCTTGCAGCATTTTCAGCCAAGCTATGTGAACAGACCAGCAGCATATTAACTAACTTTGTGGCAGCTATATTTTTGTAGCAAGTTTGTTTTGTTTGGTTTTTTTTTGGTTTTTTTAAGTTTGAAAATTGTGGAACATTGTGAAATGGAGCCAGGGCAGGCCCTTAAAGTACAATTATTTTGGCTTCCTATTTTTTGCAAGCCAATCTACCAGATCCAAATCTCCTCCCTTATCTAGTTTGGAAGGTTCATTTTACTAAACTTCACATGCCCTGCTATTTCTGATATGTGTACCATAGCACCAAAAGTGACTTGGCACAGTATTTCTTGTCCTGGGCACAAGCATGGTTATCTGAGATGACCAAATGCAGGTACATTTGTAAGGCGTCTGTTACATACTCCTGTGGCAAACTCTATGTTGCAGTTGCATAGGTGATCGGATTTGGCCCTAAAATAGGTTTAGCACTGGGATCCCTCAGCAAGTTTGCTGACAACAGCAAGCCGTGTGGTAAGGTCAACAAGCTGGAGAGCAGGGATACCATCCAGGGGGACCTTGACAAGCTTGAGAGGCCTGTATGTGCACACATCATGAAGCTCAGCAAGGCCAAGTACAAGCTCCTGCGTCTGGAGTTGGAGCAATCCCAAGTACAAATACAGGCTGGGCAGAGAATGGATTGAGAGCAGCCCTGGGGAGAAAGACTCAAGAGTGTTCATGGACAAGAAGATCAACATGACCCAACTCCAGGAAGCCAATCACATCCTCAGCTGCATCCAAAGCAGCATAGCCAGTACGTCAAGGGAGGTGATTCTGCCTCTCTACTGTTCACATCAGACCCCACCCAGAGTGCTGCATTCAACTCTGGGGTTCAACTGGACCTGTTGGAAGGAGTACAGACTAGTCACTAAGTTGATCACTGGACTGGAGCATCTGTCCTTTGAAGACAGGCTGAGAGTCGGAGCTGTTCAGCCTGGTGAAGAGAAGCCTCCAAGGCTATAGGGAGACATAACAGTACCTTCCAGAGCCTAAACAAGGCCACAAGAAAACTGTAGAGGGACTTTTCACAAGGGCAGGTGGTGATAAGACAGAAGTGAATGGCCTTAAGCTGGAGGAGAATAGGTTTAGGTTAGATATTAGGAAGCAATTCTCTACTATAAAGGTGGTGAGGCACTGGCATATGTTGCTCAGAGAAGTTGTGGATTCTCCATACCTGAAGTAGGCTGGATGGGGCTATGAGCAGCCTGGTCAGGTGGAAAGCTCCCTACCCATGGCAGAGGGATTGGAAAGAGATAATCTTAAAGGTCCTTTACAACCTAAACTGTTATATTATTCTATGATTTCTGACCATGTGTTCCAAGGCTTTAGCACCTATCAGCTTGAGAGCATGATTCAAAAAAGTCAGAGGAAGGACTTCTGTGCAAAAGTTCTATTAGCCTGCTAACTTAGCTTCTCACTTTCTGTCCTTTTCTGTTACGTCAACTGAACATTGATCAACCACTCCCAAATGTTACTTTACTATTATCATAGCAGGAGAGATTAGGGAAGACAGTAAAGGTTATTTTCATGCAACTTTATACTGGGATGTCCAGGATAATGGAAGGAGAGCTTATTTTTGCTGATGGATCCTCATCTGACAGTCTGGCAAACACTGACAGTCATTGTGGGTTGTCCTGTAGGCACACCATCATGACAACTTGTGCAAAAGAAATCTATTCTCTCAGCACATGGTCTTGGGATATTCAACACTTCTGCATGAAAAAGAAATATGCATGAGGATTGACCATAAACTTTTCCTGCCCCCATCTCCAGGACTACCCAGCAGGGCTGATGTTTTTGTCCAAGCTGAATGGTTTTGATACTCAATGGCTTTTTCATCCTGACTTCCACAGGTCTGTGTCATTTTTCATCAAGGCAGCTAAAGATCTTGTGGTAGAGAATATTTTTACATGATTGATGATTTTGTTCTACTAGCTGGTGTGCTTAAGGTAATACCTAAGGTTTAGAAGAATGGACTTCACAAACCGCTCTGCAGACAGTGTTAGTACAGTGTTAGCACTTTACCAATCCCATAGAACATCTAACCATCTCAGCCTGAAAGACAATACAGGTTTCTGTCACCCATAGAATAGAATGATCAGAATGCTGCTTTCCCAGAGGTGGCATTCACCAGCTTGAACAGCAGGGATCTTACTTCCTCATGAGAATACGGATATTGATAAGATGTGTATGTCATTTTAAGAAACGCTTCTTCATGTACCCAGCAGAAGATTCTCAGCTGGTGGAGAGTGGTAAAGTGTGAATTCAACAGGCTAAAGAAAAGGCAGTCTTTCTTACTGAATAATTCCTGGAAAAATGTGCCATTTCTACTCTTGCCTTCTACAGTGTCCTGCACAATGTCTCTAAGAAAGAGAACCTCCAAGGCTCTCTAACAGTTTACAAGGCACAAAAGACCTGAGATAGGTGGCTAGCTAGGGTGCTTGCCATCAGTGGGGCACAGTAAGCAGCAAAATAACTAAATGAAAGCACTCTCTTCAGTGTTTTGTAATATGCAAGAGAAATTTTCATACTATGGAAACAAAATGGGACAAGACACTCTTCTCCAAAACCCATGGATAGGTTTACCATGGGTTTTTTTGACTATCAGGCAACGAAATATGTTAGAGTCTTCCTAATTTCTTCTTCCCTCCTGCACATTCACAAGCCTGGGGATACCTGTGAAGATTGTTTAACGGATTCATTAAATAATTTTTAAAATATTAAAATAAAAATGTTACAGATAATCTGTTATATAAGCACTTTTAGAATCATCACAGGCATTCCAACTGCTTATAATAATGATTTTTAAAGATGCAGATTTGCACTGCCAGTAATTTCTGGCAGTAGTCACGCTAGTGGTTGAGAATTATTTCTGAAGGATAATGTTTCCCTTTCACCACACACCAATGCACTCTGTAGGAACAGAGTGAATGGTGAGCAGTACCTACTTCCAGATCGGGAAAAACTGAAAATCTTGTACTCTCTGGTGACAGATCTAGCTGTGTGAGAAGACAGTATGCAGGAGAAGGCACCAGTGAAATATTTGGGCTGATTATGTTCCAGGAGTGGGAGCTCTTGCTTTGGAAACCATGGGACAAGTCACTGCCCCTTTTTTGTCTTCTGTCTTGCTGTGGGCTCTTTGAGTCCTCATCAGAGAGAACACTTTATCCTCTTCCTTTCCCTTAGATTATTTCTTTGTTTTTCTTTTGTTTGGGATTTATTGTTGGTTGGTTGTTGGTTTTTTGGGGTGGTTTGTTTGTTTGTTTGTTTGTTTGTTTGTTTGTTTTGGGGTTTGGTTTTTTTTTTTTTCTTTTTGTTAGGCATTGCTCCCTCACTTCACTGGCTTAAATGTTCATCCAATTGATGTCCAGAGTTGCTGTGTACTTCATGCCCATATGAGCTCTTTCATTATATTCTGTTGATTTGGCTTTGCTTATTAAGTGAAGAGGGATTCTTCAGGAAAAATTATGAGCATATCTCTTGTCTTCAATTCAAAGAAAAGAAAACTATGTCCTTTGTATTCTGTGACCTGGTAAGACCACAGAGCTCCTCCTCTATCTCTGCATTTTGACCTGTATGTCATGTGCTACCAACCAGGTTCCCAGCTCATGAGTGCATTATTGGCAGGGGGGATTTCAGGTTAATTTCGTAAATCACTGGAAAGAGAGGTCAGGGAAAATGGACTAGGTGATCATTCCAGAATGTTTGTAAGGAAAGGTTACTGGTCCAAAGACAAGTAAGTTTCTCGTGTGTAAAAATCTACACCTGACACCACATGAGTCACTTAGTGAAGAGCACACCATGATAGAGACAGGGCTGGTGAGTTACAGGAAGTTTGTTCTGGCCCAGAAGCCTACTGAATGTTGATACATTAATCTTTAAATGCTAAAGGCAAGTACTGGCATCCTGGATAGGAGAGGGGGACTATTTAAGCAGGCATTGATACAAGAGTAAGGTGAAGATTACCCAGACTGTCGAATTTATTCTCTCCTTCTCTCCTAAGATGTGAGATTATGAATGGGCAACCTAAAGAAAGGCAAATTCCACAGCCTTATTTGTAGATTTTTACAACATGCAATCATTGATGATCTGTAATCTGGGCTTGGACACAATGTCTGAGGAGTATAACTCTGTACTCTTGTCCCGTGAATGACAGAGAGTGCTGCCTAGAGAAACAAGAAAGCTAGAGCAGATAAATATGAATTCAGAGTTTTCTTTTAAAAATGAAATATTTAGTTCAAAAGTAGATATTTTCAGCAGTCATGTGGGCTATTCAAGTTCACCACAGTCACAGCTGTGCAGGTGCACAACGAAGTGTGTTGTTGCTGTATTTTGTTGCACTGGATTTATAATAGCACACCCTGAAATCATAAAAAGCTTTCTTGTCTTCAACCCTGAACGTGCCCCACTAACAGTGTTAATTTTCCATGTAGCTACCAAAATGAAACTGTAAACCATGATCACATCACGGGGTAACCAAATCCCTTGATGAGCTTGGTGTTAAGGCCTGGTTAACTTCAGCAGCATGTCCAAGGTGAGACAAGCATGTAAAAATGGAATGAGCTACATGACAGGAGATTACATATGCATAAGCCACAGGTAATTTGTGTTGCATAGAGGTAAGCCACAATAAGGAAGAGGAGTGGGACAATATAGGCCCAGGGAACAGCAGCGTGGCCCTGAAGAGCTACCAAACTGTGGCATAAGAGTTTTGTACTTTGCCAGGAGCTACTCACTATAGTCAACCTCTCAGAGCCAGTTTTAGAATGAAACCCGTATCCTGCCTGTAACCAACTCCTGGGCAAGCAGTCCTGTCTCTCAAGTGCAAATAAGTTCAGAGCGAAAAAAATTACTTGGAAGTATATAAGCTAAAATATAAATCCTGCTTCATATTTTAAACATATAGTGACTTTCTGAAAGGCTTGGTTTTGTGTTCAGAGGAAGACTTCCTGGTGTATTAACATTTTTTACTAGACACAGGAAATTTGAGTTCCAAATGTGATATTTTCAGAACATTTTGAACATATGGAAAACAAGCTATAATGGAACTTCTCTGTAGCTTAATCATACTCAGTAGTTCTGTGAATACCCTAAATACAGAGATGCTTGCACTCAAGTTAATAAGGTAAGGCCCTTAATCTTTTTGTTAATTGGCTTAACTGATTAATGAAGTAATATATTTTGCAGCACAATATGCACTACTGCAAGCAAGTGGCAAAGCAGGACACCATGGAGCTCTTGAGTAAAAGAAGTAAAGAAAGTCAAAAGAAGGTGTGACTGCCAGCAGCAGGAGGTCAGTCTAGGCCAAGAGCAGCTCGATTTGACTAGGATGAGGAAAAGCAAGCCTTGTCACAAGAATTGTACTGATTGATAAGGAAAACCAAATCAAAGCAAGTTTTACCTCCTTTATTATCCTCCTAGCCCTCAACATTACCATTTTATCATAACCCTTCCCTGTCTTCCTTCTGCTTCTTGCTGAGCTGAAGAAAGGAAAATATGTTTGGAAGTAGGAGGAGCTGAAGCAGCAGAAAGGTGTGTAAAGGGCATGAAGAATGATCTATTAGACTTCACAGTATGTGAAGGAAAGTAATACATGAGCTTCTCCAAAAAGGCAAAATTAACTTACAGCCCATAAGTAGAAATTTTTCAGTATATAATGTATTTTGCATAACTGCATCATAGTCTCTGTATAGAGATGTATTAGAGAAAAAAAAAAAGCAAGCAGTGTTTTTCCACTGGAATGTTATTTGGTATTTTCTTCTGCACCAATGAGAGGAGTTTCTTTTTTCCTTTACGGTTTTACTTTCTCTCAATGAAACACATCCTCTCTTGTTTTCTGTGAAATTTTGACAGATGAAGTTCTCTAAGATGGGTTTCTTTGTTTCTGGAATGGATTGTGCCTATAATTCTCATGGTCTCAATTCAGGAGTAGGATTTGTTTATGTCTTTTTTCATTTATACTTTTTAAGGTTGAGCTATGATAGTGGAATGGAAAATATTAGAAATAGGACTTTTCCAGCACCAGCAAAGCTGCAGCTTGTCCCAACACCTCTCCTTGAAGGCAGGATAAAGATTAAACCCAAACCACACCAAAAGGACCCAGCACCATCCTTAATGCAGCAGTGCTCACACAGAGAGAGGACTGTCGTACTTAAATTGCAGTGTCAACCAGGATGATCCCAACCTCATCCCTGGCAGCTGCCCCAGGGCCTAGGGCAGCCTACTGCCCCTATGGCAAGGACCACAGTGGTACCCCCTCTCTTTTAGCCCAGGGGAGTCAAGGCAACTGCAATGTGAAAGGTCTCATGGCAGTCAGCATGGCACTACACTGCTCTGCTGCCTCCTCTCACCCCAAACCTACCACCTCACACCAGGCAGGCAAAAGTGCCACAGGTGGAGGGGAGGCAGCTACAGAACAGCAAGACAGGGAAGACATGACACTCTTGGGCTCCTTTCCTTCCCCTGCTAGGAGCACTTGCTCAGCATCTCTTTTTTCTTTCTTTTTTTTTTTTTTTTTTTTTCCTTTTTTTTTTTAATGTTTGTTTTAATTTTATTGTATTTCCTACAATGTGGGAGGGAGCTGCAGCCAAAAATAATGTTGCCAAGCCAAGGGGATTGGCACACACTGCTTGGAGTCTGCAGCAAGAGCAGAGGCTTTAAATATACTGAGCTCTGGCTACACACTGCTCCTGAAGGGCTGGCAGTCTAACCCCAGTGAGCAGAGACACCAACTGGATAAGATGCAGGATAAGCGGCACCTCTCAGTCCCTGTGCCTGTGGGGTGTTTTACCCCCATCTGTGTTCAGCCCCCTCAACCACCCCTAGCTCCCTGCTCACCCCAGGGCAGACTGCAGGGCTGCAAAGGCTGGCAATGCTATCCACCCCCTGGAAATAAGTCTACAATTACTAGAAATGTCATCAGTAAAACTGTGGTGGTCTGGTGGCAGCACATGTGCATGGTGGGGAAGCCTCTGCTCCAAGTGTTACAAGTGTGAAATGCCAAATGCGGTGAGAGCTAGCCCAGTGAGGAGGTATTGGGATGGCTTCACAATCCTGCTGCCACAAAAGCTGTGCAGTATTGCTGTTTCATTACACATTCACCACTGGTGAATTTTTCGAGATAAAGCAGATACAGGATTTCTATTTCATCATCCTTTCCCTGAACCAAAAGTAATGCTTGTGAACATACCTCACCACTGCTAATTAAACAAAAACCTCAAAGCCTGGCAAGCCCGGTCAACTCTCCCCCGTGGATGACAGTAATATGGGGGCAGGGTGATGAGCTCCGTTTTGTAGCAGTTAATGATGAAGCTGCCTCCTGCCGAAGACATAGGAGGGCCCGGAAAAGAGCTTCTCTGAAGTCCACAGAGTTTGTCGGTGTTGGAATATCTCTTTTTGCTTTGCACTTGACGTGCAAAGAAAGCATGAACTCCTGCAGAGCTGCAGTGCTGAAGGCTGGAGCGTCTGTTTGGTCCTTTGAATTTTCTCCTGCCTCTCAGCCCTTATTTCCTCAGCACCCCGTATTTCTGTTTCACAGCAGCTGCCGATGACTTTGCTCTTCCAGGGGAGAGGCCCCCTGCACCCTCCCCTCCGGGGGGCGCTGCTGGGGCTGGGGCCGCCCATCCTGGGGAGCTTGACGGGGAGGCGGGCGGCCGCTCCGGGCAGCATCTTTCCGCACTGTTTTGCGGCCTCTCACTGCTTCCGCTTCACACTGTCGCTGCAGGGCAGCTTGGCATGTCCTTTCTTGCGCTTTCAAAGGCTGCCTGCTCAACTGAAGTCACTTTCTCCACTTGCTAGTTTCATTCCCTAACTTCGGATCTGCTTCCTCCTCACTAACCTCAATCTCTCAAATAGACGAACTCCAAAACTGGGTCGGTTTCTCCCTGTTTCACCTGGTATATGCATATTTCCTTGACTCTTTCTGTCGTTGTTATTCTGAACAGGTTTTTATTGCTCCCTCCTGAGAAAGAACGATATGAGCCATATTTTCAGTCCAATGCCAATTTCTTACGTAGGATAAAGAAGACAGCAGTTAATGTGAATAAATACTTAGGATACAGCGGACATATGTTGGTCATTTCCTCTCTGTCATCCCAGCGTTACTTTTACGGCGGATGGCAGCACCACTCTAGGCGTGTTCCAAAGGCAGGATACTCCTTCTAAGAGAGTATCGTCCTGAGACGGAACTGAGCAGGTAGGGACGCCGCTACCCCTCATTTAAAGACGCGACTGTTTATTTTTGTCTCTCTCTCCGATGGATACACAAAACACGGAAGGAACAAGGAAATGTTCAGACTCTTAGGCTTCACCAGATGGAAAAGGAACAACAGCAAATAAAAACCTCACAAAAAAACCCTAAACAACAACAACAACCAAAAAAAACCCAAAAAAACAAACAAAAAAAAAAAACAAAAACAAAAAAAACCAAAAAACAAAAAACAAAAAAACAAAAAAAAACAAAAAAAAAAACAAAAAAAAACAAAAAAAAAAAAACAAAAACAAAAAAAAAAAAAAAAAAAAAAAACGAAAACTCACAAAAACCCAGAAAAACCCAAACAAAACAAAGCAAGAAAACTCACCCTCCACTAGCGGCTTCAGCCGCATTAGGCAAGTTTCCCCTCACAATAGCAGTTGCAAAGTTGGCTGATAGATCGACTGGTATTTTTGGCTAAAATTCACGTATTTAAAGCTGAAATAATGAATGCGCCGATCATTCTACCGCCATCGTCCCTCTCCCGAAAAAAAATCCCACCCAAACGAACAGTGAACAGGCTCGGTCCGCCGCCGCGAAACCCTAGCATAACCAGAGCATCGGCAGCAGCGGTGCTTGGCTTTTGTCTCCGTACGCCTTCTTTCTTTCCTTCCAAACTTTTGGACGCTCTCTCCGAGCTGTATTTATAGACCTGGAGCACACGGCTGTATTTTTCCTTATGCCTCCTTTGGCTTGGGCTTAAGTGACTGGCGGGGAAAATAAAAAAGGAGGCAGGCAGGCGGGCAGACAAACAGGAGGACAGAAGGGGGGAAAGATGAAAGTCCCGCAGGCGGGACGCGAAGGGAGGCTGGGGCAGGCGGCCGGAGATGCGGGACTCCCTTGCTCCTAGTAGGCGAGAGAGAGGTAAGGGTGAAAGTCCGGCCCCTACTCCCTGCGTGGGGAAAGGAAAGCCTCTTGCCCCAGGGAAAGGGACAGGCCGGGACTGCCGCCCCATCTCGATGCAGGGACCTGCAGATGAGCCGAATCAAGAAGAACTTGTGTTTGTGTCCGGAGGAGGGGAGTAGGCGGCGGGGGAAGGAGAGGGGGGCACACACGACACAAAGTTTGTGTCGTAGAACCAGATGAAAATAAGGTAAGTACGAGGGGAGCGAGGCTGCCGTCCAGTGCCAGGGAGACTGGAAAGCCAGAGCTCCGACCCGCCTAGCTGCGGCGGGCGGTGGCCCCGGAGGCCGGCCGCTGGCGGGGATGCCAGGGCTGGCGGGACGGCGTAGCTGACCCGGGATACTCGAGGGCTGCGGCCAGAGCCGCGGGGCAGAGCGGCAGCGTGCCCCGGGGCAGCGCAGCTCTTCCCGAGGACGGGCGCTGGGGAACAACGCCGCTCCGCTGGGCTGCCGCCGGCTCTGTTAGTACGTCGTCTCTACAGCGCTTTAAACATTCAAATCCGAAAACAAACCCCAAGCCGCTCACGAGAATAGGGAGCTAACAGCTACTTGGAAGCACGCTTATTGGAAAAGAGGAAAGCTTTCCCTGCTTGCAGAAAAAGTGATGGGGGGATTAAAAACGTGGGTGTCTGGGGTTTTGATTATGTTGTTTTTCTTTTATTTTCTCCTACAGTCTGCAACTAAAGAAGCTCTTTTTTCCCACACGGTGGATGCTGAAAGTCTCTAACTAAATATCTCAGTAACGTGGATGGCGTAATTATCATGTTGTTAGGCATTCCCGTATTGACGTGCAGCAAACTTAGCGTCTGATCTCCGAAATATACGTCAAAGCAGTTTCTCAGTTTCTGACATGTTTAGAGAGCCTGTCCTGCAGGTAAGTAAAACATGAGGCTGTGGAAGGAGCTTGCTTTCGGACTGAAAATGAGACTTTCACGTTTGGCTTCGAGTGGCAGAACGGCTGGAGCAGCATTACACTTGGCTGTGCAATTTGGCATTACCATGACCTAGTTCAAGCACCATGTTATGATGTGCCATGAGGAAGGTACAAAATTGTTAAATTTCCCAACAACCCAGCAAATCCCTTTCAGAGCCCCTACTCTGGACTCTATTTTTTTTTTTTTTCCCAAGTACTGACACTTCAGAACTTTCACCCTTCCCCTCTCCGGGCAGATTTTTATGTTTGATTATATTCATAATCTGATTTCTATTTGCCCTTCCAAATGTGAAAATCAACCCCCTTCCAACACTGGGAGGGTCTGTTATTTTTAGCTCGTTCTCTGGAAAAAAATGTTCCAACATTCTCTGCTTTGAATCTCACTGCGGGTTGACTACTCTTTGATATATAAGACTGTTGGTTATCCTTGTCAAAGTACCTGTAACAGGAAATAGCTTCCTCAGCTTGGCAAGTCACTCTGAACTAAGTAGACAGCAGCATTTGCCTAACTAAAGAAACTAACTATAGTATTGCAGGAAAATACCCCAAATATTAAACATTAAAAATTTAAATATTAAAAACAATTAAAAATGGTAAATCTAATGTAGGTGCTACCCTTATGATGTTATTTGATAGCGTGCCCAGCTATCAAAGTTAGTAAGAGGTGAGTAAAATATTCCTATGTTTTCTCGACAGGTATATTTTGTCAGCACTTGCTGAACAGTTTCAAGGAGTTCCATATGCACTTGATAAACAGCACTAAAAATGTGAATCCGATTCAAATATCACTTAAATAGCCGTGTTCCCCCCTATTCCCCCTTCTTACTCCTCCCTTCCCAGTCGCAGTTCTGCAGCCGCTGTTGCGTTTACAGAGTACTGTAAAATGCGTTTAAATATTCTTCAACCCTGCCCCCTTCCCTCCCGCGTCCACCGAGGAGTTCCAGATGACTGCTTCTGTGTCCGTTTTAAAAACCTGTCTCGGTATTTAGCTGCAAACCGTCCAACCTAAATGCAAATAGTGTTATAAAGGGACGTAACAAAGCTGAAGAGAAGGGAAGGGAAAGAGAGATATGCACTTCTATCAAGTGATGCTTCTTTAAGAGAGAATTATATTGATCTAGACTTGTGTCCTTGAGGCTAGTGTCCTTAAGGTCATAATGCTGTACACATTTCTATGCACGCACAGGTGTAGTCTGAGGTGTAGGAGATATTACAGGAGTTTTGAACTTCATGGCTGCAGATTTAGAAAGTACTTTTATTAGCTGCATCTGGACACCCGCATGCATTAGTAAAACCACTGCATTGAATCAAGTGCTTGAACATTGCGATCTTCTTCACAGGATTTTCTGTACCGCCAGAGTATAGCCGAGTAGGATGCCCTCCTTGGCCAGAGGCCAGTGGCTGAACGAAGTCAAGTGAATAAAATAAGTGCAAAGCAGTCTTCTTTGCAAAATGAGGGTGAAATGCACGTACAGGGAGCAGCTAGAAAACACAAAAAAATGAGTTTTGTAGCTCCAAATCATTACAATCTCGGCAACAGAACACCATCATTATTCACGAACAAAAGGGGCAAAATCCTGCTCGTATAGTGATTATTGTTATGACAAAGACCAATAACGCCTTTGTTATAAAAATAGTGTTTGTTATGAAGAAATTGGGTGAGCAGCCATCCAGATAAATATACCCTGTGCCTTACAAGCCTACTGTCTTAGTGATGTTTTGTGTTGCTAATCGCTCGCCCTTTTTCAAAAGTTGTGGGGTGTTTCTTTCTTGTAATTATGCACATTGTTTCCCACTTACCCTAATTTCAGCACTAAGGCTCCGAAATTGCATAGAGAAGTAAAAGAAAGGTTATTTTTTCCTGCTTGTGCGCAAAGATAAATTCGATACCGACTATTGCTCTGCAGCAACATCTTCATGTGATTTTGTAGAGCCCACTCCTATATTAGAGCCTCTAATTTTTCTCTGTTTTTAATTCCTCTTAGTTGCTTTTTGATGGTAATTTTTTTTTTTAAGAACAGTGATCAATTCTTTTTTTACAGTGCAACACTGACGTTGTTCTTGAAGTTAGGCGCCTTTTATTTGTTTCTGCATTTACTTCGCTGTTACAACATCCCGCGGGACCGGTGTATTTAAGAGGACGGGCACACGCCCAGGGAAGCGCGGAGAGAACCGAGAGCTCAGGGGCAGCGGGGGTCCCGCCGCGGCACCGCCCGAGCAGTAGCTGCAGCACCGGCACAGACTGCGGGCTGAAGCCTGAATCAGCGCTTCCCAGCGAAGGCAGCGCCGACGTGGGCGCCCGGCAGCACAGCATTCCTCGCAGAGGCCGCGTCACTGGAACATAAAGCCCCCATAAGGAGGCTAGATACAAAGCAAGGAGCCCACAAATACAGTTTGGGGATGATAGGTAGCGGGAGGACGTGCATCCGGTGTTCTCCACGGGAGCCTTCGGGAAGCTTGATTTCAACGCCGCGTCGTACTCTCTGCCGATGACCCGGGTGCGGGCGGCTGGGTTTGGCCAGGGCGACGGGCCCCGCGCACCTCCTCGCCATCGCCCTCCGCGCGCCTCCGCGACCACCTTTTCACGCACGCACAACCTCCGCCTCCGGGAGCATGGGGCAATCCTCCCCAGACCTTAGAGACCACTTCCCGCTGACTCAGGCCGGCGGGATTCCTGCGGTCGCCGCCTCCGACCCGTCAGCGGGTCCGTCCGCCTCCGGGCACGGCGGGCACCTGGCTGTCGCGGGGCAGCAGCGCAGCCCTCCTTTTCATCCACGGACAGACTCGAGGCTTTGCCGCATTTATTCTTGCACGCAGGCGGAATCAGACCGCGCTGCCGAAGCCGGCGGGCGAGCGGCAGGAGTTTCCCGGCGGGAGCCAGCGGCGGACGGTCGCTTCGCCGCGGCGGGAACGCCGGCGGCACCCGGGGTGTGCGCTGCACCCCTCCTCGCCCCCACCCCAAAACCCATCTGCCGCCTTCTGCCGCAGCGCCGTGACCGCCGGCGCGGCCTCGGCCGGCACTACTTTTCGGACGCTCCAGATTTCCATTCCCCTTGGGAAAACAGCCCCCGATGTGGCCAGCGGCCCTCGGTGTCCCGCGGCCGCCGGCGACACTCCCGAGCTGCCACGCGGGGCGAAGACGCCTCCTCAAGCCCCGGGCGCGGCACATTCGCGACCGCGCAGCGCTGCGCGGGTCCCGCGCGCCCCCTTGCGCCGTCCGCCCGCGGCTCTCGGCTCCGGGCCGGGAGGGTCGGGCATCGCGGCCGTGGGGCTACCCTGCCTCTCTGCCCACTTCCCTTGCGGCACGGGCTGTGGGCTCTCCCTGCAGCATCCCTGAAACGCTGGCTCGCCGGGCTTCGGACCCTTAGCCTCACATTACAGAAGGGAAGCAATGGAAAAATTACTAAGGTTTATAAGCTCTTTTGAAACAATTAAAATCTTGTTCTACTCTGGACTCCTGAGTACCATACAATGACTATGGACACAAGTTTGTATTGAGGCTCCAGAATTTACGTTAGTTTTTAATTAACTGAGGCATGGTGAGAGCTTAAAACTGTTTACTGGGTATCACTGCATGCTGCTTCTTCATTAAACTGAAAAATAACGTTCTATGGAATAATTTTGGCAGGTTTTCCAGAGAGTTTGATGCCTGCAGAGATCTTTATGCTGAACTTTTCCACAAAGCTGTCAGTTTACTGCAGTCTAAGCTTTGCACCATGTGCTCCAGGATGTCATCTCATCATGGACAGATATCATTGTTTGCTGGGGACCTCTACCCCACACCCTTTTCCCAATTTCTTAATCAGCTCAAATCTAATGTCAGTTGGCTGCTTATAGGTCATCACTGTTACTAACTCAGTCATGCAATCAAATCTTCAAAGTCAGCCAGGTGGCCTGTGTTGTCCCATTTCAGGAAACAGAGGTGTTTCCCCAGTATGGCACTGCCTCCACGAGGGACAGCGTGCCACACCTGATCTCTATTCTGCTTTAGGCAGATAAGCTTGGCAGAGTTGTGTGCAACCCACCAAAATGGAGAGCATCAGCTCCTACCATAGCTATGAAATGAAATGCAGTTGTCCCCTTACTACAGAATTTTACTAATGGAAATTTAGACTGAAATCTAAAATCAAATTCTTTGATTGACATACATGTGACCAAAGTAAAGCAGCATCTTCAAGAATAATAGGAAATGGGACTTAATAAGAAAGGATGAAGTATCTTGATTTCTTCTTGAATGTTGAGGTAATGGCCTATCACCACTTTAATGGCAATGGGAAAAAGAAAGGGAGATGGTATTTTTTCCTTGCTATTTGAATATGTCCATCTCTAATTTCCCTATGTTTCCAGACAGAGTAGCTATCTAGGAATTTGTCCTACACCTTTGGGAACTGAGGAATATATGGCCTATTTAGAGATGACAGGTGGGGCAAGGATGACTCTTCTGATGCTTGCTGTTAGAGAAGCCAAATTAGATTTTGGTGTAATTTATCAGAGCAGGAGGCCCATGTTACAGTAGTTGTCCTAGTTATACTTATGGTCACAGTATGCCATACTTCTTTATGCTAATTTTCTTCCCTTTGTGGCCCACAAAGGGAAATAAACGAATAATGGTGTTTCTAGTCCACCAGTAACTGCTGAATACCTAAGAGCCAGTATCAAGTGTGAACGAAGATCTCTCAAAGGGACTCCAGCAAGTCCAGTTGCCACATAGGCTGCCATGCACATATAAGTTTCCTCAGACCAGAACATAGCAGCAGAGATGGAAGGTTGTAAAAGGGTTACTCAAGACTTAGTCCTATGCACAAGCCTCCACCCCATCAGTTAATGAGGGATGTTCAACACATATTTCTGGGCTTAACTCACAGTATCTTAACATTACCCCTGGGATGAAATATACCCTCTTTTATGAGGTCAGGAGTGGTAAAATAAGAACTTTGGTGAACTGTGCAGAGGTCATCCTAATTCACAAGTATGAAATGAGTTCCCTCCAAAAATGATTTGCCAAGTTTTGTTACCATATTTTTTGATTGCCATGATTTTCTTTTTTTTTTTTTTTTTTTAATGGGAGTTCATTTTTAGGGAATTTTCTACTCCTCCCTGCCCTCGTCAAGACTCTAGTATGCAAAGTGAGGTTTGTTTTCATTTTATAGTTTTGTGATTCAGCTCTCAGAAGGCTTTTGGATTCTGAGGGAAAAGAACCTCCCTTATAATGTTAAGGCAGGGGCCAACAGAAAGGAAAAGAGAAAAGTATATTTTTTTTACATTTTGCCACTCCTTGTGAAGCTTACTTAGAGCAAATCACATGGCAACTCTGAAAAGCATACCGACACTATATCCTCACCTGGTTTGGGTGTTTTTAATTTCATTTCTTTAGATCCTCTTCACATCCACAGCTAAGGACGCCAACTTATGAGTAAGACAATGTGGTGGTGTAGCCTCCATAGAATCACAGACTAGTTTGAGCTGGAAGGGATCTTTTAAATGTTCACTAGTTCACCCCTCTTCAATGAGGAGGAACATCTTCAACTAGACCTTCAAGACTGTTTATCTTTTAATAGTACATCAGATTTGCTACCTCACTCTGCACCCACAGCAGACCACACCATAAGGCTACCTACATTCTTTCTCAAGTGACCTGACCTGGCCTTTGCTTTTATTCAACAAATAAATTAATTCATCATGGCTGAAAGGGAGAGATGCAGAATTCATGGGGACTCAGTGTGATGACCCCCACCATGTCTTCATAAAAATAATACTAATTGGTCTACAAGTGAAGTTGAAAAGCAAGGAGCCCAAGCAAGCTCTACTGTTGATGAGCTGGATGTGTGTTTGCCAGAGGTTTTCCAGCTAATCCTCAGAACAAAGAAGGTAGCTTTGTTATTAAAAAATTCCCTGTAACATTCCTGAAAAGGCAGCCAGAATTAGCGGTAACTTTATTTCTGAGGCAAACTCTGCCGAACAGCTGATACTTAGCAGGAGTGAATTGTTCAAACATGTCTTTGTGGCAGAATTGGAAGCTTCTGAGATAGAAAAAAAAAAAAAAACCAACAAAAAAGGTTTGAATTTTTAGACTATGCAAGATTTTTCACTAGAAGACAGAACATGTATGCTCAGGCATTTCTTTGTAATTTCATTCCATCTGTTAGACATGTAAGTATTAAGACTGCTACTCTCTTTTTTTCAGTAAAAATGAATAAAAATTAATGTGTTTCCCTTCTTTTCATTAAGGGAAGGAAGTGAGAAGTGAATATAGACTAAAGATATATTCATGGCAGTTTGCTGTCATTTCACACAATTCCTGAAGTGTATGTAAAATGGAAAGTACAGGCCAATAAAAGTAATTTTCTGAGTCCTATTAGCTGCCAAATTGAATCACAATATACAGTTGGAAATCTGCAAGATTTCACACCTAGTTCTACTGGACTTAAATTTTAATTTGCCATGAGAACAAAACCTCTAATTGCAAGCAGAAGCAGCTTATTACATCTTTTATGTGACTCTGACTCACACATTGACCAAACTGTAAGAAAATAATTTTCCTTTGCATAGAGATGATGATCCCATTTGGATGTTCTGTACCTAAAAATTCCTCACAATTTACTAATAAGAAACAGAAAATGAGAGGAAATTACCTTCATCTGTTTCTCTTACCCATAAAGCCCAGAATAGACAACGTGTTAGAGCAATTGCATACCCTTGCACCTTTTCCAGTTAACTCCTCTTGCACAGTCTTCAACTAACAAGCTGTTAAAGAAAAGAAATAGGTGGGGAAGAGGAACTTTTATATCTCAGGTATCAGTGAAAGCATTGTAGTAAATGCAGGAGAAAATAGAAAAAGAGTAGAGTTAGGAGTTAGAAGGGTAAAGGGAAAAATGGGGGAAAGGGCGCCTACTGAGACTTCTCTCTCCAGACATTCATGATCAAAGCCCACCACTGCCGTTAGGCAATCAATCTGTAGTTGCATACATAAAACTTTGGCAATGTATAATCTCCACTGCTTTCAACAGAGGCTTTAGACATCTGAAACTGGGCACTCTCCCAAAATTTAGATCCAGTTGCACTGTACATTCCAGAGAAGGCAGCATCAAATCAGAGGCCTTCTTTTACATTGTTAATTTCAAACTGAAGTGTATAAAAAGTTATGCTCCAACCTCTCCATTTAACCTCTTGGGTTTACTATGTTTGTGTCCTCCAACTTCATAAAATGGCACACACTGCTAGTAGGCAATTGCTAGCTAAAGGCAATTGTTGTTTTAGGAGAGAATACTGACAATGTGTGCCTTTCTTTCCTGACTACTCTTTCCAGGATCATTGAGTTGCCTATTGACTTCTTAATTTTGCAAACAGAAATCTACTTTGGTATCACATCTTATAGGTGTAATGCACATTGTTTCTTAAGATGAGTGACTGAATCTCCTGATTTTTTTTTTTTTGCTTTTCAGCTTTTAAACCTTTCTGTCTTTTGTGGTAGGACATTATCCTAGACTTCATTCAAAACCAGTACTAGCAGCCAGCCAAAGTTTTAGCAGCTTCCTATTCTTACTCACGCCACAGCCAGAGGTTTCTCAAGCAGGCTGCACTGGATTTCTTGCAGAAAGACATAGTCAAAGGAATTCTGCAGTCACAATCAAAGTACAGAATGCAGCCTCAGTTACTTAATCCTAGTGTTTTTACCTATATCTCTAGATCCTTCTGCTTTCTTCTCATAAAACACATCTTTACAAATAACTTAATCTCTGTGTACCTGAAGAATGCCCTACATTTACTAGATTTTACAATTACAGTATATTCAATTTCTTATCTATCTATCTATCTATCTATCTATCTATCTATCTATCTATCTTCCATTCCATTATCAGAAAAAAAGTGCTGTAACTGTAAATATATGGGACATTTGCTGAACTGTTCCACATCCACAGAAATGCCCTGTGAAATGTGCAACCTTCAGTGAAGTTCTGCAGAAGAGATCTTTCCACAAGAAAAAGTCAGAGACCAAACACCACTTAATAGGATACACATAGAAGTGTGGTGAGATCCAGAGCATGCCCATGAAATCATCTGTTTACTTATGATAAGAAACTCACTTCCTCTTGGATAATCTCAGGATTGCTTTTGTTAAACCCTTGGCAGCTTAAAAGTCATTTTGCTTTCCAATGCCTGAGCATTCTTCCTTTCTCTTTTCTTCTCTCTTCCCCATACAAGGGCCCCCTCTCTTCACTCAGCTCCCACTCTCCCTCTCAAATGACATTCTTTCAGTACTTGTCTGCACAAACAGCACAAGGCCCAGGCTGTGCTTCTGAAAGCCAGGAATAATGCCTTAGTCTTTTGCAATGATTGATGTACTATCCATGGAGAATGCTGTGCCATGGTCAGAGAGGTTCACAAAGCCATGCACTATTAAGGTACCTGCTGATCTGCTTTTTACTTTCACTGTAACTTAAACAGAAAAAATGTGGTGGATGTTCCATGACTATGTGGTCATTTTTGTTGTTGTGAAACTGTAGCTCAAGATTTCAAGTCAGATCCGGACAAGGAATTACACACAAGAGATCTGTGTTACAAAGAGGTCTATATATAATATTTAAAGCAACTAAAACTGGAATAAAATATTTTGCTTGAATAGATCTACAAGGCAAGTCTTTCGTTCAAGCAGTGCTGCCTAGTCTAATCAAACACACAAATAACCTTATTTTGATTAGTGTAACTAGGGAGCTCCAAAGCAGCTCACATTTCCTTTCCTAAACCTTTGGGCTGACATTACACAAGTACATTCCATGTATATCCAAAGACTAGAATACAGCCCAAGATGTTAATACTTGCCCAACTTGGGTGGGTAGAGACATTGTGCTTCACATTATGCCTGAGCCTGCACCTGAGGCATGCAGACATGTATTACAAGACAGGTTCTAAAGGGTGAAGAGATTTCAGTTTTATTGTGATCTTAGTAGCTGAGTAGCTGAGTTCTATCCTTTAACATTACAGGGGATGTTCCCATTTACATCAAGTCAACAGCAGAATTCTCTTTCAGCATTAAATGGGAATATTCACTGAGGATCTGGGAGGGGAAAAAGATATAGTAGAAATTAAAAAGTTTTAAATACCTATACTGAAAACCTTGATCCAAACATACTGAGATGCTGGCAGTTCAGGAAAAGCTTTATTGATAACTCATTAAGGAATTAACTTGCTGCTCTTCTCTGGTTATAATTTTGTGTAAGGAAAGCTTAACCCTTAGGACACTGACATTTTACCAAATCACCAAACAAGTAGTCAGAGCACAGCTGGATTTCAGTCAGAAAGTCTCCTGGGCAAGCTGGAGTTTCAAAGGTAATAAGATAATTGCAATATTAATTTATATAGATAATTAAACAATTTAGTTAATTTATAGTTGCTAATTATATGCTATATACTATTTTTCTGTATGTCTAAGTCTCATGAGTAAAACCTGAAACGACTCTGTAAAGCTCACAAAGGTTTTCCAAGTTTCAACAAAATGTTGCCATCTACTGTTAGTATAATAATAATAATGATAATGCTAAATAAAACTTAAATGGGTGAAACAAGCACTGTAATTGTGGAAGAACTTTGTGGTTATTTGAGTCCTATTTTGCTGATGCACAAGAGACTTTTCTTTGAATGAACAGGCAATAATGTGTTCGTAAATCCTTCTGTATGTCAGAAGGAGAATAGAGTTCATTGTTTGCAAGATCTCATTATTATTACTTTTCAGCTCCAAAAATGTTGTAATAGTTTCCAGAACTAGCATTTATGGTATTCAGTAAGTTGAGAGAAAATAGTTTTAATTGAAAAGCTTGTTCAAAATGTTCCTTGTCTATTCTTTTTTTTTTTTCTTTTTTTGACCCAGCACCCAGAAAAGTGATAGTCTCTTGCATAGCAGATTGCTAAATATTTTACTTTTCCTATTAAAAATTAAAAGCACCCACATACATACATGCATGCACCCCTTACTGAAAAATGCATAAGGGATACATCAAGGTCAGGCAGGAGTGTCTTAACTGAGGACATAAAGACCTATCTGTTTCAGACTGCTTCTGAGCTGACAATAGCAAAACTACTGTCAACCTTTATGTTATATACAGCTGAAACAGTTAAAAATTGGTTATAAGTCTCAAAGAGGAAATTATCTCTGAAGCACCAAAAGTGAAGGCAATGTGCTTTTTTCCCATCTATGGTGCTGGAGCAGGACGTGGATTTCAAACAATTATGGGATCTCTGTATTCTTGCTGTGTGGACCTTAACTGGCATACTTATTTTCTCATGTCACATATTTGCTCATTAAAAATAACCCACTGAATTTTATACATCAGATTTTGATGGAATAGTAAAATCTATCCCCCTAACAAAGCCTAACATGTTTCAAACAGAACTTCCCATAGCTTCAAAAAAAACTCTGTTCATGTGTTCTTATATTACAGTCACAAAGAAACAACCTCAGCTCCCTGTCACTGGTATGAGCTGTGAAAGGTCAGAGGCTGTCCATACTATCTAGAACAGAAGGAATGTAAATACAGAAAGAGCAAAACCCATGGCAAGTGTCATGCAGTGCTACCTGCACCTGAAGCTGTGAATTGTAAGTGATTTTTCAGTAAAGCTGAGGAGGCTTAGTGTTGCTTCTGATGGAGCATTGATGTAGAATGGCTCTTGATCAGTTGTATAACAGATATAAAATGTAGGGAATATTGTCATGTTTATTGTTTCAAAGTATGCTTATTCAAGGTACAGGAAAGTGAACTTCTGTGATGTAAATTCTGATCCAGCAGACAAGTGCAGCTGTGTGAGGCACAGTCTGGAATGGACTATGTTGAGAAACATTGAGCAGTAGCCCTGGCCCCTGGAACTCTCTGCTAGATAGCTTTTTTCACCATTGTGTGTCAGCCAAAAGCAGTTTCAGAAATAGCATACAGGTCTCTTTGTTAAGAGGTTATGCAAAACAGGCCAAAGTGCCAAGAACTTTTTGAGAAATGAAAAGGATGGAGTTAGGAAAACCCACACTCAGCAGGAGTTGATATGATCAAGATACAGGAAGAGCAGCAATAAGGGATTCTATGAAAAAGTCTAATACTCCCAGTGACATCTTTGCCTTGATTTTTTACTGGTTGTGTTTGTCTTCAGGTCCCTAAGGCTATTATTAAGGCCTTGGAAAATGGCCCAGGGTAAGGGAGGGTGGAGTAAAGGACTACTTAAGCAGCCTGGATGCAACAACCTCATAAGACCAGATGAAGTGCCCCTCAGGATGTTGTGGGAGCTGACTGATGCCTCTGTGACACACTCTGTACAGTCTTCAAATTATCATGGTGTTTCAGAGAGAGGTTTCTGATGACTTGAGAAAACGAAATAATGTATAACCTTGTTCAAAAGGGTCAAGAAGGTGGGTCTAAGGATATCAGGCTGGCCAACCTCACCTTAGGTCCATGGTAAGATTATGAAGCAAGTCCTCTGGGAAGCCGTGTCCAGATGACAGAAGGAGAATAAAGTATTTGGGAGTATGGGCAATGTCCTTAGCAAGGACAAATCACACCAGGCCAGCTGGATTGCCTTCTGTAGCATCCCAAGTAGACAAGAGGTGAGAAATGGATACTGTTTCCTCAGCTCAGTGAGGCCTTCCAAGCAATCTCCTGTAGTATATTCACAGATGCATTGGTGAGACACAGACACCACAGACAAACTATACAGCAGGTGGAAAAGTTTCTGGATGGACAGGCTCATAAAGTAATTATGAGCCAGCATTATGAAATCTGTGACATTATGCAGGAATCAGTCAGGGACTAGGAAGTGTTTAAGGTAACATTTTGCTTGTAGATTTTGTAATTATGTAATTATGAATCTTTTGATTCTAAATAAAAAGCAAAATTTTCTAACTTTCAGACTCTTTAAGAAACTGAATCAAAGCATATGCTTTTTTTTACTTTCTTGGCCCTCCTAATATGTTCTTCCTTTCTTTGATACTGATTCTTGTGTTATATTTGTCAGTCTGTAATTGTCAATCTGTTGAGACAAGACTGGTCATATCAAACTATTGCTAGATGTAATAAAGGAAGCATCTTACTACACATGAGAAGAAATGCCTATTGCCAATAGTTTTTCACTTTGCCATCCTCTACTGTGGCTGTCCTAATCCCAAACTCTTCTGGAAGGTGTCCTGCATTAGCTCGAGTGCCTTTTCAGTGGTGGCAGTAAAAATTGCTTTAGAATTAAAAAAAAACCTAGCTGTGATTTACCTAGTGCTGGTGATAGGTTGGCTGGTGGACACAACAACAAAAAAATTCAATTTTTTTAAATAATCAATTTTTGACATAATCAAATTTCCTTTACTTTTTAAAATCTTTGTTTCTTTTCACAGAAAGGAGTGACTTTCTAATCACCATTGAACAACACAGGTCTTGAGAAAGGTTTATTTGTCCCTTTGGACCAAGTAGTCCTCGTCAGTGCTTCAGCACTCCCTGTAGACAATACTTGCACATATTTTCCTTTAAATGGTACTTTTAACAAGCACAAAGAATAAGAAAATTTGCTTTCCTGAAATGAATGGCAAAGCCCCAGTCACTGTCCAGTCCTCATCCACAGGACCTAGGCAGATTCATATTCTTTTCTGCAGATCCAGCAGAGGGAGCTTGTTTTACCCAGAAAAAAATACTCAATTGAAATAGCAAGTTGTTTAAATTTTAGGGAACGAAAACATTGCCTAACCACATGAAAAAAAGTCAAAATTATACTAAACAAGTTATTAAGTCTTAACAGACAAGTAATTTGGAATGGTTTTCATGTGCAATTGTGTAATCTAGTAATACAACACAAAAACCCTAAACCAAACCAAACAAAGCCAAACCAAAACAAAACAAAAAAAACAACCAGCAAAGCCCACAGTCTGTGTTTGACTGTTATAACATTTTCATTGTGCTACATGTTTAGTCAAAGTGAAGTCTAAAATCTGGACGAAGTCTGTCATTTCAGTCATCATAAAAATGTATGTCATGAGAGGCATGGCAGTTACGTCTTTCTGCTTAAAATTTTTACTTGTATAGGGCAACAGCATCTAAGTAAAATTGAAATTGTATTGGTTAATACATAGGAAGGCTTTAAATACTTACAACCTATTATCATTGCTCAGACTGTTGTTAAGCATTTGAGTTTAAATCACATTTAGGAGATCATTATATGTGCTACTTCAATTAAACTTATACAGCTGTTGTGGTTTACCTTCTTTCATTTGTTTCATCTAAGATTTTAAAAGCATCTTTCTATCAGCCATGATAATTTACTTTGTTGGCTTGATTTTACAGATATTAAAAATAATATTGTCTGGATTTCACAGATATGAAAAAGAAGGATTTATTGTTAGATGTCTTGCTGAAGACTGGGCAAGAGCAGAGAAGAGAAATCAAATATCTGGGCTCTATTTGGTTTGCCCTCCCCAGAAAATACCACAGCAATGACTGTAGACTGAGGACACTGATAGCGTGCTGCAAAATGGGGGAAGATGAGGTCAGGTTTGATAAACATTTCTTAGTATTGCTTATTACAGAAGAAGTGATTGTCTCTGGCTTACATTAACCTTCTCAGGTTATAGCCATTTAAGACAACTTATAGAATTATTTTTTGGTAATTGCTTGCCTGCATAAATATTGGGATACTATAGCTGTAATTGCTACTAATGCATCCCAAACAGAGTTATTTAATTATGCTTAGGAATATATCTGAGTTTGAAATGACACTGACATATTATTTATATTATTAATATCTCAATATCATAGGCAATGTACTATCTCTTCTGAGAAACAAAGATTTGCTAACATTAAGAAATTACATTATCACAGTGCCTTTGAGAGTCAATTTACAGGCGTGTTCTAGTTTTGGCCAGGACCTGAAAGTTTATTCCATACCATTTACATCATTGCTAGGGGAGAGGGGCAAGGTACTCACTGTCTTCTGAGAAGAAGGGTGAAAATACTGTGCCATTTTCTGTCATTGTTCTTTGTCTCTAGGTCTATGGTGAGCATTTTTGCATTTGGATCATCCTCTTTTACATACTTTTGTTGTTAATATTGTTGCTGTTACTGTTGTTGCTATTGTTTTCTTATCTCATTGTTGTTTAAAGTAAATTGTTCTTATCTCAACCCGTGATCTTCACCTTTTATACCTCCAAATCACAACTCCATCCTGCCTAGTGACAAGGGGAAGGGTAATGGGGGAGTGAACGAGCAGCACCTGATTTGGGAGAGTTTCGGTGGGGCACTGAGTGGGGAAATACCATTCCTAAACCACGATAAGGGCCTGATTAGAGGATGACCACAAGGCTGGTTATGCCAGTGGTTATGACCTGGTTTGTAATCTCTGGTGAATGTAGCAGTGATTAACAGAGGAGAGGTGGCAGCAGGAAATCCAGTTCAATTACAAAAAGAACAGTATGAAACTGCAATCACTTTACAGCCCCAAACTTTATAAAATCTCTTCCCTCATCACATGTTTAAGATGATTCTAATGTACATCAAAAAGGGAAAGAAAGGAACATGGTAAGAATTATGTGGCTAACAACACTACTGCTTACAAAGAAAACCTGACGTCACTTTCCTTTTGGCACCACGTACAATTATTTTCTTTTTTTTTTTCTAAAAACATATGTATTAAAAGCAAATTTTCAATGAAACAGATCAGATGATATCAATGAAAATCAGAATTTCCCAAATATTCAAAATGTAGACACAATTGGTTAAATCACTATGAAATAACAATTCTCTCTTTTTAGGATCACATTAATAACACTGAACAGATTTGAATAGCTTTTAATTCAGTTCTGAGGTTCAGTTTATAATCAAGTTCCTAGACTCATTTTTAACCTGGTAATATTTTAACATTTTGTTATTTCACAGATATGAATCGACTGAAGCGATACGTGGAATAAATAAATGGACTCCACAATTTGGGGTAGTTATGAAGTGGGTATGTATGTCAGCGCCCGGCACAAGTGAGATAGCTCTCCAAAACTTGTGCCCTGAGCCTCAGTCTGACCCACACCTTTATTCTCAAAGATATTCCATATGCAATCCATTACACAACTTTTTCATGCATATTCAACCCCTGGCCCTGCCTATCCTCGCCTCTCATGCTAAATAGGTCCATGCCCTTCTGGGCACGCGTGGTTTGCTGTGGTGGTCGCACGGGGGTCTTGGGGGTCTTCTGAGGCTGAAGATTTTCATCTTCCTCATTACTGAACTTTTGAACTTTTCCTCTCTGCGCATGCGCTTTTGGGCCTTTGGTGCTTATCTGTGTATGCCTGTCAGTCTTGATAAACGTAGAGACAGAGGAGCTTCTTTATCTGGGTTCTTTGCATCCCTGGGTATTGTTCTTTTATGCAAGAAGCTTCAGAAATTTGCATTTTCTTATGCCCTTTGAACCATGGCAGAGGTTTCTTAAGTAAAAGGTTAAAATTCAACACATAACCCTACAAGCTAAAATATAAATGCTTAATTCATTTTGTTAACTTAAGTGAATTCCAAAAATCTCTATTTCAGGACCAATTGTTTGAGTTTTTCTAAAAATAGGTATTCTCTAAAAATGTTCAAACGTTTCTCAGACTACTCAAATGCAGAGCAAGGGGTCATGAATGAGATTCCTGAAGGAAGTCAGAAGCTTGACATTATTGTGCCTGTTTCTTATGAGCTCTTGCTAGCTAAATCTTAATTACCAGACAAATATAAACCACATAATTTTTATACTCTGCAGCTTTGGAGCATAAAAAAACATCCTGAATATGAGATCTTAACCACTTTTAGTTGCATGTAGAATTTTAAATAAGACAATTGAGGATTTTTTTGACAATGTATGTGTGGTGTTTGGTAGAAATTTTATGGCTTATTCAATTGTTTGCATTCAGATAAAATAAAAGACCACATCATGAAATGTAATGTCTTTCTAACTTTAGGAATGAAAACACTACAAAGTTCTGCTACCTCCAGAGTCTCAAAGGCCTCTGTTAGAAGCGGCTCTCATTCTGTCATCCCCTGAGCAGACTTTCCTTACTCCAAATAGCACGTTGAAGAAGTAATTTGCACTACAAAATCTGACCATAATAATCTGAACACCCTTGTTTTAATGCTAACTAACCTAATAATTTTTAAAGTCTTCTGTTTTGTTGCCAAGAATAGAAAATGCATTTATGCAGGTTTTATAGTGCAGGTTGTTTAGCTGGTTGTGGTAGCTTTCACCACACTGCACCCAATATATAAGAGTCCTAACTGAATTAACAAAAGCTATCTCCAGAAAGATGAAATGGTACATTAAATAAAAGAAAACAAAAATTACAGTAGCTTTTCATTTTAATCCTAAAAGTCTCACAGAAGCAGGAAAACTGCTAGCATGTTTGTGGTCAACATCTGACAGTTGCCAACAGGTTGATATCTACAGGGAAATGAATTTGAGTTCTCATGGACACCCTACTACATGGCTGTTATGTCACTGACTGTTTTACTAGCTTGATGCTTTAGATGGTGCCATCAGCATCATACAGAATGAACTTGTGATATATTTATAATATACCATCCATATGCTTGTGAAGTTGTTTAAAAATTGTTAAGTCTGAAGAAAATATCTAAAATAGCTGAGAGAAGACTTTTTGGCAGCCAAATAGTCCCGTCTAGATTATGTACAGGGATTTGAACATGGGATGTTCTGAGCAATGTTCTGGTGACCTTTCAAGGTTACCTTTCTTTGAAAGAAACATTGATAACAGGAGTGGTAATATATCCCTAAAAAGGCTCAGAGAAGAAACCTGAAAGTATCTGTACAGAAGGTGAAGCACCATTTCAAGTAAAATTATACAAATATTTGATCAATTTGCACAAAAGTTCACATAATTAATCTGCTTATGGACCATCTTGTCTTTTACTAATCTCTTATTACTTGTATTGTGATACACTAGAAATCGTGACCTACCAGCAGCAGCTGAAAGACAGAAGGAACCTGTGTGAACCATCAGTTCTTTAGGAACCGGTAGATTTTTTTTGTTTGTTTGTTTCCTGAAACAGTAATGAGTGCAGTCTGATAGCTGAAGATAAAAGCTTAGCTGTAGCAGCAAAATTTGTACAATTGCTCCAGCCACAGGTGCCATGAGCTAGCGATAGTAGGCAAATGTGGCTGCCATCATATACCTATACTTTCAGGACCACAGAACAAGGCTCCCTGGCAGAGATTGGTATTGCTTCTGATACATGCACTTCTGATGTTTGGGAATGGCAGTGTATTGCTAGAAGGATTATACTGTGCTGTTAATGACTATTCATGTATCAGAGAAATTAAGGAACTAGCCATTAGGAATAAGATTTCAGGAAACCAGCAAAGTGTTTTGAACTGAAAAAGCACAGGAGATGCATACAATAAAAAAAAGCATTCATGTTTGCTGTTGATGCTAAGGGGGACAATGCTACCTAGATCCAGGTGGAATTACAAGATGTTTGGCTGTAGAATTGCAATAAAGGTCATTTCATGCTTTGTTACATAAGTGTGTTGATGGAAATCTTCATATTGGAACATGTTAGATAAACCTGTTTATTTCCAAGAGGAAAACCTCAACCTGATTAAAAAATGTTCTAGGTTTCATATGCACCTTGTTTTATGAAAGCTGAGCTTCTGAGATCTAATTAATTTTCAAATAATTTCCCCTTTTAGAAGCAATTTCTTAATTAAAAATTGGTTTTGAAATCCTTTTCCTATTTTTAAGGATGCCCAGGTACCATCCATGATCAGATTCAGTTTGCTTATAGGATTGAAATAGCCTGATGAGTATTCCCCTTGTAACAGCTCATCTGAAACTTTTGCCAGTCCTCTGCATAAGAGAAGTGTGTGAACATTTCCTTTGTGTTTTTGCCTCATGGTTATCCTTTCCAAGAACAAGCTGTAAATCAAGTTAAGTGTGGCTTCTGTAAAATTTCTCTCACTACTGCAATACTTATCATAGGATTGTAGAGTAGTCTGGGTGGAAAGGACCTAAAAGATCCTCTAGTTCCAACCCCTCTGCCATGGGTCTTCCACTAGACCAGGTTGCTCAAAGTGCTATCCAGCCTGGCCTTCAACATTTGAATGGGGCATCCCTAATTTCAGTGGGCAACCTGTTCCAGTGCCTCACCACACCTATATGCTTTTTTAAGTAGTCTCTCTCCATCTTTTTTGTAGGCTCCTTTCAGGTACTGGATCACCAGAATTAGGTCTCTATGAAGGCTTAATTAGGTCTCTATGAAGGCTTTTTGTCCCTGGCTGAACAAACCCAACTCTATCAGCCATGAGAGGTGCTCTCATGAAAAAGTTTCTTCTGAATAGATTCAGCACAGTACTGTCTGAACAGTCAAGAAATCTACATTTGCTCGGCTCCTCTGCACTCTAACACCCAAAAGTAAGAATTTTGCAAGTGGGTCTTTAATGTTTGTTTAAAATATTGGCCTTGACTGTTGCTATCTATGTGTTTACATAAATTGTGAGTACAAAAGGTAGGATTTCAAACCAGAAGTCTCCTAACAGTCTGTTCCAGTCTGACATGCTCATCACAAAGGGATATATCACCTCTGAACTGCTTTAGAGCTGGAACAACCTTCAAATAAATTAAAAAAAAATATACTGGTCATGAATTAAGACAGGTTTTGGCATATGTGTGCCAGACAGACTGAAACAGCTGGATGTGATCAGTTTTAACTTTCAGTATCTACCCTTATTCTCCTCTGGCTTCTTTTCAGCATTATGTGAGTCATGTTTCTGCACCAGAACTCCAACTTAACAGAGTCATAGGATGTTTTATGGATTTCCTCAGGATCACATAGTTTAATTTGCCAAACAGGTTTACTTAAAGGTAGGTATATTATCCAGTATATTGTTTAGACACTATAAAATTCATATCTCAGTAAAAAACATTCACTATCTTTTATTTTAAGCCAGTACTAACTTAAGATGAGAAATTTATTTATAAAGTGATTTTAAACTATAAGATGTTTATCATCAAACTCAGGTTATGATAAAGGATTTTTAATAGAAAGCTTTATTGGAAAAGACACTGACACACTTCAAACCCAAATATTCTTTTCTGTCTAATAATATATTGCACACATACTCTAAGCATCCTGCAGTCTGCATTGAATTCTCTTATAATCTTCTACACATAACAACTCAGACAACTAAAAAGTAAGTGTAAAAGGAGGCTCAATTTCTACATTTTGAATAGTTGCAGAGATAATACTGTGTTACAAGCTTTTAGTTTAATAAATAATCTTCAGACTAATTTAGTGATGCCTTGTTATTAGGGTGATTGCAATGAAATTTAGTTTATAAAAGAATTTATTTTGGAATGCACACCCCTTAGGGAAGCTTATTTATATTTCTCAGGAAAGTGCACAGGCCTTAGCAGCTGAGTTAGTTCTTCTGCATCTTTAGCAGAACCCAGGAAGGAGCCTCTTGCCCTGGGGCTATTTTTGATGGAAGTTATGTTACTATTTAAGTGTGCAATAGCCCATAGCATGTATCCATTGGTTACTTTACACTGATATAATGCAAACAGAATAGAAGTTCAATCCTGTGAAAATTTAAGTCATGATACACAAGGAAAGACAGCCAGTAAGGTAAGGTGAAGATGGATTACAGCGTGAGGGGATTTTACTAGCAGCAACAGCAGGATCTGAAATGTAGCAGTAACATTTCCTGCAATATTGAAAACTGTACTACACATGACTCTGCAGATGCCTTGGGGCAGAGGTTTGCTTTACCACTGTGAGTTAGAGTGCTTATGCACCAACTTGCAGTCTTGCAATCCCCTAGTAACTACAGACTGAGCACAGAAAAAGATGACATGACTGTAGTTCAACTCTAATTGCCTGAGTTTTGCATTATTCCAGAACACTCTTTTCAATAATGTTGCCATTGCCTGCCTGCCCTAATGTAAAGCAACCTTACAACCCTATGAGCACAGCTAAGTTTCTTCTGCCTCTGCTACTGAGTTAGGTCCAACCACCGGTTCTTGGATCATTTTTAAATAGAAACACTGGAAACACAATGTTCCAGGATTATTTCAAGGAGACCTGCTGGTGTTCGGCACCATTAGCCCAAGATTCTGAATTTCCAAATGAATCAAGGTCTTATCTAAATTTCAGCAATCACAATCAACTAAAGAAACATGCTATCAAACCAAGGAATCCCCAGAGCCACATGCTTTGTATTCAGACATGCTGACACAGTTTAATGTGACAGGTTTTTCCCTTGATGCCAACAGCAACTAGTCATGTTTAACACTTAAAAATGCATAAGATGAGTCAAAGGCAGAAGCTTTGATTAATATCTACTGATGTCACAAGCATGCTTTTTAGTTTAAAATGGTATAAAAATCACTCTTGTTCTTGAATGACACACAGTACCACATAATTAATAGATTTGCATTGGGTTTTCTGACAATAAAACGGTTTATTTTCAACAAAAGAGAAGTATGGAGGATGGAAGCAACAGAGAGAGATTACTGGACTGAAAGTAGGCCTTAAATATGAAGTGGATAAGAATTTTATCTACATTAGACCATGCACAAGTATTACATATGTTAAAGTCTTTCATTTAACACAGAGTCTTACTAGGAATTGCAATTAAAGCTATGCATACATGTTTAGGTGCAGAAATGTGGCCTTGTGCCACATTGACAAAATAATTTAGACTTTTGGATCAAATCCAGAACTGGAAATACTGGGACAGAATAAAATCCGATAAATGAAATTAATTTGCAGCACAACTGTGAATATTCCTATTATTATTCCAGCACATACAACCAGATTATGTGGTGTATGTTGTATGTGCACATACAACATTGCATGAAAATTAAAAAAAAGAAGAAAAAAAAATAGTGTGGTCTGAATTCAGTGGTAAACTGACATATTTTTCTTTATCTGTGGCTGCTAGATAGCCAGTTTCTTTTTTCATAATCACATAAATTTGCCTGAAACAATGTCATGTATATTCATTCACTTTGGCAAAATAAGAAGCTGAAAAATTCCAGGAAATCTAGCTAATCTATACCTTTAAACATTCATATCCATCACTGGTTACCTCTGACTCCCAGGAAAAGTATAGCACACACATGTGCTGGGCAAGATGCACGTTACAAAGCCTTTGTCAATTCTGAAAACATAGAAAAAGTTTTTGTACCAACTAAGATACTCAACCTCCAGCCATTGCTTACTTCTTTGGCTCACACAGACTCTGTGGATTTTAACAGGGAAGACTGTCAAGCTTTCAGTATCCCATTTCTTGGCACTCATGGACTCCCTCTGCTCAATTGCCTGTGCTGTTAAGTACATATATACATTAGAGAAATGTTAAAATTTTTTTCAAGCACTGCCATTTTATTTTTGGTTAAGAGGTTTGAGTTGCTCTTATTTCTGGGCTTTTTTCCTTTTCCCAAGGATCAGAATCACTGAGACTGGCTGGCCCCTCTGGAAATCTCTAGTACCATGGTGACTTGAGCAGGGTCGGCCACAGCTTGGGTATGGCCAAGACCATATTGAGTCAGGTTTGAATACCTCAAGGAGGGAAAGTCCACAGCCTCACTGGGAAATGGGTGTTCAAGTACCCTCACAGTAATAAGTTTTTTATTATATTTAAAAATAATTTCCTTTATTTCAATTTCTACCCATCACTTTCTGTCCTATCACTGCATACACTCTGGCTGGCTCCATACATACTGGCTCCAACATCTTTACCCTCCCATCAGATATGGATGCACATTAATAAATTCCTCCCCCAAGTCTGCTCTTATTGAATGTAAAAACCCCAGCTCCACTGTTTAAGCTGCAAGCCCTTCATCATCTTAGTGGTTCTTCAGTGGACTTGCCCCAGCATGTTCATGTCTCTCTTTTACCCAAAAGCCTAGCACTGGACACACCACCCAGATGTGTCTCACCAGTGCTGAGGTCAGAGAGAGGGTCACCTCTCTTGACCCCTTGTAATGTTCTGCCTGATGCAGCCAGGGTGGCTTTTGGTCTTCTTTGCCACAAGGACACACTGCTGGCTTATGGTCAGCTTGGTGTCTGTCAGGATTCCCAGGCCATTTTCTGTCACGCTGCTCTCTGTGACTGAGAGCACTGTCTGTTGGTTAGCCCCCATCATGTGCATGAGGTTGTTCGTCCCTGGGTGCCAGGTTTGGCATTTTCACTTGTTGAGTTTCCAGGAGTCCCTGTCAGCCCATTTCTCCATCCTGATGAGGTCCCTTGGGATGGCAGCACAACCACCTGGTGTATCCATTAATTCCTTACACTTTTTTAACTAATTAACAAAATTGATGGTATTATCAATCTTTGCTTTTTATCACTGTCAGACAAATAATTAATGGCAGGTATGAGATTTTTAATAAGACAATTATTAGAATAACTCTACTAAGAACACTTGTGTTTTGAAACCTTAACTCTCAAGCCTGAGCATAAATACTTCTTTTATGACTCACTGATTTCAGCGTTTGTTATTTTACTAGATTTGATATTTTTCTGCCATGTCTATTCAAAATGTCATAATATGCCATCTTGCTGTGGCAGTCCAGTGGCTAGTAATATGTGCTATGGCTATTGACAATTTTGGTTGAAAACTGTCTTACAGCAGGACAGGACCATATGTTTTCATGATTCCTTTTCAATAGCTTTTAAAATAATTATGTAACTTTGAATGTACTTTCACCAGGTTTTCCCCCATTCCATTCTGAAAACAGAAAGAAAATTCAAGACCAAGATTACTGTACATTTGAAGATACATATTGGCCAGACAGAAGGTAATGGAAGATTTCATCAACAGACTGCAGTTGCCGAGAGGAGCAGGAATATTTTTCTGCGACCATAACATTTGAGCCTGCCTTTGTCAGGTGTTCTGTCGGCAGCGCCGTTTCCTGCCAAGGGATGCCCGGGGATGCTGCAGCAGCAGTGGCCAGCCCGGGGAGGATGGCCACAGGTGGCATGTTCTAGCCGGCCCACACTAGATGGCAATGCTTACACAGCGCTGCAAAGCGGGACAGAAAACGCAGCATCGGACACGCCCTTTGTAGACTGCCGTGATCACATAGTGGTTAGCATTCTGCGTCGTGGCCACAAAAACCTCGGTTGAAATGTGAGTCACGGGCAGTGGGAACGCAGCTGTCCTCTCGTTTGGGGCCTCGCTGCTGGAGACAGAGCCAGGGAGATGACGCCCATGCTAACCCTCACTGTGCAGAAACTACTGCAGCCTCTGATGCCCAGAAAAAACAGCTCAGAGAAAGCAGTAGCTGCACAAAAGAAAGGCTCATATAGTTCACTGCTACCTGACAAGGTGGTTGGCACCCTTTGCACCATGAGCTTTTTGTGTCGTTTTGTGATTTCACAAAAATCACACAGATGTTGCTGTACCAATGTTGTCTGGGACAATAATTTCTCTGATTTCACACTGTCAGTTTTTAAACAGATGTCCTTGCATTCTCCCAGCAAACCTTAATTTATTTCTATCATCTGTTCCCAGGCATTACTCGCCACAAAGGACAATTCCAGAAGAGTTTTTCCAGAAAGAGCAGTAAAGGAGGCATTAAATTACATGCAATTTATTTCTTTACTGTGAGGCCTCATAGTATCCTTATCCAACAATTATGCACTTATGAGATGAGTCAATAGCAGCAAATGGAAGACATCATGTCTAGGTATAAATTTGATAAAAAAGAAGCAAGACACTGCTGGAAATGCAGTGTCCTTTTTGTGGTGGGGAGGAGAGGATGATGCAACCAAGGGGATTCTGCCACAAAGTAGAAAAGTGATCTAATAAGATTCTCTGTTTATCGAAGAAACAGTCATTCCTCCTGCCCATACTGCCTGGTGGGTGTTTCTGTCTACTAAGGTGGGGCTGCTAGGGACTGGTTTTCCAGTGCAGGAATGGTGAGGTAGGGAAGCTGCCTGAAAGGCAAAAGGGAAGAAATTTTTAAAAGATGTTTCCAAGCGCCTGCTGTTTGCACTTTGTATGCTGATTAATCATGTGAAAATACATTTCTAATTTGTTATTAATAGAATATGCTCAAAAAATTATTGACAAACTTAGATTATGTAACCAATTGGAATTTTATCCATAGATAGGAAGAAACAAATACTAATTTATGACAAACTGATTTATTTTTCTAAAAGTTGAAGGCAGATTCTCAGAAGTTTTACTGAAGATAGTGTATGTCTTCTGAGGTCAAACATCATTCAGTCAACCAGACAGAGTATTCACAACTCTTGGCAAGCTTCCTTCAGATGTTTGTCCAGACCTAAATAAAGAAGCAAGACTACCTTGAGACTATTAAGATGAAAAAGGATTGCTTTTAAAGCAGGGCTCACATAATTCTGAAGACCTGCAGGGAATATTAAATTCCATTAAACCTATCTATCAGCAAACAAAATTAAGAACAACCTTATGGTGAAACAAAACTGGTGAATCAACTGCAAATCTCTTTCTAGAAATTATATTTTAGTCTTTCTGGAAGACTTCATGTTTCTTGTATTAGGACTTCTAGAGTTCTTTTACAATTATTTTTCAATCAAGCTCAGTTCTTATGCAAAAAAAAACCCAAAAATGCAGCCTTCAAAACATGTTTCCAGTGAGAATTTTCTATGATATGCTAGTTTCCTTACTGTTACTTGTGCAAAATTATTCAGATTGCTTTCTCAAGTGTAACAGTAAAATACCAATTTAAAATGTATTATTTTTATAGCTATATGGTAAAGTTTTATTCTCTGCCAATAAAAAGGTTAGAACAACTTTTTGCCTTCAGTTGCATGGTGAATAATAGCAATAGTGCAGATCTCAGAATAAGCACATCCTACTATGCCAGATTTTCCTCAAGAATTTAGATACAACTAGGGAGAGTAAAATAAGAGGTTTGCTGCTCATATTAGAAAGCAACAACAGAAAAAAAAATTATTTGAGGAGCCTGGAATCATGAGATCTAAAATTGGAATTCAGGAATCCACAAAAAAAAAATTACCAGAAAAATTGAGACAATACTGTTGCTGGCTCCCTGTGTGGCTCTCAGGTGCAAAAGGCACATAGGTGCTCAATCAGCAGCAGAGATATGCTGATTGTGATGGCACTACAGACCATGTTATAAAATAATCTTTTTAATTATCACAATTATCACAAAATATCAAAACTATACTCTCTTCTCAAAGACTTTTAAAGCACTATGTTTTGAGCTCCCTTTGGATTGAGGCTTTTTTTGTGGAGAAGAATTAATTCTTTTGGAAGGAGTATCACAAAGTGTCATCTCCTGATTTGTATTTGGTGCAGAGAAAACATAGTATTTCTGTATAAAAGAGGGGAGGAAAAAGTTGTAACACATTAAGCACAAGAATTAATTTCATGAAGCTTTGTGAAAGAGTTACTTATTAGATGTGTTTGAATCTGAATGGAAGAGCTGATTTTGTTTCTGTGAGTTTTTAAATCAAAAGGTCACATCTATAAAGGTTTTAGAATAAACAAAAACGAGAACTTGGATTTTTAAGATGAAAACAAAGAGAAATACATTTTTAAAAAGTGAAATATAAACCATTAGTTAGTTTTGAAGACATTTGGTGGATTAGGATTTGGGCTGAGCTTTTGATGAAGAAGTAAAACAAGGCCCTACTCAGGGCCTCTAGTTTGAATTACAGTGCAAAACCTTGTAGGACTCAAACCTGAGTCAAAGCTTAACCAAAAGCAGTACAAGTCAAAAGCTTCACAAATTGAACAATAGTCTTCACATGTGCTCTGGTGCAGCTCTCTCCAGGGCTGCAACTGCTGAAGCATTATGAATAAGAAGCAGTCTTGACCAGGACATGTTTTCTTTCAAGAAACACCAAAGACAGATTATGAGAACAGAACTGCAACATCAGATATTGTTTATGTAGTTCTGTTTATACATCAGGCTCAGGAATTTCTCTGTCTGCCAAATTTTTCCCAATTACTACCCATTCTGCAATAATAGCCTGTAAATTCAGAGCTGAATTTCCAGACGTAAAATCATCCCACCTGTGAATTGAATTCCTGGCATTCTTTGCTAAAGCACAACCAGGTATTTAAGCTTTCAGAAGTTGTTTTTACCACATATTTCCTTTCAAAGAGTCTACTTGACCACAGCCTTTTGAAAGGATTTCAGAAGGGACCTATAAATTTTTATATGAGCTGCACTCCTGTAAAGAGAATGAAAAAAACAGAATTAATTTGAATTGATGACTGCAGATTTAAAACAGCCACTGCCTTCTATCCTGCTCAACACCTGATATGGATATCAGATAGGATACAACCAACTTTGCTGCACTCTTGAAAAATGAAGAATATCAGAAACCTACAACGGCCTCTATTAATGTTTCAAAAGCTTTTCAAGACTTTCTATTCAGTGCTGCATTTTCAAAAACTAGCTATCTTTCTCTATAACTTAAAAACTCTAGCAGTTTTGGCCTTAATCAACAGCTAATGTTAAGATACCACAACAAGAAAGAATTCTTTCCCCAATAATTTGATGAGTACATCATATTAGTTTTTTGTTTCAGTGCCAAGCAGCAAAGTAGTTGTGCTGGGGATATGGAGATAGACACCTCCATGTCCTAAAGATTTTATGTTTTATGCAGAATGAGCCATGCATGGGAACAATAACAAGTACGAAATGACATGGGAAAACGGCAAAGGAAGGCACATACTCTCTTCTCATGGCCTTTTTTAAAACTACTTTTCATTTCATGCTTGCTTTCTGTTTGCTGCCTAAAGGTATAGAAGGCTGCCGAAGTGAACCCTTCTCTATGCCCT
Source organism: Vidua chalybeata (assembly GCF_026979565.1). Lineage (NCBI taxonomy): Eukaryota > Metazoa > Chordata > Aves > Passeriformes > Viduidae > Vidua > Vidua chalybeata. The sequence goes on along the minus strand of NC_071570.1, from coordinate 19,011,614 downwards.
CCAAATTGTTCTTAGACAATAAAAAAATTCAGAGCTTTAGAAATAGATTTACGTAAACCTTTAAATATTTTAATACATTATTATTATTATTATTTAGACCATGGTTTCCAGCTGGAAAAGTGTTATGTGGATTTGTCTGCTAGACATGACAACCTGCATATTCCAGCAACATACAGGCAAATCTTTGTGCAATTTAAGGTTCAAAATCGGTTCCAGGATTATCTCTTTGTGCTTCCTAGTCTGAAGTCCTGTTATCCTTGGAAACTCTTTTGCACTGAAGTCTTTGTTTTATTTTTCTCTAATGAGAAGGGAAAATTGATAAATATTTTCTCAGGAATTGGAATGTTGGGAGCCGTCTGTACCTGCATGTTTATATTCCATAATGAAGCTGGCTTTTAATTTCCATTTTCTTGTGAGGAGAATAAATAACTGCAGGGGGAAGTGGTAAGAAAGGTCTGATTATCTGCCTACGCCATCCTTATATATATAGTATGACCACTAAGCTAGCAAAACAAATATAATATTGGTATCAAAAATAAAACAAATCAAACTGAATTACTGTTTTCTAGTAAGCCATCATAAAAAAGAATTGTTTTTTTAAAGGGGACTTGGAATTTGTCTACTGTCCTAATGAAATTCTTCAAAATCATCAATAATTACAATAAGGTAATATTTAGACACAGATGAACATTGGATATAGAGAAGTCAGTTCCAGGTGGGTTGAGGTCAAGCAGGGGTGAGCTTTGAGTGCTTTAGCAGCCTCAGGATAATGAATGAGTAGAGCAAAATATTTGGGTGTGGCGATTTTTAATTCCTTTTTCAAGACTTAATTCACTAGGATTCTTTAAAGAGTATGTGCACCTGTGATGAGTTAATTTGCTATTTCTGGATTTCATAAAATCTAACTCAGCAGATAACATTTCCAAAAGACTACAGCAGGGATAGAATATGAAAGATCATCCTCGTCTCTTTCATGCCACTGCATATTTCTAAATTGCTTTCTTTTGGGAAATCAGTCACATCTGTCTCATCAATTAGACCAAGAATTCACAAGCTAAGTGTTCTGACATGCTCCTAAAAGGCTGAATGATATTTAGACAGGAAATCTAAGGCAAATCAGAAAAAAGCTCTCATGAACCTGAGGAAGGTCCTAACATGCTAGGGGTCATTAGCCTACTAAACCAAAACTAGGACATCTAAGCCCACAGCCTCTAAAAGTGATGTGCCCTCCCCAGTTTCCAGGCATGTAGGGCTTTGAATTTTTCTTGACACTGGTGCTAAAAAAGATTTGTTTTCCTTCCTCACTCAGTAGGATGGTAAAAGAATTTTCCTGCTCCCTTGGAGACAGAGAAAGGCACCTGTCATTCACGCTATGAAGCAGTTGGCATGTTACAGGAAGTTTACAGGAGTCTATCTGGGCTTTTACAGGCGTCTTACAGGAATCTATCTGGGCTTTTTGGAGATGTTATCCATTGAAAAGGGGCTGAAGTCCTGTCAGATGCAGCAGTGAGAGAAAAGCAGTGCTTGCTCTTGAATTGACTCCATATCAAATTAAAAGACCAACTACCAGAAACTATTCAGTGGCTCACAAATTCTTTATCAACTTGTAAAAATTATGTTTTATTAATGTAGTTATTACCAGTTATCTAATTTTGTTTGTTTCTTTTTTTGTTTATTGCACACATAGCTGTTAGGTATGATTACCAATTTACTAAATCAAAGTGGTAAATTTAGAAGTCTTCATACTGAGAATCGAAGCTCGTATTATTCAGTGAAACAGGACAGAGAAATTGCACAATGTTCCTACTATAAAAACAAAGAGAATCAACAGAAAAGTGATGGTTCCTCTTGTCTGTCACCAGCAAAGACCTTCTGCTGGCAGAAGTCCAGGCATAGGTAAGCAGGATTTCCATATCTACCACTGTCATATTTCTAAGCAATTCAGGCTGATTGTTTTATTAGCATAAGAAACCAGGAAAGATCAAAACTGAAGAGGTTTCATAGCTCAATCCAGACATTAAGTAACTGTAAGGAGTAAAAATTCCATGGCCACTATGAGACTGCATTTTTCACACTCTCCATAAAAATTTTAATTACAAAAAAATCCCACTTGGCACCAGGATTTCTGAATTAATACTTAGTTATGCTACGTACTCTTTTAGAATAACATTCTTATAAAAGTTACAGAGCTTCTATTTGCTTTCTCATCTTAGTCTTAGACATCACTAAGAGATTACTTTTGGTATGCAATCTATAATTGCATCTCTTCAAAAGAGTCATTATCCCCTGCCGTGACTCGGATTTGAACCGAGGTTGCTGCGGCCACAACGCAGAGTACTAACCACTATACGATCACGGCAAGCCATCAGAAAGCTCAAATAAAAAGGAAGAATTTTTTTCCATGTTGCTCTTTAAAATGTTGTATAAATGGTGCCACCTGCAGTTTACAATGAGTGTTAGCAGCAGCTTGGTCTAAACAGTCTTACAATTGATTATCATATCGAAATTGCTTCCAGACTTATTTTACTTTACTTTTAATCATCCACGTTTATCAGAATTGCCTAAAAAAAAAAAAAAAAAAGGTTCGGGATTGTTATAGTGTACTTACCCTTCAAAATCTTTTCAGATTTCATCAGGCAGAAAATATTTCCTATTTTATCAGGCAGAACAGTAAAACAATTGCTAGTTCTTTCAAATTAAAACTGCAGCAGAAATCAAGCTATGTAATATACAGAGATATTATAATAAGGAAAAAGAAAAATGGGCAAACTCCAGAGCACTCAAGTCCTGTTCAGAAAACGCAGCCTGGTTTTTCGTGCTCACCCTCTCCAGTTCTATTCATTGTTTTAATACAAAATGTTGTTGCTTAATTGCCTTGGAGAGCACAGCAGCACCACCACTGCAGTGGTACATGTCCCACAGAATGTCTGAAGAAGGAGAAAGACATACAAAAAACATTAGACTGTAATATGCAAGACCATTAATATGTCTTCAGCATGTCTTCAGCATGCTGAGATGTGGATTTACTCTGGATGAATGTCTGCACAGTGGGATAATTCATAAGTAGATAGTGCAAAAGAAATATGAGGCTGGGAGTTTAAAATGCAAATTTACTGAATGGACTGCTCTGCTCTGCTCTGCTCTGCTCTGCTCTGCTCTGCTCTGCTCTGCCTGAGAAGCAGAGGCTCTCACTGCATCCATCTCAGGGTAAAACACTGGTACCTCTTGAACTCACATGGAGGCCCACTCTGCCACTGGGGCTGCAGGAGGGAAGGAGACAGTATTTCTTTCTGGTGGTTGATGGGGTCACTTGGAGCAAAAGGGTGCTCTAATGGTGGTTTGGACTTCTGTGCTTCACCCTACAGCCTTCCTCAATGGTGTAATGTGACCAGAATAGCATTTTTCATTCAGGGGTAAACATACCACAGAACAGGAAAATAACATTGCTCAACATCATGGAGATGAACAAACCTAGAAAAAAAAAGTATTCAGTAGTATCTTCTCTGGAGTTTCTTATTACAGGCCTGTGAAGGGAGAGCTATTGGAATACTTATTGCATTTCAATATGTATGGCTTTAAATAACTTCAGGTTTTCTAATTTCAGATCTTGTTAGTACTGGTTACTTGTCTTGAAGTAATAACCAACTTAGGTTTTGGGTGAGTGCATACAGATTTCTCCTAAAGACAGAAGTTAAGTAAACATTATAGATACAGGTCTTTGTCCATGGCATCCCCTTTCAAAGCAAGGGCATTAAGTTAAAATTACTGCAGGACTCCTTGAGGTGCTTTATAACATGATAATCAGGAGATTATGGAGATTTAAAATGTGGTTTAAATACTTGTAGCTGTGATGAGACAGGCTTTTTACAAACTCTGGAACATGTATTGATCCACTATAGTGTTACCTCCCATCACCGTCATAGGGGTGCTTCAGTTTTGCAGCAGTGAAATCGGTTTGCTAGATTCCCCTCAAAAAATATAATGTGATTTTTTAAAATCCGAGTCTCAGAGAAACAACTACAAAAAAACTCCACTTCCAATTCCATCTTATTGTATGAACTTTACAATGTCATGTAATGCATTTTTTGTAAAGTTGGAGTCATTTGATGTACAATTTCTTTTTATTTCAGATCTATCTATACATGAGAATATAATACAACAATTACATTCATAAACCTGTAAGATCAGTACACAAATTTTTGAGATGAGAAAACAAGCAGTAACTGCTGGGTAACAAATTATAATTTCATGACTTGTACTGGTACTACTTTTCATTTAATCTCTACACATCTCACATTTTTTTTTGCATTCGTTATTATTTTTTATAATTTCTATTAGTAAATTGCTAATACTGGTTCCTATTTTTCCCTGAAAGAAATGTTAGTGCACATGAGCATGCTTTGTGAAGTATTTGCTTAGTCATGCAATTCTCTGCCCCTGAGTTCAGCCTTTTTACCTTAGGCTTAGAAAACAGCTGTGAAATTATTGCCAATGTAACTGAAAATATAATCTTTCAAAACAACTACTTTTTCAGTTAACTCGTCAGTTTTGGATAGAACATTTCCCTTGTTCAGGACTGGCTCTCTGGTCAAAAGCAAAAAAGAGTAAGTTGAAGACACACAGACTCCCCCCAACAGCCAACAAGTACCTGGGCAGGTCTGGAAGAAGGAGAATTTGAAATATATACAAATAGCATATAGATCTACCGCATTTCCAAATGAAAGTCAGATTACTAATTAATGTAAGATGAATCTCTGCTGTCATTTACTTTTAGCACAGGAAAACAATAGGACTAGCCTCCAGACTTCTAACTTGCATTCCAGTTGAGTGCCCCCAGCATCAGGCCATGGAATTTTTTGGCTTTTTTACCTTTGCAGTGAATTACATGTCCAAGATTTGACAGAAGAACTTGGGACAGACATACCACTGCCACACAGAGAGCCAAGTAGCCCAAGACATACACAGAGGAAACAAGAGAAGCTGTTCAGGTGTCTCCTCTGCTTACTACTACATATCTGGGTTTCTCAGCCTGTTTTGTGCCTATCTCTACCAGAAAAGCTATATTTCTTCTTAACTTAAAAATCCTCTGATTTTTAAGACAAGGTCTTTTTAATTTTGAGTAACAATCTCGATTTCTGTGACTCTCACAGTAACTTCATGCAGTTCAAATGTTTGTTCTGACCACATGATAGAATGAACTTGAGTGTTAGGTCAAAGCCCAAACTTAGCTTAATACTATTTTTGACTATTTTGTTTAAATCATCACAGTTTGCAACAGGATACCAAATATGTCTTTTTAAATGTTATTGCCATTTTACAGTAGGCAGTTGTCATATCAAGACATTTTGGGATGTACAAGTGAAAAAGTCTCTTTTAGTACTGTACTGGTTTTTAGTATTAGAAAGAGAATTCTACAGGCATTTCTGTGCTTGCTATTTTGTTCATGGATGCCTTCAAGCAAAAAATCCTATCCCCACACACGTGCATTAATGATTTGTTGCAGTAAAAATTAGAACAGAACTTATTACAGACTGAAAAATTTTTGCTTAAGGCTCTTCATCATTAAAACATAAAGGATTTAAATTTTTTTTGGTGCAGCAATAATAAGGACCTTCTATGAAAGTTTAGCATTTGTAGGAGGCACAATCATCAACCAGATCAGAGATGCTGCTTGGAAGAATTGATGCACTGCTGGAGTTGAGACATTGTCTAGATGGGCATATCCAGTGTCCTTGCTGGGGGAAGGTGAATGCTATGGTATTGACACTTGTTAGTTTTTATTGCAGAGTTAAGTTACTTGATATTTATATTTCCTATCCTCACTGATTGTATTTTTTTTTTTTTAATGAAGATGAAAGAAGGGAGGAGATAAAATTATATTTAAGTATTGTAAACAATTCAGACTAGCATCTGGAGGTCTGCTCTACTCCTTTGGATGGATGACATAATTTGAAGAGTCTAAAGTCATATTGTTCTATATATAGACAGTTCTGATTGGCAGTATTTCACATTTGCAAGGCACATGGGGGTTTATTTTATTGCTACATGCATGCATGACATTCAAGCAGTTTCTGCTCAAATGATTGCTGACTGCCTTTGCTTCAGCATTTTCACCACCAGCACTCCATGTGGGCATGCCAGCCATATGGGCTGAGCCAGCTTCCCAAGAGCAGGGTATGCTCCCCTTCTTTGACATGCCAGTAACAGGTCTGTGTGAGCCTTGCAGAGCCCTTTGTACTGCATGACTACAACATGCCACTCAACAATACTGCCTCTCCTCCCTTGCAGGGGCAGCTTTCAGCTGAGTCCAGCTTTCACCCCCCAATAAAAAATGGACACTGAAGCCACCAAAGGGTGTACAGGGAGGTTGAGAGAATGCCAGCCATATCTCCAGGGGAGGATGAACCTACTTTTTCTGCTTCAAGGGTTGTCATTTTGCTAAGCCTAGGACAGAGAGATGGAGTACATGCAGACATTTAAGAGTTACTATAACTGGATTATATTGAAATATAGAAGAGTTTCCTGTGTTGTGTATGTGTTTGTCATTTGGCTACAGGACTTTCTTAGGTGTATTCTGCACAGAACTTCACTTTAGTCTGTGTATAGATGGAAAATACAATTAATGCCCATTAGAAGGAAAGCCTGAGCTGAAAAGACTCTTTGGCAATTCATTAGAAAACTCTGCCATCAGCAAGTAGTAATCTCTTTTCTTCTACTATTATTTCTAGTAGTAGGGCAACTACTTTGTTTTTTTTCTGAACTGGAACTAAGAGTCCTAGTACAGAAGAGTCATCTTGGGATCTCTATTTTTCTTAGAATTCAAATATATTCATTGTACAATACTTGTCTTTTGCGCCATGCACTCCCACAATCAGTCAAAAAAGTCAAAAAAGTCGATGGAAATGTCTATTATTTTCCCTTAGCCAACATCATGTCACTTTTTTGGTGAGAAAACTTCTTCTCCTTCCAGTGATTTAGTTTTTCTTTTCTGTTGTTATTTTCACTTCTTACAGCTTTCAAGCTTCTTTTTGGTAGCCAGAGGCCTAAAGTGAATAAAATGATTCAAGCATTTTTCCATCAGAGCTCTATCTGCTTACAGAACAGAATATTCTCAGAGTCAGTTTGGCTTCTTCATGTATGTATATATAAATATAGACATTGGTTGGCTTCTTCAACCATGTATATATAAATATAGACACTTATGGCACAAAGGGAGCAAGTGACATGGCTAAAATCTTCAAATTAACAAAATCATATCATCAGCATTACTTAGTTCCAAGCACAGTTGTGTAATAAGCCTTACAGCACAACTCCTGTGTCAATGATGAGAAACTTGTAGTCAGGTGCCAATCACCCCACTTTGCACCGACTACAGCCAGCAGAGTGCTCAGGCCAGCTTTCTAAAAAGCAGGTGCCCTTCTGTTCATAAACAGCAAACTTCCAAAGTCTATATTGTAAATGCAATTTCCTACCCTGTTGTCCAATGTTCCTGGTATGCAGTCCAAACCTGTACTGGTATTTCATTCTGCCTGTTTCTGGTATAAGTGAATGTGTCATCTGTCATTCCTTCATTTTGTAACTTTTATCCTCTTGCAAAATTCTCCATCTTACTGAATATTCATATAGATTGTATTCCTACAGTTGAAGATTCTTATAGGTGGGAATTTTTTTTCTTAAGTGATTCTTACTCTTTAAAATTTTTGCATGCTATTCAAGGAAAACACGTAAATCAACTTGGATTATGAAAATGCGCACTGTGGCTTGCCTGATGTGCGGCATTAACTAATCCTGATTTCTCCCTAATTTTGGTACTGAATCAGTAACCTGTCCTCAAGGGTGAAGAGATGATGTCCTGAGAGGGGAGAAAAATTTCCCTGTACCTCCAAACATAGACTGAGAATAGGAAAGGTCTCAAGATGTTCTGTTATTGTCAGACACATGCTCTTTTAGCCTCTAACAAGACATAAGCACAACTTCCCATTTAACATAAGTTGTTAGCAAATTAATTGAGGTATATCCAAGGAAAGGTTTTTGTATATATAATGTTCCTAATATTTTTTTTTTAATTGTAACACAACAAAGCACTTTCATCTAAAGCCAGCAGATTGTGTATCCGAACAGCTGCAAACCATAAAACAGGGAGGATAACTGTTAGGCAGTTTTATACTTTGTTCATCACCATGCTCTTCTTCTGGTAAAGAAGAGGATATGCCTTTTCAAGTTAGGATTTGCCAGTCCTTTTCACTATGCTTCATTTTAACTTATTCTGAGTGGTTTCAGCTCTCTACATAGCAGCATTCTCTGTGCACGTACTCTTGCAAGATAGGTAAGTCTGGAGAAAGCACCCAGAGAAAAGCTAAGAGATAAATCATGTCCATATTCAGTTCATACACTGCAGGCATTAAAGGACAAGTGAAATTCCTTACAAGGAGATGGTAGTAAGCAAGGCAGTCAAACCAACAAAACTGAGCTAAGTCTGATATGTGATCTATACATGATAATGGTCCTTAGATTGAACATGTCTTCATAAATGTTTTCAATTAAACATTCAGTAACAAAGCAGGTATTTGATCAGTCTCTGTTTATTGCGTGTTCTTTCTTGAAGCACTCAAAAAAATTATGAAGGAGATAAAACAGATCAGAGATCAGAACTGGCACAGCCCATACCCTCTTGTCAGTCTGGAATATCATGCCTTCACCTGCACAAGCTCTGGGATATGTTGATCATTAATGGCACTTATCTGCAGCTTCCTCATAAAATGAGGGTGAGCATTATTTTCCATACACCTCTCTGGCAGAGCAAATTGCCCCATGTTTCCGGAAGTGGAAGGGGCAGAGCCACAGGGCTATGCATCTTCAGTTATAAGAAGTTGTAAATCGTAGCTAGTCAGATTTTCAGCACAATGTCAGTGCTGATGAGCACCACATGGCTCCCCCAAGACTTGAGGGTATATACCTATCTCATTAATCTTTTTCTTATGATAAGCAGACCTGTTTCATATTTATTTCATCATGAATCATGAGGAAATTTGTTTGTGCCTTCTGCCTAGGGCTAGGATACAGTAAGGCACATTCCTTCCTTCCTTCCTTCCTTCCTTCCTTCCTTCCTTCCTTCCTTCCTTCCTTCCTTCCTTCCTTCCTTCCTTCCTTCCTTCCTTCCGCAACTTCCGCAACTTCCGCAACTTCCGCAACTTCCGCAACTTCCGCAACTTCCGCAACTTCCGCAACTTCCGCAACTTCCTTCCGCAACTTCCTTCCGCAACTTCCTTCCGCAACTTCCTTCCGCAACTTCCTTCCTTCCTTCCTTCCTTCCTTCCTTCCTTCCTTCCTTCCTTCCTTCCTTCCTTCCTTCCTTCCTTCCTTCCTTCCTTCCTTCCTTCCTTCCTTCCTTCCTTCCTTCCTTCCTTCCTTCCTTCCTTCCTTCCTTCCTTCCTTCCTTCCTTCCTTCCTTCCTTCCTTCCTTCCTTCCTTCCTTCCTTCCTTCCTTCCTTCCTTCCTTCCTTCCTTCCTTCCTTCCTTCCTTCCTTCCTTCCTTCCTTCCTTCCTTCCTTCCTTCCTTCCTTCCTTCCTTCCTTCCTTCCTTCCGCAACTTCCGCAACTTCCGCAACTTCCGCAACTTCCGCAACTTCCGCAACTTCCGCAACTTCCGCAACTTCCGCAACTTCCGCAACTTCCGCAACTTCCGCAACTTCCGCAACTTCCGCAACTTCCGCAACTTCCGCAACTTCCGCAACTTCCTTCCTTCCGCAACTTCCTTCCTTCCTTCCTTCCGCAACTTCCTTCCTTCCTTCCTTCCTTCCTTCCTTCCTTCCTTCCTTCCTTCCTTCCTTCCGCAACTTCCTTCCGCAACTTCCTTCCTTCCTTCCTTCCTTCCTTCCTTCCTTCCTTCCTTCCTTCCTTCCTTCCTTCCTTCCTTCCTTCCTTCCTTCCTTCCTTCCTTCCTTCCTTCCTTCCTTCCTTCCTTCCTTCCTTCCTTCCTTCCTTCCTTCCTTCCTTCCTTCCTTCCTTCCTTCCTTCCTTCCTTCCTTCCGCAACTTCCTTCCGCAACTTCCTTCCGCAACTTCCTTCCGCAACTTCCTTCCTTCCTTCCGCAACTTCCTTCCTTCCGCAACTTCCTTCCGCAACTTCCTTCCGCAACTTCCTTCCGCAACTTCCTTCCGCAACTTCCTTCCTTCCTTCCTTCCTTCCTTCCTTCCTTCCTTCCTTCCTTCCTTCCTTCCTTCCTTCCTTCCTTCCTTCCTTCCTTCCTTCCTTCCTTCCTTCCTTCCTTCCTTCCTTCCTTCCTTCCTTCCTTCCTTCCTTCCTTCCTTCCTTCCTTCCTTCCTTCCTTCCTTCCTTCCTTCCTTCCTTCCTTCCTTCCTTCCTTCCTTCCTTCCTTCCTTCCTTCCTTCCTTCCTTCCTTCCTTCCTTCCTTCCGCAACTTCCTTCCTTCCTTCCGCAACTTCCTTCCGCAACTTCCTTCCGCAACTTCCTTCCGCAACTTCCTTCCGCAACTTCCTTCCGCAACTTCCTTCCGCAACTTCCGCAACTTCCTTCCGCAACTTCCTTCCGCAACTTCCTTCCGCAACTTCCTTCCTTCCGCAACTTCCTTCCTTCCTTCCGCAACTTCCTTCCGCAACTTCCTTCTGCAACTTCCGCAACTTCTGCAACTTCCGCAACTTCCTTCCACAACTTCCTTCCGCAACTTCCGCAACTTCCGTCTGCAACTTCCTGCCTTTCTCAACTTCCTTCCTCGACTTCCTTCCTTCTGCAACTTCCTTCTGCAATCTTACCCTGCAGGCCTTTTTTCAAACATCAATGCCAGGCAATCAAAAAACCCATTAAATTACATACCACAAGCCATGGCATTGGCTCTGGAATTCAGTTTTTGATTTTTTTTGTTAAATACGATTTAAAATAACATTTAAATAAGATTTCAAAGTTACCTATATATAATTCTTTTCTTTGCTTATATCCTTTATAGGGATACAGATAAAATATACAGGTTGGAACATAGATTTGTAGTGGTCTGGGTCACATACAGAATTAAATTATGGCACAAATCAATTCCCTGAAATAGAAATTTTTACTTTCAGATTTTTAGTTTTATTCAATAAGGAATCAGATAAGAGATATTGTCACTTAACACAAATTTGGGTTTTTGTTTGTTTTTTTCTCACTGCTCTGCAGATGAAAAGTAAAAAAAAAAAACCGCAATACACAGCTTGCAGGATTATCAAAATTTCTAGTTACCATACCAAAGAATGACTGAATAAAATTATTTGAAATTTCTTATTATTTGCCATGCTTTACTCACAAAAGCAGAACCCACAATTTTCAGTTCTAAAAGATGAAGTGTCTGTGTGTGCTTTAAAACATCTTATGTTTCTTCTGCACAGAGTGCCAGATTCCCGTATCTGAGCTTCTCCATCTCCCAAAAAGCCATCAAAATTTATTTTCACATAACATATCCTCAAGGTCTAGTTATGCGACATTCAGCTTTGCACATTTCAGCTATTTTTAATGTTGTTTGAAGATCAAACAAAGTTTAACCAATCAGTAGTAGATATAGAGGATTTATCTGCAACCACACTATGCTGTTCCTTTAATACCTTTCAGCAACATAAGTGCTTACATCCTAATAGGTTTTTAGCTTAAGATCTAATCATCCACTCTTGAATTAAGATGCTTGAATGAAGCCAACTCATTTGGAACTAAGCACTTTAATGTCAACAGAGACATATGGTATTGAGACTGAATTACAAAGGATCTCTTCTGAGCCATCTATTACGGAAGCAAGACTAAGACTCCAGCATTATTATTAGTTTACTCATTTATTTTCTAGCAAATAATTGAGAGTAAGATCTTCTTAAGAAAGTGGAAATGGTCTAATAATTGCAGTCTGTTGGTATAGTACATTCCTGTGTGCATTGATTAAATCTCCCCCATCCATACTTTATGGCACTATGCTCATCTGTAAGACCTCCTTCTGAAACTGAAAGAAAAAAACAAAATATGAAGTGAAACAACTTTAGCCCAGTGATGAAAATTTTAATTTATCAGCAGTAATGTCAAGTCCTCTAACATTTTTTAAGAAATCTAGACATTTACTTGCCCAGAATTATTCAAGACTTATTATCTGACAAAATATTTCTTTTAAAAATTGTTCATCACAAAGTTTATGGCAATAAATAACACCCTCCTTTGAATATAAAGTTAAAAACAGAGGCTCCCTTTTGTTCTCAAACTGTTCCACTCTCTCTAGTCTCAACATGAGGCTGAGAAAAAAATGCTAGAGTAATCTCCTGTAGCATCAGTTGGAAAAAAATGAAGTGGACATCCTTCCACATTGTTTGCTTATGAAACAAAAAGAGCAAAAAAAAAACCACAAAGCAATATAAACTGAAACTGAAAGTGTATTTTTCTGGGATGGTCCTTTTAAGTAGAAGCCATCAGCTTTAAATGTTCATGACCATATAAGAAAATGGCTGCCAAGATGTTTAAATACCATGTTTAAACACCAAGGTGTTTAAATACCATTGTGTGACTAAGATAAAAGTCAAAGTTTTCTTATAATACTATCAAGAGTTTTTTGTCTACATTTGTAAAGAAGATATGGTTAGACAATATGGATGCATTATCTATTTAAGCCATTGTTACCAGGGGCTCCAGCAGACAGTGCCGTTAATTGCCTAAATGCATTCCTACTCTTAGCTCAGTAAAACTGCAACATGGGCTGTCCTCACAGTCCACGTGTTTTCCCCCTTTAAGGGCAAATAGGCTGAACTACCTCTTCTGTGTCATCACAATAAACACCTGGCAAATATAACTGCAGAAGTAAAAAGATGCAGTGCACTTCTAGCAGGAGCATTAGCCATGTCTATTCTGTGAAGGATTGAACATAGTTTCCCCTTCTCCAAGCAGACTGCACAGAACAACCATTACACTGTTTTTTTTTTCCCCAAGATTTTCAGCTCTGCAAATTTAAGAGATCTCCTGTCTTTCTGAATATAGAGACCTTCCTATAAAATCTTGTTGACATGGAAAAAAAATGCTTAAAGTTTCCTTTATATTTGTTAAATATTCCATTTTACTATACTGGTTTGCTAATGGCTTGAGAACTCCATTTTTGATTTTGGAATCTAAGTTATGAACTATCTCAGAAACAGAAAAAGCCGTTTTAAAATAATACCAATTTCCAAAAGTCTGCTTTGCAGACTTTCCTATTAAAAACATTAGAAAGCAGAAAGGTTGTTGTCATTGTCTAAATGCAGCCATTATGAAAGTGACTTTAAGAACAATCTGTATTGTAGTACAGCATGGATTAGTAAAACCCACCTGAAGAGCTCCCACTGCATTTCTCCCTGTGAACACACAGTTCTAGTTTTGTTTTGGCTTAATTGTGCTGGTTTGCTTCAGCTTACTTTTTATCTTTTCCAAAGCTTATATTTAAGGTGGATCATGAACTGTCTGCTAAGTCTCACTGAGATCTCAGCAGGGGCCTGGCTGCAATTAAGCGCTGTACAAGTCAGACCACAAAGCCAGGTCGTGTTCTCGGTTTGTATTCAGTGCAAGTAACATACAGACACACATCTCAGAAAGAAATGTGGCCTTTGGCATGCACCAATTTGGCAAAGCCAATTCTTTAGCCAGAAGAGAGGCAAGTGACACAGCAAACAGCGAGAAACAGGGGAGCTTTTATTCCTGAATCTATTCTCCACAAAGAACTTGGGAAATTTTTAGCATCTTCAGCTTGAAAAGCTTCTTTTTTCTGTTTTGATCTCTGTACAGGTAGATTTAACACTGAGGAGTTCTGTGACTAGCATGCCTGAAATTTTGAAGAGGACCATGGAGACAGTGACATTGTGAGTAAGTTCTACCCAAGTGTCAATTACTGCATCAGTCACATCTGGAAGTTTTTCTTCCAAGGACCAGAAACAAAATTTTTAGTGAATGAAAACAATATGAACACCATGTTTGTACCAATCCTGATCCAATTATTACTGGATTCATTCACAGAGGCTTACATAACATGTCAAGGAAAGGCAATTGTAAGGATACAGGAGTAATCTGTGTTTCTGATTATTTTGAAGAGCAACTAGTATTTCTTCACAGCCTAATTTTTTGTACTAATTATTTAAGGGATCATGGGTGAGATGAATATTAAAATAAGGAGGAGGAAAAGAATAGACTTGAGGGGATGAATAGCAACTGTGGTGAAGAAATCTACCAGACAGTAATTGCACAAGTCTTTAAATACCCAGAACTTAATCTGAAACCTTCTCTGGTGTAGAAAGGCATGTGACAGAAAGGCATCGTTTCAGCACTACCAGGAAGTCTTTTGTTCACTTACACAGAGCCTCACTTACTCAGGAGCTCACAGACACGGCAGCAGATTTCAGCTCTAAAGAAGGTAAAGGCAAGTGGTGGTACTCAGCCAACACCAACGAATTAAAAGCACAGACAAACAAAAATGTACCACCCCTTGGACTAGTTTCCTACCAAGGTCCTCCTGCTAACTTTTGTGTAGGAATCTAATACAGTGTGCAGTCCCTAAGAGATACATGGCAACTGTAAACATACAACAGGACATCTTTTGTGTGTGCAGGTTAATTTTTAAAAACATTTTTGATTATGATTTACTGAGAGAAATGCCACAAAGTCTGATAAAATTAACTTGTTGTAAAATCAAACTTCATGTGAAAATACACACAAGATTGCTACTTTTAGAGGAATAGGAGCATGTGCCCACTTTTCAATTTATTCTGAAACACACCTTAATTGTGAAGATAAACATAGGTATATACCCCTTAAAAGATGAGATCACAATGTGCTACGACTAAAAAATAAAAACAGACCCTTCTGAGATCAGAATAGAGCCTCTGAAGAAGCAATGATTAACTTCACATGGCAGAAGTCTAACTATGATAGGTTTAAAATTAATACAAAATAATTTCCATAGCTAACAGCTAGTATTCTGCTTTTCTGGCCAGTCTTTATATTCAAAGCATTTTGTTCCACACAAAAGCCTGTACTCCTTTCTGAACAGCAAAGCAGTGTTTCATATTTTGCTGCCATTCTCATAAATCACCACGTGAGGGACTCAAGGACTCTATTGTCTTTGCCGACCAGATTTATACCCATGTTAAACCTATTGCTTATGTTAAAATGAAAAATTTGGGGAAAATATCTCTGCACTGGCCATCTGGTAATGCTGATAACATGGAAAATTTTACTGCAATAAATCAAATTCATCTGTTTATATTGTGAGGTGATGTAAGTAGATGATGGTAACTTACAGGGCAAAAAATTCACAAAATGGAAATTACTTTTTTAAAATAAAAATATTAACAGTGATAAACGCCATCATTTTTCTTCTTTGTTTGGGCAGAGAAAACTTTAAATCTGTTAAATTTATATGCAGAGTATGCCTCTAGCAAATGAAAGCAGAGATTTCATTTGCTCCAAGCACAGAACTGACATAAACAAAGGGCAATATGAACAGGAAATACCTGAATCACCAATGACAAAGGAAAATTTTACCCAGAGCTTTTGTGCTGTTGTAAAATCAAATATGACTCTACTTGGAGTTTCTTAAACCCTATTCCCTTCTGAAGCTTCAGAGAGAGCTTTGTAAAAGTTAAGATTTTCCTACACAGTATCAAACTAAGGAATTTTGTCACAGGTAAGCTGTAAGTAGATGAACCCTTTTTCAGAATACAATTATAGACAATAGATGTGTAATAACAACTCCAAGATCATGTGGAAATAATATCTATTGTTTCAGAATCAGAATAGCCATGTCAGCCAGGTGCAGTGCTGCACTGATGAAGTAATTCATCTTCACAGTTCTGAAACAGTTGAGGAAGCACTGTACTAAATTGCATTATATGGCAAGGAAATGCTATTTGATTTCAAGCATATGTTCAAACAACTGATTTTTTCTTTAAAAAGGCATGTTCTTTGAATTTTCTAAATGGAAATCAGATACAAGCAAGAAAAGGCAATAAGTTCTCGCACTTAATCAGCTGGCTAACTGTTCTTCATGGCTTCTAATTTGACTTGGTAGTTTGGACTAAAACCAAACAAACAAAAAAGGTGGTTTAGTTTTTCAAGGTTTTAAAGTAGATTGGCTGACTTCAGGAAAAGAACATACTGTTTTCTCATGAAGACAAATGCAAAATTTTCTTCCAAATACTGGCTAAAGTAAAAAGACTTTTGAGTTGAAATTATTTGGTTGGAGAATAAAAAACATCCAAATGACTTGAAAGTAGAATTGAATAATAAGTTAAACCAACTGAAAAAAATGTAAAAGAACAATCACATATTTATTTAACTGAAATATAATTTATATCTCTATATATGCATATAAGTTATTAAAAAATAGGAGGACTTGCAAATCTCACAGTCCTTTACCACAATCATGAATAGAAAGGCCCTCATGACATCTCATAAAAACTGGGGGATTTAAAATTTTTTCTACTAAGCTGTTCTCTCATATAACATACTTGCAGAGAGCTAATACAGGCACAGAGGGCTGAACCCTTTGCTTTCTCATAGATAAATGAGTAAAAACTCCAGAAAATCATGTAGCATAGAATTCCTGAAGAGTTTCTGTTGTCCACAGTTCTTTGCCTACATTGCTTACAATCTTAGGAAGGCAGAAACTGCTGCTCAAATACAGCACCATGCCAAGGGACTGAGCTCAGCTGACATGTATGCTACGTAATATTAAACACTTTGTAGTAGTAGCACTGGATATTATCTATAAAGGACCTAAAAGACAGAAGGATTGCTGTATTTCCCAATCTCAGTAAATCTAAACTCCGTGCCATAAGGAAAGAAGATTTGTAAAACATAG
Source organism: Vidua chalybeata (assembly GCF_026979565.1). Taxonomy (NCBI): domain Eukaryota; kingdom Metazoa; phylum Chordata; class Aves; order Passeriformes; family Viduidae; genus Vidua; species Vidua chalybeata. The sequence continues at coordinate 18,994,774 of NC_071570.1, read as the reverse complement.
GTGTCATATCTATTGTCTGTAACCTCAAATGCAGAGAGGTGCCTGGAAATCCAGTGAAGTGAAGTTAGCATGTGCCAACAGGTAAGTGTATCATGCTGTGGTGAGTGTTCTTTTAAACTTCGAGGTACTAAAATAGAGAACATAGTGCCATTAAGACCAGAAAATTAGACAAGAAACTAGTAATTGCTGAGAACAGATCTGTCAGTGCAGAGCTGTTTAAACAAAGCTGGTATTCATCCACTGGGAAAAGGAAGTGCCATCTCCCTAAGGCATGCATGCACGTGTGTACGTGAGAGTTATTTTAATGAGGAGATTCATAAAAAATAGCTAAAATTTGACACAAGCAAAATACTTATCATGCATTGTCTTTGGATATTTACCTGGGACAATTATCTAATGAACATTATAAATAAATCTCTGCAGATGCTCTGTGGACACACACTTCTTCAAGTGCTGGCAGACCTGCACTTTAACAGAGTATTAAAGTACAGGAGAAGCAAAATCAGATGTGTTTGTGACATTATTTTTTAATTATTTACTTGTTTTGTTCCATCTGCTTTTCCTTGTTCTGCCAGTAAAGATTTGGCAATGTCTGCCCCATCCATGTGAATGCTTTTATCCTGTAACTGTCATGAGTACCATTTAACTTCATAATTTGACTATTTATGAACTTGCCCTTGCTAGTGTTTTTTCTTTTGCTGAACAACACTTTTTGCTTTTATTTTGTGGCTTGATAAGGAATGCTGAAGGCCTCACAGTCAGCCTTTCAAAGGATTAGGCTATTCCTTTGTCCTGTGGTAAGAACAAAAAGCTTGGTCCCACATTCACTCCTTGAGGAATCTCATTTCACTTCACTATCTCCTCTGTAGGACCAGATTTCCATCATCAGTTTCCATTTTTATTTTCTTTCCAGATAGACAACTCCCTTCATGCTAGGTCAAGTGTTTCTCTGAAGTTCCTATGGACTGTATCCAGGGTAATATTTGCTTTATAAACAGAAGTATCCTTGAGGTTTTTTTCATAAAGTCTTTCACCTTAAGAAATACTCTTTGTAGCTAGCCTCATTAATAGAGATTATATTTATAGCTTCTCAAGCAGTGACCAAGAATCAGGGAAATAACTTTAATATCCACAGGACCAAACGCTATGTTCTTGCTTGAACACTATGTGATTCAGACAATTATATTAATGTTCACATAGAGTTTAATTTAAAACTCTTGGTTTCTTCTGCAAAACTTAATGCTCAGCAACTACAAAATGCTAGTTTTGTTTGTCCTTGCAAATCTTTAATTTTATGGTCACTGAATCGTTGCAACACCTCTTTAGATTGCTTTATTTTATCTGTCAGAAAGTTTGAAGGACATTACTCCTAGATGACACTTCCTAAACTTTGTTACAGTTTACCTGTTCCCATAAATTTTCACTGATGCCACAGTTATGCGGCACCTTAAGTGAAGGCCATAAAAACATGGGGCTTCAGGGTTATTTCACAGAGGGAGTTTGGTTTGTTTTCCTTTCACCTTTCTCAGATCCCACACTAGGTTACTAGAGAAGCATCTTTACAGTTCCCATTAACTTAACTGATAGGCATGGGAAGTACAATATGAGGGAACTATGTCAAAAAGATGGCTTTTTTAACCTTGAGTAAGAAAGAGTGTATCAGCTTTTCTGCTCTTTTTCTTCAAAGATCTGTGTAAAGCCTATTTTCTCTTCTTATTGTAATTAAAATTCTTCCTAAAACCAAATCTGCTCTATTTCTTCCACTTGCAGAACTCCTTGTTTCTCATTTCTCTGGTGTAAAATATCACTCAGTTGTAACTATAATTATATGATTAAACAAGTCTTAGTCATACTAGAATCTAAACTACGTATCATTTTTTTGAGCATCTGGCTTTTTCCCCCCCGCCAAAATAAATATAGTATTTGTGCACATATATATGCAGACATTATGAAAAAAACCTCTGTATTTTCCTCCTCTGAAATAACTAATTTAGTAAGCAAAACTTTCACAAGTTGCGTGACAAGAATTAGAAGTCTCCACTTTATGGCATATGAAGAGTCTGAGTAGCTGAGTTTAAAAACCAATAGACAGAGAAATGTTTCTCCAAACAAAGCATAATTCACAGAGGCAAGTTCTGTTTCTTCATTCATTATGGGTTGTACATCTTTATGAAGAGAACTTCAAGGATCAGAATGTACATTTAGTTATAAATATCTCATTTTAGAAGATCTTCCTCTGTCTCACAGACATATATAGACACAAACACAGACATAAACACGTATCTATACATACACATGTTTGCATGTATATGTGTGTGTGTGTGTGTCTGTCTGTCTCTGTGTGTATGTGTGTGTGTGTGTGTACATATGTATGCGTGTGTCTGTGTGTCTGTGTGTTTCTATATACATATACATGTTAGTCTTTCCAGGCAGATGTATATATAGCAGCTCAATAAAGACAGCTCTTAGATGATTCAGAAAACTCATTGTGGCTGGGATTGGGGTAAAATCATGGTATAGATATTGAAAGGGCATATCTGCCCTGAATCATAGTGGGGTTTTGCTGAATCCTCCACTAGAGAGTTAAGGCAGTAATACAATTGCTGTGCACTTTCTAGGTGAATGTGTTGACAAGGTATATGTATACATAACTAATTGAAAAATGTTTCAGAGGCTAAGTAACTGAAAATCACAAATGTGAAGGGCCTTTCCTTATAGGTGTAGCAGTTCAATTAGTTACAGAATACTGATTTTCTGTAGATTATCTCATTCTAGAGATATTACTGTGTGATTTAGATGACACATCTAAATCACACACATCTAGATGACACATCTAAATCACACAGCTTCTCTCTTAAGCTTATTTAATTTTTTTTATTTAAATGAACTTCCCTCTTAAGCTTATTTAATTTACCCTTCACAAATGTTTCCTCCAACTTCCTGACCAATTTTTTCCCCCCAACTTTTCTAAAGGCTTTTGGACACTGAGAATTCCTTAATGTCTTGACCCTGCTTTGAATCAGTCTAAAGGAGCCCACCAAGAAAACTTTACCAATTCCTCACTATTTGACACACACATATACATATAAAACACTTTCATTTTGACTGCCAAAAGGCGCTAAATGTTCCTTCTGCATTTCAGCTTTATACTTCTAAACATGAAGTTTTGTGCTTGTTATGCATAACAAGCTTTTGAACTAGAAGCTTTATATCACTTAGCTCTTAATACTAGATGAGGACTGTATTTCACTTGAAGCAAACAAACAAGCTTAGTTTTAAACAGCATATATTTATCCCCTCCTTGGACCCAGGTAGATTACTGGTTATAATCTAATAAGTAGAAAAACAAATAAGAAAATGAGTGAGGAACAAATGGATGCTTCCCTAAAACTCTGGGCAGTATTTTTTAAGCATCCATTCATTTGGGTTATAAAGATGGTCAAATGGAGGAAAATCATTGGGAAAGCATGACTGATTTATTGAATTTGACCTTCTACTGACCTTCTCCTGCTATAGATCCTCTTTCATACTCAAGGTATACATGTTCCTCTCACATCACTATAGGCATTGCAGCAGGTTTTTATTTGTCTTTGCCTTGGAGGACTTCATCTCTCTATAGTCCTGGCAGTTTTCTAGATGTGCAGCAGAGGCAAGTGACTTCTACACACTTTTTCTGACTGTTGATGCTCTAAGTTATCATGGCTTTCAGAGTCACAGTGAAGTTGAGATCAAACACCGCAGTGCACATGTGCACAAAGATGTTCAAAATGAATGAGTAGGAAGGAATTGTAAGCTGCCATCACCTATGGCTGTTGCTTATTTAGAGTAGATTCTGCAGTCTCACTACAAGTCTTAGCATAATGTTGTTTGCAATGGAAATTTTTTGGCAGCTCTACTGTAAAGGATTGAACTGCTGCAATCATGCTTTCTGGTCTAGCAGATGTTCTGAGAAATCAGAGTTGAGAATGTTTTGACAAGAGGCCATCTTCAAGTTCCTTTTACTGTTTCCTAACACATATTCTGTATGTTCTATAGACAAAAAAGCTACATGTGACATCAGCTGTGCAAAAATACATTTTTCCTTAACCAGAGGAGTTGCTGCCAATAGTGTATAGGCACATCTTTCCTGTCACAGTCTGCTGTGTTCAAAAAATTCTGCTATGACCTCTACAATTTTAAATAAAAGGAACATCTGAAAAAAGACAAGGGTTTTTCTTATCTGTGAATGCCTTAGGTTGTCCCTTTGCTATTTCCTAAGCAAAAAGACACGTGGAGCCAATCTAAGTATTTAAGGAAACAATATGCAGTTCATTCACATGTATGTACACAATAGCAATCTGCTTGTGCTGTTCTGCGGATTAAAAGGACAAGATAATTACATCCTGTCCAGCATGCTGATAAAAATACATTAGTCAAAGAAAAAAAAAAAAAAAAAAAAAAAAGAAAAGGTAATGTTTGTGATAAAATCAGAAGGGTCCCAGAATAAGCCATTGGAGACCTGAACTGAGGTCACTTGATACAGCTGAGTCAATACTGTCTTTGTTGCTTTTAACTTTCATTTTGCTATCTACATGAATAGAAGCCTTTTCTACAGAGGGGTAGCAATGGCAGTAGTAGTTACGTTCTCTGAAATATCTTGTTTTTGTATTTAATAAAGAAATTCCTTTATATTTTTCACTTTTGAGGACAGAGCAGAAGTTATAAAACTGGAATTTCTCTTTGAACATCAAGCCTCTCCTTAAAAATAAGAGTAACTAACTTCCCTTTTTCAAAGGCAACCAGGTATTAGAATAATAAGCCCATATTAATTATCTGTCTAAAAGATTAGACAAAAAGTTACACAGTGCACATATAAACCAGGAGGAAAAGTAAGCAAGATTTAAGGCAAAATTCCCTTCTCCTTCTGTACATAAACAGCTGAGATGGTGAAATTTCACATCCTAACCCAGAACTATGTTTTTGTAAATTTTTTCATGAACATTATCAAGTAGGGAGAAGTTTCTCTCACAGGAGAACTCTAGACAAATGAAATGCAGAGGTACTCTGACAACAAATGTGACCAGTCCTGCTGCTAAACTGCCAGAGTACATTACTGCTGGTGCTGGGAGACATACACTAAGCAGTCGGTACCACATCCCAGCCTAATTTTGGTGCCAAACTCAGGGCGGTGATCTGAAATAGCAACTCACACACATCTCTTGCAGTACTAATACCAAAACACCTTGCCTATATCAAACTTTGCTGGGAGAGAAATGGCTTTCATTCCATCTGAAGTCCAGGCTACACATAAAGCAAAGAAACAAAATGCAGGCCTCTGCTCTTCATGAAATGAGAAGAAACTGTATGGTGCCACTGAGAGTATGTCTGGCCTGCTCTTCTCTCCTTGCCAAAAAATGGTGTCATCAGCATGTTTGGGAATGGCAGCAATGTCCAGAAGTAACTTTATTTATATGCACTGTATTAGGCTTGCAGACAAAAGCATACATAGAAGATTGTGAGTTTGTTCACATCAGATGAATACAGCGTAGTGAGTACCATGTTTTTCATAGTTTCAGTGGTTTACTTATTCAGCTTTTCAAGCCTCTACTCTGCCAAGCCACACCATCCATCTGTCCCTCCAGACAAACCAAATGTTGTACTTATAGAGACCAAGACATGGACAACCTAAAATGTTGTTGTTGCAGAGAAGTTTTGCAGCAAAAGAACTTGACACTTTGGGCTTCTGAGCTCCATTCTGCTTCCTCAGAGCTACAGGACCATTTTTCTTAAGGACACAGCATCTGGAAATTCTGCATCTTTGATGTACATATTGTTGCAGAATGTTTCATATTGTAGGCAGAGCGCTTCATTGTCTTTAAGCCATTGACACCAATATAACTATTCCAGTTTAATCAGATTTACTTCTGTATTATGTCACTTAAACATCAACATGTCACCAGCTTTGACTTAGGAGTAGTTTGATTACACACCATCTAAAAGCCTGAGTTCTTTATAGCCTTTAATGCAAGACCTTAAAGATTATTGTTATTTTCAAGTTTTTAATTATTTTTATTTTTATTTTACTTTATGTATTTAACCTTTGGAGAAAGGTTTCTTTTATTAATTGCTTGGAAGATGAAAAACTGTCAGTATAGCTAGTAATAGAGGCAGCAAAAAAAAGTGGGACATGTCACTTGTTAACTACAAAGAAAAGTTTAGAAAATAATTGTAAGAGTAGGTCAGATAAATAGAAGTAAAAACACAATATCCATTTCCAAGATGAACCTCTCTCTGTTTATAAACATAATTTCACAGTATTATGATGTAACTAAATACATAATGTATGTGTGATAATGAAAAAGAAAACTTCTCTTAACTGAAGGCTGTTTGGCCATTCTTGGTCCTACTGCTAATTTGACTATTAAACCCAGCAAGTTCAGTAAGCAATGAATATTTGAAAAATAATATTCTTTAACAATGAATTCTATTAGTTAATCACATAGCATCTTAAACATCATTTGTGTGCATCTCTCATGAAAGTACCCCATCTCACTTTAGTTATGCATAGCAGAGTAGAATGGTTCAGCAGGAAGGAACCTAACACCTGATCATTTAATCCAACTTGCAGTGGCATAAATCAGTCACCTTCCTTACAATTTGGAACATTTATTTTTCTGTTATATATCCTCTCACTCACCTGCCTGCCAGCCTAAGTAACCCTACCCCTTTTAATCTCTTCTCTAAATGGACATAGTCTCCTGTGGCTGTGTAATTTGTGCCATGGGAACAGAGGCAGACGAATAGTCAGTGCTTTTCTGAGCAGGGCAGCTCTTGCTTTTCTCCCAACAGACTTAGAGGGCTAGGACAAAAAAAAGTAGGGGGGAGGTGGGGGAGGAGAATCCTTCTTAGTGCCAGTCATGAGGTGATTATGAACAGTTCTGGCTGTGAGTGTATGCTAAAAATAAAAATAACAAAATAACAACAGATAATACTAACAGGACTCTGGGTGCACAGAACACCAGAGCACCAGTTATCACTCAAAAACAAATTAAGACAACACAACTTGGAAGTGCCAACTTGGAAGTGTCTTTAAGCACAATCACTTCTCTGGATCAGTGAGTGTGATTGCATGTGTGATTGAATGCCCATCCTCACTCATAAGTAGTCAAAAGAAGGAGAGCTTCTAATCTTATTCTAAGCACAGATAAGTACATAGTCTTCATTAACAAGTTTTTAAAGCAGGGATAAACTTGGCCATTATGGTTAGTAACTTTGGTAGTAACATGGAAATGGAGAGCAAACTGACTTTGTCTTTGAAATATATGCTGCTACTTGCCTGTTTGTTAGTTCAAGTTTCAGATTAAATAGAGAAGTAAGTTCCTGGAGTAGTACTGAAAAACAGTCTTCCCTACAGGAATTCTTTCAGTCCCTTTTTTTGGTGGGGGTTAACTGGCTTGTAGGCAGTTAAAAATCTTGTATTACATGCAGGTCTCAAGTTTCATGCAAAAACTGAATTCCTGAAGTCTGTTGTGTAATGCACCAACAGTTTCACAACACTCTTTCTCACATATACCTCAGCTCAACATGGTACCATGTATAACACAGTTAGGCAGTGAAACAGCTGCAGTCAAACACAGGACGCAACTAAGGAGTATCATCCAGGTTCAAAGATATGTAGAAATATATGTAGATATATAGAAACATATGTGGAATATTCATGAACCTTTATTAGAAGATATGCAGACAAAAATTCCCTTGTTCCCTTACCAAAACATTCCTGAAGTCAAAATCACTTCATTCCTATAGAAATGTTCCTCAGTGCAGTGCCCATATAAATTACAGCAGACAGATCAGTAAGTCACTTTCTTAAGGATGTATTAACAGTCAGAGGAAAGTGACATTAGTCTTAAGAGACTCGGAGATTTTTGAAGTAATTTTACTGAAGTTATTATGCAATTTCTTTATAGATAACAAGAGAAATTATATGAATTGACACCTAAAATGATGGTCACTCAACAGAACATCTTTAACCAGTTAACCTACATATAAGAAAACGTACATATTTAGCTATCCTGCTTCAGATGTCTGCTAAAGTCAGAAATCCCTCCTTAAACTCCACTGTTTGAGTAGCTTTTACCTATAGAGGGAAGCTATGGCCACTTGCTCAGATGTAGATGTGTACACTACAGCAAACTGTCTCCACCAGATAAATCCCTCCCTGTGCACTGCTGTGAATGAGCAAGAGTAATGTTTTTGTGCATCTTTGCATCTGGTCTGCCTCCAAGAAAAATCATCAGGTGAAGTTGTAGGAGCTGTGGTGACTCCTATTATTAGGATTCACTATTGCGTGTTGATTTATGGACATGGATTATTTTCAAATCTATCTGAAGAAAGAAATAAGCAAACCTGAGGTCTTCCAGAAAGTAAATTCATAAATATTATCCCTTTGTCAAAACATTTCTTAAACCTCAGTTGTTTCAAACAAGATTTAGTGGCTGTATCAAACTTAGATTTTCAGACAGTCAGGCCCATTGCCATTCCAGAGAGGATGGAATATATCAGCATGTTAAGTGAAGTGAACTAAGTCCTAGTTCAAAATGCTAGGTATTATTGTTTAATTCCAAGAGTGGCTTGGAGTAAAGCAACAAAATGTACTGTACTGCCAAAAAGCACATATATCAAAACCAGTACTGCCCCAAAAGTGAGGATTCAGCTTCCAGATGAGGAACCGTAATTTCCTAAAATGCTTTGTAAAAAGTTGCTTGTCATTGTCTGATCCTAATCAATGAGCCTAATTTCAACAAAATCCTTCAAGTGTTTCTACTGTGTAGTGTATTAGTCACCCTATCTTTTACAGATTAAGCTCTTTGGCATTATAGGAGAAATCATCTGCTGCATACTGGCATCAACAAGCAAAAGCAGATTCATAAACTCTGCCCTTAATCTCTCTTTCAGTTTTCTTCCAATTAGAAACAATCTTTCTCTGATACTCTAATTAATACTTACACATTAAAATATTAGGCATTATAGCAGAAATCATCTGTTATATTCTTGCATAAAGCAAAACTAGGTTTGTAAGCCCTTGCCCTTAATCTTTCTTTCAATTTTCTTCCATTTAAAAAACATCTTTCCCCAATACTCTAATTAATGCAAATGATATTCATGATTAGTTAGTATTATGCTAATCTGAGCCCCAAATTTCCCTAAATCTACATGGTGTTGTCTGAGTACCAGATTGCTTTGGGTTCCTAAGTAAAATTACATTAGCCTGCCAGCTGTACAAAACACCATGATAGAGTAGAAATCCAAGCAAATCATCAAGATTACATTAGTTTTGTTTCTTAATGAACAACTGTTTGCATTAGGGATTACAGACAAATTATGATTTTCCTCTCTGTACCCAGGCAGCTAGGCATCTGTTGAGAAGTTTCATTTTTTTTCCTGACTAAATAGATTGAGGAGAGCTAAGACAGAGAGAAAAGTCTAATATTTCATGTAATTGATTTTTTTCCATTACAAAGCAATCAGCACTCTGTGGCTGACTGCTAACCTTGAATTCTCTCTTCCACTCCAGCTTGGAATGCAGGAGAAACCTGAGCAGCTTTTTTTTCAGAAAGCCATCAGTCACCCAGCTTCTTCTCTCCTCCTGCAGAAGCAGATTATGTACTTTATAGTCATACCTGCTTGCTGTTACACTTCAAGCCTGTTTCCCAAATCATGCTGCCGCAATTCCTGCTGCTCTGATATATAAACAACATGCCACCAAAAAGCATCAGGTGTGGAAAACAGGGCATCGGGCTCATGCCTGTCTGAGTTAACAGTGCACACAGGGAAACTAAGCCAGGAAAGTTGGGTAATAATGAATGTGGTACCACCAAGACTGCCAATCTTTAAAGTGTAACAACGAAGTGCAGCCCTGTACATGTACACAATTTAGCAGCCTGTTCGTCTGTCCCTGTTTCATGTCAAACTCCTGTAACATGCTCATTGTCATGTTCTGCTTGATTCAATTATGGTCCTAGAGTACAAGCTTACTCATTCTTCCATGTGCTAATCTCATCTCCAAAACTCACACTGTGGTACCTCATTATTGTTGGCAAAAATGTAGCACTCTGATAGGAAAAGTAAGGCTCTGATACATTCATCAATGTGTATCAAGACCTCCTGATTATAAAATACAAGTAGCTAGTTAATTGTGATCAATCTGTAGAATGCTGGACAGTAAAGGGTGGGTAAATCACCATCCATATCTTGGATGACAACACAAAGCAGCAGCAAAATAATTCTGCACAATTTCTTTCCTCATATTAAAAACCTATTTTAATATTACAGCTCACTCTTGGCCTATACAGAGCATCAGATGTATAAAAATGTTTACTGAAGGACACTATCAGTATTGTGGAATTTACTAAGAAACCTTACCTGAATATTGTCCAGAACAGAACCTTCTTTTCATGTCATTCAAGTAGCCAATTTAGTCAGTCTCAATTAAGTTTTGCAACAACATGTAAAGTAAAAAAGTAAATGAAACTGACAATTATCTTTTCTATTTATAGTCAAATGCACATTTTATATTTTCTTCTGTACTTTTTCAAGTTTTTTATTGCAAACTACTGCATTAAAATACCACTCTAGATCTGTTGTCATATGCTGTCATAAAGGAAACAAATCTAAAAATATCTGCATATAAACAGTACAACAAGTGTTATTAGGACTACTGTGTTATAAAACTTTCAGAGCTTATGGAAAAATCTAAGTGACTTCCAAAATGCTTTGGAAAACTTATTTATTAGACTACCTAGTCTGAAACAGTTAAGCTGCAATTCTGTCTTCACTGGGTCTTATTAGATGCAGTAGTTTAAATTGGTGCAAGATGAAATCAGGGCTTTTACTTGAGAAATTGCCTAAGAGCCAATTCAAGTGTTTTCCCTTCCATGCTTGTCACATATTGTACTTCTGCATGGATATTATTTTGCTGTTGACAATGCATACAGAAAATTAAAATAGTCACTAAAATTAGTCAAGGAGGAGACAACCTTCATATCAGATACCAGGAAGCTTTTAATTACACATCAGTGTCAGTTGGGATGTAGAGATTGACAAACACAGTATCAAAAATACCAGGGAGTATAGAATGTAAATAAAATTATTCACTCCAAGAAGTAAAAACATCTTTCAGAGTTAAAGCCCTCTACAATTTCTGCTGTGGTAAAAGGCATCGATAAGGCAATTAAATGGACCTGAATAACCTATATGCTATCAAGTGTAGACATTCTGTCAGTTAATGATACATCAGTTTGCTTATTGATTTGTGAAAGAACACTAAAAATTATATTCTTGCCTATTACTTTTCAGTGAGAAAATTTATTATATTCTTGCCCATTACTTTTCAGTGAGATGTATTTTCACAATGGAAAATGCATCTGGATTAAGTGGTCTGAAGATCACTGTATGATATTGACTTTGGGTAAGACTTTTTAGTAATTCAGAACTTATCTTTCATTGCTATTAACACATTCACATTGCATGCACTAAAGATTTTACACCAATTATTTGGGCAGCAGCAGTAACCACAGTGTAATTTTACCTGAGAAAGAATAAAAGAACTTCTCCCTTCTCTCACTGAAAATTACTCTTCATCTAAGGTAGTCTCAGGCTTAAAAGAAACTCATAACATTTTCCCCTCTGGAATAATTTTCAGGTTTGTAACTAATTTCAATGAAAAGAATATATTTTTATTACAATTCATGGCATGAATTTGGAGCAAGACACATCATTACCAGGATTAAAGTGAAAAGCTTGTTGGTGGGAATGAGCTGAAATCACTACTGAAGACTTCAATACTAACTTGAATTAAGCAAATGGCTAACCAAGTTCAGATTCTGCCCCAAGAATCCTAAACGGTCTCTCAAACTTGCTAATTATCAGTACCAAGTATGGGAAACTCTTGGGCTTTAGGACTGTGTTATACCCTTGCAGAACCAAGATTCAAACCCAGGTGTAAAGTGAAAGCCAGTGCTGCTGCTGCTGCCTCTGCCATGGTTGTTGGGTGGATAAATGGCAGCCCAAAGGTCAGATCCATTTAATGCCTTCTCCTGATACTGGGCCTCTGAAAGTGCACTCAAAAATGAATTTGACTGGCAGGCTAAGAAACCTGACAATATGTTTATACAGACTTATATGGACCATATTCTCCTTTCTTAGCACAACAGGGCACTACACTGCTGCCCTAGCCAGCAAGATGACAGTTCTGTGAAAGCAAAGGCAGATGTAATAACAGACCACAGCAATATTATAGCCAGCAGAAAACAAACCACCACTTCCTCCTAGTATCCTCAAGGATTCCACTGAAAAAGCCTTGATTTACAAACACTCATGCAGGAACAGTGCTGTGGCTGGGATGCTGAGGCAGCAAACTCTGCTTAAGAAACATCAGTGTGTCTGCAGAGGTGCTCTGAGAGATAAAAACCCCATCAGACTTTCAGAATAGTGCAACAAATCTTGGCGGTTTCTGAAACTATATGAACTTTTACTGTCAGGTAGCACCATGATGCCTTCATGCATGGAACAAGCCCAATCTGATTTATTTGGTGAAAGAATCTTGTTTAATATCCTTTAACAGGTGATTTTTAATTGTTATAAAAGCAGGGTTTCTCAAAACATGTATAAGGTAATTAGAGCAAACAAACACAAGTCAGCCAGAGCAAATGGAATGTGACTGGTTAAACAGGACAACTTGGGGTGCCATAATAGGAAGATGAAGCATTTCAAGTGGTTAACCAATTTAGTTTAAAGATACAGAATTAAAGAATTCAGTTTGATCTTCTATTTGTTTTTAAGAGGAACTTAGCTCCTATATTGTATCCACGATTCTCAAGATAATAGGTTTTGGTAACAGCTTTATTTTACAGATTTGTTGTCCTAAACAAAAGATCATATAACTTCATTGGTTCAAATTTATTACATGTAATAAATCAGAGGTATTTATTATATGGTAGAAATTAACACCCCTCTGTCTCATTTTCTTGCGCACTGGAAAAATTTACATCTAGTCTAACCAATCTAAGCACAATCTTTCCTTGACTTCCAAAGAACTAAGTTCACTTCCACTGGAAGGTAATATTATTCCATATTTCCTAAGAAGTGTGTCATCATTTAAAATGATGATAGAAAATCTCTCCATCAGTGCTGAATATCTTTGAGAAACTGACATTCCACAATGACAATCTGAGATGTGACATTTGACATTGAACCTATGTTTAACAACAGATCTATGACTGCATTCTACTGAAAAACTTTTGGATTACACTGAACATTCAGAGGAACATTTTGATGGCATTGCAAAGTACAGGATCTCTTAAAATATTGATGGTGTGGCTTTGTTTTGTTTTGAATTCTGAACAGCAGTAGTAAAACTTTAATACAGTTAATTGCATTACTGCATCACAGCACAAAGTGTTAAAGTTGCTACTAGAAGTTCAAAAAGAAAATCCAAGCTAGTTTTAACCCTATTGGGCTTAAAGACTTGAAAGAACTGATTTTGTTTGTTCTCAGTGAAGGTCTTTCTTCTTCAAACTATCTTCGCCTTTGCCATCTCAATGCGAGTTGTAGCTAACACCTAGCCATTTCTCATTTCCAATTACTAAAGGATGACCTATTCAATTTTTTCCTATGAGTAACTTCTGTTTCTAAATTAAATTGCAAAAAGAAATTGCAGAAAGCTTCATCTGTCTTTAATTTAGTTTTTCCATTTATCTTCTGATTTTTACTTCATTCAAGATTATAATTCTACTGTTTTACACTAGGATCATGAAAATATATCTTAAAGAGTAAATGTGTTTTGACAGAATTTTCAGTCTATTAGTATCAAAGCATAGAAAAATCAGCTTTATTTCTTCATTATTTGGATTCAATCATCATCAAGTAACATTGGAGGCCATAAATTCCAGCTAGAAAACAACTTTTTTTTCACATAATATTTTTTTAAATGGAGCAAAGAAATCAAATATCGGGGGGAAAAAAAGAAAGTGAAAGAATCAAGTGATAACTTCAGAGCAGAAAAAGCAACTTTATTATGAGTTGCACAGAATTTCTGCAGGTCCTACAGAAGATTCAGGTACAGCAAGGTGCCATTATCTAGTTGGCACACACATTTCCTCAGTCATAATACATGTTCAGAGAAGTTACAAAAGAAAACTATAATTGAATACGTACACAAAACACCAATGTTAATTACATTTTGAATACTACAGTTGTGTAAATCTCAAACACATTATTGAAAGTACAATTGCATTTTACATGCTGTAGAGATGCTTTAGAATTACAGTTGCTTTTTTTTCTGATATTAGTGAACTTTGGATCATGACTGAAGCAAATACAATGCACACACGTTTAGATACACAGTCACAAGCACACCTTCACACAAACTAATGTTCATAGTACTGTTGATGTTCAGTTTTCACCATAAGAAAACTATTAACATTGCCAGAGTGAACAGACAAACTGAGGTACTATCAGACTCCCAGAGTAGAGTCCTGGATAAAAGTATGAAGCACAAGCAGAAAAAGTAACTTTGCCAAGAAAATGCTGCAACTGCTAAACACCCAGCAGTAGCAAATCTAACTGGAAACAGTCATACATGTGTCCAAAAGCAGAGAGGAGTTAGAGAGGTATGTGCTTGTAAATAAGCACAAATATATTTTTCTTGGGACACATTTTAAAGGGACACATTTTTTTTTAAATTAGCAATGAAGGAGTATTGAAAGTGATCAAAAACACCTTAATTCTACATTAGCGCATGCTGTTAGTATGTGTGTAATGTATGTGCACTGTTAATGTGGGGTTTTTTTGGGTTTTTGTTTGTTTGTTTGTTTGGTTTTTTGTTTGGTTTTTTTTTGTTTGTTTGTTTGGTTTTTTTTTGTTTTTGTTTTTTGTTTTTTGTTTTTTTTATGGAGGAAGATTATTCCCCATTCCATAACAAAAAACATTAAAATATAGAGATGAACATGCATTCAGTATTTACAGTTCTCCATGCAGACCTTTCTGATTTTAAACAAATTTATTCTGAGTTGTCTAATTATACAGAGTACATGAGCCAAATATTTTTATAGACAGAAATGCAATGGTTTGGAATAAGAACTAAAAACTGTATATTTATAGCATCTCATAAGCCTAACAAACATACCTAAAAAGATACCTTGTGGCTCATCATTCAGAATAACCATTAGATAGGCAGTAAATGATCTTGCAGAATGTTATATATGCTGCTGGCACTTTCATGTGAAGAAAACTGAACAATTCCTTATGGATATAACGTTATATCCTTCTAGCCACTCCTCCCCCTGAAACTTATAGAATTAAGATCTGGTGTTCTAGATCCACGAATAAGCACAGCATATTCAATATGTCCAGTTATACTGACATTTGTTTCTAAATAATTTAATTAAAAGTCATTATTGAGAACAAAGGATTCATTAACAAGCTGTACATCTGAACAACTGATGGAGTTGTTGTGTTATGAATATAATTTTAATCCAAATTAAAAAACTGCACAGATGTGCTGCTGCAAAATATTGACATACTGCAACTCCCCTGGAATGTGATTAACCTTTGTGTTAAACCAAAAAGTACTTTAAAATCTGGATTTACTAATAAATTTAGGATTTGAATTATTCTTTTTAATGCTGAAATATAGCATTGTTATTGTTTTAACCTCGACTTGGGATTATTTGCCCTATTAATATGCCTTAATACAATGTGATAAACTTTGTATTGACAGATCTTTTTATTCCAAAATTTTGTTATGATGTTTTTGATCATCTGATCAAGCCATTAAGCATAACAAAATGTGCAGTATTTACAATAGATCAGAAGTTCTTAATTGTCTCTGGTTTGCTCTTAATAAAATCTGTGATATCAATACTTTTTTCCCAAGAGTTTGAAAAGACAGTTTTTCATTATCTCTACTGCAGATGTATGTAAATTTGCGCACAAAAATAGGATTTTGATATTGGGAAGAAAATATTTTTCTTTACAATGTGTATTTCCCTCTGTACAATTGCATGAAAATGATCTGCAAACCAGAGACTTTGATTCAGACTTAGGCACAGATTTAACAAAATAGCTTTCAAGGAATGTGTTAGATGTAAATATTTGCAATCTTTTCCCACAAGAAAAACTGAACAGCCTATTAGCAATGCCATAAAATTTTATAAATAGCTACTTAGATTTTAATTTTGAGACCTGTAAAGTGATGAACTATTAAATTCATGAATTCAATCACAAAACCTGATCATGACTATAATCCCAAACTAGCCATTTGTCATTAATGAAGGGATAATGAAAAAATATCTAGTTTGTCTATGGGCATCATTCTCTCAATCACCGTCATTAGCATTCCTTCTCACTTTTTAAGTGGAGATTTTACAGCAAAAGAAGTTTCTAGATTATTTCCCAACTGTACTGAACAGAACTTGATAGAGACAGGTTCTGACTCTTCATTTCATGCCCTTTCCCTCATCACAAATTTTAATGCAAAAATATGATGCACAGCTAAAATGGTCATATTTGCACAATTACAAAAGAAAGAGATAATCAGTTAACAGATTTCTATATATTCAGTTATTTAGTATATTAAAAGTTGACTTTTGTTTGCATGTGGTTGTTTATTGCATTCTCAGTAAAACTTTTGCTCTCTTTTGTTTTTGTAAATAGCTCTGTGTTCAGGAGAACACAGATGGAAAGTGCATAATTTATGTTTGTGTGGTTGTTCCCTTACAAACCACATGGTTTTATTCTAGCCAAATAAAAGAATATGAAGGAAATAAACAGCAAGATAGGAAACAAAAAGCACTCTAAAAACTCAACAGTCATTCCACTTAATTTAAAGAGAAAGGCAGAAGGTTGTCTTTCTTGATGAGACTACTTCAATGCATTTAAGTCAAAGTTATTCTAGGTTTATTCAAATGGAATTTGATACTAATATTTACAGGCTGCAACATAGTTATAGACAGCTTATGTATAATAAAATCCCACTAAGTTTATAATGATACCTCTCATAGTAACATTTGTTAATAAACTTTTTTATAACAATGAGTAACCATCTTATATAATATTTCCTGTTCCCCATAAGGCATTTACACTTCTGTGTTTACAATCATTCAAGAAAAGCAGAAGCAGAAAGATGAAGCCTGTCTTCCTTGTTTTTTCACTCAGAAATCTAAATGTTCTACTTACAGTACATATTTTGGATAGGAATGTACTGTAAATAATTACACAGTATAATCTGTGATAATATTTTGCACACTAAGGCATTGCAGCATGAGGTTTTTCTTTTCTGAGAGAAAACAATTAGTAGTATAAACCCATGCACACACGGGTTTACCTCAGATTTTACTGCAAATTTGTAAGTTAGAAATATGATGCAAAATGGAATGCAGATCTAAAATATCTTTGGATTTTTACCCATACAGAACAGTCAAGCTTTCTTAAACTCCCTTTCCAAAGTGTGCGTGAAATACACACTCAAGACAATGAACATTTATATTGCATCTATTTTTCATAGTCCCATTCAGGATAAAATACTGCAGTGAAAGTATTGATTTTCTTCTCCCTTTGGAAGTAATGCCATCTCACTGAAAGCTATCCTTAGTGAACACTATATTAAACTTAAGATGTGCTCCTTAATAACAGCAAGCCTTTGTACAAGCAATATTACGGAAATATACTGTGCAAACATTTAATAGTGTCTATGTCTAAACATCTGTAAGTCACTTTAACAGCTCTACTCAATAATGTACAAAATTACAAGAAGAAAATCTGATTAAAGATCTAAACATGAATCAAAAGCTGATACTAAACAGTGTAACCCCCAGCAAAATTAGCAGGTTAACAAAACAGCTTTTTATAATCTACATCCTACTGTTCTTTTTAAAGTTACCCCAGCAGTTCAACAAGTAGCAAAGACAGAATAATTCTTCTTCCCTGTATTCAGAAACTACAGAAACAATCACAAGTAATAAGCATAATTTAAATTAAATACTCCCTTCAGGTTTGATACCCTCACTGAAGGCACATATCAACATCCACCTTTGGAAAGATAACGAAGTCCTTGCAAAGCAAAATAGGAAGGCAGTTATAATCAGAAACTTGCCTTCTGTCCAGGCACTGGGATGTGCTCTCCACTGGTGCTCCCCAGACCCACTGCCCAAGAATAAAGTGCCTATTGTCCCAGCACTGTACTAATTGTAAAAACGCAGTGCATGCAGTAAGCATTATAATTATCCAGACAAACAAGCAAAGGCAATCAATGAAGGAATGAAAAGGATAAAAATACGCCACTAGACAAAGCAACCCAAGAATGAAATTAATATTCATAATGGAATGCAAGCCAGCCGAATGTCCCTTTCATGGCATGGCTATTGCATACAAGAGACCATTGTCCACAAGTGAAAAAATCCATATGTGGAGAAAATTTCATGTAATTCTGCTGAGGAGAAAAAGCTTTTCATTCCCAAAATGCTTTCTCTTGGTCCCACTGTTTTGATTAAGTAAAGTTTTGGGCTCCTTTGCCTGGTAACATTAAAAAAAGTTGTCTCTCAGGGTCCACCCTTCCCTGAGCTCAGTAAGGTTTGTTTTTTTTTCCTGCTCTCCGCTTTCATTTGCAGCTGTATAAATATGAACAAAAAAGCCATGCTCATCCAAACAAAGAAAAAATGGACTGAATATGCATATCCTCATTAACTAAATTTAATTATGACAAGCAGCATATTAATCAGTAGTTGCTCCAGTTACTGCATTCATTGGTAGGGAGGAGGACTCCAAATTAAAGAGAAGCGTGGGGGACAATCGCATAGTGATTAGGAGGCTGCTCACAACATGATACAATACACTTTCTAAATAATTATTCAGAGGAAACAGACTAAAGAGGCAGATTTCTCTATTTTTAAGAGCAACTCAAGAACAATTAGCCAAGAGCATGATGACAAGGCTTTCTTTTTTTCCGTGACTGCTTCCAGCTCCACGTTCTCATATCAACTAGCTTGGGGGCAGGGGGGGATAAAAAAAAAAAGGAAAAAAGAAAAAAAGAGGAGAGAGAGCTACTGAGGAGAAGAAATAAAACAGAGAAAGTAAAAGAAAAATCCCGTGCTGTACTTGCTGCTGTTTTAATGAGAAGGCCCATGCCCCTACAGCAGCAGAGAAACCCTATCTATCTCACTGTGATGTTAGGAGCTCTGAAGAGTCACTGAGCTGGAGCCGCAAACTGCGTGCTCTGAACTTTGCAGCACGTGCGTTGCAACAGTGAAGGAGGAGTTCAGAAAAGAAAAAAAAAATGCTTCCAGGGAGAGGAAAATAATGTTATCACACCAACTTACCATCCACCAGGTCCTGGCTGACATGTCATAGCAAAGCTGCCATTTTATGGAGCTGTCCGATGCTTTTCCTGCCATTACGCTGTCAGCAACCTTCATCAGATGCAGCTCAATGGAAGATAAGACACCTAATCAAGAAAACATCAGCAGTGGCTTGCTGGGCTACATGTAGGCCAATCCTTATCACACTGCATCATGGGAAAAGCTTCTTTATTAGCAAGAGCTCCAACCACATTGATATAAAGACAAGGATCAGGTCTCTTCTTCTTCTTTTTTTTTTTTTTTTCTCTTTTTGTCTGAAGGGATTGGTGAAACCAGCCAGCATTCTTTGTGTATCATGTGTACACCAGTTTAATATCTCAAAAGTGGGCGGCTAGCTGCATTGCTGGGCTACACAGACTTAAGTTTATCTGCATTCTTCTCAGTTGTATATTGTTTGATATGATCTATGGTCAGCTCTGAGCGTAAGAGAGGAGGAGAAAGGAATTATTCTGAATTAGCATCTTCCCCAAGACAGGCGGGTTCAGCACCAGAGTGTGGCCCTGGCCCAGGGTCAGAGCACATGTGTGTGCACACATGGATCTGGGCACTTGCACACGCATGCACGGGTGGGCGCCTCGGGAACACACAGGTAGCAGCTGCAGCTGAATGCAGCAGGGGCTGCCAAAGGCTACAAACTCTGGAACTGGACATATGGAAACAGTTTCACTCTTTGCAATCAGCTTTAGGAAGAAATAGGAAGACATGGGAGGTGCAGTTAGAATTTCAGTGGCGCAGACTTTTCCTCCTCCCTTTCCCGTGGGTGCTCTTGGTTTCCTCTGTCCTGGATGATCTAGCTGGGAAGGGGAAGTGAGTTGGCAGGGAACTATTTTAATCAAGCTCCCTTCTGCCCCACAGCTTCAGGTCATTTGCCTCTTCTACATATAGGCACCAGGGTGAGAAGGCATTCTTCCTGCACAGTTTTCCTTGCAAGGCTTTTCTCCTAATGGAAAATCCGTCATTCCCTGAACGAAGGACTAGCTTAGAAAAACAAATAATTCTGACTTTGTTTTCAGGTGCAGAAAATAAAAAGTACATACATAAGCACACAGAGGAAATCAATAAACCCTGGCTTACATTTAAAAGCTATATAAAGAAGAACTGGGAGTTGCCAGTCCTGGATGAAGTAATCAGCACCAACTTTACTGAGGTATTGCAGATTCTGTATGTACTTAGCAATAAATCCCTCTTTAGCAAAAACAAAATCAAAGCAATCACCCTCTCCACATCTCCAAAATGTTATCTTTAAAATTAACACTTTAGAATAGTAACAATAATAATAACAACAGCAATAACAACAAAGCAACAGCAACAAAAATTGGTTTTATTTTATTATTATTATTACTACTATTTTCTCTTTCTTTTTTCTTGTTTCCACAAGATCAACTCCTAAGTTAAGGATCCATTTATTTAGGTCCTGAAACACTGGCAGCACCTAATGAAATGTCTCCCTGAGCCAGTCCAGAATGATGAAAATAGAACAGTTCTGTAGCAGCACCCAGTACATCAAAAGATAAGAGCCATTTTCCCTTCTCCCTGTGTGCTATTGCAGCCTCAGTTTCTCAGTTGTTTTAAATACACTGATGAGGCCAGCATCAAAAAAGTCAAACCAAAAATTAATGGACATCCCAATCCCCTAAATTTGCCTAGCTCTTTTTCTAGAAGAGTTTCTGTATAATAGATAGGATGTTTGTTTTTTAATTTCATTCAGGTCACAGTGATCAGTTGGGACATGAGAAAAATTTTCAATACTGTAAAATCTGCCTATGATCAGGTGCTGTGGGATGGCTCAGGGAGTTTTATCCAGTTTTTGGCAAGTAGTGCACAGGCAGATGTCCTGAGGCTGAATCTTTCATGTGGCCTTCACTAACAGGCTCATCATGGTGGGACTACAGAAAGCAGTCAACTCTGAGCGTGAGATAAACCCTGGGCATGTGCTTTTACACATAACCCCTAACTTCAAACATGCTAACAAGCATATTTGCCAGCACAAGGGAAAATGGGACTGATGTTGAAGAGGGAGATTTTCTGCATTTTCCCGTCCACTGAAGTCCGATCACAGGTAAAGAGACCAATTACTTCAGCCACTAATCTGCCTTACTAGGGCAATTCACAAATCCCCAGCAGCACTGTGATGGCTGGGAGTGTGAGCCCACACTTAGGTAATCATGAGCCAGTTCACTGTGCTTAAAAGAGGATAAAAGTTTTATCACACAGTAGCTAGCTGAGAGGTCTCAAGCTGCTCTCAGACGCCCAACCTACAGAAGATCCAATCTTGCAGCAACTTCTTTTATGAAGTCAGTCAACAGCAGAGATGCTCCATCCCAGAAAGCTCCTGAAGTTTCAGGCAGACTATGCATCTCCTATAGCCACAAGCACCGCATGGATGTTTACTTATGTACATCCAGGAAAGATAGAGTTAATGATAAGCCTCCCTTCTGCTGCTGCGTGTTGCCTTCTGTCATTAGCTGAAGGCAGAAAGGGGATTTCTAGCACCCAGGAAGACAATGCCTGCAGTGCTGGTCAGTGTGTGCTTCCCCCACACATGCTGCTCCCATGCCTCCTCCAGCCTGCTGGGAGGTCTGCCTTTCTCCCAGCCATGTCTGTTTTGCAGACGAGATTTTTTTAAATGCTGTAATATGTGGAGATACCACATCTCCTATGCAACTTGAACAGTCATAACCAACATAGACGCATATGTTATTGGACAAAATTTTTCATATGACCCCTTTTTGCTTTCAGAAAAAGACAGGTTTATGAAGAAAGCATATGGTACAATTTGCTTGTTACATAATAGTAATGAATTTCAAGGTAATTGAGGCTTCCATATTGATATAACTTTGGAGGTTTTTTAAATTGAATAATTTGAATTTTCAAGTGAGCTGGATTATTCAAATTAATTTTTCAAGTGAATTTGACCCAAATTTCTTTGGCTGAGCATTTTTTAAAACATTTTCAAAGGAAAAAAAAGACATGTATGAAAATATAAAATTTGGCAGAACTAAAATCTGTTTCATATTTAAAATAAATAAAATGCAAGCAAGTTCACCCACTTTTAATATCTGTCTTCCTACCACATTACGAAATAATTGCCAATCTGACTTTTCCCAAAAGGTTTAGGTTTTTGTAAGGTTTGTTTTCTCAAGGCTAACTCAGTTTTTGATTCTACTCCAGGGAGCAGTTCCATTTCATACCCAGAAGGAACCTTTAGGAATGCTTTAATTTATTTCTATAATGTCCCAACACCTACTAATAGACTCAAAGAAAGAATTTACAGTACTCTCCTCTGGACAATAGCCAGTGCTGGGACAGAGACCCAAACTAGTATTGTGGATTTAAGTAATTGTAGAGAACAAACTCATCCACACTTGCACACACTCATTGGTGATGGGCTGAAGCTGGGACATCAGTCCCAGTTATTTACAGTGACAGATTTTACAGGTTTTAGATAGGTGTTTGGAAAGCCCCTTTGTTGTTCCCTTCTTTCACCAGGTGCACATACAGCCCTGCCTCTGACCTTCATGGGAATCCAGAAGGATTGCTGATCTCAAGAACCTAGGGAGACTTTCCTATGTTCTTCCTCAGCATGTACCTTTCCTGTTTCTCCTGCTGTTTTCTGGTAAATATTTAAATTCCTCATCATTGGCAGCTGCAAAACCTGTTGAAATAAACTCACACAGAAATATCCTTAATGGCATTAGGCCTTTACATTTTTACTAAGGGAGCAGTACATGGCTACAGAAGCCTGACAATCTGCTGCCTTTGACTGAGTTATGTACCCTGGAAAATATAAACTGGATGATTCCTTTATAATGTGGCAGTAATGGGGGTGGGGAATAACTGCTATTAACTTTGCTTAGCCTTTCTATTTTTCCTCATTTGACATTAGTGAAGAGACAAATAAAAATTTTAAAAAATTAATTAAACCATGGCAGTATTTGCCCAAGAAACATCTTTGCTGACTTCCAGACTGATGAAAAGCCATCATTCCTATTAAGCCATTTTCTGGGCATCTTACAACCAGACACTTCCCCCTAAGCATTCTCTTTCTTGTGGGTAGAAATACTTCTTCTTTTGTGAAGCTCTAGGGTGTCCAAGACATGGCAGGATACTTCCAGGAATGTGAAGAGCTCCACAGTTAAGTCACAAAGATTCCTGGCAGAGGATCCAGCAGAAGCCACAGCAATTCCACTGAAAGTAAAAGTGAAGGCTGACAGAGAGGCTGACTAATAGTGTTCTTCCAACACCCTTATTTTCTCTCCTGTCAAAAGTGCCTGCTAGTCTTCCAGGCCCAGCAGAGCACTTTTTTGGGACAGGCAGAAAATAGAGGATAGCAGGTACCATCTGGGGTGGACAAGCTGGCTTCCAAAAGGCTAGAGACTCAGTTTCTCGTCTGATGACACTCAGGAACAAAAGTAATGCTAAAGTATTTGTTTCAAATAGCTTTTTGAAGTAATAGATGCAAAGTGCTGACTAGCAAGGCAAAGAAGTGATAACTGCTGTTATATTCAAAAGCACACATCAGTCCAACTGGGAGGCAAATATGATGGTTTAACTTGAAAAAGGAATAATGATACAATTTCATTATGTCCAAAGAACTGAAGCAGCTTGTGTATATATGTATATAAGCCTGTGGGCTATAATACATTGCAAATTGGACAGAAGACAGTCAGACAGTCAATGATGGAGACATGCCCAGAACTGGAATGTTCAATTGTACAAGAAAAATGTAAGAAAATTATTCATCTGTGTTATTTCCATCAAAATAACGCATGTGCAATAATGAATCCAATGCACAATAAATCAACATGCTAAATTTCTAGCATTCTTTTACATTTATTTCTTTAAAAAAGTTTATAAAATGCAGTATGTATCTCTTTAAATGTCTAAAAATACTTTTCCCAAAGGAAAACCATTTATCAAATGTGAAGGTGGAGTTACACTTGCCATTAAAAAAAAAAAAAAGTTTGGCATTTAAGAATTGTGTGTCTCACACAAGAATTCTTTATTCAGTAAGTACCTGTTTTATGAGGAGGGTAGCCTTTAATGTTCAGTACAGGATAATACGCCATCCATCTCATCTGTGGATTGGATTTCATCCCTATGAGCAATGTGAGAATCATACAAATCTGAAATGTATCCCCTGAGATGCAGTGCTAAGAAGCCCAGTAATAAATGAAGGTCATTATGCTGCCTGGTCACAATCTCCTTAGAAGAAGGGATGAATTCTTTTCACCTTCTCTTTGAAGAGAGGGCCATACTGATAGATTTTATCAAATACAGTGCACTTTTGTAAATGGATGTGGAGCAGGGACTTTGCTTACAGCTAATCTCCAGTTCAGTGGCTGCCAAAACAGCTCTATCAGCCAAAACCAAAACACTTACATCATGTTCACTGTGAGCCAGCATGGACAACAGTAAAAGCAGAGGGCTCTAGGGAAAGCAGTGCCCTTACCACAGACTGCGTTGAAAATCTGAGGGGGTGGTGTAGGTACTAAAAAAACCAAAGCTAATTGCTCCCCTTTCCTCCGACACTAAGCAGTAAAAATTTGGAAGACAAACCCACCCCTTAGCAGTGACTCCTTGCCATTTCACAGCCATTAAATGCTGCCCCTTTTGCACAACAGTGCCCGGAAGACTGCAGTGTCATGCTGTGCCCCCACAGCCATGCTGAATGCACTTAAGGTGGGCTGGAGTGGTGGGGATACTGTTGGTGCTCAAAGCCAGCGCCTGCCTCTGTATCACTCACACTTAGAGTCTCAACAGAGAAACCACGTATGCCACATATATATCAGTTCGTAACTGCTGCTGTTCTCTCAGCTAGCTCTATCCCATTCTTTTCACATCTCACAATTTCTAATCAGTTCTTCACATCTCCAGGCTAACTCAGCTTATTACTGTACATATTAAACACACAAAAAAGTCTAGATGGATTTCCTTTATTTAATATGCCATGGAAATCAATTATTTCCAAACGAAAAGTAGGTTGGTGTATTTTCTTGCTGCAACACATTCCTACTCTATTTTAGTTTTTAGTTCCATTTTACATTCATTTTTACAACTTTAGTTGTTCCCAATAAATCTTTCTATGTTTTGCATTAATGTTAGTTTGGTGTGACAGGAGACTAGCTCTAAAACATTTTCTGCCTTGTCTTCCCTTTTAACTCAGGTGTTTCCTTTGCTTGTAAACTATCAGAAGTGGCAACTTTTTCTCCTAATTCGATAGACTTAAAATCTTTGCTAGTGATTTTGCAGTTCTTTATGGTTTGTATTGGGTTTGTGCAGCAAGGTTTTGGTAGCAGGAGGCTACAGGTGTGGGTTCTGTGAGAAGCTGCTGGAAGCTTCCCCCATGTCCAGCAGAGCCAATGTCAGCCAGCTCCAAGATGGATCTACTGCTGAGCAAGGCTGAACCCATCAGCAATGGCAGTAACACCTCGGTAATAACATACAGAAGAAGAAAAAATAGTTCTTGCACAGAAGTAATTGCAGCCACAGAAGAGAGAAACAGCCCTGCAGACTCCAAGGTCAGTGCAGAAGGAGCAGGAAGGAGGTCCTTCAACCACTGGATGTGAGATTCCCCTGCAGCTATGAAGCAGCTCTGTCCCTGCAGTTCATGGAGGCCCATGTTGGAGCAGAGGACTACTTTCAGCCAGTTGAGGATGCAGGAGCAGGCAGATGCCCAAAAGATGGCTGTGATTCCACGGAAAGCCCACTTTGTGCAGGATCCCTGTGGAGAGAGAAGCCCATGCTAGAGTAGGTTTGCTGACAGGACTTCTGACCTTGGGACCCATGCTGGAGAAACCTATTCCTGAAGGACTGCACCCTATGGAAAGTGACCAATGCTGGAGCAGTCTAAGAAGAACTGCAGCTGAAAGGATGGACTGAGAATGCAAAAGTTCATGGAGGACTGTCTCCTGTGGGAGGGATTCCACACGGGAGGGACTCCTCTCCTTGAGCAGCAGCAGAAGCAACATGGGATGAACTGACCACAACACCCATTCCCTGTCTCCCTGCACTACTGATGGGGAGGAATTAGAGAATCTGTAATAAAATTAAGCCTGGGAAGGGGGGAGGAGTGGGGGGAAGGTGCTTTTAGAATTTGTTTTACTTTTTACTATCCTGTTCTGATTTTGATTGGTAATAAATTCAACTAATTTCCCCAAGTTGGATCTGTTTACCCATGACAGTAATCAGAATCTCTCCCTGTCCTTATCTCAACTGGATTTTAATTCTATTTTCTCTCCAGCTGAGAAGGGGAGAGACAGAGCAGCTTTGGTGGACATCTGGCATCCAGCCAGAGTCAACCCACAACAGGGCTTCTGGGGCCACTTTGCCTAAAGCAAGCAGGTCTGACACTGAGTCCATAGTCACCACATATATTGAGTATTCTGCCTGTTTTGCTGGTTAGGTGTGAGGACTATTTACCTCAGTGCGGGTAAGGAGATGTGGGAGTTGAATTTTGACTGGCCATCATTACTCCTTAGCTAGAGATTGTCCACGTAACCTCTTAGTAAGGAGACCATACTTGGGATGGGAAGAATGTGATGGATAACTGGCTATGGGACAGGGATTTCCCCATGTGGTTAAATACCAACTCCAGGCCCTTACAGCAAATTCTCCCAGGGCAGAAGGACTGGGCATGGAAGGTTCCTTGGTTTGCGTGCTGGTCAAACCAAAGATGGCACAGCTGGGGCAGAAAATATGGTCTCCACAGTTTTCTTTGATGAAACAAAACTCCTGAGAAAATGAAGTGCAAAGAAAGGGGAAGGCCCTGTTCCAGCTAATTTCTTCCAAGAATATTTTTATTTAGATGCTTTATTTCATCTTGATGTTTTTGCTGAAATGATGTAAAAGGGATTTGTTATTAGACATGAGGCACAGATAGTGAAGTCTACTTGATTTGGGGGACATCATGTGTATCTACTGAGAATAATCCAATGGTATCAGTGTAGCTAACTGGCTTATCTCTGAGTAAGAATTATGGCTATCTTCATTCCACCTGGCTGCCCAGGTAGCAATGGTTAATTTCTTCTTGATTTGTCTCATGATTTGTTCTCCATTTTTGTACTCTTTCACTTCCTCACGCAGTTCACAGTCTGAAAGCCCATTTTGTTTGTAAAGAGAAAACTACAGAGGTATGGTTAAGCTTTATGTACGGTGGAGCATTGTAGCATAGCTGCAATTGATTTCACCTGAGTGATTTTCAACTGAAGTGAGAAAAGGGGGAGAATAGGCCAGGACTAAAAGAAAAGTTCCTACTTAAAACATCTAGGAACTCTATTTGCTATTAACTCCACTGGACAAGTCAATGTTTTTGACAGCATCTGCTAGCAAAAGGAGACTTCCTTATATAATGTTGATAGTAATCTTAATCCTCTCCAGATGCTAAGCAAGAATTCTGACTTCACTCAGCACCAGGCTGGGTCAGACCCATTCCATCATCATTCTGTGATGAATGCTAATGCACTACCTCAAGAGTTCCTATATGCAGGAAGGCAGGAGGTTTTTAAACAGTGTTCAACTGCACACTCAACACTGTGAGAGTCTTTACTGCAGCAGTCACAGAGGCTGTGCTGTCCTGCAACTGAGCATATGCCTCCCTTGGCATAAGGTCGATTTCTATTTGGTCCTCCAAGAGATTACACTATGAGTCCCACACAGGGAGTATAGAAGCAATCCCTGCAGATGTAAGATGTTAATGTAAGACCTGTGATTTCTCAGCAAGTCTTTTTCTGCTGGAGTGTCTGTCCTGCTGTTAAAAGGCTTTCATCTGCCATGATCTTCTCTTCTACATCTGTCCTGCTCATTTCTGAAAGGTTAGTGCTGTTCCAGCAAACAGCACTTCAGGTTATTCCTCAGTTTGCAGGCCATGGCAGGCAAGCCAAATGTGTGAAGGGTCTATGCAGACATATTTTGCCTTGAATTTTCATGCCAGATCACTGGACCTCACACAAGTATCTGTCTGATGCCAGAGGAGAGGATTGAATTTTCCCAACAAAAGCACTAGCTTTTTAACTGAGTAGTTATCAGTATCCCTCTGACTACAGGTGTGTGATTTAGCTACACATCCATATATGCTGATAGTTATCAATGCCTGCTACTGTGACTATTGCTATTGTGCACAATGCTATTGTGACTTGATACACAAGTTTTGTCATGCCTTGTTTAGGTGTTTCCTTTCATATTCATGTGTTTCTGCATCTTCCTTTTGTCCCACTTTACCATATAAAGGTTAGTACACTGTGGGCAAAGTATGAAGTAACTCAACAAATTGACAAATCCTCTGCAGTCCCATTAGACACTACAAACCTGCAGGGAAGAGCAAATATGGGTATTTAGAAGTCCACAGGGAGCTCAGTGGTACAGCATTAAAAGAAGCTAGCCTCATTTCTTTCAGCTCATCATCCTTCCATACCCCAATGAAGCACAGAACAGCAAGCTACAACAGAGAAGAAAAAGCTGTGTATAAATACAAAAAAGTGCAATATTTAACTCAGTTCACGTCTGGGAAAATGACTACCTGTCTGAAAACTGCTCCAGGGTCTCAGCAGTGCCTGTTTTTTAAAGCTTGTTTCTGAAAGGACTTCATATAATAATGTAGTTCAATTCATCTGAGGAATTTAAAATTCTAAGGACATATTAGACAAATTGAATTAATTATTCTAACCACCTAGCCAGCTCCTCTGGGTGATAATAACTGAAACATATTTAGTTAATGATAAAGATTTCTACTTTCAAATGCCCTTTGGCCTTTGTGAAATAACTGCACAAAATGTATGGCTTGAGATAACATTCTGCAAAGAGCTCACTGAACCTGGAGTTGCTGTCCTCCTCACAAACTAGTTACAAATTGCATATTTGCCATCCATTTTACATGAGAAATAAATACAAACATCCATACCATTGATTTTGTACACACACAACTGTAATGCAATACAGACCTTCACATTCAAAGACTTTAGGCATTATAACTGAGAGTGCATTTAAAGTACGTTTGCCAAAACCTTTATTAGACCTAGTAATGATAAGTGGACAAAGGGAGCCTCATCAGTATTCTCCTACATGGAGAGATAATATCTTTCTCTCCAACCCCTTTTAAGCAAAACATTAATGTTATTTACTGCCTATCTTTTATAAGAAAACAAACTGCTCTTTCACCCATTCACATATCTTTTTTTCCAAAAATTTGATAAACAGAAAAAATGTGTTAAAAAAAGTTTAATCTTTTATCAGAATCAGCTGCAAATAACTATCAGAAAATTTGCCATTGTTGACTTTCTCAAACAAAAGAGATGTAATTGAGATAATTGTTTCAACTAAATGCTGTTCTGTATCATCTGCATTTACTAATTCAAGATCTATTTGTAAGAATAATTGCAGCCATTCAGACTGCAGGTTCCATTCAGAATTCTCCAAAACTGGAAAACTGTTCCTATGAATCAAACATGCACACTGATTTAAACTGTGACAGTTAATTTTTCTCTTTTTCTTCTTTGAAGCAGATATGTAGGGAGGGATACATCTTAGGTGTAACATTGACCTCTGGCTTTTTAACTGCCTTTGAACTGATTTATCATAACAGCACTTTTATTTTAGTAAGAATACTCTCCGAGGTACATAGATATCAATTTGGCTGGCTAGTACATTCAGAAAGGAATCATTTTGCTGCTTTGAAAAAGACATACAGGTGAGAAATCTGATTGACTGGACATGACTATGGCTGAACTTCAACAGTTCCACCAGTGCTCTAGCTTCTAAGTGTCTGCAGTTTTGACACAGTTGAAATGTCTAGTTTTTGAAAAGTAAGATCTCTAGGGAATTTGCAGGAAGACTCGGGAAGGGTGCACTCTATGTCACATCCAGATGCACCCATTCATAATTGGCTATTCCACAGAGAAGCTCCAAGGAGTTGTGCTTAACAGAACAAAAGCAGCTGAACTGATGGCAGCAGAAAAGATAAAGAGACCGAGTAAGACTTTTTTTCACTAAAACTGCTATTACTTGAAAATTAATACAAACTTAGTGGCAAAAATTTTATCTCCCACCCACAGGGAGATCTGAGACATGGAGGATGGAGCTACATCTTTGTTCATCTGCAAAAACAAGTAAGAAGAAAGAAGGGTCACAGAGCCACATTGCTACTCACAGACTCCTCTGCAGCCTCATCTCTGCCTGGTGTGCTGTTGCTGCAGTGCTGTTACTTCCTCTATCTTAAAACAACATTACGTTAAAAATGCATGCTTTATTCATCCAACAAGGTTCCAGACTCTCCAATATGCAGCAAGAAATAATTAAATAGAAGAACACACTTGGACCAACGGAAAAGGCATTACAGTTCCTTTCGTGTTCATACATGTTGCTCTGGCTTCTCACTAACCAAGGATATGAAGGTAGTACCTGCTGCATTTGACGCTGTAGCAATTTTTTTTTTCAGATTTATGAGGCTATGAGATCATTTAATTAGTCTAAGGAAAAAAAACTAGCTTTTTTGTTCTGGGAGTATTGAGGTAGAAAAGGGAAACTAAATTCTGATTTTTCAGTGCTAGATTAAAAAACCTTGACATAAAGCAGAACAGCTGATGATGCTGAAGATATACTACTGGCAAATGAAAAGACTTAAAATAAAAATTTTCAGTCCTGGCTGTTAGTGATAAATAAGCAGAATTATTCTTCATCCATACACATGCTGCATGTATGTTTTTGTAGAAATATGCCCTGAATATGTAACTGTGTAGAAAAGAGCCAAACTAGATTCAGAAAGGTATTTTCAATTTCCTTACAAGTACTTTCTGTAAAAAGGCATATACATAATACTTCAATATTTGAAAGTAAAATAAATTTATCTCAGGTGATTTCCTATGACATGCTCATCTGTTATCCTTAAATTTAATCCAATTTTGAAGTAGAAAACTAAATACAGTTTAGTTTTATAAATGAAACTATTTTTATAGTTTGTGATCTCTCTTCTTGGTGTGTCCAAGAAATTTATGGGAATGAGCTGAAAAACACATATGCTTCAAATTCCAGTCACCTATGCTGGATGTTAGGCGGCCCAAATTCCTTCCTCATTTGACGTGTGCAATATGGCTGTTTCTTCTGAAGTGGATTATCCAGGTTTCTGTGACGTGGGCAGCACACCTTCATCACTGCAGCTTTGTACAACTCCCTTATCGGAAACCCGTGTGTCTTCGCTAAGAGAACTACAGGACATGCAGAGAACTGAAGGCAGATATTCTGAGCCACAGACTTGCAATCTAACCTGTGAGTGCTAACCAGTGAGTTAGCATCCATCAGCTATCAAAACAAATGATCACATTCACCTCTATAGGGCTCAAATTTCTGCAGTGTCTACACTACACTTACATATCTTACACTTTATACTTATCAAAAAAGAGGAGCCCATTCTGGCAGCCAACAGACTGGATTTTGGGGGTTTGGGCCCCAGTTACAGGAAAGTCCAAGTTTCATGGAATAGAAGTGAGGCCAGGAAGCATATCCTAAACAGCAAAATCATGCTGTTTTTGGGAATAAATTATTACTTGGGCTTGAAAGAGTTGTTACTTCTCAGCAGCACCCATCCAGTTTATTTAATGTTTATCTCTGTGCAACTGCAATACAGCTTTTTGGCTTACTCCATACAAAGCCTTTGCTGCACATGTCTGTTTTCACACTAATCACACTAATCCTTCAACAAAGGGAATGTTTTTGAGAAAGAAAGTCTAATGAGAAAAATATTGTGAAACTAGAAGACATACAAAAAATGTGCAATAACTGATACAAATTATGGCCAGGTTTTTTTTCAGCTTAGTTTAGCTTCATTTGGTTCAGACTAACACATCTTCCATCCTTCCTCAAGTCTGTTTATTCAGCTTGAAGTACATACACAGGGTCAA
The DNA here is from genome assembly GCF_026979565.1 of Vidua chalybeata. NCBI lineage: Eukaryota > Metazoa > Chordata > Aves > Passeriformes > Viduidae > Vidua > Vidua chalybeata. The sequence continues at coordinate 18,962,493 of NC_071570.1, read as the reverse complement.
ATTTTCTCTCCAACTGCCCTTCCACATCAGTATTATTTTGGCTCATATGGGTAATAAATCAGACTACAGGAGTGTTTGCTTGTATTTGTTCATCTGTACTACCTTGTTGCCTCTTTAAATAAATTTATAGACCCAAAAATACTGTTTCATTCAGTTTATAAACTGACAAAACATATCAATAAATATTTTTAGGAGCACCACATCAAGAAGTACTTTCAGGAGCCTTAGGCACTAAAAATAGTGGAGTGTACATTTTAAAATTACTTTTATGGGCAAGTGGGAATAGATCCCAGTTTCCACACATTGAAAAGATAGCACGCACTCATACAAGCCTGGAAAGATTGCTATGGAAGTGATTTTTGTTACTGCTATTAGCAGAATCCAGTTCTTGGGTTGAAACAGAAGATGCAAGGCCAGTACCACAAATCATCACCAAGTAGTTTGTGCCTCCTGATTCATGAAGTGACACAGTTCAGCTATGTTAATCATTTCCTTGCAGACATAGCCACTGTTTTTTTCCCCTTGGGTTTATTAGTCTTGTAGTGATCTTCCCAGGTGTCTAAAATCTTCCCTATACTTCTAAAGCTGAGACTCTTGGTTGCACCACACCCTGCAGCTTTTGTTTTATTACTCTCTAAATTTTTTTCCTGTGACCACTGATGCACTTCTTTTTACATCTTTAAAGCGAGTATCTCATTTGAAATAGTCCAAAGTGTGTGAAATTTTTCTGCATCAAAATCTGATATAAATTCCCATGCACACAAAACAGAAGAGCTGCTGATTCAGATTCATTTACCTCTCTCAAAAACTGTTCCAAGGATAAACAATCTAATACATTGAAAAAAAAAAAAATACAAGCCAAAGACTAAAAACTCCCGAACTCTATTTCTGTAATTTGAAAAATGGCAATTTATATAAATCTTAGTCACTACCTACATCAGAGGTTCTGACTCTGGCTGTAACTATAGGCACGAAAATTAACTAGTGCTGTAACTAGTGTTGTAGATCAACATTAGTAGGTAGGCTACTCCTAATAGAGAAATTTTTCAGTTAACTTTTTCAAAACAATCATTTGGGATTGTAGCTTTTTCACTTGTTACAATAAAAAATATACAGCAGTGACAATAATTTATAACATAATTCGAAAAATCTGCTAACAGATCTGAAAAATAGTAGTAAACAATTTACACAATTTTAAATCAATGTAAATGAGATTCAGTGAAGAGAAAAAAAAACTTTTAATTTTTTTATTTAAAAACAAGATTTCATAAAAATACAGGACAAAAAAATTCTCAGTAGAAATGAAAAAATAAACCATGATTTTAATCAATTTAAAAAAATCTCACAGAAACATTACATGAATGAAATTAATAAAGATACATTTAAAAAAATTACATTGCTTATCAGCTGAATACACTTGTGCATTTTCCAATTTGATTAAAAGAATACCAGAGTGAGCTTTCCTGTTCAGCTATTATTCAGTCATTCACCTCATACATTACCATTCAGGCATAAACAGTGTTAGACCTCATAATTTTCAACTCCAGTAGGAACTGCATTCAGCATTATTTGAAAACAGTCAAGATCAAACTAAGAACAAATGAATAAAACTCAATCACATACCCATGTTTCAGCTACAAAATTCAGAATGCTAGCTCACAAAAATCAGTACTATTTTTCTGCCTGTTAAAGAGACAGAGTGATAATTTTCTGTCTGCAGACTACTGTGATATACATACAGATATGAGTCCTGGGAATGTGCATTGAAATATTCAGAAGTGCACAGAAGTTAAATTTCCTATTTCCTAACTTGAAAACTACTGTAAATATAAGTTATTCTTACAGTTATACAGTTGACACTTGGATGGCCCTTGTTGCTACAAGAGGCTTTAACTACTCTGCCATAGCCTGGCCAAGACACAAGATGCCACTGGATAACTTCAGCAGAACTGAAATCCTAGGGCTTATGCAGTCCACAAATACAAGTATTTCAATGCCTTTCAAGGGAAAATACTCAGCCACCGAAAAAGTAGTACAAAAATCTTTTGAGGAACATTTTCTGAAGTATCCAGTCATGTATTATGTTACCTAAGTATGGACAGTGTGTTCTTCCCAAAAGCAGTTCCTAGCAGCATTCAGTATCACACTGTTACTTTTGACATCCTAATACTTCAACTAATTTAGAATTAGATTCAACTTATTAGTGAGAGAAAATCACCTCCCTCAACCTCTTGGCTGCACTTCTTATGATGCAGCTCAGGTGGTTTGCTGTGCTGAAAGCACACATTACCAGGTCATGTTGAGCTTTTCAGGAACCAGATATGATAGCATGAACAATGAAATATCCTGGATTCTGAATGGAAACAACAATGTGATCTATCATGATCTGCTGGTTTGGGAAGAGGTAATTTTCTTCAGTGCAGCTAATGCAGGGCTGTATTTTGGATTTGTGCTGGGAAGAGTGTTGATAGCACAGGAATACTTTCCTTACAGCTGAGCCACAAGGAAATATAGTGACAGGGCCTGTTTTGCTACGTACACTATCCCATCAAGGAGGCTGGGGTTGCACAAGGAGTTGGGAGAGGACAAAGCTGGGACAGCTGACCCCAGCTGACTCCATGGATATTCTACAGCACAAGGTGTCACACTCAGCAAATACAACTGGGGGAAGGAGGAGTACATGAATGTTTGGAGTGATGGTGTTTGTCTTCCTCAGTCACTGTCACGTGTGGTGCAGCCCTGTTTTCCTACAGCTGGCTGAATACCTGCCCGACCATGGGGAGCAATAAATTGTTTATTTTGCTTTGCTTACCTGTATGGCTTTTGGTTTATCTATCAAACCTATAGATTGTCCTTATCTTTTTACTTTTCCAATTCTCCCCCTCATCCTGCTAGGGGGGAAACAGTCAACTGAGTGGCTCTGCGATGCTTAATTGCTGGCTGGGGTTAAACCAGGATACATGACATTTCACTTAGTGTTTTATTAACCATGTATTTATAAATCAGTGAATCAAAATAATTCTCAGGAATATCTGAAGAACAGCTCAGAACATATTTTAAAAGTTATGCATATTAATAAAGACAGATACATAGAAGATTTATTCTTAAAATTCCATGTATATGAGAATTCAAGACTCCTAACTCCTCTTCAAGACTGAAAATGCTTGTGTACCTGAACTACTAGAACACCTGTATGATGGAACCTCTTCTTCAAAGCAACAGATCAGAGGACAGATTCACAGATATTATTTAATACATTATCTTTTATTTTAGACATCAGCATTTTTCAAATGAAATCTCAAATCTCTGATTTTAAGAAGATAGCAAGTTAACAATTTTTGGTCAGAAGTTATCCCACACTGCAAATAAACCAGCTACTTTCAAATGTTTTCCGGGAGGAGTTCATTGGTTCTTCAAGTTCTCTTTGTGCCTTTCAGGAAATCAAATATTTCCAAGTCACAAGATAATATTCACTTTTCTCAATAAAGTATATGTTGTTCTGATATTATATTAGGATGAAATTTAGTAACACTGTCTGTAAGATTTTTTTAAATGCATGAAAATGACAAACACTAATCAATCCTAATTGATTGATAATTCAATTCTGTTAAAATGAAGAATCCTAAGGCACTTGGAGGGAAATAAAGCAATGGTTCAAAAGATTCAAGAATTTCAAGGTCTGAAAGATGATAAATTGGTTGATAAAAGTCTGATTTTTCCTGATGTAACAACTCATTCTGAAAATTATATTCAGAAACATTATTTGGAGAAACTAATAACATGATAGGGTCCTTAGGTTAAATTAAGAAAAAAATCATTGCTTTCACCATTTTAGATGCCTCTTATTCAAAGAATAAAGTTTACTACCTACTAAAATATCACGACTCTCCAAATTCTCCCCTCTGTCCATCAAATACTTAGAAAAGGGAAAAAAATGAACTAGTAGTCTTAATCATGTTGCAAATTAATTCCTATCAATTATGATGAATATTATCAGTTATGATGAGTAGGAGACTGGGGAAAAGTAGATTTAAAAGGAAACCAAACATTATGGAAACATTTGAGAACATGAATTTGTGAAATTAGAATTTTTGTTTGAGAATCAGGAAAGATTTTCATGGACATCGCTTGCTGGAAAGTGAAACTGATACTCCAGCCCAAAACAGTAATACTGGGAAGCTGAACACACAATTATATGCTCCACGATAAACATATTAAAAATAGTTAAATTCTTGGTTCTCTTTCTGAATAAGGTTCAGGACTGTACAATCTGCTCTGATAACTGATTAGCATTAAAAAACTTTGAACTATGTTTTGCTCATGAAATATCTAAAAATTGGTGTGAAAAATGGAATATTATTTCCCTGTATATTCCAGATACTAAAATAGTGGGGGGAAGGAAAAGAAAATAATAGAGCCATTACTTTATTATGTATATCCACATTCCTTTCCATTTCAAGCACTGCTCCAGTCTTTTCATCCATTTCCTCAAGCTTCTTTTTGTTTAGATATTGCTGACAATATGCCAATACCACTTGAAAAAAAGTCTAACCCCACTACAACTGGCATGACAAAAAAAAAGGGAAATGCCTGAACATTAGCCTTGAAATTTAAATTAACAGAACATTGCACCTAATTTTAATAGGACAGGAGAAGTAAAGTTGGATCAAATGTTAAACATTTACAAAAGTTTAAAGTTCAGGTGATTTTTAAGATGCATTTTTTGGAACCTTCAGTGGATCATCAAAATCCATTAACTCAATAAAGGGACACCTAACATTGGCAGTAACTGTAGTAAGGCTTTAAGAGAGTTGATCTAAAAATTTTTGCGAACAGCAGTCTTGAAAAATCTTACCCTTCTTTTCTGAAGTAACTCTTCACAAATAAACTATTACTTTCTGCAGAATCTACATGTATAAAATCCTTTGTGTCTTTTATTGTGTCCTGCTGCACAGCTGCTATTTAAAGTGGATCCTAGGCCTGTTGGACTATTCAAAAAGCACAGCAAGTAGCATAACTGGAAACACTGAGCTGTGGATTTTTCCTAGAAATTTCTCCTAGAAATCCACAGTAGTTTTCACAATCATCTGAAGTTAATATTTGTATAGATACAGAGGGCTAAAGTAATTACATAACTTTTCCAGATACAGGAAGACCGAGCTGGTACTTGGAAATAGTAATCATTTTACCAGATCTGAAAGATGCTTTCTTTGGTTAACTACTTCCATACTTAAAAGGAACAACAAGCTATCTACATCAACATAGTACCCTACTAAATTGCTTATATACGTCACTGTTTGTATTAATAGCAATCTACATTTATGTATAAATATTTTTAATTACTTTTATTTTAAATAAACAAACACTTAGACTAATTCCAGCTAATCAAGACTAAAGAAAAGTAAATATAAAATTTTTAACTTTATTCACAATATACTCTTCTTTATGATACATTATGCTAACTATCTCTATATTTTTTAAAAGTAATCATTCTAGTATTTGCACCATGAAACTTCTTTGTTGATTATTGCTAATTCAAATCCTTGGGATTTAGGGAAAACATGCTTTGTATCTGCATAGTTTACCCTGAAATATTTAATCCCTCTCACTGACATAAAGACATGAACACTTTTCACTAGCATCATATCTAGGCCAGAAGACAACTGTAAGCTGTTCTCCATGTAAACACACACATTTGTGTGCCTTTAAAATCCTCTCTGAGAAAGGTTTAGGAAGTACTCTGCTTCAGCTTTAAATGTTACCTTTTATAGTGCAGTGCTGCAGGATTACTTTTGCATATCATAAATAACTGGCAGAATCATGGAATTTTAAACATATGCAGCAGGAAAAAAAGACATTACTATTGTCCCGTCAGACCTACTGATAAAAGCCCTAAAAAAATTTTCAAGGCAGAATAAGACATTTAGTGAGAAATCTAACCATCAATGTAAACTTCAGTGCTTTCTACACAAAAAAAAAAAAAAAAAAAAAAAACCAGGAAAAAAAAAAAAAAAAAACCAGAAAAAAAAAAGAAAAAAAAAGAGCCAGTATCAAGTTGGATGAAGACTACATTCCAGTTGCTTACTTCTGGTACTAACCTTGAAGACAAAAGGAATCTCTTTGGAAAGCTAATTTTAAAGTAAATAAGCCTGAAGTTGATTGTTTAACTTGCATTGATTTCAGAATAAAATCAAGACCATAACTAAAATAATGCGCAGGGCACACTGTGATGCCTATGCCTGCATTTTAATTGACTTGAAGATTGTCATAGTCCTATTATCATAAAACCTGTAATGCACTTCCAGCATGGAGGACCCATCTGTGCCCACCATCCATCTGTTTAGACATGATTGGCAAAGTGGTAGGGAACTCGCAGTGGTTGCCTCTGCCTGAAAGGAATAAACCACAGGATCTTCCAGTGAGTGCCAAAAACTTCTGAGAAGGTCTGCTGCCATGGCTTTCGGGGCCTCGATCTACAGAAGACAGCATTATTAGTGAAAGACAGCACGCCCACAGTGCACTTCAGTCAGCTACAACAATGTAGGCTGGCTGGGGATCCAATACTGGATTCTGATGAATTGTGTCCAAGCATCACAAATACAACTTTTATTTCATTACAACACACAGCTGAGACTTAGCTTCAGAAAACAGAAACTATCTGTGTCATCAATCAAACAAAGGCACCTTTTGAAGCACAGGAGACCTCAATATTGATGAAATGTATGTCAAAACACTGCAGAAAGTATCTTTTGATCTGTACTTTTGAAAAGAAAACATAGTTCCACTGGCTTTGAGTAGGGAAAGAACAGGAACAACACGTGACTATTTTGTGTACAGCCACTATTAAAAGATTAGTGAGGGGCTGCTACAGATAGTACAGTACAGAGCACAGTACCATGTAAAATCATTTTAATAAACAGCTATTCTCTTAGCATTTCAGCAATGTAGGAATTTTACAGAACTTACATGTCTTCACAACAGTTTGACATTTTTTCTATACTTGTAGTGTCCTGTTAAAGAGAAAAAAAAACACAACGAAAAAGTATTTATTTACATTCCGAACTTTTAAAATGTCATTATGAAAGCAAGTAACAACATCAGGGAATGAATTATTAATCTATACTGTTTTGACACTAGTTCAGTAGGTTGCATATTACATATACACCATAGTTTTAGATGAATGTGAGATTACACATATAAATTTTAACTCAGTCTGTTAAATTATTTTTACAGGCATGATATGAAACTATACTGTGTAGTTTGACTACAATACCAAAGAAGGCCAACAAAAACTTACAGCATTATTACACCTAAAATTAATTCAGATATTACAATTAATGCACAAGACATTTAGAAGCAATATTATAAGGTCCACTCTTGGCATACTTTCCATGAGCACTCATTCTGGATTTGGAATATCCAACTGAGATAACCACAAAGCTAGTAAAATGCAGTCATTAAAAGATGTAATATTTTGAAAAGCAGGAGCTAGTCAGAAGTTTTAAAACCATTAGCTTCATGAGTATTATAATGCAAACAGCACAACTGAAAATATACCATGAGTTTCTACAGTTCCTATAATTAAATACAAAAATTGTTCTCTTAAAATATAAAAGCTAAATAATATGCAGAGTGAAAGCAACCCTGCAGCTAACAGCAACTTAAATTCATACTTTAATTATAAAATGTTAAGGAAAGTAACACATCAGTTTTAGCTTAGATCATCCCTACATAAAACTTCTAGAATTACCAATAGTGTGCTTTTTCTCACTTTTCACTATGGATTTCACAAAAAAGCTTCTTTTGTGAGTATCATATAGGAGGTTTCAATACACATTTACAAGTACATTACATCCCAAAATCACTAGTGAAGTTCAAAACAAAATCAATTGAAATATTCTTCATTATTTCAACTCCTTTTCATTGGTAGTTTGGTATTTCCCTTTACTTTTCATTGATTCAGGCATGCACATAATGCACCTGTCAAATTACAGTACAATTAGACTAAAACCAAGAGCTAATCTCAATTGTCCCAACCACATACAAACAGAATGATTCTGGTTTAATTAGGCTGCAACTTCATTGTCATCTGGAAACACTACCTAGCACTAAAAACCACACTGTGCTCCTTGATTGTTCCTGCATGCAATTCAGTGCAGGCATTGCTGGGACTCTGCCCCTATCTTTCGTACAGTTTTAAAGGGGGGAAGGGTGCAATGTGAATGGGAAATAACACACAGGAAGCTGACTTCCTGCTCCACCAGACATGGGTGGCCCCAATTCCATTGCCATTTTTTTCTATTCCACTTCCCAGCTCTGAAGAGTTTTGAAACAGGATCCCTTACCACACACTAAACAGCAAAAATCTTCATTCTGTCCACGACCTATCCATCTGAATTCCGGATGCACTACAGCAAAGGAGAGAAATCCTCTTTTCTCATGCCAATCCACCAGGATGCACAAGTTCTTGCCCAGAAGTTTGTGTAGAGAAGGCATGCCCAGTCAAGGTTACATAAACCATGCTGGCCGCGTTGTTAGGTGGTTTTAACACTCACTCAGCAGTGGGGGAGGAAAGGACTTGAGACAACAAACTGTAAACACTGCTTGTTGTTTTGATTCCCACAGATAAACTGCTGCTCCTCTCACATTACGGGCCTGTCTTCCCTCTCCTGCCACAAGCGTGGCATTACAAAACTCATTCTCCTTGTTAGGGCAGGACCTGACTTCACAGCCAAGGAACACTTTGCTTCCTTGGACTGGCTTTTTATTCAGCTTTTGTCAGAGAAAACACCATCTTTGCGAACCACAAAAATTCAGATGCGGCTTTTTGAATAAAAATGACTAAGTGAACAAGAGATTACTTCCCTGGCATTTCAGCAAGGTGGTAATAGCATTTTCATGAGATGCTACAGCTCCTCTTGTAACTGCAAAAATATCTCAGTTCTAGGAATTATTCTCTGGTCAACTCAAAGCTGTTTATCAAATAGTACAAAATAATATTGGCATATTTGAAAGCAATAATGGCAAATGGTCTTTCATAAAACAGTAACATGCTACTCCAGACTCTAAACGGACTTGTAGCTATGGAATATTTATTCTACCATTTCGAAAGAGGGGCCTTTAAACCAGCTTCAGGTGCAGAAGTAACATCACCAAATACCTTAAACATGGCTTTCTGATGTGTTTCTGCACACTGCTTATTCATTAATACACTTGTATTGCTCCCTAAAATACTGTGTTTGAGATTTTTTGGGGGGAAAAATCACAGATTGAAAACTGGAGATTGTATTTCAATTTAAGTGTTGTCATGCCATGTTATCAAGACCTGAAAGGTTCTCAGGGTCTGCTGCCCTCCGAACTGTAACCTGGTAAATTAACTAAGTTAAAGTACCAAAACAGGAACTAACTCCTTCTTTTCCTCCCTTCCCTCCCTCCCTCGCCTGCCTGATTCCTTCCTCCTTCCCCTTACCTTAAAATGCCAACAAATTCCAAAATGCCAACTTAGATTACTTTTGCTTTACAGTAAAGAAATTGGGGCTGAGCAGCAAGTCCATTGCCTCTTGGATACTTCTTCAACATTAAAAAAAAATTAGAGCCACATTTTAAAAGCTGCAAACTAGCAAAGAAACACTGCTCTGAAGTTTACCTGCTTAACAAGTACTAGTGACTGAACTTAAGAAACAAAATACCTTTCCTGCCCCTCACACCTTCCCTCCCCAAACACTGCTGCCAAACAGGCTCATTTGAAATGTACTTTCATTTGAGAGTGAACCAATTTACCTTTTCACATGAAAGTGAAACTTCACAGCACCCCAGGAAAGTCAGTAGCCCCTCTGGAGACAGGAGATGAAGGAAAAGGAGAGTACCACAGCTGAGTTATGACCTGTTATTTAAGGCTTCCTTCTCAGACATGAATTTTTTTTCTTTTGGAGACAAAGGACCAGAATAACCATTTTTCTTCTGAATGAAAACGTGGTCTGCTCATTAACACATCTCATAAATGTCTTCCAATCAGAGTATCATTTCTCTTATGCATTTGATGCATACCAAGGTTTTGCTACAACATCGGAATTACTGTGTTCAGCATTAAGAGGCTTTGGCTGTCTGCATCTACTATCAGCTTGGATTACTATTAATACAGATAGAACTCTGCTAAGATTTTTTTCCCGGACTCAAAGCTAATACTAATGTTAAAACCTTTTTTGAGCACTGGCACTCATCCAAAAGTTTAAAATAACTTGGTATGAGCAAACATCACATATCTATTGTGTCCTTGTAATCTCTAAAAATACCTTGAAATTTGCAATTGAATGCAAGATGAAATTGACAAACACAACTGATTAATTTGACATGATGGATCATCTGGATTCCCAAAGTCATCATCCCGATTGAATATAAAAATTGCTCCTGCAGCTGGTTATTCAGAGATGACCATCTTAAAGCAACTACAGGAAAAAAAAAATCACACCTTAGTGAGACAGGAAAAAGAAATTAGAGGAAATAAACACAGTAATAGGAATAGGAAAAGGGCAAAGTGTTCAGATTCAGCTGAGGGGAGAAAAAATATGGTTTTTTTTTCACTCTGAGGCTATACTACAAATCCATAAGAGTAGTTTGCTTACTCTAAATTAAGTAAGCTACTGCCACAGCTAACACAGGTATAAGAGGAAGGAGAAGAATGGAGAGAAAGAGACATATGTAAACGTACTGACAGAGTTCTGCAAACCAACCTCAGATTCACTCGTAAATGAATGCATCCGCATTAGCTCCAAAGAGAACTGCACCTTTTACATCTACACTTCTATTTAGCATAACCAACTGCCAAAAAAAAAAAAAAATTAGAAAGATCACATGCACTGCTTAACTGTCCTATAGGATGGGTTTTATCATGAACTAATTCATCATGAAAAAGGCACACACAAAGGACATTTTTTGTTCACTGATCCATGTTTTCAGATATTTTTCACTTACTGATTCATGTTTTCCAAAGTATAAACTGTAATTTGTAACTTACAGGACTAACTCCAAAGCATGCAGCTCCAATCCCTGGTTCAGTTTTTCTTTTGTGTTTGCTTAAAGTGTCATGCAACCATTACAGCTCTATTAAATACTTGCAGTAGTAGAATGTAAGCATTATGCCATGCTTTTAGTATTTTCAAATGTTCACTGTAGGGGAATCAGCAGAAAAGTACAATGAAGCAGAAAAAGAGAAAACAAAACTTGCAAGCCTTCCTGGATTTGCAGCCTTTGCTTTTATCTGAAAGTTCAAGACAATGCCTTCTTTACGTAAAGGGTTTTTTTTTTTGTCTTCTATCTAACATCCTTTCATGGTGTGCATGCAAGTGACAGGTGAGCAACTCAAGAATATAAAATACTAAACATAGAAAGAATACATTGTATTTGAGAAATTTTCTTTTCTTTTGGCATTAAATACATACTGGGTTTACTTCTGGTCACTTCTTAGCATTCTTTCCTTAATCTAGATTTTTATATAAGATGGTTAATTTTATCAACTACAGTTATGTTCAGCCTGAAAACTATTAGTTCTATTTAAAAATTAAATCCGTATATTAAACTCATGTGATAAATGAAAAACAAAGCTACACTCTGTTACTTCTAGGGAATTGTTCTGCACTCCTCTATGTTCTCATTAATTTAGTTAAATAGATTTCCAGTTTATTTATTGGCTATTAGATAATGACTCAATGTAAAGAAACCATCTAAAATGGAGACACTACAAGCAGACCTCTTAACTTCAGGCTATTTCCAATCCAGGCTATTTTCATATCTGCATGTTTGGTGCAGATAGCTGTATAACAAGAGACATGACAAAACATATTATATTTATTGATCCTTATAAATACCTCAAAAAATATAAGGGAAAAATATTTAAGAAATAGCTGTTCAACTTCACACAGACGTCTGATGTCTAAATCTGACAAGCAACATGTAAACAAAATGTATTCAGCCCCTAGAACACTCAAATATTATTTTTATAGTTACTTATCTTCAAGTGGTTAAAGGTACTACCTTAACTATTAGGGGAATATATTAGTTAAAGGACTTCCTCTTTGAGTGATGAACCAGGAATATTTTTGACTGATATGTGATGATATTTTATACTCCTTGCACAATATAAAATCTGATTACGTTTTGTAACTTGCACTTATTCCTTAAAATATTGTGAATTATTAATTTCAATAAAAATATACGTATTTACATAAGACCATGCAGTGATCTTCTGCTACCTAGAATGTCTTACACTTCTATTTATTCCTACATTTTAAATAACTCATAAAAGAGGGGATTTTTTAATTTTTACAGTAAATATGTATTTAAAGATGTCAGAATACATTCATTAAAAATGCTAAACAAAGTGTAAATCTATTTGAGAGAAATAAGGTAAAGATACAAAAGAATTTACATAGTTAACAAACTCATATTCGAAGACGAGGACATTACTAATTCCTGACAATTTAATTTACAGAACTTCATGCAGTCTTCTAATAGGAGATCTAGCTATAGGTGGATTAAAGGTAAAGACAGGAAAAGGAGAAGGGATAAGAATAATGAGGAAGAGGAAGACAGATAATGTTAACATTATTTTATTTTCTGTTACTCTTTCAGGGTAATAGTTTATATATACATTGCTTTCCCTCTGTAATTATTTTATATCTCACTCTATATTGTAGCCAAATAAAGAATACAATTGCCTGGAAATCCTAATTTCCCCTACCAATCCTAATTTTTAATATGCTAAACTTAATTATGAGGATTAATAGTTCCTTGATTACACTTCTGCCTTGAAAAAACAGGAAAGCCCTTAGTATTCACTAATCAAAATAGTATTTAATAGATTATCTGATTAAAGATATGATTGCAAATATTTTTAATTACAAGATACTTATTAATAAAGACAAAAAGCATTTCAGCAGAACTAGATCACTTGTCACTCTGCATATTAAATCAGCAATGGATCAATACTATAACATACACAAAGAATTAAAAAGCTCTTGATTTTACTAACAGAATAACTGCAGCTACATTTTCATTATTTTGAAACACAATCTTGGTAAAAAGATTGGAAAACTACCCAGTAAAAGACACTTGCTAATTTAAGGTGAAAAGGAGAAACACTGAAACAATAAAAAGCAAGCATCAGCATTTTAAAAAGCTTCTAAGGGGAAAAATGTATGTGGTAGGTACCATACTGTGCACCAGGCAGGCTGCTGAATACTATTTTCCTTCTATCCTTCCTACAGAAAATAAAGGGAAATTTCTCTTTTCCACATCCAGAAAGTAATAATGCAAGAGGATACTGGCATATCACTGTACACCATTCGGACAGTTAATTAACAGGAAACCCTGGCAGCATTAATTAAATTAATAAAGTCACTGACCGCTTAGTTTATGATAATACATCCACTACCTTGCACAAAGGCCACATGGTATCTATTACATTTATAAAAGCCTATCCATTAAATAGTTCTGCCGCAGAGAAACAAGTTAATTACTAAATAATTTCAATGAAAAGTTTTCCTCTGCAATACTAGCATAAATCACATTAAATCATATTTAATGGACCATAATGGAAGAATTAAAAAAATTTATTTTCTTCCATAGAAATAGTTTGTTACAACATATAGAAAGATGAAAACACTGTTTAGTGTTTGAGATAAAAACAATCAAAGGTAATCCTTTAAAATTAGGGTTCAGATTAGTCTCTCAAAGGATGCTGTTTAACTGAAACATCTGGTAGTGTTACATTGAGAGACAGGCCTTTTTTAACTTTGGAAATGAGATTAGTAGATCAGTTATTTGTAAGTGTCCAAGTAATTTCTAATTATTTTATCTGGGTCACAGATAATCCGCTTTTACAGGGCTCCCACAATGACATCAGAGGATCACTGCTGAACTGATTATCCTGTTACCTTCCACCATCCATGGGAAGACCGGATTTTCCATTTGTACAGAGAAAGAGAAAGAAGTGGCTGATTGCTTCAGAGAGGTGGCAGCCAACAAAATAAAGAATACCACAGATCTTGAAAGGAAGAAAATCTCATCTATGCAAAAGTTACCAGCTTTTAAAAAGCAGTCAACAAACTGAATACTTCTTAGCAGTGTCTGGGGCAATTTAAAAACTCACTAGATATGAACAAATATCAAAATAATCAGAAAATCCATTGTTTAAAAAACAGTATGCCATCTCATTTTTTACATGTTCTATAGTAATGCCTTATAGATCAAACATAACCAACAGAAGAATCCTGCAGTATAAACAGAAAAAATGGAATTATTATCATTTAACTCTTAATGTGAAAGACAGAGAAATATTTTCTTAAAACTAAAATGGAATATGAGTGAGAGAAATGCAAAAGCCAGGGCTAATCTTCTACTAATATACACATGAGCATCCTGGCCATTCCACCTTTTTCAAAAAGACTGAATCAAAGCACTCTTTTATTTAAAAGAGCTCTGTGCCTTCAACAACCATACATCAGAAACAATCTGGGGCTGATAAAACAGACTTTTTTCCCTTGGTGAATTTGTGCCTTTTCCTATGAATAAATCAATAAATAGGCAAGTTATGTTTTTTTTTGGTTTGGTTTTTTTTGGGGTTTTTTTTGTTGGTTTTTTTTTTTGGTTTTTTTTTTTTGGTTTTTTTTTTTTGGTTTTTTTTTTTTGAGGGTTTTTAAACATCTGGTACATATAAAAATGAGAGAAAAATTCTTGAAAAACAAATGTCAAGAAAATGTATTTTGAGAAAGCAAGTAAGTTTCTGGGTACTATTTGATTTAGCTTCACAATAAATTTTATTCTTTCATATAATGACATGAAAAAAAGCAAATGGAAATAAAAAATAGTAACACAGATACATCCTTCTCAACACTTCCTTCTAGCTTAACCGCAAAGTACTCTTTTCTAGATAAAATGGTTTTGTCACTTCAATACAATGTCATTAATATATGCAAGCAACTGTTGCACAAGACAGATTGTATTTTTTTTTTTTTCACATATTTTAAAACTGAGACGGACAAAGTGATAATTTACCTATAAAGCATACTTCTATGACTTACAACAAAGCCCGAGTAAAAACCTACATCTCTACCTTCATGGAGTTTTAAGTGTCTCTACTGGAGCTATCTTGTTACCCTGTAGTGATTAGGAGCAAAGACTACTTGTGGAGTACAAGCAGCTAGAGGAGGTCTGAAGTAAAGAGTAATGATAATCTTCAAAATTGTTACTTTCAGTAAGAGAGTAAAAGAGTTGGACCCTTTTAAGGCACAACTCCTAAAATTCTTTCTGGTATGTTTTTCAACATAAAGTTTGCTTCTACTTTTCAAACAATGTCATTTAAAAAGAACACAAGCTCCAGTTAAGGAATATAAAATTCTAAACTGCTCTACAATAAATGACAGGGAATAGAGGAGTGGTAAAGGAAGTAACAAGCACGAGAGACAGGCAAGCCTTCAACATAAACACATAATCATTTTGGAAATTACCTTTGATGGCATTTTAATTCATGGGTGAAACCAATTTTTTCCATCCAGTTCTCTAAAAACTTGAATATTTTAAGTAAGAATACTAATTGTTGATGAGATTTTAAGAGGAGTATCTTCTTAAGAGTCCTAGAGTTCCTAAATTAGAATTTTAAATTTCTCCCTATTTCAGAGGCTTATGAATTAGAGAGAAACTAGATACTTCTATTTTCAAAGTATCCAAATAAAACTTCACCAAGAGTAATGTAAAGTACATGCTAGAAGAAGTATCAAAATTCAGGATGATAACAAAATTAGAGTCAAATAAAGCTCAGGGAAAGCAACTGGGGAAGGAGGAAGAAATGAGCCATGTGCCCCCTCTGACAGAAGTGTGTTTCACATATGCTAGTTTCTAGGGAGAAAGCACTAATCCTGTATACAGAGGCCACCTCAGCTGCTCCCCTCTTCATCAGAACAATTCATGTTAAAAGTTCCTCTAAGGACAGTTTTTGCCAACCAGCTGTTATCCTCTCATTGTAGGAAGTCACCTCCTTTGCTCTTTGGCTTCCTAGACCTCCAAATGAGTTATGAATAGCCTTGTGCTAATGATACCCTAACAGTGATATCGCAATCATAGTGGTGGCAAATGTACTCAGAGAAATTACTGTGTGGTAGGTACTTAGACTATTAATCACCTTATCAAGTACTACAGCCTCAAGAACATTCTCCCTGTAAGAGACAAATTTTAGTATACAGTTCACAAAGTTTTCATTTTTACCAGGGAGCACATTTTTCCATCTATTGAACACACAGGTTAACAACAGAATACACACATATGGAGAATACATGCATATTTTTCTTAAAGATCTCTTTAAAAATTGATCTACTGTTATAATCAATGACAGTTATGCAATGACAGGTACAGATCAGTCAACTGTGCAACAAACCTGAATTTTGCAAAGTGCCAGCACACATGGCAGAATACTTCACCTGCACTTCATACTGCACTGCTTTGCTTTTCTGTCTTTAGCTACTGCTCTGGTCCAGAAAAACATGATGAAGGATATTTATGCATTCAGCCAGACATTTTATGACTTCTGAAAATATATGTCAAAGAGGAGAAAATGCCAATCCTCTGAAAACCTATGAAAAACTTCAGCTCATTGTTATAGTTTGGAAATCTAGCACTTAGCCCAATTCTAGGAGAGTGTAACTCTGCTTCTACAAATGTACAGAAAATCACATGCGAATTTATTATACATTAAACTTTATCTATCTTGATGCTTTAGCAAAAGGATAAACCTATGTAAATATAAATCAGGAATCTGGAAATTTTTAATAAGCATATCCAATATTCCTTGAAAAAAAACGGGCCTTAGCTTTATATTCGAAGATGAAACAAAAACTATTGGCTTAATTTCTGGAAAATTATTTAATGATAGTCAAGCAAGTTTACCTTATGGAGAATCAGGAAATCTTGTTAAAAAGGGTTAAAGTTTGATTAATCTTAGATTTATCTTTTTTTCCAAAAATTTTTGCAGCAGTTGTAATGTTAAACACCAATGAACCTTAACCTGCTGGACTCATTCAGCAACAGTTTTGCACCCAGCAAGCACAGAGCTGCAACACTTACTGTCTTTACTATTTAAAAACAGCTTTTTTTCCCAGGAGCTGTGGAATTAATCTTGGTAGATGTTAAACTGCAAAAAGAGGCACAAGAGCATGAACCTGTTTTCCCATGCAAGTGCAAGAGTTGCTTTGCTTCTTTCAAAAAGTCCATGCTCTTGTCTCTTGCACACATCTCTAGGCAGGTTCAGCAATCATTGAAATTAATGCTTCCAAGAATAGCCACAGAGCAATTCATATGACATGAATGCTTTATGTGTATCCATACCTCCAAGCATCTTAAGTTTGTTTCACGGTCATTTTCTGCACTATTGCACTTTAATGATTGTGTTCCAAGTTTTGATCTACACCTTGTACTAAGTTAATTTCTTCACTAATTCTGTATGTAATATAGAGCTAATTTCAGATACCATTTGCTTAATTTACACAGGAGGGCTAGATGCTGAACGGTAACTCCAGCACAGAACAGAGCAGAAACATCACTGCTTCTTAGTGTTCGTGGTTCATTGCTTCTACAGGGCTTGAACGTCTTGCATACTCAATCTGCTCAGCTTCTGGGTGGGTATACCAGTTTTGTTGCTTCCCTACTTTACCACCACAGGCCTGTATTTTGGGAGCCTCCAGAGAAAATACTAAATCACCTGCTGCCCTCTCCTCTGCCTTTTCCAGTTGCTAGGCAAAGCTTCAGTGCTTTGTAGGAAGCAAGTCTCAACACAACAGTGCTGGCAATCAAAAACCATTTGTACCAAAAAAGTTTCTGACACCACTTGTAGACTAAGCACAACTGCAACAAACAGACTTGCTTTGTTTGTTTGAAGTCTGACTGATTGTTGCCAAGCAGATTTCCTCAAAATGACTGTATTATTTATTCTTTCTAATTCTGTATTTACAAAGAAAGGAATGAAAAGGGAGAAGACAATTGTGCTGCTGGTATGAAATGCTCTGAGTGGGGGATGGACTACATTACCTACATTCTTCAGTGAGTCAATGCACCAGCATCCACATGGTGTGAATGAATTAATGATTGGAGATACACCAGTAATGGCTTTCTACTTCCCCAGCAATCCCACCAAGCGTAAAAGCTTGTCCATGTGACAGTAGTCCCTCTACTTCTGGGGGGATAGGTAGGGCACAGTGAGAGGCCCTAATGAAGGTCTGTACTTTTTAGCATCTGCCTCTCATAGACCATCCACATCCACAATTACTGTAGCATGTTTGTTTCACAAAGCTTGGCAAAGACAACAGGAAAGAGTGTCCAGGCATACTGCAGCTCAGCAATTATGATTTCAGCAGAAAAACTGGAGTAAAAAATGCTATTACCCCACACCTGTTCCAGTATAGCTGCCAGCTCCGTAAGTGAATAGGATGTACTTCACAGTACAACTGACAGAGACAAAAAGACTTGACAGCAGTTTATAAATAGAGTGCAGTGGTGGAAGCAGCCTGAAAGTGTTAAGGCTCAACAGTGTTAAATGGTCAGTAAAGTTACAACTGGGCATTCACGCCTGTTACAGTGGCAGCACAGTTGGTATCCTGTGTCAGAACAGAAAACAGCCCAGGTTTCAGGTATATCTGACAGAAACAGGTTCAATCTGAGAGGTCTTATTTCACATCCAGTAATAGTACCTGAATGGATGCTCATAGTCA
The DNA here is from genome assembly GCF_026979565.1 of Vidua chalybeata. Lineage (NCBI taxonomy): Eukaryota > Metazoa > Chordata > Aves > Passeriformes > Viduidae > Vidua > Vidua chalybeata. Next base: position 18,943,741 of record NC_071570.1, on the reverse strand, counting down.
CTGCTAAAATTTAGTCCAGGTTCTGGCAGCATACAGAACAAAATTATAAACTTAGGGTCTGGTTTCCTTGTTTTCTTCTGTATCCTACCTGTGGTTTAGTGTACTACTGATCAGATGGGTTTTCTGATCCTTCTCATAGATATATCCATTTAACAGAAACTAAAACGACATTCATATTTCAGTATCTGAACAATTAGGCTCACTAAGTTTCTGTCTCTATCTCACCTGTCACTGGTGAGCAGAATTCACCACATCAGCTAGATAGCCACCATAATGGTGGTATAGAAAAACATCCCAGCTCTAGATGATGCAGACATGATGGCAACATTTAAACAGGGAAGTGAAAACCTGTCAGCAAGACCCTGGAACTGAAATCAGGCACACAGTAAAGGTGCACAAAGGTAAATCTGTTGACCTGGGGGTTGAAAGTACATGTAGAACACATTATGGTAGAGTAGCTGGAGAATGGTAGTAATAATAGCCAGTAATAACGGTAATAATAATAGACAGTATAACTACCATGACAGGAAAACCAAAAGGCAGTAAATATGTAAAACCAAAAAAAACAGTAAAACCAAAAAGAAGTATTGTTGCTTTATCTAACATAATTTAAAACTACACTGTAATTTTTTTTTTTCCTTTTTATTCCATACAAAAGAATTACACACTGCAGTTGGGAGGTTTTCCATTATGTACTTTAAAAAGTTAATACTGTGCAAACCTTCATAATTCTGAAGTAAAATCTCAGGCAGATCTCCCAACAGTTGTAGCCAAAAAGACGCTGCCATCTTGTACATTATTGTCTTTAAAAAAACGTTCAGCAGGCTACATCAATATGTATATAGCCAACTAATGTACTCTCTCTGTCATGTTGAACAATATTTTAAACATTTGCATGGATTCTCAAGATAACTTCAAAAATTTGCTGGCAGCTATTAACTTCTAATGTACAGAACAGGATGTTACGCCAAAAAAGGTTGTTTCTTGTATTTATTACATTACCAAATTCATTGAACTGAAAAATTTTTCCATGCAGAAGATATTTTTTTTCTGTATATCTAAATGCAGAATACCCATCTGGGCTGTAAACGGCATAAATTATATTCCACAGTTTAGCAAATAAAGAGATTAACATAAGCATATATATCAAAATACTTAATAAATATGCTGTGTTCTCAAAATTTGATTTATCAGTTAACCTCACTGTCACATAAATTTTGACAAGGCTTCACAAGAATTTAAAATAAAAACAAGAATCAACTACATATCTCATATACTGTGCAATTCCAGGACAAGGTATGAGTCTATTTCACTAATACAGATCAGGAAACTGACTTGAAAGTGGAATTATTAGACACTTGTTTGTTAGAAAGCTTCTTAGATTTCACTAGTGTCAAGAGGCTTGACAGACCATGTATCAAACAAGTGCCTCATAGTCCTCCCTTAAATGCAATTTGCTTTTTCGTTTTGACTAATTATACTGAATATAAAAGTAATATATACTTCTAACATTAGATACTTACAGTGAAAATACCCATTAGCTGAGTATAAAAGAGTCGACTTATTCCACCTAATATTATTAGACCCATGAAGGCAGATAATCTTAGGAGAGCAAGTTCATGTCTAAATACAAACACATCCTAGAACAAAACAGAAAGAAGAGAGAGACGTTAGCAGTTACAAATTAGTTAAAGTCTTTGAACCAAGTGGAAATAGCAGATAAGAGCTGCAAGAGGTGTTCTCAAAGCCTTAAAGCTGAAGGGAAATATTGGATTCTGAGCTACATTGCACATTAGTGGTAGATTTATTTATGTTTTAAAAGCAGAAACTCATAATATTTTCTTTATACATGTTAACAGTTGGGGGTTTATTTTGCCAGACTGTTAAAAAAAACTCCTTCAAGTAGTTAAGGTTTCGGGAATAGATCAAGCTCAAATGGATTATTTCTGAATCTTCCATCTCAAACTATGCCAGACTACTACACACAAGCTATATAATACAGGAAAACTACTCTGTCAAATGGTCTGATTTATTATACTTCGGCCACCAGGCACAGCACATTAGATTTTTACATCACCTCTTCTGAAAGCAAACAAACACCATTCCAAGACTGACACTTGAAGATTGTACCTACAAAGTCCAAGTACCCATACTGGATTGTTCTTACTGTAGTGCTGTCTATTATCCGATATAAACTTATCTCCAACTTTTAAATTTTGGCCTTGAGTGGATTACTGCCACTTTGGATAAGAGTGAACAGTACAGATGCTTCAGGGCACACATAAATATGGATGTATTTGATCAGCTACATTGGAAAGTCTGTTCTCAACCAGCAGAAAGTATGAAAAGCATTACAGAATGTTATGTAATGTCTTCAAAGGATAGAGCACATTATTTTTATCAGAGAAGAACATTTGTGGCAGTTACATTAGGTGTACTGTGAGTTCAGACCCCATTCTCTTATTTTTAAGTTACAATTATGTTCTCAAGGTTCTCTTTTGAATATACACATCTGTTTTTTCCACTTACAAAAGCTAGGTCATGGCAGGAAAGTATTAAAGCCTTCCAAGTAAACTTCATATTACTACCAGAATAAAGAAGAGAACTGAATGAAAAAAAACAAAACAAAAAAAAAAACCCAACCAAACAACAAAACAACAACAAAAAACAACAACAACCCCTCCCCCCAACACTGCTTATGTTCAACCACTAGAACTTGAGGAAGCAGAATACTGGGTTTTAATTAAACAGAGAATAGTTAACGCAAATTATGTTTAGCAAAAAAAAAAATCTATTTTTTCATTTAAGTAATTTCCAGGAAGGTTCAAAATATAAACCCAGGAAAAAAAGTTTAAACTGCCTACTAAAGCTGTGAAGAAAGTCAGTATTTAATGAACAAGTAGAAATAACTAGTTAAGCAGCTAAAACAAAAAACAATCCCCAACTTTTCTGAACTATTGTAATGGTGCATCCCCTCTCCCCTCACTTGTTTACACTGGCCTTTCTTGCTGCTGTAGAAAATAGATTAATTTCCATTTCTTTTAATGCTTCTTACTAATTTAATGAGTTAATTCAAAGATAAATGAACTCAAAATAAAAGCAGTCATACTATTCTTCATTTCCCTTTCCACTAGCTAATGAAAGCTTTAAAGAAAAGCAAGGTAAGACACACCTTCTACTAATTGTAAAATACATCTTCATAGTTATGTTTTATTATATTAGACTCATTTTGATGTATTCAAGCTCAACTTCACAGAAAACAATAAAATATAAGAGAAGAGTGCCAATAGCAAAGTTAAATTCTGAATCTAGCATGACACTCCCTCATTAGCACCTCATGCAACTTTCATTTACAAGAGTTTCTTCTCCTGAACACCATTTTCAGCATGAAAAAAATACATCACCAAACACATGACAAAAGAAAACCCTAGCATACAGAAGTTGTATTTTCACCTAACTCTTTTAAACCACATTAAACTAGAGTTATCTTTAAAGATACCGTTAAAAAAAGATAGATCTTTTAACACTAAAGAACACAGAATCATAGAATCACAGAATGGTCTGCATTGGAAAGGACCTTAAGGGTACCCTAGTCCCAACTGCCCTGCTGTGGAAGGGACAGTTTTCTACAGTAGGTTGCTCAGACCACCATCACATGTGGCCTTAAACACATCCAGGGACAGGGCATCCAAAAATTCTCTAGGCAACTTCTTCCAGTGCCTCCCGAGCCTCTGAGTAAAGAATATCTTAATATGTAATCTAAACCTACTCTGTCAGTTTGAGGCCATCCCCCTTCGTCCTGCCGCTACATGCTCCTGTAAATAGAAGCACAGTATCTTTCTTGTGGGATCCCCTCAGATAATGGAAGCCTTATCTTTTCCAGCATGAGCAAACCCAATTCACAGAATCACTAAATCATTAAGGTTGAAAAGGACCTCTGAAGATCATCCAGTCCAAGCCCCCTGCCAAAGCAGGATCACCTAGAGCAGGTGACACAAGAAGGCATCCAGGTGGATTTTGATTCTCTCCAGAGAGGGTGACTCCACAGCCTCCCCAGGCAGCAGTTCCAGTGCTCTGCCACCCTAAGTCTGAAGAAGTACTGCCTCATGTTGAGGTAGAATGTCTTGTGCTTTAGTTCATGGTCACTGTACTTAAACCAGTTGCTGAGCAGCACTGAAAAGATTCTGGCATCATCCTCCTGACACCCACCTTTGAGATATTTCTATGTATTGATGAGATCCCCTCTCAAGTCTTCTCTTCTCCAGACCAAACAGTCCCAGCTCCCAGAGTCTCTCCCCATGAGAGAGAAGCTCCAGACCCCTGATCATCCTTGTGGCTCTCCACTGGACCCTCTCCAGTAGCTCCTTGTGTCCCTTGTGCTGAGGAGCCCAGAACTGGACACAGCACTCCAGGTGTGGCCTCACCAGGGCTGAGTAGAGGGGAAGGATCACCTCCCTCGACCTGCTGGTCACACTCTTCCCAATGCACCCCAGGATGACATTGGCCCTCCTGGCCATGGGGGCACTGATGGCTCATGGACAGCTTGTGATGCACCAGCAGTCCCAGGTCCTTTTGCACAGAGCTGCTCTGTAGGAGGGCAGCCCCAGCCTGTGCTGGCACTTGGGGCTGTTCCTCCCCAGGTGCAGGACCTGACACTTGCCCTTGTTGAGCCTCATCAAGTTTCTCTCTGCCCAACCCTCCAGCTGATCAAGGTCCCACTGAATGGCAGCAGAGCTTTCAGGTGGATCAGCCACTGCCCCCACTTCAGTGTCACCAGCAAACCTGCTGAGGGTGCATTTGATCCCTTCCTCCATGTCACTGATAAACAAATTGAATGAGACTGGACCCAGTATTGATCCCTTGGGGAATACCACTGACTGCAGGCCTCCTGCTGGACTCTGCTGCACTGATCGTGACCCTCTGAGCTCTGCCTTCAGCCAGTTCTTGGTCCATCTCACTGTCCATTCCTCTAATCCACATTTCCTGAGCTCACCTATGAGGATTTTATGGGAGACAGTGTCAAAAGCCTTGCTGAAGCTCAGGTAGACAACATCCACTGCTCTCCCCTCATCGACCCATCCTGCCATGCCATCACAGAAGGCCACAGATTGGTCAAGCATGATTTGCCTTTGGTGAGTCCACCTTGACTACTCCTGATGACCTTCTCTTCTTTTATGTGCTTGGTCACGGCCTCCAGAGTCATCTGTGCCAACACCTTTCCAGAGATGGAGGTGGGGCTGACTGGCCAGTAGCTTCTCAGGTCCTCTTTTTTGCCCTTTCAGAAGATGGGAGTAACACTGGCTTTCCTCCAGTCAACAGGCACCTCTCCTCCATCATTTTTCAAAGAAGGTGCAGGGTGGGTTTAGCAACAACATCTGCCAGCTCCCTCAGCACCTGTGTGTGCATCGCATCAGGGCCCATAGATTTGGGGTTTTGTCTGCCTAGCCAATCTCTAACCAAACCCTCAATGGCCAAGGGCAAGTCTTCTTTTTGCCAGCCTTCCTCTCTTGCCTCCAGGGTCTGGGGTTACTGAAGGATGGCCTTAGCAGTGAAGTCTGAGGCAAAGAAGGAATTCACTCTGCCCCCTCTGTGTCATCTGTCACCAGGTTACCAATCTAAATTCAGCAGTATCCCCACATTGGTGGGGGTCTTCCTAATATTTCTTTTGCTGCTGATATACTTGTAGATGTCTTTCTTGTGATCCTTGATATCCCTCTACAGACTTAATTCCAATGGGCCTTTGCCTTTCCTTATTGCATCCCTGCATTCCCTGTCCATACTCCTATATTCCTCCCATATGCCCTCTCTCTTTTTCCACATTCCTAGCAAATGAATTCCTAAGCAATTTTGAACTGGAAATCAGTACTGGGCCCTCGTAACTGTACAGACAGAACAACATTTTTCTATAGAAAACCAGAGTATATGCAGTAACTGACATTTTTAGCAATCAGACTTTAATAATAGAATTAATTACACAGTTCTACATGGGAATAGAAATGTTTAACTCCATGAAAACAGAAGAAAAGACTGTTTTTAAAAACCATAATAGTAATGATAATAATAACAATAATATGTTTAGGATGCTACAGCTTTGAATAAAAGCTCAATGCAATTTGGTTTTATTATTCCTTTTTAAAACTGACAAGAACTTTTTTTTCAGCTGAGAAAATCAATCAAACTATAATCAATCAAAACTAGTCAATAACTAACCAATCCCTCTTTCAATGTGTTTTGAACAGATCCTCTTGTTCAAACACCACTTAGTATTCACTAGTCTCAGTGCAGCGTGACTACTGAGTTAGTGTGATTTTGGATTTTGCGGTGCAGGCTACTTTTGCTAAGAGAAAGAACTATACAGACTGAGCCACAAAGCATACACACAGATTACCTGACACCACCATTGCAAGAACACTCAGCTATCATGGCACAATAGAGTTTTGTTCCACAGCAGATTTTTTTACATTGCGCCAGGCTGTCATATACAGCCTTGGCACAGATGTTGAATGCATATTCTTTACAACATGAGAGCTTTCCTTCAGGTAGCCTCTTTCTAATCTTCTTTATGTCATCTCCACAGCTTAACTGGTCTGCCAAAACCTCATGTTCACAGAGGTTGCTGCCACTGCCTTTCTACTTAGCAATTCCTACACCACATGTATTCCTACACCACATTCCCTCTTGGCTGCTGCCTGTTCTAAAGGTTTCTAAATTTCATTTAGCTGCTACTTCTATCTATCCCGTCAAACTGCAAGGATTCTTAGTTACCCATAAAAAATGCACAGAAATGTGAACAATAAGAACTTGTCACAAAACATGTGTAGGTCTATAGGATTATGCTGAAAAATGGACTACAAACCATGAGATCTGATATCTTTATCTCAATAGGCAATTCTAAAACATCCTATAGAAAGTCTCCAGGACAGATAAACAGTAGACTTCCTCAACCCTACAGCAGAACACATGCCTCATCTTCATTTGTGAGCATCAACCACTAGAGATGACCCCTACAATGAATGCAACCACTGACTAGGTCAACAGCTACCACAGCTTTATGCTATCATACAGGAGAGGTTAAAAACTACAATGAGTCCAGCCCTAGATTGTAGTCCATTATAAGATCAATGCTTCCAAATTCAACTCTCTTGGTACTCTACCTACAATAACAATAAAAAAAAGCTCAAAAACATATAACAAGTCCCTGCCTGCACTATAGTATCTTCATAATTTTTCATTTACAATGGAAGATTAATTTATTCAATCTTTATTCTTTACTGAAATATGACACACATAGAGATCAATATACAAGAAAATATATAAAGAGACCTCTTCTTTTCTTGGGGAACGATATTTTGTGTAACACATGATAAACTACTTGTCTGTGCTCAGTTGTAAATGCCTGGGATGTCTGCCCCAGCCAGATGATGAAGTCAGTCTATCAACTTGGCTACCACAAAGCAGTGTAGAAAGACAGGCTTTCCAGAAAGCAAACTAAAAAATACAAAATACAGACTGCAGGTTTTGCAGGAAGAAAGAGGAAGGACTTAATTCGATATTCATGTACTGTCCTTATAACTACAGTGTAGGAGAGCAAGGTTGGGTTGGTTTTGCAGAATGCTGAGAAGGAAAATTTTGATGTTTTCATTTTTTAAAAACTCTCCCATCCTGTACATAATTTTGTGCTTCTCAGAGAAAACATTTCCTTTTAGACTCCCTTTACAGTATAAATGTAAATGTTGGATAATACGTATTTCCAGATTTTCATTAATTTTGTCAGTGCATAATATTACTGCAAAAAATCCTTTTCCAAAGTCAATAACAATGACTTGTAATTGCAGAAAGAGGAACAAAATAACAAAGGGTCCTAAGTTGTCAGGAGGTTTGGCTGCGACAATTATTGCAGCAACATTTCTAGCAAACAGAATGTATCAGCAGAATTCCTTCTGCTTAGAAGATTAAAAGCCTTCTATAAATAAGGTAAAATATATTGCCAAAGCATTTACTTTTGCAATTTGACCAGCTGTATCTAGAATCTGTGCCAGCACAGCCATAGAGAGAGCAACTATGTAGTGATAAAGTATTTCTTTAATATTTATTCTTCTCATTTCACTATGCACAAGATTGACTCATTCCTAAAAGATACAGGCCTCCTGACATTTTTTCATAAAGATGGAAAATTAACAATATTCCTGTGTTAACCTCTGAAAATCACCAAAGCTTGCAGAAGAACTAATACGCTGATTTTATTCAAACAATGTATTTTTCTTGTGCTATCATCCCACATAATCAATTTAATTACGATCTCCTTTATTTCTAGCAGTAATTGCACTCCTCCTGCTGGACAAACAGAGGTAACAACCATAACCTAACTTTCTGGCAGTGTATCAGTTACAAGAACCAAGACTGCTATGAAGCAATTTTCTGCAGTAAGAGGTGAAGCTGAAAGATTGCATCTCTACAGAAACGGCTTCGTCTATCATCTTTAGAGCTATCACACTTAGAACAGTTATTTAAAAATGTTTGGGGTTTTCTTTCTTGACCCTTTAGAAATAAAAACACAGGTTTTAATTCAGTAAGAGATACTAACATGCTGGTCAAATTTGCATAATGCATTAATCAGTACTGTAATAAAATTATTATTTCACAATAGCAGTAAAAGCAATTTTAATTCTACAGCTTCTGTGTTTTGTACTACTTTATATCTGAAGAATAAAAATTTAGATGAAGGCACACTGCCAAAAAATTCCTAAGTATTTTAATGAGCAAGAATAAGTTTAGAAAAAAAGCATCCAGTTCTTTGAATCTGTTCTAAACACTAGACCCTGTCAATTCAGAAAATGTAAGCACTCAAATTACAGCCAAAATTTCAACAAAGAACAGCACTTTTGTGAAAGGCTGAAGGTACAGCACTCTCTGGAATGCTGAGGTACCTCAGCTTTAATTGATATAAAGGAGATAAAAAGAATCTTGAGGTATGCTTGCCTAAAACCCTAACTACTATACTAAGCCAATCTTTTCACCAGTCCTGCTCATTTGGTGTCAAAAAGACATAGTTCTGACAAAATATTATGTGGCACAAATCTATACAGCGTCACATCCTTAGCAACACTTCAAAAAATCATCTTCATGGAACTCTGGTATCATCTTCCAGGCAGATATTGACTAGGCATGCCAACTATTTTAGTTTTCTCTACTTTACTGTGTGCTCTCCTATTCTGCAGCTGAAAAACTGAGAAAGCTAAATACTATTTAGTGTTACACTGTACTTAACAAAGGTCTGAACAGCCCAGACCTGCTCTGTCTACTGTTTTTCTATATTGCATAAACATATTCTCTGGGACACAGAATACTGTATACTATAATACAGATCCACTTTGTAAAAGGAAGAGTTTCATTTGAAGTGTTCACATATGGAAATTGATAAAGCCAAAAAAAAAAACCCACAGGTAAAACTAAACAAAACTAAAAGAGCAAAGTAAGCGATTTCTTCCACAGTTCTCTGCAAACTTAGGCAGCCAAATACAGGAACCTGATCCCCTCTTCAGGCCAACACATTAAAATGGGTTAAAGTAATTGTTGCACATGCATTCTGCCTTCTAACCTGCCACCTGTCAAAGAAGTGGGTATTAAAATTAAGTCTCTCTCCAAACAAATTCAAATGAATCCAGTTTTACTGGCAAGAACAAGTTTTATACATATGCATACTTGTTTTTTGGATTGTCATTATTAATGATTATTTATTACCACCTGTTTAGGTGTTGTAAAATATCTGAAGTAAACATGATTTCCATTTCCCTCTCTTGCACAGACTACTTTCAAGGCAAATAATTTGGTTACTTTTCATACTGCTTTTAAAAAGCAAGGCTAACGGACAGAATTTTGGCTTGTTACCTAATACAGTGTAATTACATAAAGCAACACATTCAGGGAATATTCACAATAAAAAGGAAACATCCTACCATGATATTATTGTTTGAGGCTAACAAGTCTGTTTCAGTGTCTATTGAAAGATGCTCCAAGCAGACAGAAAATTATTTTCTGTTCCATATTTCTAAAGTCTCTTTAATGATTTAAATGGCAGTATTGATGTAGATGGAAAAAATAATTCAATTCCTTTAGAATACATATTTTCTCAAGAACGAGTTACAAAAATCCTCAACTTTGGAATGGTCTACATAATAAAAACTTGGTATCTATGAATTTGAATATACATTTGAATATAGTTTTGGATTATCCAAGTAATACAGTCTTCCTACACTTTCAGCTCTCCTTTGCCACATCATCTTCATATACACTTTTATGGGAACATCACACCCACTTCAGACTGACACAGGAACAAATGTGAAGCTCGGAAGATTATGCCCCAACCTTTTCCAGAAGCAGAATTTTTCACAAAGTGAAATTCTTATATAACGTAGGACACAAAATCATGTGACAAACTTTAGTTGTTCAAAAAAATGGAAAATGGGACTTGCCTTACCCAAAATGAAGGGTCAGGCTCCAGTAGCCTGGAAATATGAGTATGATATTACCAGCACAGAGCATGCTGGGGTGTCACATCAACACAGAATTAAAAAATCTTCTGCACCTTAGTATCTTCCTCACCTCAGTGAAAAAATCTCAACAAAATATAGAGTGCAATATCTGAGATGATCTTATTCTCTTATGACATTTGGAATGCTACCTAATTTTGAAAATGTTTTGAACTTGTTTTCTAAGTTTTTCTCTTTAGTGTACTTACTTGTATTTGTTATAGTCCAGTAGAAATACAAAGTTCATTTTAGATTTAAGCTAGAAACTCTTATGGTTCTCCATAAGCAAGAGAGCATAATGGTTTTCTTATAAAGAAAGAGTTCTAACTTTGCTGTTCTGGCATTTTCAAGCACTGAGCAACTTTCAAGCAACCTTCTCCAATATTCTGAATACTACAGATAATAGGCATAAATGAGCACCAGAAAGCAGCTTTACAATGTAAGTTTCATAGTGGAAGGAAGTCCTTGATTTTTTACTCTACTCCAGTCGGTAAGTCCACTTTCTCTGCTTTTTACTGATGACAAGACATGGAAATACTATAACTATTTATATATAGTCCACATGAAACAAACCAAACTTAATTCTCCCTTAACCCACATAACCATTTCAAAGCAACAGAAAATACTGTTACAAAACCAATGTATATTTTTCCCCTTGTAAAATGATCATGTGTTTTTCTCCTTTCTTAATAAAAAGCAATATCAGCTTTTTTAAGCATGATATTAGGATAGCTATATATTCTGCATAAATGTACTTTGGAAGAAGTAAAAGGAAATTTGAATACATCTAAAATAGTTACCTTAATTCTTTCCAGTACTAATAATCACTTCGAAAGAAAGCCAACTGGTTCTTCCCTCCTTTCCTAGATTCCTAAGAGAACTAGCATTGTGTTTTTAACACAAATAAATCATATGCCCTGTCATAAAAATATTTTGCTACTTACCATAAATCAGTTTGCTTAGTAACATACAGCTAGTTGAACTCTCTTCATTGAGAGTGAACCTGAGCCACCAAAAATGTGCAATAACTAGATGCCAAAACAAATTACATTGCAATACTCTTTGTTTGCTTCACAGAGAAAACAGGTTCTTACCCAGTTTTCTTTTCTCAGAGGCAAAAAGTAGTAGTAATGGCAAAAGTCAAGTATCAGCGTATAGGAACTAAGGATCTGAGTGTAGAAACACAGCTGCAAAAACAGCCAGTGATTGTCTTCACCAACACAATTATTAATCCTGCAGAGAAACAAAGTGTGCATATATAAAAACCAAAATACAAATACTAAAGTTATGATACTGTGAATAGAAGACTTTATGATTGCTTAAGGAGCAAACTACTGAATCCCCTGCACCACAACTTAAAGCCTAGGTTGTGCTATTGAGATCATTGCTTAGAACAGGAGTTCTCCTGTTCTTCTCTGTATTTTCATATAGCAAAGATACTGCTGCAACTTTAAGTAAAACTCTAGTAATAAAATTGTTTTTTGAAAGTCTGCAAAATTTCACAGTAATATGTCTTATCTTCTGCTACTCAATACATTTCACAGGTCATGAACTACAAAAGTGCAAACAAAATGGAAATGCAAACAAATGTTTTAAAATAAATGTCATCACAGGCTACCCCAGTAACAAAGAAACATGACTTTAAAATGAACCAAAGCCACAGAAGACAATACAGACATCCCTATTCAGAAACTCCTGCATACTCCAACATGAAAGGAGTAAAGGAAACACAAGGATTCTATCTGTACAAAGTAGAAAATCAAGTCACATGGATGCAATTTCATACACGCATTGGCACAGACAACAGTACTAAGCTAAGCCAGCATGACAGAAGCAATATACTATTACTATTCTCTGAAGTAGAAAAACTTGACAAAAAAAGGTAGTTTGAAAAATGGCCTAAACCAACCTAAGGGAATCCTGACATCAATTTTGTCCTGTGCAGTTTGTCTTGTAAAAATTATACCTCAGAATTACTTTCAGAAATATTTATTTTCACTTTGAGTTTTACTCGTAGGTATAGGAAAGCTCAAATTTATTACTTCCTTGCTTTAAATGCCTAAATGATTAAGCACCACTGGGAAAGAAACAGAAAAATGAGCAGCAGTCAAGACCACAAATTTCAGAATGATTCACTAAAACAACAGTAGATAATTAGAAGAAAATGTCCTGGTTTTACCATGGACAGTGGTGATCCATCCTCCTCACGCAATGCCCACAGCGACTGCAATGGTGTGAACGCTTTGGTCTCATCATACTACATTTGTTACACAACTCCCAGTGTTCTCGTTCTAGGTGAAAATGTAAAGACACATTAGAGAGATTTAAACTCAGTAATGTATACTCATAATAAATCCGTATACTTGTAAATCTAATTAAAAAAAAACAGATCTTACTATATGATCTGAGAAGGATAAGCAACACATAAAAAGCTTTTTCCCACTGCTACCTTAATTAAACTGGAAGATATTACTGCTACTCCATGCCAGTTTCTGTCTCCAAAATGCCCTCTTTTTCTATAAATTTCTACAAAGTAATTATTACAGAACAAAAGCTGTGACTTAGATAAGGAAGACTGTAACTCAATTATTTCCTTACATTTCTACTGTGAAAAAAATTATCTGCTAGACAGAATCAAGACACAATCTCATTGCTATTCCAGAACCTCCTGAGGAAATACTGCTACTGCTAGCTCAAATATGACACACAGTGAGCACTTCAGGAGCATCTTCCATTTCAACGCATTTTAATGACATGCGTATCACCATATGCAATTTTACATGTTAGACAACCACAGAAAGACATAGAGGATAGGCTTGTATTTACAAATATATACTATTTTTAAATTACTAATATGAGGTTCTTTAAAAGCTAATCTCCAGAGATACTGAGTAGCTGAAAGTACCAAGAGAACTATTGCTCAACCTGGCTATTATTTATCTCAAAATGCACCACTCAGATTAGAGGAATTATTTGAAAATGAAAATTGAAATTATATGTACAAAAAATTCATCTTCACATAGGAAACAATAAGATTAACACTGAAATAATTCCAGTTACAAAAGCATATATTTTCTGTCTTTAAGGAAAACAGATGGAAAACTGAGAAATACTTTGACTGTTCAAATTGTTTCTACCTAAATAATCTTTTTTGAGGCACAAAAATTTCTCATATCTCAGGAATAAAGAAAAAAAAAGGAAAAAAATAGCATTTACAGTAGGACATTCTGAAATTTTATACTGTAAAACCCTGTGCCAATGTAAACAAAATAAAGTTATATTTAGCACTTCTGAGCCACCTGCAGGCAGCCCTAATCTAGTCTTACTTGCTGCAAAATAACATTTGGACACTGGAAGTAAAGAAACCCAATATCTGAGATCACTAAACTAGTACTAATGACAGATGGAAACTGCTTTACAATCTGTTCACATAAATCCAGTGTCACAAAGGTGTCGCTCACTAATAGGGTAGCTAGCAGCAGAGCTAAGAAACACCGCAACTAATTTTTAACACAATTTATACCATGCAAAAATGTATCCTCCTGTCAGCCTAGAGCATACCAGACAATTGAAATGCTACCTCCAAAAGTACAATACCCCTGATATATCACACACCAAATCAAAATATCGAAGTCATGACCTAGCCTAAATATTTCACCTATGGAAGTACTTATTAAGTATGACTGACATATGGACTGAATGGAGCACACAAAAGTTGGAGAGCTATACAAAGAGATACCTTAAATTAAAAGAAAACATTTGTGTACAAAGGGGATTTGCACTGCTCCGGGTATTTTGAAGGTAAATGAAGACTCCAATACAAATATTAACTGCCTGTAACTAGCAAGTGTCCTCATTATCCAACTCAGATTGCAAAATCCATGTTGGTCCTCTTGCAGCAAAAACTCTGACTCCAGAACCCAAGCTGAAACACCTGACATTTTACTGGATCAAAGGATCAATTGCCAGAAGCAGAAAGAACACTGGTATGAGAATTTCTGCAATTAGTGGTGACACATCTGAATCCCAGGGAGATACACCCCTTTCTACAATCAGCTGTCTACTTCATGCACATCATATCATCAGCACTAAGGCTAAAAAGATCATGTTTCCAAACACATCATCCCAGATTTTCAGTAACATCAGGAAGAGAGAGCAAAATTTTATTCTGGGCATTCACCACATTTGAAGACAAGACTGAAGCATTCACCCTCACTGCATGGGACACATTTTCTTCATTCATGAAGTGTTTTCTGTTAATGTGACAAAGCTCATGCTGTTTAACAGCCCTACTCCAGTCTAAACTCCAAAGTAAAAGCCCTGTGCATTAGATAATAGTTCCCAATAGTTCATAAAAATACTGTCCTTCTCTGTGGAGAATCATTAAGGTTTTAAATTTCCTCCAACTTCTGGAGCACTGGATACCATACAGGAGTCGTGGGATAAATTTGCAAGGACAGAAAGGACTTGCTCCATCAAGTTGCTACTTTATAGAAATGCAGTGTAACTAGCACCATGGTTTGGGTTTTTTTGTTAACAGCCTATAGAATCAAAAGACTCTGGAAAAAAACAGCAAAAAATACATAGGTAAAAACCAGCATAGGACTACCTTCCACCACGATTTTCAACATTGTATAAATTTACTTAGACAAAAGATACAGAATTTTAAAAAATAGCCATCTATAAACGTATTTCATTAAATATTATCAAGTTAGTAGCATATGCATTATGTTTGAAAGTCTAGAATGCAAAAAAAAATCTTCCTGTGGAAAAATTTCCTAGTAGAAGGTCCTACAAAACTGAACTTTCTGATGGAATGCAAGTTTAAGAAAGATAAGTTTTGAAACTACACACGGAAAAGTGCTAGAAATTTACAACTTTTAAAACAGTGACATACTAACTTTATTCAGCAGGGACAGCTTATGGTTTCCATTACATCTCAAAGATAAATTTATTCCTAATTATTTTGAGGATATTAAAATAACTTTCATTCAATTATACAGAAACAAGTTAATGTACCTGTAATTGGTATCTTTGGATTTTCAGGTAGTTTTCCTGGATCTGCTACTGAGGCTCTAAATAATGAAGCTATACAAAACAATGAGCAGAAGTAATAACCTAAAAAAACAAATAAATATTTGTTAGACCTTTTCATGTGTGCAAAATACACTATATCAAAAAATACAGATGCTGCAGAACTGAGCTATAAAATACTCAGCCTTCTCATTCCAGATATATTTTTGATATTAAGTACACAACATTAAGTACTCCCCAATAAATAGAGTGAAAAAAGTAGTAAACAGTTCTGATAGCACCAGCAGGTGCTACTATGACCATAGTACTGTTTTTCAGAAGTTCCTCCACCATCTTACCACACAAGCACCAACATACCACACCTCAAAGCCTCCATATGAAAGATATTCCCAATAGTGCATCTTCACCTTTAAGTTTGTTCCAGCCATTTTTCAAGATTTTCCCCAGCAAAACTTGTATAAGCTAACCCACACAGGGACATATGACAAAACTAACAAAATTTAGATTCTTGCCAGTCATCACTACTATCACACCAAATTCTGACAGGCACTCACAGATGTGAACCTGAAATGCTGTCAACATGTTATAACTATAGGACATGAAAGCTACATTCAGGCTTTTCACCAGTTTCCACAAAAACAAATTCTACAGTAACACCTGTGAAATGAAGTGCCACAGCTTCTCAGAACACAAAAACATAGGACGCATCCACTACTCTTATCCTTTATCTTACCTTTTGTCTTTACTTTCACCCTAGTTTTTATTTTCTGACAGGATTTTTTAATGTATATTAAGTAGAGACATCATTTTATTAGTAGAAAAAAGTTAAAATTACTTACACAAAACTGCCACAACTGAAATATTTCCCTCTTCATAATGAGGAAAAAGGATGACCTTTGGAATGAAGATTGTATTGTACAGCCAGACGAAGATAATTAGGCCCATACAGCACCAACCCTGAGGGTCAACCACAAAGTGAATTCGTTGCCCCATTGAACACAAAGAGATAATAAACTGTCACGACCCAGGAAGATAATCCTAAAGAGATAAATAATAAAAATATTTTTTAAAAAAGAGTAAATTAACTAGTGCAGCCTATAGGGTTCATACATTCAAATTCATACATTCAAGTAAGAAAGAAAAAAAAACTGTCAGCTGTTGATTTACGGAATTACATAAAAACTTAGAAACATTTCACATACATTTTTTAAACACCAGGTAGCAAAACATTTGATTATTTCATTAATTAGTTATATCTCACTAAAAAGTAACATTTATCACCAAGATGCAAGCAAAACCACTACCTCGGAAAACTATTAAGTTATAGGTAAAGCAGCAACTGTCAGTCAGGTGGCAGCAGCAAAGAAAATTCTTCCATCAAAGTAAAAAGGTTGTAAAGCAAATACGAAATACAGGGAATTATTTATGTTCCACAAAGATTCAACCCACCTATCTATTATAGTCACCCCCATGGTTGTTTTCTTGAAGCTTTTATGCTAAAATACTCAAAAGCTTCACTAAGAATTCAGTGTTTCCTTGCTTAAAAAATGTCCTTCATGACATTAATAGCAAACCAACAGAGAAAGGAGTCATTACCCTGACATCTTTCACAAAGACTTTTAAAAATATCACACAATAGAACATTTTCTATTAATCACATTTAAAACATCAAGGTTTCCATCCTTACACTTTAGTGGGCTGGGTTCCTTTTGGTTTTGGACTGAAAAAAAACTCACCAAGTCCTACAATGTGAACTTCTGAGCTTCATAAACCAATCACCGTAACAACACAGCACTAAGTCCTAAAGCACTATTCAGCAAAACTATCATGGAAAGGATCACTACTGGTTTTTTTTTTTTGGCCATATTTTGACATATTTTATTATTGCAACACACACATAAATCCCAATCCCTCTTACCCATTGGTTTCCCCAGTTTCTGGGTTTCAGGAATCTTGTCCATTTCTGATGGTTTCTTTCCATTCCATTCAGCTTCTATTTGTTGCACTGAAATTTTGTTTATCAAACATCTGTTTCCAAGGGTTTTGCTTACTTGTTTCATGTTTGACTGTCCTCAATTGCATTCAAAATTTACTTAATACTATTCACAAATTTAATTGTCTTCTTTTCTTCTTCTTTTAGATGTCTAATCAAAATTAGACCCAAACAAGGTGTCATTTTTCCACACTTTGTGTTATTTATAATCACCCTTTGTTTGCTATTTTCTAACGTAACAGTGTTCCCATTCAAGTATCATTCAGATCCCCACCAAGTTCATGCGGCTACAAAAACCCCCACCACACGAGAAGCAGACAGAGCCTCAGCTTGTCAAGTCAGGCATGTCAAACCTCTGAGCTCCAGCACCAAGAGGACGGTTCTTGTTCTGCCTGCAGCTCTGATCTACAGAGCAGGTTCTCAGCCCTGGCAGCACACATGGGACAGGCAGGTCTGTCCAAAAAAGCCTCTAAGCCATCTGTGCCTGAGTCTTGCAGCAGTACACATACTTGGGGTAAGGAACAATGGCGGGTCCCTGCTTCTGGGACAAAGACACCTCTGCTGGCTCAACCTGTCACCTGGCAAAGTATGCTGCTTGCCAGGGGCCTGGATCCTGGATACTATGGACTGACTGTTAGTGAGGCTGGTAGTAGTCTGGCCCTTACACTATTACCCTCAGCTGCTCTTCCATTCAGGCACCATGGATACAGCTGGGGGAGACCAGGAGTTTACCAAGCATGACTACACAGTTAACAGGTGCTGGCCAAGGTCTGACAGCCAAGTGGTGTCTCATTTATGCTGCTGATGAAGGGGAAGAACTTGAGGAGAAGCAGACAGATCCTGCAAATCAGCAAGTGGTTGTGCAGCATTTACAGTCATAGAACCTTCTATGAGGCTGAAAAACTGAGGGTGAAGGGGAACAAGATCCACCTGAAATTACATGGGGTAAAAGCATCTTTGCCAAGAGGCTGGTTAATCAGCTTTGAGAATGCTTAAACAAGGAATAGAGGAAGGTGGTGACCTCTGAATGAGCAAGGTAGTGGTGGTCATGGTTTGCAAGCAAAGGATGCAGGATGATGTGGAAAACAGATCTTATAATCAACCAAACCAAGGTGAAGTGGGGCTGCACCAAGTGTGTGCACACAATTGACACATGAACACCACGTAGGTGCACTAGGATAGAGTTAGGAAAACCAAGCTCCTCCTAGAGTTGAATCTGGTGAGGTATATGAAATTTGAAAAGAGATTTGTACAGGTACATGACCAGCATAAGGAAGGCTAGAGAGGAAGTCTCAGCCTGATGCTGAAAGTATCAAAATCATACAAAAATGTCAAAGCACCTTGTTTATCTTGCTCTTTCATGGGTAAGACCTGCCTTCTGGAATCACAGGTCCCTGCACCTGCATCAAGACCCGTGGGAAAGTGTAGAGGACAAAAGACTTACTCTGAGCAAGGGAGGGTCAGACTAACAAACCTTTAAGTGAACTGGACCTAACATTTCCATGTGACCTGCTGAGGTGCCAACCTGAGTGCTGAGAGAGCTGGGTTTGTCATTCTCAACTAGGTTTCAAAGTTTTATGCTGATGGGTGACATTCCAGAGGACTCAAGAAAATAAGTATCAATTAAAATCCTGTTTTCAAGAACAAGAGGAGGAGCCAGGTATCTATCTACAGGCCTACTAGTCCCACCCTATTTCCTGGGAAGGTGAAGCAAACAATCCTGGAAACTACTTTCAAATACACGAAGGACAAGAAGGGGACTGGGAGTAATCACCATGAATTTACAAAGGGAAAATCATGCAGACTAATAGAAATACAGAGGCAAAAAAACCCCAAATGTAGCTAGAAACACTGCTGACCACTGAGGAATCAATCTGTTTTCCATCTAACCAGAGCAGCAGAGATTCCATGACTTCACAGTACTTCCTCAGAATGGGAAATAACAACTCAACAAACAAAACAGAGAGATATAATTACTGAAATACTTGTTCCTGAGTGACCTACTTGTACAATGTGTGAGCAATAATCATTGAGAAGGATTCAGGAGAAAACAGTAAGAATGCCTATCAAGAAAATATATTCCAAATTTTTATCCCTCAGTAACTTACTTTTCCCTGCATGGCCATATGCGCTTTTATAATTAGAAAACCAAAACAAACATCAGCCCTGCTCAAAACCATACCTTGGACAGCAAAATCCAGAATTAAGCCAGAACTATTCAAATACAGGCCTCACTCTCAAGACTGGGTCATTTTTCATTTGTCTTCTGAATCTTCTGAAAGAGACAAAAAATAGTGTGATACACAAACAACCATTATCGCTTATTTGAAATGCAGCATATAACGGGTTACTTTCTATTCTGCTTTTCAAGCCCCACCTTAATGAGTAGAGCTGTCTCCAAACTGACATGTTAATTCTAACTAGCATTCCTCAAATCTCAGTTCTAGGCCACTTCACAATTTTAATATATACTTAATAAGATGTAAGAGTTCAGAGAAAGGTCTGTGTAAAACTGCAGTACCGCCAGTGTATCTCAGTTACACACATTCGCTTCCCATTTCCTATAATGCTAAATTAAGTTTTATATTTTTCATTATACTTCATCAGCAACAGCAAATAAATTATGTCAATATATTGACTTACTCTGGCAAAGAGATTTTTCCCCCTCTTTCTCTTGGTTTATGTACCATGCATAAATATATAAAGTGTGAAGAATAATGAAAGAGGTTCAAAATCTGATAACTAGGAAGGAAGTACTAGATTAAAATTTAAGTCACAAAGTGAATGTATTACTCTTTCAAACACAGTGCCAAAAAAAAGAGACAACTGATCTCATGTAATTTTGTTCTTCAAAATTCGTAATTTGTGATCAGAAAAACTACAATATGCAAAGAAAATACTCAATGAGAAGGCTTACAACAAATAAACAGAGAGAAACAGTTAAGTGATTTTTATCTGTATACACTCAAGACTCATACAAGCAATTAAATTCTCCAAGCAATTTTACAATTAAATAATTTAGGAGAAAATATAGAGCACTAATGTCAGAGCTTTTGTGGTTTTCTTCCCTTGTGCCCTAATTTATAGCTATTTCTTCTAAATAAACAACTCAAATACAAGCAATTTGAAAGCCAACAGTGGCTGTGCCTGTGAAAAGGTTCAGCTGCACCAAAACATGACTGAGTCTTTCCTACATTATTGAGAATTGTTCTTGGCTTTCCAAAAAATACTTTTACTACAGGATGCCTGGACAGCATTTTTCCTAACCCTTTTCTTTCTGTGCAGTTTGCTCAATGGTATCAGTATTTTGTTCACTACAATCACCTGCAATATGACTCTTCATGTGACATCCACAGAATAATGAGACCACAGAATGAGTAAGGCAGGTGGGAAGTCAATTCCAAGAAATGAGAAAGCTTTGTGCTAACCAGAAATGTTAAGGTGAAATATAAATTGTTTTAATATACTCATTTGAGTTCAACCTTAGTAAAATAAAAGGTACACCATTTTGCATCAAGAATGTCTGAAAGCATACTTAGAAAACTGTATTTCATAAATACACCCAGTATAAGCAGTACTCAATTTCTCACCCTAAGAAGCACAACAGTCAGCTCTGGGGACATCCTGTTTCTTGCATGTTCATGGGTGTTGCACTGATAAACAACACCGTAGCCCTCCTTGTTAAGAAAACTAAGACTTTTGAAATCTGACTTGCAGAATATTTTTCACAAATCCTTGAACAAGTGCAGAACAGCACAGATCAGTAACTTATTGTATTGTTCACCATGAAATATAATTTTAAGACTCCACACAAACTGAACAATACTATGCTCTATAATAAACATTTTGAGACTGGAAAAAACACCAGTTTCTAAAAAGGCTGTATCCTAAGCAAGTCAGAAAAAAAAAAAACAAAAACAAAAAGTAGAAACACGAGAGAGCCACACTTCTCAAAATATTTGTGATAACTAGGGCAACAATCAACAGCCTTCCCTCATTTCTGGATCCACCTGCATTTTTACACCAGTGACTTTCCTGAAATCTGAAGAATTACTGCCAAAAATTACTGATACTAAAAAATACACTTAAACATAAAAAAACCATGATGGACTTGAACCAATCAACTAAACTTCTTTTACAAACTAGATTTTAAAGAAGTCACCTTATATTATCAAGTGTCAGAATAAAATTGTCATTAAGCTTTTTGCAAAACTTCTGTTTAACAAAACAGAATAGGTATCTGAATAGCCAGTTAACATAAGCAACAGCATATCTGTGCTATGACAAAACCCCACACACCTAGCATTTCTGTGTTTATACATTGGATGGTTGCTGCGGAGACCAGAGACCTCGGCACAAAGCAGTTGTTATGTGGCTGTTGACAGGTTTGTTGATGTAGGCAAGACATTCCCACCTAGTTACTTTTCATTGATAGGATCTAGCAAAGCATACCTGTAAACATCTATTGCATTTAAATGTCACTTGGGCTTTTAGAGGGATGTGGCTTGGCATTATCATAGGCACACCTTACCTTACCACAAGTCCATCAAAACTATCTTCACCTATTGCTGACCAAACAGCCACTTGTAGAGAGATAATGTACGTTACTTTAAAAACATTACTGTTTGGACCAGCAATCTGAGGCGAACGAAGACCTGCTATTTCATCTGACTAACTACTAGAGCTGGGAAATTGAACTGCGAAACCAAGGGATGCCAAGGCCATTGCATTTCCTTCTGCCGCACTGCTGGAACACACACTTAATCAAAACCTCGTGCCTCTCCTACTACCACCTCAATACCAGCAAACACCCTCCTCCTCCTTTACAGGGCAACCAGCACCCTGGACCTGCATGAAAGCGACAGCATCATTTCCTTATTTCACAGCTGGAGGTACCCGGCAAGTCTGCCCAGGGTTCCTCTACCCAGCTCCCTGCAAGTCAACAGCAATGCTGGAGGGGAGGTGCAGGGATGGAGGAAGCTCCGTAGACGCCCGCCCGCCCGGCGGAGCCATGCCCGCGGATGTGCCGGTGCCGGTGCCGGTGCCGGTGCCGCCGCCCCCCGCCCCTCCCGCCGGCCCGGCCCGGCCCGGCCCGCCCGCGGCGCCGCTGCCGGCCGAGAGGGGGTCGCGCGCGCCATCCCTCCCCCCGCCGGGCACGCGGCGGAACCAACCGTGGGCTTCCGCCGCTCCAGCCGCGCGTGCGCGCTCCGAGCGCCCCGGAGCGCGGGACCGCGCCCCTGAGGGAGGGAGCGGCGGAGGCAGAGCCGCCCTTCGGGCCCGCCCGCCCCGACCCGGCCGCGAGCGTCTCGCCTCGTGTGCGGGAGGCACGCACACGGCGGGCATGGCAGGGGTCTGAGTGTATGCAGCGGCGGAGGAGCCGGTCTCGAGGGCTGGTCTACCCAGCCCAGTAGGAAAGACGTGTGACCGACGAGCCGCATTTCGCCACGGCTTCAGCTCGCTGTCACTGCTCGTTCCCGAGCACGGACTTCAGTCAGCATGAGCACTTTTCCGTACTTCATTTTTCCAGTGTCTCTTTACAATCCCCGTCAAAACTGAGCCCTGCAGGCAAGGCTTCTGCCTCAGTCTCCAGGCTGCTCCTAGGAGAATCTGGCAGCTGCCCCAGCTACGCCTCATAGCTTGAAGTTGTATTAAATTAATAGTATAAACTCACACTAGCTTCCTTAAAAGAGATTTGCTTTACCTTGTATACCATATAACCGTGGTTTCACGGTGAGTGAAAGGCCCCAGCTCACTGCAAGGAGGAGTTCAACCCCCACCTCTTATCCTCTATCTTGTCTCTCAAAATCTTAAAACCACCCATGAAGAAGAAAAATGCCTCTGGACTATGAAGATAACATCAGAATCCCAGTACTTTCAACACCTTTGGCAAAACCCTGCAGTTATCTGGCATAGGTGGCTGTAGCAAGACCAACTTCAGGGACACCTAAATCAAAGAATCAGTTGGATGGTGACACCATAGATTTATTGCTGTTTTCCAGAATAGCAGCATGAGTGTGGGTTATGTGGTGAGTGGTCAAATCATGTTGTATATGAATGCATGAAAGGGATAAGAACCATTTGTTAAACACAGTGTGCCCTGATTTGAATGGGACACTTCATGCTCATGAATGAAGAACTACTCTTGTAATTCTGTGCTTTGCATCCTTGCCTCTCCTCTCAATCAGCTCAGACCAGTTGGAACATTTTTATGACATGCAGGTCGCCTGCTGTACTATGCCCCTTGCTCACATAGAACCCTTACCTGTTCACAGAAGCCAATCTTCACTTGAAAAAGATAATTCACACCTGCAAGGGATTGCCTCTGGGTAAGAGTCACAGACAGCTTATAACAGACAAAATTTTCAGTGTTCCCAGCTGGGAATCATGCCTCGAACACCCATTGCTGATGAACATATATGATCTTTTGGCTACCTAAAGGTACCCCATCTGTCTGAGTGGCATAGTTCCCACTGCAAATTGATGGGCTCTTTCCCTGGAGCAGTTTCCCTTCATAATAATAGATGAAGAGTAATGTAAAGACTACCAATGCCGAAAACTCACCTATATTACTGATCGTATTCTTCCTAAAACTTAATCATAACATGATTATTCTGGGGGGAAAAACAACAACAAAACAAAACAAAAACCCAAAGCCAACCAAAAAAACACTATTACACGGGGCAATTGTTAACATTTCAACCTAAAGTTGCTCCTATCTGAATATACATATTTGTAGCAGAAACTGGAGGTTGTCTGGAACGAGAAAGAAGCATGTTCCAGGTGAATCAGAGAAGATCAGTTCTTTCAGAACAATCTGTATGTGTCAATAGGAGCAGGTAACACTGAAAATAATGGACTTATTAATTGCACTGTTAATATATCTACTAAGGGAAAAAGAAAAACTGAAAAAGTTGTTCTTTTATAAATACTTAAAAATAACAAAAACCAGCCTCTGGCTCTATTCCATGACAAATTTCATATTTTTATTTATGTCTATATGTAAAAGACCTAGTAAGCCGTGAAAACTGTTCACTGATTTGAAGAATTAATTTCGAAGGGAAAAAAAAACCAAAATAAAACAATCAAGAAATTAAAAGGAAACCACGTCCTTGGGAAGTAAAATGGAAGTATAAGAAAAGAATAATAGTATGATCAATGATGGTTTCATATGGAATGAAAAAGAATCAGTCAGTAATATTACCTTCCATTTAAATACCAAGCATTTGTGTTTCTGCAGTGGTACACAGATAATGGCCAGTCTTTAGACTGTAGTCCTGCCAGGCAGGTTATATTTTTTCTGTTCAGGAATGTGATGTAAATATAGGTTGTGGAACAAGAGCAGTGGTCTTTTCTGGCTTAGTCGTAGGACAGCATTCCCCTTTTGTTAATGCTTTTTTTTGAGAAAGCACAGTGCAGGAGGAAAAGCAGGCAGTTGTGTGCTGGACTTCCCAACTGAAAAGTCTTGGCTTAGAGATATTACCTGATTCTTTTGCCAGAATATCAAATCCAGATAGATAGATAATGAGTCTTTGTGGTGAACTACATTCTGTATGAAAAAAAATACCTATGGGAATCCTAGCTTTGCATAATATGGATTTAAATAAAATCCAATATGGATGTGTTACAGAAAGATCATTAGAAGTATGAAAAATTATTCACCTTCTTTAGTGCTGAATATTGCACAATGGTATAGAATTCCTCTTGGATTTTCTGATGTCTGTGTTGTGTTGTTGTTGCTGTTTTTAAATTACCACAGGAGCCACCAGCTGTCATCCTATAAATTTTATTGGCACTCTGTAAATATTAAATCAGCCTGCTAAAATCAAGCCATGTGCAGTAACAGCTGAGGCTCTGTTATGGGGAGCACATGTAAGAGAGAGGTGTGCACTTTTACTCCCATGATTCTTACAGCTTACAAGCCCCTTGCTTCTTGAGTCTGTTTTCCAGGATTCATTTTTAGCCCAACTGTGCCCCTTGACCAACATGCAGAAAGGACATTTTCTGTGCACAGATACATACTGAGCTGAGCAGTCAGCCTTCTCAGCAGTATTCAGTTTCTTGGGTCCTTCTAAAATTTGTTGCTACCACATTTCTGCAGCAGTGCTGCATTGCTCACTTTCTTGTAAACCTTGGTGACATACGTAGAAGACAGTTGTAAACTCTAGAATGGGAGCAGAATGCTTGATGTCATGAAGATCTGCATCATGATGAAAAAAGTCTGTGTCAATGAAACAGCATGCTGAAACAAAACCTTTTGTGGCCCACAAATCACAATGTGACATACTGAGGATGAGGCTGTAGGTGTTAAAAGAAATTGTGTCTCAGGCTCCATTTTCTCTCTTACTTAATAGCCAGAAAAATCAAAGGCAAGGTATGTTTTCTAATCTGCCTGCCTCAATAGTAAACATGGTGAAATCTCCTGATCCTGCAGCCCAGATAGATTAAATGGGGTACTAAGGTAGACCAGGCAGTAGTCTAATTTAGGGAGTTGATTTTCATCTTGGACTCCTCATACCATTTCAGTGGTATGAGGAGTTCTGCTCAGATAGTGTCCAGCTGCAGATGTCCTAGTATTAATTCTTCTAATGCCTCTCTTTCTCCAAGAGTTGCTGTCTAAACACCAGGCAGGGCAAGAGACTGTTTGAATGTTCCACATCTCTGCAGTGAGGTGAGTTTGAAAAAGCTTCAGCAGATACAGCCTTGTTCAGAAGGCAGGTTAGCTGCATGCCTGCTCAGTTTGAACACCCTGACTGTGGGCTATAGCCACCAGCAGAATGTCTGATTAAATAACTGGTAAAAGCAGTAGTTAAACCAGGAAAAATGAAAATGCCTCAGAAAAGCCGTTCGAGAAACATCAGGCTTGCCCTTTTTTATTTATTATTGTCGTAATTATCATTATTATTTTTGTAATTGCTATTATTGATGTTATTATTACCATTATCATTATTAACATTAGTAGTAGCAGTAGTAGTAATAGTATTTAGCTTCTGATTAATTTTTTAATTTTCAAGTGAAAATGCAGTTTGCTGATGCCATGGAGCCTGAGGTGCTCTAAACAGGAGAGTTTTGTTCTCAATGAGGATAGTGAACCTTTTTATCAATATTCTTGCATTAGGGTCAGCTACAGAGTCTTTTCATCCCCATTCTTTCTCACTTGAGCAGAAAGAGTGTGCACAGCTGTCAGGGAATGATTTCAGGTGAGCTGAAGTTGGTTGTTACATAGCAGATATTCAAGGAGTTAGGTTTAGTACAACAGAAAATGCAAAATATTTATAATTCATTACCAGTGTTTTCTGTTCCTACTGGTAAACTGTCTGATGGAGGACCTGAAGTAGCCCCAGTTCCACACCTCTTAAAAATGCTCCATCTGGCACAGCACATACTTCTGGGTACGTCGCGCAGGATCTGCTGCTCCAGATGGATCCCTGTAAATCTATGAGATGGTATTCATCTGAGAATCCTCACAGAGCTAACTTATGTCATTTCAAAGCCTCTCTCAATGATTTTTGAGTGGTCTTAGGAATCCAGAGCAGTCCCAGCTGACTGGAAGCTGGATAACATTGTCCAGTTTTTAAGGGGAGGACAAAGAACTTATCTTGCAGAAGACAGAAACTGCAGGGTCCTGTCAGTCTCACTTCAGTGCCTGGTGAAGTTATGGTGATTTTTTCTGGGAGGTATTGAAAAACACCTGAAGGACAACACAGTCATTGGACACAGCCAGCATGGCTTCATGAGGAGACAGTCCTGCTTGTCAAATCTGATTTCCTTTTATGACAAGGTAACATACGCAGGTGATCAAGGATAGACAATTGATGTAATCTTTTTAGGCTTCAGCAAAGCTTTTGATGCTGTCTCTCACAGGATCCTTCTGGACAAAATGTCCAGCCCACAGCTGGATAAATACATAGTGTGGTGGGTGAGCAGCTGTGCAGCTTTGCGTTCTGGGAACGCAACAGGGGCATGTACAGGGTTTCGGGACTAATGGGATTGCAGGGATGGGGTGACTGGCACAGAAGTTTCAGGAATGAACAGGGGGTGGTTACAGGCCATTGGAAGAGCTCCAATGGCAGACAACCTGGAGTGAACCATCGTGGGGGAAACAGGGGTGTACACAGAACCGGCTAACTAACATTATAAAGCCCCTAATCTGAACACAACCCAGGATGCAACACAGCTGGCTCACAGGCACAAGGGGTTACAGTGAATGGGGTGACATTGGACTGGGGACCTGTCATTAGTTGGGTTCCATCCTTGGCCCTTCACTCTTCAACATCTTCATGAATTACTTGGATGCACAACTGGAAGGGATACTAACCAAGTTCCCAGGTGATACAAAACCAAGAGGAGTTGGTGCCCTTGAAGGCAGGGAGGCCCTGCAGAGAAGCTTTGACCAATCAGGGGTCTGGGCAATCACCAACCATATGAAGTTCAACAAGAGAAAGCAGTGCCATGGAAAGGGACCTGGGGCCCTGGTCAGTGAAAAGCTGAACATGAGTCAGCAGTGCCCTGGCAGCCAGGAGGGCCAACCCTGTCCTGGGTGGCATCAGCATCACCAGCTGGGCAAGGGAGTAGATTGTCCTGCTCTGCTCTGAGCTGGGACGGCTTCATTTCAAGTGCTGGGGGCAGTTTTGGTCACCTCAACATGAGAAAGATACTAAGTTATTAGAGAGCATCCAAAAGAAGCCAGTGAAGATGGTGAAGGGTCTTGGAGCGAAGGAGCCCTTATGAGAAACAGCTGAGGTCACTTGTCTGTTCAGCCTGACTGAGGAGACTGATGGGAGACCTCATTTTGGAAGACAACTTCCTTGTGAAGGAAGGGGGAGGGATAGACACTCTTCTCTGTGGTGACCATTGACAGGACCCAAGGGAATGGTCTGAAGCTGTGTGAGGGGAGGTTGAGGTTAGATATTAGGAAAAGTTTCTTCCCCCGGAGGGTGGTTGGGCACTGGAACAGCTCCCCAGGGAAGTGGTCACAGCAGCTGTGTGACAGCTCCAGAAGTGTTTAGACAACACTCTTCAGGCACATGGTGTGACTCTTGGGGATATCCTGTGCAGGGTCTGGAGTTGGACTCAATGATCCTTGGAGGTCCCTTCCAACTTAGTGTATTAGGATTCCAGACATGATTATGCAGCTGTCAGAGAGCTTCTGTCTGAGTAAGGAATCTTGTTTTGCTCTTGCAGCAAGGAATGAGTGAGTACATTTAGGAGAAGGCACCACGAGCAATTTCACCACCTGCCAGTAAAAGCTAGTCAGCTGAGAGCCATGGGGTTAGTTGTGAATGTTTCATAGGTGGTGAAAACAGTACCAAGCACAGCATGAAGTGCAGCTTCAGAGAGCTTCATTCTTTTCCCTGGAGTATATGGTTGTGTAGAATTCAATAAGAATTTGATGTAAACCTGGTATTTGATGTATTTACAGGCATTAAAGCTGATTGCATTAAATCCACACTTAAAGGAGTAGCCTGGACTGAAGATTTATTTTGCTAAAGCAGTAGGAAAAAACCAGCACTTCAGTTATTTTCTACACAAAGCACACCCATTTGAAAAGGAGACAGTGGGACAAATAAAAGGGCAGAAGTGTAGAAACTCTCTTGGAATTGATTAGAATTTTCAGAGAGCTCTGCAACTATAGTCTTTTTCTGTAAGTAGGTTTGCACAAAGAGTGCTCTAAGGTAGATCACATTAGCAGCACTTATATTGTCAACATAGCTGCACTGGAAAAGCTTTCATTACAGAGCGCATGCAAGCTCTGAGCAGACACAACTAGGTTTTGTTGCTATAATGTTACTACTGAAAGCATCCGTATAGTGATATGGATCACACTCCTCACCTTTCTAATCCACAGTGTTCTGGTTGTAGAGGCAATCATTATGCCCAGAGAGCAAAATCCCTATAGGCCCTGGATAAAACATATTCCTAATTTGGATTTTTTAAACGCTGAGAAATCTGATCCAATTAGCACATTGATTGATTTTCCAAAATACTGTGCTAATTACATGCAACCAGTCATTGCTAGGTTAATTAAACATGCATCCAAAAAACCTACAGCACTAATATAATTAGCAATTACTACAGCTGTCCTTACCTCTTTTCACCTACTTTTAAGCTGTGCAAAATCACACTAAGAATGTTGTCCTGCAAACTCCTTACATGAATAGCTTTCTTTGCAGTAATGCACAGAGAAGAAGATTTAAAAATTAGTCTGAATACTTTGCAGTCCACAATATAGCTTCGATTCAGACATCCTCATGATAAGCTCATGCTATATTCATGAGTTTTTTCAAAATTACAAGATTGAAAGATTTTTCTTTTTAATTGATGTGATTTTATTGGGAGCGTATGTAGGTCCTACCTTCAAGTGGTTGCCTGCAAACCTAAAAACATACTTGTATTTCAGAAAACAGGAAAAAAATCTGGATGAACATTCTTATATATTCAGACAGCTTTAAAACATGTCAAAAATTCTGAGTAATACATCTCAGAACACTTAGCTTTTTCAGATTAAAAAAATCATCAATAAAGAGAGAAAGGTTGAGAACTTTAATGCTGTGTGTACTTTTTTTCCTTAGGCTTGATTAAAAATATACACCAATTTTCACACACAATACAGGGATTATAACACCTTGATAGCTAGTTACTTGAAATGGCATAATATATAGCATATAAACAGCCATATATAGTTTTCACATCAGTGTTTCATATAAAAGAATGGAGAGAAGACTTGCTTGGGTTTTAGTACTAAATTTTTATTATTTAATTTTTTTTATTATTTAAAAACAGGTTTATATGTAATGAAAGGTAACTATATAGTAATCTTTAGTTCGTTCACTGCAAGTGACCTGAAAAACAGTATCAGAATATAATTCAGATGCAATTTTTAGGAAATTCCAAAGCCGTGCTGCACATGTTTTCTGAAATAACATTAAGATACTTCTAATTCCATTGCAGTTCAAATACAAGAAATCATTTACCCCAGTCCTTGAATTTGACCTTGAATAAGCTAAGTCAATAGTGATTTCCAATACCCTAAAAAAGAGCTTGGACAGTTTAACAACAGGGGCCCAGGTCTGAGAGCAGATTTTCAGAGGACTGAAAAAACTGGTGTAGAGATATGCTGAACTCTTCTGTTGGAAGCTGATCTCTGTCTGGTGTGCCAGGTCTGCTGGAGAAATCTAGGGAGAAGCAGCTGGAGAGAGCCAGAAAGCCAGCAGTTCAGCTAATAATCGCTAGTGCTGTGTTGCCTAGCAGTAGACTCCAGTGCTTCCTAGCAGGGCTTTCTCAGCTTTTCCTGTAAAGTTGTTAAGGTATTACTATAATGGTAAAGTCATTCTCAGATTTGCTGTCACACAAATGCCTTTTCTGCTTTAGTTTAAGAGTTGAGAATATTATTTAAATTTTATCATAGATTCAGTGACAATGTAAATATTCATCAGACTAGAAAATGTGTATTGTCTTTAAATAATTTAAATAATAGTGAATTTAAATAATAACAACAGTGTATTTATCTGTGATGTTTTCTGTAGGAGAAATTTTTTATTTTTTATTTTTATTTTTTCTCCTTCTGCAGTTGAACACTTTAAGTAAAAATAAAGGTACAGAGTGAATGCAGGCATGTGGAAAAGAGAGAAAGTGATTTCTATGGCAAAATATCCCTTGCCATTATTTATTGGTGTAAATTGTGTGGTATATGTGTGGAACTCCAACTGAGATCAATCAGTATGACATTAACTAGTCACAGCTTTCTATGTAACTCATGTCCATTTATGTTTTACACACTCCAGACATTATCTTGCTGTAAAAGTAGACCTGTTTTTGGTAGGGAACAGGCTAAAATCTCATCTTTGTTGCTAATAGAGCTATATTGGCACTCCTCACAAGCAAAGGCAAGGAAAACAAGTCATCATTCAGGTTTTGCACAGATAAATCATGTTAATTCAGTCTTTGGTTAGTAGAAGCCTAGGAACAATGATAGGAAGTGTAAAAAATTATTAAAGTTTTCCCTTGTTAAATTAAGACCTTTATACATAAGCCCAGTAATTTTACCTCATTTTCCTTAACAGCTGCAAGGAAACATTTGTTACACTTTAGGTAAAGTTATTGTTGAAACAGAGATCATGTAGAAAGTCTACATTTTTAATGTTTTTTTTTTACTAGAGTGATGACAACTCGTTTGAATTTTTTCATTGTAAATTCTTATGATCAATTAAGAGGTACTTGGCGCAAGTTAATTGTGCTCATGTACATTTTCATACAAGTCTGACAGTAGAGATCCAATCACAGGGTCTTTAATCTTCCGACTTTCACATTTACACTCTTCTACAATCATGATTTCTTTGACCACTGGAACAGAATCAGTGCAGTTGAGATCCAGGCGCTTCATGGAGAACTTGCTGGGCAAGCAACGAGAGCAAAAGGTATAAAGATGATCTTCTGAACCAGGAACATGAAAAGAACTACATTTTCCAAAACACAGATTATTCTGTACTGTCACCTTCTCACAGCTGTTATGAGTAACACCCTGAAACAGAAAGCAGTTTAATGTTTCTGATGCAGAAATGGCCCATGGAATTTGCTAGAAGGCGTGAGCAAAATAAAAAAAAAAAAAAAAAAAAAAAAGGAAAAAAAAAGCTACTGCACTTATTTTTTCTCAGAACAAATAGTACAGGTTTCTAGGCAACATCTATATGTACATATGTCTGTGTGAAATTAATTTAGTTCTGGATATGAAAAGACATGGTCCTTGACAGATCGTGATTACAGAAACCCTGAGAATTGATGGTGATTTACAAGGAATACAGCACTTTTACTGTTTGCTTGTCTTAATGTTACAATGTGACAGAATGGCTTCGTCTATGCATGGGACAATTTACCAGTTCTCTGAAATTCTTAGCACAGAATTAGACATAAGCATCAGTTTTATAATTAATACAGGAGAAAACAATCCTTGCTTAGGCGTAAGAGAACAACCAGCTTTTGCTGTAAATACTTGTCCTGAGAGTCTGAATATGCACACACACACACACATCTGTGTGTGTGTGTATACACATACATATGTATATTTATACATACATATATATAAAGAGATCATAATTCAGATCTACAAACAGTCGAGATGTATATTAATTGGATGGATAATTACATATCAATTTCCTGCCTGTTTAGACCATGTCTAAATATCTGTGCATAAAAATAATAAATAACTCTATAAAAATTGAGTCTGCGGCTTTCCAGTGCTGCAATTTAGTTGCCTCATCAGACTAAACTTTTAATCTTAGTCTTTCAGCCACTTTTGAGCAAGTTTTCTGAAGCCATTTGACTAAGCCACTTAAATAACCCATTTCCCTTTAATTGCTGATTACAAGAGACCAAGGGAAAGGTGTGTTTGTTGATCTTGGATGCTTGTTCTTACCTGGGTGAAAGGCAGGGTTCTGCAGTTTTCTTGGTGCATTTCATTGGTCTTGATTGGCAGGACAACCTCTTCAGATGCTGAATTTTTCTTTAACATGAAATGGTCCCAGAACTTCTTGGCATCTTTTCTGTAGGGAAATTCAGACCCTCTCTTGCTGGAATAATGGGGTGGAGAGAGGTTTTCCACAGGAGAGGTATCTCTGGATGAAATCCAGGTTCTTGGGTTTTGGTCTGCATGGAGTCCTGCATTGGGAAGTATGAATCTGGACATTTTTTTATCCTCTTTCTTCTCACTTCCAGATGCTGTCTGTGGAATTGATACAAAAAAGCTTGGTACTTTCAGGGTCTCTTCAACTCCTACTGGGTTCTCGCTTACCAGCTCAGGAGAACTTTGGCTTTCAAACAGATTTTTGTTCAGGTAGAGAAAGTGCTGAAATGGCCTTCTGCTTTTCCTTTGCTGTGAATTTCTCTGTAGCTCTGTGGCTCCAAGACATGAGAGTACTAACATCTGAAGGAGAAGCAGTGACATGATCCTGGAAAGGGCTACCCTGTAGACCTGCTGCTATTGCAGTGAATGTAGTATGCTAGCTTTATACAAGAAGAGATTATGGCAGAGGAGAGGAGGGCTCGGGGGAGACCCTGGTGGGGCTAATTGCATTCATTTACTGTAGATTACAATTATGATAGGGAAGTTTGTGCTAATGAAACTCTGCTTTCAATCTGAGTTATGTGTATTAGAAGCTCCTATCTAAAATCTAGTAACTCAGGATGTTGTGGAGGATAGAGTCAACAGGAGGAAATGTTTGAATAAGGTGTCTAGTTTAGGCTGAGGAATTAAGTAAACATTTGAGGTTGTGTATTAGAATGTTCAGTGTGGTCTCCATTGTTTATTTTGACTTTCCATTCCATACCGCCAGAGACTGTCAAAACAGGGACAGTGTTATTTCATTACAATAGGAAAAGGCAAGCTGATTAAAGTTTGCTGAAACAGTAGGCTCAATCTGGAGACTGTTTTCAAAAGTTAAGTCTAACTTCGGACTTTCAGATTTGGGGTATGACCTAACTGCATGACTAACAGACTGCTGCTCAGACAGTCAGAGGAATCAGTCCGGAAGCACTAGCCCTGTCTTCATCTTCCTCACAGCAGGTTTGCAGCTGGAGTGCAGACATGTCACCAGCACAGAGCAGAAAGTCTCAAGGTGAAGAAACTCTGCTTCCTGGGTTTTCAAAGATTATCTTACAGTGCCACATCCTGTTCAGGCACCAAAGCCACTCCAAACATCCTATAAAGTGATAATGATAAATGAATATTTAATAAAATGTGTTAAAAATAGATATTTATGATTCTAGCTATCAAAGTCTCAACAGAAATACCTAAAGACTACTAGACGTTAAAACAGAGACATCTTTTGCGTAATTATCATTTTATACAACATGTAAGAAAAAATAATCTACCAGAACAGCATATAGAGAAAAGTTTTGGGAGAAGAAAAAGTTATTTTCATAAACATTGCAAACAGTGATACTAATATCAAAATACAAAAAATAAATTCAGATAACTTGCCATTTAGGTACACTAATCTTCACACTCCTGTTTCTACAAAACTCTTATCAGTAGACTCTAAAGTTTGTATTCTTGAAAAATTGTGTGTACTAGATATATGATATTACTTGACTTTCATTTTCAGGGAATTAATTTCTTGCCTCGAGCTGCACTTTGAATCCACACACCATATTTGTGTTCGCCAATAATTTGAACTGAAGCAGTTGACTTTTGTAGCTAAAATACCTTGTATCTGATATGTACTGGTAACAGTCACTCAAAACTATTCAGCAATGACAAGAACATTAAATTTTGAGTTTTCCTTCTTTTCCTTTCTGTTTTAGTTACTGAAGAGCCCAAGGACTGGGCTGATTCAGACCTATGTTTATATTGTACTATATTGTATTATACTGTATTATATTGTATTATATTGTGTTATGTTGATGCAGAGAATCTAACAATTTGGCAATGCCTTTCAAACATGAAATTTGGCTTTTTGAAGCAAGATATGTATTTGCAGGTCATCTAAGGATGACCTGATAACGCACAGATGAAATTAAGATGAAATTAATTTACAATTAAGTAAATTGTAGAACTGGAATGATTTGGCTTCCCAGACTATGTAAACTAAACTGGCCTGGGTTATTCCCTGGGTTATATTAGTACTGGCAGAGTAACTGTTAGCAAGGAATGTATAGAAATCTTCATATTGACATGTATGTAGAGATGCTTTGCTGCTAATGTTACATTGTAGTGCATTGGCAATGAAAAAACCTCTTCAAGATCAGAATCCACTCCTGGTACACACTGTTCTGTCCTGTAACATACAGCAAGAAGAGAGGCCTTTGAGACCTTCAGATGTAAATGCACAAATTATTATTTTACAGAAGGGTAGAAGATTTCAGAAGACTGAAGCAAAGTGGTGTCAGCAAGTCACTCTGCAAGCTGCTCTGCAATCCAAAGGCTGATAAAAGAGCTCTCTTCACTTCTAGGTCGAGCTAGTTTTAATTCCTGGGGTCAGGATGGTGTTACCAAAGATCTGATGAGATCAAAAACCAGCATGCCTGGTTCTGCTAAGAAAGTCTAACACTGTTCCTTCATGCCTATAATAATATGCTATGACTGCTTTCCAAGAGGCAAAACTCGTAAGATATGGGACGTGGTACATCTGGGCGTGGTTTGTTCAGTATCTAAATACTACCATAATCCGTTTTGAAGGTGGCTGCCCATATAACCATGTAGAGGTAGCAGGTCTCTCCTCAGCCTCTCTGCTTAGGCAAGAGCCTGCATGCCTTTTCCACAGGAGAGGTATCTCTGGATGAAATCCAGGTTCTTGGATTTTGGTCTGCATGGAGTCCTGCATTGGGAAGTATGAATCTGGACATTTTTTTATCCTCTTTCTTCTCACTTCCAGATGCTGTCTGTGGAATTGATACAAAAAATTGATACAGGAAGGTGTCTCAGCTCAGACAGCAAGCTCAGATAGTCATTCTGAAGTTAAAAATAGCAGGCATTTGCAAGTCTCTTTGTGGTGATATTGACTGCATAGACTAGTAATTGACTACAGGCATTGGACTGGGCACATAATCATTATGTTCCAAACAGACCTAATCTCAGCTTTCTACAAAAAAAACCACAATGTTGTTTCTTTTCTAAAAACTTGTTTTCCTGCCCAATTACCCTTTCATATAAGCATAACATGTTTTCACTGTTTTCTGGTTATTAAATCTTACAACTATATGCAGCAGTGTCTTCCAAGGAGGCTTTAGTTTGCTTTCATAGTAGCAGTTTATTCAGGACATTCTGTTTTCACTAGAAATAGTCACTGTGAATGTTTGCCCATCCTTTTAAAACTGTCAAGTCTATAGATGATGAGTGCTATGCAAATGCAAAATGGGATTATTCATTTGTTTCAAAGCTGGGGTTTATTCAGTCATTAATGGACATTATCTGCACTGCCAGTTGATGTCTAAAAATAATTCTTGGGCAGTGCTTGAATTACTTGCCTTCTGTTGAGCTAAATAGACTCATCATACCATGATTGATGATAAAATAATTTAGATGGATTTTATATATACAGTCCAATTCAATATCTTGTAATTTTCAAAACACATCCAATGTAGACAAACTTGTATCCAGATATATCTTTCACAGACCCCATATGAAGACCTCAGAACTAATGAATTATCACTATGCAATTCGTTCTCCAATAATTGTACTTATCAAAGAAGGCCATCTGTGGTCTTTGTTTTACTGAGTTTCACAGAAGCAGATCACATACAGGCCTCATGGGAAATTTTTAATTCTAAAACCAAGAGTTTGTTAACAAGGTATGAGATGAAAGAACAGGGAATAGGTTTGTTTAGTTTTGTACCTCCAACCTTAGTTACTCTTCATCATGAACTACCCTGTGTTTCCAGTCCTCTGTTGCACCATTTCTTTCTCCATTCATTTATGTTTTCCTCTTAAC
This sequence comes from Vidua chalybeata, assembly GCF_026979565.1. Lineage (NCBI taxonomy): Eukaryota > Metazoa > Chordata > Aves > Passeriformes > Viduidae > Vidua > Vidua chalybeata. Next base: position 18,906,764 of record NC_071570.1, on the reverse strand, counting down.
ATTTCTCAGTCTCTTTTCTGTGTTCTGGCAACAGAACTAAGAACAGCATTAAGTTTCATACAGCAGCCAAAATGAAGGCGCTCACACTTTAGAATGCTTTTTTATGTCTTCACTGGGGCTAGGATGAGCATCCTTTCACTTGTATTGGACCATGTTCTCCTGGCTGTAGGTACATACACAGGACCAATTCCAGACCCAGCCTGAGGAGTCCTCTTGGGTATGTAATTGATAGCAGCAGATTGCTAAGGCATGGGACAGGGAGAAAGACACTGAGAAAACCTATGGGACAGGGAAAAAGGAGTCTGGGCAAAAACTTCAGGAAGCTATATCTTCCTAGATTGTTGTGAATAATTTGAGAGAGACAGATTATTCACTGAAGAATTTGACACCACCACCAAAGTTTTTGTAATATAATCCAAGGAAGATGCACACAAGCTTTCTTTAGTTAAAATAAACATACATATAAACTTCCCATAAAATTTCTTCTATATGCATAAAACTATATTCTTTTGTTCACTCTGATTATATGCAATACTTCACATACCAGATTCTTAATCACAGAATCACCCTTTCAGTCATTAGGGTTGACAAGGACCTCTGAAGATCATCCAGTCCAAGCCCCCTGCCAAAGCAGGATCACCTAGAGCAGGTGACACAAGAAGGCATCCAGGTGGATTTTGATTCTCTCCAGAGAGGGTGACTCCACAGCCTCCCCAGGCAGCAGTTCCAGTGCTCTGCCACCCTAAGTCTGAAGAAGTACTGCCTCATCTTGTGCTTTAGTTCATGGTCACTGTACTTAAACCAGTTGCTGAGCAGCACTGAAAAGATTCTGGCATCATCCTCCTGACACCCACCTTTGAGATATTTCTATGTATTGATGAGATCCCCTCTCAAGTCTTCTCCAGACCAAACAGTCCCAGCTCCCAGAGTCTCTCCCCATGAGAGAGAAGCTCCAGACCCCTGATCACCCTTGTGGCTCTCCACTGAACCCTCTCCAGTAGCTCCTTGTGTCCCTTGTGCTGAGGAGCCCAGAACTGGACACAGCACTCCAGGTGTGGCCTCACCAGGGCTGAGTAGAGGGGGAGGATCACCTCCCTCGACCTGCTGGTCACACTCTTCCCAATGCACCCCAGGATGACATTGGCCCTCCTGGCCATGGGGGCACTGATGGCTCATGGACAGCTTGTGATGCACCAGCAGTCCCAGGTCCTTTTGCACAGAGCTGCTCTGTAGGAGGGCAGCCCCAGCCTGTGCTGGCACTTGGGGCTGTTCCTCCCCAGGTGTAGGACCTGACACTTGCCCTTGTTGAGCCTCATCAAGTTTCTCTCTGCCCAACCCTCCAGCTGATCAAGGTCCCACTGAATGGCAGCAGAGCTTTCAGGTGGATCAGCCACTGCCCCCACTTCAGTGTCACCAGCAAACCTGCTGAGGGTGCATTTGATCCCTTCCTCCATGTCACTGATAAACAAATTGAATGAGACTGGACCCAGTATTGATCCCTTGGGGAATACCACTGACTGCAGGCCTCCTGCTGGACTCTGCTGCACTGATCGTGACCCTCTGAGCTCTGCCTTCAGCCAGTTCTTGGTCCATCTCACTGTCCATTCCTCTAATCCACATTTCCTGAGCTCACCTATGAGGATTTTATGGGAGACAGTGTCAAAAGCCTTGCTGAAGCTCAGGTAGACAACATCCACTGCTCTCCCCTCATCGACCCATCCTGCCATGCCATCACAGAAGGCCACAGATTGGTCAAGCATGATTTGCCTTTGGTGAGTCCACCTTGACTACTCCTGATGACCTTCTCTTCTTTTATGTGCTTGGTCACGGCCTCCAGAGTCATCTGTGCCAACACCTTTCCAGAGATGGAGGTGGGGCTGACTGGCCAGTAGCTTCTCAGGTCCTCTTTTTTGCCCTTTCAGAAGATGGGAGTAACACTGGCTTTCCTCCAGTCAACAGGCACCTCTCCTCCATCATTTTTCAAAGAAGGTGCAGGGTGGGTTTAGCAACAACATCTGCCAGCTCCCTCAGCACCTGTGTGTGCATCGCATCAGGGCCCATAGATTTGGGGTTTTGTCTGCCTAGCCAATCTCTAACCAAACCCTCAATGGCCAAGGGCAAGTCTTCTTTTTGCCAGCCTTCCTCTCTTGCCTCCAGGGTCTGGGGTTACTGAAGGATGGCCTTAGCAGTGAAGTCTGAGGCAAAGAAGGAATTCAGTTACTCTGCCTTCTCTGTATTTTCTATCTACAGGATACCCACTATATTCCTATAGGCCACACATACAGCCTCTCTCTTTTTCCATGTTCCATAAATTTCTGTTTGAGATGGGCTAGAAGTTCTCTGCTCATCCCAGTAGGTCTCCTGCTACTGTTGTTTGATTTCTTGCTCATGGGGTTACATTTGTCTTGAGCTGGGAGGAATGCTGAATACAGACCCGCTCTCCTGGACTCCCTTGTCTTCTATACCTCTAAACCATGGGATTCCTCCTATTAGATCCTGGTGATTAGGACTACTTCTGATTGAAAACAATACATTACCTCAATGCCAAAAAAAAAAACCAATAAACCAGCCTTGAAAACAAGAGCCTATTTTGTTCAAATCATTTAAGTGTACTGATACTGAGAACAGTATTTAAGTAACACAGGGTAGCAGAGTTATCCATACTACAGTCAATATAAGGTAACAAGGGAGGGAAATTTCCTCTGAAGTAGACTGACGTTTTTGAGGGACAAGGTCTTTTTTCACATCCTTCTTTAAATCAGGAATCATATTAAAATTCATTTTTATAGACTGGCAGTCTTGTTTGGATTCATTCTCCTTCTTGTATATCTGCTTACAGACCTATATCTTTTCTTAGATTTATTTCTCAAAATAAACAGCATTTTCTCTTTTATGTGTAGTTAAGTCATGGTACAAATGTCCTTATAGTATTCACTCAAGAACAGGCCCAAACAGAAGAAAAAACTGAATTCAGAAGCTGATTAGACCAAACATCAGGTATATTGTAAATATAAATTATTTATCTATATTTGTATATCATTATATTAAAGTATATAAAATATTAATAACTATAAATAAATATAAACAATGTAATATTAATATATAATATATAATGTATAATTTTCTATAACTATATCATTATATTATAAATTTCTATTATTTGTATTAATAACTAAAGTTCTTATCACTAGAAAATAAGTTTTTGTGCAATTTTGAAATTAAGAAATTCATATTCACCAATGTATATTTTGGGGTTTTTATTAACACAAATTACAGAGTTAAACATGACAATATATAGAATAGAAGAATTACCATAGCACCAATCTTGTGATGTAAATAATGCAGAATCACAAGTATTCACTGAATCTTATGCATAATTTTCTCAAAGTTATTTTTATAATTTGAGTGAATAAAGACTTGAAGACATTTAATAAAGTATCCATGCGTAGCAAGAAGATCTGGAAAACTTTTCCAATGTTTTCCAGGCTAAATACTTGATATATATAAAGTTAGTAAAAATTCAAGTGTTTTAGAATACTTTGGTTCAGAATAAGTGTTCCTGTGACCTGTTGCCTATCCATTTTTTTCACAATCATTGGCTTTGAGTTAACTACCTCCCTGTCAAATTTGTTTGAGATACTGACATATTTAAAAGATATTTGTCAGGGAGTGAATGTGGTTAAAAGTGACAAGCACACACAGTGCTCCTACAGCCTTTATAGAAATCTAAGGTAACTGCTAGGTTCTTTTCACTTAGCATCTTGGTTCTGTTGCTCTTGGGTATGGCTTTATAGATAGTTCTAGTGAAGTAAATCCTTTGTTATCCAGAAAATGTGGCATTCATATGTGAACACCTGAATTTACATGCTCCTTTTTCTTACTTTCAGCCTTTTGAAATACTCTTCGTACTGCTGATCCCCTAAATACTCATTTTTCCTGGAGTTTACTCAGACCCTAATTCAAAAATGCTGAAGATGAAAGAATCCCCAAAGCTCCTCATTAGGAGCTGTAGACCCATCCATTATTAAACTTCTCAGAAGCCATAATTTCCTATGTCAACAGAAAAAAAAAATTATTTGTGCTTTCTCTGATTTGTTTTGTTCTTTGAACTCCAGTATCTAATAATGAAAATAAAAGATGTAAAGATCTGTGAAAAAATACCTATTTAAGAGCAGGAAAAATAAAATTTATTAAATGTTTAGAACAGTTTATTGGAGAAAAATTCAGCAGCCCTTCAGGGCAGAAATATACATGCTCTGCAATATAAGAATTTTAGTTTCATTAGTGTATTGTGTTAGATATAACTAAGCCAGTAAACTCATGCAGTTTGCACAACTAAAAATCTTCATACACTGGAATAACTTTAAAGTAGTTCAAATGAAGTACGGAAAAGGGAAAATTTCCTCTACTCTCACAAAATCAAACCTAAGGTCACTGTTGTGTCAGACAGTGTGAGTCATTTATTAGCTACTGATCAAGTAACAAGCACCTTTGTCAAAATCCCCACTCTGTTGATATTATTAATTTATTAAATAATTGGAAGAGGTATTTGAATAATCTCAGTTGGCTTTATCAAATTAGCACCAATAAATTCTACATCTTTTATTTTAAAAAGGCTCTAAAGAAATAATAGTTTACGTCTCAGTCAATTTTCCATGGAATTCCAGAACACACCACTAAAAGATACCGAGAGTGCTTTATAGATGCTTTTTTTTTTTCTGTAATGAAAACTTTCAGGAATAAAATCAGGTCTAAAACCAGGTATTCAGCAGTACTTGGTTTGGAGACAAGTAGCATATCTATGTTGACCTAGAAAACTCCTTAAACAAACGAGTTTCTGTCTAGCAAAAGTCTCTGGAAACTTCTCATAATTATTACCTTAAAAAAAAAAAAAAAAACTGAGAGAAGTCCTGGAAATATTTTGTCTGCATCTGTTGATAGCAAGAAAAAAGTTGAGGAGGTTCTGTCCCCAGTATGTTTTTTCTCTGATTCTGCAATGCACTCATATTTATTTGGCAGCAATCCTTTCAGGGAGATTCTTTCCTATATACAAAAATATATTTCAGCTGTTCACATGTTGACATAACTTGTCACAGGCTAGGAGGAGGGATGAGTAACCCATGCATGACAAAGGCAAAGAGGAGGAAGATGTAACCCATGAAACAGTGTCCTTCAGCTCAGAGAGGAGAGATGATTCTGCTCTGTCTGTCCGTTGCAGGACTGAGAAATTGCTATGATGAACCTGAGAAGGAGGTTTTGCAGCTCTGTTGCAAAATTGATCCAGAGACTGGCTGAACAGACGAGCAAGGGGGGGATCAACTGCTGGCAGCAGGCAGGCAGATGGGAAGGATGAGAGTTCATAGGTACAGGGCAAATTCACCCTACTCACTTCCAAACCAACTGTCACACACTGGCTCCTGTTGAGAGGAGCTTTAATTTTTTTTTTTCTAGGAAGCCTGTGCTTGGATCTTAATTTAATTTTTGTTTGGGTTTTTTGGGGTTTTTATTGTTTTGGGGATTTGTTTTATTTTGGGGTTTTTTTATTGTTTATTTCTTTTTGGGTTTTTTCTTTTTTGTTTCTTTTTTTGGTTTTTGTTGTTTTTTTTTTTTTTTCTGGTTGGTTGGTTAGGTTTTTTTTTTTTTTTAATTTTAAGGCTGGCAGTAAAAATGTCCAAAACACACTTTTGACAGGTCAACAAAATGCTTATAGTGCAACTGTATTTTTCTAAAATAATAAGTTCTGGCCAGCTGTTTTTTTCCTATTAATTGCTGAGTTTTAAGCCTTTCTTAGAAATAAATCTGGATTTTTAAAAATTATTTTTAAAAGCCTCAAATCCCTACTAAGGACTTAGATTAATACTTTTCAAAAGCCATAGCTGCTTTACTGCAAAATATGTCCCACGATTACATTGGTTTATGCACACATATAAATCCTATTGATGTTCATGTATCAGTGAATATCCCCAGATAATATCCTAGGATTAAGTTTACATTTTTTTAAATAAATCATCATTTGCTATAACATTTGATTTAGAGATGTCCCATTATTTAATTACACTAAAAATTACAGTACCATCCTGCAGTTCCGGAAAAAAAAAAGAAAAATTTTGCTTAGGAATGTGAAACAGATGCAACTCTGTGTGGGCAGATCCATTAGGTTCCGAAGCTGACCTTGGGAGGTAGAAGAAATACAAGGCTTTGCTCTGTCACTAGGCAATGTCCAGCCATTGGTATTTCTGTAAGATGCTCTAGGGCATCCACCAAAGAAACTCCAGTGCTTACGTGACACCACTCACATCATCACCCAAAAGATCTGGTTTTAGACAACTGTCTACCCTCATTTCCAACCCCAGCAGCATTCCTCTTCTTGTGACTGCAGAGTAAAACTGCAGTTCATAACCCTTCCTTTAAGAGCAAAGCAAATCAACTGGCATGGTACTTTCTTTAAAGAAAAAGTACTTTTACATGGAAGTGTGATGAAAGCCTTGAGACCAGGCTCTTTGGTATAAAAATACATATGGGTAAGTGACAGATCAAACTCTTTGGGGAGATTTCAAAACCTTAACCTGGGCTTAGTTTTTGCGGCTGATCTCTCTATACCTTGATTAGAGGCCAGTGCATCTGCACCTCTGGCAGCATATAAAATAAGCCTTGCTGATAATTAGAACGGTTTTCTAACACAGCTAACAAACTGAAATAGCATGAATGTCCGCATGCTTTCAGAGGTATCCTCCATCTATTACAACTTTCTTGAACATATATAGCTGTTTGGTTTGACCTTCTTGCAGTCAGTTGCTTGCCATTTTCCTCGCTTCTGCACAAATACACAATTTCTTCCCCTCACTGGAAAGTGGTAGGAGCCTCTTCTCCAGTTTATGTAGGTTACAGGTTCTCCTCCATTCCACTCCCAATGTCCGGGATTGACTTGGTCATTCAAACCTGTGTGAAATCAGTAAGACCAAATTAGCGATGTTTATTGTGACTGGAGCCAGATGCCAAGAGAGTCATGCTGTTCTATTAGTTGTTCTTCATTAAAAAATGCATACAGTTGCATGCTGAGAGAAAAAGAAAACATCTGATAGAACACAAGCAAAACACAATTTAGGATTTAATTAGTCCACTTGAATCACAGTTAGTGCCATATGAATAAAGGAAAGTACACTTTTCTGCAATAGTGCGTATCTAAAATGTTTTCTTTCCCTTTCACCTATTACATGTCTATCCCCTCACAGGTTTTGCTTTTGATACTTGAAATAGCAAGGAGTCTCGGCAGCATCAGATGCATTCAGATTTCTTCTGAATATAAAATTCTGCAGATCTTTGTGGACCTGATTTACACTGTTTAAATTAACAGTTGTAGAATTAGTTTGTGTTAATTAGTACAATATAAAACATATCTTTTCCCCTAGCCTCTGAGTTACTGAGACCAATAGGCATGGCATAATTTCAGACATGACCTGCCTTCTTAGGAGAGACCAAAATAAGAAAATTGGCATAACAATCTTGTAGCCTTTATCATTGTCAAACAAGTTTATTTCTTTTAAGTTAACAGAATTATGATACCATTAAACATGATCCAAAACTAACTGTATTTTTTGAAATTAATTTAGTATACCTAGTAGGTCCATCTCAGCAAATTACTAAGAGCTGATAATTGCAGTTCAGAATCAGAGAAAAAGAACACCACTGAGGACAGTATAGCAGAAACAAGAGGGGTTAGAAAAAAAGCAGTAGCACTAGTGTATGAGCTAAGGCTCATTCACAGAAAGGCGGTACTAAGAAGACCCATGCAAATTCTTTCCAGTTCTCATTAAATGTAAAGTGCCTAATAAGAAATAGCTAGATCTGAAATTATATGCTGAAATGTTCTTTAGCTTATCATCTAAATAATTCATAAGATTTCTAACACAAGACGATGCCATTAAATTAGGAATAACCCAAATAATTATCTAAGTTAAAACAAAACAAAAGAAAAAGCTAAATTAGGGATAAATAAAAGAACAGTCAAAAGAAAGATGAGATAAACAAAATTGTAGGAGCTGCACAAGAACTATTTTCATCAGCTTGTTTCAAGAAAGATTTCAAGACAAAAACAACCCAGCAATAGATATCATGATAAACACATCTTTTTGATAAAGACTTATAAAAGTAGCCAGATACATTATGGCTTTTGGTTTATGCCTTGCACTGAAATAATAAAAGCAGCAGAAATTTGAGGACAACACATCGTTTGAAGACTGGGCTTGAACTGCTGCAGCAGTTTCTGCTTTTCAATGTGTACAGGAACTGCAATCTGCAGAGGGGGGCTTGCAGCCAATATACTTGCCTATCCAAAAGGGCATCTTCCCACTGAAGTCCCACAGCCACTGCATGTGTTGTTCATTAGCCACACTTGTTAGACTCCCCAGGTACCTAGGCTCAACAAGAGAGGGCAGAGCAATCAGCATTCCACAGAGTGAGAGACAGCTTCAATCAACTTATCAACAACGGGTGTTGATTCTAGTATAAAGCATATAAATAATGAGACAAAGGAAAACCACAACTTACTGGCATGAAAGAATAATTACATGAAGATGAAGTCCTAAAATTGTGGATTACTGGAGAAAGTCCTAGTCTGGTTTTTCTAACAGAAAAAATTCAATCAACTTGGCAACTGAAGGAAATGTATACAGGAAATATGTGCCTCGTACTCATACTGTGATTTAAACTATTTGCACAATTATTGATACCTTATTTTCCATAAAATAATAAACTTCCTACACTGAAATCCAAGCCACAGAAAGATGGCTACAACTTCATTTGTTTGCTAGTAGGGCAGGAGATATCTTTTTAAAATCATGTTTTGACAATACTGAAGTTTTGAATAATTTATTTAAGTGGTATTGTGGTTCTGAGAAGTAATCATAGAATCACAAAATCGTAGAATGTCCTGAGTAGGAAGAGACCAACAAAAATCATCAAAATCTAACTATTCGCCCTACACAGCGCAACCCCAAGAACCACAAAATAAGCCTGAGAGTACTGTCCAAACACTTCTTGAACTCTGTCAGGTTGGTGCTGTGACCACTTCCCTGGGGAGACTGTTCCAGTGCCTGACCACCCTCTGAGTGAAGAACCTTTTCATAATATCTAATATAAATCTCCCCTGTCACAGTTACACACACATCCTCTAAAATCAACATTCAGGCTGTTAACATCATTCCCCTCCTCCATTTCCTTCCTCTCCTTCTATCCCAGCTCTTTATTTTTTGCATTTTCACCCTTTTCAATTTTGGGGGTCAGCTGAGATGTTCTGGTTCTTCATTCTCCTTTGAACCTGTACTCAGTAAATGCAGGTATCCCATGGATTCCCCCAGTTGCTCATCACAAGAAATTTGGTATCTGAAAAGCAGCGCATTCTTCAGAGGATTGTCTGCAGTGACTAAGCATTTAGTTCAGATTAGAGAGAAGTTGTGGTTTGTATTAAAGCAGACTATTTTTGAATTAAGTCAATGCTCTGCTCTGCATTTGTTCTTATAGTATACCAGCTCCAAAGGAGGATTTGCAAACCCTAGCCACTGAGTGGCCTTGCCACTGACAAGTCTTCCAACCAGTATCAAACATACAAGCACCAGCAGGCTACTCTTAAGCCATTTAGAGATCAGGCTAAATCTTTAGACATTAAGAGATAAATGTCTTTCTTCACATTTGCTGGGAACTGTCAGCCATCAGTGGCTCCACTTTCTTATTTATCCATCTTTGTGTCTGCGTTGATATATCACCTTTTTACATGTCACACCTGGTGTTGCCATCCCTTTGATGCTGAACCTCTGGTGCTGACATTTCTTTTGTCCCGTATTTCTGACTGCCACTCAGTCTAAAAGTGATGCCAACCCCTTCAGCCTCCCAGAATATCCTGGGTGATAGCTGATAGGGCCAGAGCAAACAACATTGTTCATAAAAACATTTTAAGAGAGCAAAAAAACTTTTCTAATATCAGAATAAGTAAATGGTATTGTAAGGATTTTACTAATTATGTTGCTTTTGCCAGATAACAGAGACAGAAGATCACTATTGCTCCAGATGAAATGACAATTGTCTTCTTTAAGAGCTGGGGCAGGAACCAGGCCTGAAGAATGGCATGGCAGACTTGAGCTCACTATGGAGACCACGAACAGATGTTAGAGTGAAAGCCCACCATTAAGCATGCTGCCTAGTTAGAGATCCATGTGTGGAGCTCCGTTCCCGTTATTGCCGTGTATGTCTTCTAAGAGTACTGATCCTATGGATTCCATATGATGCCACACAAAATAGAGAAGCAGGAAAAATTTACATGAGAAGAATTCAAAGTAGTAGTCCACAATATTCTGCACAGTCCCTACTGTACAAAATCTGGACCATTCTTTAGACTGGGCCCACAGGGCCAGGATATGAAATAAATTCATTGTGTTTCTGAAGGGGGATACTTCTGCTGCAAAGTCCTTCTCCATCATCATTGCAGGCCAACCAAAGCAGCAGGGGATGGAGTTGCCCTCTGCTGCAGGCTGGATGGTGGATCTGCCAAGGCCAGCAGGTCAGCTGGGTGTTAGCCCTTGCTGTGCAATCACAGCTGCCCTGGGGCAGGCACTGTGCAGTAACAGCAGGCCCATCAGGGCATTCTGAGTTCCCAGGCCACCAGAGAACAGCGTGGAAAGGGTCACAGTCACACTGACATTTGTGTACACTCTCCTGACCTAGAGGCGTGGCAGAACAGCCTCAGAACTGTCTGGTAAGGATCAGGATTGTGCACCCTGATTGTGTGGTAGAGGCCCCCAAAACTGCACCCAGTGAAGGTGTCTGCAGGGCTTCAGCTGTGCCTCCCATCAGGCTGTATGTCCCAAGGGTGACAGGCTTCCACCCTTCTGGGCCAATCTGCCAGGCACAGAATCTCCAGTGAGCTAGGAAGCTGTTACACTGACAAAGACTGTTGGAAATTTTCATACTCCATTTTCTTCTACAGACAGAGTCCAGGAAAGCAGGCATAGTTAATTCAGGGTGTCCTCCCAGGTTAACTGCTTCAGCAGCTGGATTCCAGTCTGCCTCCCAGTGACTGTGGTTGCACTGACCAAATGGACCTGAGGTTTGCACAGCAGTTTCTGTGGTATCACTATTAGGTGAACAAGAACAAAAATAGAACATTCTTTCTGGCTTCTGCTTAAGGACACTCAAAACCCAGGAACTAAGTAATTTACTTTAGGTGAGCATATCTTCTGATTATTCTTGAAGATGTGAAACCAAAAAGCATCAATATGTGTCAGTAACTGTTCTATCTTTTATGACATACAGGCATAGTCTGAGCAACAGTTTCATACTTCAATCCATGTACCAGGGAGAGACTTCATCACTGTGAAAGCACTACAATAATAATGTAATCTAATCTTTTCTCTATAGGAGTGCTTTCTAAGTACAGCTTCAGAAACACATTACTGAGGAGACAACAACTGTTCTAATTGTTATACCTGTTCAGAGGGGTTATATATTTTAGGGAAATGACAACCATCCTGAAAGAATATAGCACTGAAATAACATAGCACTTCCATGATGTTACTCACTGAAACCTGAGGCATAGGATCAGACACCGGAAATTACAAGATAATGTTATTTATGGAGTGTGCATCTATCACTTCCTAATGTAAATTAGTCAAGATAAGGGGTTATAATGCTTTATTAGGGAAAGAACCCAAACAAAACAAAAACAAACAAACACCAACCAAAAGAAGCCACAACAAACCCACACATCATTTTTTTCTGTGCTAAACCATCAATTTAAAATTGTTCCTGCATGCTTTATAATTTTTGTTATTGATTCGAGAGTATCCTTTATCTTGGAGCAGTTGTACAAATTAAGGAAACATTTTGGGTAGCTATTGACTTTGAAATAATGCACGGAAAATACTTAGCACAAAGACTTTACTGATTTTCCCTTAAATTGTCTGATACATTTAAGAGTCTTGTACCATTTTGGTAAATTTGACATCAGCAAAAGCACACTTGACTAGGTATGAAGGTCTCCATGGAACATAACATTTTATTTGAGCTGCTGTAATAAATCTGTGTCCTATACTGATGTTGAAGGGTGTGGAGGGTGACTGAAAGACTGCGCTTATCTCAGTCTTTTGTTTGGTCACCTAGGGAGTTATTCTGATGCCTTGAAATAGGTGTCTAGTGTTGCTTACAACACCTCCTATCATTCAGAACATTCAGATGAGAGTGGCAGACATGACGCAGAGCTTGCAGGAGCCCTGCACTTCCAGACTGGCAGTTGAAAGCCAGACAGCATACACAAGGCCTTTAAAATTACTCTAGGTACCGGGATCCCTCTGCTGGAGTCACACACAGTAATATGAGTTAAAACTGTCACTTAGAGAACCTGTACTAGAAGAGGGCTGCTGTCCTGTTTTACACTAGGAAACACTGAGCCATCATGAAGGATCTAATCTATTACTTTAGATGTGGTTCTGCCTGTAATTCCCAAGGACTAAGGCCACATGTAGCTGATATAGTACCATCAAACAAAATAACATGTCCTGCCTTACACAGCTAGCAGTAAAGGACCTGAAATTAAATAGTATTTGAGCTTTGATTAAATATTCAACTTCAAAAGAAGATAAATATATAATATGACTAACAAGGCAAACTTCACAACTGTGGGTTCCGTCTATGCAGCTCTTCCATCCCTTCAGTGGCAGCAGTGAAACCATCTCACACACAAGTCAGCCCTGCTGTACTGGCCCTTGGGGAGGACATGTTCCTATTGGATAAACAAGAGCTGTGGCATAAATCATCAAAATTGCTTCTAAATCAGACTGCTGCGGGATCACTCAGCCATAATATCCCCCAGATGCTTCTCTTCACGTTGCCAAGAGTCTCTTCATGCATACAAACAAAGCTAGAGAAATGAGTTCTTAAACCACCTTTCTCTCCTATGAATTAGAGAAGGGTTAGAAATAGTGAAAGATTTTCACAGCAATTAACTGAGATTTTCCTGTCCCCCCATCCCCAGTTTAACACTGATATATAGAAACTTGTGTCAAGACAAGCACATACTTTTGTCTGCTTCTGCCTCTGCACATGGAAACTAAAGAAAAGTTATACCACCTGTAACAGATGGATACAATGTATGTCAACAGAAACTCAAATAGGCCTGCATTAGCCCATGTATATGTAGTTATGTCCAGACAACAGAACACAATAAATTGATAGCATTACTGTGATGGAATAGAATCATAGACTATCATGTTGGAAGGAACTGCAGGGATCATCTGGTTCCAACCTTTCTTGGCAAAAGGACAGTCCAGACAAGATGGGCCAGCACTCTGTCTAGCTAAACCTTAAATGTGTCTGATGTTGGGGAATTTATCATCTCCCTGGGGAGAGTTTTCTAACGGCTGATCTCATGGTGAAAAATATTTCCCTTGTGTGTCCTTGGAATCTTCCCAGGAATAACTTGTTCCTGTAGCTGTTGATCTTTTCTATTGACTCCTTGTAAAAAGGAAGTCTCCATCCTCTTCTTAGCCACCCTCTAAATACCAAAATACAGTGATAAGGGCTCATCTATGCCTTCTTTCTTCACATGGCAGTCTTTACTGTCCTTTGTTCAACTTTGTGGCCCTTTTCCAGACACTTTTCAGCCTGCCTACTTCTGTATACTTTTTGTATAGCCTGTTCCGAAGTTCATCAGCTCAAGATTGCAAGGTTGTCTCAAAAAGGGTAGGGCAGGAGACTGTTAGTGAATCAACTTCAACAATGCTTGGGATCTTTTCCCTGTTCTGCATAATAGAAAAAATCTAGCAAGACAAAGTAATAGGGGCTTAAAATTATGGCATTTTTGTAGTAGTAAAAAAATTATTCTTTTTTTTATGGAAGTTGGCTGACTTACTGAAAGTCAATTCTGATATTTTCATTTAATATCTAGTTTGTTTGAACTATTGAAAATTGAGGACCGACCATGGTAGTTTTATTTCCCTGTTGGAAACATTTTAAATATCAATAGAATCAGTATTAATAACTGAAACACCACAATTAGTGGTGGTGATGATTGTCAGAGGAGCTGGGGAAAAGCAAAAACTAAAATGTAATATGTTCTTGTACCACATTTTAGCATGTTCCTGGAGATGTACTTTTGTAAATCAGTTCCAGATGGAGGCAAGGAGTACTCCATTTACCAGGATAAGTCTTCCTTAGTCTATGCTAGTATGACATCAATTGAATTAGCACTGCCCTAGGATTTATTTCCTTGTGGATTCAGTGATATGCCTTGATTTTCTGTGTAGTTTTTTTAACACTGTCCTTTAGTTACTGTTTTTTACATTTATTTACTTTTATTCAATTTAATATCCATATTGCAAACTATCAAGAACCTACCACCTACAAAAAATATGGGTCACAAGGACCACATTCTTTTAGAAAATGGGAAACACCTCCTGAAAGAGTCACATATGGTTCCAAGAGATCAATTCACTGTTGAAGCCTTCAGGAAAAAAAATATAAAACTATTCACAATTTTTAGCTTTGTTTGTTAACAAGTAGCATAATAAAAGCAGATAATAACAAAAAATTTCAGGAGCTGAAATTGTAAGTAAACCAAGTAATAATATAATATCTGGGGTCAGCTCACAAGAGGACATAACATTTACATTTTAGTAAAGAATATCTTCCATCAGCTGGGAGGTAGTGCTATCAAGACTTTTCTTTTCATGTTACCAAGACAACATAATCTGGCATAACTGAGTGGAATGAATCAGTGCTTGTTTTGCACGCTTGGCCAGGATTCACTGTTCAGCATGTCTTTCCACTACTTATGGAATATATTCTGTTTCTATAATTTCCAACTCTTCCCTGTTTCAATTTTCCTTTGGAGTAATGGAGAGGTCTGGAGTAATGGAGAAGTTTGTTTAAGCCCCTCCTAATTTTCAGATTGGTTTTCAACCTGGTGCTCACAATTCAGGACAAACTACAGAGCATGCCTAGCCTTGGACAAGCTTCATGATACCATGGCTAACATTTTTTCCAGTGCTAATCAAATACCCCTAAAGCCAAAATCTTGAAGCAAGTATCCAGAAAATAAGACTGGCAGGTTTTTTTTATCTCCTACTTTGAGACAACTATTATTATTGTTGTTGTTATTATATCCTTAAAAAGTCAGAAATGCACTGTTAAATTGAATGGAAAAGTTTTCAAATAGTTACAGAATCTTCAAAACTGCATCTTCAGAAAAATACAGTGAGGCACACAGGAGCTGGCAAAGTTTTACTATTGCTATATCAAGAGGAGGTAGTGCCAAGGAAGTGGGTAAGAGAGGATTAAATTCTGAGTCTCTACTTACTCTGAGTTTCTCTTCTCCCACACTAACTCTCCCATTAGGAAGGTATCCTCACTGCAGATATACAGCTTTGGGAATTCATGCTATAATTAAGATAGCATCACCACCTGAAGCATTATGAGACTAATATTTCTATCGTCCACTGTATTTGAATCGCAGGATTTGTGCAATTTTTGGGGGGGCTGTGCAGAACAGCCAAAGCTGGGCTTATCCAAATAAATTTGGTCTCAAGAGCAGCATTTAGCTCAGCTCAGCAGTGCACAGCCAATGCATGATGGTCTCTTACTGTTCTCTGCAAGCCCGAGCAGCAGTGTTCCAGGTGACCTTGTGATTCACTACCAGGAAGTAGCAGCTGCCCTCATGATAAGTCCATCCAGAGGGACATTTCTTCATAGTTACCTCCTAAAATAAAAGAGGAAGAGGTAAAACAGACTTCTGTCTGTGCACAGATAGTCTGTGCACTAGTGTTCAGAATTAAACCAAGCATGAACTTTGGTGTCTATAAATAAAGCGACAGCATTGCTTAAAATATTTAAATAAATGCCTGACAGAGAATCCTACAATTTGTAATTAGTAGCTTTAATGGTGATGGTAGGATTCCGTTCCAAAAATCCCCTAAAGATTTTGTATTAGTTTGGACACCTTTTTCTGTCTCCTGTACTCTGTACAGGGAATGCATTAACAAAATTCAGCATGAATTAAGAGGTGGGAGGGAATGTATGTTTACAGAATACCTAAGTAAGCTTATTTTACTAAATTTCACCTATTCTCCCACAGACTTCCTTCACTGACTGTGTTATGCCCCCATCGTCACAAGCACCACAACACTAGAGCTCATGTAGTTTGTCCAGGAGCATCTGTGGATGACAGAGAGGAAAGGCAACTGCAGCAGTCAAGTCCCCATCATATTCCTGGGAAACCTTTATTTCTGCTGAAAGCAAACCTGAATCTGGATAATATTTATGCCCTGTCCAAGTAAATAACAGTTGCAGGAAGGTCCTCTGCTTTAGGATATCACCAATCACAGACTCCATGCTCTGATGTAGATACCTACACATTGTTACATTTTTACCTTGCTTTGGGAATTCCAGAATTTCCATGATATCCCATCACACTGAAATAACTTCTGTGTGCTTTCTTCATAATGCAAGAGACCCTTTAAATCGGGTGTACAAGCCTTTTGAAAAGAGTAAAAGTCCTGGAAAGAGAAAATGTATTTGAACATTTGAAGGAAAATAATTGCATAAAACAAGTGAAATGAAACAGATTAATTAGGTCTTATATTAAAATTTGATGCCATGAAAACTCTTCTAGGTGTTAAATAGTTTTGGAAAACAACATGACTGAAAACAGATGGTGAAAATGCCCGTGGAAAGAAAGGTTTCACACCTTATGTCTCGATCTTGGTTCAGCTGCAAGTTCTGCCTTATCAGCCAGTGGTATTTCTGTTTTCCTAGAGGAGATGACATTTATCTGTGGTTGTTCCTTCTTGTTGGTTTCAGCTGAGGAGGTGTCATCCTCTATTTTGAGTGATATCTTCCCATGATACTTCATTTTACAGTATCCCACAAGAACAGGAGAGGAAAAGAGAGGGTTAGTACATACAAGCAGCTCTTAAATAAACTAAATTAAAAATAATAAAAATTAATTATTTTACAAATTATCGTAAATCAAGGGAAATTACACCAAAGAAAAAATAGAAAAATAAAATATTAGACATAACAAATCATTTACAGTGATAAAGCCTGGAAAGAGCAGAATCAGAAAGAAATCATGGAAATGTCCAACCAATACCCATAATACTCTTACTTTGAAAACAATATCTGTTTCATTTCTAAACACAGATGAGGGATGAACCTGAAAAATGTAGAACAGCAGAATGAGATGGGTATATTCATGTATTATAAAAACAAGAAGTCTTTATGTAACATTTACTAGTAGATTATACATCATACAGAGCATGTCTTGGTTTAGTTCTTTCTCTTTTAGTATAGAAACATATCATTTATGAAAGGAGCCATTAAAAAGCACAAATTTCAAGTGTAATGCTCAGTGTTCATAAAAACAGATTCCAGTAACTTTTAAAGTCACAGTAGCAGAAAGTTACTAAATACCTAGCTAAATCAATATAGCTTAAGCAGGAGAATCAGTGGGCAAGGTTTAAATAACTACTCCCTGTTTAAGCTAAGAGTATTTTCAGTTTTATAACTTCAATACCATATGTACAGCTTCTATACCTTTGCCTGGTTCCACCAATTTCTAATTTACCCATAATTTTTATAAGATTAGAAGTTTCATAGTTGCTGAAGTCGCTCCATACCTGTTTCCTCCCCCAAGTCTGGATTTTATTCCTCTCTTGCATACATGGATCCTCAAAATGTTTGGTTTGTTTTTGGCTTTTTCCTTACAGTTTTTTTTAAATAGCCCCCAGATCTGACTCAGAGCAAACTCATGTAGCTTATAGTTATTATGTGGTCAGATAGAATTGCTACAAAAATTTCAGTTAAATGAAGATATCACATCACAATAAATTCACAAATCAGTCCATCACTGAACTACAGAAGTGTCTTACTATTCTGCCATTTCCAGTTACTCTCAGCCTGGTCCTTGACCGATTCGCCAAGCTGTGCTCCTGCCACAGATCTCTTCCGTGCTCTCTCATCCCTATGGAAGGAGGCAGTGGGATCCCTTCCAAGGAAACATTGCCAGGCCTGGAAGGTGATGAGGAGCCCGAGGAAACTGGAAACAGTGTGCCTCTCCCCCAGAAGTCATGCTTCCTTTGGCCAGAAGAACGGGAATAGCTACATTGACCTGAAAGTATAAAAAATAGCAGATGGCCAGCTCAAACTGCATGAGCAAATAACTGGTCATGTTGACATGGGCACATAAACAGCTTCTCCTTAAAAGTTTAATGATTATTTCACTTGAAGTAGTTGATTTGCTGTTTGTTCAGTCACCTTTGTTTCTGGGGTTATTGATGACTATAACAGCAACTACTATCTGTATAAGTAAGATTTTATATGTGATGCATCTGTCTACCCACAGGTCAGAATTTCAACCATGTATCTGCTGAAAACACAAGCTTTCATTCTTATACTGGCCTTTAAAGTGCTGGGGGTTTTGGCCATGAATGTACAGGTATCTTTAGCTACCATTGATGATACTTCCGCCATACCCAGAGAAGCTTCTTCTTGGAAATCCAGGATACTGTTGTTTCAATGAAGTCACTGCATCAATTAAGTCCTGATTTACACTATGAATGTTTAGGAGAAAACAAATCTGAAATTTTAAAGGAGCTTTTTGTAACATGAAGCCTAATTCATTGCAATGTGGATATTTTAAATATTGTTTCACTAAACACCAGAAGAAAAAACACTCTTCAGTGGTCTCTTCAGAGGATGCAGCTGCTTTTCTAGTTATTTCTATTTTTCTACAGTTTTCCAATGTTTCTGTTTCTACAGGTGCCTCCTTTTAAGTCTGATTTTAGACACACCACATTTGATCACTGAAAAACATAATGATAATGCAGTCTTCAAAGACTAAACTGTTTGCTGTGAAGTTGTGGACTGTGCTTTTAAGCATTGGAAAATATATTGCTAAGAGATGGGTTAATTTGCTACATTTCTTTTTTGAGAAGAAAGTAAGTCTCTTTTAGAGGGTGTATAACAACTAAATAATAACTGGAAAAAATCTAATGGATCTAAAACAAATTTTTCCCGCTTTAATAAATGTGAACTGAACTCATGTTGTTATGAAAAGTGGTTTCTTTCCTCGCACTTTTCTCATTTTGTACTCGTTGCTTACCTCATGCTGTGTTTCCTAAGAGGATGCATATGATTGTGTGAGAGAATAAAGGGCCTGCAACTGTCAAGCCTGTTTTCTATAAAAATAAATTAGGCCGTATGGTCTAATGGTGAATGTTAGGAACAACTTGTGGTTGAAAATAGGTAGCTACTCAGCCAAGATTGTCCCACCTTCTTAGTCACAAAAATTAAAAGAGAATACCTCCTTTGGAGTCCAAAATTTTCACTATAGCTTTTGTCCGTGTGCCAAGAACAGCATTCACAGGGGAGTTCAGAACCACTTCAAAGACTTTATCATCTTCCTCTAATCCGTCATAGGTAATTGCTATATTCCACACCTTGATTGACACTCCTAACAGAAATAAACATTTTAATTACTCTTTAAGTGCTATTTCATTCAATCAGGATGTCAAAGAAATAGATTAATTAACATGTCTGCAGCTAGAGTGGAGTAGATTGTGTATGCTATTGTGCTCCTACTGACTGACTGGACTCCTGCTGTTCTTCCAAATAACATTAAGTTTGAATTTGTTCCTGGACAATGATGATTCAGCTGAAGTGCATACACTGTAACAAAAAGCTGCTGTAGATGTGCAGAATTGCACTTTAATACATAGATTAAGGACTTCCACTGTGATTTTCAAGAGAAAATGTATCACAGGGTTTGTATCTGAAAAGTTTAACTTTAAAGATGGAACAGTAATTTAAAATACCTGCAAATGGATCAAAAATCATGTTAGATTGAAGTGCAAACTTTTAGGCAAATCTTAAGGAAAACCATAGTTTTTGCTTGTTTCCTTGTCTTTACTGGGTAACTTCAGGATTTTATGTGAATGTAAAAGGGCCTTGGACTATTAGGTTATTTTGAATAACCTAAGTTGTTCTCAGTTTCGTCTAAATTTGACCTGTGTCCAGGGCTTTATCTATAATGACTGAAGTCTTTAAAGCATCCCACAGCTCAACTCAGGGTGAGTCCTATCCAGCCTAGTTGCTGGAGATTAGGAGACATCATTTCAGCATTTTTGATATTTTAACCAAAGTAAAAGACTGTAGGCAATCTCATGCTAAATAATAAGCATACCAATTCACTAAAGAAGCCCACAGCACTTCCAAAAAAGGAACCCAAGTCTTAAATTCTATTCAGCTTCTCTAGCTACAAATAGATTGCACACTCCAAAGCAAGAGGTTACTCTTCTAAAATCAGTGAATTAATTTTAAAGTTACTCAGTGCACTATTTCATACCTGGATCAAACTGAACAAGCTTAGAGGGAGTCACCATGAAGTCCTTTCCCAGCCTAGCAGATATTTCATTGACCTGAGAAGAAATCAAACAGTAAATACTATGCTGTGACCCATTTCACCAAACCACTGCATTCTGCTGCATGCTGAAGGTACTTTGCACGTCTCAAATAGACAGGCCAACCGATACATACACTCAGGCTGGGAAAAAAAGATAAAGACCTGAAGAATAAACCTTCTTATGTGCAACTGTCATTCTGTTCTTGCTTAAAAAAATGCATCATAAAAAAAAATCCCTATCTTATAATTTTGCTCATTCCCCTCTGAGATTGTTATTTGACAACACCAGGTAACACTGCTGTTCACCATGCCTAGGAACCCTGCTATACCTGGCTCCTGGAAAAGTACATCCTGTCATCTCAGAAGAGCAGCAACAACTTGGCCATGTTTTCCTATTTTGGCCTTTGTGATATCTTGAAAGAAGCTTTTTCGCACAGAGCCTTCTGTCACTCCCAAAGACTCTTTACGATAGATGTGAACCCTACATATGTAAATATAGGGATTCCAGCAACTCCCTGAATTTTCATAGAAGGCACCAGAGGACATCAGTTTTCACACTGTGTATATGTTCCAGCTAGAATCAATTTCACTGCTCTGTTTCTGCAAGTGACTGCTGGAGTAGAATCACCCGAGTATGTGAAGAACAGGACAAGATGGCCCCTGATGGCATCATTAGCAAAATTCCCACTAACTTCAGTAGAAAGAAAATCAAAATTATGTTTCTTATTAAGGCTATAATCCTGAGAAGCTGTGAGGGGGGAAAATGGTATTTCTCTAGCAAGGGGAGCTGATAAAATACTGGAATTTCCATTTTATGAGGAAAGATAAAATTTATGAAGGCAAGTTGCACAAAACCTGTTTTACAAAATTATAGCCTGCAGCTTTCAGTCTAGTTTGTTTTTTTGGAGTTTTGTTTGTTTTTTGTTTTGTTTTGTTTTGTTTTGTTTTTACATAAGACAGAGGAAGTCTTTGAAGATATAGGGGGTTTTCCTCAGCTGTGGGCAGTTGGAGGTGAAATGGTGAAGGCTGCCATGGCTGTATAGTTGAAGCACCTATACTTGCTGGGCTCCTCCAGCCTGAGAAGGCAAAACAAAAGCCCCAAGGCCCCAGATTGCCCAAAACTTGGATTTTAAAGTGGCAGATCCCAGAAACCAAGCTTCTGAGTACAGTGCCAGAGGAAACTGCCTGCTCTGTTTTTTCATCAAAACTGAAACACTGCTCCAAAACATTCCAGGTTTGGTTAATTAGCATTTCTACTTAAAACTCAAGAAATTTTGTCAGAAATGTTTCAGCCATTTGTAGTAGCAAGGACAATGTCCCAGTAAGTATGGATTGAATCACATGGACTCTTTGATGAATATTGAATTATATTTACATCTGAGGAATAAAATAACAGGCTGTGCTTCTTATTATTAAGTTAAGTTGTTGGTTTTTGGCTTTACCTTCATGGTTATAAAGGCAGACTCCCCCAAGTGTCCTGCCCTGGTGATTTTCAGTGACACCATTCCTGTGCTTTCACACACCTCATATTCCGTCTGTGGCATTTCAATTCGAGACCACCGTAGCTCCAGCCTGTGGGAGAGAAAGGAATGTGAGTTTAGAGCAAAGCCACCCGGCCAGCCAGCCCCAGCCCCTGCTGTTCTGAGGCTGTGCGAGGAGCCTTCTCTCCCGAATGTTGATTTAGCCAATACACATACTGAGTCTTTGTCTCCAAATCAACATATCTGTGTGTGTGATTTAACTGATTAGGAAGAGGCAGTAATGAATCTTCCAGACCAGCCCTGATGTACCCTGAACCACACTTGAGCTTTGTTTTACAGCCAGAGGGATTTTGCAGTAACTTTGAGAAGAGCAGTTTGTCCATAAAAATAGGCCAAGACAAGTTATCACTGTTTATTCTAGTTCCCTTTAGCCTTGCAGTTTTATTATACTCTCACTCTCCAGTCTGTTCTCAGCAATATCATCCTTTCCACCCATCTGCCTTCATCTATACTCTAACTCTCCTCCTGTAACATACAGAGTATGCTCTAGGACTTTTCTGCCTCTCTGCAAGGGCCTTCTCTCCTTCTCTTACTTTAGTACTCTGCACACTTCACTCTTCAACCTTTCCCCTGTCTGATTCCAGGTGTCTTAGGCACTGAATTTTAGAATTGTTTATGGAGGATGGGGGCAGTGTCTGAACTTCAGAAGACTGTGTGGTGCACAGGATCGTGAATAAAGATTTTTCCTTTTTTAAAGCTGTAATAAAAATTAGTGGGAGTCAGAGAGGGATGGATGAGAGTACAAAGAAGGAAAATAAGCTATTTACAATTTGAACTTTACTAAAACAAACTTCTAGGCCTTTCACAGCTGACTAGCTCTATCACCAGTGGAAGTTTCCTCCTGTCCTCCTCTATCCTCTGATGCTAATTTTGTGGGAAACCCATTTAGAAGCTGATTTGCTTTATTTTTGCTAAAGAAGATGGATGTGCCAGATGTAGTCCAGCAGCATTCAAATAAAATCTGGGGCATGAACAATAAATTGTGTTTTTTGAACCAGTGATTATTAGGTGATAAATACTTTAAATTGAAAAAAATATCTCACAAGCTTTTAAATCCAATATTAAAACACTATTTTTTCACTAAAATTCCCCTTTGGTCTACTAGCAGATAACTTCACTGAAATACCTATTTTCTGCAAAACAGGAGTTTTTTCTTTGCTCTTTTCCTAAAGCTGTGCTATGCACTGCCATTCATTTACAAGGAGTTGCATTTTCCCATGAGAAGTGGCATCACATAATGGTGATTTTTCATCTGCAAGCCAGCACAGAGCAACTGGGCTGTCCATGCTCAGATGTGTTTGTGTATGGGGACATCTTTTGGCACAGCACATAACTGCCTAAATGCTGCCTCCAGCTCAGCTCAGTCCCTCTCTTCTCTCAAGTGTGCAGAGAAGTGCTCTGCCCCTAGGTACAGCTCTTTGCTTCTCTTTCTTCACCATGAGTCCTGGTTTGTGAGTAGCCAGTTTAGCCCAGAAAAAAAGCGCTTTTTTTTTTTTTCCAATTTCTTCTGATTAAATAAGTTGGTTGAACACTTAGCCCTATTTTCAGGAATAAAGAGAAGCATTGCCTCATTCTGATTTTTCTACATGAGGCTTATAGTATGTCACAAGGAGATATTGGATAGTGTGCCTAATACATGCAGTGGATGACAAAGAAGGTGCTGTGTGCTCTCCACCTTCTTTCAGTGCTCTTTTGTAGAAATGTGGCGCTCATAGCTTTGTCATTTGAGAGCATCCCCTCCATTGTCATGTCAAGCTTGTAAAAAATGCACTACCATCAGCTAAGGGCAAGAGTGACCCACAGCTGCAGGACCATGTTAATGAAGCAGTAGTCCTATCCTTCAGCACACAGTATCTGAGATCTCCAAATGCCCAACCCCACTAAATGCATCATGTTTCCCGGTGAAGCCCTGAAGGCCCTTGAGAACTGTGACACAGTCTAACCTGGAGCTCAACCCTTGAGCTTCAAGGCTTCAAGAAGGCTTCATCTTCTTGAGGGGAAGAAACCTTCTCTACTCTAACAAAAGCAATAGCAGGTTGAGTTGTAGCTATGTCCATGTCTGCATGGCTTCAAGCCCAGCACCTGTTCATTTGCCCCAAGGGGTGGCAAGCACAGTGCAGCGCAGCCCATGTCACAAGGCGTGGAGCTACCTTTGGGGTGCCGCAGAGTTTCCACTGGCATCTGTCACTCGAAACTCCAAGTTGTCTGAATTCACTTCTTGTGATTTGTTGATGACATAAAGTATGATTTTGCTGTTTAAATCCTTTTGGCTAAATCCTTCCTGAATTAATCCACCTAGGAAAGACAAGTTATATGTAGGTGAACCAAAAGCCTGCTAATAAGAACCATATAGGTCATATAGACTCTTTTCAACTTTTCTTTTTGTTGAGAATCTGAACTTTGAGAAATGCAGGTTTATAGCTAAACAGCAACATCTGTTCATTATGAGCCCCTGCCTTTATGTGTAACCTGTTTATCAAAAGGCCAAGTTCAATATTAATCTTTTTTTTCTTGATAGAAATAAAAAAGTTTCTCAACAACAGCTATTAGAAATTATCTCAAACTCTTTGAGGATTCATAACAAACTTAAGACTCAGGTTTTATCATTAAAGTTTTGTTATTACAGTCAAACTTTGCCCAAAGTTTGCTAAGAAATTTTGATTCTGTCTATCAAGCAAATATTAACAGGGTAGAGTTTGAAATCTGGTCTGGTATGGCCCAAAATAGAGATTATAAAAGAAATCACCTGTTGTTATATTTTCCAGGTAGCCATAATGAGGACCTCGCAAAATCTTAAAAATTATTTTGTCATCTTCTGTATTGGGGTCAGATGCTCTCAGGGACCTGGCAGTAATATAGATCCCATAATTGCCGTTCTTCAGCAGTTCCACATCAGAAAAACAATGGAGATGAATAATTTTTGGTGCCATTTTGTCCAAATGATTCACCTAAATCAAAGTTAGACATTCATTTTATAACATCAGGATATTCCCTGTCCTGCTTTTGCTAAAAGAGCAGTAGCCAGATCAGGGTGGCAATAGCCACTTTGGCTCACAGTCTGCTGCAGACCTCTGAGTTCTAGTTAAGTTGTATTTCACATGAAAATTTCCAGGCCCAGATTGCCCATCACTTGCTACATGTAGCAGGGTATAGTACACTCAGTACACTCTGGGGGGTGTAACACAAATTCTGTATATCTCTGCCCTAATGTTCCACATTCCCTATAGTCATCATTTTTTTCTATGTAATTTTCTTCACAGCAAAATATAACTGTAGCAAAGGATTGTCACCTCATTTTTATGATAACAATGCCATCTTTCACAAATTCTGGTGAACCTTCTAGCAGTCCACAATGGTTGTTGCTGTTCCCATATCTCACCCTCTGGTGAAATAGTATTCCTCACTCATTGTATAACTTGAAACCTCGTCATCAGGAAACACTAAGAGCCTCTTAATTAGTATCACAGTTTTGAAACACAGAATTTTGACACACAGTGCAACCAGGCATACTTTGTGTACTGAACCATGCCACATAGATACAAAAAATCACAGCAAACAAATACAAGTCTATGATGAAGTACGAAGGACTTGAAAACAGGGGAAATGGGAAGTGAACAGAAAGATTCTAGCAAAGAAAGAAGAATCAGAGCAGGCATCTTACAGAGATTCTCAGAGAGGACAGGATGTCTAGGTGGGGAAGCAAAGTGGCTGTGATGTGGGAAAGCAAAGATTCCTGTGACATGAAGATCAGCAGTCATATTCACACCCCTATACGTGCAAATCACTAGGTCAGGCACCAAGTGGGAAAGCAGAGCAGGAGAAAGTTCAATTCTTCCCATAGTTGAGATTCCTATGTAATTTTTTTTGCATGCAAGTATTAAGTATATAAGTATTTACTTGCTTATCTTTATGCATTTTGGCAAGTAGTTAGTTCCCCAGGTTAATTATTCATGGAACACAGAAGGCTAACATACTAGCTGCACAGTTAAATCAGAGACTGCAGCAAGTACCAGCTGTCATCAAAACTGCTACATTTTTGACCTTATCATACTATTTATCTCTCTTAAGTAGGTTTGTGGTCACACTTGCCTGAATGGTGAACGTCACTGGCTCGCTCTGCACTCTCCCATTCACAATGAAGCCTTGGTTAGTCCTATCTGTGGCAACAAATGTAAATCTGTCAATCTGGGAATTCCCACCTTGGTGCTTGTATGCAACATGCCTGTTGTCCACATCTTGCTGTGTGAAATTGTACTGCAGTAGCATAGCCCCATTATAATAGAGATGACCGTACTGGGGGAGCTGAGCCAAGAGGAAGGTAAGGTTTTCTTTTGCAGTATCTGGGTCTGAAAGCTGCAGTACATCAGGAGTAAGAAGTGCCATAGCTCCTTCAGTTAATCTTAACCCCATATTCCTAGATAGAGTGGGCAAAGCCTGGTCAGCTGCCTCCAAGGAAATCTTGAATGTCCCATTCTTAGTCCTCAGTCCATTGCTGATGATGAATCTGGCAAAGAGAGGCAAGGCAGTCTTCAGCATCTGTTCTTGATTCACCATGTACTGAAATGAAATGATAATGCAGACCTTTACTACAGGACTTGCCTGTGTTGATACTGCAAAAGTAGAAGAGCTGGGTGGAGCGCAAACCCAGACACTAAGTGGATTGGATGTAAAACTTAAAACCATGAAAGCAGACAGCCAGGTATATGACAGGAGTTACAATGCACTGGCAGGGATTGAGCAGATGCCAGAGGAAAGGCCTTGAAGATCAACAGTCATAACGGAGCTGATCTCAGCTTCTAGCTGAGATACAGGTGGAACAGGCTGCCTGGGGGGCTGATTGTAGCTTCTGGCATACATATTTTATACATCCTTAAAATTTATCTTAATTTGGTTACCTAACAGTAGCACCTACAGCTTACAGAAAGAGGTATGTGAAATGCATGACCTGCCTGATTTGGTTTAGTTTGGGTTTCTTTCTGTTCACTGTTACAAATCTTTTATACCCAATGCTCCCAAAACTATCTGAAAAAACAAACTGGAGAAAGATTCAGCCTTATCTCACTTCATGGGTTTATTTAGGCACTAACTGTATCTTTAAATTTTCTTCTATTCAGTGGAATATAATTTCTTTACAAAAGTCAAGTAAAGTTTCACTGAAATGCTAAGATATTGGGCAGAACTGTACAAATTGTATAGGATAATGTTAATAACATACATATCCATAGCATACATTTATCAAATGGTCATATCTGCACAGTTCTTCTTCCATGCTGGGAATTTCTATCAATAGCCACTCTTGTAGTTCTTTCTCAAGTAGTGATGTTTGTTTAGATATACTAAAGATTTGATTATTCACTACAGATAGTTTTTCTTTCAAAACTAAGAGAAAGGTGCCCAAGGCTGTAAAGAAAATCTGTTGGAAGCTCTGCTGGTTTTGACTGGTGTAGAGTTAATTTTCTTCATAGTCACTTGTATGTAGCTGTGGTTTTGATTTGTGCTAAATATAGTTAAATAGTTAAATAGTGTTGATAATATAAGGATGATCTGGTGTCTGCTGAGCAGTGCTTATACAGCATCAAGGCTTTTTCTGCCTCTCACACTGCACAGCCAGTGACTGGGCTGGGAGTAGTGCATAAGGAGTTGGGAGGGGACACAGCCAGGACAGCTGACCCCAGCTGACCCAAAGGATATCCCAGACCATCTGGTGGCATGCTCAGTTTATAGAGCTGGGGGAAGAAGAAGGAGGGAGGAGGAGACGTTTGGAGTGGTGACATTTGTCTTCCCAAGTCACTGTTGTGCATGATGGAACTCTGCTTTACTGGGGATGGCTGAACACCTGCCTGCCCACAGGAAGCAGTGAATGAATTCTTTGTTTTGCTTTGCTTGTGTGCACAGCGTTCAATTTGCCTATTAAACTGTCTTTATCACAAACCATGCATTTTTTTCACTTTCACCTTTCCAATTCTCTCTCCAGTCCTACCAGGTGGGGAGGGAGCAAGCAGCTGCCTGGTTCTTAGTTGCTGGCTGCAGTTAAACCATGACAGAAGCCTACCAGCCGGGCATGGGCTTTTGCCATCCGGCAGCATGGTCTGCAGAAATTTATTATTAAATTTAGTTGTGGAGAAAAATAAGGAGAAAAACAATCTTTTAGCCTTTAAAATTCATCTTTGATTTCATGGGCAAGATCGTTATTTATGTATTTTTCTTCTGAAAATAATTACATGGGACATTTTCATGCCTGTAACAAAAACTTTTGAGGGTATATGAAACTAAAAATTGCTCTGAAAATGTCTTATGATCTTTCATGTCCCATCAATTATAGCATGTATGAGTTACCTGTCTTTCTACATAAATTTCAGTGATTATGCTGCACCATATATGCAAAAACATTTTGTAAGCTGGTTTTCACACAGGTTTGTTCTGCCCGAGTCAGAGCAGAGTCTAGTGTGCAAAGAAATTTGTCTCTTCTAGAGTGGGACAGTTGTTTCAGATAGTATGAGGGCCAGCCTGCTGCTTTCCATGTAACACTCTTCTACCATACTTAAGTGAAATGGGGAGTGGCTGACATTTAGTGGGTTATTTGTTTTCCCTTGGTCTCTTGACTGCAGACCCTGACGAAGTACTTTTAAAATTACAGGGTCAACACCTAGTGTATTGCTGTGTGACTTGAATGTGAGTGACTTTCAGTAGGTCATGGAGCAGCTTACTGTGTCACACAAACTGTCCATCTAAAACTCCTCATTGCCTTCACCAATACTAGATGATTAGAGCTTGATCACTTGTAAACTGGCACTGTGCCATGAAACAGATGGGAATGAGCATAGACAGACCAGGGACTATGTAGCAGTTTGAAATATGTTTACTGAGGATGGTATTCCCAGCTGGGAACGTAGAGACATCTGCCTACACTGACCTAATGCTGTTGTGCCAATGGTAAAAGGGTTGTGCTATTTGTAAACTATCTGAAGTCAAATACAGAACTAGAGTAATGATGATAAATACTGTGTTAGGAGAAAAAAGTCACCTTCAGTCAAGACCTTAACCTTCTCTCAAAGCACCTGGAGCATTGTGGCAGAAGTGAATTTTCTCTCATTCTTTTGATGGTGTAAAAATGTTTGGATGATGTCTCAAATAATACTTAGTGAAAGACTTAGAGAATTCAGTTCATTAATCTGAATATTCATCCAGCCTTCTCCAGAATGTCAGATAGGAACAAAGCTCCTGCATGGATACTTCAGACTAAAATTTACCATTAATTTCATTCACTGCTCAGTTTCACAGCTGATGAAATTGCCTATTCCAAGATATCATTCTGCACTTTGGGAGATTTTGGTTATTTGTTTATTTCTAGTTTATGTCTGCTTTGTAATTTCCTCAGGAATGGAAAGCAGCCAGTATTCTCACTCTGATAAAATTTAGGATATGATTTCCAGGCAAAGTTTGGAGGACATGTTTCATGGTTTGATTTCACAGCTACCAACATTTCATGCTTTCTTCAGTTTGATGGCAATGGAGTTGGCTACAGGACCTACCATCTGTCATGGCATTTAAAAGATAAAAATGGAATCATAAATAGTGCCAACTCATTACAAAATTGAGCCAGCATGTCAAAATGGAGGACATTAGCATGTTCTTTTAGCATTCTACTGCCAGCATCTGATGTCAGGTTGCTAATCACTTGAAGTCATCTGTCCAAACAAGCATTGCCAAATCTTTCTTCCAGGCCAACAGCATCAAACAATACAGGTAAATTTATGTCTGAAGGAAGTACTTCAGTGGGAAGTAAAAATATGGTCAGTTAATTCCTCCTTCTCCCACAATTACCCATATAATTAATTCCTTGTTGAAATAATAATACTCTTCTGCCAGAATATTTATGTCTACACAAAAGCAAATTATGTTCCAAATGATATCATCAAAGAACTTAATTATTTGGATTAAAATAGTTATCAAATATCAATATTTATTAAAGCATCATAACCTTACTTTAATAAGACTGACTCTAGTTTGGTTCTTAGCCATTGGCATAAACATTTGGTTTATCCACATTTCCAAATTGCCTACAATTGTTTGATCTGCTTTCGATAGTGTGATATGGGAAGTCATACTGACACAAGCCACTATACTACACTGCCCAAACTAGGGCTTGCATGACTGCAACTTTACTTGAATAATCTAATCCTAGTTTTTGTGAATGCGTTTCACAATTAAGAAACATAAAACCAGGGAATATTTGCTCACTTTTTCTGTAGTGAGTACAAATGAATCAGAAAAATTTCCTAACTAGAATTTCCACCACACTGAATGCAGTGGAAGGGATGGTTAAATATGTTTCATCTGAGCAAAGTTTCAGAAATACTTCTGGGTTAATTCTGGACAATGATACCTGATCCAGTATCATAGGGAGATTTATTTGATGTCTCCATGCCCCACTTGCTTGACTTGCCTGCAAAAAAGTTCTCAAACTGGATGATGCAACATGGTCTTGAACTTTATCATGCCTCACATTAAAAGCCATTCAGAGCAGAAATCTATTCTAGGGGAGTGTAAAAAGGGGTCTTTTCCGAATTGCAGCTCTTAGGAGCCAACTCTTTCATTTTTCTTAGTCACAAATGAAAAAAAATAAGCTCTTAATTTTGAATCTTAAAGTAAGTCCATCTTCTGTTGAGAGCTGTTTTCAGAGAAAATTACCAATATTAGCAAAAAGTAAGCATTCTTCTTTTAAAAACATTTTCTTTATTTTTGAGCTTTTTCTTTTCCCTGATTTTGATCTTTTTTAGAAAACTGTCCCCAGTACATCTGCTCTTTAACTGATGATAATTCACTCCATCATTCTACTTTATAACCAACAGAGTCTCATTTAAGAACAGAATGGAGGCACCTAGTATAAACTGTTCTAAGTGGAAAATTTCAGACACAGGTGAAAATCATTTTCATTAGGCTGCTGAACTGGGCCTGTAGGTAAACCTATGGATTTACCTGAGAATTTCAAGTGTCTACATGAATTTCCAAGTGTGTC
Organism: Vidua chalybeata; assembly: GCF_026979565.1. Lineage (NCBI taxonomy): Eukaryota > Metazoa > Chordata > Aves > Passeriformes > Viduidae > Vidua > Vidua chalybeata. The sequence continues at coordinate 18,875,761 of NC_071570.1, read as the reverse complement.
AAAATAGCGTGTCAATGGTAGTGTCAAAATAAATTAAGTGGACTGGTTTTCATTATATTCCAGAATACTTAGGCATTCAAAAACCCATAATCAAATTAATATCATAAATTGTAACAGATAAGAAAACTGTTATTTAATACCTGAATGGACCAGCTTTACCACATCCAGCTGTAGCAAGAAACCAAAGGAAAATTCCACCAAGTATATTCTCAATCCTTCTCTCTCACTTAAATCTTAACAGCTGTGTATGTCTGGGTGCTATAATAATGTTGAAGCTAGTGTCAAGTAAATGTGTCTCTGATTATATTTTCAGATTCAATGAGAAAAATTACCATTGCATTTATTACCAAAGCATTCCCAACTATATTTATTGCAGTAGAAATAGATGTGCTATATAAACATTGGGAATTCACACAGAGCCTCCAGCTCTTTTAATAAATTCTTTTGGGTGTTTTGTATTGTGTAGTGCAGGTTTTTTAAATACTCAAAATATTCAAGGGGAAGAGCTTGGGGGGTGGGGTACTACACCTTACCTGAATGTATCTTCACCAACAACTGCCTTGGCTTTGTGAATGTAGCAGACAATCTGTCGTGCTACATCCATTTGACTGAAGCTCATAATGGGGATGCCAGGATAGCTGACATACTCTATTTGTCCATACTGGGGTGGGGAGGTTATCACATAAAGGAGCTCCTCTGGCTTGTCAGTACCATCCAATGCAAGGAGGACATCAGTTGTAATGTAGCTGTGATCTCCCTTTGTCACTCTAAGACGTTTCGTAAAAACAGCAATGTCTCCTGCAGAATAGACAAAACACTAAAATAGTCATATTGAACTGGATGATGTCTTCTGCATTGTTTAGTCACTGGAAAGCCATCACTGGTAGAAAAGCTATAAGACTTTAATAGTATAGAGAAATTCAGCATGGAAGGGACTTCAGGATATCTTTATTCTGACCTTCTGCTCAAAGCAGGGTCAGCCATGAGATCAGCCATAGCCACATTGCTTGGGGCTTTATCCTGTTGGAACTATTGGAACTGAAAACTATTACCCTTTTGGGGCCAAAGATGAAGAGACCACAGCCTCTTTTGACACATCTTCCAATCTTAGCAGTGTCAGGTAAACCTTTATGTTTCTAATAAAGAAAGACAGATAGTAAGACTATAGAATAACCTGTGAGACAGAGCTATTTCTGAACAGTTTTTTGCCTACCTTTTAATATTCTTCCCATTTTTTCTGTGCTGATTTACTCAGACATAAAGCTAGTTTCAGAAAGATATTTTCAGCTCTATTTGCAAAACAGCTGGGAGTCCTGGGAGGCAAGGTGCAACACACTGTATTTGGCAGAGCCTTTTCAAATCCCAGGACCTGGCCAACAGTGAAATCCAAGCAGTTAAATTTACGGAATCTGCAGGGATACTTGCCAGGACCTATATAGTGCTAAGGAAAGGATCAGGACATGTGCTCAAATATCTTGATTTCAGAAACAGACACTGGAAAACATCAAGTTTAATGGATCTTTACCCTTTTCCAAGTCCTTGATATTTATGTAGAAGTCCACAGCTGGGGATCTGTTGTACCCATCCCAGAGGTAAAATGTGAAGCTGTCTTTTTTCTTGGACCCCACAGTTCCTGTGTGGACATATCTCACAAGGTTCATATCCAGCTCTTCCTGAGTGCACTTCATTCCAGTTAGGAGAGTAACCCAACCTTGTCCTACCTAGAAAGCACAAGCATCATTCAATAACTGATAATCACCCACACATCCTTCTCAGTTAATTGTTTCTTTGTAGTTATATAGACTGTTAGTGGCAGCGACCTGGCCTTCCTTCTCTAGGCTCTTTCCTCATAGTATGTTTTGAAGGACAGCAAATAACTGGAGGTTTTTTCCAGCAGATATAAGGCTGGAGAAGATATAATGATCATTAATAAAATAGAGTAATATTGGGTTTAGCTACTTTTACTCTAGGATATAATTTTCTGCACACTTCTCAGTCAGACACCAAAATGAAAATTAGATAGTTCCTGACCCAGCTTATGTTTTCTATTTCTTAATTTCACAAATCTGCTCTTGGTTCTATCTGAAATCATAGCTAAAATAGTATCAGAAATAACTTCAGGGAAGCATGGAAATTTAAAGCCCCAGAGGTCCTCAGCTGCAAAAAAAAAAAAAAAAAAAAAAAAAAAAAAAAAAAAAAAAAAGAACCAAAAAAAACAAACAAGCAAACAAACAAAACCAACAAAGCCAACAAACAAACAAACCCCTACAAAGCAAAACAAACAAAACAAACAAACAAAACAAACAAACAAAAAGAAACCCTGAATTGCACCATAAAATTTCTTGCCTTTCTGAAGATAGTCTAGTACCCTAAATTGAATTGATCCATGAAGTTGACATTCAGCAGCATCACTAGGTTTAAAGCAAAGGTTGTTGAGGACAACACATATGCACGCCATTTAAAAGAGACATTTTTTTCTATTTTTGTTCCTTTTTCTTATTTTAGGTCAACAGATTATCATCTTGCCTTCCATTTCTAATCTTATTTTTTGTAATTCCTCTTGACACATCCTTTCTATCATCTTCCTTTTCCCTGTTTTCCACCTGTGCTTTTCTTTTAGTTGATGAGGTATTACTCACTCTTTAACATGCAACTCCTTCCACGCTTTCTGAACCCTGAAGTCACTGAAGTAAAGGTTTTTTTTTTTTTAAACCAAGGACTTTCCCCCATTCTCCCCAGCTAGATTTTCCCCCTTTGCTGGATGATTATCCCAGAATCTCTCTCAAATTCACCTCACATGATATGCCATATTTTTTATCTTCCATCTTCTCCTGTCCAGGATCTGGGTTTTAGTGCCAAAGCCTCTGGGACAGCATCATTGTTGTTGCTTCTGCAACAATTAAACTGGCCAAGCTGTCTACTTCAAAATATGACAGGCAGTTGGGAGAATAGGCAAATTAACTTCATTTTGCCCTAAAAAGAGAGAGTTGTTTGCATGCCTGCTTTTTGTTGAAGTGCAAAGACTAACCTTGAGCTGAAGCTGACCATTTTCTGGAAGTCTTTCAAATAAGTAGTAAATTCTCTCCCTGGGGGTATCTTTATCTTCTGCTGACAGAACAGTGCTAGAAATTATTTGAGTTTCACCTCTGTTCACCTCTATATCGTTCTTCCTGAAAAAATTAGAAGTCATGTATTGATGCAATAAAGGAACCTTTTCAACATGTAATTTCTCTGCCAGAAATATGGATTAACCAAATGCTGACAGAAATGACAATTTCAGAGAGAATAGAAGAAGGATGCCTATTTCAGTTTAAAAGAGTAAAAAAAGCAAGCAGTGCAGACAATCTTCTCCTTACGATGGTGAGAAACAACAAAGATACCTAAAGCAAACTGATTAAACACATCTCTTTTATTCCCCTGTACCCTATTCTGCTTACGTTCATACAATTTATAGGAAGAAGACAATGTAAACCAGTAGATTGCATTATTATTGCTAGTACAGAGCACAGAAATACTGGCTCTAATGACCTGATTGTTTATTTAGGAAATGAGTGTCTTTCAAACAACTAGTCTTCAAGGCTCACCTTTATCTGTAAGAGACACAACCATATCTAACTGGCTTCTCTATGCTCCTTCTAGCACCCACATCTCATTTTGGGAAGAAGCTCTCAAGTGGAATGTGTGAAGGCTTTACATTCCCCAAGGGCACTCTCTGCTACAGGATGCAATCCAAGAGGTGACAGATTGAGGTTTTGGCAATCACTCTGAATAAGAGGCACTGTTGCCAGCCAAAAACATCCGATCACAGGTTCTTCAGTCTGTTGACCATAACTAATGGGGATGAGAGCTGAAAATCCCTGGGGTGGAAAGTACCCCAAGATCAAAATAAGAAAAGCTTTCAAGTACTGCCCAATATTCACCTGTAAAACTGCACTAGCATAAGGAACTCTGTACCCTACAGTGAAGATGTAGTAACTGAATGTGGCAGCTAAATCACCTCAGTGCCAAACTGAAGATTCTCTTAAAGCACTACTGCTTAAATACTGGCAGCACACTTCATCTAAGTGGAGGGGAAACAACTTCGTATAAAGGAATAGCTATTTTGGGAGTAAATGTCTCAGTCTATGAAATTGTTCACCACAGGAATGGCAAGTGGTGAGACCTAGTATTGCCAGACAAGGAAGCAATATTCTGGATCTAGCTGGGCTAGAAAGCCCAGCTAAAAAGCTGGGGTTTAAAGCTAAAAACACTTGACTTCTTGCACTTCATCATCTTCTTTCACAGAGAGGGGTTGGAAAATGGCAGATCAAGCTATAGCATGTGAGGAATAAATAGGCAATTATCAGTAATTATCTGTACATGATATATGCATACATAAATTATACTCTATTCTAACTGAAAATTGACATTATCTCATGTTAGCATTATGTGGTCATTGAAAATATTTTAACTAAGAAACTGACATTTGTTATTGCAGGAAGCTCTATCTGGTAAAAAATAATAACTCTGATCTGAAAGTAGGCCAAATACCCTGAGGGATCAGAAATTCCCTCCTCAGTGGCAGTCGCTTAACAGGTTGTGAGTCTGAAATGCAAACTTTCAGAGCTATACTCACAAAACCTTTGGACTCTTGGCTTCCTGTCTGTCAGTCTGGGGCTGGAAAACAAGTGTGGAGGTCCTGATGCTCTGTGACAAGTCATCAGAAATGATGGAGATCCCAAGGGATGAGCCCCTTTTTAAAATGCCCAGGAGGTTTGGCTCTCTTGCAGCCAGCTGTCTATCTATAAGTGGTCTGCCAGGCAATTTCTGATCATGTCTAATTCATTTATGACTCCTAGCTTTGAAGTGTAAGGGAAGTTAGTTTGTGCTTTTGCAACAATTGAATTATGGCAGAGAAAAAGAATTTTAAACTATAAAAGAAGAGAATTATAATTGGAAAGCCTTCTTCTGCTTCAGCCTTGTGGATCTTCTCATTACAAAATCCAGCGCTGCTTTCAAAGAGGTGTTTTAGGCAGGTGTTTGTCTTAGGGAAGAGAAAAGCAGTTCCACGGTAGTCAGTGTTCAGCAGAGGTACAACACCTGGCAAAAACCTTGAAGCAACTTATGAAAGAAACAATAAAAACTTTCTCCACACACTTTTATTTTTCCTATATTTGCTTAATATAGAGCAATACTAAGCATGCTCTCCTTTCAGTAATTTTTTTTTTTTTAATGGGCTGATAGAGAGAGACCTATATAGAAACAATTTTACTGACATTAGTCTGTTACTAGTTAAGGCTTGCTTCCTCTTTGCATCAGACACCAAAGACAGGGTTTAATGGTAAACATGGTGGGATGCTACACCATGGTTGGATTTGATTATCTTAAAGACCTTTTCCAACCTTAATAATGATATGATTCAATGATTTGGTGTTTTGTGCTCTTTTCCATCACTTTGTCTAAACACATTCCAATGTCAGGAACAGGAACAAGTGACTTACTTGCTCAGCACTGGTTTCTCATCATTAACTGGAATGACCTTTACTGAAATGGTTCTGAAGACTTTATGTTTTCCATCTGATAGCTGGATTTTAAAGCTGTCAGTGAGATTTTCAGAGTTGTCATGCATGTACATCAGCTTCATTCCTATGTGGGGCAGAAAGGGGAGAAAAATAAGAGAGAAAAAGAGGGAGAGGGAGAATGGGTGAGAGAAATGGAAAGAACAACTTAATCTGACTCCTGCAAAATCCCTCTCATCATTTCATTCTGCTTCAATCACCTTTCTTCCATCTCCCCTCCCCATATGCTAGGGTAACAGTAAACTTGCCTTAGCTATCAGAAGATGAGTTTGATGAGCCACTGCTGGTCAGTGATCTAGCAGCATACTATTGTCTCAAGGTCACCAGCCTGACCTAAGCAAGGAGTGACTCTCCAAAAAAAGAGTCTCTGTCAATCTGAAAAAGGTACATTTCTTCTTCTCTCCTTATTCCAAATCACTTTGATGGAAACCATAGAGAGGATGAGACTGTCAGCAATACTTTCCTGTGCTTTAAATAATCCTCAGGAAACTTTAAAGAAGCCTTTGGAAGGACAGCTGGCCTTGTATCTATGACCATGGTCAATCAGAATTTCTAGGCCAAAGGTGGCTTGCTCACCATTGTGGATAACAGGAAAAAAAAAGAAAGAAAGTCAAAACCAAGACTTGGGAAGGCAGAAGAATTTGGGGTGGACACCTGATATTTCTGGAGGTTCATATTAGACAGGCAGAGAGACAAAAAATTTTTCTTCGGTTTTTGAGGGCTGAACTGAAATTCGAGTGACAGTATGGAATTCATGCCCCTCTTTATACTGATAGATTCCATGTTTTACTAAATAGCCACAGTCAGGAGGGATCCACCGGATTTCTTGCACTATTAAATATACATTTTTATTCCATGTACTTGAAACAGATTTGCTGCTTTAAAGCAGGCTGACTGCTCATGTTAAGCTGTGGAGTCCCACTTTGGTATATGGCCACATAGACATATATATATATAGATATATATAGACATATGGTATATTGCTGCCTTTCAATGCCTAACGAAGGTTTATAGGAGAGATAGAGAGATTTTTTGCCAATGCCTGTAGTGACATAACAAGGGGCAAGATTAGGTTTAGGTTGGACATAAGGACGAAACATTTTACAGTAAGACTGGTGACACACTGGAACAGTTTGTCCAGAGTGGTTGTGGAACGCTGGAAGTGTTCAAGGTCAGGTTGAAAGGGGCTTTAGGCAACTTGGTCCAGTTCAAGTTGTGCCTGCCCATGGCAGGGGAGGTGGTCTAGTTGAACCCTAAAGGTCCCTTGCAACCCAAAACGTTTTACAATTCTGCAATCATTTGAAGAAATATTTAACCCCATGATCAGTTAATATGTTTTTAAATCAGTCTTGTTGTCTCTCTAGTCTAGTTTCCCCTTTATTTTTTTTCAGGACAGATGATTTTCCTACTCATTTTACTACCCTTTTTGATACAGAGGTCTCTCAGGATGATTTTATAGACCGTTCCTAAAATCAAAAGATAAGAATAGCATTAAATAGGACAACTTCCATTCCTAAACATTGTCTTGAAAATAAACATAAGGCAAGTGAATAAATAAATGATGAAGATTTCTTTAGTGTGCCACTTGTTTCATTAAAATAATGAAAAACCATTATCAGAAGAATGCTGCACCTACCATTCCTCAGTAGCTCCATGGAAAAGCCATGAACAAGCAACCCATGGCTGTGGTGATCATGGTTAATTAACTCTTTATAGTGTCGAACATCATGGCCATGAACACCATTAATAAGGAACCCATATGAAGGCCTCTGCACAACCCCAAATACCAGAGGGTCTTGAGGCACATCCAGATCGACTGCATTGATAACAGACAGATCGAGCTCTTTCATGTCCCCTTCTTGAACCTAAATGTGAAAGAAAAAACATCCAATTCTTTTACATAAAAAGAAATAATAGAATTCTACCATGGCTTCATGAGTATTTTTGTGCACAAGTGTATCTCTTGATTCATCCACCCCTTACCGAGCAGCTTTTTAACCAGCTACTGATTTCAACCAGTTTAAGAGACAGAGAAAGTAAGTGGTTACAGTGATGAAGAGAGAAGTTGTGATAAGGAGTTCATATTTGCCCAAATTAATAGAAAATGTGTTAAGTAAGTCAATGCCAAATCTAGTGCTCAGAAATGCACAAAGGAGAAAGCCTTTTATAAAGGTATCCAAAGGGATAAAGGTATCCAAAAATGTGGAAGCATATAAATTTATACATCTACTTTTTACTTTACAGTAAGTTTACACCCTGCTCATGGAGTTATTTATATTAAAAACAGTCTACAGAGAGGAGAGAAGCAATGCTAGAAATATAAAAAGATACTCTATTAAAAATGTGAAAGCTCTTAGGAATGCAGAAGGAGACAAAAGATCTCTCTGCTTTCTATATCACATATTTGTTTAAAGATTTGATCCCTTCTTTTTACTTAAGTGCTAATTTCCAGGAACTATGCACTGCTCCTATCCCGCTGAAGTTCTGTCTTATATGTTTACATGGGATTTCACTGGGCTGTTTCCTGAAGTAGGCTAAATTACACAAAGTAAGGGAAATATGCAAAGGAACAGGTATCAGGACAATGTTCTTATTTATATTAAAGAGTAGTTTGTGGTTAAAGTAGTTCTATGACAGGCATTTTGCTTATTTCCTTACAGTAATATTCTTGGCTATGAATTCTGGAGCTTCATCATTGGTTGGGCTGATTAGCACAAAAAATGGAGTCTCTGCTGAGTGATGCATCCCATCAGTGACATAAAGTACAAACTTGTCTTCTGTTGGCTCCATTCGCAAGTGCCTGGCTTGAACATAGTTTATACTCATGGCTTTCAGGTGCTTCAGTTGAAATGAACCTATAGATTTTAAAGAGAAAATGAGTTAGCACAATACTTTCATGCCTTCTAGTCTTATCCATTATTTTAAAAATTGAAACTATGTCTTTTTTCAAAGAATTAATTCCTTGAATTTTTTAAGTTCTTTGTCATTTTTTTAATGTAAGAGTTACATTGCACATGTTGCTGCAGCACACAAGCCCTTTACCCCCCAGAAATGCAACATTATGCTTCAGGTGGGACTCTGAAGCTTCTCACTTTTCAGTTCAGACTGCAAAACTGAGCCCACATAAAACCAATTCAAATAACAGGTAGGAAAATATCTGAGGTCCGAGATTCCTTGATAGTGCTAGGTTAATTGCTGGACTTGATGTTTTTTCCATGCTAAATGATACTATGATTATATTATTATAATTACACTTTGACTTACAGACCCCAAAAATGAGAATTTAAAGATTCAGTGATTACAGGTTTGCAGATGAAGATGCTGGTGAAAGCTGGTAGCATTACAAAGCATGTCACAATCTGTTCTGCTGAGGGTGAAACTGCCTTACACAGTTTGAAAATGGACAAGGGAAGTCACCATTTAAGTTAAACACCACTTCTATCACTTTTGTAACTTTGCCTTGGAAACTAATGTGGGACCCAGGCTACTGCATTTAATTGACAGATGTGTAGGTGAAGGGATACACTGGAGCTTTTCATGGGGGACTGAAGAGGAAGGCAGGGAGAGCAAATATCTCATATAGTGACTTCTAATAGATCTCAGCTGGATGCATAAAACAAGGATTGCCTTGTTTGCTTCAAGGGCCAATTCTTCACATTTGCATTGCTTCAGTCTCCCTTTGAACTCCTCCACAAAGTCTCAATGCCCTTCATTTGTCAGCACCTGCGATCCTCAATAAGCCCGTATTAATGCTCACACCTGTATCTGCACCACCAGAGTCCACTGCAGAGCTTTCCACAAGCCCTCCAGATCTAATCTGCTTGATTATCCTAAATTGTTAAGACTTACCTATGCTTATTCCAATGTTGCTCTTCTCAAACCCAGGAGAAGGAAGTACGTTTTCAATGTAACCAAACTGGGGAGGAGAAACCAACACAAACTCTAAGTCATCTGCAGTGGTGTCAGGGTCAGTGGCAAACAAATGTTTGATAGTAAGGGCTGCTGAGGAGCCCTCCTCCACCACAAAGCTTGCACCTGTGCACAAAAAACATGTTAAGCACTATTGGTCATGAGCTGATTTTACTGTTGTTTGTTTTAATAACAATGGAAATAATAACTAAAGGGGGAAATGCAACAAATACTGAATTACTGAGGGGTTTTGGTTTAACATTTTCTTCTTTGCTTTCACCAATATCTCTGCTTTTTCCATCACAGAAGTAGAGAAGAAGGGGATAATGAAATTGTTTTACTGGTTTTGTTATTAGCTAAGGTTTATATACTGCTCAGAAACAGTTGTTACCTCTGTTTGTCAGAGAATTAATCACATGAGAGCTGTTAAGAACTGCTCATAATGAACAATTTTTCATGCACCACTGCTTAATTTCCCTGATGGCACAATGCTTCATTTCCAGAACATTACTTGGGTGAGCGCCTGCAAATTACAAAACTACTCATACATATGCTTAAATATTCTCTGAGATACATAACATATACCTGATACTTACAAACAAATAACATTGAAAGACACAAGCATATAGAAAACATACTTTTAATATGTTTACCACAAACCACACTAAAAAGCCCAGGAAATTTCACATAACAGGCTGCAGTTGGACTAGATGTACATTATGAACTCTATTTCCATTTCAACTTAATTTCTTAGATTCTGAAGAGACTCTTAGATTCACAAGAGTTACTTGTGAAAATGTGGCTTCACATCTATTAATGTATGGCTTTTATCTTTATTTTCTAAAGTAATTAAATATAATGATTCTGTCCTTTCATGTAAGCCCCAAATTTCTGTTTTATGCTCTACACACAAAGATAAATAAATATATCAATTTATGTTTATGCTTTTGCCCTGTATAAACCTGATACCTGTTGGGCCATGAGTTCAGGGACAAGATATAGATCACTTTCACCTAGACATAGCATACATATGCAGCAATCAGCATGTAGGCATGGTGGGGGGGCAGATCTGAGTGCTCTCATCTCTAACTGCATGCTTTAAACATGCAGCTGAAGAGCAACAAATTCATACTTGCACTAGCAGCTAGATTGGGTGTTTGCACTGTACAAGCAAATGAAAATAAAATTGACAAAAAATCTGATACAAATCATTTGTATGCTGATCTCAAGTAACTATTTCTAATGTTAAAAATCAAACAACAAAAAAAGCCACCCTGAGTCTTTAGCCATTACAGTACTGGGTAGCCCACTTTGTACTGCTATAGTAAGAGGAAGCTTTCACCGGTTACAATAGATGGAGACTGGTTATCCACTGGAAGTACAGTGATGTTAAGGTCATAGACAGGAAATGGATCATCACGTGAAAGTGGGGGAGAAGGAGGTCCATCGTAGCAGCAGACTTTCACATCTAGGCCAGCCTCACCATCAGAAACAATCAAGGTTAAGATCTCAATTGAAGGAGTCAGGCCAATCTCACCACCTAGGAAAAAATATTTAGAAGAAATTATTTACCAATCTCACCACCTAGGAAAAAATATTTAGAAGAAATTATTTACCAAAACTTCATGATGACTAATTTTTATCCTGCAAGGACAGTCTTCAATATCAAGTCAGAAGAAAAAGAAAGCAGCAGTAAAATTACTGGAATTCTTAATTCTGACTGGTGGAGTGATGCTTGGTTAGAGATTTGGTTTGTTGTTCATAATTAATTTTAACCAGCTCACTTTTATGATATAATAAGAGAGTATAGAAAAGAGTCTTAGTATTGTTATAATAATTGTAATGTTATAATTATAATGTTATGATATTATGTTACGTTATAATAAAACGTTTAATAGTCCTCAAGATTCTGTTCTTTGTGCACTAATGTATGTACAAAATCTATATTGTGTGGAAAAAGTGTTTTTTCTGCACTCTTTCTCAAGGAATGTAGGAAAATCTTTCTTTTATATATGTGCTCCTCTATGACAAATGGTAATATCCATTCTCTTTCAAAAGAAAACTTTTTAGTATAGCAAGTAATGTATCTATTCCTATATGCTTCTTATCCTTACAAAATGGACTATAACAAGGGCTGTATTTTATTGCTGTACTTTATTACTGTACTTTATATTATGCCTATAGGCAATCACATTTAAAATGTCGGCTGATACAGGACTGGGAACAGCCACCCCTTGCAAGAAGCATCTGTGGGCTCAGAGTATTCCAGCTGTCAGTCAGCATTTCTGGAAGCCTGTGTCTTGCATTGCTGCAAGATATCATTAATAAGCAACCTGCAAAGGAAAGGCAGCGACATAAGACTTCTCTTATGATACCTACTGACAGCACATTTAATATTAGAAATTTGGAAATGAAAACCACAAACGCTACACCCTTGAAAGTAAAACTTCATTGCCCCTGCAAAATATTGTCATTGAAATACAGTTTGTGATATCTTTAGAATGCAGAAGAAAAGTCTGTTGTTGGTGGCCACAATTAAGTACTTCCTTTTCAAATACCAGCTGTTCATTTTAGACAGTGCCAAGCTTGAAAATATCACATCTATTCTCCATGCTAACACAGAATTACAGAATAATTAAACAGAAAACCAGGATGTTTGGGGAGAAAACTAAACACTAAAGCAATTATTCAGAGATGTAGAAAGATAACCTCTTTCATCCAAATGAAAGGATCAATTTAAGTAAGAAAGGGAGTTAACCAGCCCTTGATTTCTGCCAGTAATTAAAAAAAAAAAGTACTAACAATAAATCTACAAAATAAAGCCTTTTTAAACACTTTGTTTCTCATTAAGAAAGTCAGAACTTCCTTTATCTTGTGGTATGGAAAGACTATGAGCTGTCCAAAGTAGATAGCCTTCTATCTGGAGAGGCAAGCAAGAAGTAAAAATGAGGTTTTTTACTGTCATAAAACACACCAAAATACTCTAGTTTCTACTTAATTTTGTCCAAAAAGCCCAAGATATTTTGTCAGCAACAGTGAAAGAGTTCCTCCTGGATTATGATGCTTTCATATACTTGTTCGAATATAATTTTCAGTTCAAGCCGGGATTTGGAGAACATATTAAAACATTTAGTAGCTGTCTATCAGACAACTCTCTTTTAAAGACAGTTTATCTATTTCCCTAGTCACAACACAGGGTTTCTAAGAAGTTCCTACTGGAATTCTGCAAAGGCATGGATTCAGGTTAAGATTTTTTTTACTAATACTTGTCTGACTTTCATTCTAATTCTGTCCTTAGCTCACTTACTAGTGTGCTTGTACGTGACTAAACCAGCAATGACATCAGCTTGGGAGAAACGATCCACGACAACGCCAGCTTTCCTCACTACCCCGTGATGGGGCTGGCGGGCCAGCATGAACATCAGTTCCATGTCATCGCTGTCCACATCTGTGGCATAAATGTACTCTGAGGAGAGGATTACTTCTTCACCCTCTAGGCAGTGGAGCACAGGAACAAGGCCTGTTTGCATAACAGGTAGCTCATCATTCACAGGCAACACCTAATCAGAAAAATAATTTAAGATTTTCTTACTGTTCATTTCAGTGGAAGCCAGGTGTTTCAGTACACTGCTTTGCAGCTCAAACTAGCAGTTTGATGCCACTGTCAGAGTACACTGAGCTTTCTCTATGAGCAAAAAGAAACCAGCTGAATTAAGAATAAAAGACGTACGTAAACCAAACTAGATAATTATAGCTTAAGTACAAAGTGCAAGTCAAAGCTCCTCTTAAATTCACCACATGAACCTGAAACCTAGGGTTGAAATGGAAGCCTAACATATCCATTATCCTCCTGTTTCCAAGGTAATGCAAGGACTTTCATAAGCCAAGCTTTGAACCATTTGCCTCCACACAGACAGCTGCTCTCAGAAACACTCAACACACTGACCTTGACCTGCAGGATGAACTCTACAAAATGGATACCATCTGTGGCTGCAAAGAAAACATCATCAGTGAGAGTCTCAGAGCCGTCATGACGATATCTGTGGAAAAAAAGATTTTAGAGCTATACAAATTTTTCACAGATAGAAAGAATCCATGATTTCTGATCATGCCCTACAATGTGTATCCCTCCCAGTATAAAAAGCTGCTCCCTGTGTAAGGATGCACACCTATCACTGCTGATTCTAAATCAGAGTTTCTCCAAAGGGCTTTTGGGGTCTCCTACAAGAAGAAAACTCCCAAAGTAAACCCTTTATCCGTCAGGAAAAAGGTTTCCCTAAGGATTTGTCATCTACATCCTGGATGGTTGTGAGGTGTTTACTAAACATGTATTTCAGGACTGTGGTAAATGCCTACTTTCTACCAGATGGAAAAAGAGCCAGGAAGCTCTAACCCTGCATGCGTGTGTCATGTCTTGTTCTTGCCACAAATAAAGAAGCAAAATTTTCTTCTCGACATTCCTTAATGTTAACAAAAGTTTTCTTGTAAACAAACCAAGTTCAATACATACACAACTTCCTTAAAAGAAAAAAGCTGGCACCAGTGTCTTCTTCACAGGAAATGCATGGCTGAATATAGAATTTGCCTCCTCACCTGCATGGAGCAGCACTTTTATAGAGAAATCTATTTACAGCAGGCATGCTGACTCCCATTTCCTGGCCACTCAACAGTTCATTTCATGGTGACATTGCAATCCCAAGGTTCAGCCAGCAATCTTGTCCTGGAGCAGCTCTGCCAGAGCTACGGTGAGCATTGCTAGCCTCTGCACCTCTGCACTTCAGGCTTTAGCTCATTCAACTGAGAGCCTCAGCCACTGCAAAAGACAGCCACCACTCTTCTAACCTGACTGCCAGGGTACGCAGGTCCTCACAGGAAAGCCTGTCACCTCCATTCATGGGAACGTTATCCAGCTCCACTACCCCATGCTGTGGCTGCCTCTGCAGGAGCAGGAAGAGATGCTCTCGTTTCGTGTCTGTATCAGAGATGAGAATGTGTCCCTCTGTAATAGGGGTCATTCCACCCTCTTGCACTCTCACATGGGTTGTAAAAACCTGCAGGGAGGAGAAATGCTGAGCTTTCTGTGCTGCTGTACCTCTAAACACACACCAAACAGAGTTCTTCCCATTTGCTGTGCTATAAGGATGTATGACATATTAAGAAAAAATATTACAAAGGATATACTTCTTTCTGCTGTTTTAGAAAAAGCTAAGGAAATCACCAACAGTGGGCTATAATATATGCATCCTAATTCTCATTCCATTCCTGAAGTCTTCTGACCTCCATAGGCAATAAGCAACACAAAATATAGGAATGCAGTTTTGCTAACCAAGATGCAACATATATGTTTTTGTACAGATATAGAGATGCTAAAGGTCATCCTCAGCTTAGCACAAGAAATGACATTGCATACTCACCAGATTTTACTTTCTACTTCTATCCCAATGCAAGCTGTGTGCAAGACTCTGAAACCCTGATCCCATGGAAAGTTCATTTTTTATCTCAGTAAAATCAGAACATTTCTCTGATTTTGTTTCTACCCAAAGCAATTTCCAAGTCCTTCCTTCTCATGCTCCTACCCTAACTACCACCCTACCTCTGGGGCTTGATTGTCCACAGGAAGAATTGTAATATTGAAACAGATCCCATGCAAAGTGCCTCCATGCTGATTGGTGACAGAAAAAATAAACTGGACTTGCTGAGGTTCAGGTCCGATGTCCTGCAGGGGTGGCATGTAAGCAACTTTCATATAGTTCACAGCATGCTACAAAAAGAGAAGAGGGGTGCATGTAAGAGGAGTTAATGGGGGTATACGTAATTCATGACATTAGGGATCTTTATCATCCTGTCTTTAGGTGATATCCAGCCATCAAAATAAATTTTAGAAATTTTGCATGTACTCTTTAGCTACTAGCCATACCTTGATTAAATGCATCTTTAGGTACAAATTAGGTAAGTACAGGTTGGAGTACTCAAACCCGTAGCAAAAAAATACAGATACGGTTTAGAAGCGATAGCAGAGGTGATGGCCTGAACTTCTTTATGGATCCCTTTCAAAATGCTGGTCCAAGGACCTTTTCTAACTGTGACTTTAAAATAAACAATTCATAAAAGCTAACACCTCCCATAGCAGCTGACATTTGCTCTCATTAGTATGAATAGTAACTGCATGACCTGTATTGAATGGCAAGGACAGGCCTGTGATAGGAACATCAAAATCTTGTATCCAGATACTCATATTAGGCACATGGTTTAGGATCTGTAGGGTCAGAGCTCTCACTATGGTACTGCAATGATCATTATGCAGCTTTAACCATACAAGCAGGACATAAAATAGGACACTTTAGTGATAATTATTTGTCAAACTACAAAAGCATGAAAATTGAACTACAAAATCCTACAGTCTCTTCCAGCCTGTTCTATCATGGTCTACGTCTACTGGTGGAGACACTGAGATGAAGCAAAAAACTGTTCAAGATCTCATTTCCACATTTTGCATACTTTTTCATTCCTCTTTCATCATGTGAAGCCAAATTCAGCCTACCCAAGCTCCTGGTTTTTAGGACATATTGCAAAACTGAAACATTATAGAAATTTGTTTTTAAATCTGGTATTGGAATAGTAGAGTTTTGAGCTTCTTAAGCAGAGATTGTGATAGTACTGTTCCTCAGTTTTCACCTTTTGTTTTCCTGTCAAATAAAAGCTGCGCACTTGTAACTTTTGAAAATTTTTTAGAACTCATTATGGTATCAGGTAACATAACACACCTGAGTAAATGACTGCAGTGCAAGAGCAGCAGGATCCTTGACCAGTCTGGGGATGGTGTCCACCATAAACAGCTTCCCAGCATCTGAGTAGCTACAAAAAAATATGTATGTCACATCTTGGTTAGCAATACCAAAGAACAAGAAAAGTAGCTCAGTCTTGCATTTCAAATTAGCTTCACACTTCCAAATGCATTGAAAGGAAAAATATTTTCCTTTCTTCCATCCTCGTTATCCATTTTAACATTACCACAAAAAACTGACCAAAAGAAATACTTTTCAGGATGATCATGAAAAATCATCTTATAAGCAAGCTCTGGAATTATTGCAAGTGTCTCTATACACCCCAGATACTATTTACACCACCTGCAAGTCTAGTCCATCACAGTTTTATTATTACTCGCACACCTGCATTTATCCTTAAGTGGAAAAATTAATTATTTCTAATTTCATGCATCTTATAAACTCTGAAATTAACCAGTTTCCAGCAACCCAGTAAAACAGCAGTAACCAGCAAACTGGATAACCATGTGGCTATTTGACTGATTAGGAAAACAGCCTTCTTCCCCAGCTACATAATGATCCTTTGCTGCTTAAGGTCCAAGTTGAAAGTGTTGATCTTCAGCTTAAACCATGCAGTTTCTGGATTTAAAACTTTTCATTTAGCAAATTGTTGCTGATACTCTGAGATTACAGCACCAGTGATGTAAACTGCTACTGCACCCTTGTTCCCACAGTGTGTTTTGCCTGTTTTTGTGCTCCACATCTTCCTAGTCCACAATCAGGAGTGTCTGATACATATTCTTGAAAAAGCTGCAGCACCTCCTGGTCCCAGTTTGGGGCAGGCACAGGTAAGGCCCATTCTAATGGGAAAGGTGCTGTTGTGCTTGAGGCTGTACAGGATCCCACAAGTCAGTGTAAAATTCATATGAAACAAAAGTACAGGAAGTTTTTCACAAGATTTACTGCTTCTTATTTCTTGCTCAACTATGAATTACCTGTTTTTTATTACTCTGTGTATTACTCTGTTGCTTCAGGCTCTAGCTTACCCTTAATCATCAACAGGAGAGCTGCATCCAGCTATTGTCACCTGCACTTTCAACAAACAGAGGCTGCCACTGAGGCTGCTCCTCTTACATGGGTTATTCCCCTGTCCCATGTGAGAGGTATGTCAGGTTGCACCTACCCATGGGTGCAAGAGAAAAAAGGGGAAGTGGTTATGGTATATGTGAGCTCCCTGTCTTGCTCTTCCACATCTATGAAGTGGAGATGTTTCTTAGTTAGGTGAGAAATCTCAGTCTCCTTAACAAGCAGGTGACGGGTCACTCCTGGAGCTTCTCTGGGTAGCTGATCATCCACAGGGATAATGTGAACCATCATCACCTGGAATTGGGGAGACAGTAGAATCATCAGCCATTGCTCTCAGTAAGAGAGTGTCCCAAGTAGCTGTTTACCAACATGTGTGTGCAGATGTGGATCACTGGACTGTAAGATACAGACTGTTGTGCCATATCATCAACACATGAGTAATGTAATTATATAACAGTTAAAGGCAAAGCTTTTGAATCTTAGAGGTTTCCCTTTAAATTAAATGCACAGTTAAATTCAGTATGTTGGGCTCTTGCATGAAAAAAAGTAGTCTATTCTCAGTTGACTTCGGTGGGTTGTTTAATTTGTTTGTCCTGTAGCCAAATACGATTTGTTTTCAACATTTCGTTTTATAGCATAGGAAGAAGATTTTTCGATGAATTTGTCTCTATTCAGCCAAGAAGAGAATTACCCCATTGAAAGCAAGAACAAGAAATAACCCTGAAGAACATAGTTTGTGGTGATTACTGTCATCAGAAAAAAATCTATACCAGTTTTATTTGAAAGCCTGTCAGAACATGTAAGATATCATCCATTTGAAGAAAAAATTCAGGAGACTGCAAAGCTGCTTCCATTCTGTACCTGTGGCTCTGAGAGATTTGGAGGATCATGGCTATCACATAGCACAAACTCAAGGGAATCTTCAAACACTTCTCCTCCCAAATGATGATAATAAATCATTCCATTAAATAGATCCCTCTGAAGAAAACTGTTGACAGAATACCCTGTTGAAATGAAGAATTCATCTTCTATTGAACACTCCATGATTTTAATACTACATTGAAGTTATGCATTAGCTGTACAAGTAACTGGGGAAGTATAATGTCCTCTTTTTCACCCTAACTGGAGCAAGTCCTTTGAAATATTCTCCCACTGTATTCCATGTTCTCTGAACATCACCATCAACTTCTTTTCAGTGTCACTTAAAGATCATTTGAAGAATGAAGCAACACAGCAAACAGGCTGAAAGCCCTGTTCAAAAGTCAGAAGAGAATTTGCAGGACTAGCAGCCTCTACAGCCTAGCACAGGAATTTCTGTGTTGTTACATGGAAGAAGAGTTTTCTCATCATTTAGCATAATTAGGATCATGTCTTAGCTCTGAGTTTGTCACAGATCCTTGTATGTAAACTAACTCCTGATTAGCCAAATACTTTTTACAGATTAAAGTACTGCAGGAAAATGGACTCAGAATGGAAGAATTACAGGATAAATTGTGTACACAGGGACAGTTATGCCAGTACAGAGACCAACATTAATTAGCATTGCATTTTTTAAAGGAAGGGACAAAGAAAAGTGTGCTTTTGTGAATGTGCTTCATTACCTATCAAGTTTGGTCCTGGGTTCTTCAAGACTTCTCCAGCCTGTGGTGGTTTGGTAATATTGAATAGTATGTAGTCATCACTGGAATCCATGTCCGAAGCATGAAGCATGGAGCGCTGAATCAGGATTGTCTGTCCCTCGTGAACTTCAATGACCACATTGCTGATCAGAAATGGAGGGCTATCATCTTTAGGGAGGATATTTACTGGAAACTTGTGGCGAATACTGTGGGAGCCATCAAAAATTCTAAATACCACAAAGTCCTTAGTAGAATCACTGTCATCATGATGGTAGTGGACAACTCCAGCCTGAATGTCAGAGACGGTGAACATGAATCCTTTCCCTCCTGTCAAAACAGTGGAAGAAAACACATCAAAAATGTGTGGTTCAGCCCAGAAAAGTATCTTTCCACTAATATGAAGATTATTGAGGGAGAGAGATGAACAACTATTACTAACTACAAAAATCAAATGTAACTTCACCTACCAAAAAAAAAGTTTGTAAGAGTTGGAATAGCTGATAAGAATGCAAATTTTGTAACTGTGAGAGCAAAGAAAATCCTCCAAATGTCACTAAAGGTAACTGACTGAAGACATCAAGGATTTTTAACTGTGATTGTTTCCATTTTAATTTCAACCTCTACTTTCTTATCAGAACATTTTACAGGCATTTTAAGCATCAAAGAATATATTAAAAATATCTTTATAATTAAAGATCAGGATTTCATTTCAAGTAAAATATAATGATGTAGGGATTTTGGCATATTGAGGTTATGATCTGTAATAAGACAGTTTTATACCTCTGCTTCACCAGAAATGTTATGCATATAGAAAAATATTCAGGCAAGCTAAAGAATTCAAGAACTACAAGCTGGCACTAAAAAGGTATGATCTTCCCAGGGCCACTAAGAAAAGAAGCTAAGCATTCATCTAAGGTTTAAAAAAAAAAAAAAGATAATTGCAAAAAATTGTGGTGATGTTTTCCTTAGTATGAGGAGAGACAGAAGAGAATAAGGCATAGTCACTGGAGATAAAATACCCACCTCTGACTGGTGCATGGTAGCCTGAGAAACCCTGAGATGCAGTAGCAAGGGCAGGACTGCCACCAGGAGATGGGCCCTGACTGGCTGCACAGTCTTCCTAACACTGTCTCTGGGGCTGAACCCACCCAGTACTGCTGACAACACACAGTTCCTCTCTGTAGCTTTGCAGGAGGATGATCTTGCAGATACTGAACTACTTGTCAGGAGTTTCCAGGAGTTAAGTTTACTTCTGAATAGTTTCTATGTTTGCTCTATTCAAAACACCACCTTTCTTTTTCTTTAAATAGTTTCTCTATGTCTTTAGATTATGCATTTTACATGAATGCATTCAACTATCAAAAAAACTCAGCATTGATAGTGGAAATATGTTCTCACCCTGCCAAGAGCAGAGTGATTTCCATTACATAACCTTTTTCTGATATGCTGGAGAGCAAAACTAGTAATATTGATAATGCAGAAGGCTAATGAGTTAGAAGTCTTATTTAATTTCAACTTTTTAAAATAAACCTTAAAGCTGCCAGTAACAACTATATCCAAATGTTGTCTGTATTTGCCAACAAAACAAAATCACTTGATACTCCTTAACATCTGCAAGCAAAAAGGTAAGAACTGAAATCATGTTTCTCAATGAAAGCATAGCTGATTTCTTTAAAATTTTGCATTTGGAGTGTAAACATATGTTAGGAAATTAAAGATTTAAATACTTAATTTCTTGACCATTCCTGTTTTAATACCCATGCCTAGCATGGTTGTAGCAGGGGAAGGTGGTCAGCAGAGGGAGCAGAACTGTTGTTTTATCATAGAGATTTTTCCAGTCTCTGCAGTTGAAATTACCTACCTCTGACTGACAGTCGCCCGTGCTGTAAGCCATCAACTGTGACCAAGCGAACATTTTGGATGTCATCGTTGTCTACAATTTGGAAGTGCTGCCATGTGATGGGTCGGGATTGCCCCTCTAGGAGGTTGAGGCCTGCAAAGAGCAGAGAGTTATGTCATTGTCAGCATTTAACTCTTCTAAAGGTGTTTCCAACCAGGGAAAAAACCCAGAATATTTAATTCTATCTATACATTTATGTGTGAAAGGCATTCCAGTGGAGGTTTAGATATTAGGGAAAATTTCTACACTGAAAGAGTAATTTAGCTTTGCAACAAGCTCCCCAGGGCAGTAGTGGAGTCGCTATAACTGGAAGTGCTCAAAAAACAAGCAGACACAGCACTTCATAATATAGTTTAGTGGGCATGATGACCTTCAGATGAAGATAATTTTAGAGGTTCTTTTCAACCTTAACTTCTATAATGCTATTATTCTAAGGCCACCTAAAAGTATGATAACAGCTTCTGACATACTTGAATTTTTTCATTGTCCTTAAGGAATCTTTTTCAGAGAAATAACCAATTCTGATGTTGCAGAATGCACCTAGTTTCACATTGTGCCCTGGGTGTGGGGGAAATATCTGGAGCCCCAGGCAAAGAACTATCAATGGGCCCTTTGTCTAAAAGAGGGCACGGGGGGGTGGGGGGGGGGGTGGCTGCTCACCCAGAGACTGCAACAAGAACAAATATCACCAGTGAAACAAGTATACACAGATTGTGGGGGTACAAAAGTCAGGAATTCCTTTGTTCAGGGTCCATCCCTGGAGACACCCAGTTTGAGCTAATTTTGTGGTTTTGAACCACAGTTAAATTACATGGAGGAAACAGACAGCTAGGATTCTGATATGAGAAATCCAAATTGAGCCAGTAACAGAAAGATGTCTGTATGTATGTGTGTGGTGAGTGTAGGAAGTCAAGGAGGACATCCATCAGGTCACTGGAGCCACCTGCTGTGAATGGCTTCAGTCCTAGCAGTGAAAGTCTTGGGTAGTGCATTTGTAGCTCACAGAGAGGG
The DNA here is from genome assembly GCF_026979565.1 of Vidua chalybeata. Taxonomy (NCBI): domain Eukaryota; kingdom Metazoa; phylum Chordata; class Aves; order Passeriformes; family Viduidae; genus Vidua; species Vidua chalybeata. The sequence continues at coordinate 18,853,914 of NC_071570.1, read as the reverse complement.
ATATCTGAAAGGTAAGCAGGAAATTTCCTTGACATATGGTTTCTAATTATCTGATAATCTAAGGATGCACATTTCTGGACATTGGCACTTGAAATTCCACAATGTCTGAAACTGGGCATTTAGATTCTTTAGTGAGTCTGCAGTTAAAAACATACGTTGATCTTCCTGTCAGAGGACAGTGTTCCTTCTTAATTAGATAGTCATTTCAGGTGAGTTTTCTCTGGAAGACATGAGGTACCTTCTTCTCAGCTCCTTCCCTTTTCTACCATAGGAAAACTGCACTTTCCCTGGTGTTAACTTCTAGACATGTTTGATCTTATATATTTTCCTTTTGATGATTAAATATCAATGCACTCTAGATGAGAGTCTCTGTTCCTTTTCCAGTGCAGGCATTATAAATATTTTTGAATTAGACCTAACCCTGTAAGGTTTCCAGGCTTTAAATGGCTGGTGGTATATCATGCCCTTTTCCTTAGATGTTAATTTTTGCACTTCCACTTTAAACAACACCAACAAGCCTTGGTCTTTCCCACATGCTACCCCACTCTTCCTATTCCATCATATATTTGCCCTTAATATTCATACTTTTTTATGTACAATTCATTCCCCAAGAAGATGCTGTATAAATAAATCACAGTTTTCCTGTAACTCCATTTTTTTCTTTATTTTTCATCCCAGTTAAGACATTAGATCTTATTCAAGTTGTGGTAACATGTTGCCTCCAAAATGGATATAGGGGAAAATAGATTACTTCTTCTTCAGTTTAAAGATCCATAGATTCCAGGTGTAAATCTGATTTTTAGAGCTTTGTCAAATATGTGTGTCAAAATGTTATTAAGTCTGAAGCAAAATTAACTTAGCAAAATTAACTTAGCATGCGATCCCACCTGTATTCCATGAAACTCGAGGGGCATTTGTATCTGTTGTTCTGATAGAAAGATGCACAGTGATTGGTAAACTCCTTTCAAAGTAGAAGTCATGCACCTCAAACTCCACCTGTTGTGAAAACAGATAATCTGCTTATTGAAAACTGGAAACCAAGTGTACTCCAAAACACATATAGTGCATTCTCTCCCAAGATCTTACAGACATCTGATAATAAACAAAATTTGATTTAGCTTCTAAACAGAACCATGGAAGTTATGCACAAAACTAAGTATCTGCCTTCTTTGCTTTTTGCAGTGAATTCTGTGAAACTTAGTTTGTAGCGTGTGTAATTTTCCTTTTGGGGTACAGTTCAATCATCGGTTAACGTAGAGCTTTGTTTTAACTAGTAGTAATAAAAAGTGGAGGAGACATTTCCTGCTCTTTTAAGATGTGTAGGACCAGAAAGAGATATGACAGAAAATATATGCACTAGTACAGAAAAAATAAAATTAAAAAAAAAAATCAAACTCTTGAGTTTTCAGGCTCCAGAACTGTCAAATTTTTGAACCTGCAATCAGACAATGCTGAAAGCAGAACAGAGATGAGGCATTTAAGGAGCAGATGTTTTTGGTAGAATGTCTGGTCCTCACATTAAGGAAACAGGGAAAGAAGGTTCCTGTGACAGCCAAGGGAAGAAAAAAGTGAGACCAGTCTTGTCAACATCAATTGCCAGTTTCTGTTGCTGTTGCTCTGCTTTCCAGGCAACCATGGTCTTTCTCACTCACCTTGCTCAGCTTACCTTGCTCTGATTTCCTGTTTATTCAGTTTTATTACTTTAGTACCAACCATTTTGCTTGGATTGGATAATTCCTTAAGTGACTTATTAGATAGTTATTTCATAACTTACTCAAGAACCTGCAGACAGAAGCCTGGTCTCATTCATCATTTGCATCATGCTCTCTGTGTTAGTGATATGCTTTTACTACTCCCAGCAGGAACTGTTGGGAGCCCCTTTTTGTTTTCCCTAAACCACCATTATCACAGCAGGTAGGCTGTAAGGCCAAAGAGCAATCCTGGTCTATCTTTCATGACTTTAAATATGTCACCTTTAAATAGGTCACAGGGATCAGTAAAATCATGCAGGGATAAGAGCTGTGTGTAAAAGGCACCACTGATCTTTCCAAGGACTCTTGGGTAGATGTACAAGCGCTTCACTATTCCTCTTACTAAAAAGAAAAACCTGTTTAGATATTTCTCAGTCAGAGAGGATAAAAGGTTTTCAGTACAAAGAAATTCTTATGAAGTGAGCAATAAACATCTATTTTGTGATAGTTAAGATGACGTGTCATAGGAGAAAGTGGTAAAAGATTTTGCCTCTGCTCCTGTATTGCATATAGTTTTGAAAACCTTTTTTCCCTGAAAAATATCCATTACATACAATTGCATTTATTTCTATTTTATTTAATCTTAAGGAGGTGAAAACTAGCAAATGTTCACACATCCCACTGTTACCTCATAATTCCTCCTCTCTGTGTGGCTGTTATTTGGAGGCTGATAAGCAATGAGCATGTCACTGAGATCCTTCCATGTGAAGGAGCCAATAGGTTTTGTGTGGTCAGAGAGGTGAGTGATAAAGCCTTGTGGAGGTGGCTTGGTAATGTTGAATATAAGCAGGGACTTTGGAGTTTCATTGTCTTCAGCATCAATGGTTGTGGTTGTAATAGGGGTTAAAATAAATTGATCTACTTCCAGGATGAACTTTGCTATTGGGGCAGCTTTGGGTATTTGGTTGGGAACAGCACCTCTAATCTGAACAGGCAGCCATGCATACTCCGTCTACAACAGGAAAAAATGAGACAACTGAAAAGGCAAAGTAAAGTGAAAAAATAAATCAAATTTCTTCTAGCTTCACATAGCAAATCAGGCTACATGTTAAAGCAATAATTAATTTTAAAAGAAAAACTGAAATATTTTAATTAGAAAATGCCTAGACTAAATATTGAGACTCCATATGAATATGACTTTCAGGTTACGACTTACTTAATTTGATGTGAGTTTAATGAATAACTTTATCTGACAGAAACATGCACAAGCTATTAATTATTATTAACTGAATATGTTCACAGAGCTCTTAACTTATAATTATTGTGTATGCTGAAGTCAGTGCAGATCACGCTGTATAAAAGTTGTGGAATTATGCCAGAATTAATTCTTCTCTCAGGATAAACTATTTATGTCTGACAATAATCAGCCAGAGGTGTTTCTCTGTGGCCATAATGGTCTAATCATAGAGGCATGGAGATAATGCCTTTCATTAGCTTAGCTGGTAAATTTCTAAGAACTGAAAAAATTTACAGACTCCCTATCTCTCTTCAAATGTGACAAGGAGTAAAAAAATTATTACAAAAGAAACAACAAAGACAAAAACCACAGGATGGCAATCAGACATTATAAACTTGCATAAAAACCTACCTTGTGCAGAGTTTTGCTTCTGCTGTCTGAGAGATCCAACCTCACAGGAATATAATCAGTGTCAGGTGAGGGGGGGTCAAGGTGTCGATACTGAATTCCCATCCTCAGAAATTCTTCACAACTCATCTTTTTGTTGTTAATGTCTCCTAGGCCCAGTGTACAGCTCCCATTTCTGCACTGTGGGCCCAGGCTGTGCTCTGTAACCCAAAAGCAATAGTGAAAGTTACCAGAGCAGAAACCACCATGGGGAACCTGCCCATGTAGCTAAAGTAACCATGAGAGAGACAGTGTGATGAGAAGTAGGGCTCCTTTCCTGACTTAATTTCTCCTAGAGGATTTTGTTTTCATCTGGTGTCTTCCAAACCCATCCTACCTTGGTGTTTTGGTTAGGTGCTGCCTCCAGCAACTACTTGTGCTGTTTCTACTGAGTCTTGGCACACACAAAGCTGTCACATTGGCCCACATATCTATGGGCCAGAAACAGAATACAGTCAAGGAATTATTGACTCAGGTCTGTGATCTGCAGGGTGCCTCACAAAAACTTCATGTCCCTTTCATGCCCACAATAGCTCAAGCTGTTCATTAAACTTCATACGACCCACTGTTACACAGCACATCTGAAACAACCCACTGCTGCAGACTTAATCTGCTGCGTCTCTTTGGAGGTGCTAATGCAAACAACAAAAGCACGTCATACTAGTGCCAGGGAAGAAGCTCCTTGACTGATCTCCACGAAACTGCCCTTGCTGCACTTTCCTGTAGATAAGCTGGCCGTGAGCAGGCAGGTGAGTTTCTGAAGAGATTATGGAAATGGTGCAATCCAGGTTTATCTTCCTGTCATAATCAAAGGTGATGACGTTCTTGTCAATCACCCTAGACAGACCGTAGTATTCGGGGACCTCCAAAGCATGGGAGCGCATTTTTATGATGTTACAGTCTGGCTCAAGTAGCTGCACACGAAAGGTGAATGTTTCTACAAACGTTTCTGTTTCTGTAAACCTGCAAGGGACAGAAGAATATTAGTTATGCTTCATGCCATCTTCTGTTGCTTTGTGATTTGGGCATTGTCGTCATCTTCAAAATGGTATTGCTTGAACTGATTTCTTTCATGTGCTCAAGCCTTGAATCACCATAATCTAGATCCTGCTGCCCAAATTCCCTTACTTATAACAGTGTGTGTGTGAAGGAAGAGATTACTTTCTATGTGTATACGAGAGTGTCTGTCCCTATCAGCAGGACAGCAGAGAACATGCAGTACTCTGAAAGTGCTATTGCCACTTTCTATAGCATAATGAAAAATCACTGGTTTTGTGTAATAAGCCAGCAATACATAATACACGTTAAATGAGCATATCTGCAATACATGATGAGAAATATTTCTGCAAACAGATGGTCACTTCTTGACTAATGATGCAGCTACTGAATCTAAGTAGTTACAACATGTACAGCAGAACATGTTTTAACTGTAAAAAATGGACTGCTTACTCTTCCTAAGGTCATCTGTGCTCCTGGTAACAGTGAAGTGTGATCTGCTGCTGCTGCTTACCTGTACAGCCTAAGCATGACCATGTCTTCATCTAAAATTGGACATCCATTGTGGGTATATTTAACTTCATTAGGAAGGAAGTGACAGTCAAAAACCTGTGAAGGAGAAATAATAGACTGGCACCACATTGTCAAAGATGTTAATTTCACAGTCCCTGTTCCACTTCTCTCTGAGTGCCTGGAATACATCCGACTGACAAAGTGTTTAATATGTAGTTCATTTTTATGAATAGGTATTCACCTATACTGTAATCTCCCAGTGAGAGTTAGAGTAACCACTTAACATGGGGCTGCCTGCACTCCACAATTAGAAGGGCAAAGGTCATATGTGATTGTTTCAGACTGCCAAGTCCCTCCCCAGTACAACAAATAATTTGACCTCACCTTCTTTACCACTGCAGCCTGTGGAGTGAAGGGTGTAGATATATCCAGCAGTACATACAACTGCAGTGGTACTGAAAAGCCAGCAGTTCCAGCATTAGAATTTGTGATTTATTGACTTTTAAACTTGCTCATGACAATAGCTTGATTATATAGTAAATCCTGCTTTATGTCCACTACAATTATACCACAAAAGTACGACCCAATGAATTTTCTGTTAGAAACTTCGCTAACTTAGAGTTGCTCCCATTTTTTGTGATACTGACTTTGTACCAGTATCTCTTTTCTAGATCAGACATCATTTATGTGCCGTACAAACATCCAGCCCCAAAATCAGTGTAATCCACAGCACAAAAGCAAGCAGATACCTATGTTTTCCTACCAGCTAATTCAAAACAGACTAATTCTTACAACATACCTGATTCAGTCAAAATTTGTGAGTCTGTCTGGCCATAGTTTAACCATCTAAAGCAGACACTTCTTTCGGGCAGATTGATTTATTTAATGGCTGGTTGGCTTGTGAAAGCAAGGCAATGAGGAAACATGCCTGACACAAATAGAAAAAAGATTGCTTTGACACACTGGTTCTTTGGAAAAGGGATTTGGATTCTGAGGAATACAATTTTCATGTTCTCAAATACTGCAACTGGCAAGACTGACAATTTATAATTCCCATGCAGTATTGTTTCTTTACAGAAACACTGGCTGAAAGCTCCTAGCATTGATAAGACTATGTCTATGTTAACCTTGTGATAACAGGGAATCCCTACGCAGTCCATGGAGGATGGAAGATGCTCATGTTTCACATCTACAGAGAGAAAAGGCATATTCTAGCCAGCAAGAAACCAAATCACTGCATTTCCTAAGCATTTCACTGTGAATCTAAATGTAGTTTTCATTGCATTTTTCCAGGGCAGTATTCACAAATGGTTATATGACTTCTACAGACTAAAGAGAAATCTGTTCAACACTCACTAACAGACATAATGAGACCATAACTAATAGCAATTAATATATGTATATGGCTGACTGATTAGCCACTTTTTTTTTTTTCAAAAAAAGAAGAGGTAATTTCTTAATGACAGTAATTTTTTAAAATATGACAAAAGAATCATGAAAATTAAGTGCCTTGCATGAATTGTCATTTCCCCAACCACTTTAGATGATGGTGAAATGACTGAGGGACTTTAGTAAGGTTCTAAAATTTTGACTGAAAGTGTAGCTCATAGAGAAAATGTTTGGATGCTCTGACTTTCAGTGTAAAATTGATATAATAATTTAATTCTAATATAATTGTTAATATATATTTAACTGAAGCACCTCATGACCATCTTGTGGATTGACATTAAAGATTTTAAGAATTATTGAACTTTATTTCTTTCTCACGATTACACAGAATAGAACTTACATTCTTCTATAATGGAAGAATAGTTAGAGTGTCTCAGTTTTCATTATTAGTGAAGGGGTCTACTTCCACTGAAGCCATTCTCAGGTGCTCAAGCAATGTGATAATTTTTCTATATTCCAAGCAGTTTTAAAATTAATTTATTGTCTGCTTTTAGCTTTCATCAAGATGTGCATTGTACAAAGTCTTTCCTTTATTTGGTTATTTTGGGGTTTTTTTTAAGTGATGAGATAGTTCATTTTTAAACATATATACGTGGATTAACCTCTTGGAATAATCTGTGGTGTTATGGAAAGCATACTTGGTTTTATTTGTTGGGACTGCATAGAAAGGAAGGACAAGAACAATATGCGGAAAACAAAATTACTCTCATATGATGAAAGTTTTGACTGTGTTCTGGCTGTTCTGTTGTGCATTATTTTCAAATGCCATAGAAATATGTGCTCTGCTTTTTTTTTCAAACAAAATCAAAAAATGTCTTTGTCTTTTCTATGTCTTTTTCTTACTTAATGTCCCTTCTTTCTTAGTACAAACTAACATAAAGGAACATGATATTTAAGTAATAAATTGGATTACTTATGTGATAGTCTACAAAAACAAAATAAAATTAAGTAGTTATGTGGTATGCTATCTTAAAGAAAATAAATAAGTATATTTTATACAAAATCCACTCATATTGTAGCTTCAGAAGTTTAATGTTGTACACTGAAAGTAAGATTCTTCAGTGATGTAAATCGGTGTAGAGCCCTCAGAGTCAACAGGATTTTGGTTACATAAGGGTGTTGTGGGGGACAAGGCCAAAGGGATTACAGAAGTCCAGATAAAAGACATCCGAGCCCTTCCCTTGCCCACTGATGGAGTCACTCCATCACAGAAAGCCAATGGGTTGATCAGGCAGGATTTGCCCTTGGTGCAGCCATGCTGGCTGTCTCAAATCAGCTCCTTGTCCTCCATGTGCCTTAGCACAGCTTCTAGGAGGATCCATTCCATGATTTTCCCAGGCACAGAGCAGAGGCTGACAGGTCAATAATTCCCAGGAAATATCTACCCTTTTAAAGGATGGGTACTGTATGTCCCTTTTCCAGTCTGGAAACTGGGATTTCACCTGAGTGCCATGACTTTTCCAATATCATGGAATAGCTACATCAACCAGTTCCCTAAGGACTCTGGGATGCATCTCACTGGGTCCAATCATATCAAAGAATTAATGTCCCTATTTTTAAGACATCATTAGTTCCACATCTTAATTGGTAACAAGATATTGGAAAATTTAGAGTGTTTCCACAAAGATTTGTCACCACTGACAGACAGTCAGTTTATATGTGTATAGAGACACAATCTGCTTTGCAGAAAGAAACATCTGGTTTATGTTTCCTGACATGTTTTCCTTTTGTATGAACAGGCAACTCTAATTGTCTATCAATTCACTGAGTAAGACAAAGGAAATCTAAATATTTTCCTAATTACTGTTGAGCTTTGGATTTTTCCACTTCAACTGCTTTTCAATTACAATTTATAATTAAATTGTCATACATTCCTAGAACATTACTCAATTTAATGGAAGTAAACCAGATTATACTAGAGATGTTTTCTGGCTGCAGAATTTCCTGTAGAAAGCTCATGAGTGGCACAAGGAGATACGGACTCTGGCACCTTTTTTCAGGAATGCTGAAAGCTTAGGCACCACTAGCAGGCACAGCCTTTGTCCAGCCTGGTGCCCTAGGGCCACCTGCCCAGCAGAGTTCTTCCCTCTACATGTGTGCCTGCAGCTTTCACACTCAACTGCCTGGGCACATATTCAGGACCATGAAAGAACAGGTGCTTAACAGAAGTGGGGCTCGGAGAGGAGAGGTAGTTTGGAAAAGAAAGTGCAGTGAATGCACATCTCCTGGGATCTCTTGAAAAGGGCCTCTAGCTATGTGCTTCAAACATGTTGGGTTACACAGGACAAAGTGGCTATTTCAAAACACCTTGGTCCTGCTGCACATAGAAGCTGAGGCAGAAATTAAAAGCAAAATTACTCCTCAGACAGACAGATTGCCTACAGAAGACATTCACCATAGGCTTCACATGTAAGTCCCTCTTTTCCTCCTCTCCTGAAAAATTTCTTTACTGAAAGGTTGGTCAGGCATTAAAACAGGTTCACCAAGGAAATGGTGGAATCACCATACTTGGAAACATTCAAAAATTATATATAGGTAGATCTTAGGGACATGGTTTGTAGTGCACCTGGCAGTGCTGGGTTAATGGTTAGACTCAGTGTTCTTCAAGGTCTTTCAGACTTAATGATTCTATGTTTGTATGAGTCAAGGGCCAACCTATACTGGGAAAGTAGAGGTGGAGCACTATGGTCAGTGTCCCTGTGCTGGCAGAAAACAAGCCCTGGATAGTTTCAGCAGACGCACTACACTACTTAAGGCCAGTCTCTAAAGATCACACATTGTCCTGTCCATCACCTTCTGTTTTCCCTGGTATTTCTCTGCTCCTTAGGAGTGCTGATTCAGCTGAAGTACTTTTCAGTGGTTTGCAAAAATAATACTGATGACTAAGCCAGAAGTTTTGAAAAATCTATTGAGATTGGTGGTTCTTCAACTGTCTTCACAGAACCCACCAAGAACCCTGGAAAGGAGGTTAAAATCTATATTCATATACAATCACATGAAAATATATGCTGTGACCAGAATTTTTCAAACACCAAAATCTGCTTGGTTATGAACCATTAAAACCATTTATCTTCTGTCTATAACATTACATCTTCATGACAACTGTGTTCAACTCCTTCCTGCTATAACTCAGGTGGGCAATTTGTAAAGCAGATGAGTAGCCAAATGGTAATATGTGAAATATATTTCATTATTCCTACAAGCTCAATATTTGAACAGAAAACAGGGGAGTTTTAATGTATTTGCCATCTGCTAACAGTTTGGCTGTTGCTGAGCAGAACAAATAAAGCTGCACACAATGTGCTTATTGTATGTGATTATTTTTTTCTTAATTGCTCCTTATGTAGTGGCTCCATGACTAAAATTCAAAATGCTGTAGTGGGCTATGCATTATTCAAGGGGCACTAGTTACCCTCATGGGAGAAAAATAAGCAGCTGAGAGACTAGAGGATATTTCCTAACTGGAAGTTTTGAAATATCCATTCTTCACTTGTGAAAGGAGACTCTGACCACACTCCTGTGCAGTTGTGCTACTGACCTCAGCTTTTGGATTTCAGGGTTGAAGTTCTCTGCCAGCTACCTACTTAAGCAAAAGGCTGAATCCCACACACCATTCAGTTCATACCTTTTAGTCACTACCCAAAGAAGAACAAAAATCAATCAAGCAACTCCTTTTAGTTTTTCCCAGGCCTGCACATACTAACACTCAATATAGAGCAAAATAGAGCCAAATACCTGTGGAGTAAGTTTCCCAACCCTCTGTGTTACTGGTTCATTGATCACTTCCACTTTGCAGACATCTTTCTCTCTGGGAATGGAAAAGTTGAGGTCTTCTTCTGACAGAAAGACAGACTGTCCCTTCATCACTTTCACCCCAAGGTTCACACTAATAAAGGAGGAGCACACAACTCTTAACATGACAGGCAACAGTAGAAACAGCCAGCTTTTCTCAAAGGGCTTCATATTATAAGGGACTGCCAGTCTTTTTCACCAGTGAAAAAATTTCTTAACAAAAGGAGTCTTCTTCCTCCACCAGCAGAGTTTCACCATGTGATGAAGGCATTATTAGTCACAGATAAAAAATGTATGACATGTTTATTTTAATAGGCTCTCCTTGACTGAAATTTGGGCAGTTATTGGGCAGATATTTTCAAAATATCCTTAGGTTTTTATAAAATCCATTGATCAAGCCTGACAAGATGATGAATGTGTTCTCAGAGTCCTTTCAAGGTTTGTTAATCCTGAAAAAAAACAAGAGAAAGAAAGTTGCTATAAGGCATTGGGCAACTATAGGGATAAAAACAAAACAACTAACACATAAAATACTTCCACCATTTCTGACAAATGCAGCTCATTTCAATACCATTCAGTGCACACATGATCAGAAAATAGAAGACAACCCCAAAGTCTAAGAAAAATTCAATGGAAATAAAGAAGACAAGATAATATGGAAAATAAATTACACAAGTTTCTCATGCCCCTAATTACAGTGAATCTTCATCTTTCGTGTTTATAACCTCATAAGAAAAGATTTTTTTTTCTGACATTAAACAAGCACTATTGAAATCCTTTTAAAAGCCTAATTTCTACAATCCTCCAAAGTAACTGAAGTTACAGCCCAAAGAATAGGAAGTGATATTGATTTAATTAAATTTGAGAAGATCATAAGAATTCCAAGACAGTAAAGTATCAACATTCCTTTAGTTTTTATAAATTTTTAATGCCCTGACTACTTATTTGCCACAACTTTACAACCAACAGTGAAGTTTCGTGAAAGTGAATTAAAAAACAAATCCTTGTATGTCTTTGTTTTCTTTGTTATTAATAGGTAAGTGTTCACTCCACTGTTTCTGGCAAAATGACTTTCTGAGCAGCCTGTAACTGAATGCATGTATCCACCCAGTTTTAAATTTCACTGAAAAATAACTGGCAGTTCAGAACCTCTGTAAAATTATTCACTTCCAAAAGTTAAACAAGACAGATCCACTCACTTTATCCCATATTTAAGATTGAAGACAATGAGTCTCACATACATGTAAAGTTAGATGTATGTTGACTATGCAGCTGAAATGCAAATTTTTACTCTAGTTTTCTAGGTATTTATCTAAAAGTCTTTCCATTTTGGTTTAAAATATTGAAACCATACCAGTCTGAAGAAAATCTGAGAGAACGTGTAGAATTCTAGCCAATGGAAAAGGAACGAAATCCATGGTAGAAAATTCAGATAGGAAAATAATTAGAAATTTTCATTTCAGACCAGGACCTGGCAAAGAGCTAAGAGGTAGTTAACAACTCTGACACATAGACCTGGTGGTTTACATCTCATGACAATGCCACTAACTCTCTGCTCCATAATAGCAGGCTGAGGCATAGAAATATGGCGCAAAATAGCTTTATTCACAGGTGTTTTCTTACATGGCACCTCGTCAGAAATTATAAAATTAAAGCCTGGATAGTTTTGACTTTCTCCACTCCAATGTGGATAGCTATCATAAAATAATGTTAAAGTTGAGAGACAGCTTCATCACCAGGTTGAAAACGACACTCATGCAGAGACATCTGCATCTTGACTATGCTATAGCCCAGGTTGATCTGTTTCTGGTGCCTGCCCATAAATCCCAGCATGGAATACAGCTGTAAACCTTGGGTGCAGGCAGTGGTTTCTATGCTGCCCTTTCCTGCATCAAAAACAGAACAGAAAGTGTACAAGAGGAATCAGGAGCATTTTGATTGATTTCATGGTGGATGTACGAGACATTCTCTGCTACAAATTTGGTCCTGTTGTCTCTGTGTATTACAGTCTTGCTTTGACTACTTTAAGGTGCAGACAGAGCTCCTGTATCACTATATACTTGCCCCATATACTTCAGCCACTGGCCTCTACTTGGATGCTGTAGGACTGTCTCCTGAGGTGGCCAAGTGAAGATCTTGGGAAGTACAACCTCACTTTCTTAATTACTTAAACAATCATAGCAAGATGAAACGGCAGGAGATTCTTTAGCACATAATGACAATAAAAAGATTTTGAGGTGAGTGCCAAGGTATTAACATCCTCCCTATCTGTGAAGAAGGTCATTGCTTCAATGAAGTCATGTGTGTGCTACATGGTATTTATACTGATTGACAGTGTTCTGCTCTACAGCATATAGACAACTGCTGGTGATGCCACTGTCACATTTTGTGGCTGCTTTGAACTTCCTTACAATCTTCTTACTTCTCTGTCCTTAATACCACAACTGAACCGGATTCTCCTCTGCTGCTCATTGCCATGTCACCTGCGTATTCAGAATGGACATACAACTAAGGGACTGTTTAATTCCAAATGCACCAAAATATTTCAGATGTACTTAGTGGCCTAATGAAAAAATGGCATTCACAAACAACACAGAAGGAAATTAAGCTGAAATTAAGCTGTTTTCCCATCAACTTTCTAAGGGTCTGTCTATATGCCAAAATAACTGAAACCATTGAACAACTCCAGGTGCATTGTGTGAGTACAAGCTCACAGAAAGCTATCAGCTTTGGTCCCAGAAGCAAAACCGTCATGTCAGTTCCACGATGTATCATATACTAGTTGTTATTTCTCAGTGGGGATGGAGCATATGGTTTATGAGGAGTGGCTGACGCAGCTGGATTTGTTCAGCCTGAAGAAGAGAGGCCGTATTGCTTATTTTTAGACTTCTAACAGAAGAGTGCCTGGAGCACAAGGAAGAGACCTACGAACCCACTAAAATATCAAGATTTATTTAATAAACAACTAATCAAGGCCTGAGTTGCTTGATGTAACTTTGAAGCCAGATTTGCCATAAAACTGGATTTTTTTTGGAGGAAGAGGTGGGTACAGTTACCTGCAGAGGTCCTTTTCACCCTAAATCATGTGCTGACTCTAGCCTGAAAAGACAGATCCATCTGACTGCTAGGATCTAAATTAATTATCTGGTACATTTTTGCAAAACACAGAGTTATACCCTGCCACCTATCCAGTATTTCCTCTGAGATCCAATACCCATACTGGTATAAAAAATGTGCAACAAGCAAGGAGATCTCCTCTCCCATACTTAGAGGCAATTGGCCAAGCTGACTCTGAGATTTGGAAGCCTAGAAGGTAAGTCCCAAAGATGTGCTCAAGGCATTGAACAAGGGACACTTGGCAAGGGGAGCTCCAAGGAGCTACTCATCTGCTGGCAACTCCTGTCCCCCCAGCAGATGAGGGTGGAAGGAAGAGGGAGAAGGGGCGTCTGAAGATGCATGAATGTGGCTCTGTAGAGCTGACAGAGGGACATACCAAACCAGGGACAATGTAGAGGATGGTTTCTGTTAAAAATTTCCTCCAAGTGCCAGAACTGGTTTTCCCTCAGGGCTGCTGTGCACATGTGACAAATGATGCAATGGTGAATTACAAACATAACAAGTGTGAGTCTGATTGTGAGCAGAGCTACATTGATGCAAGTAAAAGATTAATACAAATTATTTAGATAGCTATCTACCAACACAAAACAACTGAAAGTAAAATCTGAAATAGCACTAGTAAGTCTTAGCTTTAATAACTAAAACTTGACTAAAATACCAGTAATCACAAGTGACTTTGAGCCAAGTCTCAATGACACCCAAAGCCTTCATTGGGATTTGGATGAGACTTCAAGAGTTTCTCTGTATGTGACAAAATCTCTGGTTGCCTGGGATATTTCCCTGAGCAGATGGATCAAAATTGCCCTGATCTTTTGCAAAGCTGGAAGGGGATAATGGAGAATGATTGTTGTGGGTTGGAAGTTGGATTGATTTGCTTTAATGAATATCAGAAAAAGTTTGCAAGAAGCAGAAAGAACATACAAAAATTTTTGAGGACAGTTTTAAAGAAAACAAGAGCTTTCCATGATTTCTAGGAAACAAGATGAATATTATTACAGCAATTAAAATCTTGCCCAGGGCAATGAAAGAATCATGAGTTATTACATTAGGGGTTTGTCATTTCAGAATGTGCACTTAACACATGCACCCCTTGGACTGCTTGCTATTTAATGGTTTTGTTCCATGCACTACAAACAAGAATTACAGGTCACCAAGAAGCTAAGTATGTGGCAAGGTATTTGCTGAGTTAAGGAATGGCAGATAACACTCTGTAAGTAGTTACACCTTGGACCAATGCCAACAGCAGAGATGCATTTTGCCTAAAGTAAAGTGCAATCCTGAGTTAGCTGAGATTATGACTAGTAAAATTCTCTAACTAGAAAATAAGTAACTTGAAAGATCCCCTTTTAATAACCATTTGAAGAAACAGTGTATAATTATCTGCAGAATTTGTTGGAATATCTCAGCAAAACACAGTAAAAACAACATATTTTTAAAAGGTAAAATTCCAGAAAAATACACAGAAATCAGCGGGAAATGTAAAACCTTTGTAAGCACACATGTGTTAGGGGATACACATAAGCTTTTATGCATGCAGATGACTAATAAACCTCTGCCTAGTTTAGATGAATCAGCTGTCTGAATCAACATGAAAATGTAAAATGGCTGACAGATCCCTATTGCAAAATAAGTATATAATTTTAAAACATTCATTTAAAAATAAGTTATCCCAACTGACTGACTTATATCCTTTTTAATGACTTACTAGTATCAAATGTTTTTAGCATATGTTTCAGTGCTTTTTATCACATTTCTTCTAGTGTGTCTCATTAATAAGACAACTCTAAGCAAATAAATCTTATTTAGCTCTTCCAAGCTTTTAAAGCCATGAAGTTTTATTATATCTGATTTTAAAAAAGCCAGCATAATTGAGAAATTTATATCAACTTGAATATTAGGATAAAGTAAGCTGTTTGGAATCCAAAGTTTCAAGTTAACATTTACTAAACCACTGGCAAAACCCAGTGCCTGCTTTCCTCAAAGTTATAACTGAGCTTTCATCCATCTCAAGCTCAAAAATTACTGTCTGGCTGCTCTGCTGCAACATTCAGCAACAAACTGAACTCTGCAAGCTGTTAAGCACTGTTACAACTACAAACACCACAGCATTCAGTGTGTACAACAAACTTGAATAAGATACTTACAGATAGCAGTGTTTCTGCTGGAGGCTGAACATGAGATCATACTAGAAAAAGAGGAAAAATGTATGTCACTGACCCAGTAATTTCTGTTTTAAAAGGCTGGTAAGAGAAAGAAATCCAATGAGTGAGCGACAGAGAGAGCAGAGAGGGGGAGGGGAGAGAGATAGATGAAATTCCAGTCTTTCTGGTCAGCTTGGCTGTAGTTTTCTCTGTACTGAAAATCCACAATAAACACTCCTTGCTTGCAAGACTGCTCCTGACTGGAGAGTCACAAATTACAAATACTTTCAGGCTCCGTATGATAAAAGCACTCAGAGATGCCTTGTAGTATTCACACTCAGCAATGTTTCTCTACTAGCCAGCCCCAGATCTTCTTTTCTCCTTCTGCTAGTCAAGTCTGTTGGGACCAAAAACTAAGCTGCTGTTATTAATGTTTGCTCTTTTTTTTTTTTTCTTTCCTTTTTTTTTCCTTCTTTCTTTTTGTTTTTGTTTCCTTTTTTCCCATTCAGAACAGCAAGAAAGATGAAGAGTATAGGCAAAATCTTACCAATTATTAAATATCTCATAGGATTCAAGATATCTCTCCATCTTTCTGTCATGAGATTCACATCAGATTTAACCACCTGATGAGATTGTAAGTAAAATTTCCTACAGTGGCTCATTCACCCTGAGAAGTAAACCTGGCAGCCCTAATTTTCAGAGCACAGAGACTGCATTGCAAAGTCACAATACAGGGTCAGACTACCCTACGTCCACCTCAGCACACGGACCTAAAGAGGTTTTTAAGTATACAGGACAAAAGCATTTTCAGCCCAGTGATAGGGCATTGTGACAAGGGCAAGAGGGACACCATGGGGATGAGCTACTGACTTCCAGGTTGCTTGTGAAAACAGGAGTCAAATCCAGCATAACTGTAGTGTTGTAACATGGTTTCCCCTTGTCCTTCTTTGAATAAGCAAGCTGAATTTGACTCTCATATGGAAACAAAACCACAATATAAAAATGCAAAACTGAAGTCAATAGGAAGAAAGAAAAGAAAAGAACCAGCAGATGTTCCTGTGGCGTGATTTATATACAGATGACGAAAACAGATGACTGTTAAAAATTAAAACAAACTCAAAGCTACACAATGTGTAATATGATACAATCTGGCCTATATTTCCCTAGGAAAAAAACACCATGAAAAAAAATTTCCTTGAGGTACATCGCTCATATTAGAGTAATGTACTGTCCTCAGTTTCAGACCACACATTTTATCAGGTTTCAGAATAATGGAGAATGATTGTTGTGGGTTGGAAGTTGGATTGATTTGCTTTAATGAATATCAGAAAAAGTTTGCAGAAAGAACATACAAAAATTTTTGAGGACAGTTTTAAAGAAAACAAGAGCTTTCCATGATTTCTAGGAAACAAGATGAATATTATTACAGCAATTAAAATCTTGCCCAGGGCAATGAAAGAATCATGAGTTATTACATTAGGGGTTTGTCATTTCAGAATGTGCACTTAACACATGCACCCCTTGGACTGCTTGCTATTTAATGGTTTTGTTCCATGCACTACAAACAAGAATTACAGGTCACCAAGAAGCTAAGTATGTGGCAAGGTATTTGCTGAGTTAAGGAATGGCAGATAACACTCTGTAAGTAGTTACACCTTGGACCAATGCCATAATTATTTGCCTCCTCTGAGTTATGTAGATGGCTGTGGGTTAGCCTGTGTGTTTCTGGTTTTGCTTGCTGAAATATAGCTCCTAATTCACTGTGATGAATGGCCTGTCTGTATTGTACAGTGGTCTGATGAGGAGCATCAGCGTAACTGTCCTTACAGGCTGATTAAAATAGTGGCAGCTTATTTTAAAGTCTGTGACACATTAATCAATAATATCATTGCAGAAGCTGTCTTCAAACCTGTTTTATTACTGCAGCAATGAATTTAGCATCTCATTTCTTATTGTACTCCTTAACTACAATTAATTTTTGCAATCTATCAAGGTCACGTTGTCTAAAGGATAGAACTAAATTACCCAAGCTTTTCTTGATAAATGCCAGAGCACTGAAGAGAAGACAAGCCTTTTGTACAACACTCAGTCTTTCCATTTCAAGGTTTGTCCACACAGGAAATAGAGTAGTTCTGTTTCCCACAGATTAAACTTATGCACAGTATATATTTTTTATCAATTATTAGTAAAATCATGCAGTCCAGATTGTTGGTATGGAGGTAATAAGTTAAAACGTTTCTGCAAGCTTTTGTTAACAAGATACAGTCAAAATCAGCCACTTTCTTTACAGGCTTTTATTTGAAAAATAGAAAAAAAAAGACCATACTTGAGGCACAAAGAAGGCAAGAGTATACACACACACACACACACACACACACCCCAACACCTAAACTCACATTGTCTGATATCTGCACATTCAGTCACATTCAGTCAACACTCCTGTAAGGAGGATTAGGTTCTCAAAGGAGCAAAATAATTGTTCCTGTCCTAATCTGAGGGCTGTACAAGAAGGAGATCTGCTGCATTGTGAGGGAAAAAATACAATTATTTTCCAGATATTTACTACATGACATAAATTTTATTGTGTGAGCAACAATACCTGGTAGCAACAATCCATTCTTCATACAATTTTTAAAGAAAATGTTCTAATGCATCAATGTCTTACATAGGCACACCTGTCAGAAGAGCAAATGCACTGGGTTATTGCCAGCTGCTTCACTGGCAAACACATGCAGAGAATCTATAATGGCAAAGTTCTTGACCAAAGACAAATTATTCAAATTTTTGACTGCAGAAGGGGCATTAGGCATACAGAATGGCATTATGGAAAATACAACAAGGCAGCACAAAAATATTTGCTTTGTGTTAAGCAGATCAAAAGATCTGTGTTGCCTGAATGCCTGAGACAAATATGAGTGGCATTTTCAGTAAAATGAGTAACTTCTTTGAGAAATCCATATTTAGGTCTATTATCTCTAATTTTAAAGACTTTGATGTTTTCCCAGAAGACTTTGTATCTTGGGCTAGACCCTCAGACATTGCAGAGGACAGTGAAGAGACATCTTCAAAAACTTTGGCATCTTGGCAACCCCTGTAGTCCTTTGCCTGAATGTATCTAGAGCACATCACCACTAGTAAGGTTTATTCAAATTATACATCCGTAGGGATTAGCATACATGCTGTAAATCATAAAAACACCTCTTCATGGCCACGGTGCTCTTTCCAGAGAAGAGGGACTAGGCATAGCTGGATAGAAAGCAGCAAAGTCTTCCCTACATCCCCTCCAGGCCAGCCTCACTGCAGCATGCATGGCCACTGGGGTTGTGGGACTATGTGGCCAGAGAGGCTTGTCCCTCACTGGACCAGGATAATAGTGACACATAACAATTTTGTAGGAAGAGAAACTCAGCTACCACCATTCTTCAGGACACTTTCTGCAGCATTAAAAGACATGTTTGCGTGTATAAGCTTCACCACAGAATTTCAATTCTAGAAATCCTGAGTATTTGTACTTGTGCTCCCAGCACCTATAAAGGTATTAATTCTTTGTCTTCAAAGCTGCTGCCATACCCTTCTCATCTGTAGTAAAAAGTTAAAAGTTAGGCTTTTCAAACCTTCAGGTGACATGGTATGAAATAGGTAGCAGCAGCTAAGATGACCATCAGTATTTCTAACTTTTTGAGGGTGGCTGGGGTCTGGTCTGTCACACAATGTTACACATGAGGTCACACTAAACCCTTTCCTACCTCTTCCTGGTCACAGAGATCCTAGACAGGTTAAGCACCAAGAAAATCATCAATTTGGCACCATTGGAGAGTAGCACTTAATGAAGACCTTGGAGGAATGGCAATGTCCCTGTGGTAGAGGAAATAATTATATTTCCACTTGCAAAGAGCTGGCCTGTTCTTTAAGGTACCTAACAAGTGATAGAAAAAGCAATTTTTCACACATGAAGAAGCATAGGAGAGAAAAGGTAAACACTATGTGTTCAAAATATAGGCTAAAAAAGGCTAAAAATAATCCCAAAACACAGGAAGGATTGGCTCATGCTGGCAGTCTGCCAATTTCTTGTAAAAGACAACTGTTATAATTTCTTGTAACACAACTGGGCTTCAAAATGTGTGTTCAAAATGCCCATGTTTTCTATTTCTTTAAAGTCTGTTGTTACCCGTCCAATCATTCCACCAAAACCCACAGACCTTGTGTCTTCATTAATGCAAAGGGGGAATTATTGCAATTGTAATTTACTTCAAACTGGAAGACTTATAGGAATATTACCTTATTGCCATTAAAGTAATTTGAGCTCAGGAAAGGTTCCTTAGTTGTTTTAATTGAGATCAATCAAAGTGAATTTAATGAGACTCTGGAGACTTTTATCCAGTCTTTGAAAATTGAGCCTTTTGTGGGGCAGGGCCTTTATTTTGGCTTTAGACCACATATGGATTTAGACTACAGCTGGTACAAATAGATTTTCATCTCAGTTCATGTTTCTAAAGTTTCACTGACTTTCCTTATTTAGCTCAGTCTGGCACTGACTATGAAAGATCTGCAAAAAGAATTTTCCAAACAATGTCACCGATTTTATTTTTGTATTCTCCAGAAGGGTGTAAGTTATGCAAAGGCAGAATATATCTCAGAAGCATAATATGGTAGGTCTAACACATAGCAGATACTGCTCCTGACCTTAAGCAGTAGTTCAGAAAACCCATACTTTTTAGAATATTGAAATCATCCTATGCTTATCTTTGTACATCCTATGTAGAGCATATTAGTGTTAAGACATGATCTTATGAGAGCAAAGAAATGCTTCCCCAGCCTGACACAGATCTGTATCTTTATGCATACAGATACAACTCAGCAAGAATTTTATAAGAAATTATGCAAGTAATGTTATTAAGTTTGGTCACTGAAAGCAAGGAATTATATTTTCCTTTTAAAGAACTTAGGAATACAGTATATAAAATACAAAGAGAAGGAGAAAATTCTTAAGTAAGAACCTCTAAATGTCTGAGAAAGAATCTTGAATAGGTGTTTTGAGTTATAGTAACTTCATGAGCTTCCATATCTAAAAAGGGAAATGGCAAAAGGCCTCACAAAACACCAAGACATGCTATGAAAAACAGAGACTTTCTAT
The DNA here is from genome assembly GCF_026979565.1 of Vidua chalybeata. Lineage (NCBI taxonomy): Eukaryota > Metazoa > Chordata > Aves > Passeriformes > Viduidae > Vidua > Vidua chalybeata. The sequence goes on along the minus strand of NC_071570.1, from coordinate 18,833,397 downwards.
AATTCAGCACCTCGTCACTGAAGTTGGTAGATTCTTCTTTAATTTAAAAAAAAAAAGTCAGTTCTACCTTCTCTTCCTCTTTCACTATTTGCACTATTTTTTGCAGTCTTTCTCTTCTAAGTCTTCAAATGACCAAATGTAGCTCCATTTCAGTTTCACCTGGAAGTGCCTAGTTTTTATTCACAGTATCTGTTTCTTGCTTGAACCATCCTTCCTGCACTGGCAAGAGGATGAACCCAGTAAAAAAAAACTAAAGGAAGTAAATATGCTTTATTTAAAATCACTTTCCAGCTGAGGTCCTTTACAGAGTAACAGCGAATGATAATGTGAGATGTCTTTTCTCTTGGCAGTTTGTCCAAAGAGAATTTTAAATTAGCCAAACTAGGTTTGAGTGAAAAAGTCTCTTGAGGAGTGGAGGGTGTTGGCCAGAAAAACAGATGCTTGCAGAAAGAGCTGGGATATTGTGAAAGAGCAGAAATATAAATGAGGGACAAAGAAATTTGTCCCATTTTCTGACTTTCCCAAGCTAAAGGTACCCAAGGTTAAATCCAAACTGTAAGAGCACTAAATCACATATATTGAACCAGCTGCAATATTTCCAGGCCACCAACAAGCCTCACAGAATTATAGAATGACAGAGTGTTCTGGTTTGGAAGGGACCTTAAAGACCATCTATCCTAAGCCCCCTGCCATGGACAGAAGTGTCTTTTACAAGACCAGGTTGCTCAAAGTCTCATTAAACCTCATCTCAAAGGATGGACTGGGGCACATCTCAAGTGTTGTTAGACTGAAATACACAATAACTTTATTAGTGCAGACAGAAGAGAAAACCAAAGAGAGCCTGGGCAGAGCGATTAGAAACCTACTCAGCCTTAACAGCGTTACAGTGTACATGGCTGTAATTAGGAAAATAAGAGTTGCATGCACCAAAATTTGGATTGCAAGTCTCAGTTGCTCACAACTTTGGAAAATGGCATTTTCCAGACTGAATTAAATGTCACGTTGAATGATCTGAAAAAAATAATCTACCTTAAATTCAAAAATGCTAAGTTCTTTGAAAACATGCGTGACTGCAAGCCCAAAGGAAACTTTTCCTGTGGGACACCACCATGCTGAGCAAATGCTGCCTGGCCGGTGCGGAAGGGGCTCACTTTACACCTGCTGATGTGTAGCCATGTCAACATGGACCTTTGTCCTGGAGGATATAGCAATACTGAGCTAGGGCACTACACTAACACTCAGGAGAGCTTCAGTGGCATCTGTTTGACCCCAGCTCCAGCAGACTGCAATTATATTTGTTCAGAGCTCACTGGCCCTGAAGCAGGGTCACCAGAGGAGATGGCCTTAGAGCTCCTCAGCAACTTCAGCACAAGAACTGAGATAGCCACCAGACCATTTTCAGCCACCAGCTGAAACAGCTGAGGGTTTAGAACTGGAAACCAACATGAATTAAGCTTTTTATTCAAAGCAGGTAACTCTACTTGAATCTACAAAAATGGGGTTTTGATCTGACTCTGATTTAACCTCCACCCAAAAAAAAAAACCTAGTATTTTGAATATATACAGAGTTTTTCAGTGGGTGAATTCATTTTCCAGTGAGATGGAACTTCGGAACTGAATTTTTTATAGCTTTTGAGGAGAGCTTATCCTTTCCTCTGCAGATTTAAGAGCTGTCAGGACGTACTTCCTAGCAGTTTAGCCCATCACTACCTGCAGCAGCATTACTGGATACTTAAGGAGACTTCAAAACCTGAAAAAGACATTTTTAAAAATACAACTTGGTTTAAAAAAAAGGTTTTAATTTCACAAATGTATAGACTGTAGACTGCACTTCAAATTGTCTGGGAACAGACAATTTTAAATTGTAAACAGACATATTTAAATGTGCATCATAGGGTCACCATTAAAAAATATACCAAACATGTACTCCTCTTCACTAATGTTCAAAGTTTGAACCAGGACAAGCCAAAAGACTCATCAGTGGCACTTACTAAGATATTCAATCTTGCAGCAAATAGCTTTATTATAAAAAGCCAATGCACACATCAACGAAAACCCTTTTAAGAACATAGGCAAAAACTGTAGCTTGATCTTTTAAAGTCACATATTCAGGTCACATCTGTCATCACACAGAAGGGAATTATACAGGCAGTATCAAAGACCTCTTACCTGTGGTGATAGGTAATGTCTTGACTCATGGTCTTTATAATATAAGGAATTTCACCATGTTGAGGCTATTGTATTCTGCTAATTGCTCTTTCAATCTAAGAAAAGGTAGAAAGAATGGTATCAAAAAGACTTATTGATGTAAAATAGTTTGAAAGCATAACACAAGAGAAGTTTGCCTTATTTTTAAAATAAACAAACAAATTTTGATCTCTCTTTCCATCCATGCAACATGAGAAATTTGAGCCTGGCTGCTATGTTGAGGAGAGGGGAAGTATGTTCGTAAGTGAGGGGATTTCTCAGTTGAAGCCACTTGCAGGGCCATAAAGTTTACAGGAAAAGCCATGCAGCCATGCACTGTTCAAGGATCCTTCTCTTACTGACTGTTTAGACTACCTGTGTGCGTCTACAGTGTATATTCTCCAACACTGACTTCAGAGGGAAGTAGCACTGTTGGGTCCCACTGTTGAAAGACACTTTGTGCATTGCTTATATCCTGGGAAAGCCCAGAACATGGCTGCAAGAGCAATACTTCAAAGAAATCAGATGGAACTACTCTTCCCACATGTGGTGCATTGGCTCCAGAACAAAGTGGAAAATTCATTACCTCTGTGTTCACCAGCTTGGGCACAGAGAGAGCTGGAGGCTCTTGATAAATACGGACATGGTGCCAGTTGGGTAGAACCTGGGGGAGCTCCAGGTGGAGGACTAGGATGCTAGCAGAAATCCTAGCTACGGCAGACCTAGCTCCTGTGAATGACTGCAAACAGCATTCCTTCCTCAGGCACAGCTTGGGCTGCTCTGTCTCCCCAGTATGACAAGGAAACCATTTTCTCGTGAACTGGCAGGTCTAACTGCGATGAGAGTGGAGTATGAGGAAATAACTAACAGTGCACATTTCTTTCCTTTCACCAGGCCTATTCCCTCCATTCATGATACTGCCACAGCCCTTCTACAGAAAACTGAGGTGTCAGCAAAACCTCATCCTACAAACATTTAGCTCAGATGTACAAGCCATGAAATGATATTTTGCATGTGGCCAAAGAAGGCAATGGTTTACATATGCTGTTAACTAACTTGTGCTATGGTCTGAAAAAAACAGTGTAATTTAGCATGGTATTTAGAACCAAATACCAAAACTACTGGATGGAGAGGAGAGTCATTAGTACAACTGAGGGATGCATTGTTAAACTGGTAATTACTATACATTAGCAAATTTTGGAGAGTTTCCATATTTTTAACAAAAATTTATTCTTTATATCTTTGATCTCTCTCTACTACTGCAACTTCCTAATATAGTTGACTTCTTCCCCAAAAGAGGGACTTGCAGAAGCAGGGAATAGCTTAGTCAAGCTTTTCTAGCCTTCAGGAAAGTATAGCCAATTACATTTATAAGCAATGTTTAAGGGCAGTTCTCGAAGTTTAAGAGCAAGTTCTTGACCAGACCTCAGTGTTTAATGTAAACGATATGTTGACTTCAATATTCAAAGTAAGTTAGTGCTGGCCAGGAGATACCACTCACTTTCCTCACATGCCTTTCCCTTTTTTCCTGCCTTTTCCTTTTTTCTCCAGCACTATGCAGGATACTGACCAACAAAACAACTGACAAAATATATCATCTGTCTGAGAGAAAACATTATCTTGCCTTTAATACTGTGCCTTTATTACCAAAGCTGACCTTATAAGGACTGTTATAAACAGGGATGCAGGAAAGCTACAAAACAACATAATTCTGATCAGCTTTGAAATGGAAGACCATCTCTGTTAAAATCAGTAAGACCTGACAATTATATTAATTATTTTTTCCTTTAGGACCAGTCTTTACTCCTTAGGATCCATCAATTCTTATTGAGCATTGAGAAGATAATCATGCAAATAGAAAAAATACCTTTTAACCTTAACCAATGTTTTTAAAGTCTCTATATAAGTCAACAGTCTCAGCCAAAACACATTTTAAACCTCTATTTTTAAAGTATTTCTTTGAGTAGACCAAACATGTTGTACCAAAAACAGAAAGTCACTGTGTATCAAACCAAAAAGAGAAGGTGAAGGTCTAAGTGAAGTTATAATTTAAAAAAATTAAAAATTCTTAATCCAAATTGATGACCTGTTTCTTCTGTATTAATGTGTTCAGCCGAGGTTTTCTCCTTCCCAATCTTTATTTAAGTCATGGATGAAACCCTGTGGAACCTCATTCCTCTCAGTCCTGAACCTGTGTCCTGACAATTTTAACACCTTCCTCTTTGCAGGAGTCTGTCATAGTGAATCCCACTCAGTTGTGTCAGTACCAGATAGGGCCGGGAAATTCCCATGTATATGGCAATTGGCTGCCCTGTGTTTGGATGTCCTCCTGCAATACACTGATCTGCAGAGGTGCTGAGCACCTAGCATCCCCCACCTTGCTGGTGCCACGTTTTAAGGATTTCGGGTGACAAAAGCACACCATCAGAAGCCTCATTTCAACCATAGTCTATCAATGTGCTTCAAAACCAGGAAACTTCAGTTATCTTGATTTTAAACACTAGTCAAAAAGCTGCTTACCCTGCAGGCCAAGTATCCAACCTGTAATCCTACAATGAATCATCATTGTCTAGGTGGATCTTTATGCTCCCATGGAGCCTCACTGAAATAAATCTTGCTCTCCCTATTCAGAGTTTATCAGGGGATCCAAAATTCATCATTTATCAACAATTCAGTAGAAGTACTATTAGCAAACAAAGCAGAAATCCTGCCAGGGCAAAAAAACCCTGCCAAATGATTGCATTTAAAAATTGGACACAACCACACAGCACTGTAAAACAGAAATGTCCATTTTCATTTTCACAGTATTGAAGGATTCCCTCTATCCTACCTAGCAGTCAGACAGGTCCCAGCAATGCAACAGTGTATTCACTGCTCTCTCATTTTGCTAGGCTGAGCTGAGGCAGGCAAGAAACTGGAAAGGTCATTTCTTTCTGAGATTGTTTTACAACAGATGGTTACAATCAGCTTTTCCTGGTAAGCACAAATGAAGAATGATGTTTAAATTTTTAGCATCCTCTAGATAACATCTCATGTAAACAGAACTAAATTGCATATAAGAAATGTCTTTAAATGTATTTAAAGGGACTACTACTATTTCAGCATTCCTCTCTGAAACCAAGACCATGGCTTCTTGAATATCCACAGTCCAAGGGGCCCCAAGTGTGTTCTACTGTATTAGCCAAATGAGTTCTTGCTAAGAACACTGCCAAATACTGGAGACAACAGGATATGGAGAAAGTATATCACCTTTCATAAACAAAGTAAATACCAGAGTTACTGTTCATACTATATAATTTTATTCTGTAATGAGAACTCTCTCTCTTCACTACCCATACCAAATATTCTAAAAATCAGGAGGCCTGTGTTACATCCGTATGACTAATTAGCATGCCATTCTCAGCCCTGCTAAAACAGGATACTAGGATAATGAAAAGCGTATTTCCGAAAGATGGGAGGTGGGAGGAGCTGGACAGAAGTGTTCCCAAAAGTAACAGACTGTTAATAATGGCAAGAGTCAATATAGTTGACACCTGTTACATCATTTAGTTTAACAGCAAAAGGAACTGTTTGTTTAGGAAATTAAACATAATGCTACTCACTGCAAACACATTTCTTTGCTAATGATGCTTTATAACCTCCTGATGGCTACATTGTTGAAGCATTTGCTTACTTTGGAAGAAATTTGCTCCTTCCCCATGAGAAAAGTGTTTCCTATAATTTTTGCCAGGAGCAGAGGGAGCTCAGGGGTCAGGGGCCCATCCAGAATATTTTTGTAAGAAAAGCCAAGTAGTATTTTCCCTGCTAGCTTACAGTCTTATTTTCCCTGTCTCTTTGTTCTCATCTTTTCACTCAAATTTCCTTTAGGGGAATGTGGGGAAAAAAAACAGGAAGTTAAAAAAAATTTTTGGATATCCTTTAACTAATATTGCAAAGATGCAAGTGTACAAGAGAAAGAAGTGAGTCTATTGCAACAGAAACTCTTTTCTAGTTAGGTCAGAACATTAAATCTTGATCACTTCAAATAAAAGATATAGGGGAAACTGAAAAATTTGTTTTCTTGCTGGAGTCAAGAAATGGAAGGCAAAGATATGGTAAAAAGAGCCTGGGGAAATATTAAGGTTGGGGGTTTTCTAAGCTTTTGTTCGCAGCTTTTTATCCTGATTTTAATAGTGGTTTGGCTAACACTTTGAAACATCTTCCCATCAGTCAAAGAATACACACAGAAAACACATATGTGAGCCTTCTTTTGTGTCAGGACATCCCTCACCTGAACCAGAACTGAGCAGAGCAGCTATTTCTGATGCTTATCAGGAAAGAAAACAAGCAAAGAGACTATTCTTAAAATCAGAGATTTTAAGGTTGAGTAGAAAGGGTCAGCTTTCTAACAGCCAGGAAAGTCAAAAAAGCTGATTTAAAAGCTCTTTTATGGGTTGCATTTTGGTCCACCACAAAACAATATAATAATTGTAGTGTCAAGTCTTTTGTTTCCTGGTCAAAACAATTAAACATTTACTAGCCAGATTTCACTGCATAGACTCATTTTGGTGCATTTTGTGTTTAAACACACAAAAATTCACTTGACTGGAAGATGCTTGTTTTGCAGCAAGAATGTAGGTTGATAATGTAATATGTTGACAACATGGCGTGATAAAGTAAACTTATCTCCTTTGTGTTCCTGAACAGTGGATGAATCTCTTGTGCCATAGAATAGGATGAGTGGTTGCATTAATTCAACACAAATGTGTAGTGTACCCCCTTGAAAAGAAAAGAAAAAAAAAACAAAAACAAAAACCCACACCAAAAATACCACCAAAATACTTGCTAATAATATATCCAGTTTGTGTTGAACCTGCATGGTACATATATTTCTTTTTTCAAAACCATTAGTAGGTTGAAGAAGTCATTATGTTCAATTCATTATTTCTACAGTAGTCCTGGAAGTTTGAGCAAAATAAGCATGAAGACAAATGTAAATGTAGGTGGAAAAAACACTTGTATTTCACTTCCAGCAATGCTATTAATTGTTTCATCTTGATTAATTTTCCTGTGACTGGAAATTTCAGATCCTGCTGAAGAAAAAGACTCCTCCCATTTTTTCAAATCACGCCCAGTATGTGTGATGGATGTTGCTAGTCCTCCCCAGGACCATGGTCTGTCTCTCTGGATATTGTACTGGTTGCAATATCCACATCCAAATAAATGTCTTCCTAGAAAGTCTTAGTAAGTTTTAGAAGTCTAAACATACACCATTACTTACCTTGCCCAAAGGTGAAACTGTGAAAAGTCACCCTGTGGTACCCCTGCTACTAAAACTTGTCTGTGATTAGAGACTTGTCTGTCTCCAGCCAGAGACAGCTGGAGTTGAACAAACTGCACCGAGACCTGCTATCACAATAGGCAGGCAGTCAAGCATAATTTTCGTGTTTCCCAGACAATGCAATGAAATACAGATAACCATGAAACATCAAGTATATCTCCCTTATATCATACATTAATCTACTTTAATTTAGTCAAAACTGACAGTTTTCTCAGTGTGACTGAACACATATTATTTCCCTCCATTGTTTTTAACACACTGCTCATTCACCATTTTCCCCACAGGCAGAAGCAAAAATGTGTGTTTGGTGAGAGTCACAAAGAAACAGTGTTACACTTCTGGGGTAACCCAGCATACTGAGTCTGAAGGGAGTGAAAAAAGTTCACATCCTTTGTTTCTTCTGACAGATACTAAAACTCCCAAGATGGTCAGAAAACGTAACGAGGTTCCTTTAATCATTTTCGGGGCATTGCATTTTATTAATAAACTTTTGTCCCAGACAAGCATTTAATCGCTGAAAAAAGAATTCCACATTCTCTAAGACTTAACAATATTTGTTCAGAGCTTTGTGCATATATATAAAAAAAGCTAAAATAAGGCCCAACACAAATTAAAATAAACCACAAACTGTATTCTAATCTAGACATTAATCAGGTATAATTAGTTTGAACATTAATCCTATATAAATGAAGTACTGAAAGAAAGAAAGAAAAAGCCAACAGCGAATAAAATAATTACAAATTAACATTTGGCAGACTTACAGAAGACAATTAGGGACACATGTATGCTAATATAGAACACATATCTGTGTAAACAATTATGTATTAAAAGTAATCCACAGGTAACACAGAGGTAACCTGGCAACCTTAAAGTTGCCAGAAGCTGCCAATACAAGTACTCTTCAATACATGGTGTGGTCATATCAGTGCTTAGACATGCTCAGCAAGAGGATCCTTAATGATCCTTCATTAGCCTACATGAGCAATTGTCTCTCTTCCCAAACCTCTCCTGTGTTTAAACACAAGTATGGCACAATGGTTGGTGGATGTTCTACAAAATCATTGCTGTTTTCTTTCTGAAACATTAGAATTTTCTGTATGTTGGATTATTTTTGCGCTCTTAGGACTTTGCTTCAATGGAAGTGGCAAAGGCTACTGGAAATGGCAGGTCCAAGTCATGGAGTTTGGATCTCAGTCTAGTCTTGGAGAAATGCAAAGCTTGTGGAGAAAAAGTTCATGTGGTCTCCAGCAGTCTTTGACTTACAGGGCAGAACTTCAGACAGGAGGCTGAACAGGGAAGTAGTTGTCTGCTCTTCTGTCCTTGGGAGCTTCATATCAGTTCCAGAAGAGACAGCTACTTTCCCTGCCAACAGAGAAATCTAGTCACATGCAAAGATTTGCTATTTACCTCCACGCATGACATTTTCAGTCCATTAAAACTTTAAAAGGGAGGAAAGAAATACAACACATACTAATCCCTGGGGAATGTATTTGTAAAATATGGCTACACCAGTACCTAAGTTTTTACCACAAAGGGGCAAGCACAAGGGCTATTTTCTGCCATCAAAAGCTGCTAATCTACTTTGCTCATGTGGAATCTCAGTGTCTTCATTGGATCTCCTATTCAAGTGTTTTATGTAGTACTACATAGATTTCTTACAGTGTTTATGCTTACAGAAATTCAACTTTTCTTTAAAGAAATTAGATGGAATGTTGCCAGTTTTAGTAGTACAGTTCATTCTGAGCCAAATTGAGAAATACTATCCATTCTAATATTAAAATGCATCACTGATAAAAAAAAAAAAAAAAAAAAAAAAAAAAAAAAAAAAAAAAAAAAAAAAAAAAGTTGACACAGGCTTCTCATTAATAACAAAAAATCCTGAGTAAGCACTCTACCACATTCTATGTTAAATGATCCTGAAAGCCACTAAATAAATACTGTGAACTGATGCATTTGCTTATCTTTTGCTCAAACTTATAAGTAAAAAAACTGTTAGGAATACCAGAGTGAACACAATCTAATAGTAGTAAATTGTCTAAGGCAGTTCTCTTTTCATCCCCTTTCACGTGAATCTACATATACATGAGATATTTCAAGCATGGACTGTACAAAAGCATATCAGGTTGACATCTCTGCCCATAACTTGTCTGGTGCGGTGGTAAAGCAAATTGTTCAGTAACAGCATTTATGGCTGATAAGGGAGCCTAGGATGTGATTTATTCATAAAGCAGCTGAAGATGAAATTCCAGCTGTGTTACATTCTCGTAGTTAAAAAAGCTGTAAATTACAGCCAGATCCCTGCAAAAGGCAGAGAGATACTGAAAAGATGAAAAAGGAAAGCATCTCCAGAAGCACAGTACCTCACAGGCTCCAGGACACTTGGCAAAAGGTTTGGCTTGGTTAATGATCTTCTGTGTGACAAGGAACATATGGCTTTCACACTTAAAAAAAAGTTTTTGAAAAAGCACCTCAGAGAAGGGAATATTAAACCTCAAGCAGCTACATTTGGTGAAAGGCAAAGTGGGGCAAGTGCAGTTTCTTAGCTGGCAAGAGCTAAAACAACACCAAAAACTCTTACTGGATCTAGAAACTGAAAATTAGAGATAATGCAAATAAAATATGGGCCATGCATTCCCACCTGGAGAAAAATTCTTCCAAGAGTCATAGATTTGGCAATAAAAAAACCTCTAACCCTGTGGTGGGTTTTCACACCTTCCCAACCTAGTGAACCCAGGTATAAAATGATCATGTGTTCAGCAAAAGTATATGGCCACATTGCCCTTAGGAGCTGCTAAATATAAGACAGAACTTGCAGTTGTCAATTGTCCATGGAAAGCTTGGTCAGAACAGAGGGCAGGAAAAGGAACAAAAAGGGCTGAAATGTATAGCAGCCTCTCTTTTCTACCCTTTTTCCTCAGCACCTGCTTTTGGCACTCTCGGAAGCACAGCTGAGGATGAAGCCCTTCACAGATCCAATGCAGATTCATTATATTTTTGCAGTCTTTTGGAAAATACACATTTAAGATTAGAATGATAATAAAAATAGCTCCCAATAATGACATTAATAGCAACAATTCAGTTCCTTTTGTATTAGAGTCAGTGTTTGTTCTGTTGTAGAAAGAGGAACTTCAGCCTGTGTCTTTTCTGAATAAGTCTTCTAATTTTTATGGAGATATTGTACATCTGGAGATGTAGCTGCAAAGTCACATAAACAATGTCCAGTTGCAGTAGTTATCCAATACAGAACTTAGGAACTTTTTTACTATCTGAAACAAAATATTTAAAACAAACAAACAAACAAATGAAACAAAACAAAAACCCAACAAACAAACAAACCCAAACTAATAATCAAACAATAAAAAAAAAAAATAACCCCGAAAAAAGAACAACACCAAAAAGAAACCTCACAACTTCAGTAAATTGCAACTGAGTTATTTAAAACATTGCTCTTGGCAGTGTTTAACTCATTATGCCTATTTTCAAGATTCTTTTAGAAAAAAACAACAATTTTTTTGTCAATTTCTTGTCAATCTACTCACCTCTATTCTCCAAGCCCTATTTAGTTTCAGAAGTTATCTATTGAGGGTAATCACAAGCTGGAAATCAAACTGACAGAAAATCGCTAAATTGGAACTACAGAAAGATACACTTTTTCACACCAACATGAGTATAATTTCTTGTCTCTCACCATTATTTGACCACTATGAGGACATGTACATTTGCCAGAGCTGGCTACATTTGACTAAAATTGCTCCTAAACCTGAACAATGCAAGAAGCAAATGCAAGAAAAGATTCTTGGAATCTCAACCCCACCCCACCATTCTTGTTCTCTGTTTTGTGGACACACCCAGACTCAGTAGTAAATAAACTCCAGTACTCAATAAGGTTAATATTTTTACTGTAACAGGTTCAAATAACCCCAATGTATGTAATAAGATTCAATGTTACTGCCTTAAGTATTTCTAAGCTTTCTGCCTTAAGTATTTCTGAGCTTTTCCAGATGGGTATCATTGGCCAGGCTCTGAATAACAGGTACTATGCAAATACCTTGTAAACTCCAATCTCAAGCTTGCTAAGAGACAACTAAGAAATTGCCACTGAAAAAATGCTGTTGTCCTGAAAATTTCTGCATGAAAACTCAAGTTGTCACTTTATCTTCTGAAGTGAACAGTGAAATAAGTGAACAGTGAAATATCTGCTATAAAAAAAGCAACCATTTGTGACAGACCTTGGAATGAATATGTTTTACTTGATACCATAAATTTTGGTAGGCCCAATAACAACTTCTGTAAAAGCACCTCACTGGAGGGCTAAGCTCACTATATAGCACAGATTTCATCAACTGATGAACAAATCCAAATAAAATTATGGTGCAGTTGCAGCACTTTCTAGAGGCATGCAGTGAACAAAGCACAAACTCCCACAGAGAGGGCAGTGATTCCCACCTTACCCTGGAATTGGGAAAATGTGTGAGAGAATAACATGTCCAGGTTGTAATGGAAGAACAAAGCCAACAAGACTTCCTCCTCCTCCACTCTGCAGACCAGAAAGCACTTTATTAGCTAATCAGCAAGACCTCCAGCCAGTGGGAGCTGAGGGAGTAAAAGCTGCAAAATTACATTGCCAGTCTTCCTGGATGACTGAGCTTGACTGCTTAATAGCAAATGGAATTCTGATTAAAAGGAATGAAAGACTTATGGGTAAACAGGTTGAACTCTGGCAAACACAAGCCACAAGCCACACTTGTTGGCTATAAATTTTGTCTTCATATCACATCCTAGGAAGTGTTAAGGCATACACAATGGCAGGAGTTCAGAAAACCATGAGGTGTCAAATCTTACAAATGCATTTTACTATGGCAAACTTGGTGCATGTTTTTTCTTCACAGCAAATGTCAAATAAAATATACTGGTCAAAAATCAGAAAGATGAATAACACTGAAACATTTTATCTCGCCAAGGTACACAGGTTAAAAGCTCCAAAAAAAGTGTTCATATATTGAGTGTTAATTTGTGAAACTATGATTGTGAAGTTATTTCTTGCAGTAACTTCTCAAACTGAAAGTGCAGCTAGGCCAATCAAATTAATACCATTGTGCACCGACACTAGTTTTGCATTTTGTCCCTAAAAAGCACCAGTACAAGTCTCCCTTTTGAGTAGTGATCCCTAATATACTTCACCCCTGATACACCTCTAGTTATAAATGCAACATTGACTCTATTCCCTGGGTCTTTCCATTCAAACCTGCATATATTTTGAATAATTACTAATTTGGATAATTACTAGTTATAAAATATTTTTTTCAAACTATCTAAATAATCATAGGGAAGGTCACAAGAATTGATGCAGAGAATTCACACAAAGGTTAACAGCAAAGAATGCAACAGAGTGGAAAACTGTAGCTTTTTACCAAATGCGTGCTGAACAAAACCATTCCAGAGAAATCATAAACAGTTGCTAGAACACCTCTTCCCAGTGAAGAAATTACTGGTATTCATGGAAAAACATTTCATGATGGTCTTTCTGAATTTATATGTAATTCCTAATTCCTCTACAGATTTTCTGCAAAGTGACTTTTTCTGATCTTTGTATGAGCAAATGAAACAATGAAATCCCACAGGCAGCTAAAAATGTTGCTTACAAACCTTCTGTCTTATAAATGACCAGCCAGGTTCCTTGTGAATAGTTTCATTACTTGAATGATGCATCTTTATCACTAATGGATGAAGAGCAGTCAATTGAGCCATGGATAATAACTACAACTCACAAGAGAAATTTTGACCAGACTAGCAATAAGTTACTTGCAATTGTGCTTTCATGCTTTAAATTCCAACAATGTAGCCAGATCAGATTTCCAGCTGCGAGAGGAAACAGGATCATGAAACCCCAAGAATGCCACAGCAAAGGAAAGGAGGCATGCTTGATATTCGCAAGGCAAATTGGCAATCAGTTACTTGCTATTCTGAATTTGCAGAGACTGCACAGCTAATACATAAACTGAAGGATGAGGATTAGCTATTAAAAAGCAAATAACACTAAACACAATAAGCCAGACAAAACATATCAGAGCTTCTGAAAGTCATATAAATTAAAAATACTACTTTGAAATATATTTGAACAAACACTACAAATGGTAAAAGGCAGTCACAGGTATATGGACAAATTAATTTCCACTGTTTCTCTCATACAGTAACACACAGAGTGGAAAAGAAGACTTAAATACCTGGGATACCACTGAAACATACATGAAAAGACTGTTCGCATCAGAATCAACATTCATTCACCTGTGTGTGTGACACTGCCAATCACATGGTCACAATAAGGCAGAAAAAGTCCTCACTGTGCTGCTAGTTGCATTTTCTGTGTTCAACCCTCATGCAGCCAGGACTAAGCATTCCCTTTTGTCCACATGGACCCTGTCAGATTGCACAGGATGTCAGTAAACACCCATCAGCATTTCTCAAATATTCCCTCCTTCAGTAAACACACTGGCTTCACCAGGACAGCATGCAAAGGCGATCCTGGCCTGTGAGATCAGTGTATATTGCTTCTATTTCTTCCATCAACAGGCACAGGATGCATGGGCAGGAAGCACACTGTTGATGTCAGCTGTAAAAATCAGCCCAAAGCCTGTGCCACGATAAAGGGGGGCCCAGTCAAGCCAGCCCTTTGTGAAGCTCTGGTTGTCTTGACCAGTAGAGCAGAGCACACTCTGCACTCAGTAGAGCACACTCCTGTCAGTGTGACAGGAGACATACCTAGACCCTTGAAGCCTGATATGGCTTCTCATACAGCAGGGAACATGGGACTTCAACTCTGGTGCAGTCTGGGTGGGCTGATGGCTCCTGTAGCCACAGGACTATGCCATGAGGAGCTGGAGCTGCAGCCTTGGCAGTGTGCACCCCACCCTGTTCCCACCACTGCCCCACAGCTGGCCTGTGTGCAGCTCAGTGTAGGCACATGTGGTGATGGTTGTTGAGCTTGGGTAAACATCTAGTCAGCACAGTCCTCAGCCAAGCCCTCTGAAGGACCTTGGGTTGTGCCTGAAAGGACCAGAGAGGGAAAGAAACATTTGGCTGGATACCAATGGGCAGGTGAGTATACTTCAGCTAAATCCTCAGGAAAATGGTCTCTACCTCCCATGGTCCACACCATCTCCTTCCACCCTATAAATCATATTGTATTTCCCAAGACACTCACAGCTGGGCTTCCCACGAGACATGGTGCTCTTCAACATGAGCTCCACAATAGATGTGCCTCCTCACCATCATCTTTCTTAGCATTCAGTTTGACACATGTACCTCAATCTTCTTCCACCCTTCCCTGATATTTACCCCAAATATTTTTCCAACTCTTTGGCTTTGATGCCCATTTTCCACATGCCTCTAAGCATCCACTTTGTCTTGCTTGACAAATTGACTACATGTACTAAGTCAGAGCCAGATGGCCCTCCTTCTTTTTCTAGAGCTGGCTGCAAGAGATTGGCCTGAAAGGACACAGTCTCCCTTCTGGCTTGGTGTCCCAGAAGCTTGTAGACATGTCAAGCCTTAATATCCAGGCATCATCTCTGCTTTCCACTTTTTCGCAAGGTGGTGAATTATAAAGTTCATGCTTTCTCATTCTTCTTATAACAACAGTCAGAGGCAGACCGTAAGAACCATGATTGCAGAACCTTTCCCCATTTCTGTGCTTTCAGTCTCTCTTATTGATTAGGAGAGGAACATTTTCCTTGCAGTAGTATCCTGCACATACAATACTGTTTATTCCTTACTGAAATGCATCTTAGTTTTCCATTTTAGCCCCAGAAGAGCTAGTATGCTAGCACAGATCCCTGTGCCTCCTCGGGAAAGATATGAGCTCCTACTATTTTGCTTTGCTTTGTCAGGGGCTGGTTTTCCCCCAGGATATATAACTGTCACATCCTAAACTGAGGGCATAGGTGAAAAAACGAGGAGTTAGTTGCATGCAGAAAGTACATGGGGAAAATGAGGAGGAAACAATAGGGCCAGAATACGGAGAGAAAATCTCACCTTAAACCTGAGGAGATAACATGATTAAGAACACAAATTCGGACAGGATCAAGAGGTTATATGGGGAATATGCAGCATATAGAGAGAGCACAAACGACGAGATAGAAAACAGGGTATTGTATTGTGAATATGCTCAGCCCAGGTGATTACGTTAATAGATCTACTGAGCCTGCTGGTTAAAGATGAAGAAATACATGGTGGAGGAGAAGGAGGGAGCAAGCGAGGGCTGCAAAGGAGAGTGAAGACTTAATCCAAGGATGAGAAAAGTATTAACAGAGTTCTCCCACAGCAAGCCAATATACCTTCCTCAGTTTAAATGGATGCTGTAAGTTTGTGTCCTCCAGTTCAAAAAGTAGATGTTAGGTTTTAAAACAACTCCCATCATTGCTTCAGGATCTCACAGTTGGAAATGTAAATAAACATGCACAGAGTAATGAAATTATCTGCCACTGGATGTATGGTTTGTCATCATTACCATTCAGAAGAGCAAATTCCAGTCCAGACCACAGTTCCTTTCCAACCTGACCGTTTTCAGTTTTTCCCCCACAACACACTTCATTCTTGCTAATGAGGAAGCAATCTCTTTTCACAGACCCAGAAACATTCTCACAGAGGACTTGCTTGCAATGGAATAGAGGGCCTTTGTTCTTTGTCTAAATTCAATGTTGTTAAAAACAAGCTGAACAGCTGCAACAACAGTTTCAACCAAACAGTCATCCCAGGGACTGAACCTCCCTGGTTCTTTTCAGATCTTAAATAAAAAACTCACTATTGCATCTTGTTTCTCTCCATAGTTTTCTTCACTACCTCTTCCTAGTGAAGAAACACCAGAGAAAAAATATCCACAGAAAAAATATGCATATTACGTGCACAGTCTTATACTCTGAATGTGATCACAAATATTTCCAGGATGTTTGAAAAGAGCCAGGCCACAGCCTGTTATGCTTTCAGCTCTTTTCTGTGCCCCTGTGCATCAGATATCCACTTTTTCCCTTCCAATTGCTCCTGAGACATAAGTTCCTCCGCAAAACCCATGGATGGTTAGCAGAAATGTCACTGGTCTGTCCCAAGGCATATCCTGCTCTCTATTTCACCTGCCTACTTACTCTGTGTCACTGCTGGAATTGGATTTCACAGTTTCTGAAACACAGGAGTAATTTTTGTTACATGCCAGAGGGACCTCTCAAGTTTCTTGAAGATGATCCTTGTTTCTGTAATATGAAGAATTTCATGTGCTCCCTCACACTTAATGATACTTTAAAAATGGTAGCAACAGAGGATACTTATTATTTAAAGAAAAAGGGAGTGGTTTTTTTCTTATTTTAACTAATACTTGACCTGTCACATCAACAAACACAAACCAGGCCTGTGTTTCATGGATACATTGTTTTTCCTTTTAAATAGCAGAAAGGGGACATTTTCCCAGTTGTTTATTCACTAATCTCAAAGAGCAGTACAGACAGAGAGTAAATACTTCATTGCAGCAGCTATATGCTTTTTCACAGATCAGTTCAGAAAAGAAAATGTTTGAATTAGGAGCAATAATGGCTCCTTTTTGGCCAGTGAAAGAAGGCAAATATTATTTGGATGAGATCCAAGCAAAGCTTTCCCAGCACATGTTATTTTATCTGAGGTCAAAGGCCTGCAAAAACTATCCACCCAGCTACAGCTTGTGAAGTTTGCCACCTACTGAGGAAAGCACAACACAGCAACACCAGAAAAAACGAGGTGAAAAAAAAAAATTAATTGTGCTGAAGCTATTAGATTAGATTAGATTTGCTCTCATAGACTATTCATAAAGGCTTCTCGATATCTCTATACAGCTTCCAAAGGACCAAATAAACAATAGAAATACTTCTCCTCTTTCTCCTCCTTGATACACAAAGCTTTAAAGGCAGTGTTTTACCTTGAATCAGTCCTAGATTTTGCCTTACAAACCTAGAAATTACTGAAAAAAAACTCCCAGCTTCAGCAAGGAACATAATTTCTCAGCGATCTAATGTGTTGAGATGTCCTAAGTCACAAACTGCTAGGTAAATAAAACATCATGCTGTAGCCATTTCTAGAATTATACTGGGAATTTATATTTACATCACAGGCCCATTAGAAGTACTGTTAAGAAGTTAAGAGTCTGCCTTTACAGCAGGAGCATTGAGAAATACTACCTGTTAACAAGTTCAGAAAGATCAGTTGAGGTTTGGAAAGATCTCTCAGCATGCTTTAGAGTGAAATGCACAGAATATAACATGGCCCTGGAGAAAGGCAGGGGGTGCTCATACAGGATGAGGAGACATCACTGAGTGTGACAGGGTTGCTTTAATTTCACATTCACTTAGGTAAAATATGTATAAACACAAAAATGTTATTAATAACCTTAATGGAGCCATGGAAAAGAAAAAAATCAGAACGTAAATAGTAGAGAAGACTCAGAGTCCATCTTGGTTTTCCTTAGCATGTGGTCATGAGGGTACAAATAAAGCCTCATCAAAATATGACCTCCCTGCTAACAGATTAGTTTGCTGCCTGGCACAGCAGAGAGCAACAGCTCCACAGCAGATTTCACGTGCCTCCTGTTGGAGCAAAAATCATCAGCTGTGGCTGCTCACAGGTGGGTGTTGTGGGTGAAGTGGGAGCTTTAGACAAGTCTATTAAAGAAGCTCTGCCACTGAGTCACAAGTTGCCAAGAAAGCCCCATTGCTTTCTTAACTCCACCTCAGAGAGAGAAGTCTTGGGACAGCTGGATCTCATTGTAGCCTCAGACTGTCAACAGGTTTTTTTCATAACTATGTCCCAAAGTTTTAAAGAAGGCAAATCAGATATATTTATAAAAGATGAGTTATTTATTAAGGGAAATTAACAGCAGAAGACCTGTATCAGAATTACTTACAGTACAAAAGCTAAAAAAACTAGTCATCTATGACATAAAATGGAAAAATGCACTATAATAAAGCAACTATTTATTAAAGCTAGCAAAAGAAACTTTTAGTAGAAGTTTTGGTGTATCTCACCACAGTTCTCTTCGTGGAATTCTTCTTCCTCTTTATATCAATCCCTGGGAAGCAACCATGAAGAGGCATCCCAATCCATGGGAGAAACTCCATATTCTTCACATGGAAGAAGTGAATGAAAGTATGCTGGACTTTTATAACATAAAGGATTTGTCTATGAGACATATGCCTTCAGGTCAGTTTAGCATCTTATCTGTCAAATGTTACTTCAGAGGGTTTGAAGATAGTAAGCCAAGTAGGGCTTTTAGGACATCCAACACAAAAATTACTGGCACCTCCAGTAGCTCACCACAAATAGCTTGCATTGTGTGTATCTTCTGACCGGATTCCAGGCCAAGCAAGTAAGCTTTGTCAGGGTGAAGTACTCTGCCCCAAATGGGCACCTGTTTGATTCTAGAAATCAGAGCTACCAGGGTCATCCTGCACCAGAAGCAATCACACCTCATCTATAGCAAATTAGTATCTCTGGCTGAGCATGTGACAGTGACCCCAACACCCTCTGAATGAAGGGAATCAGCTGAGGTCACCTCCCGCAATAAACCTCTCTGTGCTATTGCCTGTGCTGCAGCTGCAGAGCAAGCATTAGCACAGGAGAAGTGTTCTCCCAGCATACAGCAATTCATAATCCTAAAGCTGACACTGCTATGTGAAATTACGCCTAAGTGGAATAATTATTAATTTATTTTAAATACATTTTAAAATAACACACATATATATATATATACACGCATTTTCATACGTATATCTATATCTGCAAGAATGTGTATTATACACAATGGCTACTAATGTCAAACAATACATTTTAATAGAGATGTACTTGAAATACATGTACAATACAGCAAAGATGCTGAACAAAGTCCCAGGCTCTGGTAAATGGGTAACGTCATTCAAAGTCTTCACCTCTGACAGAAGCGATTCTTCAGAATAATATCCACATGCATAAATATGGAGATATATTTCATCGTACGCAGATAGAAAATCTGTGTTTGGCTGGTACAACCTAAAACATAAATACTTCTTGACAAAAAATGTTACTACTGCAATGCTCTGGGAATGGCATATGCAACTCTACCAACTACTGCACACTGAGTGTGCTTTTAGACCCACACAAAGGCTTAATTCACTACACACTGAGCTGGTGTCCACTGCTGTCAACTTCTGTGTCAGCACTTTCAGAGCCCTACAGTCATCAGGGCACCCATCAGGGCTGCACAGAGCCCATGGGGCTTTGACACATGCAAGGCAAGAGTACTCTGCTTGCTAGAGCACCACCGGAAAAGGGTAATTGCCGGTCTTCCAGCATATAGGTTGCAAAAGTGACTGGTTGAGTGAATGCCTTACTTTTTTGGGAGGCAAATTGAATCCCCTGCTGAGATTTTCCTAGTCAATCAAATTGTAATGCCAGAGCAAAGCTGACATGTTCAGTTCATGCAGTAATGAAGAGAGCAGTGGCTTCTGCAAAACTTGCTCTAAGAAAATCTTATAACATTGGCCCCTAATATAAAAGTAATTAATTTTAAAATTATTGCAGTCAATGCAAGATTATTATATAGATTTGTACACACTACATTTCTTTGGGTTTCTTTCTGGTTTTCTGGTTTTCTAACTGGATAATTAAGTTAGGAGAGAATGTCTTGGTTTTTAAGTGCATTAAAATCTTTAGGTGCAATTGGAAGTAATTTGCCACAGAATGTCCCATAAAATCAGCTGCAGGGCCATCTGGCTCTGGTGATTTTTTAGCTAGTATTTTTTGCAGGTCTTCTTTATTTCTTCCAAGGCACACAGTTTGGTTCTCATAGCAAGAGCAGCAAGGAGTTGTCAGGAGATACCACCTCTCTGGTTACTGCTATGCTGCCCTCCATGCTCACAGCATGCACAGCTCTTTTCTCAGTAGCCCCTGTTTTACATTCCTTTCTAGTTTTCAACATCCATCTGCAATCCCCTAGCAGAAAAGTTGCAGATTTGAAGCTTTGCAAGGCTTGTTTAATCTTCTGTGGGTGGAGCAAGACATCTGTGCATCAGGAACTCTAAGCCCAGTGACAGCACCAGGCTCAGACTCTATGTGTCCACCACAGTTGTGCTCTTGCTGTTCTCCAAAATGGGAACAGGCCCCAAGTGTGAATTGCATGAGATCCAAATGGGCAATGCACAAAACTCAGAGCAGTCTGACAACAATTAACATCCATCTGTCTCAATCACCCCTTTCAGATACTTTACCTTTCCCACCCTAAATGTCTAAAGAAGGCGGTCCAGCCCTCCATGCTTTGGATCTGTCATGTACGTACCTATGGGCCTCCATTACAAAGTGTCCTCTCAGCTGGTATTTTGGCTGTCTGCCCTGTCATGTACTTATGCACCTGCAGACAATGCAGCCAAAAAGACGACTGGTCTACCAGTTTCTGGAACGCCAAAGCCATGACACCAGTTTTTAAAGAAGTTTTACCTTGGTGATACCAATAGCATTTTTTCAGTCTCCAAATCTTGCTTTCTGCCTATACTGCTTTCTGACTACTGTTTCCTTTCTCTATAACCTTCAGATGCCTCCAGCTGATTCTCCAGCAATTAGAAGATTGTCCTTAGTAACATTTTGTATTCCCAATTTCAATTAGCTCCTGTAAAGAGCAAACCCCTCTTTTTTTTTTTTTTTTTTTTTTTTTTTTTTTTTTTTTTGGTGTAATTTCAGAATCCTTTATTGTTTGTATTGTCAAGGGTGAGGTTAGCTTCTGGCAGCCAATGCCCTCTCTGAGGAATAAAGCCTTTCACTTCCAAGAAGTGCTGATCTGGTCATTTAAATTTTCTTGGAACAATATAGTAGAGGGGAAGAAAAATCAGGAGGTTGCAAGATCCCATGACAGGTATTATTACAGAGTCCCTGCCCAGTCACTGCAATTCTGGGGCAGCACAATAAGCCTGCAGTTTCTGCTGTACTAATATTGAGCAGCATGTTAAGCAGTCTGGAACATCTCAAGCTCAAGGTTCTGTTCTTACATATATGAATGTGCTTATTACTTTTACCATCAGTTAACATTCTGATTACAACCAGCTCCACCTGCAAATTGTGAGCAGGGATCAGCAAGGATGAACATTTTGTCCTTGAGGACTCTGAAACTGGGGCATTCCAGGCTCTGCTGCTGTGTCTCACTATTCTGGACACAGAGGTGGAGGACTGAGACTAGGTTATTCTCACCGATGGTGGCTTGTCTCACATTCAGCAGAAAACCCATGGTTCTGGCCACCCTCTATCTTGTGCTCTGCAGTTGAGCAAGCTCACAGTGTCATTTTTTGCTACTGCATTCTCATTTTAAATGCTCTGAGTGTGAGAAATGGCTTCTGTTGTGCACCTCATCTCCAGGCAGGTGCCAAAACAGCAGTTCAAGACTGGAGAGATTGCTAGTCTGGGGTGCTCTGCTTAGAGGAAAGTTTCCCCATAGAAACCACTTAGCCCAGTTCCCAGTGTGCACTTTCTGGCCAGCAAAAGTGACTGTGATCCCCCAGCTGCTAGAAGGCTCACTCCATACTAAGGTTTGCAGATCAGCCCAAGGCCTGGTGAGCATCCAGTCTCTTTCACGTGTGTTGCTGTCAAAAAGAGGTCTGTGATGGAGAACATAGAACAAACCCAGCTGTTGTTTGCTGGGTTTAGTTTTTTTGTTTGTTTGTTTGTTTGTTTGTTTTCTTTAACAAGAGCGCCTTGCAAGCTTTGGCATCTTCTTTGTCTTCTCACTTGTCCTTGCTCATGTTGACCATGTACAGCTGCCATTAACCAGGGTCACTTCCACACATAGAGGCAATGTGAGCCAATAGCAGACAAAGCCAGGTGCCCAGGATATGAGCTGCTCCCCTGGCTCTACATGGTACACCTGGTATGTCTGTCTTCAATACACAGTGCCATTTCCCTGCTCTGCGAGCGGCTGGACTGTGCCACTCTGTCTGCTCCCCCTTTCACCCGGCAAAGAGGGAGAGCTAGGCAGAAACCAGCTGATGCAGGCTTGAGTTTTCATAGAGTTGGGAGAAGAGAGAGAAGATAAACTAGGTCCTGCTAAGGGTGGGCAAAGACAGTGGAGCAGGGGAGCAGGAAATTTTCTTTGAGCAAGACCACCACCCCTCCCAGCTTCTCTTTTCCAGATCTGAATCCTGGAAGATCCATAAAAGGCACCAGTCACAAAAGGAGGGTGAAATCTACAAGTGATGAAGGGCCTGTTGTCTGCTACAGAATATGGACAAGATGCCTACAAAATAAGATTGAGTAAACAAAATTTTGTTCTATAACAATTATTTTCCTGCCAAATACTTCTATCCTCTGTGCATTCTGTTTGGATTGAATTGCATAATGCTCAAACTTGTGCCTCAAGTCTCAAAAAGAAGGGACTTTATGTGGCATGTGTTCATGGTCAGCTACCACTAAGGTAACTTCACATTGTAAATAAGAAGCAACGAACACTATTTCCACTGCTGTTTTATCTCACTTTGTTTAGAACATACATGCCTTTCTCGCATCTATGAGAGCTAATTTTAGTGGTTTTGAAGCAATCGAAATGTAAGTCTGAGACTTGAATTTGATCCTTAAAACAGTCCTAATTTGGCCCCTAAAAAGCTCAGACACGGTATCATGACTGTTAATAAACACCTATTTCCACACTGTTGAACACTGTTGAAATTAATCCAATATAAGCAAGCTTTTGCTGATGGCATATTGTTTCCTAGGGCCTGACTGCCAGCAGGGTACTAGGGAAGAGAAAAAAATCCTACACCAAGAAACTGCTAAATGGCACAGCAGGTCACTCTGGAAGTCCATATGATGCCACCACTGCAATGGAAGCTCCTGGTTTCTTCAAAAGACATTGCAAGGTACTTCCTCTTCAGTAACCAAAACCACATGTGTGTTTTGCAGTGACATAGTACAGCTGGTCACAGAAGACCAGTTAACAGGATCAGATAGTCAGGTTGCACCAAGCACACCATACGGACACACTGGGTAGATAATGGTGTATTGTTTGGCACATATAGACTAGGAGTTGCAATGCAGAGTCTTTTCTGTGAGATCCAGCAGGGCTACTACCACACAATTTGGGTGGCAGCTGCCAATATTTAGTTAGGACAGTTTAAGTGTTCCTTAAATGTTCCCTAAGAAATAGCTAGGAGATAGAGCCTACTGCTACACTGATCTATTTTCTGACAAGCAATGCTTTTGATTATAATAGTTAACAATACAATTGCTATAATTTTTCATTTATTGTCAGAGCCATGCTACAAAAACAACATTGTAACTTAAGAACTTCCAGACGGAGGAGCTATTTCTGAAATTGCGTAACACATCTGCAGGTTCTCCCTGTTGCAAAGTGAGCAGTCTGGGGGTTTTTGGTTGGTTGGTTTGGTTTTCTTTTTGGTTTTTGTTTGTGGGTTTTTTGATTTTTGTTTGTTTAGGACATCACCACCTCCAGATTACATTGCCTCCATTTAGTTAGCAAGTGAATACTCTGCACTATAATTTCTCTTTCTAGATACCTTTCTGTCAATCCTTGTGATATTTGATCTTTATCATTTCATATTATTCTATTTGGTCCCACAGTCTAAGATGATATTAATTGTTCATGTGCCACAGAAACTCCTACCCAACATATTCTCACTTATCCTTCACACATGAATTTCTCTTGCATTTTCTCCCTTTCCTAGTGGGTATCCTCTTTCCTATCTGAGTGGGGGCCAACAAAGACAAGCTGCACATTATTCCAGGGGATCATGGAGCTAGACACTTGTGAAAAATATTTTTATTTGAAGACTCCTACCAATTTCAGACAGTCTAGCAAAGAGGTGAGAATAGGAATCCAACTTTGCTGTCCTAGGAAAGCACTAAAAAATTCAAGGAAAAAAAAAATTAAAGGAAAGCTCCTTTTCAGCTGCAGAATTAGAGGATATTCAGATTGGTAAACCTAATCTCGTTTAGCTGCATAGGTAAGATTCCTGAAGTAAAGGAAACTTGCTTGTTTCAGAAACAAGCCATTGCCCTGCCAATGTCAATCAGTAAAATTTGAATTCAATTTTGCAGTGAACCCAGTACCAAAACTGGTATCTTTATTGCAATATGTTCTTTGGGCAACATATCAAATAAACAGAGAAGCTTTAATAAAAATTAACAACAAGTAAAAAAGATAGAAAACGTCTTTACTATGACGGTGGTGAGGCACTGGAACAGGTTGCTGAGAGAAGCTGTGGATGCCCATCCCTAGTAGTGCTGAAGGCCTGGCTGGACAAAGCAACCTGCTTTAAGGTGAGGTGCCCCTGCCCATGGCGGGGGGTGGGTTGGGATCACAGATTTCCTTAAAAGACTGACTTGTTCAGTAAGAAGAATTGTTATTACTCAACAGCATACAGTGTTTTGGGTTGCAGGTTTTATTTTTTCAGGCAAGGTTTATTTATTTTTTTCTGCCTAAACTATTAAAATCTTGGCTTGTAGAAAAATAGCCTGCAATTTGATATTCATTAGATGTATTCTCATAGGCCTCCAGAGTACACTGCATTTAAAGTAACATCCTGATGTAACTGTTCATCTTCTGTGGCCACCCTGAACTCCCCACAACACATTTCTTTTTCACCTTTTTTTCCCTTTTCTTTCAACTCACAAAAATCTGATTTAGCAGCTTCCACTCCGAAAATTCATTATGAAGCAACACAATGATTACAGTATTATTAATATTATTGCTCGCAATAAATGAAGTTGCTTCCACAGCATATGAACAGTCCAATAAAATTAATGTAAACTACAGGAGGAGTACTTTCCATTTGAGTTGTGAAAAGAAACTGATCTTTATTTTTATGCATATTATAGAAAAAAAAAGTCTAAACTTTCTTCAAAGTGTAAAACCAAATAATAGTAGGTGAAGGAACATCTGACATTCTTTCATTGTCAACAATAAGTTTTCAATGGTCCTATGTAAAAACTAATACAGATGGATTTGAAGCAACTTTACCAGTATGACTAGAATTTGGAGATTTGAGCCATGCATCTTTTTCAAGTAAAGCTTGAGCATGCATATTCTACCCCATATGAAAATTTTAACTACAGCTACATTCCTTTGTAGAATACTGCTTACTTAAGTTCATCAATGCATGCGATACAAAATCTCTCTTAAAAGAGAAACAATCTAATCAAGGTGGGTGTGAAGTTACAAATGAAAGTTTTATATCTGCACCTGAGTATATGTAGGCAATATGTTTTGCCTGGATGTAACTTCCATGACCTTGAGCAAAACTGTAATGAAAATAAAATCATACTTAAATTCATACTGCCCTCTTTTCTACAACCAAGTCTAATACTCTGGAACAAGTTATGCCTAACATAAGCTATATAAGTAGCATTAACCTGATTTTACATATCACTCCACCCTGACTGTAAATACTGACATGTCATTTAAGCATGTCAATAAAAGTATCCTTATATACTCTTATATCCACTGTACAGTAAGAATATTGAGTTTTGAGGTCCACATTTACATGCTCAAGCAGGTAAGACCATTAACCTCTCCAGCAGGATTTTAGTAAAACCTTAACTTTTCCCAGAGTCACATGACATGAACACTAAGTATTTACCATGCTTCAATGACGCAGATACTGAATCTCGACCACTGTAATTTTCATGGAACAGAAGACCTGACTCAGAAAACAGAAACATCTCCTACTGCTTACCTGTTTGAAGAAGTTCTCTCTTTAGATAAGTGACTAAATCTAGGAAGATGTTCCTGCCTGGGATTACTAGTTGATATGTGCTCCTCTACAGACTGGAAGTACATGCTTACACTACTACAAAAAATAAAGTATTTAATCTTGCATTCACTAAGCATTAAATTTGTTATGCTAACCATGAACTCCTGACTTATTTTCCAGAAGGTACTCTTCTACCAATTGCAAAGTTAAGAGCCACACTGTTTCTTTATGAAGCTGTTCCATAGCATTTATTACCAGATTAAGGAAAAAATAAAAACAAACCAAAACCAAAAACACAATTTAAAAAAAATCCCTAAACACAAGTAGCACCACAAATGCCCCCCCCAAAAAAAACAAAGAAACCCCACGGTTTATTTTATATTTGCTATCTACATTCAAAATATCCTTTATTCACTCAACACACCTTGACAGCTTTGTACAACCTCTCAGTCTGGACAGGTTGTATAAGAGCTCTATATTAAGGTAGCATTTATAAACTAGAGATCAGGCCTTTTTTGATGATAATGCCCTGGTAAATTTTAGCTGGAGGTTCTTGATGTACAACTAGAATACAGTGCCAAATTCAGCACTCGGTAGCACAAGTATATGTGATTTATTCCTCTGAAGTGTAAATCCAGTCCAGTCCATCATAATGAACATTTCTACATGCTCTTTAAACCAGAACATACTTCATTCCTCATTTTCTGTTTTTCTGCCCTCATCATTTACTCATCAAGTACCAGATAAGAACATGTGCAAAGCTCAGTAGATTAGAAGCAAGAGACTGCAGCAACAGGGCAAATATAAGCATTCTTTTTTGCACTAGGCAGTGTAAGAATATACAGAAACAAAAAACATGAAACATTAAGATTAGTAATAAAATAACTGCGAAGTCTAAGTTGACTTTGTTGTAAGAAATTACTTGCTTTACACATTGCTTTGCAAGATGTTTTAGAAATGTAGCAAAATCTGATTATTATACATTTCTCTGGCCATAAAGTGCTACATACAGCTGCTACCCCATGTGTATTAGAACAGATATATAACAATCTTGCATTAACTTTCTTCTAACATATATTTGCTTTCACTTTCTGTTAAAAACAGAAATTTATTCTTTATTCTGATGAATAAAGACTTACAAACCATAGTACAATGATCTTTCAACAGATTAAACATTTGATTGATATGCACAGACATGAAGTTTTTTGTAATAGTTTCTAAGTAGGCAATTCTTAATCAAAGAGAAGCTTTGTCCTATAACCAGGCTAATTTATTATTGCTTACCTTAAAAAAATACATCTATTATCAGAAAGAGCTAAATGACCTTTTGTCATAATGTAACTGTAAACTCAGCCTTTCTTGCTTAAACTAACAAGTTAAATTTGCTCTTGTATATATTATAATTACTACTATTATGAAGAGAGGCTATAGCATCATAGGTAAATTATCAGCTTTGCTTAATTAAGTATCAGCACAATATTAAAAATTCCTGTGGAGGATGAGCATGTGCGGTGAATATTATAAACAGCAGTTAAGACTAAATCAGAGCTGTATTAAAGGCCCAGTACAGAATACACCAGATTAAAAAAAAAAATTAAAAAAGCCACAGACCCTTTGTCTCAACTCTTAGACAGAAATAACTTAACTCAGGTGTAATGTCCTAAATAATACTGCATCACAGGTGCATTGTGTCAAGGATACATGCACTTTTCTGCAGCATTTGGAAAACTAAGCATCTCTTGCAGCTCTGTGGAGACCTACCTTAAGTGAAGGGTTACAAATCACTCTCACACATTTGTATGTCCACTGTTAAGAACTTGGGAAAAAAAAGCTTAAAGTAAGAATTCTGATCAGTCAATCTTTCTAGCAAAGTCTGGAACAGCAGCACAAAAAAGAAGCAAGCTCTAAATAGCACTTAGTACTGGGTCCTCAAAACACTAGAGAGGGTACTGTAAATTTGTGTGGATGAGCCTGTTCTCTGCAGGAGTATTACAAAGGCTGATCCCAAAAGAAACACAGTAAAACATACACAGGGAACTAATATTACCTTTGGAAGGCTGAACTGAAGAAAATATTTCTTTTTACTCTCTCTTCAGTCAGTAACATCACCCATGGAAAAAAGTACACTGCTTCTTGAAGCTTTCTACTAAACTTTGAAAAAATCAGTTTCTAAGGAAGATCATTGTTCATTTTTTGTGAATTTCGATTTCTATCTCAAATCACCCCTAAAATATTAGCTGTAAGACACTCCCCACAAAAACAAGAGATAGAGACTACATCATGCTCCACCCTGAGAATCTGTAGTCCCAGTTACAACTCTTCTAAAGTGAAGTACTGTTTGGAACACAAATTACAGAAGTTTTACTGGCAACTGTTCCCACCACCTTCTACAGAAAAATGAAGCAAATCCTAATCCAATAATCAGATTAAACCAAAATAATCCTAAACTGAACAAATACTGCACACAGATGCATTAAAAATATTTTCTGAAAATATATGAGTTTATGCTCACTACAGTTTACAATCAGATACATATAAATGGGTAAATCTTTAGAGAAGTCATTTGACAGCATATGCTAATCTCTGAGGTTTAGCTACAGTCAATTGACTATATTTGAAAATAAACATGCATATTTTATCAGTAATTCAGTGTCTTCGGTATTTAAGCTTCAAACTTACATGTGTATATTTTACACAATAACTTAAGTTACACATTTACAATAGGCACAAATTCAAACCAACAAAGACTTTGGATCAGGTTTCCATTTTGAAAGACCCATTATGTTTATTTAGCTAATATTTTTAAACTCTTACTTCTCTTGTTAATATACCACTCTATTACAGAATTATAAGCAATTAAATGACCCCATTTTTTATAAGTCACAGAAGAAAGCTGTGTTCTCAGTAACCTGAGAAGAACTGCAATAGCATTTATATCATATTGACTGTTTAATTAGAAACTTCAGTTACTCATTTACTGAGGACACATTTTTCACCTATTTCTTTCATCCTGATTTTGCTTTGGTGGTAGTTAAGGGCAGCAAATCACATACATGAGCATAGGTACTCTGAATTTACTGTGCAGAAGTAAACATACTGGACATGGATAAAATATGGAAATGGCAAGTTTTGCAATAGCTCGTTAAAGAAGAGTTGCTGGGTGTATACTTAAATGAAAATAAAATGTATTTTTATTTGTAAGAACAGACAGCTAGGATCTGTGTATCTAAATAAATGGGAAATTCAATTCAACAGTGCTGATTGCATATAAGCATGAAAAGAAAAATGCACTTATAAGTATCTCAATTTTACTGCGCATTTTTGGTAAAAATTAGACTAGAATATGCACATCTTCTTAATGGCAAGTTTAAAACTGGATTCACTTTTTGACGCACCATCAACTTCTGTTAATATGAATTCTAACTCATTAGCAAAATAGGTAAATCCACCGATATTTTATTTACTTTGGTTGGGATCCAAGAATAGATCCTAGGGTGTTAGTCTACAAATACAAAACGATCGCTTAAAAAAGGGAAAGAACAATCCTTTCTCCAGATCCACGACAGAGAAGACGGGAAACAATCAGTTTCAGTTGTGTTAAGAACTATTTGGGGTAGACATCAGGCAAAATTTCTCAGTCTTTTCTCACTGGGAAAGACCATCCTGTGTAACTTCCAAAATGACTGTTTTCAGTGCTTCTTTTTTCCCTTTTGTTAAACAGGTGAAATGAGTCTGTCAGGATCAACTTAAGACTGCTGATTCTACTTTAGAACAAGGATATAATGTTCTTTGTAGTTCTGTTTTTCTACAAGTGAAAAATATCCCCTGCATGTACTTCTTTTGACTGAAACAGACCTGCAAAGACATTATAACTGTAGCCCTGCTTAGCTTCATCTGAAGCCCTCCTTAGCTTCATTTGACAAAGTAAAAATATTGCACTTCAGACAGGTTAATTTTGTTCCCAAATGAAATTAAGTCAAAAATGACTAATTCTTTCCTCTGGAACACAAATTTCAGAATACGGTATGCCAAAAAATGTGGGTAAGGTTATCTGCAGACATTGCATTTTTGTTCCAGAGGGAAAAAAGTCTCAAGTGTACTGCAGAAAATAAAACTTTCAAAAAATGCAGAAATTATCACCAGTTCCACTGCATAACCTGCATCTGGTTCTTATATAAAAAAAAAAAAATAAAGTATTTTCATTAAACTTTATTGCACCATCACCTTTTTTTAAAAATATCCCCCATTCAAGTCAAATATTAAATTAGTTTTATCAACAAAATATAAGGTCTTCTTTAAAATAGCACGTAGATAAAGTATAGGTGCTATACAGAAAAGTCTAAAAGAATGACATACATCAAATCAGAAGTGACAGAAAACAATCATTATGTTCTTCTCTATGATTAAAAAAAGATTGTGTAGGCTATTTATTGTATGCATGAAAAGTATCCCTCCTCATTCATGGTGTTGAAGCAGGTGACACCTTCAAGCTGTCAAGTGCTGCATGAATTCTGAAGTGCAGCCTGGACTCCATAGAGTATTCCTTGTAGTTGTTTCTGCAAAATAGACAAGTTATTTTAACAAAAAGATGTTTGGACTGAATTGTTTATATTTCATATGTTTGTAAGTTAACAGCCTTTATTCCTTCAACACTAAGCAGAAACTGACACACGGATAAGTTATGGGACATTTAAAACTACGTCCACAAATTGAGCAAAGAAAACTTAGACCAGTGCTAAAATTAAATGTCCTGATAAACTGAACCCGTGTTTTAGCATCTCTTTCACTTATTTTGATCCTTTTAACAGCCTTCCCAATGACTGAAATTTGCTGTGAAGAGACAAACCAAGATACTACAGAAAATACTATAGGTGTTAGTAGAAAATGTATGCTTCAACTCAGAACACAATTCAGCCAGAGTAATAAACATCATACGTACAGAAATCATATTCTGTAAATCCCATCCCCCAAAACAAACGAAAAACAAAACCCCATGAGGGGACATTATTACAAGACTGGGCTACTTCTCTGTAAAGACAAGGCACATTTTATGTTATACTACAATCTACAGATTATGCAAATATGCTCCTCTACAGTAAATTAAGATCTCAACTGGTCTTCTGCAATACAATGTGAAAGGAAGACTGGTGTACTGGCTTTTCACCTTCTCTTATGAACACCTTTAGTGCAACTGATTTAATTCCCACAGCTGCCCTCTGGGACTGAATGGTACATATCCC
The DNA here is from genome assembly GCF_026979565.1 of Vidua chalybeata. Classification (NCBI taxonomy): domain Eukaryota; kingdom Metazoa; phylum Chordata; class Aves; order Passeriformes; family Viduidae; genus Vidua; species Vidua chalybeata. The sequence continues at coordinate 18,801,913 of NC_071570.1, read as the reverse complement.
TTCCCTGGACTCTCCAGCTTCATCCCATGCATGCAGTGGACCCTCAGCATCTCTGAAGCCCATACAAGAAGGAAACATTTTCCCTTCATACTGTGTCTTATTTGAATCTGTCTACTCCACTGTGTCTGAAGGACAGTTTCATGAAACAGCAAAATCAAGAACAGAGATTTACGATTATTTGGATTTTGCAAAGAAGCTGTCAGGAAGAAAAAATAAGTGTCCTCATTGCTACAAATATACAGTTATCCTTAATTTACAAGGTGATAAAAAATCCACTTACTTTGCAGTTTCTATGTATCTTATTGCTTTTTCTCTCTCATCCTGTTGTTTGTACAGAAGACCCAATTCATACAGTGTGAATGGCACCAAGTAACTGTCATATTTTATTTGCTTCTCACTAGAAAACCACAAAAATACAGAAATGGTTACTTACAGTCCTGTCTTGAGTGACCAGTTAACTTTAAAAGCAATCACTGCCTGTAACAGCATGTAGCCAGAAAAAACATTCTGAAGCCTTCTTTACTAGTTAATTCTGTACACATTGATAAATAGTCTTAAAGCACCAAAGCAGCTCTCAACATGTAGAAAATAAAGTTGAACAAAATGTAGGTACTCCATGCACCAGAAAACTTTTACTCTCACCCATGCAAAACATACACTTTATGAAGAACTGTTGTCTTTAGAATTTTTAAAATCTCTCAGCTATAAAAGCCTCCTTGTTGCCAACTACCTTGGAAAAAAGATGTTTCAGAAATAGTGTTCCTTTAACTTGCAATCAATCAAACCCCTCTGCCCTGTAACTTGCAATGTGCTTGACTAAACTCACATGGGATCTTAGAAATGGTAAGAGAAAACAAGATGGCAAGAGAACTAAAACACACATAATTCTCAATAACAAATTCTATTATTAATTATTAATTTTACTAAATCACTTGTTAGAAACATTGCACATGTAAATATGCTTCTTCAGCCCAAATACCTAAAGTCATGTAAGAAGTTTTCAACTACAACCACTACCTGACTCATGTTTTATATAGAAAAGCTGTTACAGCTGGTATGGAGCTGACACCTGAAAATTCGTAACACGGGAGAAAACAGTCTTCAATTGAAACATGTAACAACAACTTCTTATCTACATGGGGAAGCATTAACTACTGAAGTACTAAATACTGAGTAAAATAAAATAAACCAACCAAACAGCACACCTATCTGAATTGTCCTTACCTACAGGTAGCTCTGCAAATACAATTAAAAATGTATTTGGGTATGTTACTTGCCAGTTTGATTTATTTAGCCTCAAATACATATATAAAGCTATATTAAGTGTTAAATTGCTACAGAAAAATACAAGCAGTTTTCTGGTTTTCTTATTACTTTCAGAGGTATTTTAATTCCAGGTCCTTAACACGATGTTTAATTAGTCAAAATTCTAACATGACAGCCGCAACAGGAGTATCAAAAATGTCACCAAGAGCTATAAAATCTATTTCTTTGAATTACCTTTGAATTACTTTACTGAAACATAATTCAGCTTGCATGAGTCTTCCCAAGTGTTTCAGACAGAGGCCTTTCAGTAGCTGCAACATGCACACATCATCCACATAGTATTCATTGTGATCTAACAGTAAAAGTGAGATATGTCAAACAATTTGAAGACATCATGAAAAGGAAAATTCAATTTTCAACAGGGAATATGTATTCAAATGCAGGATATTGTTTCTCATGTTCTATATTTCAAAATGTACATAACCTTCAGGCATGACTTAAAATATTGTCTACTAAAGAAGATGTGTCCATGACATCTATAGCTTTCTCTTAAAAGACAGGCAAAGAAGAAATAAGAAGAAATTGAAACATCCAACAAATAGGCATAAACTTCATTAACTGAAGATTAAACAGTCATTAATTAAATACATTACATTAACAGTCATTAATTAAAGATTTCTTACTTGCAATAGCTAAAACTAGAGTGAGACAGAAACCATCATATTATCTTAACAGCTTCCCCTGCTACAGAGCACTGGCAGTCCTCCAGAAGCATAAGTAGCATAAAAAAACCTGCTAAACCATACCATGACTGTCTTACAGAACACTTCAGAAGCATCATTTTGCAGTACCAATTCAAGAAACCATGTTTACTAGTGTTTTTATAATCTCTAATGTTTGAGAAACCACAGTAGTAGTGTATAATATTTGAAAAATATTTGAAAATAAGTAGTAGTGTATAATATTTATAAAACTTTATTGAAAGTTTTATGTTCAAGAGGACTAAAAATATCAGATGAAAGAGGGTATTTGAATCAATTCAAAATTTACTTAACAAGTGTGATCCTTTTTAGTTCCCTTAGTTTGTAGCATTTGCTGGGTACAAGGAAGGAAAAGAAAGGAAAGAAAACACATATGGATAGACAGATGGCACCACATACATTAACAATTCAGGAAGCAAAACACTCTCACTTCATATCATGTTGTTTACAACTAATTACCAGCTCTCTAAGGTCACATTATTTTTTTCCTTAATAGTCTGCCAAAGAAATCCTACATAAACAGTTCTGAAACATGCAAGACTAACACATTTTAGGATTCAGCGAAGTGCTTTGCCACCATGTTCAGCCTTATTTCTGTCTATGTTTAAACCCAGAAAGTCTTGATAGATTGTAACTGACAGACTGTGCTTTTAGTGATAGTAGAAGTGCAGCGCATGAGTACTTTGCATTCTCTCTAGCCTGTTTTTGCTAGGCTAAGGCATTGGATTCTGTGACTATCTCCTGAAGGACTCAATCATTTAAATTACTGGAGGCATGCACTGATGTCAGTAAAGGCTTGCCAGTCTTTAACAACTTCAACTAGTACTTTTATTTCCCAAAAGAATAAAGGCTATTATGCCAAAATATTAACATGCACATTAAAATGCACAAACTACAAATGCACTGGCCAATTTATAAGACAGATAACCTTGCAATAAATGTGGGACAACCATCTTTGCACCTGCAGTGGTCAAACCAAACAAAAAATTATTTTTTCCTGAAGCTAAATATTCTTTTTTTATATATTGGAAATGAAATAAAAAAAGATTCCCAGAAATCCTGTGGGAAGAAAAATTAAAAACCCCATTTCTAATGTCTTCCATTTGTTTCTTCTACCATCTCTTTCAGTCCTTGAGAGATTCCATGCTGTGCCTATTCATATGAAGCAAATGAAGTAAAAACAGTTCAATGAAGTCTCAATCCCTAAGTGACCTTTATGTATAATCAACACCCTTTTTTCACAGGCACTTTTGCAATCCTTTGACATTACTACCACTAAAAACTGTCACTTAAAATTATATTGTATATACTCATACTCTGCTTGAAGCCTTAATCTTGTTTTTGATAGGGATTCAACAGCAGCTCTGGTAATCAGTCTGTATTTTCACCGATTCCTTAGCTTTAAAAGCAGATCAAGATCACATATGTGAAGTCCAGAATAAAATTATATTTGACTAAAGTTATTATTAAAAAAACAACACAGAAAATATATACACTTCCAGACTATATTCTATTTGCAAAGAGTGAATTTCCATAAGAAAAACACAGGGGTTTTATCTCTATTGCTTTAATTTTGGTACCTTGTACATCTTTACTCAGGGATTCGATAGGAAATTTACTTCACTGTTACAAATGATGAGCACTTCTAGTACAAATCTCTGCACAATACAGCACTGGATTTCCAACAGCTTCTGCCAGAACCCTTCATGTGGAACTCATGGGAATTACTTTATTTGCAAGTATCTTGCATATCATTACACTTTTGTTTTAATATTACAACAAGAAAAAAGGAAAACACTTGCGATTTAAAAGACATGCTACTGTTTCTGCAGAAAAGTGAAGGGCAACACAGAAAACAAAGGAACTCAATTCAAACATGGCCATGCAAGTTACTCTCATTTGGTTTATTATACCGTCCAGATTTGACCATTATATATTTCTTGCACATCCCTGTATAATTTCTTATGTGTTGCCTCAATTTATACTGTAAATCATACTTAGATATATATTATGTTTCAGAATTGCTGTTTTAACCACTGCTAAATTGTTCATAAGTGTAATTAGAATCTGGGTTCAATAGAAATTATTTTAGTGAATTATCATTTTACATGCGAAATGGAAATATTTATTCTAGAAAAACTCAAAAGAGAATTCTCCCCAAAAATTCACATGACAGGTGAAAGAACCACCCTGATAAAGTCTGATAAAAATCAAGTACTTGTGCAGTAAACCAGTCATAATAAATGAATTTAAACTCTTTTAGGAGTAAATTATGGGCTGATTCTCTAAAAATTACTCCAAAATGTAAAACCATGGTCAAAGTCTATTTGTTAAGTATGTTTCATTTTACAACTAGCAAACATGTTTTATTTTGCCAGAAAGTAAACCAAAAAACCAGACTCATTCATGCATAACACTGCATCATATCTTTTACACTTTGTCATATTCTATGCAGCATGTGTCCTATGTAATAAAGCATGATATAAATTGGTTTAGAGAAAGCATTTTTCAGACATTTAAGACATTAGCAGATTATGGTCCAAGAACATTCTCAAAGACAAGAAAATCTAAGCTAGACCAGTCATGTTCTGTAACTAATAACCTCATGTCCCTGAGTTTTCTGTATTCATCTGCAGCATCAATCACACTACATAAAGAACTTATTGAAGAACCACTCCTAACTTTCATAAGGATCCAAAATGTCCTCACTTGGACTTAATTAGAACATTGTCAAAGCCAACACTCACTTAGAAGAATATCAGAAGACAATAACACAGAAAAATATCAGCATTTCTTATAAGATTATTCATTCCATCTTAATTGATCACTTACTAGTTTCATTTTGTAGAGCAGTTTCTTCTTTTTCAATTGTTACGAGTAAGTTTTCAGTGAGGTCTGCTCTTTTGCCCACAATTGCAAATCCATTCCAGACATACATCATTTCCTGATTTAAAAAGAAAAAACAAAACCAACTAACCAACCAAAACAAAAAGGTGAGAAAAACTCATGGAATTGCATAAATATTTAACTAAAGAGTACCTCTGAAAAGGCTGTTGTGGAACATTTTTGAGTACATAAAAATACTACCAAAGTACTCTTTAACTTCCTAATGAGTCTAGAAGACAAGGACTAAAATTCTGCCAACCTAAAGAATGTAGTTGTCTGTACGCTGAACTTTTCACACAAAAAATATGCTGCAGCTTAGTTGGTAGTATGATCCAGTCCCTAATACTTTTCACCAAAATCACATCGCATTAATGCAGTACATCCTTAAAAAATTTTAAATGCAGACATATAATACCTGACAATATTATTCCTTCCCTGAACAATGAGCTATTCTGATTTCTTTTCTCCTTGAAAAGGATGAAAACAAAGCAAGAACAAATACCAAGGCAGGTAAGATCAGCTTCACTGGTTGAGGACATGCATAGCGTCGAGCTTTCCTTACTGCAAACTTCTCAGTCGGGATAGATTTTCCTGCAATTCTCTGTTTTAGACCATCCACTTGTCTACAAGAAGGGAAAATGGAAAAATAAAAGTTGTTTATTGGTATTTTTTTTCATCTCATTTCAGTTAGAAAGATTTACTGTTTTTCCTCTGAAATGTAACATCTTAAAATTGTTTTACACCATGGAGACCAGAGCTGTAGGATATATCTTTGCTGATAAAAGCAATTGTAATGCCAAAGGCAAAGAGAAAAAATGGAAAGTTTATGGTTATAAGCAAGAAGTAAGTCATGGTTATAAACAAGAAAAAGACATAGGGGAAGAAAGAGTACACATTCAGCTGCTTTATAAAGGTTTACCTGAATAAAGACACTATGTCCTCACCAGTCCTCTTCAAATCATCCTCTGGAAGCATACACAGAATTGCTGCCTTCTGGAATACATATATTGCCTATTTCAAAAAGAAACAGTAATAGATTACCACATCTAATTTTCTGTATTTAATTAATACATTAAAACTGAAATCTATTCCCCCAACTGCTGCAGCAAAGTATTCCCATAATTCTCAGGCAGATATAACTATAAAAGTTTAATATTCCCTCTGTCACATAGTTTATGCTGTAATTCTACTTTTAATGGATTTATATTAATATTTTATATTAGTCAGAAAGTTAAAGGTATCTTCTGCAAGAACAGGAGAATTCATTATGCAAACCACTGTCAAAGAGATGAGGTTAAATGACTTAACTTTCCTGAAGTCCGTTACTGTTACCATATGATCTATTACATGTAGAGACATGTTTGAAAAAAACAGAAGGAAATATCTGGGTACTGATTCAAGGAAAGTTTAATAATTGGATTTTGCAGAAAAAAAAATCCACTTGCACTTCATGTTGAATACACTATTCTCTTCCTCTTTTGCCAAGAATTAGATGTGTACCCTTTTTCATTAAGATAATAAAACAGTAATCTATAGAGGAACAGATAATAATAATAGTGCATTGCATAATAATGCAAAAAGTTATTGGCACATTGGTTCATACTCTCAAAATCGTTTTTACAAGGAAAAGGTTATCTGATAGCCCAGCTTTTCTTGTGAGATCCTGTCCCCAGCAGCCTTTCTCGTTTTGTGTCACAAAGCATCTGCTGAGTAGGTGTGTGTGTTTATAAACACCAAACACAGTTTCTTCAGCCAAATTTTACTAGTGAATGTTAGAACTTGACTTGAGAGACAAGTTTACAGTTTTCCTGTCCCTCTTCTTTCTCCCAACCCAGGTAAGTACCTCCATTTTTGGAGGGGCCAAAGCATTGCTGCTTATGCTTCTGCTGCTTCAAAACATGAAACAAAAAGTCATTCTTAACCACCCAGTTAAAATATTTTGGTCCCATTGTGTCTTTGTTTATGAGTTTCTCAGGAAGGCAAACATTACACATATTGTGCAAAATGAAAAGTAACCGTAGAGACCACTGGTATATCACAACAATGTCCACCTGCCTATTTACCTTAGACCACCTGCTCTCTTTGCTGAGCAGGTCTGCATACTGATATGCTTGAAGCCAGTCCTGCTGGAAGGTGTAGCACCACATCAGTTCCCAGTAACAGAGATGATGAATCTGTTTCCACTCTTGCTGGGCTGCTATGCAGTCTTGGAATCTCAATTGTGCCTATGAGCGAGTAGTTAAGGAAGAATGATGAAAACTGCCTCAATTACAGCTCCATGTGAGAACAGTGTCTAATTACAGGACAAGTTCTTACCTAGCACCCAGGTGGAAAATACCTGACAAGTAAAATGAGATAAACCTCCCTTCAGTCTCACTTAGAGAGAGGGCTGGAATCAACATTGACAGTGAATGTGAACAGGGATAACAGCATACTTATCAGTCCAACTGATATATAGATGAATCAATTATTTTTCCTCCTAAATTAATGTTTAGGCTAAACACTAAACAAAAATCTTAGAAAGAAAATATGATTTACCTTTTCAAAATTTCCTTTCAGTATATCTATTCTGGCAGTATAAAATAGAATAATGGAACCCTTGAAAAGACGTGAGAAAAATAACCAGTTAGGAGTTTGAGCATAGGGAAACACATTTCTGCTATAAAATTTATTAGACATACGTACATTTGGAAATTTCTGGAGGTAGGGTTCGAGGAGACTGTCTGCTTCCTGAAGGTTGCCTTCCCCTGTACCTATAAAACATAACAAACCAATATGAATGTATTTAAAATAATCCAAGTTTCATAGAATAAGATTTTGTTTTCACATTGTATTTGATAGATCAATGGATGACTGCTTTATGTGAACACAGAATTATTTGGTCATATTGTGTTTCTATAAAACTAAATTCTTGTCCCAAATATACTAAGTGATTTAAAAAGACTAGAATGTCTGTAAGTAGAAACAAATTGGAATTACAGGAATATTTTTTAGACTGTTCCATCACTGATCCTAGTTATATTTTAAAATCCCTTTCATTGCTTTAGCAAGATAGGAAAACATTCCTCAGCTGCCTCTTCTCCTAATTTTGAACTCAGTAATGAAATACAAGTGATACTGGAAGAAATGAAGTTCTCCTTAATTTCCTGATGAGCCTGAGGGACAAATACTAAAATACTCAAATATTAAATGTGAAAATATATGGTAAAGAAGCATATAGAATTAATTATGACTTCCAGCTCTAAATGGCAAAAGCAGTAATTAATTCTGGTTGTATAGCTTTTTTCTGGAGATAGTTTTCACAACATCTGATGTTAATTTATGGATAATGACTTTTCTGAACTTAATAATGTTTTGCAATATTTTGGTGTTGAGACAGCCCTGCAAATGGAGCAAGATGCTGGTATAATGCTATCTACCCTCACTGTTTCTGCAGATACAGCTTTGTCACGGATATTAATTTTAAATCATAATTAAGTATACAGTAAACTCCTATTTGGCCACAATTTTGAAATTCAGTTATAAAAATAAATCACAATATCTATCATAAGGTGTAGCACGACTGAAAAGCTACACAGTGGGTCTCACCAAGGATTAAGGAGATGTAAGTATGATAAACCAACAGGGTGAAAGTACACAGAATGGCCCTCAAACTGCTGCCAGATGCGCCTTCCCGTAGTTGGCAGAGGCCCAACTCCTAAGAAATATCACAAACACATGCAGAATTAACTATGAGTATACAGAGTTACTATCAATTTTTTCTGGCTAACCAAAATTCAGTTTTCCTTTCAGATGTAAGTATTTCATAATTCAGTACTTATCTCAAATCCAACACAACCCTCTACCAAACCATTTCTGTCACAGCTAACAGCACTCAGGAAGGAGAAGACTAATCTAACTCCTAATAAAATCATGCATTTCAGTGCTCTGGTGAAATGGGAACACCACATGAACCATGCAGACACACAGGTCTACAATCCTTCCCCATTATGTTCCGACTATAAGCCTTTCAGAATAACATCCTTCAACCTATGTTCGGTGGGAAACTCTCCCAGCTGTTCCAGTGCTACTTATTGGTGTGAGTCTTCCTTCACAGAAAACCCTGGTTATCCTCAATTCTCTTCCATCAAGTCAGCCACTACTTTGAGGCTCTGACCAATTATCTCTGCTGATACATCAATGTCTAAGGACAGATCCAGATTCATGGAGCCTTAAACAGATCTTAATACATGAGACTTATGTTTCTGTTTAGACCCATTACATAACAGCTTGACTGTTAGAGGGGTGTTGGAACTCACAGCTTCCCTGATCAAAAGCAGTGACTCCCCAGAAACATAATTTTGCCTCAAAACAAATATTAAAATATCAGCTTTATTGCATAGTAACTTGATGAATTATAGGACAATTCAAGCACCACACAAAAAAAAAAGTGATGATATTTCAAAATAGTTCTTTTTCTCTCAGCCTTTACTGCCTTTTTAGTCAGAGAAAAATGTGTATTTTGGAAGAGCTTCAGTAAGAACCAGGTTTTTCAGAGGAAGAAACGGAATGAACAGGTCTCTATTGAAGTCTAATTTTATAGCAGAAGAGCCATATTGTTGACAATCTAACAGTAATAAGACTATATGGTGACTGTAGCAGTAATAACTTGAAGTCAAATTGTGTACAGTTCTGTGGGTTACTTTATTACACTTTTTTGCTTGAGTTTTGTTTGGGTTTTTCATTTCTTATGGGCATCAAAAAAAAGTTTTAAAGAGCTGTAAAATACTTAAAAAACAAATTACAAATATTTTTCTCATCCATGAGAGAAAGATGTACCTAGATTCCAGGGTGACACATGATATTCAGATTTTTTTTTCCAAAGAAATGGATCCAAATAAGGATTAGCAAAAGGAAAGGAAATTGCACTGGCAAAATCTTGTCTTAAATAAACTGGTAATTTCCCATGGATGTTAAAGAGTAGGATCACCATATGTGCTTTTATGCCTGTATCATTTTAACAACTGTAAAATACTGATAAACAGTTGATATTATACTTCTAGTGTGGAATATATGGCATTAAATCTATCCAGTATTTTATCTGAGAAAAAATTAATTTGAAAAAGCAAGTATCAAATCAAATACCCTATTGCCAGAAAATCCAATAAATTCTAAAAGTCGGAGGATCCTTCCTGGTAAAAGTGACAGCATCTGAAATATATTTAAAAATAAAAAGATAATCAAAAACATGGACACTTCAAAAAAAAAGTTACATTGCTATAAACATGAACCAAAAAGGCCAGCTACTATGTTAGATGCACATAAGTAAACTTATTACACATAAGTAAAAAATTAAAGCATGAAAGAACTTGAAAGTAAACATGCATGCTCAGAATTCTGATGACCATCCAGCATGAAAATAGACAGAGTCCAGATGTGCTCCTTTAGATAATGACAGATGTTTCTATCTTCAGCTGGTCAGAACTGCTTGAAAACTACGGGTCTTTTGGAATGACAGTCTTATCTATTTTACTATTACTTACAATCTACAACTGCCATCTTCCTATACCATTATTCCATTTTATTGGGAGTCTCACAGAGGCTCTACTTGTTCCTCTTGTGAGAGCACTGAATCAGCAGATCAGTGAGCATAATGGTTTTAGAAATACTAGCTGTTGGTATCATCCTTTAGCCCTCTATTCATAGGCATTTTTGTTCCCTCTGTAACTGCATCCTCCACATCCTACACAACAGAAAATGTACGAACACCATAACCAACTTTTCAATGAGCATTAATAAGCAGGCCAACTTGAGGGTCAGTTTTTTATAAAGCTCCATTCACCCTAATACATTTTGCCCATCAGATACTTTTTCTGTTAAGCCTTCTACTGAGAAGACTCCATGAAGAATAGGAGGGGTAAGAGCACTTATGAACACAGCTGCTTTAATATTCAACTTTGGTGCAGATAGACCTGAGTTCTTCTGACCATACTTAAAATTGGTCATCTCCAATCTAGAATGATACAGAAATTAACATACTAGCAGAAATCAACTTTCACCATTGCCATGACAGATGTGAAAAGGTAACTGTAGCAAACTGTAAAGAAAAGGCAATTTTCTTTTGCATAAACGCAGTAAACTACTGTTCATTCTTCTAACTATAATTATCCATGTGAATCTAGAGTATGTCACTGAAGCAAAAGAATGGGATATATGGGGGAGTTAGAATTAAACAGTCACTCCAGGCATTCTGTAACCACAGCGTAAGCATCTTTAAAAATCCTGCTATACACAGGATTTTTACAGTAGATGCAGCTACTTTTTCACTTCAGAAATACATATATTAGTTATTCCCAGAGAATGAAACAATCCAGAATAAACTAGTAGAAACATCCCAGAAAGCATGCATGCCAGAAGTTGCTGCTGGTTTCATATTGCATAAAACCTCCAAACCCTATATCTCTATTTTACAAATGTGTAAATGTTAAATCAGTTACAGTACCGTATATGCAAAGAAAGACAGTCCTACAGAACAACCCAATGGCCTTTCTGTAGTGGAAGAAGTCATACCAAGTTGAATGCTCCAATTCCAAGTTTTACTCCTCCTTCAAACTGGTAGTACGTTTCATTTTTGCTTTTGTTCCCCTGAGTTGCCTGTAGCACCTGATGACATTCCCTTGTGATGGAGAAAAAGACAGAAGGGGAAGCACAACATAGAAAGAAATGACTATGACTGATGACTATGATTGATACAAAAATATTCATTTGTATTTTGGGGGCATTAATGCCACTCCAACTGTTTATATTAATGTTGAAGTCAAGTGTTTTCTAATAGCTTACTTGTATATTTGGTAACTTGTTCTAATTTTCAGGCCACCTTTGATAAAGTTGATCATATTTTCGTCCTGGAAGAAAAAGATCTAACTGTAAAGTACTGTACATTCATATCACAAAACACATACATAAAAATACTCCAGCTACATTTACATTTATTTATAAATTAATGTCATAGGAAACACTACAACTGTTTTTCAGTCACTAGATGTGTCTCTAAGACTGACGTTAACACTTGCTCTAAGTTGTCAGGGAAACATTTCTTTGGTGCACATTACAAATTTTAAAACTGAAAAGAGAGGTGAAAAAGAGAGTCAAAGTGTTACTTATAGCAAAATTTGTGTTGTATATAAATGAACCAAGAAAGCTCTCCACCAGATGGCGCTGCAGGAACTCTTTCAAATATTTGGAAATGGCAATTCTGGCATACACAAGAAAGCGTACAGAAACCGGCAGAAGATGAACTGAAGAATCCCCTGAACAGATGAAATTCTATTGCTGATCAAAAGTAACTACCTGCATTACTCAATTTATGTGCTTACTAACCTCTAGAAAAACCAAAACAAAGCCACAATGTACTTGCCATCAAAACTAAATTCCTGAAAAAAAGACATCAGTTCAGCAGGATTCATTTTATTCTCCTAGAATTCACAGAAAAGGGGAACATGTGCTGGCATTTCAGAAACACAAATTTAAATACTTAGGAACAGTATATACAACATGGAAATGAGAAAGCAACAAAAAAAGGCCTCAGAACAATCAACCAAAGGAAATTCTGGCTTCCATAAGAAGATTACCATTTCAAAAAACTTCATCTCTCTTGTCCGCAAGTTTGAACACCCAAATGCAAGTGTTTCAGTACAAGAATTCTATTTCCCTCTGAGAGTTTACATTTTTGTTATCATCATCATCGTAATTTGAATCATGACCAGTCAAAGATGAAATCAGTAGAGTGGGGTATTATAGTCAAAAGCAATACAGATGTGATGTTTCAGAGAAAATATACATGTAAGGGATTCTTTATTATTTTATACAATCCTAACTCACCTCCTTTAACAACTGTTTCAAAATTCTTTTCATGGTTAAAACAGACCCCACACACCCTATAAAAATAAAGAAGGTTGCTTCCACTTGGTTGGTTAGTAAAGGAGCAAGCCAGTTACAGGAAAGACTAGCATTCCATTAATAGTATTTCCTGACACCTCTGGCCAAGTCAAGTAGTTCATAAGCATTTGCCAAAGGAACTTAATCTGACCTTAGTATCTATGTGCCTCACTTCTTTCTCATAATTTATACTGGAAAATACTATCTAAAATATATTAAATAAACATTAAATGTTCACATACCTTAAAAACCTATGACCAACAACTCCTGTTTTCAGGAATCAAATTTCAAATTGAATTTGAAAACTCTGTAGCATGAAGTCCCTGAAGCACAACCTAAATCGCTAGCACCACAAAGTATAGAATACGAGGTCTTTCTGTGAGCTGAATTGTTACCTCAGCAATACTAAGCATGCCCATTTTATAAGCATTCTTTATTGTATTATTCCTGACACCATGTGCATAGAGAGCAAGACTGAATTGGAAATTACATGTGTGTATCAGCTGAAGTTTTGTTAGCTGGAAAACATTCTACCCATTCATGAAAAAATTACTTGCACTTTCAAACAACACACTTCCCCATACTTGAAAATATTTTTATACAGTCACTGGACACTGTCCAATGTGATAAAAATCATTTAAACATACCATCTTGTATAACACAAGAGGTATGTTTAAAAGATGGTATGTTTATACCTTAGGGTAATACCTTGGTATCTGAATATCATCTTTGGTTATTCATACAAAGAAAGAGAGAACTTTGCTGAGCAGCATAAGGTTTACCATACTTTCAATCACTGCCATGAAATAACATTCACAAGCAGAAAGTTTTGCTTTAAGTATCACATCTATTGTTGGAATGATGTTTTATAAGTACTAATTTCTTTCCATTACACTGTCACACAAATGAGAAATTGACTTTACCTGAACAAAGGTGAGAGCTGCTTTCTGTAATAAGCATTCAGCATAGCAGATTTCAGCATGCATTTCCTCTATATAAGAAAGAAAAGTTATTTACTATCAGCAAAGTCATTGTCAACACTGTCTTCTTGGGGTCAATGGAACAAACAAAATGCTGCCAAGACAAGAAAAGAAAAAGAGGAAAAAAAAAAAAGGCAAAATTCTGCTGTTGCCATTTCAATAACTGCTGAGTAATAGCTATAACACGCAAATACCAACAGAATTCTTCTATTTCCCTTCTTCTCAGACAAAACATTGTCAGAGCTGACGTCAGTCTATGGCAAAAGCTACTTGACATCCTTTCTGGTAGATGGTCTCCTGTACTCATTGATTCTAACCTTAACAGCCCACAGCAACTCAGTCTTTCAGGCTTCCTTCCATGTCTTACAAGAAATTTCTTAAATTAACAGTAACCCTCGCGGAGGTTCAGGCTTTTCCTACATCCACTGAGACATTATGAACAGGTTTTCACCAAGTCATGCTTAACAAACTGAAAGCCCCAGGCAGACTTTCTGTCTTCATGCAGCACTAAAGTACATTTGATTTAACACACATGACACAAATTGCTCTGCACCCATGCTGCAAGACCAGCCACATGCACAATGCTGCTATATGTACAGTGCATACGTGGTGAGTTTGATGTGTCCAAGTATTAAAGAGGATTCTTGTGCCAGGTTAGAAAAAAATGCATACTTGACTCTGCCTGAATCAGAAATAGGAGATCAGCATTTTCAGAGCCATGAACAATGTACTGATACCATTTCCCAAAACACCTTAAGGCAAAACAGACAAGCACAAAACTTATTAATATATTCAGATTCCAATGCAATTAATGACAAGGATGTACTCCTCCGTATCAATGGTTCTTAAACTTTTGAGAGCTCTCTTAAGTCAAAAAAAAGGAAATTTCCCTTCAGTCCTATAATGTGTTGTGAAAAGCATTCCTTTCTTAATTCATGCATGCTCAGAGACAAAAAAAAAATTAGGCTGAATTCTCCTCTGAAGCTTTGCATTCAAATTAGAAAAGATTATAAACATCATTTGTATGTTTGTTACTGTAAAACACTAGTCAAATCACAGAGTTAAGCATATTTGTATACATTAATAGGGGTAGTTTTGAGCTTTTTTCACTTTTTTATTTTAACTGTATTATTTAACTACTTACCTTCACTCAACTGATCCACTGTCTGTTTAGAAACTAGACTGGACAAAGATTCCACCACTGTGCTTCTTTTCCTGAATCTACATAGGTTGTGCATGGAAGAAAAGAAAGCCATACATTTCAACACAAACCTTAATTACTGGAATTCTTAATAGTTTCCAACCAAAATTTACAGAGATTCTTAGCAAAATTATAATTTGTCAACTGTTTCAATTCTTTCAGTAGTCTAAAGACTTGTATACCTCTAGGCTAAAGAACCTATCCAACATTAAATGCATGCTTGCAACTTCAATTCATCTACGTTAAATGTATGACAGCTGCAACCCCACTGCCACGCACCAGCTGAAGAGGTGTCTCTGATGCTGGGCAAGACACTTCAACTGGACTTTGAAGATTTATTAATTGCTTTTTTCTGTTTCTTAAACTTGCACTCAGAATTAGAATGAAAAAATGAAAAGGAGCACTGTTTTCAACAAAAATGCTTCAGTATTTTATGGTGGTTTATGCCAGATAAAATGCCAAAACAATCACACACTTTACTTCCAAGAGATCTCAACTGTACATGTTTTAATTCCAAAAATTATTTTTGACAAAAAATTACAAACAACTCAGCTTTATGAAGCAGCTAAAGAAACAATTCTACATTCAGAAAATGAATGCACTCTGTAAGCCAGGGAGTCACTGGCTTATAAATACTAAGCATTAGCTTATAATTTGTTTACACTACACATTGTCAGTTGTGGGATCCTGAGAACAAGATTATGACACTACACATTAACATAATGCAAACGAGAAAAGAGTCGATTAAGGTACATGCAGCTATGGTAATTCTTCGATTTTGAACATTTAATTGCCTTTCTCTTGCATTTTTATGAGTTTTGCAACAGACTAGACCAGAGTATTCATGAATTAAAGTTTATATCCTGCTGAGATGAAATCCTGTACTGCAGCTGTCTAGACTAGAGGGACATCTAATCTTCAGACACACTAAACAATACAGTTCAGATGAAACTGCAAATTGATCGCACACCCGAAAAAGATGCAGAAACTGCTGGCCCCTTCAGATAGCATCTGATAATGTTTTCTCATTTCTTTTCTTTTTTTGCCATTGCTAAGATGATGATAAATGTTTAAATTAATATCTGACAGTCATTTCTTGGGAGATCATTGTGATAAAATATAGTCTAACCAGTATGATGAACCACCTGCAAAGCAGAAATAATTTCTATTTTTGTCAGAGATTTGTTAAAACTTCAGCTTTTTTTTGCTGTTCAAAGAAAGAGCAGAAGCAAAATGTTCAGTCCAGATAATTTCTGATGTAAGCAACAGAAATTGCCCTTAAAATCTTTAATTTCAAGGTAAGCTAAACACATTTGTAACAACAATAAAAAAAACTTATTTGGTTTTCAGAAGACACCTTAGTAGAAGCTTAATTGTATTAGACTATTGGTTCAACCTCTAGAAACAACTTTTTAAAGAAGATTGTTTTCATGCTGAGAGGGGAAAATTCAAAATACAGGCCTTTAAACTTTTGGAAAAACAAGAAGTCACAGCTGTCAATGACTCAGAGAGTTCAATCGTGTAATGTCAGTTTATGTGTAGGTATACACAGTGAAACAACAATTTAACTAACTGTAGTGGCAATTAATATCCACTAGGGCAAGTCTGTTGTTGCCAAAATACCATGTAGAAAAATATCCTCACCAGTAATAATTGTGTAGTGGGATTTACTCCACCTTTACAAATTTAGACCACTCTCACACGGACAAGAGTCTGCTTTAAAAGTATACAGAGAACTGGGGTGTTTCTCAAAGAATGCTTTTTGGATTTAGTATCTCATAACGGTTGGGCTTGCTTGGGCTTACCTTTGACAAGTTTGCAAAGCATCCTTCATTGCAGAAATTCCCACTTGTATATCCTGCTGTTCAAAGGTCATGGCAGCTTGCATAACTAAAATAGTGCTGTATCCAAGTGCGTGGTACATACTATCTTTGGACCTATGGAAAACATGAATCTTGTGCATTTAAGCAAGACTTTACATTGCAATAGAAAATTAAATGCAGAGGCACTTGTATTAATTTGTGAAAAGACAGAATAAGCAGTAAAGTAACAGATCTGAGAATATAACCTGTAACTGTTTGTTGGATAACTGGGAATTAAATAGCCTTGAATAGACACCATTTTAGCTCACTTTCTCAACTTGTTAGAGAGAGCTCACATCTTTTGAGTTTGTAATAGATAAGGAGAATAAACTTCAGAGTGAGACATCAAAGAGAATGTCTCCTGAGTTTTATTTGCCCTGACCTTGGAGTGAGAATGAGCCTGGTATTCCAACAGTAATATCATCTTCCAATGAGCTGAACTACAACTAATTCTAAGAGAGAAGGCCTACCACCTTCCTCACTTAAGCTCTCCAGAGCACTAAAAGCAAACACTTGATAGCTGTGGCATCCTTCTGATGTTTCATTTAAAGCTGTCTGTGAACTTGTTAATACAACATCAACCAACACATTACTCTTAATCCATTCTTACTAGCACCAAACTGCAGAGCAAGAACATTACTCCACTCTATTAATATGGGCTATGTATCCCTCTCGTCAACACATCCCTCAATACCACGTGCTCCTTTCAGACATAGACAAGAGAAAAATGGTCATGGAAGGGATGGGATTCAGATCCCAGTCCCTAATATCAGCCACTCAGACTGCCTCCCCATGAAGGCACAGATAAGACAGGTTTCACCTGTGAACTTCTCCATATTCTTTAATTCCCTGTATCTGCACTGCCATAGTTTTCTTGTGGAGGAAAGGCAACAGGGGAACAAGGAAAATAGTCAGAACTATAAAGATGAGCTTAAAGATAAACACCAGACTCAAACATAATATTAAACATAACAAAAATACTATTCTGAAGCTTTGTTCCAGCTTTTCTGTATTGTCAAAAGCAGTTTCATTGTACAAATTATTTGATCAAAGATGCGTTAAATAAAGTCTTGCTCCCCAGCCTCTCCCCTCTAAGTGAGGAAAGACAGCTTGAGTGATCAACTCTAACATAACAATTCAGTGCTTCATCAACAGTTTTTGAGATTGTTTTAATGACCCAAAAAATAAATTTAAAAAACCACAAATATGGAGAAATGCTTCTGGACAAAAGAGAATAAATTAAAACTACAATCTTCAGAGGTTTTTAATTAATCTTCAGGTACTAAATACTGTCTGTTTAAAACAACTCTAGGAAATAACAGAATCTCACCATGGACGAAGTAGTTCCAGCGCTTTAGAGAATTTATTGTTTAGAAATAAATTCAGTGCCATTGAACATTCTTCCAGAGCACACTTGAGATCCATCTTGGATGCCCTAAAAAAACAGATTCTTAATTCAAATTGTAAATATAAACAAAAAAATTAAAATTGTCTTTCCTTATGTAACACAGAAGGTCTTTTGTAGTGATTTTGTATTCAAAATTTACCTTTTCAAAACCAAAGTATATGCTTAACACTTTATCTGTTACACAGGTGCACCCTCTGCTTATATAAGTGATGTTTATAGCTTTGTCCTCCTAATCTTAGCAGAGAAATTCTCAAAATTTATCATCATATCCAAGCTCTCAATCTTTCCCATCAGTACAAATGCCATTTCAGACTTTGTGTTCATATCAGAATCTTGAAAGAGGTCACAAGATAATATTTCATTCAGTAAACAGACACTCATTCAGCAAACAGGTATACTACAAATAGTCCTGTCAGAAACCTGTAGCTATGCCAATAGCTTTTGTTTGTCCTAATTCACTTCAAGTAAAAGCATTTGCACTTGCTTAAGCAGAAGCCATCTCAACAAACCCATTCTTTGGCCAGTTCTGCCAGAAATACTCAGGATCGCTCACAAATTACTCGGTGAGCCAAACTGGGGACAAACTGACAATCATGGTAGTGATGTACAGCTAGAAGCTATACAGCCATCAATGTGCACAGATGGAGCTGGAAAAGATAATCTCTCTACAGCTTTAAAACAACAGGTTTAAACTAGATAATGGGCTTTCTCCAAGTGTGATTAAGCAGTGGTAAGCAACAGATCATGTCAATGAGATAAATATTTAAGTATTGACTAGAAGTGAAGAACTCTAAAGGACAAATTTAAGAAGAGAACAACTGAGGAATACAGCTGCTCTAAATCTAACAGTAACGTACACACAGAACAAACAATGGGGTGGACATGAAAATATGACTGGACAGGGGGCTTTTTTGCCCTCCAAAGAAGAGTGTTAAAAAGGGTTATAAAGACCAAAATTTTTGCTCATAAAGACGAAATTTTTCTAAACCATTCAATTTTATTAATTCCAGGAATACCATCTGCTAGCAAAAACATTCCAAGTAAGTATTTTTTTAGCTAGATTTAAAGGCTGATTTTTTTTCCTAGTACACAAGCAAGGACCTGTGTTAGTCCCTTAATAACACATCATCCCTACCCTCTGTCAGCTCCCATGCTTTTATATCTTCTTTTCACATTTGTATCTAATGGAAGTCTTTCACTTGGTCCATGCCTAGTTAGATTACTCATTCCATTTGCTCTGCCTTTCCTGCTAGAAGAATGGTTTAGTTGCTTTCAAAATGTTTTCAAGAAGGTAAAAAAAACCAGGTGGGAATAGAGTGGGGGAGGGAATTTTTCCTTCCTTTAAATACCAAATTGGCACTAGTTGTCTTTAGTGGCAAAATAAAAAAAAACACCACCACCACCACATCAATAATTGAAGTTCATATCTACTATACACCAAGAATGAGTTTTTATTTTTTCATACTTGCACACTACAATTATTTTATGACTAGCCCTCAAGCAGTGGCCTGTTCCAGGTCTCTTCTCAAACAAATGCCAGGGTCAGTACTAAGGTGTGTGGAATCTTAAAAATTACAGAGGACAAATTGACCTTTTGGTCTTCTCCCCCTTGCAGGCATGGTTACTAACTTTGTGATGGGCCAAAAGCTCTGTCAACTACGGGAACAGAAAAATCCTGTATGAGGCAATTTTCTGCTTCACAGACTATGGAGAATATGAACAGTGAGAGCGGGAAGAGAGTGGCAAGCAAGACATGTATAACCACACAGTTCATAAAACAATCTGAGGAAAGGCAGACCACTGGTAACTCCAGGTAATTTAACAACTGATGACTGCCTGAAACACTTAGTTTTGAAGTACTGGTGTTCAGTCCCAAAAGAGTATTCTTCTTGTGTGAGAAGCAACAGCAGAGAAATAATATTACAGTAATCCACCACTGTAGCACTTCTCCAAAAGGAAGGATCAAGGTGTAAGAGCAATGTTTTATTTTCAACTCCTTTACTAACCCTCATCTTAGTGAACAGAAATACTTTTCTGTACTTCTGCACACTTCCTACTCTGCAATCAGAAACTGCTGGAACTTCCCCTGGACAGAAAAGCTTTTCTTTATTTCATTTAACACACCCATGGACATGACAGTATTTTAGCTGCAGGTGTGGATGGTTTCATCAGGCTCCCAAATCCCATCACACCACCAGCTTGAGCATTACCACAGTATATATCAGTATTTGCAAACTGATCTCATAAACTAGAGTCCTTACACAATCTGGCATCATGACAAAACTATATTTTCCCAGTTAAATGGGTAAGCAGCATGTCTCTCCAGCACCTGGCTATCATGTTTTTTTCCCCTCTATTACAGACTAGTTCCCCTGATGTTGCCTATATGTGACCAAAGTCCACAGACAATGAAAACAGTATTCCTTAAGTTAATGTATTTACTGTTTCCTGCATCAAGCATGCTTATGAAGTTACTCTGCCACTTCAGAAATAAATTTAGCTAGTTTTCTCAAATTCTTATTTCTGGTAAATGAATCCTATTCTCTACCAGAGAATTCCTCATTCCTGTTTCATTATTCTTCATGTATATTTTCTACTGTTTTCCTACATCCCACAGCAGAAGAACGTAATCAGAAGGGTTTGTTTCAACTCAGATTCATAACCTGATAGCAGAATAGTCAGAAGAAAGTCACCGACTTGGAAGCAACTTTGTTATCTTTGCTGGCATTTCTATGCAGAGGGTCAGAATAAGCACATTTCCTCTTCTACTCCCGAAACATCACAAACCAATTTCTACAGCAAGTTACCAGTCTGATGAACAGTTCAGTCAGTAATGCTGACTCACATTCTCCTTCCGACTCATGCTGTTTTCCTTCTATCTTATTTTTTTTCCTACCTCCACATAGTTTTCCTGGAATGGACAGGAACTTTATACATTTTAACACATTAGATTAGCATATTCTTTACCGTAGAGCAGATTAAGTTAACACTACTTCAGCGATATTATTATGGATTTTACACCTGGTGTTACACCTGGTTAAACCCCAGCTGACAGTCAAGCCCCATGCAGCAGCTCACTCACTCCCCCAGCAGCAGGTTCAGGAGAGAACTGGAAGGTAAAAGCTAGAAAACTCATGGGATGAGATAAAGATTGTTTAATAGTGAAAGCAAAAGCCACACACACAAGCAAAGCAAAACAAGGAACTAATTCACTGCTTTCCGGAGCTGAACACTGGAGGCAGGTGTTCAGCCATCTCCAGGATAGCAGGGGGCCCTATCACAGGTAACAGTGACTTGAGAAGACAAACACTATCACTACAAATGTCCACTCTTCCTCCTTCTTCCCCAACTTTATATACTGAGCATGATGTCATATGGTATAGACATATACCATATGACATCATGCGGCCCAGTTTGGGTCACTGGCCCCTGCTGTGTCTCTTCCCAATCCCAGTGTGACTAGAAAAAAAGAAAAGCAGAAAAGGCCTTGGCAGTGGGTAAGCCCTGATCAGCAGTAACAGAAACATCTCCATATTATCAACCCTATGTTCAGCACAAATCCAAAGCACAGCCCCATACCAGCCACTGTGAAGAAAGTTAACTCTACAGTAGCCAAAACTAACATATATCCATCCCTTATTCCATACCCTTTATGTTACACCAAGTGTCACGCTTCTCAATATCCCATCACCTTCCCTACTTATCTGTTTTGATAGATATAGACAGACATTATTCCCCTAGTCTGTGGAACACCTTCCTTAAATGTTCATAAAACTTCCACAAAAAAAATTTTGTTGAATCCATGCAGCCTATGACTTTGTCCTTCACCCTTGGTAATAGCCTTTTGTCTTAGGTTGCAAATGCAAGATGTGGCTGGCGGTGTGTATTCCATTACCATCTGTTAAAAGTGGGGCAGTTATTTTCTGTTAATTGGGCCACTTGTTAAAACCAGGTGGCAGTTTTCTTTATCTCTTCCATGACCCATCTTTCCCTCCAGGAAGATATCTTCTGTTAATAGGCCACTGAGTGTCACTGCATGACTGATAAAAATAACATCATCCCATTGTGACATGCTCTGCCCAGGGGGAGGAGCCAAGCATTCCTACTTGGATGTAATCTGAGATTAGGAACACCACAGACAACCTTTTCCCACTGTATTCCCAGAGGAAGACCAGGCCCATCTACACCACCAGTGGACCTTCAGAGGAAACCTACACCCTTCTACAGCACCACTGCTTCAACAGAAATACATCTGTCACTCCAGGAGGACTGCAGCCACCATTTAATCAGACTGCTACCAACACCCTGACTAACAGGGTGTCAGGTCATATTCTGACTCTATCAGTGTTGTTTTATATTACTGCCCTTTTATTTTTGTGTTTTTTTAGTTTTCCTCGTTAAGAACTGTTATTCCTACTCCCATATCTTTGCCTGAGAGCCCTATAATTTCAAAATTACAATAATTCAGAAGGAGGGGGTTTACATTTTCCATTTCAAGAGAGGCTCCTGCCTCCCTTAGCAGACACCTATCTTTTCAAATCAAGGCACCTTTCCAACAAGGCAGTGATGTTTTGCCACAACTTAGCAGCCCAGATGGGTTTGCCTCTAGGTTGCAAGTTATTCTGCTTCCATTACTGCCACCACCCCCACAGGGCCAACACGCATGAACCAGTACAGAGGTAAAAAAAAAAAAAAGCATTGGCCATTTCTCTCCTTCAGCAATGTCTAAGGCCAATTGGATGGCTTTCATCTCTGCATATTGACTCAATTCATGTTCTCCTCCAGCAATTTCTGTGACTTGTCATAGGGGAGTCCATACAGCTGCTTTCCCACAAGACAGAAGGATTCATCAGTAAACAAGGCATATTGCTTCACAGTTTCTGGGAATTTAATATACAGTGGGGCTTATTCAGCACAAGCCTGGCACTATTCCAAAAATCTTTGCCTTCTAGACAGTCCATGATTAATTCTAAGTTTACTGGATGACATGGGTTTCCTATCCAAACTCTTTATGTGATCAATGCAACTCCTTTACTCCATACTGCATCTACTGCATGATGTGTAGAGGAGACCGTCCCTTTGAGCATCCAACTCAATGCAGGTAACTGTGATGTCAGAAGCTGTGTGTCAGTACCAATCATCTTTGAAAGCTGCCAGTACCTCCTTTTCAGTTAGAGTATAGTGGACTTCAGATCCTCTCTAAGCTCAGCTCCAAAAACCTAGAGGTCAGCCTCAAAACTCCCTTGGTGCTTTCTGCCAGAGGCTCCAGGTAAGCCCATTCTCTCTAGCTGCAATAAAAAGCAAATTTTTTACCTCCTCCCCTGTTCAGACTGGCCTGAGGGCTACAGCATGAACTGTTTCCTACTTGATTTGTTCAATGGCTTGTTGCTCCTCAGAGGGCTATTTGGAATCATTTTTCTTCCAGGTCACTTGATAGAGAGGGCTTACAATCAGAATGCAAGTTGGAATACGCATTCTCCACAATCCCACAACACCTAAAAAGTCTTGTGTCTCTTCCTTGTTAGTTGGTGGAGACATCACTATTATCTTAAAAATCACTGGGACCTGACAATGTCCATCTTGACATTTGATTCTTAAAAGCTGGATGTCTCTGTAGGTCCCTTTACCTTATTCTGTTTTATAGCAAAACCAGCTTTTAAAAGGATTGGATTATTTGCTTCCCTTTCTCAAAAACTTCTTTTGCTGTATTCTCTCACAAAATGGTATGACTAACACACTGCAGGTGTACCAGAGCTTCACCTTGTTCCAGTCTTCATCAGTTTGTGGAAGATGGTGTTGCATGCCAGGTTTAGGTTTAGATTAGGGGTTCTGATCTATGTTAACCAGCCAAGTTCTGTGTACCCCCATGCACCCCCGTGTTTCCCCCTCCCCTCGGTGGCTCGCTTCAGGCTGCCTGCTATTGGAGCTTCCCCCTGTCACTCCTGTAACCACTCCCCGTCCCGTCCGGAGCATTCGGTGCCTGTCACCTCGATCCCGCGACCCCGTTCACCCCCTGTCCGCCCTTCCCCATCCCTATCGGGTGCCGTGGTCCCCATCATTGCCACGGCGCCTGTCCCCATTGGGCGGGGGGGGGGGGGGAGGAACTCCTGCTCCCCTCGCCCCACCTCTGATAAAACCCCGTGCCTCCCCGGTCTCGGCGCCATTTCCCCCACATGGGCACTGGAAGCACGGGTCCGCGGCCCCTCCACCGCAGCTCTCCACGGCCATTAAAACCTTCCCGCTTCCCTCGTGGGTGATTTGGACATTCCTTTGCTCTTTACCAACATCCCTCACATGGGCGACAGAACCCGGCAAGCCCTGACCGGCACACTGCGGCAGCAGCTCGTGGGAGCAAGCGGCGAACCCAAGCTCCAGAGAGAGATGGTGCCAATATGCGCCGGAGCTGCCCAGAGCCAGGAGAAACAACGGAGAGCTGCAAGATGTGTTTCCTTCTGACCGGCAGTCAATTCCAGGTAGTGTGGACACAGCTCCAAACAAAAGCAAACTGTGGTCTTGTCACGATCTGCTTGTGCAGGGTGTCGTGATGGTTTGTTAACCGATCCCAAAAGTACAAAAAGGCAAATGGCAGGTGACCATCAGTTTAATCACAACAAAATGCACCTTTATTAAGGTACCAACAGCAAATGCAATAGTGGGGACAGAAAAGGGAAATAAATAATAGAGAGAAAAGAGGGGAAGGGGAATATAGCTACCACCATCAAGACGAGATCCTCAATGGTCCAGCCACATAGATTTGCCGTTGTCCGTGGGGGTGCACCGAAGTCTTCCCAAAAAGTTGCAGTTTATATAGTCTTTAGCCAAAGCAAGTGGCATCTAGCCAGAAGGTGGGCAAGATTGATGGGCCATTGTGAAGAGCCCCTTGCTCTGTGAAGCAGGTGCTGGCATGGAGGGACAAGCCACCGCTTGTCACAACCTGTTCGAATGCAACGTTCTGTAGAAGCACAGTCAGTGCACCTGCTAACAGTCACTTAGCAAGCATCCTCGGCCAGGCCAAAACTCCTGTCAGGGGTCTTCAGGGTCCTTGCGATGGTCGTGGGGCAAATGAGGGAAACTTCAGACCATCTCTCACAGGCCTGCACTCTACTCCCAAAGGGACTGATAAAAACACAATAGCATTATCAATTGAGGCACTACATGGCTTCCTTTGACTCCAGCTCATATGAAGTTCCAATATGTCCAGTACATCAGGACTCAGAGGTGGTGTGACTTCATTCAGGCGACAGTTTACCATCAGCCTCCTCTCTCAATATGGACTTTCATATTGGCCATACAGGGCTGTTAAAGGGTAAGCAGGTCTTGCTGATCACTCCTTGGCTCTCTAGGTGACAAATTAGTTTATAAATGGGAATTAGTCTAGAGTCTAGATTGTGAGACAC
Source organism: Vidua chalybeata (assembly GCF_026979565.1). Taxonomy (NCBI): domain Eukaryota; kingdom Metazoa; phylum Chordata; class Aves; order Passeriformes; family Viduidae; genus Vidua; species Vidua chalybeata. The sequence continues at coordinate 18,776,235 of NC_071570.1, read as the reverse complement.
TGCTTCTGGTGCACTGTTGTGGTGGCAACCAGCACCTGTTGTTCTTCAGCCCCAGAACAAAAGGGATGTCTGAAATTTCTCCACCTATAGGGCAGGTATACCAAGAGCCCATCAACAGCCTTTTGAATACTTGAGATATCCTCTCCTGAGATAGTCTATGCCAAGGATGAATGGAGCCTCTACTCCTGTCAAGATAGGGTACTTCTACCACTCATGCTAGTCAGGTTAGTCTCAGCTTCCAATATAGTCAGCTGTTTGGATCCCTCTATCACCCCAGAAATCCAAATGGATTCCATCCCTGTGCAGCTTGATGACATTAGGGTACATTGTGCACCAGTGTCTACTGAAGCCTTGTACTCCTGTGGGGCTCCTGTGCGAGGCCATCAAACCCGCACAGTCCAATAACTTGGTTATTTCTCTACCCCTGCTCCCCCAGGTGGAGGCAGGGCTGCTCCAATATTGGTCACAATGTTCCCCACTAATCCCTTACAGAAATGGATTTCTACTTCTCTCCATGGAGTTAGTAATATGATCGGACCTTTCAGTCTGCCTGAAAAACTGTTCACTGAAGACTGGAGCAGGAACTTCTTGTTATGGTTTTTCCCTGCGATTCCCGCACCAGTGCATCTACAATTGAGGTACTCCAAACCATCCCACTTCCTTGTATCATCTCCATGGTCCTGCAGCTAATACCATAGGTACCCCATAGTGTGTATTTTCTATATCCTCTCTCTTGAAGGAAGAGGATACCTGCTGTCAGTTACTGAAATACAGGCCCACACAGATGGGGAGTATGACATACTCCCTCTGAATTGCTGGAGCTCCTGAGTCAGTTCATCAGTTAGCTTCTCCACAGATGCTGTGATGGAGGAAATAATATTGTCTTTATATTACCTGAGTTGCCAAATTGCATCAACTGCCATTGGTTGTGCATCATCTTTCCAAATTACTGTTGTCAAGGGGTTTTGTTGCATCCCGGGTTTGGGTTCAGATTAGGGGTTCTGATATATGTTAGTTAGCCGAGTTCTGTGTACCCCTGTGCACCCCCCGTGTTCCCCGCTCTGCAGTGGCCCGTTCCAGGTCTCTTATCATTGGAGAATCACCATGCCAGTCCTGCAACCACTCCCCTGTCCACCCCGGAGAGTTCTGTGTCTGTTACCCCATCCCTGCAACCCTGTTTGCCCCGGAGCCCTGTGTCCGCCCATCATGTCCCCGTTGGTTGCCCCGGTCCACGTCACTCCCCTGTAGCATGCCCCCCTCATCCTGCCCCCTATAAAATCCCATGCTCCCCCAATCCCAGGGCCATTTTGTCCACACGGCACTGGGGAGTGAGTCACGCTTCTCCCTTGCAGCTCCACGCAACAATAAAAGCTCTCCAGCTGACCACGTGGACAAACTGGACATTCCTTCGCCTCTTTGTCTCGCACCTCGCGCAGGCAGCAGAATGCGGCCAGCCCACCCTGGTGCGCGGAACGCAGAAGCGCCCAGGAGGAAACGGCACCCCAGTCCCACTGAGAAGCAGCGCCTGTGCCAGGCTCTCCGAAGCTGCCCAGGACCGGGGAAAGACAATGCAAAGCCACAGGGTTTCATGTACCCTTGCGGCACTTGTAGAAATTTCTGCAATGTGGGTAATTGACACAAGACCTGGTCTGGATTCGTGGGGACCTGGGCACTGTCCACATCAAAATACTTAATTTCTTGAACAGCTAATTCCCTTAGGAAGTGAGTCACTTTCTCTACTGCAGTCCATCTGCCTAAACTACATGGAATTTCATCTTTATAGGGATACCTTTCCTCCTCACACTTGATAAGAATTGCCTCCAGAGACTAAAGACTTGTCTTTTTCCCCATTGCTTTGTCAGTGTCTGGGTCCTTAGCAAGTGATCTCAGCCTGGCTACTTACCCTCTCATTCCACACTGCTGTCTCCATTGTCCCACCAGCAGACTAGCCAGGCAGTAATACACTCATGGATGACTGCTGAAATCTTTTTGTGTCTCCCATAGCTCACCCAGGGATAGGACTCAAGTTATGCCTCTTCTGTCTCCTCTTCTGGTTCCTGTGATGGCCTTGATAATGGCTCTGAAAAATCACCCTTGTGATGGTTCTGCTTCATCATCTTCACTCTCCTTGTCCTTGACTGTTTTTGCTAAAGCATTTTGACTGGGTGATTTTCATGTACATTTCTTCTACTTCTGTGCAGGGTCCACTGACACCAGCCCATGCTGCTTCAGTGGTTTCAGTGGCAGTGCCACAGTCAGTGGGAGTGGAGCAGTCACAGTGTCTTCACATGGCTGGAGCAGCTGCAGGGCCTGTTGTCGTCTCACTATCATATTTAGAGACATTTTCCTCTTGCAGGTACTAAGCAGCGTTGAACATAGTGACAGAACAACTTTTTTCAATATTTTACTAGTTTTTCTGGATTCTGCACTTGTTCAGGAGTAAGGTGCAAGCTCACTGAAGGTGCTCACTGCCCTAGGTACTGGCCCATACAACCCCAAACACCCTGCCATTCTGAATTATCCAGCTCCTGGGCAGATCTCATGGTATTAGTCTGACCTTAAACAAGACTTGAACCATATGCAACAACATGCTGGCTCCTAGCAAAAAAAAATGCAGGCTGGTTTCAAGGGCAGTCAAGGGATATTAAAAAATCTTTAAAATCTTGACTACCAGCCTGGAATACAAGGAAGGAAAAATAAAGGAGAAGAAAAAGATATAGGAAGCTGTCTCCCTCATAGGCTATTCCTCTGAGGAACCAAAAAAACTAAGATATGATTAATAATTGCTCCCAGTAGGTGACTCCCAAAGCACAATGGTGCCTGCAATCTTGAATATAGACACAACAAACTGGTGACCAGTGACACTACCATGTGATAAGCCCATTCTGTAAAATACACTACACAGAATATGTACTTCAAGTAAGGAATTATTTCTATAATACAGACAAAATACCACCAGTATGAGAGCAAATAAATCCACATTGTAACCAGCAACTATTAAACCAATATAATGAATGTTTATAACAATTTTATTTTAACATACTCAGGTCAGATATCTCCTGATCTCAACCCTTTGTGCAGCACATTGGGCACCAAAGGAGACACTTGTGGTTTAACCCCAGCTGACAGCCAAGCCCCATGCAGCCATTCACTCCTCTCACACTGGTGGGATCAGGGAGGGAATTGGAATGGTAAAAGCTAGAAAATTTGTGGGTAGAGATAAAGGGAATTCAATTGGGAAAACAAAAACTGTACAAACAAGCAAAGTAAAACAAGGAATCAGCTCACTGCTTCCCATGAGCAGGTAGGTGTTCAGCCATCTCCGGGAAAGCAGTGCCCCATCACATATAATGGTGACATGGAAAGACAAATGCTGTCACTCTGAATGTTCTTTCCTTCTTCCTTCTTCCCCTCACTTTATATACTGAGCATGATGTCATATGGTCTGGAATATCCCTTTGGTCAGTTTGCGTCACCTGAACCGCAGGATCACATATAATTAACTAGGTTGAAAAAGACCTTTGAGATCACCAAGTCCAATCTATGACCAAACACCACGGTGTCAGGTAGGCCATGACATTAAATGCCACACCCAGTCTTGATGCTTAAATACCTCCAGGGGTGGTGACTCCACCACCTTCCTGGGCAGCCCACTCCAATGTCAAGTCACTCCTTCTGTGAAGAAATTCTTCCTAATGTCCACTGGACCTCCCTGGCACAGCTTAAGACTATGTCCTCTTGTCATGTCACTGGTGGTCTGCGAAAAGAGACTGATCCCCAACTGGCTACACCCTCCTTTCAGGCAGTTGTAGAGCCTCCTCTTTTTCATGCTAAACAACCCTTGCTCCCTCAGCCATGCCTCATAGCATTTGTGCTCCAGACCTTTCATCAATTCCACCGCCCTTCTCCTAACACACTCCAGCATCTCAACACTCTTCCTAAATTGAGGGCACCAGCACAGGACACAGCACTCGAGGTGGGTCCTCACCAGTGCTGAATACAGGGAGACAATCCCTGCCCTGGTCCTGCTGGCCGCACTATTGCTGGTACAGGCCAGGATGCCATTGGCCTTCTTGGCCACCTGGGCACAGCTGGCTTGTGTTCAGCTGCTGTCAATCACCTCCCTGAGGTCCGTTTCTGCCTAGCCACTGTCCAGCCACTCTGCCCCAACCTGCAGTGCTGTATGGGGCACACTGGCTGTGGAGGCCAAAGTGCAGGACCTGGCATTTGACTTGTTAAACCTCATTTTGTTGCATTTGGCCCATTGATCCAGCCTGTCCAGGTCCTTCTGCAGAGCCCTCCTACCCTCCCTACAGCTGATTGATACTTGCACCCAATTTGGTGACATCTGTGAATTTGCTGATGGTAGCCTCAATCTCCCCATCCAGATCATCAATAAAGATATGAAACAGGACTGGGCTCAACACAGATCCCTGGGGGACACCACTAGTGAGCGGCCACCAGCTGGATGCAGCAGCGTTCACCACCACTCTCTGGGCCTGGCCATCCAGCCAGTTCCTAACCCAGCAAAGAGTGCTCCTGTCCCAGCCGTGGGCTGCCAGGTTCTCCAGGAGTGTGCTGTGGGAGACAGTGTCAAAGGCTTTGCTGAAATCCAAATAGACAACATCCACAGCCTTTCCTGCATCCATCAGTCGGGTCGCCTGGTCATAACAAGGTCCAGGTTGGTCAGGCAGGACCTGCACCTCTGAAATTCATGCTGGCTGTCCCTCTTGCGTGCCCTCCTAACCTCCTATGCACTCCCAGCCTCCTCACCAATGTGGCATTACGGAAAGCAGAAAAGGCCTTGGCTGTGTGTAAGCCCTGCTCACCAGTTACAAAAGCATCTCTGTATTATAGATCCTGTGTTCAGCACAAACTCAAAACACAGCCCCATACCAGCCACTGTGAAGGAAGTTAGCGCTACCTCAGCCAAAACCAGTAAAATCATGTTCACGTCAAAATGAAATAAAAAGGAACAGAAAAATGCGCTATATTGAATGTTACACAAAGATAGTAACATCACATTACAAGGAGAATAAAACACTACTGTGTTACAGTCCTGATATTTTTTCCCCCAACACATAGCATGTTTTAAGCTTTCCTCTCACTACTATTTCCAGCTTCTTTTAGGAAAAAAGAGGAAATGTTGTGAATTCCAGCAATAGTTTGTGTACCTTGAGCTTGGTGCTAAACAAATGAAATTATTCCAATTTAGCAGGGATATGCTGTTCATAAGCAAGTTAATTATTAGCAACTTTAAGTAGGTTATTCTAATAAACTAGTTGGAACCACAACAGAAACAAAGCATAAGAGTACAACCTGAAAACTCTCAGATATATTGGAATATTTACTTATTAGGATGACAGCCCTCAAAATGTACATTGAACAAGAACATTATTAATTTAAAATGTCAAAACAGTTTAGAACTTAAGTTCCTTTCCTTTTCCCTCTCTCTATACATTAATATAAAAAGGGAGCATAACTACTGGCCTAAAACAAAGGAAAGTCACTGCATTAGTATTTAAAAATTACGTAAACATGAGTAATGACTTCGGCAATGACATCTATCTCTCTACATCAGGGCTTAGTGTAAGAGTATTCCTGAAAAGCTATTATAATAGCTAAAGTTAAACATTAACTTGGTCTATGTGGCTGTCTTTGTATTTGCAGAAGATTCAGTAAGCTTTTAACAATCACCCCAGGTGCAGTGATTTACCAACTCTTCTCTTGGAAGGGGTTTCAGAAGCTAGAAATGGGAGAACTGCAGAAAAATTACCTGTAATCTACCAATGCTTTCCACCTTTTATATTAAATATTTAGGATTAAGTCCCACATCCCTTTATTAATATCAGCTAGACTCAAATGTTCAAACAACATTTAGCATGAATAGGGGTTGAAGAATTTTGTTCTTAAACTTCTACAACATTTTGTTGGCTCCTTTAACAACACAGACAAAATAATCAGCCTTATCTGAATTGAACTGCAAGCAAATTGGTTTTGTTCTTATCAACATCCAATTGTTCTTATCAATGGAAGTTTCACCACAGTTATCCAAAATATTTGTAATTATTAGTTAGAATAAAGCAAAATTTTAAGTAATTAAGACCACAAAAAAAGTGAAACTAGCAATAACAGTTTTAAGATAATCATATTAAGATGCAAATCTGACACAAACTAAAGGAGAAATAAGGTCTTCTAAAAAATGCAGGGGATATGGAGAAAATGCTATTTTGAGTACAAGTATCAAGAAAACAAGATGCATTACAATTAAGAGAACATCTTCCCAGAACATAAATACTTTAGCAAACAAGTGACCCTTAACATTTACAGAGGCATAATCAGAAGGAAAGTATTTTAGAGGTATTTACTTCCATAAACTTAAATACAAATTACCTAGTGTGTGATCTACAGTATTGACGGGTAAGGCAGCAAGAAGCTACCATATGCAGTACTGTTCTTGAATAACATTTATCCAATTGTCTGCTGGAGTTTTTACTGCCAAACTAACAATGACAAAACAGTTTTAAAAAAACAGCTCTCAGTTGGTTCTTGTCTTCTGCAGGAAGATAGTAAAGTCAAATAGTTGTAATATGTTGTCAAAATCTGACACTGTCACTATATAGAATGTTTATATGCTTTCTGAAGTAGATCTTTCCCTTTGCAGCAATGAATTGGTTCAAGAAAACTCAATCTTGAACTGTTTATGTTCTACCATATCAAAAAGAGTAACTATCTTGTTGTCAGTCGTAAACAGCCACAACATGACTTCTTAATGGGAAATAACAGTTGATCCTCAGTAGAATCTATCCCATAGTTCCATTTTCTTGGCTGTACACTGCTCTACCTCAACTTTACTGATCCCTTGGAATGTCCAAGAACAGTGGTCATTCTATCGCTTTTTACTTTATAGGATCCCACTTCCCTTAGCTCCACATATCAAGGGGACTATGTGCAGACCACACTATGCTTTTTCCACACATCTGACCCTGTGCTGTGTACTTCCATGCCTACTTGGCATAAAATAAACTCAAATCCAACCCATCCCATGTAGAGGTCCAAATTCCTGCTACTAGGGCTATTATGCCCCAGCCCTCAAGAGGCCAAAACAGGCAAGGAGAAACACCCCTCTAAGACTAGGTGAGAAGTGCCTCCCTCCCATAGGCCTTTGCAGGCACGTGCTACCACCTTAAGTTCTATGGGTTTGTACAGTTGTTCCACCCCAGTTCAGCCCTCGTTCACCATATTTATATATTCCCTGGAATATTCTCCCCTCTCCTGATCCCCATTGGTCCCACTTTGCCACAGTTCCACTCATGTTACCCTGCTGGCTCCCCTGGTTGGCTGTCCTGCCTCTACACCACTTTTACCTGTTCCCATTGGTCCTTGACCTTCAGATCTACCCCTTTTTCCCCCATATAAAACCCTGTGCCCTCAGCCCAAGTTCATCTTTGTCTCTGGACCTCCTTTGAAGCAATAATCAGCTTTTGGATCTCTAAAGAAAGACCTGTCCTTTGCCTCTTTCGTCAGCCATCGTAGCAAGCATGCTCCAGGTGCCAAAAGCACTGGTCACTCTCAGAAGAACCCGTTGAACCCACTTCACTCCCAGTCTCCTTGGAAGACTTTCTCCCACCCAACAGCAAAAGCTGTCCTAAAACCACAGTATCAAAGGTCACAGTTTACAGGTCACAGAGATATCAAATCATACTTCCTGTTCATGTCTTGCATAACTTTACATTGCCAAAATGCACTTGATGTCCTCTTGCCTGGTTTTACTATATAGCAAAGATCCAAAACGTTTGAAAAAACTGTCACCACCATATTACTACTCTTTTTTTAGACTGAAATGACCCAGACACCTTGTATTACTGCAGCAAAAGTATGTTCCTGGCGTAATCCTTTTTGCTGTGTTTTAATTTTAAACTATGCTTCAGATTAGAAGTATGTCACTAGGACAAGAATACTAACGTCCTTAATTCTGCAACATTTAAAAATCATATATTAAGAAACAGGAAATTGTTAAGGAACGGGTTCTTTGTTGTTGATTTCTGTCAGTCCTCAAACATGCAAACAGTGGAAGTCCTGTCATAGTGTACTCTTACTTCAGTCTCAGTGAAGTGGAAAGAGACATCCTTTACTGTGGCAGAGACACTTTCTGCCTAGCTCTGTAAAATACCACTACAAACCCCATATCTTATTTTCTTCTATTATTTTTTCTTCCACCAACATGTGTCAATTCCTCTTGTGATTCAACACCTTTCTGCTATCTTTCAATAAACTTTAAGTAGAAAATGCAAACTGTGTGTCTGTGGGTAATAGGAAACATCTCTACCATGTTTATTTAAGAAAACACCAGTGAAGTTTGGTGTTCTTAGTACTTATTTAATGTTCATCTAAATAGAGAGCAGTCTCCTGTGTCTGAAAAGCTTGCAGGATAGCTTATCTCCTCATGAACTTTTTTTCTTTTTAATGTTTTGTCCTTGAAATACCTATTTTAAGACTTCATTTGATGCTTTTATATGCACGGCTAGCAACAGCAAAGATTTGAAATGTCCAACAGGAGCTACTTTCACATAAAGACTAGCATACATCCATGTGTATCCACTGTACCTGAAAAATCATACAGACAACTCAGATATTACTTAAGCTATCTGGAAATATTTCTTCAAATAACTTTCTTTATGTTTTGAAAGCATTGGACTTCTCACCGCCAAGTTTGTAATTTGAAAAGAAAAATGGCTTTTGTATCTTATCCCTCTCATGCGTTACTCGTATACGAGACAACAGTAATACTCCAGTTTTTCTGTCTAGTGCTGTGCCAAAATTTAGTTTCAATCTCTTCTTACGGAACAGTATTATCTGCTATCACTTTTATTAGTCATTTGCACAGACATAAAGATGCAACACAAGCCATCAAACAGAAGGTGAGTACTACCTACCTACCACAGAGCAGCGGGTTGCACTAGTTTTCATGGCAAATGCCCACCAAGCGCATCATGAAATGAAGCAAAATAACTTGTTGCAAAATGCTACTGAGATACTCTGTTAGGTCTACATTTTATGTTCTAGATTGTTTAGTGAAGGATGGCTGAAGGTAATACAATCTACTGACACATTCAGGAAATGCTCAAAAAAGCAAATGGAAATAGCTTTTTAGTTGTGTTGGATTTTCTTATACAAGGGATTACTCTTATATGTCACAAATTAGACTTCTGTATGATTTGGTTTTAAACAAATACAAGAAGAAATGTACAACCTTCAGGAACAATTCCTATATCAAGCATGAAACTAAGGAATTCTCATGAATGTGCATTATTCTGAGGGACTACTGACATGCAAGAAACTGCACACACACCTCAATCCCACATTATGTTAGAGCTGACATACATCTTTCGTATCTTGTTGGACAGCTACAGGACTCAGCCTCTGAAGGGCCATCAGGCTAGCCTCATGAAGCTGAAATTGTATTATTTCACCTACAGGCATGCTATACATACCTTTCACCCTGAGAATAATTCAGAAATGCAGAATCAAGTTGAGTAACCTGTCTCACAGTTAAACATTTCTTGCTGCAAAGATATTAAAGCATACCTCATCCTTGACATTAAGGGGATCAAAATATTTTTAAGAGGCCAATCACATCCAGTTTAGGAATAAAAGGGTTCTTAAACCTTTCGTATTAGTTTAAAATAATCCTGGAGAAATATAAGATCATGTGATCAATATTTTTTTAAATGAAGACAGAAAAAATGTTGCAAACTCTTTTACCATTTAATCTAAAACTCAGTGTTCAACACCACTTATAATCACACAACAGAAAAATGGCTAAATATGGCTAGCCATAAGAAAAATGCCTTAAGGCATATTGCTAGACATTTGAAATTATTTGCAATTTATATAAAGCATTTTCTATCCTAGGTTATTACCATTAATACAGAAAGTCTGAAAACTTCAGTCAACTGGTCAGTATAGTAAACAGTAACTTATTTTACCCATGCATTATATCCACTTGTCATACCGCCACAGCAAATTCTGCACTCGTGATACATACACCCCATTTTATGACAAGCATGAATTTTAGGTAAATAAAATATTTATGGTAAGCCGTGAAAAACAATTTCTTGCCAATGCAAGGCAGACTTTATTCCTTTGAAGGCTCATTGTCTTCACCGTTCCAGAACTTTACCAATGCATGCAATATTGTGTATGCTGAACATTCATTTTAAAAAATCCAACTGGTAGCAAAACTATGCAGTACTGTGCTAGCCAAATTTGCAAACGGGCAGAAATTACTTTAAAATGTCATTAAATAAAATGTATCCAACATCAGGCAAATTTGAAAAGAAAGAAACAAACAAAAATACTAAAAAACCCCACCAGAAAACGCAAAACTGACAAGCAAAACACCCCCTAAACAGTCATTTAGTTTAAATTACATTAGGTTATGTAGCTTGGTATTCAGGCAAAGCCATCAGGGTAACAAACTTATTTTCACTTATTCCTCCCTTAGGACTTCCTCACACTGTATTTGAAATCTTATTCTACAGCAGAGAGAGACAAACAGCATTGTTATTACCCAAGCCCCTCCTTGGTACTACTTTCCATTTGAATTTTTAGAGACAACTATCCACCCACAGAGCTGGCAATATGTACATGATGCAAACACCATGGTAGAAAGCAATTCAGATCAGTGTTGCTGCACCTCTCTCCTCAACACTACCTGACTATGAGATAGCAGCATTTAGCCAGCTAGTTGTATCTGTTAGCAGTGAATTTCTGGATCACTCATGCAATACCAATGGACGTGCCTATAAAATCCATTAAATGATCAAGCCAACTCACCACTAGAGCACTTTCCTTTCCTTCAATAGCACTGGGGGTTTTGTTTTATTGTTTTGGGGTTTTGTTTATTGTTGGGATAGGATTTTTAAAATTATTTCTTCTCCCTCATCTTACAGCTGTGGCAGAAAAGATGATTCAGAGCAAAAAGAAACAGTAGCTAGCTGATATTACACATTTGTATACATAAAGAGAAAGCACTGAAAACTATTTTTCAAAACAAACAGCTGTGGAAAAGGAGTTGGAGCTCTCAGAAAAACAGTGAGAAGGGAAGAGGTAACTGAGGGAGAAAAAAGGAGAGAGCTGCTCCTATTGCAAACCAACTATTATTAAAATAATATGCACCATAATGAGCTGAGAATGACTTCACAGTTTTTATTTATACCTTAGCATTGTCAAAAAGGTGAGGCTGATAGCTTTTCATAGACTACTGGAATTCCACTAAGAGAGGATTTTAATTGATCCCTTGCTATACATTAACAGGTATAATGTCACATGTAATGTAACAACATGGCAAGGGCAAGGATGGCAGATACAGCTCTGTCTTACAGGCCAGAAACTGGGGCAGGGAAAACCTGCTAGGATTTTAGGAAAATGTTTGCCCTCTCTTTCTTTTTAGAACTAGAAGTCTCAGTCTTAGCTCTTCTAAACTAAACAGATTTACCTACAAGTGACAATGTTCTATTTTAGGAGTTATTACTGCTCACAGCAGCAGTAATGCTGCTGCATTTGTAATTCTGTCTTACAAATGAAATGCAATAAAAGACTACCAAACAAACAAAATCTATATAAACAAAACTTTTCTATATAAACAAAAATTCCTTCTCAAAGGTCTCATCTGATCTTGGAAATTTAAATTCGGATCACCATGTGTCAAGAGATGAATGTTTATTTGCTTTACATTCTGCGTATAAGTTTTGTTTGCCATCTCCAACTTACGAGAGCATGCACTTGATAGCCTTCCAGCCAGAAAGCAGCCCAGCACCCACAGTGCTGCCTCATGGGAATCTAACAATTGACTACAAGAAAGATCAAGAGGTTTAGCTTCCAAACATTTCAATGACTGAGGGGGCGGGGATGGATGATGAGACAGGGAATTTTCCTCGTCATCTATCTTATTTAAAACATGGATTTTGCTTATATACATATCTCTACCAATGCAGCATCTGAACAACACAAGAAAATACTGGTTGGTGTGTCCTTACATATTACTCTACAGGTGCAACAAAGCAAGAGAATAAGCACAAAGGAAGAAAATCTAGGCAAAGTTGACCATCTGCTTGAATCTCAGGTGCCACAGGATATAGTGCCAAGATGAAGCTCATCTTGCTGGCTCACCATCAACCCACCATTGCCAACAGAGTCTATTACTCCGAAAATAACATAGGCTACATTTCTAGCCACTTTGTTATCTTGTTTGTATTTTTAAAAAGAAACATGAGCATAGCCAACTGTTCCAGTTTTTGATTGATCATTATTCAGATTCAGTAAGTTTTAATTACTTAATTGATTAAGTAATCATTTTACTTCAAGTCAGGTGTTTTTTTAACATCTGAGAAACATTAGCAGCTTTATATGACAACAAGTTCTTAAGTTCAACAGCAGATTGCACTGCCCATGGACAGAAAGGGAGACCCAAATTTCCAGTAAGGACTCAGCCATATTGTGAAAGCAAGACATGCCAACTCCTTAGGTTGCTATTTACCCACCTGAATAGGCATACATAGTTCATCTGATCACTAAAATGATTACAAAATAATCCTACTTAAGTCTATCAAGCCACTCCAGCATGAATTTGACACTAAATATATGTAAGCTTAAAACAAAAAAAATCAGAACACAGGCATTTAAAATTGACCACAGTCTGACTGCAAAGGCAGAAAAATCAAGTAAGTGTCAATATTGGTTTGCAAGTAGAAGAAAAATCCAATTTATACTATTCTGTTCAACACTAATGGGAATACACAGCACTATAAAAGATTATCAGATTTATTTAATGGAACTCAGTGGTTAGACAGTATTTTTAGATGTAAGTTTTAACATGAGATCTTTGCAGAAAAACTTAGAATTTACTATGTTTGCATCCTCCTTATCAGACTAACAGTTTGTATCAAATAATCAAACTGAGATCAATGCATGTAATAGTGTACAAAAATGATCACCTGAATATGGCAGAGAGCAATACTGTCAAAACTTAATATATTAGCATGTAGATACAGACAAATAGATGTTCACCTTAAAAATTACATAATTTTGATCTGTTCAACATTTCTGCTAGAAAGTAGGTCCAAATAAAGCATGCTGACAAGAAAACAGGTTAAGAAGGAACCTCCTTGAAAAGCTAGCATATATGAATAATAATGACAGTTCACTGGCAGTTTTACATTAAATGAATAAAAATTTAACTTATCTTGCTATAGGGGGAAAAAAAAATCATGCTGCAAGTAGGACACCAGATCAGACCAGATGTTTTTGGGACTAACACTGCGTCACACAAATATTGGCCCAGATCCAAAAAGACAATTAGGACACCATGATCCTAGCAAGACACACTTCCTAAACTTCAAACCAATTTACTTGAATTTATTACATAGGGAACTTACAGCCTATGCTGGAGGTATATTCTGAAATAACTAAAGTCTTTAAAAGCACACTGCGTTATACTTAACATTTAATACTTTGAAAGCTCTGCACTGCATCCCATGCAATAAATTATTTATATTAAAGTAAAAAGTTATATAACCTCAAATGGTTAAACCAGCACAGCTCCCAGGAGCAGAAGACATAGTCTATAAATGGAAAAAGTAGTCTAAGTCTGATACTGTCCACATTTTAAAGAATGGCATCCCAAAATACACACCTTGCAGTGTTCTACAGCCTACAGTATCCAAGCTGATTAAGCACTGACATCAGCAGAGAAGCTTCTGCTCTCTAAAAGCATTGTTCACCACTGCAAAGTGCAGAGGAGAAGCAATTATTTCAGAATCCCATTGTGAATATATAATTTTTCCTTTATCTTCAAGGAAATCTATATTAAAAAAAAAGTTGTATTTTGACATACATTCCAAAGCAAATTTTCACAGAAAAAAACAAAATCCCATATATCTTACTACCACGTTCATGATTTCAAGGACTATTAGGCAGAGATAATATACTTACAGGATTAATTCAGTTAACTTCAGGTATGTAAATACAGTCCTTGTGTAAAAATAAGTGCTGCTTCTTTCACGCTTTTCCACCGTGCACACACACACATCAAAAAAAAAAAAAGGCAAAAAGACAAGGAAAAGCATAAAGAGAAAAGTGATTCTGTTTTATTTCTCAATATCCATGAGATTTCATTAATGAGTTATCAAGCAAAAAGAATAAAAGTTTCCATGCCAGCAGCTGGCAACAGAGGCACTCTCCATTGCCGAATTCAAAAGAAATGTCAGTGAGAGTGGCAGCAGCTACAGTCAATGCTGGAAGCTGATGCCTCTGCAGGAAGAGGATGCTGGGAGATTCTACCAATCTGTGCTGCAGCCTAATTCTAATCCATCACTCCTAACTGCAATGGGAAAATGGAGACATGGGGAACGCAAAGTAATTTATATTTAAAGACAAAAAAGGAGTCACCTTAGTATTTCCTGAATACAAAAAAACCAACTAAACAAACAAAAAACACACACACACAAAAAAAAAAAAAAAAAACAACAAAAAAACAAAAAAAAAAAAAAAACAAACAAACAAAAAAAAAACCATAAAAAAGAACTGCAGGAAAACTAGATCAAGTACATGAGAGTTCATAGCAAGGAAGAGTGAAGAAAAAAAAACTAATTTTTTGTTTTCTTTATTTGACAGTATTCAACATCACTTTTTTCAAATTAACCCTTCAACATTCTTTCCCCCAGAAATCCAAATTTTTAGCTAGAGTTCTATGACCAAAACAAATCACTAACACAGAGAGCTGCTAATAAAGTTTTCTTCGTGAGTATCAGCTGCAACAGAAGAAAGCAGGAGTCAAAATCAAAACAGCTACAACCCCGTGGTCTAATCTCTCTAGATGAGATATGATGAAAGCTCAGTACATGGGAGCTAAGCAGCAGAAAATTAAACTATGTCTTCCACTATTACCTTCAAAAGGCATTCTTTAAAGCTCTACCAACTGGACTAATAGTACCTAGTTCTAGCTGTGTTTACTGTTACAAACTGGCTTAAACAAATCTTTTAAAGCAAAATGCAGGAAACCATAGGTTTGCATTTACTTATTTCAGGTACATGCAAAGTAGCATCAGCAGTAATACTTCAAATCAATTTATTTAAAGAATTTACTTTTCTTAAAACATTCTTATTTGTAACATACTGGGAAAGAATTGCACAGTAGTTTCTATAACACCTGTGGAAACCAAGGGCTATGATCAGGTGAAAAAGGTTTCATAAATCTTATAAACCTCTCAAAAAGATAAGATTGACACCTGTAATTTATGAACAACAGCACTTTTAAAATCAGGACATTCTACCTTTTCCATAAAACTTGACCCAGTAGTGTTAAAGACCAAGGAGTTCAGAGATATATATATCCCAGTTCTCCACCATGTCATTTGAAGCAGTGCTTATGCATATTGTCGATTAATATACTAACAATATTAGGGGCAGGGAAAGTAAAAGTGCCAGGATTTCTGTGACCTTGCCTACACATGAAGAATAGACAAGTTTCAGTCAAGGTTGCCCAGTCACAAAGAAGTCAACTCAATTTCCCCACAGAATATACAGTGTTCCGTTTTTAATGCAGCGTAAATTTCAGACAGTTCACATTTCGGACAAGCCGAAATTCCAGGCTCAGAAACTACTTTCTAGAAAAAGCTGAGTGACTCAAGACAACGTTTCCACAAAGCTGACAAAAACAAGCTTTCTGTCTGCAAATATCAGCACATGCTCAAAAATTTTCCCCTGGACTGACTTAAGAGAAAATGAACTAATACACATACACTAAACCTTCCACACAGGTTGATTCCCAAAACATTCTGTGACAGCATTTACTCATTAGGGAAGGGGAAGGGAAGGGGTGTACATGACATAACCAAATCAACACTATTAAAAACCAGGACTGTTTTTTTTTGGTTTTTTGTTTTTTTTTTTTTCTGATAGCTTAAAAACAGGCAAATCTGGGTTTCAATCTGTTTTCCTTAAAAACAATCCTACTTCTCAACAAATTCTGACCAATTTATTATTTTTCTTCATTGATTAGTTAAAACTCATTTTTCCATTTTGTTATCTAAAGCACTTATGCGGCGTGGGTTTTTTGCTCTCCCCAGCTGCACGCAGCTCTTGGGAGCCCGGCTGTGGCGTAGCTTCCACGTGCTGCCGGGGTTTGCTGCCGCGGGTTCCCGGACACGGCTCC
The DNA here is from genome assembly GCF_026979565.1 of Vidua chalybeata. Classification (NCBI taxonomy): domain Eukaryota; kingdom Metazoa; phylum Chordata; class Aves; order Passeriformes; family Viduidae; genus Vidua; species Vidua chalybeata. The sequence continues at coordinate 18,760,019 of NC_071570.1, read as the reverse complement.
GTGTCTCGGGCGCGTGGGCTGGCCAGCCTCTGTTACCGTGCGCTAGGGATCCGGCAAAGAGGTAAGGAATTTGTCCATTTACTCCGTGCTTGGCAGGAACGGTTTATTGGTCACGTATGGCGCGGTTCGATGGAAAGATGCGACCGCTCCCGGCACTCGCATGGGAGAAAATGGCGCCTGGGTGCCGGCGGGATAGGGTTTTATGGAGGGGCGGGGCGAGAGGATCCACGGCCTGCCGGCCAATAGGGGCGGCTGCCGTGGCGGTGACGCCAGCAACAGCGACCAACCAGAGAACCCCACAGGGGCGGGCACCGAGCCAGAGCGGGCTGAGCGGGATCGTGTGGCTTGGGGTGGCCAGCACGGGGTTTCCCGGGGCCGGACGGCAGGGTGGATACAGGAGCGGCACAGGGGTAAGAGCCGGCAGCAGGCAACATGGGGCCAGAAACCGCGGAGGGGAACAACACGGGGGAAACGCGGGATTACGGAACTTGACTTATTTTAACATAAATTAAAAACCCTAATCTAAATCCAAACTCCGGGATACAACACACTTACATTGTAATAGCTGTACTACAAATCCAAAAGTGTACATCACTTTCCAAGTCTCAGAAGTTATTCAGAGAAGGCAACTCCTGAGCTGCAGGGCTACAAATAGTGTTATGCAGTCTTTATTAAAGCACGGAACAAACATTATTTTCCTGAAAGACCTTTAAAGAAAGAAAACACAGATATGATCACGTATTCCAGCATAATATCAAGATTCCAACATGATATTTAAATAAATTCCAGAAGTCTCCAGAAAGTCCCACCCTCAAAATATGATGTAAATTTAAAGCCACAGTGTTAATTGATTTGTAATGAAAGAACAAGTCACAGAACAGCAAAGAAATGTTTACACTCAATTAAGACAGGTTTCTTTCAGTGAACATGGGATAAAAAACACGCTGTGGTATATTTTTGTGCTCTAGCCTTTCAGTAAAGGCTTGCAAAAAGAATAACAGGGTGGGGAAAACATGCAGAGTTTTGGGCTCTTCTATGTACAATGTCTCTGAAATGGTTCAGATTTTTGTCTACCTCCTCTCCTCGCTTTCTAAGGAGCTACGAAGACAAGTGGAAATGCACATTTCAAAGTGAATAAAAGATACCAATACAAACAATAGCACAATGTGGCCTGAAGTCTTCTACTGAAATACAAGCACAAAGAAATCTTACAGCACAGGCAAAAGGTGTAGTGGCAATAAACAGGTGTTTACATATGAAAATGTGTAACCATGAAAATGTGTAACCATGAAAATGTGTAACCATGAAAATGTGCAACCAATGGAAACCTCTCCAAGTTTAATCTTTAATCTTAGAACTGTTTAGGGTGGGGAAAGATTAGAGAGATAAGGTTGCTGTATCATTACTGCTGTTTCAAATATTGAAACTCACAATATAAAGTAGCTAGCGTGTCATATTTTTATATTTATGCACCTATGAAAATACTATCTTCTAGACACAAAAACTACCTTTACTGGAACTTTTTTCCCTAACCTTGAGGGTCAAACATAAGAAAATAAAATTTTGATCATTTAAATTGTCACAGCTGCTTCTCACCATCTCAAGACTGTCAAAATGTGAGTTTAAAGTTATGAAGACAGGAACTGTTCCTAAAAGTTTTTAGCTTCTTGAATTAAAATTTGAATTTAGAGACATTTCCTTAACTGTTCAATTTCATTCACTGACAAAACAGTCACATGTGCAGGTGTAACTGAAATCTTAACTACACATCTAAGATTACAAGGATAACCTGCTCTAACTTCCTTAAACACTTCTGGCCCTTAATCTATCACCCCAGTAATACCACACAGAGCTGCTTTGGCAGGATCAAGGATTAACAGTACACAGCTTTGGGTAGGCAAAGAAAATGCAAACGAGAATCAACAAAGTATGTCTCTTTTTGCTCAAACTGATAAAGACAAAAAATCCCAGGAGTTCCATTCTTGATCAAAAATCATCTGTCTGCTTTGGTTACAGAATGCAAGCTCCCACTTTTCAAATACTTAATGTTTTAATTGTGTTTAAATGAGATCTCACTATCTTTCCACTGATGACATAACACAGGGTCTGGTGCCTGAAATTTCATTAAAATAGCACGTGAAGACTTCCTCTGCATATGACTGCTTACAGCAGTTAGGCAGACTAGCATGTTTCTTCCCAAAGACAACCACAGAGCATCTTCATACAGAGCATCTACATACCCACACAGCTATCATAATACAGTTGCTCTAAGTGCTGCTATTCATTTACATAAACCTCTGATATTGGGTTCGTAAATAAAGGCACTGTCTTTGCCTTTATCTCAAAGAGAAAGACTGCATGGCAATCTAAGAAGATTGCACAGACAAACATAACTTGATGGTCACTTATTCCTTTCACATACAGATGACATTTTAAGGAACAGTTAGTAAAATAAGATGGACAGAAATACCAAGAGAAATAATATTTCATATATGTTCTAAACAAATAGAGAACTTCAGAAATCAAAATAGCAGTGGCAAGGTCAGTACATGCTAAGCATAATACAGTGATGGGTAAAAACTGTTGAGAACTCTAACCACTTTCAATCTAGCTGTAATGCCAAAGACAATATAATTTAGAAAATTACACTCTGGCAACAGAAAACATGAATATCTACATTCTACAAAGAGATTTTCAGAATTATTTGAGTAAAAATTAAGATAGCAGAAATATTTTGAAAACATCAAAGTAGAGAATTATCATGCTCAGTAAGACTAAAAGTTGTAGTTTTTCCACAGTAAGATTTAGGTATTGATGAGGCATTTTTAGCAAGCATTAAATAAAAGAATAAACCACACAAAAATCTGTTCCATCTACATATGTTTTTGTACCTGTAGGTGCTTGGCAGCCACTAGGTAACTTAGTCAAACGCATCCACCCAGGCCAAAACTTGGAAGCAGACACTCCAGTGCAAAAATGCTAAAAAAGCATCCTACCACCACAAAACTTCTTGTCAGAGGCTTCAGTTTCCACAACAGAATTCACAGTTTGCCTCTAGTTACTCAGTTCCTTTTACAACAGAATATGCCAATCAAAGCAGCTCTGAGTTAACACAAACAGGTGATGGTGAATTTACTTTGATATATATACTCCACCTATTATCTTTGGAAGGTTGAAGATGGTCTGTGAAGTCCTACTATCAAACCAGTACTTTGAAAACTCAGTTTAGTTGGCAGAGAAGATATTAAATACTAGTGCTTGCTTTAAGTAAAACAGCAGAGTGACCTACTGTAAGAGTCCTTCTTCAGCTTTAGTACCAGCAAACAAAATTTACAGTAAATAACTCCATTTAAAGGTTTCTTTATGTTTCTATAAAGCAAGTATTTTATGATCATTACATGTTTTGGAGTTGCTGTTTATATCTACAGTAACTACCATGAGTAGAAGATGACAAAAGAGTCTAGACAGACTCTCTAGACAGATAATCTAATACATTTAAACCACTGGAGCAAATACTGATTTCCTCCTGGGCCTGTCATCAGACATGAAAGCCAGCACACTAGATTTAAGGAAGGATTTTACTATATTAAGGTAACTCATTGCCCTTTCAACATCTAACCTGCACAATCTGGTATCTATCAGTAAGCAATAATATTTAAAGAATAAAGCCAGTTGAAGTAAAGTTGGACTAGCAAAACCATTCACTAGCATCTCCTGGTGCAAAATACAGAGCTGTGTTACTATATACATATTTTACACTAAGAATTGCAGAGTGGTGTGTGAAATACTATGAAGAACTGGTTGATACACATTCTTTCCCAATTCTCTAAACCAACACGATGATTTGACAGAATCTCAACCAAAACTGATCTCAAAAGTAAACATGAGTCTTTGTTGACCCAACTCCCTATAAAAAGGTCCATTTTAGTTAAATTCAATAGGATATAACTAACTGCACTCAAACCAATGCCAGGCATATCATCAATGCCAGGGCATATCATCACAGAGCTCTAACAATGCCATCTTCCTATCCAAAATAAGGGAGAATGAAACACCGACACAAAAAAGTTATGAAAGTGAATTTAACAAAAGCAAAATTAAAAAAATAGAAACAGCTTCCCAGAAGCTTAAACCTCTGGCCATTCATTGTTTCAATATAACAATGAAAAAGCTACAATTAATTCTCTCTTCAGAGATAGAGAAATATCAGGAACAACCAGTATGGCATTAAATTTACAAAAGGCTTTCCCTCAGGCAAACTACTAGTATAATCTAAAAACTACAATCAAAGCATTTCAAGAAAGATAAGATGGAAGACTTTCACAAAACATTCCAAGATTTTTTTTCAGTTCCTTAGGCACATTTTTTAAAGTAGCCATATCTTTGAAAGAATTTGAAAAAGGGGAGTCTAATCTAGTGAAGAGTCCTGCCCAGATACAAAAAAATATAACATCCACTATGTTCAATGTGATGTTAAGTAACAACACAATTTTTTGTCCCATTAATATTCTCTCTATCATCTTTCATTTACTCTTCTATACAATGCTTGTTGCAGATGGAAGCAATACCAGCCAGAATAAACTGACATCCTAACTTCTGTTATAAAAAGTGTATCTGTAAGACAGCTATGAACACAGAAGAGACACTCAGAAAGAACAAATCAAAGCTCTGCATGCCAAAAATAAACAACCATGCTCTGCTCAGACGTCAATAGAAAACAAAACACTTTCACACAGAACGAATGAATATTGGATAAATATTTTCATACAGTATTTCAAGTTACTCTCGTCCCTGTCCCAGGGAAAACAGAGGCCGAAGAGATAAGTTACCCAATCATGGACAAACTGCTAAGCAGTCAAGGAAGAATAAGCAATCATTAACATGAAGAATTCTCAATTTGAACATATCAGGTTCTTGTTTCCTTCTGAGTGTCAAGAAACAATGTATAATTTTTCTCGTTCTACACAGATCAGACCTTTCTATCCTAGGAAAGATACAGAGGGTCTGGCAATCTGTAAAATACAACTTCCCAAGACCATGGATGTTCTGGCCATGAAGTTTAGTCCAAACCTACAGCTGGGTCTAGAAGTGTTTTAGCAATCTGAGGATATCAGCAGAAGTCAACTCCTCATGTGTTTCACGGCATAAAAATACAATAAAATCCTGGAGAAAAACTAAAACCACTTACAAACAGCATAATGTGTTTTCATCACAGTTTAAGAAAGGTGTTGCTTCAGCATGAGATCTTACACCAGAGAAGTGATTATCTCACTTCATTAGGGGAAAACATCTGTGCAGCAGCATATTATAAAGACATAGCAACTTCCATTTGAAAATCTTGCTTAGATGGTCTTGCATAATGATCCAAAATTTTCCTAATAATGTTAAGCGACTATATTTTCACCATGCAAAAATGTCTAGAGCTGTCAGTATGTAACTCAGTTACAAGATTTCCTGGTTTAATTCCTTACAATGTTCACATTTGTTGACAAATATTTCATCACGCATACCAACCTAATTATACTTGTTTCTCAACTCTTGAGGACTTTAACTGTTCTGAAAAATGTGAATGTAGTCAGTGCATATAAAATTATGCTTCCCTGGAATGGTGTGCACATAGTATTCCATTTCTGTATAAGGAGTTTCAACAAACACACATTTTAAAATATTCTACTTACACGGGGATGTTTTCATAGGCATCTTCAAAGTTTTCCTGCAGAAGAAAGAAAGAAGTTTCAATCTAATGTGTGTGTATTTTGTAACACAGCAGAAATTTACCATTACCAGATAGCACTTACTTCTGCAACAGACAGTAATCATCAGAATAGTCACACTCTACTGACTGTTTGCTAAGCTTTCACTGCAAATCATTATACAGAGAGATTTCCTACGGGCCTACCACATCAGACTATAGCTGAATGAAACCAAAGATCTTTTCCTTTTTAGATCCTAAGCTTCTACCATGTAAATCACAGAAGGCAATACAGGCTTATGCCTCAGGAGTTCATGCAGCACATGTGACATATTCAGGATGCACTAGCTGAACAGTATAATCTACACATGAAATGAAAGGTGTTCTGTGCATATACCTGATATGCAGGCTAGCCAAAGTCTGGAATGCATGATAGATAGCATGCACGTACAGCCAGCTTCCATATTAAAAGCTGTTATGTGAACAGATTAGTCCAGAAATCTAGAAGTTGTTTCTTTCCACCTAGATTCAAAGCTCTTTCAACCTAGGTTCAAATTTCAAATTGAAATAAAAAAAGAAGTGCACAAATGTAAAAATGAGCAGAACAGCTTAGCTCAAATATAATTTATTTCTGTATCCAGTTTCCAAAATTGGGCTCTAGAAGTGTGTAGCAAGGATGAATGGGCTACAGCACTCCCTCACATATCCCTCTCCAGCTCACACCTTCCAGCCTCTGGCAACTCCGGGTGTTCAAGGCCCAAATACAGTCAGACCATCTTGTGATTTTCAGTAGCTCTCTGTTCCGAATACCAGTCCTATTTCCTCAATCCCATGTAGACTTTGTTTTATTCATGAGTTATAACATTAGTAAGGAATTCCATGAGCCTGATACCCATTTTGTGCAAAATAAGAATTTCTACTTGAACCTGGCTCCAGCTACCTTTGTTTAACAATTCCTAGTTTTATTTATTCAAAAACAGTAAAGAAGCAATTAGTACTTGCTCTTTCCTTGACACTTAAAATTTTGAAAGCTTTTGTTACATCATCCAATTTACCTCTCTTCTGAGCCAAAGACTGCTACCTTACTCAGTCACTCTTCAGTCAGAAACTATTTCCTACTTGCAACTGTGCTTTCTGCTCTTTCCTTATAAAACTGGAAGCATGATGGAACAGATTTTTAACATATCCCAGGAAGATACCTGGAGGAGACTAACCCCCATTTCTGTACAGCCCTTTTCAGTTAGCTGTACAGAGTCATAAGATCTCTCTGGAGTCTTCTTTTCTCCAGCCTGAACTATCTTAGCCCCTCCTCACAGGATTTGCGCTCCAGACCCTTCACCAGTTCCATGTCCTTCTTTATACATGCCATAGAACCACACTGTCTGTCTTGGAATGAGGGGACTAAATCAGAACACAGAATTTCAAGAGTGGCTTCACCAATGTCAAGTACAGGTGGAACTTAAAAGCATTCAGAAAATGCCAATTAAAAGAACTTGGAAAAGGCCAGTTAAATGATCCTCCTGATCTGTGGAGAACCAGAGTTTCAAAAAGCTGAACAGAAACCAACAGGAACATCCTGAACAGAAATTCTGTTGCCCATGATTAACCCCAGACACCTATAGAAGTCACCAGTCTTCTAATAAACTTCTTCACTAAAGACTAGTTGCCTCCTTGAGACACTACTGGAGACAAGAGAAAAAATTCAGCAGAATAAACAAGAAAAATGCACTCATAGCTTTTTGAGCACAATTCCATTTCTCCTAAGAGAACAAACTTGAAAAGCAAAAGTCAATGTACTTTTAACTGTCAAGTACTTAATAAAGAATAGTAATGACTGGGAGTTCACATGAAAAAATATCAGTGATGTGAACCTTTCACAGGGTCTTTCAAACCTTCATACAAGGGCAGCACCTACATGCAGGAAGAAACAGAGAGAGAATTTGCATTCTGTCTAGCTAAATGCCTCCTTTACCTAGTGGCTTCTGAGTTTTAATTCTGGCCATTCACACTGCTCAAATGGCTGTCCACACATTTAAAAGGATGAAGTACAACTTTAGTGTTTTTCCCCAAACATCAAGGCATAGGGAATAGTCACAGCCTTTCAAGGGACTCCTCAAAGGTGCTAAAAACATCTGAAGGCAGCTTGTATGTTTAAAAAAAAACCCCAACAAAACAATAAAAGACCAAAAACCCAATCCATAGTTTTTTTCTGAAGTTTCCCATGTCTTCCTATTCCAAATGCATGCAAAATGGGTATTAGAAAGTATTCAAATTGAATCTTGGTCCCATTTCCACAGACTTAGACAAATTTGCTGTACAGACACTCAGAAAAAAAGCTGGGCACAGTCGAAAAGAAGCCTGGCCATTTTCTACTCCATTCCATGCCCATTACAACAAAAAAAGTGACATCATCTTAAGGTGTAAAGAAAAGGACTGACACAGAGGTAACCAGAGTACCTCCTCCCTGATCAAGTTATAGGAGTGATCACATTCCTACCAAGAAACAAATTATTTAAAAAGTACTCAGAAGATATTCGTACTTTTTCCAGTAGTCTGTTAAAATCTACTTGTAAATTAAGCCTGTTTAACAAAAAAATTGAGTGAAGTGTTACATAAAATACACAGCATCTTAAAGACCTAAGGCTGTATTTACATTCCAGCATTGCAAGTTACAGGTGACACAGCTGAGAAGCCACAACAGTTTCCAGAGGTGCTCATTCATTTCAGTCTACAGCAAAGCAGGCTATTTAATACAAGGGATGTGTTTTTACTTAGCACAAACAAAGGGCATTGTCAGGCATTGCCCACAGCAAAGACTGAATGTGACCTCCACACTTTAGCACAGAACACCATTTCCATTATTTACATGGTGGATGCAGTCCTTAATTCATTTCCTTCCTTCACCTGGTCCAGGTTTTTCCTGCAGCAGGTCCCAAAAATTCCTGCTCCAGTATGTCCTTGTTATAATGGTGTCATGGCCACAGGACATACATACAACAGACATCTTAAGGAAATCTGAACTGTTAAATCCCCAGAAAGGACAAAAAAGTCTTTTTTCAGACATTTTACTCAGAAAAAGAAATACATGAACACAAACTAGTACCAAGAGAAACAGTTTGACAACTATCTTGCTCAATACAATGCTGATTAATGCTGCAATCCACAGATTTTTAGTGCACTTTTTCCAGAGTACACAACCATCCAAGAATTGAAAACACATAATATTGTAAAACTGCCACTAGATGGCATGACTCAGGCTTTTTCCACAGATATCTGAAAATCATTAGCACAAGATTTAGCAAAATAAAGCTGTCTCAAAATTGTTTCTTGAATCGTAGAGTCTTTTGTTTTGTTTGTTTGATAATTGCATTATTTCTTTAATCCTTATCCTTTTCAAGATGTAAACAGGCTTAAAAACAACTAAGTTTACATAACTTAGAGATATTAATATGTTTTGTGAAGCAAAGAAAATGAAAATCAGACAGAGATATAAATGGACACAGTGTACTAATAAGAAAAATAGAAGAGTTCCTAAACTCTAGCAATGAGATCAGAAACCACCCACAGCAGACACTTCACCTCTCAAGCTTCACAAAAGCAGCATGTAAGGGAGATTCTTCAACTAATATAAGGACATCTATCAATACCTACACTTTTGTTCTAATGCACTGGAAGAAAGAAGAAACAACTTCTTGCCTTGCTTATTAGAGATCCTAGCATCAAATGTGAACTCTGTCTTCTTCCACCTTCATCATAAATCAAGTCTAAGGAAATTTCAGACTACATACCCTGACCCCTATACTATTGTTTTAAGTTCACTAAATATTCTATCAAGCTAAGTGTTTAAATACTGCTCTTTTCCAAGTGAAGCAGGCCAATTTGATCAATCTAAACTATTCCTTTAAAATTCAGATTTATTATAAGATATGACTACCAAATAAGGTATGAAGCATCTAGGTTCTCCCCACTGAAAACAACATTACTTCAAAAAACTAAATCCAATAGTATCTAGATACACCAGGCACAATTTGGAGTCCATACTGATTGGACAAAGTAAACAAAACCCCACCAAAAGAATTAACTCAAAAATATAAACATAACATGAATAAGGGTCCTTATTAATTCAACAGATAAATAAGACCACATAAAATAATAATGAATTCCTATCCAGCATTTAATACTATTGCTCTACCACATTATTTGTCCTTTTCACAGCTTTACTTTGTCAGTATTAAATAAACAATAGTTTTAAGGTGACTTGAAAAACCATAAACTTATCTGTAACACCCTCTTTGGGAAACACACATATTAAGATATTGCAAAGCATGGGAATCTATGGAGACAGCTGCATATTTAGCAAGCACATGCACTTCAAGATGTTTTTGTCAAAACTTCTAGTTCGAGTATGGGTACATCTAACTACTATTTTATCCTTTTGTCTTTTATAATTCAGTCTTACACCATCCTTCTCAAAAAAGCAATCAATGCTAGGTGAAAGTCATGCACAGGAAACCCAGTCTCTGGCCTCACGCATGCTGCCCTGCCTACTCACTGCCTGCAGCTGCCCATGGAAAGCTCAGTTACCAGTTTTGAAGTTGGCAACTGAATTCTACATGAAGAGAAAAAGGCTCCACTGAAGTCTAAATTTTCTCAGCTGAAAGGAAAGTTTAACACACCTTTCACCGCATTCACATTAAAATTATCATTCTGTATGTGGATTCATCCCATGGGACTTAAAGGATTTTAAATAAAACTTAGCTGACAAGCTCAGAAGCAGTTTTCTAAAATTACAGGAGAGGCTTCCTACTGACTCTGGCTAAAAATTGGCAGACTCAGCTGAAATAGCACTAGCATATACATTGCATGTGGGAGTATGCACTGAACACAGGAAAAACATGCAACCATGAGAAGACAATGGGTGAGGTATAAGAAGAAACTGACCTACAACGCTTATAATATGAACAGAGGCTACAGAAGACCTTCCATATGGTCTTCATTTTATTATAGATGAGTAATGTAATAGTTGGCTTTCAAAATTAAGATATAGCTATAGCTATAGATATAGATGATATAGATATAGATATAGATTATGTGGATGTTAAAATGTATAGTGATGTTACTGTAATATGTCCTCCCATAGTCCTCTTTCCCCTCCCCCTTGTAATAGCCTTAGTAGTCAGGGCATTTGGAGAAGGCCAGCTTGTTACCAGGAGGTGTGGTATAAAAACACCTGACCTCCACTGTAAAATGCAAGAATGTAATCTCCACCCATGGATGGCAGAGAAAGAGCTGACTAACAAAACTCTGGGAGGGGCTAAGGATATAAAAGGCAGAGCATCCATTTTATAGAGGAGCATGTGACTGATAGTCATGGGGAGTCTCAGTGCTGTGATTTTTACTTATTCAGTCCTTTGCTGTAATTTTTGTTAAGGTTTAATAAACTTTTTAAAAATTTAAAAGTGAGGGTCGTTTCTCACAATTTCAACAAGGAAACCAGTTTCCAAACAGCTTCTCTAAGCCAGCAGTCACCACACACTCTTATAATAAATGGAACAGAATATAAATATATGTACTTTTCTTTTTTTCTGCTTTTCTGTTATGAATTTTGTGACTATTTTTTTTCTCCTTAGCCTTAGCCAGGACTACATTAAAAAAGAAACTCATGGCTAAGAATTTTACATTTCAGGTCCACAGAAGTGATAACTTAAAATCACTGCGCATTTAAAAGTTACCAAACATTATAGCAATATGAAAGCTCCTTAGAATATTACTCCAAACAACAGCATGCAATCTCTCCACTTAGCTGACTTGACTGAACTGAGAACTGCTAATAGAAGCTGGAAAATAACAAAAGAACAGCAACACAACTGGCAAAACTCCCAGATATACAAGTCAAGAAGAGCCTTGCTCAGGTGAAGACCCATCCCTGTAATTATGTAACTTGTATGGAAATCACTAACTAAATAGAGGGGTTGTGCTTGGGAGATTGCTAACACTGAATTCTGTGTCTGAATAATGGCATGGGAAGCCTGGAAGGGCATGCTTGACTTGTGGAATGCCTCTGAGCACCCAGCTTTGTGCAACTTTAAATAAATAAATAATCAATGTCTCTCTTGTGGAATTATTAGCTTGTTGCATATCAGTTAACGAATCTGATTTTTGTGGACAACACTTTGAAGCATCAAATATCAGAAATTACTACTTCACAAAAAAGAATGATGGAGGTGAACAACAGAGCCTCTGAGCACCCAGCTTTGTGCAACTTTAAATAAATAAATAATCAATGTCTCTCTTGTGGAATTATTAGCTTGTTGCATATCAGTTAACGAATCTGATTTTTGTGGACAACACTTTGAAGCATCAAATATCAGAAATTACTACTTCACAAAAAAGAATGATGGAGGTGAACAACAGAGCAACTCATCAGTCTTAAATTACAAAAATTTAGTTTTTAAGATTGCTCAGTCCAAAATAAATATGTTCAGCTATGAAAATTGGGTTTGATTCATCTGCAGCTACACACATCTACAAACTGCAGATAGTACCTGCATGAACTAAAAAAAAAGAAAAGTAGTTCTGAGAATCTGATTTATTAAATAATCTGTTAATATGCAGGAAAGGTCTCCACAACAATTGGATGGCAGCGGACAGAACAACCGTTGCTTAAATGGCCAGTTGCTTGAGAAAACCCAACTCAGGACTGCGTATTTTCCCATATGTTAGGAAACAAAATCCCTAGCATTACAGCAGGACCCAAAAGCTAATTTGTCACCTATCTTCAGCTAATTTATAAAGTATTGATGTAAAGAATAAGTATTTTGATGAGCCAAACAAAATATAGGTTTAATCTAAAAAATTTAAGATGTTTTTTACATCCTAATATTTCTGTAGAACTGACAATACTTTGCATTATTAAGTGCTTTAAAATCCTAATTTTTTAGCTACTGCTTCATTAGACTTCATAGCAATTTCTTACAGAAAAGAGCAGTCTACTCTACAAACCAGCAGAAAATAAAATGGAAGTAAAACTACATCTTTATGTTTACAGGCAAAAAAACTCCAAACACAGGAGAGAAACATCATTTCAATGCTGTCTTGGCAGAGGAACAACTTGAGGGAGCAGAGGAAGGAAAAGATATCTCCAGCTCTTTATCTCTGTCACCTACACATGCTTTATTTGACACTTCAACACCAGATCCTGGTATTAACAATTAATAGCCTAGGGAACAGAAACAAATGAATAATACTCAGTTCAAAAGGGAAGGAGATGATGAAGCTGTTACAAAACAGGAAAATTATTTCCCCTTACCAGAGACAGAAATAGCCTTGAGGCAGCAAGAATGGTATGAGAATGCACAAGTTCTGCTCCACACAGTACAACCAATTTTGACATGAAAAGTAAAAAATTAAATTAATTTCTCTAAAAGAAAAAATGCATATATTTTTGTGGTTACATATTATTTCAGATTTATTCGTTTGAACTATAAATATAACTAATCTGCTTCTTAAAAAACTCTCAAGATTATTTGCCTAAAATAAGAGTGCTTTTCCAGAGAGCTGAGTAGACAGACAATGGTGGTGGTTTTAGAGAAGCTGTGTTTTCCACTGTAGATGAAGAACTTCAGTAATCAGCAGCCAAAGATCAGACTCAGTAGTTCAGACTTACTTATTCACTCTCATCTAAATAGAACATGAGACATTCAAGACGTGATTGGGAGTCATGCTTTAACAAAAAAAAAAAAAAAAACAAAAAAAACCACACACACCAAGACATACCAAATATCACAAAAAAACACATTCACACACCAAGAAGAAATTAGGAACTGGTAAGGTAAAACTCAGTTTTGCTAGAAGTTAGGTTAACTAAAGAACTGATGAAAAATTAGAAATTAAAACAAATTTCATTGTCACTTAGCTCAAAAATTAGACGTCAGTAACCACAAGAACAAAGGTTTCTCCATTACAGGTTGGAAAGCAGTGGCCTTTTGATGCTGCTGGTCACCCAAAAATTTCCAGAAGATACAAGAAAATTGAGTCTTAAAAAAAAAATCTACCCTCCATTTTTTACAGAGAAAGGACATTTGTAATGGAAAGAACTGTTATAATGAAAAGCAGCAAATCAACATGTTACAGAAAGTGGACAGTTCCTACTCTGCCTTCCTTAGACAGCCATACTGTATAAACCAGGGCAGAACCGAGAACAAACCTCAGCCAAATGAACTGCAGTCAGACGTGGCTGGCTGCATACCAGAGGCAGCCTCAAGATGACAATTTTTCTGAACCTACTTGTAAAGATGGGGCATCAGGCAGTCACATTTTAATAAACTGATATCACTCTCACCTGCTGTGAACAACTGGATGAGCTTCTATTGTTTTAAACGGCACCCCTCCCTCATGACTGAAAAGTGGAAATCAGCAGATTCAGTTACACGTTCGACAAGTAAAGCATTATGACTACTTTACTTTGATTGACATACAAATGGCTGCTGTCAACAGTTATCCATGATCAGATTCATCTCCAACGTGCTGCACAAGAAAGCAGAATAGAGTTTCAGTTTAAAGTTGGCTAAACACCAAGACAACTTTACTTACTGTTTACAGTGGCACCTTCTTGCTATTCAACCTGCAGTTGTTTCTACACAGAAAGCACTTCTAAGAGGCAGAAGAATAGGGCAGTACCACAGAACTTCACTGCTGCAATAAAGCTTTCATCTTCCTAGCTGATCACCTTTCCTGTTTGTCCCACACAAACCTCCTTGGTCACCACTAAGACCAAAGGAGTTTAATGTAGCTTCTATTTGTTTGAAAGAGTTACCAGGAAAAAAAACAAAAAAAACAAAAAAAAAAAAAAAACAAAACAAAAAAAAAACAAAAACAAAAAAACAAACAAACAAAAACAAACAAACAAACAAAAAAACCCCACTAAACCAAAATAACAACAGAACAAAAAAACCACATACTCAATCAGGAGTTCAACATTCAGTACATCTGCACCAAAGTGCACTTCTTTTAGAAAATCTCTACAAATATTGCATATGATTTTATTCTTGGTCAGCTTCATTACACAAAACTGATTGCCAAGCAATCCTAAACTGAAAGGCAAATGCAACCAACCACCTTGTCTGGATACATCTTCTTTTTCCTATTGCAGGAGGAGAGATTTGAGAAGAATGCAAAGGCAACTAAGGAGCCTGAGAAGACAGAAAGAATACACAAGCATTCTTCTCAAAACAGATACTACACAAGGGAAAACACTAAGTTTGTCCTTCTCAGCCATAAGAATGACTATTCAATCACATTAATTCTTCTTGCAGCAGACAAGCCTCTAAGTATTGCAAGAACTTAGTGTCAAGCTCATTCGTTTTTGTAAAATCTTGTACCATCATTCAATCATTCCACAGAAATTGTATAAAACCCCACTGAAATAAAAAATAATTTTAGGATACTATTTATTATGTTTATAAAGTTAGCAAGAGTTCTACTACATCTTTCTCATCCTAATAGTACACCCTAACCAATAAGTACTAGTTACAACTGTATTTTCCAGGACACTGGACACAAACATTGATAAGATACCACTGCTGAAAGACCAATCTAATAAAGATTTTCCTACTTTCAGTCACACAGCTGAACAATAAACTTTTACTAAACTGTTGGCTTCCAAATAAGACAATTCAGTTATTATTTTTCATTTGATGAAAGAGGTAAACACAATGTAATTTTAGAGACACAAACAGAGGGTACTTTCAGATATTAACTGAAAAGAGTGTCTGAGCTGAAGGTAGAGCAGCAGAAAACAAAGCAAGTGTTTACTCTCTTAACATAGGCAGTCAAGACATAAGCAACTTGAAAGCCACTAGCCACACTGCAACTCAAACCAAAAAGCTTGGTCTCTCCCAGTCTGGCAAGGTTAGTATTTTGCAGCCAGTGACTTATCATCTATTCTAGTTCAGAACTGGCTCTCTCTCATCAAGTTTAACTTTCCATGACTTGGTAACATTCACAGAAACTTCAGCTCATTTTAGTCAAAGGATCACTAGACAGTTTGCTGATAACAAAATGTTATCACTTCAAGAGGTACAGTATCAATAGATAAGAAACCAAGATAATTTTTGCCCTCACTTGAGTCAGCACAACCTACCAAATAAAATAATAGTTATGTGGAGAGGAAAGAAAAACATGACTGGAAGATCCATTTAACAAACACCAGAAACACCAGAACAAACATTGGAGCTCTTCTTGGAGGTGGAATATCATGCTTCCTGTCTCACAAGGGCAGGTCTATTTAGTGGTCTCATCTAACCTTCCCACCTTCATTCCCATACTTCAGTGTTTGTGATGTGACCAATGAAGCAGAACCTGACAGTTTTTACTTACACATAACTCATACATACCAGGAGGGATTAAACACACAGACATAATGAAAGTTAAGCTGCAATTACAATTAAGAGACAGTCTTGACTCAATGTAAGAAACAGAAAAAATGGACTCTACCTCCCACTAAAGTGGATAGCTATAGGAAGAGCACATTGTGTTGTCCTGGACTTTACTAAGCAATTTCATATAAAGATGCTTGATTCCAATAGATGTCTAAAGCTACCTGGAAAAACCCTAATTATGGTTCACCATACACTTAATATAGACTATGCAGACAAAAATCAAATTACAGCTTCCCTAGAGGGATATTTTGGCAGTGTTCCAGAATGCTTATCAACTACAATGTAATCAACAATCCTATATTAAGTCTCATTAAAGACACATTACCTTGCCACTGGTAATATTAATACATTCCAGAGATGACCCCAAGCTAGGGAACAGAACAGGTATACCTCATATTAAAAACAATATCCCTATAACTAATAAAGCCTAGCTTTGCATATAACTAATAAAAGAGGATGAAAGGGGCATTAAAATGAGTATCTTAGGTTTTAACCTTCTCCTGTCTTCCTCAGGTTAAGTATCTGCTTGACTATACAGCTGATCACTCATTTGTAAAGAATGTGAGTTGCAACAGCAGTTGCTGCATATTTAGCATCACAAGGTTCTATTTTATAGTGAAAAGCAATTTAAGTTATTTTTCTTAACTGGTTCATTTCCTTTAAAAGAAGATCTTGCTGCAGTAATGGTAATTCCAATAACCCTATTTTTGATAAAGTTATTCGTACTTCAGAACTTCAAAGTCTCTATATTTTCTGATCCACTAGCAGTACTAATTGCAGTAACAGAAGAGACCTTTAGAAATCAACATTATCTGTAGTTAAAAGTGGCTGTAGTACAAGATGAAAGCAGTGACTTTGTTTAGAGCACAGCTTGTTCTCTCTGTGCAAGATCAGCTTCCATCTCTTCTGAAAACTACTTTATATATTTTCATTAACAGAAAAGCATTGTCTCCAGGTGGCAATTTAACTTCATTACTAGTATAAAATTAACTAATTATTAACTGCTTTATACGTGCATTCTAAGGAGTTTGTTCTTTCCACCAGAAAAAAAGCCAGACAAACACCTAACACAAAACTACAGTGTCACATTCAGACCAAACGTCACATTAAATTACACTAAGCAGAATCAGATCTTGACTTAACCACCCAGTAAGCTAAAGTGTTAGTTCTTCCTGGGCTGCTTACAGGCAAACAGAAAAATAACACATTCTCATTTGAAGTTGCAATAATTCTTACAAGAAAAAACAGGAAACCCTAAAGTAAAACAGGAAAACCTTACAAATAATAAAAAAATTTCATTAACATAAAGTACTAGTTAGCCTATTAATGCCCCCCTAAATTTTGGTAATGTGCCAAGTGTCCATGTAAGTCTACAGCTTTCCTTCTTCTGTCATGACTCCCCCAATGTCAATTCTTCATCCAGTCTACCCCCAAGCCGAGCATAGTATTTCTTCATGTATTGCAGGACAGCTGCAGGATCCAGAATAGAGACCTACTAAATGGACTGCACAGGTGCACTGAAAGCAGCATGTGTCTCCCAGTCGAAGTTGTAACATTTGACAGACAGTTGTAGTTCCAGCCCCTAGGATGCACACTCCCCATTACAGCTTACTGACATCATGGGGAATTTATAGCTTTTGAAAAGTCTAGCTGGCATGTAATAACAAGGACAATGCACAGTTGTTACCAGATTTGTAACTCCTTCTACCCAAAGGGTCACTTTACCACAAATGTAAGTTTACAGTATGTCAGTGCCTCTAGGCAGCTGTTCATACACACACACTCCCTCCTCCTCCTACTCCAGAGTATTCATGAGCAATCAGAGCACTGGTTGCTCTACAGCAAGCCCACACAGCAGCAAGTGTCTCTGGCTCTCATGACTCATACATTGCCAAAGGAAATCCTGCACAACCACACGATGGTTCAATCCAAAGCACTCAACCTTCCCTTGCACAGTTCTTCCTTCTGCCAGCACCCAGAGACACAGAACAAGAAAAAGCCAAAAATGTTACATGAGGTGTAGAGAACTTCTTTTAAATTACAGGAAGGGAAGTATCAGATAGACAATTTTTCCAGGCTACCAGGAAACTACTTATGTCATAGCTGATCTCTACCTATTGCTGGTATCCTTATCCATTTTCATTTTAGCCCACAGTCATTATACACTAGAAAGTTTTTATCAATTTGTGAACGCTGTTGCAAAAGTTTTTGAAATTTCACATGAATTTTTAAATTACTTTTTCAGATCACACAAACACTTAAGAAATGGTGAGTATTTTTTCATGTTAGAAAGATACCATTTAGGCCAAATTCTGCAACTATTAATATCTAAGGTCAGTAGCTACCAGACCTCACATACATAAACTGAAGAGACCAAGTGCTATGGTATGCTCTACCACAAAACTGATATAGATTTTACCTTCCCAGCATAAAACTGCTTTTTCTCATCTACAGCAAAGACCAGACCTAAAACAAAGAAAACGTATCAGACACAAAACTTTCAGTCAAGGACAAGAGAAGCATGTTTTAGAGACAACTGCGAAGGCAAGCCCTGTGTCCTTGGTTGCCATCACAAGATGTAACCTCAGCTTCCCCTTCTTGCACTTCACCTGTCCTCCTAACACCAGAGGTCTTCCACAAACACCAACACAAAGCAACATGTTATCTGGGTTTAAAAACTAAAAAGAAACTAAGCCAAAATAGTAACCACACTGGACGTCAGTTCTTTCAATAATGTCAGGTGACTTCCTTTCTCTAGTCCAACAGAAGAACACACACACACACACACACACACACACACACACAAACACTGACAGGAATTCAAGGCAACTGTACAAATCCCACTGGCCAAGACAAGCTGCTTTTTGGAGAGAAACTAGCTAACACAGGACCACAAACTGTGTTCCATGGTGCAACTCAAACTATTCAGAGAAAGCACATAAGCCACTTCTACTATATAATCTCTAGTCTTTGTCCCCATGTTGTTTTCATTACAATTCCTTCAGTTGTGCCCTGGCACAGCTACCTGTGATGACGATGACACACATGTAAGATGATGAATCCTGGCTGATTCAGCATGAAAGCCCCATTGCAGGGCACCATGAACACACAGCTGTATAGTCTATCCAGTAACTTCTTGCCTACTTTTCCCTTACAGACCTGAACACCCTCTTCTTCACTCACACACATTACAATCTAAAATTACGAGCACTTTTTCAGTGCTCCAGTGTACACATTCACAACAAGCACTAACTGAGAAAGCAGTTAGGAAGAGTCTTTCACAGTGGAACTCTGAACTGCAGAAGAGAATAAATACAGAGCATGATTTCCAGGAAGACCCTCCTACATGGGACCTGATTTGTGACACTGACATGACCCTATACTTCTGTTTCCAGTTCACAAAAAAGAACAAAGCTGGGGAAACCTGTATTTAGTTTGCACTTCCAGTCCAAATACAAGTTAATGAACTCAGGAGCTAAAAATCCCATTGTTCAAAAAAGTCAAATGGACTTTTAAACAACCAACATTTTTTTTTTTTTTAACTTGGATTTTAAGACTCCTTTGGTGTCACTTGCTGAGAAATATATTCACTCTGAAGCTTAACCATACAGCTTCGGCCATCCCTTCATCTCAGCATGACTTGAAATTACATAGTTCACATTTAGCAGAAGACAGAGCAATTTGGCAAAGCATCGAACCAAGTATGCCATCTTCTAGAAGTGAATGGCCATGAGCTACCCCATATTTTCCAGAGCTATAACCATGTGTGGCTCTTCAATCCAAATCACATTAAAAAACAGACACTGAGCTGCTACTGAATGTCTCTTTCCCAAGGTTTTAAGAAAACTTTTCTTAAGCTCAGTAGACCAAGTGTCAAGTAGGACTATATAGGCAGGTGTATTTAACTGGATTTCTCAGAGCTGCACATGTTCCTCTGCCTAAGATTCTCCATCTGGACATGGCACAGATTTAAATATTCTTTAGCAATATGCTTATGCCACCAAGTCTTACCTTAAAATTCTTTCTCTGGTCCAAACCACACACTTACATTTAGGCAGACTGCTTTGTCTCCAAAGTTTAGTTCCTAAGCTTTTCACACTTCTCTTGAAAAGAAACATAATAATTAACATCTTCATCATCTATTAATATTAATATAATATTTAGACTAAAATGGCTCAAACACCACTCTTCTCTCTCAATGCAGTTAACAGAATTACTTTTCAAAATACTCTTCTTACTGGGAAGAGGCAAAAAAGCTGTACTTCATGAAGTATTCAGTTATGCTACAGTTTATAAAAAAAGTCAAAAAGTACTTAAGTTTCACATCCCATATTATATATTACTTTTCTCAAAATCATTATTTTAAATTGTTTTTGTAACAAATTACTGATTCCCCAAATCAGGTTGGGAGGGTTTTGTTGAAAATGAACTTCAGTTTTTACATGTTTCTTCAGCTCCTTCTAGCCAGCTGAGCTAGAAGAACCTTGAACATCTGTGTAAGATGCCTCACTCTGCTGTTTTTGGCTGGGGTAGAGTTCATTTTCTTCATAGTGGCTAGTATAGGGCTGTGTTTTGGATTTGTGCTGAACACAAGAGCTGATACTATAGACATGTTTCCGTTATTGCTGAGAGGGGCTTACCCACAGGCTTTTTGTTTTCTGCTTTTTGTATTCCAGTTTGGGGTGCATGGGAGGTTGGGAGGGGACACAGCAGGAGCAGGCGACCCAAACTTACCAAAGGGATATTCCAGACCATGTGGCATCTTGCTCAGTATGTAAAGGAAAGGAAGAAGAAGAAAGCAGGGGAGTCTATGGAGTGGTGGCATTTGTCTTCCTAAGTCCCTGTCACCTGTGATGGAGCCCTGCTCTCCTGGCAATGGCTGAACACCTGCCTGCCCATGGGAAGCAGTGAATTAACTCCTTGGTTTGCTTTGTTTTTGAGCTCAGCTTTTGCTTTCCCTATTAAACTGCCTTTATCTCAACCCATGAGTTCTCTACCTTTTACCCTTCTGAATCTTTCCCCAATCTCACTGGTGGGGGAGTGAGCAAACGGCTGCATGAGCTGTCAGCTGGGCTTAAACCATAATATATACCTAAAAAGAGATGGATTTACCAAATCCACAACTGGTAGTTCTACCACTCCACCATATTTCCAGGGCAAGCTCAGGTTTTGCCACAGGACCTTAGAGTAGCTGTTTAACCATAAATTACTATACATACTAAAGAGAGGGGGAAAAAAAAGAAAAATATTAAATAGTCTCGAGCCCTGGAAACTTAGTAAGTTGGCAGAAAAAGGAAAAAAACAAAGAACAAAACAAAACAAAACAAAAAAAAAAAAAAAAAAAAAAAAAAAAAAAAAACCAGAAAAACCCCCAAAAACAACAACAAAAATCCCCACCATCAAACCAAAACACAAACAAACAAATACCAAAACCACAAAACAGAACCCAAAGTGACAGAGCCACAAAGCCATTAAGTTTTACCAACTGCCCCACTGGATTTGACAACAACAGTCCTAAGGGAAAGAATCCAGATAAAACATCTTCATCTTAGTCCATTATTTCTTGGTGAAAACAAAAGTCAGTGTGATATACTCTGTCATCACTATAATCCAACTTCGCTCAACTAAAATTAATCGAAACATTTTTTCTTTCCTCTGGCCTACTACTAGTTACAGACAAGTATTCCTACTCACCTATCCAACACTACACTTTTTAGAAGAACCAGTGCTGCCAAGAATTGCCAGACACACAATTATTTTCAGAAACAGGTTTTCCACTACCCTCTTCTCTGTTTGGATGACAGACTGTCCTCGTAGACCCTCCAATAAGAGGATTTCTGGAGAACAAAAGTGCATGTGAGGTTGACTTCTGGGGATGACAAGAAATCAAAGGAGTGCTGCACATCCAAACACTGGCTTGCAAAAGTTTATATACCACTTTATTGAAAAGTGAATGCATAAGAGTACTGCAATAAAAGCATGATACATTCACTGCATCACAACAAAAAATACCATTGCTACTAAGATATTAAATTATCTTGCCTTAGTATGTGGTAACAGCATCACACTTCCTTACTCCAGAATAAGATGACAAGCAAATCTTTACTTGCTTGATAAGAAACATTAGCACTTGGTGTTTGGGCCTAAGTCCACATGTCTGTCATATTTACTTACTATTGACTTAGCAGAAACCTTTTTTTTTTGAACCTGAGAGGGCTTAGAAAAGCAGAAGGAATTTTCAGCTCTCACAAATTCTCCCATTTCTGACTATTTAAGCAGATACTTGACTGTGGCACACAGGTCTTGGCCATGTCCAGGCTCTAATCAGAACACGTACTAACAGCAACATGTATCCAATTCTCAGACTGCTTCTTGAGTCTTTAGCTGCACAGTTTTGCTCCTTTTTCAAAATGAGAGCAGTGATCTATCATTTCTGTTCCCTCAAATATAGTACTGTTTCTATTAATCCAGAAGAAACAGCATTTGTTGAAATTACTGCCGACTAGATGGACATGGTGTGCTGGGCAGTATTCCTGCCAACCTGTCACCAACAACTGTGACCTTATCTCTACCTCCTGTGCCAGTGTCACACAGGAAAAGAAAGCCATACTAGTTGCAATAGCAAGGGAAGTTCCAAATATGTCCTTATGGTCAGGCAAGCTATGAGAGATTTACTTAAGACAGGAGGCACAAGATCAAACATGTCTATGACCTACTCCTGTGTTGAGTCATCCTGGTCCATGCTGTGAAACTAATGTATGGTCTGCCAAGAAGAAACCAAGTTCCTTTTCTCTTTCAACACACAACCACTTTGCCAAGAGAGGGGCCCAGCAAGAACCTTTATCCAAGCCAAGGCATCAACTTCTGACAGTTTCAATGAGCTCATCTGGTCTAGAGGTTTTTCCAAGCATGCTGGCACCAACCAATATGTCAGCAAAAGAAGAACAAACATTTGCAGAACCAAACCTGTTTACACAAAGTCATAAATCTCACATGGATTGACTGGAACTACAAGAAGAAAACCATCCCCCTTTAAGCTTACATATGAAACAGAACTGTCTTTCCATCTAGGTTGTGGAAGAAACAGAACTGTCTTTCTTGAGTTGTGGATGGCTCAACCCTGGCAGTGTTCAAGGCTAGGATGGACAAGGCCTTGAGCAACCTGGTCTTGTGGGAGGTGTCCCTGCCTTGGGTGGGAGGGCTGGGTCCAGATGATGTTTCATGTCAATTCAATCCTTCAACATTCTGTGATTCTACAGTGGCTGGCAAGTTTTTAGCTACAATTACCAAGGCAATTATACAATTTAGAGCTGTAATGACAGTAACTTCCACTGCTCCAAGGAAAGGTTACATTAAAAGATATTGGATGCTACTTCCCACACTAGAACAGCAGCAGTTCAATATACAAAGAGTACCCAAAACCTTAAGAAAAAGCTAACTCTTCCTTTTGATTATACTGTTTTCCATTCATATACAAGTAAGCATTTAAGTATCACCACCTCACACCTCTCCTCTAAGGAAAAAAAAAAAAAAAAAACCACACAAAACCAAAAAACCTCAAACAAACAAAAACAACCCAAAAACCAAATCAAACCTCAGAAAAGAAGTAAAAGCAAATTTACTTCCCTTTTAAAAGGGAAGGTACATAGCTTTCCCAGTTTACATCAGCTCTGCCTCCCTAGGAGGCACATGGTGCTTTCTACAGTGATCCCACCTTTTCTCCTATCTTCTGTACCTTTTTATCTCTTGCTCTGAGGAGAAACAGCTCACAGGTTAATATTAAGTAAGAAAATTTAATTGGAATACTGCATATTCCTTTTTCCCTACAATAAATCAATAAAGACATGGGGTTTTTTACCTAATCAGCTTTCAAATTTGGCCTCAATCAACCAAGGAACGCAAATGTGTGACTTTAGGAAGCAAGTAAGAAATGGAAAAACGCAAAAAATAGAAGTAAGCCATCTCAGAACAACATAGGTAATATAAAATTGAAGTACATGTCCTTATTTTGAATAGTAGTCACAAGGAAACACAGATCTCTCAACAGGTACACCTATAAGTAAAGCTAAGTTTTGTTTGAACTTAAGAACTTCAGAATCTTGGAAGGACAGACAGCGACCTAATTTTGTTTAATAAAAAAGAAACTAGTAGTCATGTTTAGTTTTCCATTTGTGCTTCTGAAATAGAATAGTCCTTATCTTAGATGCAGATGTGCTCTGACACTAGGAAAGACCAACACAGAAGTAGGAAAAACAGATGAGCCATGTGCCAAAGCACAACACTTTGGAAAAAGCAGACAAGAGGAGTACAAATTTTACATTCTTCAGCTGACTAAAGTGTTTTTCTCAAGGAAACAAAACCATACAAGTCAGGTGAGAATGTTTAAAAGAAAAATTATCCTTCAAGAGAAAGAACCCCCACTATGCTTCCCAATTCCATATTTCCAACACATTCTAGTTTTTAAGGTGAAAAAGGCACCACAATAGCTTGCTTCCAGTTTCTCAAAGTCTCTGTGGAAATGCAGCTACTACCATCTCTTACCACTGAGACTGCAGAAGAATCCTCAGCATAAACAGGAGCAAGAGAATAGCCAGTGTGGCACATTCTATAATTTAATCTAAAGTGCATTATTATATTAAGCTACTAATGTAAAGAAGCATACCACTAGGAGGTTCTTTCATCATAAGTGCAGCAGCTGCTGCAGCAGTGGATGAAATTCTTGAGTACTTAAACCAAGTACTAACCGGCTTTTGAATTAAAGACGATGCTGGTTTCATTTGAAATTAGCTCTGAAGATAAACTGTCCAGGCTGGTAAAGCCAGCCTATACAGTGTTTATCCCTGCTTGGGCAGTTCAAGAGAGTACAACATGCATCATAAGACCTTCGTTACCTAAATTTTCCTTAATAGCTTAGTTTAGAGATGAGGCACAGATAAGCTGAATTGGCCAAGCTGTCCTTAATACAAGCCTGTCATGGCTTGTACCTACAACTAAGCCAGCAACTAAATACCACGCAGATGCTCTCTCACCCCATCACACCTCTCGTTCCCCACCCCATCCCCCCCACCCCCCCACCCCCAGCAGGGCTGTGTTTGAACCTTGAGGCAGTCAGTTTCAGGTGTACTTGACACCTCTCCAAGCAAAAGTGAACTGTGGCCTACACTCTGCTGCCAAAGGGATTGAGAAAAATGCACTAACAATATCAGTTGTGGCACCACTTGGCTGCCTTTGACTCCAGCTGTCATTGAAGTCCCAACATGTCCAGTACAGCAGCACTTAGAGGTGGCATGACTTCAATCAGGCCACAAGAGTCTACTGTCAGATTCCACTCTCCCTTAGACTTGACTGCTTATATGGTGCTATCAGAGGGTAAGTGGGTCCTGCTGATCACTCCTTGGCTCTGGAGTCGACTGATCAGCTTCTGGGTGAGAATCATGGTGTCTCTGCTGGTCCTAGGCAGAGACAACAAAAACCCACTGGTACCTTTTAAGCCCTTGAAATGTACTCTCCTGAGATAGCCTGTGCCAAGGATGCATAGGG
Source organism: Vidua chalybeata (assembly GCF_026979565.1). Taxonomy (NCBI): domain Eukaryota; kingdom Metazoa; phylum Chordata; class Aves; order Passeriformes; family Viduidae; genus Vidua; species Vidua chalybeata. The sequence continues at coordinate 18,734,348 of NC_071570.1, read as the reverse complement.
CCTCTGGGGCCATCGCAGTAAGGTGCTTTTGTCACTCATTCCCAGTCAAGTTCACTTCAGCCTCCAACAGTCAGCTACTGGGATGCCCTTGTCACTCCAAAAGTACAAATGAGTTCTTTATAGCTTGAGTCTGCACTGGTTTGCTAGAGCCTTACACACCCATGGGTCTGACATGCTAGGTCATCAGATCCACAGAGTCTAATAAATATGGTTGCCCCTCTCCTCCACCTGGCTGGAGCATGGCCCCTCCACTCCTAGTCACTCGACTGTCCACTTACTTCATATAAAGAAAATGAGATTAGAATTTCTTTCCCAAAAATTAGGAGTAAGATAAGACCTTCCACTCTGGTAAACTGCCACTGGAGACTGGAGGAACAACTTTCCTGGTAAAAAAACCTTTTGGGATTTTTTTTCCCTACAACTCAGGTACCAATGCCTCTAGGGTTGAAGATAGGTTTTCTATCCCACTTTCTCACATCTACTCTGTGATCCCTCAGATAAAAACACACAGCAACCCACTGTGTCTACCCTCTACATCCTCTCTCTTGAGCAGAAGAACACTTACTCTTAACAGCAGAGATACTGGCCAGTACAGGTGGGGAGTAGGATCTATCTTATTTTTTTGTTGCTGGAACTCCTGGAACAGTTTTTCCCATTTCTCAATCAGTTTTTCCACAGCAAAGTCCATAGTGACTCAGTATTGCCAGAGCTGGCAAGCCACCTTACCCACCATCACTGCCTCTTTGTCTCACCAGCTACCCAGCTTTGTCTCATTACCACCAATAAACTCGCACACAACAATGGTGCATGGTGCACTCCACTCATAATACTACCCCTATCCATCATGCACACTGGATTTCACCTGGATCTGTGAGTAACTGCACATTGTTTTGGTCATAATAAATCATCTCTAGCATGGTTGATTCCCTCAGGTACTGGACATGGCGGTCCACTAGTCTGGGTGGCATATAACATCACCCTTGAAGAGCTACCTCTCACACTCGACAGGAGTCCCCTCCAGAGGACTCCCTTGTTAATGCCCCCTTCTGTAGAAAAAAATCCCAGCTGCTTCCCTACTCTAAAATTCCAGGCTACTAGCCCTGTTATTGCAGCACCAAAGCAGGCAGGTAACAAAGTGCTCATCTGGAGGATGGGTGAAGTCTCTTCATATATTCCACAGTTCACTCACATATAAGGTATTGAATTGTTGTCTCTTTTCTGTCTTTTCTTCCTGCTCTTGCGATAGCCCTGCTTCACCCTACTTTACTATGAGCTGACTTCTGTGTCCATTTCTTCTTGTTTATAGGAGGGGCTGATACCTGTAAGGGTTGCTCCAGCTGCAATGCCCATCAATGGAGTTAGAGACTGTCACCTTCTTGACATATTTAAAGATCTTCTCTTCCTCTGATGGTTCTGAGTAGGACTTTCCCTTCATGAAGCCATACTGGCTCTGACTGATACCTGCATTGTCCTTTGGATGTTTTTCAGTAATTCCCAGAATAATCTTCTCCACACTTCTACTGGTCACTGAAGTGAGACTGAGAGGCCTGTAGTTTCCAGGATCACCTTCATAGTCCCTTCTCTTGGAAAAATGTTAGCCACAATTGCAATTGACTGGTACCTTTGATATCTGTTAACATATCACTTAATGCAAGGGAGGTAGCATTGAACTCCTTACTCAGCCAACACCCTAATTGGTCTAATTGTTTCAGCGTTACTCCTGTACCAAGTTGTGGCATCAGAAGAGCTGTTTGGATTCTTTTTGAGGGACCCCAAGGTATAAAATTACCATTACAGTCTGCTTTATAGTGATGAACAGATTCTCCAGATTCCCAAGACCATTCAAAAGTCATTGAAAGAGATCTTGTGATGAATGACATCAGCCAGCTCTTTTGAGTACTTGTGGCTGAATCCCATCAGGCCTCACAGACTTCTGGGGATTCAGCTAGTTTTCATTCTCATAGCCATGGTCCTCCAGCTCAGGGTACTGGGACATGCTTAGCCCATTTTCAGTGTTGACAAGAGAGGCAAAGAAAGCATTAAACATCTCTGCCTTGTCTATGTCTCTGTTTGTGAAATGATTGTCCTCGTCCTGTAATGGGCTAACATTATTTCTGCACTGCCTTTTGCTACTGACATATCAAATAACAAAACCTTTTTTTTTATTGTTCAGGCAGTCCTGGCCATCTTCAACTCCAGCTGAGCTTTGAACACACAAATTTTATCCTTACAATGGGGAGCAGCATCTCTGTATTCCTCCCATGTCACTAATACAACAAACGCTTTTAAAAATTTGTTCTAACGTGTTATAGTCAGATTTATTATTACCTGAACTCATCATACTTTCTATTTGACACGAGAAAAAGGTTTAACACCAGTCATCAACCAAGTATCACACAGCTACTCATTTGCTCTCCTCTCTTGCCAGTGAGATGGGAATAAGATTGGGTGGAAAAGATAAAATCCATGGGCTGAGATAAAGACAGTTTAATAATTGAAATAAAGTAGAATTAATAACAATAACAACAGTATAGAAAGGGAGAAAGAGAAAAGAAAAAACCCAAGAGAAAGAACCAATCCACAATACAATTTCTCCCTGCCTGCTGACTGATACCCAGACTGTCCCCAAGCAGTGATTGGCCCCTCCCAGCCAGCTCCCCACAGTTTATATATTAGGCATGATGTTCAAGATCATGGAATATACAGGCCACTCATCCTAGCCATGCTCCCTCACAGCTTCTTGTGCACCTGGTTGCTGGTAGCGCATAAGACATTGAAAGTTCTTGGTTTAGGGTAAGCACTACTTAGCAACAACTAGAAATCACTGTTGTTCAAAGGATGCTCATACTAAATCCAAAACACAGCATAGCACCAATTGACTCTATCCCAGAAAAAGTCAGGACAAAAGTAGAGTTTACCACAGCAAGGGCACCAAATCACCTTCAGATCTGTAAATAATCCTTAGTCTGGCTCCCTTCAGCCAAGTAAGGAATTCTTTTAGCATCTAGATGCTTCTTAATCATAAATCTTTCTGTCTAGCCACAACCGTCAGATACACAAGGACCCTGACTGGGTTTGTGGGTTATTTTTTTTTTATTGATAGGGAATCCCCAAGTAACCAATTAAGCTGGCTTTAGGACTTTGAAAAACCAGGGCAGCAAAGAGTGAACTTAATGGGAAGCAGATCTGGCCCGCTATTTTAAGTAATCTTCAGACAGTGAGGGGGGATGGGAAAAGGGTGGATGGGGAGAAGAATTAAAGTTTTGCTTGAAGACTCTCCAGTGGCTGGGAATGCTACAATGTCCTTAAGTGTATCTGTCCTAGATTTCCAATCCATTCCAAAGGAATACCAGTGTGAATTCTTTTAGGTGGTGAATTCAGTGTCATATAGCGGTTTAAGTGTTGATGGTATATCAGGTTTGAGTTCACAACTGGCCACACCACAGGTGAACACTTTGATCATATAGTAATCAGGAAACTGCTTCCTAGCAGAGAAAGACCACAAACACACTTAAACACCACAGAAGCAACACTGCACTCAGGAAAATCCTGAGTTTAACAGCCATTTGTTTTCCCAGATGGCATACCCATAACACTATCTCATTTATACAGCCTCTTAGTCTTAGGTCTCTAGTTCCTCTTGGTGGGTTTCTTTTCCTTTAAATAAAATAAAAAAAAAAAAAAACCACCAACAGACTAATACACTTATGTTAGTTAAAAAAAAAATCAAGGATTTATTTATACTTCATGCCATTTTCTTGCTGTTTCCACTGGAAAGCCACAGCTGCAGCCAATGAGACATAAATCAGGTAAAAAAAAAACAGACAAAATTGTCAAAAAACCCCAAACAAACAAACAAAAAGAAAAACAAAAACCCAAACAAACAAAAACCCCATGGTATCTGGCACTCCTTGAGCTGCAAGAAGCATCAGGAAAAGCACAAATTTCATTCAGGGACAGACTACAGAAGGGGGCAGCTACCTGGTACCTTACGCTTGGACTTTAGAAGAAAGGTTCTTGCTGGTCTATATCCTGTTAAGCAGGAAACAACTTCAAGGTTTAGCTTAACATACTCCTCTTCAAAGCTTCAGGGGCGAAGAAGCATTCACAAGTCCCTGCAAAGCAAAATTCTATGCTAAAAGCTATGTTCATATAGTACTAAGCATGCACACTTAAATCAGGAAGCAGAGCTCCCATCTGCCATGTTCTATGTAAACAATACTATTTAAATGCATGTAGCTCATAAAAAAAAGGCTTATAGGTGTTCTGCTACCTCTGTATCTCAGCATCACAGCCACTGCAAACACAAAAAAAAAATGCTAAGACACTTAAAAACAATTACCATGTTCATAAAATCACAACAAGCTTATTAGTAAAGAGACTACACTGAAACCTGTAGGCAAAGACAGTCTACAGTAGTCTAGACAACTTCTATTAGAAAAGCAGTGACCATCCCCAAGATAACCATGTGCCCTTTCTTCCTGAACTCTGGAATCTTACCAGGAAAATCAAAGTACTTTCTGCATTACCACTGCAGGTCTGTTTCAGACTCCAAAGAATCAAGCACTAAGCAAATCAAGCACATGCAAAGAGCATGAGGTCTTTTAGGTTTATACTAAGAAAATTTTACACTTTTTGCAAGATATTGCTCAAATAATGCCTCTTTCCTGGGCTTTTATGCCTACTTTTTCACTTTATTTTTTTGCATGGCAGCTTCTTTTTCTCAAAAAAGCATTAGCATTTAACACCGAACTCAATTAAGTATATTCTTTCCTACTGTTCATACAGAACAGCTGGGCTACAACAAAGTTGCTGAATACCTGTTTCAACAGAATTCCAACTATTTGCTTACTGAGAGAGCTGCAAGAACTAGTTAATAACTTTTTTCTCCCTCCTCTGGAAAAAAATCTCAGCTTCGCAGAGATTATCATTTTGCAGTGATTCACTTTGGTATACAATGAAATTCAACAATTTCACATCCTCTTCACTGCTGCCACATATAACCTTAGGAAGTAGAAACTTTCACAGCACACTCTGAAATACAGGCTAACACATATTGCCATTCCCTAATCAAGAACAAGCTAATTCCACTGAACTACACAGCATAGCAAGTCCTATGTAGGCAATAGTCACTTGCCACATCGTACAAAATACTGCCACATCTCAGACACTGGGCACTGAAAAAATCCCCAACCTATTAAGTACTCATTCATAAAGTGTCTTCAGCAAAATTTTGGCAGATTTGCCTTGCCAATCTTCCTGAAGAAGCTGCTGGATGCACGCATAATTCATTCCAGACTGTGCAGTCAAAAATCAAGTCTATATTACCACACGCGCCTGCCAGGACTGTGTGTATCTGTGTTTAAAAGCACGCTCCAGTTAAAACTATCTCAGTTTGGCAGTACCATTCTCAAAAGTTCATCTAGGACAATACTTTCCAATCACCAGTTTCCGAGTGGTGTTGTCAAGGAATCCTACTACCGTGTTCTCCTACACTGACAGTGTAACAAGGAAAATCTTCAAGCGATCGTTTGAAAGGATTTCTGCCTGGGCTGTTCGAAGGACCTTTAAAAAAACAACGGTGAAATTAAAAACGCATCTTACATAAACTACAGCTCTGACCAACTGCATTTCCCAGGCAGAGAAGGTGCCCATGCAAGACCCCACGCACACGGGGCCCTCTCAGACACCCGGACAGCGAGGCCTGGCTAATGTGCAGAGCCGTGGGTCGCCGCTGCCCGCACACCTGTCCCTCGCCTCCGCCCGCCGGGAGGGACGCACACCGGAGCGGCGGCGCGGCACTCTCGCACGGAGCAGCGCAGGAGCTGGGTTTAAAGAAAAAAAATAATAAAAAAAAAATTTAAAAAAAAAGGAAAAAAACAAAAAAGAAGACTTGAAAAAGAAAAAAAAAAAGCAAATTAGGGGGATGCGGGAAGGGGCCGCTTGCGGCCCCGCTGCCAGGACAACTCTCCCGAACTCCAGGCGACGGACTCGCCTCTAGACCGGCGGTCAGGCCTGCCCCTATCCTCTCCGGCCGCCCGCCCATCAGCCCCCACCGCGGAGGAGGTGGGCGACCGGGACGGCCGGTGCAGAGGAGCCCCTGCCCGCATCTCCCCCGCCGGCGCGGCGGCGGCGGGGACGGCCGCTCGCTGCCCTCACGCCCGGAGCCCCTCGGCAGTCGCCCTCCGTTTACCTCCTCGCCGCCGCCGCCGCTCTCCTCCGTGCCGTTTCCTACGCTCGCCATGTTCCGTCTCCGCTACCCGCCGCGAGAGATCTCTACAGCCGCCGCGCGCCGTCCGCTGCTCACAGCCCAGTGGCGGTACCACCCCACGCCCTTCCCGGCCGTCCCCGCTCAATCCGGCCCGGTCTGGCCCGGCCCTACTACTCCCGCCCGGTCCGCCCGGGCCGTGCTCGCCGCCTCCTCCCGCCCCGGCCGCCCCGCCGCTCCGGCGGCCGCGCCCCCTCGTTTGCATGACAGCACCCGCCCCAGCCGGTCGCGCCCCGCTGGCCCTCGGCGTCCGCTCCCGCCACACCGCCCGTGCTGCCTCTCGGCTGGGGCGGCATGGGATGTCCCGGAGCCGCTGGACCCGGGAGTGGTCGGAGAGTGCAGCTGGACGGGTCGGAGCAAGCGGAGCGTCGTCCCAAACTCATGCCGAAGCCCCCGTCCTTCCCCCGTCCTGCAGCCCCACTTCCAGCCACGCTGGGGTTCGCGCCACCGTGAGCGGCTTCACTGACCGAGGTGCCGCAAAGCTTCCCGCAGTCGTTCCCGCGGTGTCCTTTCCAGTGCCCGGGTTACCTGAGCGGCAGCCCGGGCCGGTTCAGCACACCTGAAACAGCGGTGGCGGTCTGTGCCGGGCGCCAGGAGCCTCGGCCGGGATCTGCCGTCTGGCCAGCTGCTCCAGGGAAGGGCAGCGCGGGCTGTGCGGGTATGCGGAAGGGCCTGCGTGCAGACCCTGCCTCTCCGATGCTGTCAGTGACCTACAGGTATTCAGTATCTGATGTCCGGGAGAAACTTGCACTTCAGCTCCCAGTGGCCAGGCTCTGGGGAAGAACGGCTTCATCACCATGCCGGCTTTCGCTTGCAAATAAAGTCCACAAAATAGCTCTCTGAGAACTCTTAAGAGTCCCCCCACCTCGCCTTGTCCTGTCTTTAGTTCACAGTATCATAATGCTCTTTGCTCAAAATCTATCAATTTCCACTTTTCTGTATTCTGTCAGCTGAGGTTAATGCCAACTAAAAGGCAGGTAGCATGATGCCCACTTCCTACTGGTTAGTTCTCTGTCACAGCCCTTGTTAAAAATATATATGTAGTTTTGATAGTCTGGCTTCCATTAGAACCAGAGAGAGATTACCAGAGAAAGAGAATTGAACAGATTCAGCTAACCAGGAGGAAGATAAAGTCTTAAGAGCTTTTTGCAAGATTTGGGAATATAGTCTAGATAGGTCCTTAAGTCTAAGAACAGGCAGAAGTATAGGTTTTCAATGCTGACAACTGAAGTGTCCCTACTAATCTTAGATAGACTGCTCTGCTGTATATGCTATTTTTACCCAGCTCAGCTAAGTAAAAAGGGGAACCTTGCATAAATATGCTCATCTTTCCTGCAAAATTCAGTTAGGGTACCACAGACACACTGTTCTCCCATTCTCATATTGCACTTGAATGAGTTTCTTTACTGGCAACTTGTTGGAAGATACTCCAGTGATATTAATATTTTCCAGGATTGAACTGAAGCACATGAAATATACCAGTCATGCAAAAGCAGAAGACAGGCTTATACATGCTTTGTATTTGACTCACAGTACAGTCATGTCTGCCTACATCAGCTCCACCTGAAACCTTTTTTATGCTGTTCACAAGAATTATTCTGCAAGTTATCATTCTCTTTTGAAGACATTATTCCATTTCTGTTTTTTCACCTCAAAGGCAATCCCTTTGAGGTATCCTTTAGCTTAAAGCAGCATACTACCTCAATTTCAAACCCAGATTTTAACCATCATTATTATTTAGCAGAATACTGTGGGATATGTATTATATGTGTAGGGTAACAATTAATACATAAGATCTGGATGAGAACTAGTTTTGCCATTCAGTAGAAGCCACCCATCTAAGCAGTTATGCACTAGCAACAGAGAATAAAAACGTAGCATGAACATGATCACTTAAGTTCTTGTAGAAACTGTTAATGTACTATAGCACCAACACTTCTGAAGTTAGGTTGGGGAAATCCCATTAATAAGCAGAGTTTTAAGTCATGCGTGGTTACTCTGTGTATGGGAGACGTAACTCCATGAGTTAAGGTACTCAGCAAGCTCAAGATCAAGGACTAGTTCATTACCATTTTGTCAAAATTAGCTCTTGATAGGTTTCATTTATATTATTGTATTCTCTCTTCACCACCAAGTCCTTTAGTTCACTTATACTCTTGGGCACATTGAGGGTAATATCAATGGCCTTTCTCCAGTCAGAACAAAGATGTGTACTAAAATAATTGTGGAGGAGATGACTGTATCAAATCATGTCTGATCAAGGTAGCTAAGGCATGAAAATTATTACTGAAGTCTGAATACAAGCCTTGGGAATGGCAGAGCCATTAGTGAGTTTTGCAGTGCTTGCTTTTACTAAAGTCATTTAATAATGTAATAGTAGTCAAACAGTCAAAAAGGACATCTCAAAACCACACCCCAATTTGCTTTAATCTAGTTTAAAAATTCTTCCCCTTCTCACTTGAAATGTAAGCATTAAAGAAAATCTTTGCCAATTCCTCTCACGGTTTTCCATTTGTAAAAACAAAACCAAACCTATCACTTCTGAAGGAATATGAACAAGAATAATAGGTCTTAATCCTCTGAGAAGCCTGCAGCAGTTCTCAGCCAGCTCTAGTTTCTATTCATTTGACTGTAGGTGTCTTGCAGAAAGAATTAGGAAGATTATGAGTTGATTACTAATCCTTCAAAGAATATTCAGGGAACATTCCAGTGGATGTGTTGAAAGATTTTGCTGTGATCTGACAGAAGAGGCAAGACCTTGAGAGTCTGTTCTTCTCTGTCAGGTATAGCTGGATAGAATTCCCGCACAGAAAAAGCCTACGTGTTTCCCATTTTCACAGCCATAACTTGCATGCTTCTGTGTGTTAACAGTGTTTGGACATTTGATAACTCTTCTAGTGTAGCCTTTCACAGTATAGCTATTCACTGTGAATTTATCTCATTATAAGAATTCATGGGACAATTTGGAAAAAGAATATCTTTCTTTTTTTATTGTTTTGAGCTTAAGCAATTAAATTCAGATCTTACAAGGATGAAGAGTCCTATTCTGCCCCTTATGATTAGGTAATATAGAAGAATAAAATCCACCTCAGTATAAACACTTGGTACTGATACAATTTTATTGAGGACTAGAAAATAATCTTTGAGAATAGGCTCTCTGTAAAAGAAGCCTAGGAAACTGCCCTAGCAGTCCTTGAAACAGCTACAGTTGGGTTACTCTGTCTTAGACTCAAGCAAACAGCAAAGCTGTAAATAACACTCATTAAACAATTAGCAGGTTCCCCGATCAAGCTAGGGCAAGTAAGCAGGGCAGAAACCAACTCCCGCCTAGTTCCATAAGTACTGTTTCATAAACTACGTATTAGAACAGTGAGTACTCTGAGCAATACAAACTGTATGTGACTCTACCCACAAAAACACCTTGCGAAATATTTTTTGTGAGAGTCAGAATCACTATATTTAAGGAACACTTTTCAAGAGCAAGAGACTGAAATTTCTTACTGCTGCACTGAGTTAGAAGCTGGCAAAAAAAATTAATAAATAAGAAAAGCAAACCACAGACATACATATTTGAAGCAACTTGTCAGAGATACTATTCTGTTAAAAAAAAATCAAAACTACAAGATGTAGCAGCCAAGAGCAAAAAAATGCTGACAGTGTATTTCCCTTTGGATTATAACTGCCATGCCATAACCTCTAGGCAATTAGGGGTTTTTTAACCAGCACTAACTTTGCCAGTTGAGGTGAAGCAACACCTCTTCTTGATGGGAACCAGTATGAAAATATTATTTCTTTCCACAAGCTGAGCTAGTCTGTGACATTAACAGTGTTTCAGCCATTACTATAGCAACAGCAGTAATCCCTTTAGAATTAAAACACATGAGAGTGCATTGATGCATACATGTAGTTGTATGAGAAGGCTAAGGTAGATTCTAAGATAAATTCAATTCTTGGCGCATACATACACACACACACATACATACATACACAACCCAATCCTGCAACAAGTTTTACCCTAGGCTTTAGGAGGAATATTAACTCGCAGTCCCAGCACCCATTTTCCCACATCCAACTGGAAGGAGGGTGTAGCAAGACACAAAGCAGCCCACCTAGCTAAGTAAATGCCACAATTAAAGGCACTAGATTAAGGCAAGTCAGTATGCTCAAAACACGTGGTCTGGCCTTGGGCCCCAAACAAAACCCCAAAAGGGCTGAACTAAGGACTTGAATCAACACACCAACACACAATTTTAATGAAAGACATGGAAGAATATTGGCTTTCCAAAATACCTGGCATGCACGGAGGCAGTACTACAGCCTAGAGTACTCATGTTCTGTAGATTACATATATGAACATCAAGTAAAGCTTAAAGTACTGAGTTGCTACACTTAGGAGTGAAAGTGTTCTACCCGCAGTAAGCTGCTTCATCAAAATCCTATTTGTTTGACCTCTCAAGAATTTTATTTGGAAGCGAAGGACCTTGGTGTTATTTCTTTCACAAATATATATATGCAGAGATTTTATTTGAGTACTTAGATTTTCATACTCTGCTAGGCATTCTTTTAGAGAACCAGAGTGGTTTCAAACTCCCAGATTTTGTTTCCATGTTTAAAAGTGGTGGCTATCTTGAAGTAAAGCCTATTCTTTTTGTCAAACAGACATATTTGCCTTCACTCACCATATTAGCATGAAGCAAATATTGCAGAGGTAGAAAGAGATTGGGAGAGAATGATCAGGCATTTCAGCACAAACAAGATCTTTAACAAGACACATGAGGAAGTCTCCTCTGTTCAGGGAAGCCCTGCCTCTTTCACAAAGCCAGAGTAAGGACAAAAATGAACTTTGGACATGGTACAGAGGTTTACCTTGGTTACCATATTACTTGTTTCTGTATACCTAAGCCAGGTTGTATAAGTGATCCTCAGTGAAAGCATAATGCAATTAACTCACACAGATTTCAGGCAGCCTCTAGTTCTTTTTACAATGTATCTACACAGGCATTGTTTGCATAATAGTTCCTATCAACATTTCTACAAGTGCTATTTCTAACTGACAGACTATATTTGGGTTATTTTCTGTATGCCCTTATAAGCTTCCTAAGGGAGAGCCATGAAAGATGCCACTGAGAAAGATTACTTAAACTTTATAGCCCTAGAAACAAAAAATATATCCCAACATTTACATACATTTCTCCTGCTCCATGTGGAGTCAAGCTGTTCTTAGGCTGACACCATTTAAATTGGATTTATCCACAGCCAATGCACAGCTTTTCACAACACTATAAGTCACAGAGTATCTGATCCACCCTCTGCTGAATGTACAACCAAGCTCAAGGTTAGAGAAGGTTGCACTAGACACAACTAATATACATGTAATACACCATGTAAATACAAACCTCCAAGTAAAACCTCAGAGTACTAGGTCAGACTCAAAAGGATGAGGAAATGGATAAGGCATGCAGAATACCAATAAACAAAAAACAAACCAACAAACAAAAACCCAAAACAAAACACCAAAGCATTATTATATTTTGGAAGGCTTAAAAGTCTCTCTGTTTTCTGTGATTTTATGTAACTAAGCCAAAGACCTACCTGGCATGTCACTACATTTCAAAGCGCAGGTAGGCATTCCCATCACCTACATGCCTCTTAACTTTACCGGTTAACATTCTCTTCTCAACATTCTTATCCTGTTCCACCCCACTCCCACTCTCTGACATTCCATTCTATTTCATTCTATTCCATTACAGCACATTCCCTTTCCCCCACCCAAAAGAAAAATGAGAAGTTTTTTGCTTTTCTAAGTTTTTGTATGTTTTCTTTTCTGTTTTTCTCCTCTTCTGCTCATTTATCAACCAAAAGCATTTTTAGGCAGGGGATTAAGAGGCCTCCCCTATAACTCCTTACATGAGGCCAGATGATTAACCCTTTCCTCTCCTACACCTGATGAAAGTTATTTATCTTGGTATGTGATGTCTCATCTCTTTGCAGTCCTCTCCTCTCCTCTCCTCTCCTCTCCTCTCCTCTCCTCTCCTCTCCTCTCCTCTCCTCTCCTCTCCTCTCCTCTCCTCTCCTCTCCTCTCCTCTCCTCTCCTCTCCTCTCCTCTCCTCTCCTCTCCTCTCCTCTCCTCTCCTCTCCTCTCCTCTCCTCTCCTCTCCTCTCCTCTCCTCTCCTCTCCTCTCCTCTCCTCTCCTCTCCTCTCCTCTCCTCTCCTCTCCTCTCCTCTCCTCTTTTCTGCTATTTCAGCAAGATATTCTCTGTACTTCTCCCACTCTTGTCTCTAGCCTCTTCCTGTTCATGATCACATTTCATCTCATTGGAAGTATTTTGATGTTCTTTTTCCCAATCTCTTGTCAAAGTTCATTTTCACACAATTATAGATTAACAGAGGTCAGAAATGACCTCTGTGACTGTTCTCATCCAGCTGTCCTTTTTTTAATATATAAAAAGCCACATTACATTATGGTACTTGTTTAGAAAATAAAATAAATCAATGTGCCATTACTACCCCAACACTAACATGATGCTTGATGTTTTATGCCATGTTGTAAATGATAGAACACCTTTTCCTGCAGAATGTCTTGTTAAATAAACCCTTAAGGATGTGCCTGCATTGCTGCACCAAGGTAAAATTTTAATTGGCTCCTTTTTTCCCTTTGTAACCTTTGGTCCTATTAACAATCTAAACTGTGTTTAGTCATTTGATACTTTTATTAGCTTCAAGAAATGGAGCAGATTTCCTGTAAATCCTACAATAACTAGAGACAGTGACAGCTTTGAAATTATATTACTTATGTAGCTGAGTCCTTTCCATGTGTTTTTTCATGACACATTTTTTTTTCTATTTGAAAAGCAATGGAAAAAGCTGTAAGTGCACCTTATAGAAATGTTCTTTGCCTTAATAACAAAAGTTTTCAAAGATATGCTTGCCAGAAAATATGTCACATCTTTTGTCTATTCATTTTGTTGTTCTTTCATTGCTCTGAAGACAACATGTTCAGGATTGAACCAGCTGAACAGATGGTTGCTGCATGTCCAAGTCATCAGGGAATGGAAATGCCTGAAAGCAACCCCTTCCTTCCCCCCACCAAAATAAAACCACTGAGACAAATTCCAAAACGCCATATATACAAATCAATGTTCTTCTTCCTACAAAGGAAAAGGATCCTCACTAAGAGAGCATGTTGTTTAATTATATTCAAAGGCCTTCCCTTCACACTGTTGGAAAATACATTTATTTATTTATTTATTTATTTATTTATTTACATACTTGTATTTTAACTCTTATTAATTGACGGATTATCCATGTTATAGATGCTTTTTCTAAAAAACACAGACCTACAAAACATACACGATTCCTTCCTCTTGTTATATAGGCTTCCATGTTCAGAACCTCCTTCTGTAATGCTAGGTCTGGTTCATCTTCAGTGAAGAGATTTTGCTGCTGTTTGGCAAGGACCTGTCTCTGTATTTTGCAGCCAAATGCATACATTTAGCTGAGAAAAGCCTAAGGTGTCTCATCTGAGAACATAAACCTTGTTCTGTACATAACAGCATCTGGCTAGTATATTAGTAAGAGCTCTTGAAGGTTAAATATAAGTGTTCTGGCTTCAAAATTCTACATTAGCCAATGGAGACAGAGACACATATTAAGAATAATGTGAATTGGTGTATTCTCTTACTAATATTTATTAGCGTGAACAGTATCCATTAGTAACTTAAATACAAGTACTGTAGGTTTCAAGTACTTTGTTTCTTAAGCTTACTTTGAATTTTAACTGCATCCATGATTTAATTAGCTCATTCAATCCACCTGTTATTTTAAAGTCCTAAAAATGCAAGACTTGTGTAACAAAATTCTGTAAAATATTTTATTTATTTTATTTGTTAGAATTTATTAATAGATTTAGAGTATGGATAGAGTTATAGATGAATCCAAGCCTGCCTTGTCCACATTTTATGTTGGTTGTATCTGATCTGGCTCTAATCGAGAGCCCATTAGGCATGTTAGGATGATGCTGTGCCCAAACTTAATATGCATCCATGCCACTCTGGTGTGCAGCAGTTTTTCACTGTTCCTCAATTAGGGTTGAAAGTATGCATTCTGTATCAAAATGTTAACATAGTACTTTGTGGGAGCCCACTTGTCCACTGATTTAGCAAACTATCTGAAAGAACTGAGAAATTAAAATAAATACTTCACAAAGGGATCTGACGATAAGTGGATTTGTAGAGGACTATTCAGAAAAAGCAAGCATCTGGTGAACTTACAGTCTTTTTATAGCTAATTTTGGGCTTCTGAGACAAATTAGCTAATACATCTTGTAGAAAGCCCTCCTGTACCCATGCTCTTCATGAAAACACTTGGTTTGGCCATATGCTGACTAGAGGCTACATGTAGACCCTGATAGGGAAATCAGTGTATTATGGGTATGCATTTACTTTGATTTGAAAAGCCATGAAACCATTAGAAATTCTCTTGGATGGATGGAATTCATATGGACACTTCTGTCTGCAATGAAGATAAATTCTCTCAAGTAATTCTGGCTTGATTAATGTCCTCAGCTTATGTGGCACAAGCCCAGGAGTTGTCAAAACATCAGAGGGTAGATATTTCCCAAATGAGCATTTTGTTTACTGGACAAATATAACCTAAAGAAAATTTGCTGTTCATGCCTCAGCAAAATACCAAACATTGAAGAGAATGCAGTCAGGGATTAATATACAAGATCTAAAGAGAATGTTTTCTCAATGTTCCAAGTTTGGTTTACAGACAGATAACAGGAGAAGATTTCATCCGAGCAATAAACTGGCTGGGCATAGAGGTATTCTGACAAAAAAAAATTATATTCTTGTAGCAAGATATGAGATCCTTTGGGAGACAAGGTGATTTCTATTCCTATCAATTACGCAGAGAACAGTTTTTTGGTAAGAAAATTAAGGCTCATACTGATAAAAATACAGCTCAGAATTTTCATAGTGTTTACTGCTTCCATTCAAAACCACAAAACTACTTTTATGGAACAAGAAGATTTTCTACTAGGATAGAATAGATTTGGTTTTCTGTGTTGCAGCAGAATGAAAGGCATGAATAAACCAGATAATATTTTGCCTGTTTCTAGTTTATATACTGATAAGCTAAATATATCTATTTCTATATTGATAAGCCAAAAAAGCTTTCAAAATTAATTTTTAACTGAAGAACATAATAATTCTTTAGAAAAAGCATTTTCTCTTTTTATTTCACTTAGAAGGCAAAGTTTAGAGTACTTCAAAGCTTTTCATGAACTGATCCAATCTCATTTCCCATTTATCTTTTAAAAGCCCTGATTTTACATTTGGATTTTTACAGTTTAGCATTTCTTCAGGGTGCTCACTCTGAGAAATAATTCAGCATCACATGACTGAGCCAGGGCAGGCCTTTTCAATTCCAGTACATGAAGTGCCAACTTATCCTCAGAATGTGGGTGCACGAACAAGATAATGTGAGATATTAATGCAAAGTGAGTTAGTTACTATAGGACTACCCATCCAGACACTTACACTTGTTGAAACTGCTGGCAATTGTTTCACCAACTGGTGAAGGCCAGTAGTATAAGCAACTTCTCATTCGCCATTGCATAAGTTATTGTTACCTAAAATATTGTAAATTATTACAGATTTTTTTATTGTAATTTGCTTATATTTGTTTGATGTATCCTTTTCTCTATCCTGTTTGTTCGTCTATCACAGAATCATACAGAATCCCACAATCAATTAGATTTGAAAAGACCTCTGATATCACTGGGTCCGATCTAACACTGAATTCCTACTCTCATGTCAGCTAGACCATGGCCCCAAGTGCCACATCCAGTTTTTCCTTGAAGACCTCCAGGGACAGTGACTCTCCATCTCCCTGGGCAGCCCGTTCCAATATCTAATCACCCTTCCTATGATGAATTTCTTCCTAATGTCCAACTTAAAAGCTGTCCTGGCACAACTTAAGCCTGCGTCCTCTTGTCCTAGTGCTGGTTGCCTGTGAGAAGAGACCGACCCCCACCTGGCTACAGCCTCTTTTCAGGCAGTCATAGGGAGTGATAAGGTCACCCCTGAGCCTCCTCTTCTCCAGGCTAAACAAACAGCTCCCTCAGCTGCTCCTCAGAGGACTTGTGTTCTAGACCCTTCACCAGCCTTGTTGACCTTCTCTGGACATGCTCCAGCACCTCAGTGTCCTTCCTGAATTGAGAGGCCCAGAACTGAACACGAGATTGGAGGTGTGGCCTCAGTAGTGCCAAGTTCAGGGGACAATCACTGCCCTGGTCCTGCTGGCCATTGGTTGTACTGTTGCTGCTACAGGCCAGGATGCCGTTGGTCTTCTTGGCCACATGGGCTCAGCTGGCTCTTGTTCAGCCACTGTCACCAGCACCCTCAGGTCCTTTTCTGCTGGGCTACTTTTCAGTCATTCTGGCTCCCGCCTGTGGTGCTGCCTGGGGTTGTTGTGGCCAAAGAGCAGAACTCAGCATTTGGTTTTGTTGAATGTCATGGCGCTGGTCTTGGCCCATCTCTCCAGCCATTCCAGCTCCCTCTGCAGGGCCTTCCCGCCCTACAGCAGATCAATACTCCAACCCAACTTGGTGTCACTTGCAAATTTGGTAATGGTAGACTCAATCCCCTCACGCAGATCACCAGTTAACATATTAAACAAGACTGGGCCCAACACAGATCTCTGGGGGGCACCCAGTGAGCAGCCACCAGCTGGATGCAGCACCATTCACCACTCTCTGGGCCTGGCCATCAGCCAGTTCTCCACCCAGTGAAGGGTGCATCTGTCCAAGCTGTGGGCTGCTAGCTTCTACAGGAGAGCACTGTGAGAAACAGTGTCAAAGATTTTGCTGAAGTACAGGTAGACAGAGCCTTCCCCTCATCCACCAGGCAGGTCAGCTGGTCATAGAAGGAGATCAGATTGGTAAGGCTGGACCTGCCTTTCCTAAGCCCATTCTGGCTCTGTCTGATCCCTTGGTTGTCCTGTATGTTCCATGTGATCACTCTCAAGATGATCTGCTCCATAACCTTGCCAGGCATTGAGATCAGGCATGTCTGTCTGTCTATCTATCTATCTATCTATCTATCTATCTATCTATCTATCACATGCCCTTGTATCTGCCCCAGATTTATGGCATATTTGCTTTATTTAACCATGTATTTAAGGTAATTCCTAAGTAGTCCTCATATTTCATTAGATTCATAATGATTTATTCTCAATACACTTGGTGGACAAAAAATAGTTAAGGCTTAAGCAGGGCAGTGACATTATGCTTATCAGTTCAAGGAAGCCAAAAATGAAGCATGTGGTAAGCAGGCAACAGACTCTGCAGTGCCATCCAAAACCTTGACCTTTCAAATCAGATCAGTCAATGCCTGGAGGTCACAAAAGACTTAATAAAATAAAGGGAAAAGTTGGCTGACAGCAATTTGTGAGCTGCTCCCCATGCCACCATGCATAATATGCATTTACAAAGACTTGTCATGGAGATGTTTTGCGTTCAGATTCCCTCTCACCAAATGTCTTGTCCTCTTCCCTGGCAGTAGCAATTCACCTTCTCGCACTGGGAGTGGTTGTGCAGTGAATAGGAATGCAGGACAATCCCAAGACTGCTTCAGGATGCCCATGGCCATTAATTCTGTGGCTTAAGAATATACTGGAATTTCTTCATCTTTTCAACAACCAAGGAATTTCCTTCCCTGTTGAGTCAATTTTATTTTGTTAGATATGGGCAATATGTCTTTTATGAACAGGGATAAGCCCAGGAGTATTTCCCTGTCCAGAAGGTCATAAAATATTAAGAATAACTGCTTTACATGTTCACAAATGTGTTCCTGTATGATATCTGAAATGTGAGTGTGCTCTTAACACCCTACAAAAAATACTGAGTCCTAACTTTATCTGAATTCCATTCTTTGCCAATGACATCTGTGGGGTTAAATCTTGGATTTTAGGCCTTTTGCATAATTGTATTCACAAATATATATGTAGGCTAGAAGAAACACATTAGAGTTAAAAAGTAAATTTTGTGGCTGCTTTTGGCACCAGGACTGATTTGAAGGACAGTTTGCTGACAGTCTGAAGTCAATTGACAAGGAGAAATAGACCTCAAATGGACTTCCAACACCCCCAACACCCCTCACACACTTGGGAAACTCATGAGTTTTTCTCATTGGCTTTTTGACTGGGTCTTGAATATCCACTGGCTGTCTGAATATGCAACCAGTGCCTCAGGACCAATTAGGGTTTTAGGCAGCTAATAAATGCTCCCCTAGTACCAACAACAACCAACTAGCAATTCTTTCATTTACTAATATTGTAAAGGCATCTTTGAAGTACTAGCACAGAAAACTGTTAGATTGCCTAGACCTCAAAAAAAAGGTGTTTTTGCAGACACTTATGTCTCCTATATGGAAACACACTGAAGAGGAGAGTATATATGGAGAGTGGAAGAGAAAAAAAGAAAAACTTTGGGGTTTCATACTGTTTACAGACTAATGCATGTGGGCGATGTCTTACTGTAAACACAGATGGCTGTGAACCATACTAGGTCATGCTGAGAAGCCAAGCATATATTTGCAGGCTTTTTATTCCCCACTGAAGCAATGGTTACTCAGCAGAAGGGCATATATTTGTAGTCCTTAAAATAAAATCTTCTTGATGAGACAGTTTTGAATTAAAATAAATTATAGATCCAGCAAGATGAAACTTAAGAATGATATGTCCGATCATGTTTTTTTTACTGACTGCAAACAAGGCCTGCAGATTTAGGTTTTGAAATTTTCTTATAAAGATGGAATAGGAAATGTAATGTCATGTCTCAAGTATTTGGAAGATTTTATGCCTGCTTGAGCCAGTATGCAAGGAAATTCATAATGGAAAACAAGGTAGAAGCACTGGGATGTAGCCACATAAAAAGGCAGATGGATAGAATGGACAAGACAGAAGATAGAGAACTAGTATGAATCTTGGGTAACGTTCTACTGTCTGTTTAGGTACATACTGACTGGATGACCTTGTGCTGGCTGCCCAGGCTTTCCTGCCACAGCACTATAACATGGGATAACAAGACTAACTTGCATAAGCAGGGTGTCATTAGGTTGGATACTGTCACAGGTATTTGCATAACCACATAAGACCATATAATTACCTAGAATATATATACACGCTACCTGCCTATAATAGGTCTGTGTACAGATAGCACAACCTCCAAAGGTCAACGGGCTTATCTCCAGATTAGTCTTGGCCTATAACTACATATTCCTCTCACTGGGAGCTGTGGGAGGTGAGGAGACCACAGAGACTCTTGTTCTACTGACAGTTTTTCCCTGGGTCAGTCAAACCACAGCTGCAGCCTTACTAGCTAACAATAACCAAATGTCTCCCAGGGAGCAGCAGTAGTACTTAAACCTGTGTTTAAGTTAACTTAAAATGTGCGGTTTAATTTCATGTTTCTGATATGGAGACACCATAAACACGTAGGACAGCTGAGACTGCAGCAATTCATTTACTTGTACTAGCTACAAAAATAAGATGCCATCATGTGAGGTTCTGCAGCACAAAATTGTTTTTTGCCATAATGGAAAACAAAGGAGAGTGCAAAGAAGCAGTTGACTAAACAGTGGTGGTTTATTTGTTCCTTTCCCTTGCATGGCTGGGTTGGTCCATGGCTCAGAGGAGGATATGGAGAGCATCATCAGTTAAGAAGTCCTGTATGACCAAGAGCCAGGCTCAGACAGCTGATGTCCAGAGGGCACGTTGCCGCAGGGAATGTGGACAGCAGACCTCCTGAGAACAACAGAAGTGGCAGTACAAATGCAGCCAGGGAGAAGAGTGTTTTGAGGACCAAATGAGAGCCATTCTTTGAGGGCACAAACCATATGCAACCATGCTCCTGTTCATATTGCTTATCTCAGTGTCTGCTTATATGCAGTAACTCTCAAATAATTCAATCAGTTGAAATTGTCCATTCAACAGAATGCATATTTATTAGCACAACAATAAGAGATATTTACTAAATCGTATTAGTTGTAGAAAATCTTATTAATTGAAGTATCACATAAGTCTCCAAATTACCATTGGTAAGAAAGTGAAGAAGCAACTTTTCAACATACTATTTAATGTTCAAAATTTTCTGTAACATCTACAAAGCTTACCTGCATGATCAGTGAAAAGAGGGGCACAGAGAATGCTCTCCTTGAATTCTGTGCTTAATTAGGCCTCCCTTGAGGCCTAACAGTGATTAGAAACTGCATTCCTCCTTCTTATACATTCCTTTTCTCTCCCTTTCATTGACAATAGTGCTGCTCTGATCATGCAGTAAGATGAGCTCCATGTTCCAGATGAAAAGAATGCAACAACAACAGCAACAAAACCTACAGGAATTAAAAACAGTTTTCAAATGTTTCACATGGACTGCCATTTCACGTTCCAGCTGTGCCATCTGGTCTCACAAAAGATCTGATTTCTTCCAAAAATGTCATGCAGCATAGCTTCCAGGGTAAAAATGAATTATAACAACTTCCCTTTTTCCTTTGACCTAGTCTAAATCTCTTCTACTATTTATTATCTGACATTCTTTATTTTAACAGGCTTTAGGGCAACACTTCCTCCTCTGCCACCTTGAGTTCAATTTTTTTTTCAGCTTGAAATACTATGTGTCTTTGAAGTAAACATAAAACAAGCGTATTAAACTTAGACAGTCCAGATTTCAGCTACTGAACACTACTTTTTTCCTAACAAAGAGTCATTGTTAGAAATTAAAATAAAAAATTTAACCTTCATATCCATGTGAAAAACTGCCATGCTGTCCCTATTTTAGAATGTCTAAATCTAGAACACATTTGCAATTGGTGAGTAATCACTAATGATTATCATCACTGGCATTCGATAGATTTGTTTAGAGGAATAGCTTCCAGTTTCTGATTGCAATGTACCTCCCTGAATTATGCCTGCATAATGAAAAATGCATGTGATTATTGCCAGTCATGTCACTAACCGCTGGGCTTTATTTAGTAGATTGAAAATTATTTTGTTGGCAAAGGAGTGGGAAGCCTGTGTTTAAGGAGGTTACCATGTATTTGGTTCAGAAGACGTCAAGGTTTGCTTTTACACTACTCTAGAGGGGCAAATTAATTTGCTTGGCAGCATGAACAGTCTATCTGCCTGACACAGCTGATATTTTTAATAATGAAGTGGGATGTAGTTTTCATGTCATACCATAAGGAGAAACGAGAATCTCTCTAGTAACTTGAACCAGAGCAAGATATGAAACGGATGATTGGCATGATGGATTTAACGCAGAATTCTAGAGAAAGCTACAGATGAAACAAAACACATTACAAGCAGGACAAAATCACAGAGTGCTTCTAAACTCACTTTTATGCTTGTGGTTTAACCCCAGCTGGCAACTGAACACCACAAAGCCACTTGCTCATTCCCCCATCAGCAGGACTGGGAGGAGAATCAGAATGGTAAAGGCTAGAAAACCCATGGGTTGAGATAAAAACAACTTAATAGGTAAAGCAAAAGCTGCACATGCAAAGAAAGCAAAACAAGAAATTAATTCACCATTTTTCATGTTCAGTCATCCTCAGGAAAACAGGGCTCCGTTGTGCATATTGGTTACCTGGGAAGACAAATACCACCACTCCAAATGTCCTCCCACTTCCTGCTTCTTCCCCTGTTTATATGCTGAGAATGATACCAGTTGGGGTCAGCTGTCCTGGCTGTGTCTCCTCCCAGCTTCCCAGGCATTCCCGGTCTTCTCACCAGCAGAGGAGTATGAAAAGGGGAATAGGCCTTGGCTGTCAGTATTAACAAAAACATCTATTCAGAACCATTTCTTTCCTTTTCTACAATTAATTTTTTTAATTATGCCAAAGTGTACAGATTCATATCTGGTAACTATAGCATAAAATAACTATAGAAATTACCCAGCTGGTGCATTGAAATACCTTTCTGAAGTTAAAGACAGAAGGATATTATCTATTAAATTTCTAGGCTACTAAAATTTCAAGGCAGGTTAGTTGAAATTGGCTCATTTATTTAGGACTTTTAAACTATAAGAGTTCAAAACAGGGTATTTTTTTAGATGGATAAAGTCTTCTGTATTTCCAAGACAATGAAATTCACACTGATATCAAATGCATCTTGATTTTCTTTGAAATATTTTTTTCCCAGCGAAGTGTTGTGTACTTCTGTAATCAGCCCTCCAAAGCTATAAAACAGAAATTAAACACTCCAGCCATGAATTATAGATTTGTGTGAGAAGGTTCCCTCCACAGTCTTCAAAGGAAAGTTCAGGACTGGAGGGGACACATTGTGCAAATGAAAGACTTGCAAATGAAAGATCTTCAGCCAAAGGGAGAAAATTGATCAGGTAAGACACCTTGCAGAAGCTCAGCTATAGTCCTTCAACTATACTTCAACTTGAAGGGAAAAAGTGCCTGGAAGAAGTCTATAGCTCCTTAGGTCTTGTACAAGTACACTGGTAGTTGACACTGGAAAAAGGCTAAGAAATTTTGTTGTCATGCACCCTATCCCTGCAAATCTGCACCTTTTATGTACTATTTTACCTTCTTAAGCAAACTGGTATGTAAAACTGTATTAGTAAACACTTTCTTATATATGTAGAAAATGTTTCATTAGATATGTAACTTAGCTAGTCCCACAAAAGATTCCTATGCCATAAACCTGTAGTTTGGCCTTAGACAGTGAAGTCTTGTTGACTGTCATTGAGATTCAGATCAAATTTTCTGGAAAGAATACCTAAACTTTTGATGACGGAAAAAATTTGGCAGAAATTTCCTGGAACAAAAATATATATGATATATGATATATGATATATGATATATGACATATGACATATGACATATGTATATGTATATGTATATGTATATGTATATGTATATGTACAGTGTGAACCTTGAAAAGAGACCCCAACCAGGGGGATCAAGTACATAATATATCCTACATCTTATAAGTTTTGAATTTAATTTTCCCTATTGGCGCACTTCATTGTTTATTCTAATAGTCTACTCAAATTCAGCCGCCAGAATGATGTGGTTCAGCAACATCTAAAAACTAAACCCCTGTTTGATCTGGTTTGGATTATATGCATCCCTATCATCATTCTCTTCAGCTTTTCTTTTTCAACTTTCATCTGTTTTAATGGCAGGCAAGCACAAGCATTAGAAATAGATGAAAACCGTTGAGGGAAATCATTCTGACTACTCAACATTCATAAGAGGAAAGTATCCTGTACTCATTTGATTCTCAATTAAGTTATGTGAGAGCAATATTCAGACATGAAAAAAATCAGAAATTACTAATCACATATGTTTCCTTCCTTTTTTGTTTTCATTAGGTTTGGGTTTTTTTAGTTGTTTCTGTTTACCTTGTGTGAGAGCAAAACAACATAATATATACTCTGGCAAAACAACCTGCTACCCTTGGGAAGTCCTCTCACTTTTGAGAAGAGGTGCAAAAATCATCTGAACCAAATGTGAACTGAACCAAAAGTGAATTAAACACCTGTCTTTGGACAGAAATATATTTTAGTTACACAGCTTTCAAATTGCCTGCAATTTTTCATATTTAAACAAAGATCCATGTAGATCCATTATGATGCATTACCATGCATTAATATTTTATTGTATTTATTGTAAAAGTAATGTAAGATATGTTTTGTCCCAACTATAGCTACATTTTAGGAATGCAACATTCTTTTTCAGGTGTAATAGTAAAAGATGCTATTGGCTGACTTTGAGAGTCTTTGATGCAAAGATTGTTGCACCTCTAGACCACTCTTCATTGTCATGGGAATTTTGGAAACAGTGACAGGACAAATGTTTCTAGGCCTTCCCTTTTGTTCCCACTCCTGGTGGGAACAACTGTCCTGATGAAACCCTGTGTACGATTATCCTATAAACACTACAGCTTAGCATATGCCAAGTTTAAAAATCCTTGCTCAGAAGGGTTTGGGCAGTGCTTTCAACTGGGTTTGATCAGTTCTTTGTGTGCTGCTGTCCAGAACAAAGGCCAGAAGCAGAGTGCATGGCAAAGGAAAAACTGACAACTGTTGAAAGCTCATCTCCCAAAATTATAGCCCTCTGCATAGTTCTGTAATTGCTGCGCTGACACAGTCAGTGCTTAAAAAATGGTTACAATGTTCCTTGCCTGCCAAGGTACAATGGTAACATAGAGCTCAATCTTGGTGTAATGAACAAGGATGAAGCTAATTCTAAAACACTGAATAAAAATGACGTTCAACACCAGTTTGCCAAAGGTATTTTTAGACTACTTACAAACACTAAGTTTGTTAGTCATGATACTCCACTCGAGCTTAAGTGATAATCATTGTGATCATCACTTGGATTGAAGTGGAAGCCCAGTAAATTCAATGACATGAGGTAGGACTGAGACTGCATAAAATTTGATTTATGATTAAGCCACAAAACTACCCTTTAATAAGCATTCTTATGTCATTATATTAAGGCTTTGCCTGTTAGAGGAAGTACTATTCAATACTGGCATGGAATGTGATTAGCTTCACAAAAGTTTATGTGCTTCTGAAGTTGTGTGAATCAAGAAAGGAAAGAAGTGTGTTTCTTGTGTTAGGAGACTAGCCTGGAACTCAGGGGTTTAGTCTTTACTTCAGATTCACTGGACCATTTAGGACCGGCTTCTCAAAGTTGTTATATATCCACAGTGTTACTGACTGTAGCTGTAATTGTGAACATGGAAGCTCTGAATATTAGTCTTTCAAGCTCACAGGATACCACAGTACTACAAAATACCAACGACACATTGGTTACAATTTTACGTGATTCCTCTTGCAAGTACAGTACTTTCATTAGTTTGTTTTCCAGTTATCTTTTGTACTATCTTCACTTCTCTAACTCAGTGTACTTTCAATACTCTTTGGATTTCAGCACTTACTACAGAATTCAGCCAAATACCTGCAGTTTATACTCCTTGAGTTGTTCATGTGTCCTTCATTGCTTTATTATTGAATTATTAAAGTCTTTCCAGCAGAGAAAAGTAAATACTTCTTGGAAAACTTGAAATCCTCATGGGCCTTATGCCTAGTATATAAAGGGCAGATTAATTCCAAGCTATAAAAATAAACAGCTCTCTTTGTTCTTAAGGGGATTTGGATTGAGTGGAGTGGCTTTATAAGTATATGATTGCTTAGTATTGAAGTTTGGAAACAAAACAGAAAAAGTATTATCCATTCATGTTTAAAAATTACCAGCTTTGGTATTTTCAACTTAGCCATTCCTTGAGCTTCTTATTAAGTCTTCCTACTTGAGGTCTGTGTACTTTACAAGTTTGGATTTTTTTTTAATGAATACAGAAGAACTTCAGAATCAAACCCACCACGAGGAGAAGGAAGAGAGGCAGTGAGGGAAATTCATGTATCTAACTGAAAAGCCCAGGGGATTATGCCAAAAAGCATGAATACTTACAGCACAGCAGCCTCTAGCCCCTTCCAAATCTCGCTACCCTCGGTGACACTGCTGTGTTTGGCAGTGACTGCCCTTGTGCTGGGGAATTCTGTGATGTCATTTTCACATGGTCTTACAAAAAAACCCTGCCCACTGATTTCCACAGTGTTTGGTTTTCTAAGGAAGGTTTTTGAAAGAAGTATCTTATTTCCTTTCTATGGAATATTAAAAATCCTTGATAGATTTCTGGAAGAGTTGCAGGATTAAACCTGCAACTCTTGGCTGAAATTCCTCCCACCTGTTTATGTCAACACTGCATTTAGATCAGTATAGCCCTGTCACTTCCACCCTAGATGTGGCTACATCAGATAAGTGATGGGGTGTTTTCAAATTTCAGGTAATGTTGCAAGTGCACAAAGGGGAAAGGTATGTTCATAAAATAAACAGAGCATAGGCAATTACAACAAACACATAACAAGGCAGGCATGGCCTTGGAAATTGGAATGATATTCCTCATGGGACAACTCATAGATTTCAGGGAGTATTCAACAGGAAGTGAGGGCAACAGCCCTTAATCAAGAGCTTCTTCCAGAGCTGAGGGTTGTCATGAAGCACAAAAGTGATGGATGAAGAAAGCAGAGGGTGTAACTGAAGAAGGAAACAGAGACTGTCTATACTTACAGGAAAAATGGAGCTTAGCAAAATTTTCATAATGAGGAATAATAACTACAATTAAGAGGCAGAAGTTAATGAGAGCTAATAAAAGAATTCAGCATTGAAATGCAGTGCAAATCTAAATATAACTGTGGGAGGTATAAGGGTTTTAGGCCACATTGTTATTGCTAAGCAAAGCAAAATATGCTCTGGCTGAGCTTTCTTACATTCTTAACTCCCCCTATACCACTTTGCTTTGTGAAACTAGGAGGCAAATATAACCTCCTCTCAGCATTCTGCCCATTCCATATAGCATGCAAAAACCCAGCCTCCTTTCATTAACTTTTTCAGGTTTATCTTCACCCTTTCCTTCAACAGCATCTGATAATGCACTTCTTTTCCCAGCATTAGTTTTCTAGTTAGAGAAGTGAGAGGAATAGCTGAGATAGCTGGAGTTGTTCATAGTTGTTCTCTATGGAGAAAAGAAGGCTTCAGGGAGACTTCACTATGGCCTTTGAGTACTTCAAGGGGAGTTACAAAAAGGAAAAAGAGTTTTTATAAAGGCAGATAGTGACAAGACAAGAGACAATAGTTTAAAATTGAAAGAAGGCAAGTTTAGATTAGATGTTAAGATAAAATCTTTACAGTGAGGGCTAAGCACTGGAGCAGAATGACCAGAAAAGTTGTGGACGTCCCATCCCTGCTACTATCCAAGACCAGGCTAGACAGGGCGTTAAGCAATCTGTTCCACTAGAAGGTATCCCTGTTCACAACAATGAGTTTTGTAACTAGATGATCTTAAGGTCCCTTTGAACTCAAACCATACTTTGATTCTCTGATTCCATTAATATTTTGTCTTGAAGCAAGTGCAAAGGCTGTGGTTCAATGGGTATGTGCATCAGGTCTATCAGGTTAGGGCAATCCAGATTTACTTGTCTTTCTTAACACGTTATGCTCATGTCAGCTTTGTCACACTACTTCAGTGGGGAATTCCCAGATGGTTGGCACATATATATCCTTTTAAAGTGTTGGTATGTTAGGTAAAAGGTTTATGTATCTCATTAGCCTTCTTCATTGTACCAAGGTATTAAGTTTTCACTTCGGGAGGAGAATAAGCATATTTAAAGGAGCTTGCAGCCAGGTGGGGATCGGTCTTTTTCCCCAGATAACAAGTGGCAGAATGAGAGGACAGTCTTAAGCTGTGCCAGTGTTTTGTTTTGTTTGTTTGGGTTTTTTGTTTGTTTGTGTTTGTTTTTTTTTTGTTTTTTTTTTGTTTTTTTTTTTTTTTTTGGAATTGTTCTCTCCCTAGCGAAGGCTGCCCAGCGTTTCCTGCCTGGGAAACAGGAGAGGCTCTGCAGCCGCTTTCCCGGTCACGCGGCAGCCTCCGCTCCCGGCCCACGCCCCGCCCGCGGCCCGTGACGCGCCTGGCGGGCCGGACGGAGGGCGGGCTCCGGCGGCCATGGCGGCGGCCGTGGCGGAGGCGGCGGCGCCCGACTACGAGTCAGCGGAGCTGTACACGCGCTCGTTCCGCGTGGGCGCCCTGGGCCTCAGCTGGCGGCGGCTGCTGGGACCGCCCGACCTGTCGCTGGCGGCGGCGGCGGAGGAGGAGGAGGTGGACGCGGCCGTGGCGGCGGCGCTGGGCTGCGCGCCGGGCACGGCGGCCGAGCTGCGCGCCGTCTGCAGGTGGGGAAGCCCGGCTGTCTGCAGGCCCGGATTTGCGGCTCCGGTGTGAGGGAGATGCCGGTGGCCTCGCTCGGCGCTGGTGCGGGGAGGTGGCTGGTGCTGTCGCCGGATGCCGCGGCGGTTCCTCGGGAGAGGCGGAAGGTGCTCGGGCAAACCGCTTCAGAGCAGCCTCTTCCGGGCCTGTGGCACGCGTTTGTTTCTATTTCCCGAGCATATACACTATTTCCCAGAGTCATACACTGTCGGGGGGGTGGAATGGACCTTAAATCCATATAGCCCGATGCCATGTCCAGGGACGCATTCCACTAGACCAAATAGTTTAGAACTTCATCCAGCCTGGCCGTGAATACTGCCAGACTTCCAGCATCCACAACTTCTCTGGATAACCTGTTCCAGTGCCTCACCACCCTCACAGTAAAGAATTTCTTCCTAATACCCAATCTAAATTTGCTCCTTTCTCATTCGTACTGAACACTCCTGCTCCTGTGTAGTACAGTTCCTTATGAAGACTTGGTCACCAACATCTCTGCAGGCCAAAAATACTGCAAAGGCAAACGGTTTTTCTGGAGGGTAGTGCACCAGTTGTGGGAATTTTGTTACATCGGTGAATTTGAACAAACAGTTTGGTGCTTAAAGTTGCATGGGTAAACATTTAGCAACATGGTACTGGTTAAGTACTTAAAGGTACCTGAATGTTTTAATGGTTTTAGGAGACCGCAGTTGTACAAGAAACATGTACCTTATATGAAGAAATAAGCCGGCATCTGTTAATACATAACAAAGAATCATAAAATCACAGAATGGGTTGGAAGGGACTTTAAAGATCATCTTCCAGTCCCCCTGCTGTGGGTAGGAACAACTTTCACTAGAGCAGGTTGATCAAAGCCCCATCCAGCTTGGTCTTGAATGCTGCCAGGGATGGGCAGCCACAGCTTCTCTGGGCAACCTGTTCCAGTGCCTCAACACCCTCACAGCAGAGAACCTCTGCCTAATACTAATCTAAGCCTACACTCTTTTAGTTAGAATCCCTTAAAAACATCATTTAGAGTAGTTCAGGTAGCTGGCTGCATACAGTACCTGTTGAGTGTCTCTTGGTCCTTAGCCTCCACTGACTTGTTTTTCTCAGGGCTTGTGGTGAAGTCAGAGGTATGTAAATGCTTTGTGGGTGTTGAAGCAGCAGCAAATCTAACACGCCATGGCTGGAAGACTTTCAGGTCATGTGGATAGTAAGAATTGTCCTTCACCTGTAGAAAAGGCCTGATGTCAGGCAGTAATTCCTGTAGAAAGCATCACAGTAATTTATCTGTAGTCTGTCAGTAAAGGAAGACATGTCAGTTTTCTGATCCTATCTGCATAGCTTTGTGCTTCGCCTGTCACAGTTCTGGTGATTAGCATAAATTTTTACCATTACTAGACTTAGTAAAAATAGAGGATGATGTTGTTTTAAAGAAAAAAAAAAGTATTCTGGTGTGGCAGAAACTGTGACAATTATTCTGTAAGCTCTTCCAGTGTAGATGGTCTCTGATTGCTCCTGTGCTGTGCCTTATTCTCTGTGGCAACTCTGTTGCCTGAACCATTAGCTGTTTTCATTTGAATTCCAAGAAGTTTTCCCTTTGGTTTCTTTATTTTCCCCCACATTCCTTCTGCTTTTTTCTTCTGTTCTGCTTTCTTCAGTTTACACCTGCTGCATTTCACTTGCTGTCTGCATTTGCTGGTGTTACAGAGCAATGCTCTCTGCTTGAGGTTAAGTGTACTGTGGTCATTTGGGAAAGAGAAAAAAGATTGGTGATCTATGAAGGCAACAGAACTGATCATCTGGCAGCCTTTTGTTGGCTTTGCAGGAGAATGAAGCTAAAACTGCACATCCTGATGTGACCTTTCCCCTGTTCAGACTAGAAATCCCAATCTGTAATCTCCATGTGCTTTTGCTTTTAAATTAAATAGCCCTATCCTCTTGAGTCTCTCCTTAATTTGTGAACCTCAAGTCACTACCTCTGATCACTTTCACTCTGAGCTGCTCTGAGCTGCTCATACACCTCTCTTGAGGAGAGACGAGAACACTGGGCTACACCAAGATCTGTTCTATGATATCGTGGGATCACATTTATTACTGGTGTAAATATACCTTTATAAGTGCTGAAATGAGCACATAATGGATATAAACAGATTTTTCTGACTCTACTTCTAAGGAAACTTCTGACAAATTAAGTAGGTTTTCTTTGGGTAGAAGAGAGGAAGACGTGGATACTCCTACATCTATTTTTAAATTTGTGTTGGATTAAAATAATCTTTCATGGATTCAGCATGAAGTTTTTCAATATCTATCATTAAATCTTTTTTAGAGTAGTGACATAGTGTACATTTAAGTATACCTGGCAATGTAGAGTCTTCTGGTGAGGAGAAGTGGTATCATGTTTAAATGCTATTTAATGCCTTGAGCACTCCAGTGCAATGTGGTTATTGTGTTTTTTTTTTTTTTTTTTACTTGGTTGGTTTGATTTTTTTAATTTGGTTTTTGGGCTTGTTGAGGTTATTTTGGTGGTTTTGTTTGTTTTTGTTTGTTTTGTTGGGTTTTGTTTATTTGTTGGTCCATGTTGTTGTTTTTTCCTTGTTTGGTTTTTTGTGTATTATTATTATTTTATTATTTTCTTTCTGTAATACGTTCCTGCAAACAGTATGCAAGAAAAAATTTGTGTCTTCCCTCACTTGCATTTGACTCAGTAAGAATGCCTTGCATATTGCTCAAGTGTTATGCTGATAATCATCATAGAGATTGCTCATGTTTTCATCAGATCTTAAACAGGTGTGAAATTGTGTCTTTACCTGGAAGATTCCAGCAGTAATTCTCTTAAATAACCAAGGTGTCAAAAGAATAAAATTCTAGGTTTTGTTCAAATGCCTTACGAGTCTGTGAGCAAAGAAGTTTACCTTGGTATTTGTAATTGGTGCTTGAGTGACTGAAGTCCTTGAATGTTGGAGATGCTGAGTTATGTTATTCTGTTTTGTCTTCTGGATGATGTGTTGCTTGCATGTATAATAGGGCAGGCTAAGCCTCAAATCACTGTGGGTTTTAGGTAGGTCAAGAGAGGCGAGACTTGCAGGTACCTTATTCAACTTCAGCCCTAATTCACCTTCTTGTTTTATTAGAAGGAGTAGTTGTAAATATCTCTTGGGACGTGTTATAAAGCTGCATTAAGCTAGCATTAACGTCTTAACGTATTAGTATTTCGTGTCTTGTGGTATTAGTGTATCAAAGGTGATGAAAGTGCTACCTTTAAAATATGTGCAATATAAAGAGTAATATGAACACTGTAACAGCTTATTATAGTATTATTATAAAGTATCAGGCCAAATAGTAAAATATCTTTGAATTTCTAAAAGAGAAAACTTGTTGTGCTCCTGGAATATTCTGGGAAAAGTAAAGTCACAGACTTTGAAGACTTCATTGGTAGTCTGCTTCCAAGTCTACATTTCCAGAGAGTTCTCTTTGGCCTTTTTGTTTCTGATCACCTAAAAATATCTTTGTAGGGGACATAAATTTAATTTGTGCATGCAGGGAATAGTCTCTGTGGGGACACAGTAGGATCCCAAGCTTGTGGCAGTCAGGAGTGTCGTGTTCCTAGTGAAAATTCTGTATTGCACACACTTCCATGTCTTAGGTGTCTGACAGTAATTTAGCCTTAATTTCTGGAGGGATTAGTATATAATTCCTGTTTGTAAATCCTAGTCCAAGTATTGCTTATGTTGTTCCACTGGCAGCAGTGGAGTTATGCAGGGGGAGCTCCAGCATGGCCTGTGTGTAAGCAGAACAAAGCCTTTCAAGACTTCAGTGCATGTGATACAATGACATACATAATTAACTAGTAGACTGACTTTTAATATCAAAAAAGGTGCTCTGCTTTTCCTTCAGAAATTGAGGATTTCTGACTTTTCAAGAATGAGAAGTGGCAGTACCAATGCTTGCAAGGTTCCATGGAACTTGTCAGAGGTTCAGTGTATCCCTTTAGATTAAGTAGCTTTCAGTCGTCACAAGGAAAAAGAGGAAGCAGTTTTAATGTCAATTATTTTAGATAGTGTCTTTTTGTAGCAGCTTTTCTGGGGATTTAGTTTTTTCCCTGAAACAGATAATTAATGGTCATGGTGTGGCCAGAGATCCTGCCCAGAGCTATGGGAAGAAAGAAAAGCACAAGTATTGTTAGTAAGTTCTGACATACTTTTGGTGGGTTCTGGCATAGAAGGGAAATAGGAAACTATCACCTTTGATGTGAGTGAAACTTCACAGTATTAGGTAATAAACATTTTCAGATCCTGCATATAATTCCTGTGATGTTTAAAGAACTGAATACAAAGTTATTTCCTCAAAATGGTATATTTATATGAATATTATACATATTCAAGTGACATGGGCTCTCTGGTGAATGGGATCACTGATCTATGTGCTGGGAGACTTTGGATAAATAATTTGGTCATATTGTCAGTTTTACAGAAAGGGTCAGTTGTGAGTTGATTTTTCTGTCAGGGGATATCCTTTACTTGATTATGTGAGCTGCTCATAACACAGTGCTATGCTGCCTGGAGAACAACCCCATCTAAAAGGTTGAACTGTGTTCTCAAAAGTGCTGTTTTCCATCTTTCTATTAGTTAGATTACTATTTCGCAGCTGTGTTTCAGTCTGTTTGACACAGGATTAACTTGTCTGTCTCTGCCTGCATTTCCTCAAGTGGGAATCTAAGGATAAGGTCCATTCTGTTTCCAGGAGGTTGTGGCTCATTACTGCAAAGTTCCTTTTAAAATGATGCTTCTGAAAGAATCCCATTTTCCCAGTAACTTAAAAAAATATTTTGAGATGAAAACTGTGAAACAGAGTTTAAAACTTTGTATGTTGGTGAATGGTAAGTAACTAAACAATAGTAAATTCATATTACTGTCAATACAGAATGACTTTATTGGCTCATCAGAGCAAAGCCATCTGTCCACAATCAAAATTTTGTCTCTGACTTTTGCTTATTGTCAGCAGGTAACAGCTGATTCCAGATTTCTATTTCTCAATTACTTTGTATTCCTATCAGTTCCACTCCAAAGGGTTATACATCACTGTAGTGATATTATGGTTGACATGGGGAATGTTATAAGATTATAATGAAAAAGAAAATAATGGAATCATAAATGTTATTGAGGATAAATGTTACAGTCCAAAAGGTTTTCCTGGAATTCACCAGTGGTAGTTTTGTCCCATAAAGAGATGGGTTTGCACAAGAGTTTGCTGGGATTCAAACTGCGGGTGGATTTAGGCACTTGAGTAATCTCTGCCTTTAAATGGTCTGCAAAAGTGGAGAGACAAAAGCAATCAAGTCTGTTCTCTGTTTTAAATTTTTTTTTCCTCAGGCTATTTTTAAGCTGAATAAAATTCTATTGTGATTAATGCGAAATTCTTCTGGGAAGGACTGCAGAGGAGGGGATGTACATATGATGATTCCTCTGAATCTGGTGTGCTGCAGTGCACAACCTGAAATGGGAACTCATAAATATGACCAGGTAGTGAAACCACCTCCAGGTTCCTGCCTCTCATACTTCTACACAGATGGTGAGAAATCACTGCCATGTCCAAAGAGGATAGCTCTAGATTTAGATAAGATATCAGGTAAAACTTGTTTACTTTGTAGAGTGGTGAGGCACTGGAACAGGTTGCCCAGAGAATTTGTGGATGCTACATTCCTAGAAGTGTTCAAGACCAGGTTGGATGTGCCCCTGAGCAACCTGGTCCAGTGAAAGGTGTCCCTGCCAATGCTGATGGGAGGAATGGAACAAGATGATCTTTTAAGGTCTCTTCCAACCCAAACTGTTCTATGATTCTGTGATTCTATTTGTTATTTTTTTGTTGTTCTAGCATTGATATGTTAATGTCTTCTGAAAAAGAAGAGGACTCAGATGTTATTCCTGAAGATAGCAGCTTGCTCACTCTTCGGTATGCTGTTACAGTACTCTCACAGTACCCTTATTTTGGGTGGGGTGAAAAATCAGAACGGATGTATGGCTGGCTGCTTGTTCCCTTTACAGGCAGTGCTTTCTGAAGCACCGTACAAAAATACCGTAAGGGCGGAAACACCAGCTTATGATAGCAGCATTGGTATGAGTCTTCTGAATGTTGCTTAGGAACTTTTTTATTAAGATATACAGAATATGCCTTCTTTCTTATTGGAAAAGGATTTCTGGACCTAGGTGCTTCTGAAGTAGTGCCTAAGTTTGGAGTCTGCAGTGGCCTTCTGATGATCATGTGTGTGAGGTTCCTCCAAAGAAGCTTACCTCATACCTCTAGTAACTCACAGTCACGCTGTTTACAGCCAGACTGTAAGTACTGATGCTGCATCCAGATAACCTCTTTATCTGAGCCCACTCTGTTTTGTTAAGTTTTGTTTTGTTCATGGAATTTATTGATAAACTGGTGCATTTCAGAGGATAACCAGTATATGTAAGGTTTCTATCAGCTGGCAAACTTGGCCAGTTCAGGTCTTTGCTGTACTTTACATAGCACTAATGTAAAGAAATGTGTTTAGAAATGTGATCGGTGTTAAGCCTGATTGTTACTGAAAACACTTGTGGAGAGGTCTGGAGGACAAGTAAACTTGTCCTGGTTGTTAAGGATTGGGTGTTCATGCAGTGGTTGAATACATGTAATTTAGTAAGTATTCTACTTATGATATTCTTTCTTCTACAACTGATAATGAAGGTTTGTTTCTGGGTTTTCTAAAGTGTCTATGCTGTGGGGCTGAGAAAGAATATTTGTGGGTTGTTTCTTTCCTTGTGTTTTGCTTGAACATGAATTCAATTTTTTTGAAGTGGAAAGAATTGTTGAAACAATTTCTTCAAAGGTCACAAAGTGTTTTGTCCTAGGACAGCCTCTTCAAACAACATTTTGCTGTTTTTTGTTGTGAGTGTAAAATTGCTCACGAACAACATGTCATTTGCACACAAGGGGGAAAAAGCCCACAAGCTGAAATCCACAAGCTGGCCTGTGCACTATCAGGTTTTATGAGAGTCAGGAGATGAGTATTTTGTCTGTCCCACTAAGACAGACAGGAATCATGCTCTTTGAAAGCTGCTCTATAGTAGCTTGTGTCATTTAAAAATATGAAATTCTTGAAATTCTACGTGGAAATTGTTGAGTGAAGTTTTGTCTTGTGTTCCTGCCCCTCAGAATTAGAAAGAAGGCCTTAGATAGGAGAGAAGAAAAAATTATTGTGGATCGGGCTTGCAGACAAGAAACTCTTACCTATGAGATGGTAAGTTGCCTGTCATCTTATAGGCTCTCAAGACAGCCAAAATCCAACTTCTGCTTGTTTTTTTAATTCACCACTATGAAATGTACACTGTAAATGTTTGCAGATACAAGTTTGCCGGTAATGATTAAAGATAAAGAGATTTTATAGAAAGATAGGACAGGAAGTCTGCTCTTTACTGTCTGTTAATACTGGTTGTACTTAAGGAGGAACTCCATCTTGTTGCCACTATATTACTGCTTTTTTTTAAAAAGTGCTGTGAACTTACCGCTAGACATAGAGTTAGACAAAATGTGTAAAGGTTTTGCTCCTGGAGTCCAGCGTTGGAAACTAAGCTTCAGTGTGTAAATGATTGTGAGCTAGTTTCAGTAGGGCTGAGAGAAGAAAACAGTAACAGTGGTGGTAAATTTGTAATTCTGAGCTTTGTAAACTGAGTTTTTTCAGCCATTTTGAACTGCCGGGAACCAGGAGTGTAGTCATCAGCCCCTGAAAAACCTTATTGGAATTTTTTAACTGTGCTTAATAAGTTTGGGGTTTTTTAATGATTTCTTCTTAACCACTGTAGTCCTAAACAGCAAAACCTCATTTCATAAATGCTCATAAAACCATTAAAGTTAAAAGGATTTAGGATTGTTGAGCCCAACCATTACCTTAACATTGCCAGATCCACCACTAAACTGTGTCCCTAAGCACCACTTATACACATTCTTTGAACTCTTTCAGGGACACTGAAGTGCTAGAGTCCATGGCTTTAACTGCTGTAAAAATTAGGGGCATAAATGTAGTGAAGAAAGATCCTCATGTGACCATTAGACTTGTTTTTCCCCTTGAGGTTTCCTGGTCTGTTGTGAGTTACCATGTTTCAGCTGTTCAGAGACCCAGGCACATTATGTAAACAACATGATGCAACTGCTCTGCTGGGCTCTTAGTCTGGGGAATATCTGAGAAAATATTAGCAACAGAAACCTTCATAAAGGGTTTCAATGAATACTGCTGTGTTCTTTGCAAGAATGAGCACATGGTAATTTATTGCATTCTTTAAGCAAGCTGTGTCAGAGCTGTGATTCTGTGGCTGGGACCACAATGCCTTTGTACAGGAGGAGAGCAGTAAGAAACACGAGTTCGGAATGTGTCACATGAAGAAGGCAGGTGCAAGGCAGAGAACACAAGTATCTCTGCATCTCATAGGAGTACAAATTCCTGTTACTAAATCTGAGGAATACTTCATGCTGGTGGAAGGTGTTTGTGCAGGAGCACACTCTTGATTCACTGGAAAAGGAGGAAAAGGCCACAGAAAAGTACCTTCCTTCATTTTCACAGCTGGGCTGTGTCTTAAACACAAAGCAGGGTGGAAATGTAGGGATCATTTACTTCTTTTCTAAAACACAGTACTGTGTCAAGGGCAGTGATGGGTTTTGGGGTTTGATTTTGGAGAAATTGTGGCCTCCAGCTATGTCTAGCTTCCCTAATAAG
This sequence comes from Vidua chalybeata, assembly GCF_026979565.1. Taxonomy (NCBI): domain Eukaryota; kingdom Metazoa; phylum Chordata; class Aves; order Passeriformes; family Viduidae; genus Vidua; species Vidua chalybeata. The sequence goes on along the minus strand of NC_071570.1, from coordinate 18,697,519 downwards.
AGGAAGTGTTGCACTGACTGTAATTTTCATGTATTTCATTCTGTGTATATTTTCTAGATTAACGTTTCCCAAATTAAGGGTTGCAATCCCCCTTTACATATGAAAGCATTCAAAGAGCATTTCAAAGCATTAAGTGGTGAAAGTTGGTAGCAGCTGGGTTCCATGAGGGCAGATTGACAGCAGCCTCTAATTCCTTTATGTGGGGCCTCTCAGTAGCCAAGGAGCAGCCAGCTGTCTTGCAACAAAGCTGAGAAATAAAGGAACATGCTTACAATTGGTAATTGGAGCAGTTTCTCACCTTTCCACCTTGGAGAAAGTAGGCTGCTTTCAGTTCAGAAGTCTACATAGTCAAAAATGAGTTAGCATTTCTCAGCATTTCTCGGACTGTTGCCCAGTGTTTATTATGTGTGTGTGTGTATACATCCATCCATCCATCCATATATATATATATACACATACATCCATATATATATATATATATATATATATATATATTTGCCAGTATAAGATATATGTGTGTGTGTGTATGTTTTTCTAGGAGTCACATGCAACTGGAAAGAGGCCAGACAATCCAACAGATCTAATTGAGGAGGGTGAACTACTTTTAACTCTGAACATATTTTATCCTGTTATATTTCAGAAGGTTGGTATGAAATTCTCTGTGTTGTATTCTGATTCTTTCCTATTCAGGTAATGTCTTGCTCTCCCAAGCAGTTAAAATCAGTGAGTCTACTGATGACATATGGTAAACTCTTCAATTCTGATAATTTCTTATGTCTTTTTCAGAATCTGGCTTTCATTCTGTTAGTGGTTTACATAACAAAACTTTTACAATAATTACACAGTAGTTAGTTTATTTTACAGAAAGCTCAAAACCTGAAAATAAATACATGAAAATTAAAGTATTTTTTCTTGATTTAAGTGAGCTCAGACTTCCTGTCTTTTCTGCACTTTCTGGTGGAGAATGTAACATTTGAGTTCCTGAATAAAACTGTTAAGTATCAGTCTTAGGAGAGGCTGTTCAGAGAAGTGATGTGACAGATGCTGCCAGTAATGACCTTAGGCTGTCAAATGAAGAGCAGTGCTGATGCAGATAAAGTTATAATTTATCTGGAGTTTGTATTCTGTGTTCTTTGTAGCATAAAGATCACAAACCCTACCAAACAGTCCTTGTACTGGGCAGCCAGAAGCTCACTGAGCTGAGAGACTCGATTTCCTGCGTCAGTGACCTCCAGATAGGTGGTGAGTTCAGCTGTCAGCCAGATCAAGCACCAGAGCATATCAGCAAGGTAAAACTTCCTATGTGGAGCTCTCTACCTGTATAGGAGTCTTGAAAACATAGAAGGAGAAGGCAGAGTTTTGCTTTGTTGTTTTTTCTACTAAATTCAGCTGCATTGGTTCTGCCTGTTGGTTGCACTGCAAGTAAATACTTCATAGCGGCATTGCCAAGATGACCTGTTTTGTGCAATATCAAGAAAAACATCATCATTGCTACTGCTAGGAAATGGAAACACAAGCAGTGAGTTTTGCATAGATATATTCCTGTGAACTAATTTTATTTTGAGCTGTATTCTGAAACACCAGAGGTAATAGCTTAATCCCACTAATAATAATAAGCTATATCATTCTACTGTACTTTGTTGTTTGCAACTGGATGCTAATCAAATATAGGGATGAAGATTATTCTTCTCTCCCAAAGTTGCTATGTATTCTCTGGATATGAGCAAAACAAGTCATCTAGTTGAAAATACTGAAATGAAATAATTTTGATTATACATCATATGACATATAATAATATCACAGAATGGTTTACATTGAAAGGGATTTGTGGACGTCATCTGGTCTACTCCCTCTGCTCAGGCAAGACCCTCTGCTCAAGGTGGTTGTCCATGACCATGTCCTGACATTTTTTGCGTGTCTCCAAGGATGGAGGTTGCAAAACCTCTTTGGACAGCCTCTGTCAGTGTTCAGTCACCTGTGTCAGTAAAGAAGTGTTTCTTGAGGTTCAGGGGGAGCTGCATGTATTTCAGTTTGTGCTTATTGACTCTGATCCTGTCACTTGGGACTGCTAAAATGAGCCTGGCTCCATCCTCTTTGCACCCTCCTTAGAGGTATCATGTATGTTAATGAGATTCCCCAACCTGAGCTTTCTCTTCAGGATTCTAACTCACAGCTCTCTCAACCGCTGCTTTTAGGAGAGATGCTGCAGTCCCTTTGTCTTCATGGCCCCTGTGGGACAATTTCTCCAGTATATCTATGTCTCCCTTCTACTGAGCAGTCAAGAACTGAAGACAGGCCTTTAGGTAAGGCCTCACTAGTGCTGAGGAGAACTGAAGGATTGCCTCCCTTGACCTGCTGGTGATATTTTATCTAATGCAGCACAGGATCCCATCTGCTCCATTGGCTGTCTTTGCTGCAAGGACACATTGTTGCCTCATGTTCAGTTTGGGATTTACCAGGATCCCTCGGTCCTTTTTGCCTAGCTGTTCTCCAGTGGAGTGACCCTCAGCATACAGTGAAGCATCAGCTTGTTTATCCCCAGGGGCAAGACTTTGCACTTCTCCTTGCTCAACCTCACCAAGTTCTTGTTGGCCCATTTCTTTGGGCTGTTAAGATCCCTCTGGCTGGCAACAGGATCATCTGGTGTATCAGCCACTCCTTCCAGTTTTGTGCCAGCAGCAGAGTGGGTAACGATAGCAGATAGAAGTGAATCAAAGAGTCTGAATGTAAAACACATTCCTACTACTGTGTCTTTACGCAGGTCATCTGAGAAGTCCTGTCTTTGGAAAAGCAGTGTCTGCTTTTCCTGTGTTTTGTCAGCCTAGATTTAATAGCTCAAAGAGACTTCGGCACAAATGAGCATCCCAGACTGGTCTGATCATGGAGAGTGCCTGGTTGTCCATGGTTTTCCCATACAGAATAAATAAGGAATCTTTATTGAGTCCCTGAAGGGTGGATGAGGGAGAAAAGGAGGCTCAAGGGAGACATTATCACTCTCTACAGCTATCTGAAAGGAGGGTGAAGAGGGTGTAGCCAGGTCAGGGGTCAGGTCTCCTGGGTAACAAGAGACAGGATGAGAGGAAATGGCCTCAAATTGCACCAAAGAAGGTTTAGATTGGATATTAGGAAACATTTCTTCACTGCAAGGGTGGTCAGACATTGGAACAGGCTACTCAGGGAAGTGGTGGAATCATCAGCCATGAAAGTGTTCAAAAATGTGTGGAAGTGGCATTTGGGACATAGTTTAGTGGTGAACATGGCAGTGCTGGGTTAATGGTTGGACTTGATCTCAGAGGTCTTTTACAACCTTGATGATTCTATGATTCTATTCCAACCACTTCTTGGGGCCTCAGCATGCATAGTGGCTGCTTTAGAAGACAAATGCTTTCACCATGAATGACCCCTTCCTCTTTTCCTCCAGCTCTAATTGCTGAGTGCAGCATCATATGATGTGGGATGTCCTTTGGGTCAGTTTGGATCAGCTGTCCCAGCTACATTCCCTCTCAGCCTCTCACCCAGTCCCAGCCCACTGGTCTTGGGGAGACTTGGAGAGACAGCCTTGAAGCTGTGCAAGCACTGCTCAGCAGTAGCCAAAACACTGGTGTTATCGACTCCCCTTTGCCAAAAATGCAGAACACGCACAGGGGCTGCTGTGAGGAAAGTTAACTCCATACCACATTAACTCTCAACACTAAATACTTCTTACTGAGGTGACAGAGAATTATTGAAGTCTTGTCCCCTGCACACATGTGCGCACAGGCACACATGCACAGTTACACAGGAGAGCACTTCCTTGTCACATCTGTATAAACAAGTCAGACAGGAAGTCTGGAGTTCTGGACAAATTCTGGAAGGTCCAATCACCTCACTTCTAGCATCTTAAAAGAAAATCTATCATCCTTCAAAATTCTTCCTTAATTACAAAGTTTGTCACATGTAGATAGTCCATTTTTAACGTTCTCTTCCATCAAAGATAATTAACAGTTTATGGCACTCATATAAGCAGTGCAAGAGTCATTAGATGCCAAATCAACTCCAGAAGCTGAGCTAAACATTAACTTGCAGTCACTGTGTTCTCCAAATGATATTTCTGAGTGCCACATTCATACAGCTTTTCAACACTCCCAGGGATGGTGATTTCAGCAAGTCCCTGGAGCAGCTTATTCCAATGCCTGACCATCTGATGGGAAATAGGGAATAAATCACCTTTTTTTTTTGCTTTGCTTCTGTATGCAGCCTTTGCTTTTTCTCATTTAACTGCCTTTATCTGCCATGAGCTTGCTTGTCTTTGTTTTCCCAGTCCTGCTAAGAAAGAGGAGTGAGAGAGGGGGTGGATAGGCATCTGGTAGCCACCCAAAGTAAACACAGTGCATCTTGCTAATTTTTTTAAATATTATTCTTTTTTTAAAGTCAGTGCCTTGCAATTACTGAGTTTGTGCCTGTGTTCTTGTTCTTTGTTTTTGTAGAAGTTCTGTGATGGGGACAGAAATAAGAGAAGAGCATTAAAGTAACCTGTAATGGCTTGAGAACAGTATCAGCGGTGTAGCTCATAGTTAGCAATCATATGAGCCTAGTTGTCACATTAGCATCTACAATCAGCAGAATTTTTCTTAGACAACTGTAGAATGAGCTCTCTTAATATAATTTAGATACCTAAAATGCTTGGATTTTTGACATGTTCTTGTTTAAGGTGTTTATTCTCTCATAACACTAATGGAGACTTCTCTCTCTGTCCCTCAGGATCTCTACAAATCTGCCTTCTTCTATTTTGAAGGCATCTTCTATAATGATAAAAGATACCCAGAGTGCAGAGATCTGAGCAGGTACGGTATTTGTAGATGTTGACTAAGGAAAACCTTAAGGAACATAAAATTTGTTTCATTTTGTTTATGACTTGTGGTGTTTTAGATACTGGGATGTCTAGAGTATTAAGCTGGAATGGACTTTTCCTGCTGTTTTTCCATGATGAATTGGTTTTTACAGAGAAGTTTAACTTTACATGCTCTACTTACTCCTTCCATTCGCTTCCCTTTTGAAAAGAGTATGAATCAATTTTTTAACCTGCAAATGCTGTTTTGCTCTTGTTGAGATTGGATTTCTGTGTAAAGTGACAGGTGCCATTTTGTACTGGGTTTTTAAGCACCTTCCCTACTTGTGATGGGAATCAAAAGACTTGCTTGTGAGGTAGAAAATGTGTCAGAAAGACAAGAAGCTCAGCTGTGTGGCACTAGTTGTCCTGCTCAGTCTTGAAAATATGCTAAATGCCTTAATTGTAAAGTCAACATGAGGTCTATGTGACTGATCAGAAAAGAAATTTGAAGGAAGCATGGTCTTGCTGATAGGCTAGTGAGATTTAGGATATCAAAATGTTTAAAATGGTTGGTATGGAAGAGCTGACTCTGTTGGACCCTGTTATTCTGCCTTTGTTATTCAGACTTTGTAGGGACTATAGGGAAATTGATATTTTACTTTCTGTCTTTCTGTCTGTGAACAACAATGGTCTTCACAGAAGGGCTTGCCATAGCATATACAGCTTGCAGAGTTAGATGCCCTGTGTGTAGGAGTGTGCTGAAAAGCCAAAAGGAAATTTACAGTATACAGTGCCCTTCCAGTGCTAAATTTTGGAAATGTAAGTGCACTTGTCAGCTTTGTTTCTCCTTGACAAAAACAAAATTTAAAGAAAAAAGCTTTTTAATACTTTAAAATGAAGTCATTGACCAAGGGGGTAAAATAACCTGCTAGTAACTTGAATTATTTGACTTAAAAAATATTGTGCTGCGAACAGTCTGACCCTGGATGGGTCCAGGAGCATACATTGACTAAAACTCCTCAGGAAGCTGCCTGGTGAGGACTGAAAGGCAGATGTTCTACAAGAGCAGTGAACAGTTCTATGGTGTTGTAGTATTGCTGTGAAATCAACTTAAATTACTACCAAATGTTGTGAACTGTTTTGATTTCGATCATTTAACCATGTCTCATTGAAGAATTTTGCATGTTCCCAAGTTGTCTTTTTCTCTGTATTCAATGTTCATAGCTGTGCTGTGCTGTTGGTTTTTCTCTTTTCAGAATAATTATAGAGTGGTCAGAATCTCATGACAGAGGCTATGAAAATCTTCAGTCTGTTAAGATGGAGGACTATGTATTTAATGATTTATCCCTCAAAATTGGCTTTCCATACCTTTACTGTCACCAAGGGAACTGTGAACACATCATTATAATCACAGATATAAGGTAAGTAGCTATTCTTTGGGAGTCCTTGGGCAAATGAAAGTAAGCCTTCTCTGGACAAACTTCAGACATTAGATGCTGAATGTTTGTTAGACTAACTTCTTTGCTTTAAGATTGTTCTGCTGCCTTCTGCAGAGCTTAATTTTTTCTTCCATATAAATGGGAGTATCTCTGAAAGAAGGAGCGTAATCTTCCTTGCTTTTTTCTTTTTAATTTGTGTACCAAGACTGCTTTGCAATTAGTGTGCTATGACTGCTGTGTAACAGGAATGGCAACCACAATGTCAGGATCTTTCTATGTAGAGCAAATGTGTGGCAGATTTACGCACTGATTGTGGAGCACTAGGGAGCAGAATGTTGTAGGCTGTGCCTGGACTCAACTGAACAATTAGTTTGAAATTGAAGCTAAGGGGCAGGAGCTGAAAACGTAGTAGAGGAATGGAAATAGTGGGTTGAGGTGGATAGGCCAGGAAAAGGAGGAGAATGTGATAGTGACCGTGAGGTGGTAGCCACATCAACAGTAGAACTATTGGGTAGACTTTGCTCAGTGCATAACTAGAGAGAGCACTCCTGTGGTTGTCTGTAGTGGGTGACAGGTAATTTTCTGTTCCAGGAGCCTGATGTATCAAAGTATCGATAATACATGGTGCTTTCCAAAAGGAGCATAACCCAGAGAAAAGCATAGATGTTGCACATAAATGATCTGAAGATTCACCTGACAGTAGTTTGTTGGTCTGTGTAGGAGATAAAAGCTTTAAGAAGACCACAGAAAGGAGATGGTCTGAAGACTTCTGTGTTACTGCACAAACTGAATTTACTTGTGACCATAAAATCCACAGATGGTGCAACTAGCAGTCTATCTCCAGATCGTCATCTGTGTTAAGAAATGTTAAGCAGAAGTCCAGTCAGAGTTTAGATGGGAATTTAAATCATATCTTATCTTCAATGTCTGTGCTTATGTTCAGATAAATTTCAATATGGCAACATCTTTATTGTATGTGTTGTGTTTATTTATTTCCCTCAAGGCTTATTCATCATGATGACTGTCTGGACAGGAATCTGTATCCCTTGCTGGTCAAGAAACATTGGCTATGTACCAGAAAATGTTTTGTGTGCAAGATGTATACAGCAAGGTATACTACATTCTTGATGTTATTGTTGTCTTAATTCTTTCTAGGTGCTGCTGCTAACTTTAAAAAAATAGTAAAAATCAAAACTCTGTATGTATTTCATAATAATAATAATTTTTACTCTTCAAGCAGTTGACCTCTCTCTTACCAGGAAGAGGCTTCCTGCTAGTGTTAATTTGGAATTGATTCAGGAGTTTCAAAAGAAATAAATGAGTAAGAGATTAATTATTTGGCTCGTGCTCTTTTCCATATCTAGAGCTTGGCTATCTTATCAATTACTTTTGAAAATCTTGCTTTTGGAGGAAAATGCTGCATTTTCCTCCTCTGCAAGACACGTTTCAAATAAATTTACCAAAAATCATACAGTGCTTTTGTTTAATGTAGCATCTATACAGGTATAGATCTGTCCAACTCTAATATAATAAAATTCAGAAATTTTTAAAAGGCATTTAACTTGCCCCACAGGAAAGTCCTAACCTCTACCTTAAAACTCTGTGCTCCACAGCTGTTCTTGAAGGGTCTCTTGGTGATTTTCTGTCCTTAAAAGAGCAGAATATGAAATTGGTGCTCTTTATACACTTCAGTGATGTTAATTTAGATACAAGACAGATTTTAAATAAACAGTAGAAATTTCTCTAAAGACTAGGATAGGCTTCATGATTTTATAGATCTGAATTATTTATTTGCAAAAACACTGGTTGCCTTTTTTTTCCTCAGGACAGCTTATGCGCTCAGCCTCTGTTTGACACAGCAACTGTGTCTTCATTGTCTTGCTTGTTTGGCCTTAGACTTCCCTGGAATCAGGCAAAAAGCCAATTCCCCTTGAGATGGGAGTCCATCCTAGTGTTCCGAGCAGAGCCCTGAGGATGCCTTTACAACATAATCTGTGAGGCATTTGGCCATAAGGGGAGGTGGAGCCAAAGGGTCAATATGGGGGAAAGATGGGATGGGGAGGGCATTACCAGAGGTGATGTAAATGCATTAAATTAAAACCAGGATTAAGCACTAAGCTTAAGTGGGGACATGCTAAACCACAGACAGCAGAGCTGCTTTGGCTGGCTGTCCAGTGTGTTCTAATCTGTGCAGATAGCATTTGTAATCACCAGAGGCCTTCAGTTGTTGTGGCCTCTTGAGTGCTATCATAAATTAATTACTCAGTGACATGGCAGGGCCTCCTTGTACATGTTAACTTGTGTTCATGTTAACTTCAGTGCTTGCTGGAGTGTGCTGCAATCCTCACCTGGTCTTGTCTGCATCATTTGGGTCCTGATTTTAGACTCCTAAATGGTTTTGATTACTTAGAAGAGCTTGGGTCAGTACATGTCTCCTCCATTTTAGAGTTTCTTGCATTAACGGAAAAAAAGATTTATGATTTAGATGGCCACCGGGTGGACAGAAGATTCCTGTTAATTTTTTTAAATGCAACACAGGTTTGAGGACTTTCTCAGGAAGTGTTGCTGGAGCTGCTGGGGTTGACATGGAATGGGTGGAGAGTTTGGAAATGAGCTGTATTATGCTGGGATAGGAGATAAGCAATATAGGTAGAACCTTGTGTATCTAAAATTATTACTGATGTTGCTGCCATTCTCAGTCCTGAGTAAAATGTTGAGATGTTTGCCACAAGTGTGTTGCACTCATAAGAAAACACTTGTGTTTTGTAACCTGCAGGTGGGTAACCAACAGAGACAGTCTGGCACCAGAGGATCCTTGTTTCTTCTGTGATGTTTGTTTCCGGATGCTCCATTATGATGCAGAAGGCAATAAACTGGGGGAGTTTCTTGCATATCCTTATGTTGATCCTGGGATTTTCAACTGAAACTGACATGTGCCATGATTAATTCAGTGAATGACATTGTTGAATATGTTGCTCCGGCTGTTAAAACCACTGGACAGCGTGAAGTTTGAGCATACTGCTGGGTTTCAGGTTAGGCATGTAATCCTCTCCCATGAGCTGGAAGGAGCCCTTGAAGACTATCTGGTGTGTTTTTCTGAGTAAGTATGATTTTACAGATAAGTTGGCATGCAAAAATGTAATACACTTTTACAACATTCCAGTAGTTTGGATGCTATGGACTGTTAAATGTGGATGTTTGGAAATACCTGGCAAAAGAAAACATGATTTTGAGAAGCTCTGTGCATCCAAGGCTCTATAAATCTCTGTGGATGAGAACATGGTCTGTATATATCTTACCTTGAAAACTCTGGCAGTTGCCATATTTGAACAAGGATGGATGGCACTGAATTTGTAGGGAGGAGAACGCTTTCTGAAAGAGAAGTTCAGAATGCTGGTTGAACTCTTGGGTCTTTCCTACAAATGAAAGCTTGCATCTGAAGGCTTTTGCTGTCCCTGGTTTCTGACTCTGAGGACTGATTCTGTAGAGAGGAAACTATATTTCACCATTACTAAATAGTAGCCTGCCTTTTAAATAATTTTGTCAACTGTTTACAGTGTATGCAGTGTTCATTGTGCACCTTTTTATTTAGTATCATTCTGTTATTGTAATGTAATGTTTTTATAAATTAAAATGGGGCAAATTTGTAGTTTGTACAAGTCTCTTGTTAAACTGAAACTCTGTCAAGGCAGGATATTCTTTTTTTTTAAAGTCTTCTGGAATTAAGAGTATGTTAGTGGAGATCTTTGTTTTCGGAAAGTTAACGCTAACAGCTTTTCTTTTGAAAACTTCAGCTAGTTCTGGTTGGGGGAAGACAGCCTGCTCTGGCAATCCACATAGAGAAGAGTGACAAACTGAAACCTGTTGAGGTCCTGTGGCTGCAGATTCTGCCAGTGCTGACTTGATTATCTTAGATGTCTTGAAACAAAGGTATCTGAAGCACCTGCAGGACTCCATTGATCACTCCCATATCTTACTCTTTCTAGTGGTATATTAAGTCATTTGGATATAAATCCATGTGGTTTTTTAGGAACAACAACAAAAAAAAAAAAAAAAAAAAGAAGAAGTGTGTTTTTTTGTCCTGTCTTGTAAACCAGCCAGCTGTTGGCCTGTATATTTCAATGAACCAACCACTTGTAAAAGCAGGTGGTGATAGTTCTCTTACCCTTCAGGAGTCTGCAGACAAGGGAGTGCCCGGCCCATCACAACTGTGACAAGTCCAACTGCTGGGGCTGGGCTGGTTTGTGGTGCTGCAACAGCTGCTTTAAAGGTCCTCTTTTATACAGCTTGGTTGCAACTTCAGCATTTGCCTCACAAGTTGCTACTCGTCATCTTTCCCCTATCTCCTCCTCTTTCAGCTGTCTCCCATAAATATACAGGCTTTCCAGTCCCCTTCAGTATTGGATCAGGGATCATATAGAGAGCTAGCTTGAGTTCTAAAGCACCAATTAGTAGTTTTTTTGTGGAGGCTTTTTTTTTTCTCTTTCACTGTAGAGAGAAGGGAGTGGCAAAATGTGAGTTTACTCTTTCATTAAATTAATTTGCTTCAAATATGCTCTCACACAACCCATTTATCTTCTTAATTAAAAGTTAAGATTAAATATATTTAAAAATTTAAAGATTAAATTAAAAATTCTTAATCTGCAGATTAAAAAATTTTACTGGGTCAGTCCCATACTTCCAGTATGCAGAGAGAAAGTAGCCACAGTCTGGGTGTGGGAGTTGAGAGCATTCAGTGCTTAACTACAAAATAGAGAAGAATCATATTAGAAGCTTGCTGTTCATATGACGTGGTCCTCTTTCATATTCAGTGATGCATCTTGAATGACAAATGGCACAAAAAGGTTACACTAAGTCATAGGTTCTAAAGATCCCAGAAGTTGTCACAGGACAACCGTGTGGTCTTTATTTGATAAGTCTTTCTGAATGAGTCCTCTGAGTGAAATCCAGCATTGCGTACAATGCCCATTTGTAGCTAAATCTCTATGGCACCAGCTGGATATGTTTTAGCAACTTATTAAATGCTATGAGTGTTTTGATGATGAAAACATCCAGTCAGGTTTATTACTTCATAACAAAAAATGAGAAAAAAATTATTTTTAATAATGCCTTGTCTGTGTGTTGCTAGTTGAATCTCAAAAACATTAACCTGAATCTGTGGTTGGCTTTTGGATTTGATATTTTTTTAATTAAACACTCAGTGATCAGACAGTATGATCCTTTACAAGTTATTTCAAACTTCACAAATGTATTGCAGATTCTCTCCCTAGTGAAAGTTTATGCCTTGCTGACAAGGTGATATAGAACAGTTTCTTGTATTGAGGAAGAGGAGAGGTCTCTCTGATTTTATGTTAATATGAAGTTCCAAAGCAAAACATGATTCATGTAGACAGTGATAGCACTGGCATTTGCCAGTGCTATCCAGGCACTTGTAACATTATCACAAGAGTCCCCTATGTACTTGAATGATGAACAACTCAACAGGGCTGCACAATATTTTAAGCTGTAGTTAACTCCATTCTTGAAGTAGGGATGCTATTGTTAAAGTTAAGTCTGCTTTAAATTTTGTGCATAGCTGTGTTTTCTTTCTAAGAAAGAATCAGCCTTACTCCTGGTGAGACTTTAAGTGACTGACCAGTCACTCTCAGCTCTTAAGTTTGTATCTTTCAAGAGACACAGTTTAGGGCCATTCAAGCATCTTTGAAGGTGAAATGACCCATTCTACAGTTATGTCAGACTTTGTCTACAACTTACTCAGAGGGGGAAGAGGAGAGGGGCAGGCACAAATCTCTTCTGTGATCAGTGACAGGACCTTGAGGGAATGGCCTGAAGCTGTGTCGGGGGAGGTTTAGGTTGGATATTCAGAAAAGGTTCTTCACCCAGAGGGTGGTTGGGCACTGAAAAAGCACCCTGGGGAAGTGGTTCACAGCACTAGCCTGACAGAGTTCAAGAAGTGTTTGAACAATGCTCTCAGGCACATGGGATGTCTTGTGCAGGGCCATGAGTTGGGACTTAGAAGATCCTTGTGGGTCCTCTTCAACTCAGCATGTTCTATGTGTATTCTCAGGATTTTCAAACTCTAATTTTTAACCTGGCTGTCCTCTGTTAAATACCACATACAAGTTGTTACAGTATTGGGCAAAGTTTGTGTTTCAAGAAACAGCGCTTCAGAGAGGTTTGTACCTGTTCTATTCCCTTTCATGCCTCCAAGAGTTAAAACACTTTACCAGTGTTTCTGTTAAAATTCTAGTTAGGGATCCCTGAGTTAATGCCAAAGCAGTAAAATCAAAATAGTACTAAAACCAGACTCATGTTTTTCCTATGAATGGTTCTGTCTATACAAGGATGTAATAATCAGTTTGAAATTCTTTAATTCCATAAATTGTTCAAGACAATGTTTTCCAACCATTCTGCAGCAGCAGGTTCTGTGAGAACACCACACTCTTCAGTATACTTTCTATACCAAAAGCAAACCATAAAAGTCACATTGCAGTAAATTGGCACAATGCATTTTGCAAGAACAGAACTAAACTTATTAAAAAAAAACAAACAATGAAGTATACTCATACATGAACATTGTAACAGCTATAAAAATGCCGCTTTCAACTCCTACAAAACACAGTGAAAAGACATCCCCAACAAGAGTTGAAAAACTGCACAGAGGTAAGTATCATAGGAGGAGAGGTTTTATACAAATGAAGCAACTGGAGAGTTAGAAGTATTTACACTTTTTCCTGCTATTAACTAGACAAACACACAGTACCAAGTTAAAAATATACTACAACTCTAACTCCTGTAACATATAAGCATTTTCTAAGTGGGATTTTCATCTTTTGAAATGTGTTACCTGTTAATACTGGATATAACTATTGGCAAAAGTGTTTAAAGACTTTAAAACCAAGATTAAAGGAACTTTTATTCCACAAAATTTAACTTCAAAATACTATGCTTATAAAATTATTTAGAATTTCAGCAGTCTATAGGTTTCGAATGTAAAACTTAACAATCCTCTTTAATTTGTAGTTAAAAAAACCAAACAACAAAACTTCAGTGATGTCATTTGTTTTCAAAGGCAGAATCATCTACTGGCTTTTCAAGCTCTCTCTCTTCACCACACGTCCTAGAAACAAAATAAAGCAACGTTATTGGATCACATACAAAAGCAGCAAGCAAGATTTATTCCAGGTGATTGCACAGTCTAGAGCAAGGAATGCTGATGAACACTCAGCAGTACATGAAATCTGGAAAACTGAGGCTGTTAGCAATGCCAGCTGTTGTTACCCCAACAACACCCTCAAACCTGAAGCTAAGCTGGCAGTGAGTGGCATCACTATTGATGTATGTGATGGGCTGTGAAGGGCAGTCATTCAGAGCTCCATGTGTATCTGTACTGTAGGTCAGTTTAGGTGGAAAAGTGCTCTAGCTTAACATGCTTTACCTCCTGCCACTGAAATCCACTGCATCCCCAAACACTGAGGTAACCTTGTGGAGCAGTATGTATTTTTACAAAAAACAAACACCTGAAAAATGTTCTTAAGTGCAAATCAGATCAGAAATTTTAAGTTACAGGACTTCTTTCAAAATTTCTGAATTACATCTTCAGAAAGGTACAGACATGTCCTCCCTCTAGCAGAGGGAGAAATGTTCAGAACCAAATACAGTCTTGTGATTTAAGAGGTTTACCAGCTCTTTTCTTAGAGTGAGCCACACAGGTGTTTTGGACATTATTTATTTCATTTACTTGTTTCTCACTTATAAGAAACCAAATACTGCAAATAAAAATGTAGAAGAAATATTGAATGAAATAAAGTTTGTATGCTGTAGAGTATGGAGCTTGAATTCAGACATGTGGATGCACTTCTCAACATGCACTGTATTTGCAAGGGATTTATTTAAAAATAGGTTTTTTGCTGTTAGCTACCAGTAAGTTATCAAAGTCAAAGATCATTGGAGTGTAGGTTCAAAGCCACAGCAAACACCATACACACACTTAATAGAAATGTTTATTTAATTTGTTTAAGCAGGGGGCTAGAATATAACCTGTATGAGAACCTACACTTGTAACTCCACTGTGTTCCTCTAGCATGTTGCTTGTTCAGATCAAGTGAGTATTCAGCATAACTGGTTGAAAACTCCCAAATCCACTTCAGTACTTCTGATGCTGTCTCACAATAAATACCAGCTAAATTTTCATCTTAAGTGGGGTTTTTTTTTTGTTGTTTTGTTGTGTTTAAATTTACCTTACTATAAATAACAATCAATATTTCACTTTCAATTTTGTGTAATTTTAACTTGGCAGGTAGCCAAAAGAATGCCAGGCAGCTGCAGTTTCTCCAGATGTGCTTGAAGACAGTGATGAAAGGAGCTTGCTCCAATACATACTGCTGAACAAAAACAATCTCTTGAGTGCAAGGTGCAGAGTGCCTGGAGAAAACAAAGTGTACTTCAAATTTGTTACTAAATTCTATTAAGTGTTTCTCTTTCTGTAAGAGCTTAATTGCTTGTTGCTTATGTTTACAGAACATATTTTTCGCTGCAACCAAGGTTTAAATACTTAATGCCAGACAAATTCAAGCATTCTCATGGTTTTATGTTTAAAATCAGTGCATTCAACTCTATGAAGCATTCAGACTTCTGGAATTTCACAGGTTTAAGTCCTAACCTTCAGTTTACCTGCATTTGAGTGATTTTTATACTCTAACTGTAGAAGATGATTTAAAGTGGCTGTCTATTAATGACGATACATGAGTTCATGAGAAATATTAATAAATCTCATTAGTTTCTATAAGACTTGGTTCAGACTTCCTTTGCTTCCAACTCAATAGCCTAAAACACGAGAAAAAGCTTTTACTTTGCCCTGGTCCACCACATGCTGATTCTCTCCGATAGCAGGACATCCTGTTAGTTTTTTAAGTTTCCACCACAGCAGCGAGTGAAAGAATATTCATTCAAAACTTAAACAGAAGATTTGCACACTGTTACTCTCTAAAGCTGATAGCAAACTCTCTGAAGAAAACAGTACCTTAACATGGTTAAGTAACTTCCATCTACTGCTATTCTATTTTACATGATTAAGCTAGACCAGAACAGATCCTCAGCTCAATAAGGTTATTAACTCACTTTTTCTTACTGCCAGCTTCATGCCTTTCTTTCCTTTCTTCAGCATTTTCTCCATTGTGTTGTGACTGGTGCATGTCCTGGGCTTCAGACCCTCCATTCAGAATTTTTGAACCTTTAAAATGAAATAGCAGAAAAGTGGTACTTGCAGGGAATAAAACTGTATTATAATAGCCCCAATAATTTCTTTACCTTAATCAAATAAAACATAAATATTTTCCCCTCACCTTGATACCCAGGCAGCTGAAACAATACAAAAGACACTAACTGATACGGCTTCAACTTCTGAACATCCCATGTAATGTGCCTCATCCTATGGGAATTGAGCAGTTTGTATTTTTCATGCAATTTCAAGTTCTTCCTGTGCTTGCTAGGCTACAGATCATAGGCCTAATGCTTGTTTGTATTCTGAGCAGTGAGAGAATATGCTTCACTAGTAAACTCTCTTTACCACTCTAACCAGGTCAGTTAATTTTGGGGATTCTTGTTGCTTTAACTGGTGAAGTTATTAATTCCATCACATCTCATTTAACTCCCAAAAATTATGTATAATCAAAATACATATAAGTGTTTAATGATAGCATGAATTTTTCAAGCAGACAAGCACCACTAGTTGGAAGGTGTATTTAGTGAAGTCAATGCAGAAATATTTAACATCTTTTAGCATTTCTGTGATGACTACATGTTTTGCTGTGGTATTACAAGCCAGTGAGTTTTGAGTGAGTTGAGGAATGTCACTCTCTGAAGTGATGGTCCATTTTACTTGAAGTTGCAGATTTATAAAAGAACTCCTCTATTAAACTACTGAGCTACAGTAAGAAAAAAGGACAAGATGTTATTCATCTGAATTTTTACAGTTTATCTATTTATACTTGCTCAGAATCAGTTCTGAACTCAAAGGCCACAGGAGGAATTTGATAAAACAGTAAATGCTGTATTTCCTTGTTACAAAGCAGATAATCTGATGCTGTACATTAAGTACCACCAATTACAGTATCATTCTGTATTATCATTGTGAAGATAGTCAGGGTTCAGCAGTTCAGTTTTTAAAAGGGCAAAAGACTGCATGTAAGAATCAGATTTTCTTTTTACAGCAAATAAAGAAAAAAATTACTTCCATAAAATATCCCTTTACTCTGACAGAACTTCTTCCCATTCTCCATGTGACTGGGCAACAACATGGTATTTCACTGTGTTCTGCTGAAGTTGTGTTAAGTTTATCTGACATGGCTTCACTAGCCAGGCTATGCCCAAGAAGCCTCTCAGTGTAGCTTCTTTGTTAAAGTATTAGTTGTGCTGTTTGGGAAAAGATCTGTATGGAACCTCTACTTCATCACACATCCTCTCACCATTGAATGGGTGGATTTTAAAATCATCCTTGCTTTCTTAACAACTACAAGGATAGTGATATTTGTACTATAGTTGTGTTGAATCCTTGGCACCTCAGTTACACTAATTTGCTATAGTAATTTGTTTAGTCTTGATCCGGGTGGTATAACTTTTAAATCATTTTCTGAAAAAAAACCCAGTTCTGCTCCCAGAAATCAATTTCAAAGTGAATGTAGTTTCTGTGAGGTGCTTGTGGAGATCAAGGATCTAAATAACTTGAATAGATGAGTAGACTCCTACATTGCAACATAGCTTTCTAGTGCATCTGTCTCATTTTGTTCCTCTATTTAAAAATGTATATATTTTAGTACTGATTTAAAGTTATTATTGAGCATGCTTACTATGGAAAGCTTTTGATATTCTGCTGTACAAGTGCTCATGATATATGTGGAACTGTACTGTTAAGAGTATAAATACATTCTCCTGCCATAAATTATTTCTTTACTGTAAGTTAGGCTGAACTACTGAAGTCACAGCAGGGAAATAACACAGAAGTTAAAAGTTGCTGCTACATATGGTTGAGCATGCATGATATAGAAAGGGGCTAGGGAAGGAAACTAAGCAGTTTCAATTTCTCATTGTGGCAGAAGCTTAGGTACCAAAAATCTACTGGAGGAATAGAACATTGTGTTGGTTTTGGCTGGGGTAGGGTTAATTTTTTTCATGATGATGAATATGGGGCTGTGTTCTGGATTTGTGCTGAATGCAAAGCTGATAATACAGGGATGTTTTTTAACTTCTGTGCAGGGCTTACACACAGCCAAGGCCTTTTTATGTTCCCACATTGGGGAAGAAGTTGGGGCTACATGGGAGGTGACACAGCCGAGACAGGTGACCCAAACTGACCAAAGGGACATTCCAGACCATATGGCATCACACTCAGTATGTGAAGTAGGGGAGAAAGAAGGGGGAATATATTTGAGTTTATATTCCTATTATGTGTGGGGGCCCTGCTCTCCTGGGCATGGCTGAACACCTGTCTGCCCATGGGAAGCACTGGTTTGCTTTTATGTGGACAGCTTTTGCTTTCCCCATTAAACTGTTTATCTCCACCCATAAGTTTTCTTCCTTTTACAATTCTGATTCTCTCCCTGATCCTACTGGTGGAGGAGTGAGCGAGTGGCTGTGAGGGGCTTGGCTGCTGGCTTGGGTTAAAGTGCAACAATGGTAGTATGCCATTCTACCTCACATTTAATGTTTTGGGTTTTTGTTTTTTGTTTTTTTTTTTTTTTTTTTTTTTTTTTGTTTATTTTTTTTGTTTTTTTAATTCTGTAACATTATCAAGTTAGATAATTTACAGAATTAAAATTTGCAAGACCTAATTTTTGCAAAAGCCATTTCCTTTAGCCAATTGAGATAGAATGGCCATGGTAAATGTTACATTGAATTTGAAACTTATTTGTAGCAGTACTGTCTTGACAACTTCAGATATGAAAAGGTTTACATAGACTGGTGAAACTCCTGCATCAAGGAGATTTTGAAGCTGGCTCAGAAATTAATGGAGACTAAGACTTTTATGTGACAAGAAAGTAAAGCCACAGTGACTTACCTGTTTGGTCTTTTTCCTTTTCAATTTTTTTGTTTGCTCCTTTCTTCCCCTGTTCTTTGGTTTTATTAGCTTCTTCATGCTGCTTCTGCTCAGCAAGTGATTTATTCAGTACTTGGGAAAGAACAGAATCTCCTTCCCCAACCAGAAACATGGTCTTGAACTTGTTATATAGCATTGTAGATTTCTCCATGATAACTTGGCTAATTTTAAATTTCCGTATCTGAAATCAAAGTAATAAAACAGGCTCCACTTAGGTGCTTAAATATCTGTGTAATTTCATTACCTGCTAGCTTAAATTCTTCATTTAACCTACAATGAGATAATAGACTTTTGCACTTGGAAGTGTCACAGAACTGCCAGGTTGAGAGGGACCTCAAAAGACCCTCTGGTCCTACCCTTCATTGGAAAGGGACCAAATTATCAAGCACTCTTGATCCCATCACAATTTGAAAACCTCTAGTGATGGAACTCTACCACATCCCTGAGGAGGCTGTTACAGTAAAACAGTTGTTCTTATTGTAAAAAAAAAAAATAGTTTTTTAGAATCAAAATAAAACCTTTCCCAGTGCAACTTGTACCCATTGCCCCACATCTGGTGAAGACAAAAGTCTCAACCCTCTCTTTGCAGTAGCCCTTTAAACAGCTGGAATACCGTGATGACTTTTCCAGGAAGGAAAGAACTAAACCCTTGAGTCTTTGGTTATAGGGCACGTTCTCCAGCCCTTTAATCTTCTTAATGGCCCTCCTCTGGGCCCTTTCCAGTCTGTCTGCATCATTCTTGGATCAGTAGGGATCCAGGCTGGACACAGTACTCCAATAGTAAATAAAAGCTGGTATCAATTTAAGAAAACATACACTCTCTGTTAACTAATATTGAAAATCTCACCTTCTTGAGAGTTAAGATCATCTCTGTATGTTTCTGAGCTTGTTGCATTGTGACTTGAAGGGATGCAAGCTCATCAAGAGCCTCAATACACCTGTTCACATCCTGTATATAAACAAAAATTACTCTGAAGACTTACATGTTAGTAATCTTTAATTAGCCATACTAACCTAACTTCTGTACTCAATGACACCTTCCTATAATATCCTTAATTTGACTATGTACTTAATTTTAGAACAATTTATATAGTCAAACTTGACAACAAAAATTTAACACCAGTTGTCTCTTAGCTACTCCCATAAAAGGCAGATTATATTTAACTAAGTTGTTACATTTAACAAGAATTTTATGCTTTCAACATACATAAAAAGCAAGCTTTATGCTGCTTTCATGATTCTAGAGCTTCCATGCTCAGAGCTTCTCACCATAGTTAGGCTTTACCATGCACAATTTTTCACAAGTGATTAACCACTGAGAAGTCAGGAAAGCACTGTAGTTAATACAAAGAACTGTCCTTATACACTCCCTGCTACAAAGTATGCTTTGCCTTCTTTTCAAGTAAGTTTTCACAGACGCACCACCATCCAGTGTGAGGGGCTCAGCCATGCCCTGCACTGGTTCCTCCACTGGAGCAGGCTGAAACTGATTAAGTCTAGCACAAGGCAGTCCCCCACCACCTCACTACCAGAACTTTGTTTCCAACACCCAGAACAACTCAGTGTTTCCCTAGCTGGAACAGCTTGCTGCTCCTCATACCGTACTTCTTCACTCATGCTTACTTTCTTATCTTTGTATTTTCTCCAGATTGAACACTCATAGCTCTTCTGGCCTCTTCTTTTTCAACACATGCTCCAAGCCACTAATCCATCTTTGTGGCCCTTTATTGGGCACTCTACAGTAGGTCCATGTCTCTATTGTTCTAAGGAGCCTAAAATACATTCCAGTGTCTCATCAGTGCCAGGTAGAGCACAACCACCACACTCTTTCCATGTTCTAGCAACTCCCTCTAATGTAGCCCAGAAAGCTGTTGGCCACTTTAGCTGCAAAACTGTACCAGTGGCTCATGCTAAGCCTGGTGTCCACCAATACCCTCACCTCAGGTCATTTTCTGACAAGCTGCTATTCAGCCATTCAGTCCCCAGCCCGTGCTGGAGACACGGGGTTATTGCTCCACAGGTGCACTACTGGAATTGAAGTTGATGAAGTTCCTGTTGGCCCATTTCTCCAGCCTGTTAAAGTCTCTCTGGATGGCAACACTCCCATCAAACCTTTGATTTCAGTTTTGTATCATTTGCAAACTTGTTATAGGTGTGGTTTGTATCATCATCCCGGTCTTTAATGACATGTTTTAATAGTACTGACTACTAGTGACTGGCCTGTAGCTGGACTCTACCACTGATTAGTTTTTTGTGCCCTGCTGTTCAGCCAGTTTTCAGTCCACCTTTCCACTTTTTCATCCACCTTTTTAGTTCAGACCTCTTAAGTTTATCTTTGAAGCTGTCCAGAGAGACAGTGTCAAAAGCCTTTTTAATCTTAACAGAAACAATATCCACTCTTTCATCCACCAAGCCCATCATCTCACAAAAGGACATCATTTTAGTCAAGCATAATTTCATCTTCATTATGCTGACAACTCTCAGAGTTCTTACTGTACTTCATATCACTGGAAACTATTTCCAGGAGGATTTGTCCCATCATATTTCAAGTGATCGGTGTGAGATTGACTGGCCCGTAGTAACCTAGATCCTCCTTCTGCAAGATGAGTGTGACATTTGCTTTCTTCCTCAGGAACCAGCTCCTCATCACCATGACTTTTCAAAAACAAAATGGAGTGGATGGACAATGACATCATCCAACTCCTCTGGCACTCTTATGCTTATTCTGTATTGGGTTTCTCTCTAAATGTTCTCTAATTTGATCTTTGTCCTCTGAGCATCAAGATTTTCTTGTTTTAATTTTCCCATAGTCTCAGGGACCTAGGATTCCTGAACAGAATTGTACAAACAAACTGAACTCAAGAAGACACTGGTTACCTTTGCCGTTTTCACTACTTGTTACCTCCTTTTTCACTAAAGTGCCTATCTGCCTATCCCATTCAGCAGCAGGCCCACATTTTCCTAGACATTAAGATGAGTCAACCTTGAGAAGGAGGTAATCCCTAAAAGTGAGCCAGATCTCCTTGTCCTGTCTTCCCTCTAGCATGGTCTCTCAAGAGATTCTTCCAAGCAGACCCCTGCAGAGGTCAAAGTCTGCTCTCCTGAGTCCAGGGCTGTGATCCTTTCCATCCTGCTCCCTTCTTCCTGAACTTCACTATCACAGTCACTGCAGCCAAGGTTGCCCCTAACCTTCATATGCCTGACCAGATCTTTGCTGTCTGGAGAATCAGATCGTGCCTTATCAACTCCTTCATCACCCGTGTTAGGCAATTACCAAACTCCAGAAGCTTCCTGCTTTGCTGTGTTTTCTGCATGTCCCTTCAGCATATACCAGGATGTTTTAAGCTTCCAGTTAGAATCAAAGGTGTCTACCCATTGTCTTAAGATGACGTAATTCTCTGCTTTTCCTTGATCAGGTGATCTGCAGAAGACATTCTCAGGATGTCACTTATTTTGGTTTGCCCACTAATCCTGACCCATAAGCTCCCAGTTTGCTGATAAGCTGTCCCAGTGCAAAGCTCCACACCTTTCAACTGGTCTCTCACGTAAAGTTATCCTTCATCTTGTCTTCCCACCACCAATCTTTCCTAAAGAGCCTGTAAACATATAAGGCAAGGCTCACCTCACTTCTACCCGAATCTCTGATACCAATGAAGCCACAGCCCTGCAACTGCAGAGAGATGTCCAGTTCCCCACAGCTGCTCCTCACACTATATGTATTATTACAGCCATCCCTAAGAGAAACACAGTTGTGCTGACACTCCAGAAAGGTTATGAGAGTTTTCCTCATTATGCTGGGCTGCCAGCAATTCCTTATTCAATGTGCTGATGCTTGTGGTCATGCAACTTCAGTCTTGTTCTGCAAAGAAATTCTGTTGATTACAAAGTCAATTTACATCACGCTGTTGACATCTGTTTACATCTGACTGCCATCCTGCTCCACCATTTCCTCCTCTGCTACCATTCCTAGTTTGAGGCTCTTTAACCAGGCTGGCCAGCCCACTGGCAGCACTACTTTTGGGTGGATCCTGCCACCTCCTAGCACACCTATCCTTTCCGTTGTGAGACCTTTCCTCAATAAAGGGATCACCACCTGGGTCCCCATACCTTTACCATTACCCTCAAAGTCACACAGTCATGCTTGATAGTGTCTTCTGACTGTATCACTGGTGCCCAACCTGAAAACCTGCAGCAGCAAACAAATAGTCATAAGGCCAGAAAGCCTCAAACATCTATCAGTAACATTCCAAATCCAAACCCCTGACAAGCAGCAGATTTCCCTTGATAGTGAGTCAGTGGATTGGAGCCCTAATCACTTGCATCCTGCTACTGCATCCAATGTCCTCGTGTTTCCACATGGCTCAGCAAGCTGACCTGGCACCAGATGTTTTATTTGACGTAATTCTATCTGAATGCTTCTGGTAAATAATTTATTATGTAGTATTTTCAAACAAAACAAAACAGATTTCATTTGCTGACACTTACCTTTCACTGCCCACAGTAACCACATTTAAGCACTAGTTATCTTTCATATGGAAAAAAATTCCTTTCATTTTCAGAGTATTAATTAAAATAAGAACACGTGCCAAGTATTTCCTACTGGAATTTGAAACATGAATCAGTTTAAAAAAATACTTACAAGATTATCAATTTTGAGGGAATTCTTTATTTCTGCATGTATCCTTTGAAGCCTAGAATCCACTGAAGTTTCTGAAGATTAAAAATAATACTCATGAACATTTGTTAATCACATGACGTTTGGTTTTGCAGAAACAATTCCACAAGAATGAATCTCACACAGAATGCAGAAGAAAACAGGCAGGCACCCTACATGCAGGTACGCACATAAATAAAATCAGAAAAAAAGTACACAGCTTTTAAAAACTGAACATGGTTGGTAACTCACACAATTTTTTCCTTAGGAGTTACACAGAAAAGAAATTTCTATTCCAAAAGACAGCTGTCACCCTCTAATTATAGGTCAGCTTAACAAGCAGTTTTAATAAATATTAAGAGTTACAAAGCTGGAAGACTTTCCATGACAGGACAACTGGATATTGATGGTTTAATTTCAGTAAACTGGTCATGATTCAAGTTACAGTCCAAATCCATCCAAATAAAACATTCCCAGTACACGTTTCAGAAGTGTAAAAGATGAATGGACATGGCATTCCCTAACTAACATGCTGAATGCCTGCTTCGATTTGGTACATATTCTGAACAATAATGCAACCAAACAGTTTTCTTTAGGTCAAACTCATCTTGGATGAGTTTGGATAGTTTTTATTTGCCCTTTTGCTGCAACATTGGGTTGAGTGGAGTCCATGCCACTCGATCTGTAGTAAACTACAAATTACAGATTACAGACAGTGGTTTGGATTGCCCTCAAAGATGGGAGCACTGAAAAAGGAATTATTTATCCCTCTGAAGGTCAGTCAGCAGGCAAGACCATAGTAATCTGAATCTAAGCCTTCTACTTAGTGAGAAATAGTATCTAAATAGTTTCAAGAGGTCCCTTAGAGTATTGTGTTATGAGAAGATACAAAGGAAAAAATGACTGGAATAACTGAAGTGATTTTTATCAAAGAATAAAAGCTTTTTTCTCATATTCACAAACAGAAGAGCCTGATGTTTAAAAGGTCAAATGACAGTGAAGTCAGAATAGCAAAGACCTATTCTACTGCACTGCACTGCGCAAAGAACATGGAAGAATAAAAATGCACTGTTTCACAGACCTAAAAGAAGAATCATGGATCAAACATCTCAGATTGAGACCACGCAGCCACCCTCAGCAGTACATTATCTTATCCAGGAAGAAATTCCATTCAAAATATAAAACGACCAAAAAGTACTGGTTAGATTCTTTGTACTAACCTCTCTTCTTCTCAATCTTCTTAACTTCTGCTTTCTTGCCTTCTTCTTTATTTTGCCTATCAAAAATGTTGAAATTTTTTTTACAATGTTGTAAAGCCTGCTTTCCCTTCCCAGTTTTTGGATGAGATGCAATATTTTGAAGTATTATCCCTATCAAAACATTAGCATGCAAAAACCACAAAGAGCCAAACCCTGGTTTTCAAGGATGAACAATTTAGCAAAGATTAATTAGCTAAGATACTGCTGATAAGTCCTCTGTACTCAGAGCCGTATTTTTCTAGAAGATGCAAATTAAAGGACTTTAAATAACAAGTCATTTCCAAACTGTACTTTAGTTTTTGTTGCATAGTAACATAACATATTAACTGGTAAAATGGCATTATATGGAACTAACTTATGGAGAAAAAAAATATTTTAATTATCATGACAAAAGGAGTAGAATTATTTACCATTACCACAGGGAATTTATGAAGAGATCAGTTCCTATATAACTATTTTCTCAAATAATGAATTGTAACAGTATACAATTGGCCAAAAATGTATCAGTAATAATTTAAAAGTTCTTGAAGGAAGTAGTAATACAGAAAAGAAGATTTATTACAAGTGCAGTGAAACCTCCTTGATCTTTCCCAAATTGTATCACTGAAAATAAAGCTGAGACTCAAGAAAAATAACAAAAGAAATCATCTACATTTCAGTTATAGGATGAAGACAAGGAGAAATCTTTGAAACAAGCTTTTGAGCTCTTTATGCAGAGAAAATCATGAACTTCTGTTTAACAATCCCTCAGTTTTGTCTGAGAGATTTAAAAGCCTACTTTCAGAATTTTCGTATTTCAGCATATCATAACTAAATGTCCTGTGACTAGTTTTCTTCCTGTCATACTAATATGCATATGTAAAACATGTAGGCCTGCATGTCTTCCATGTTTCTTTCAAAAAGAACATGAAACTTGTCTTCTTCAACTGGCAATACAATCTCAACAGTACACATAAACTTTATATATGTACAGAATGGTGTACAAAGCACCTTAATTAAATAAATACTAATGAAGTAGCTACCAGAAAATGGAAACTACACTGATGAGCAAAATAATCAAAACACTTATACTAGTTTTGCTTTTTATCAATATTGAGTTTTGTGGTTTTAGTCATCAATTGAATTAAATTCATTATGCATTCACTACTTCTCCTTTATCTTACTGAAACAAAACTCTATCTACCCTCCAATGCATAAAATATGACAGCTATTTAAAAGCAGAAATTTGGTTTTTATAACTAAATCAATATACGACAGTTTGATTCCCAAAATCAAATCAGCATGTGTTAAACAGTAATATAGTAAAAGACGCTACAGTAATTTAGTATCTCCGAAAATGGAAATGCTTAGGTTTGCCACAAGTAGGTAGAGTATTTATGTTAGGTCTCCAAAGAAGTGACAGGAAGAAGAGGAAAAAGGGCTGGAGCATGAGAAAAGGAACACCCAAACAAAGTACATTTTTGTTAGTGAATGTGAAAAAGACAGGATTTTTTTTGTTACAGTTAAAGGCGACCTTTATTTTCTTCCTTTCCTCCAAATTTTTACCTTTTTCTTTCCCTTTCTTCTGCCCTCCCACCAATGGTGAGGATGAGAACATCAAGCTCTTGTGGTGAAACTTCTTCACTCATTTGCAGAATAGTGAATGAGTCAGATTTCTTCCTATTGTCCTACTCTCCAAGTTCCTGGTGGGATCTTCTCTCTATTCTTAAGTTTGATTTGAGTAATCTTCTAAATGCAGTTTGTTCTTGGCATCAGCCAACTGGCTTTGCAATACTAGAATAATTACTTTTTCCTTGTTCTGTTTGACAGCATGTGCTCCAACTGTCAGAGAAGGAAATGCTTTCCTGATAACCTATGCATTCCATACCTCATCAAAAATCTATAACTATGGATTAACAGGACCTACCAGGTCCTACCAATTTAATCTAAAAAAATTAAGAAAAATATATGGCTGTCCTGAATAGTTTTTCACACTAACCCCTTTCACATGGATATTCTTAAGTTAGTTCTAAAGAAAACACACAAGCCGTCCTCTGCTAGAGATTCTACATCACTGAAAGACATACAATTACTTAATTTCTATGTTCCATTCTTCCTATTCTCCCACAACAGCACATTTTAGTTCAAGTTTAGTTTCCCCTCAAAAAGAAGTTAAGATAGAAAACCAAAAAGGGCAGGGGGAGATAACAGTAGAACACAGTGCAGAAGTGTTTGGAAGTTTTTCAGAAGTTTCACCTCCTGTTAGTTTCAAAATATTCCAGCAACTTGCAGGCATCACATGTTAAAATAGACTCACGATTCGGATTCTGTCTGTTCCTCTTGCTTACGCTTTCTTTCTGTTACTTCTCTCTCATGTTGGCTTCTTACAGTGTTTCTTCTGTGAGCTGCCGGAAAACTTCTTCCCCCTTTTTTCTTCTGTTTTCATATGGCATTTTATGATTGGGAAGAAATGTAACATTATTAAATTGTTGTTTCTGTAAGCACATGAAACTAATAAGTATCTTTGAAATAACTGCTCCGTGGAGCAACCTGACAAACACCGGCTTTCTCTGAAGCTAGACACAATTTCATTAGTCCTTCCTCCTTTTTTCCTTTTCAAAACTAAGCACCAGAGTGCAATGCTAAGGGCAATATTAAGCACCGGAAAAATTAAGACATTGCAAATTGTTGGCTAGAGACAGTTTTGTACTTTTTAAAAATGTGATTTCAAGCCACATGTGATTTCTGCATGTTCTCCAGATGCACCCAAGGAAAACAAGATCTGTCTTCCAGGGAACACAGATCCAAAAAAAATTCCATAAGCCTCTTGACATTAAAATACTTTGTTAAAAATACATCTTAGAAAAGATGATTTTCTTAGAAAATAGTCGAAGTTCCTGAAAGCATTATTTGAGAAAAATATAGTTCTGAAACTTTTATTCTACATATCTGTACACCAGCCATGCCAAACTCCTACCATCATTAAGATTTAGCATTAACTTGAAGAAAGACCTCCAGTGATACTACTATCCTCTATAATAAATTTATCAGGAAAGCAAAATTATACCTTGTCCCCTTCCTGCTCTTCTCCTTCATCTTCAGAATCAGAAGCTGATGCAGAACCCACTTTTGCAACATTTTTCCTTTTTGGTTCAGCTTCTTTCTTTCCTTCCTTTTTATCAAATTCCTTCTTTGATTTCTCTTCTTCCTTCTGATTTTCCTCATCTTTTTTCCCTTGCTTTTTGGGCTTTTCTTCTGCTCCTTTTTTCTTTGCCTTCTCCTCCTCATTAACACTAAAACAAAAAGAGTATTTAGGCACCACATCTATTATCTACAGTGACTTCAAAGAACAACATTTTAACTCAGGAAGCTGGGTCTTTTTAACCACAGAATAGTAAAATGATGAAGTTAATTCACTTAATGACTCTTCAAAAATATTCTTTCTCTAAAAATTAAAACCCACTACCTGTGGGGAGAAAACACCTCCCGACAAATAAATATCAGCATGGAGGGCCTAATGAAGGTAACATTAACAGAAGTGCATAGATCCTAATCCAATAAGTTAATTCTCAGTGGACCCCCCACACACACAGATGGGTCTGTAGAACCCAGAGTGCATACACTGTAAACTAGGTTTATAAAGTATTCTTATTTAAGTTGTTCATATTCCAAAACTGTGTATCTGCCAATTCATAGAAAACTAAACCTATGTTCAACTTTTCCTTGAGTTACTAGAAGCACTAGACTTGAGATAAGAACTGAAGACAGCAAAACTAAAATTCAGGTAACTAACAGTGTTGCAATTTTATCAGAAAACATTTCTGAAACAAAAATGTACAAGAAGAAAGTAAGTATTTTATTTTTGTGTGATGTTATATTTTTTCTTAATAAACATCTTTCCTCTTCACTCAGCATACAATCATATAAAAAATTTTGTACAGATTGGACAAGTTAGGAAGATTAACATCTCTCTCATGTTTCAGAAATGTCCTTCCTTGAATGACTCTGTATTATAAAAACATCAACACAAATAGTAACTTATACTGAACACTAACGGGGCAAAAAACCTGTCAGGAGTAATAATTTACAAGTCTTAACATAAGGAGCAACACAGTTGACAATGAAGAAGCTTTATATTAAGAAAAAACTCACAAGTCACCCTCCGAAAGACATGATGGTTTCACCAACTTGGGTCTCCCTCTTGGCTTTGGAACTTTTACTTCAGAAGCTAGTAAATATACAGAAATAACAGGTTAGTCCACAGCCACCATCTGTTCCTTGTCTATGTCTCAAGATACTTACTCAACAGACATAAGCCATGTTTAAATCAAAATATACATCCTTACTTTGTTAATGTACAGAATTCAAATTATTTGTACTTTTTGGTACAAAGTTTGAGTACCAAACTTAATCAAGATCTCTTTGAAAAGTTAAAGTGTTGGCAGTTTTTTTAGCTGACTGGTGAATTAAAAAAACTTTGGTTTCTAGCCACAGGCTCTGGCTACTAATTCTTGTGCTTTTTGCAATCTATGCAGTTGCAAATGTGAAACATTTGTTTCATACGTTGCATAACTATGAATCTTAAATTAGATGAGAAACCTGATATTAGAGAATAAAAAGCACTTATATGTCTATGTTTATAATTTGTTGTCCACTAGTTTTACTAATTTCTTGGGGTTTCCATTATTTTTCAGGCTAACAAATCACTGTCAAGAAGTTCTATCACCACACTACAGTGCAGATCAAATCACTACACTTTCTCAGATTCACCATATTGATAGGAGTAAGATAAACAGCCTGCCTTCTTGGCACTTATGTACCTCAAATGCTTGTCCAGTACCATAGTGACCATGTTGTCAGGAAACCTAATATTGAGTGTTTAAACTCTTGTTAGTCTTAGCACAGAGCACTTTTAATCATCCTATCAACAACAGAGAAGGCTGCATAGTATATCTTCCAAAAAGGTTTTTCATATAGGAGGCAAAAGCATATTTTACAGATGCTTTCCTGCTCTGACAGTAGTTAGTCAAAACCAGCAAAAAATTTTAAAGAAAAAAACACAAATATTAAAAATTCATATTTAGTGCATGTAATGAAATGTCAGAGGGGGATGAATTAATACTAAATTTCCTCACAGCTTCCATGGCAAAAGTACTTAAATCTATTTAATTGTAGTCCCACTGTTTTTGTATTGTCAGCAGATAGAGAGGACTATAAAATATTTGTTTCCCTGACTAGGTGCTCATACAATGTACTTAACTGCTGCAAGAACTGTCTTCCAAAACAGTAATTAGTGACCAAGAATATCTGCAAGCTTACCATTAAAGTGACAATAGATCATTGCTATTCTGAAAGAAACAGGCACTAGAGAATTATCACCAAATGACTCTAACAAAACATTTCCAAAAAATCAGTTAGATTTTCTTTTTATTTGCCTATTAATCAACACATACTCTCTTAAACATCTTTTCGAAGAAGTCTCTTCAGCTCTTATTTTCTTTTTCTTGTCCTCTGAACTCCACCTACAGGCTCCTTGTCCCGCCAGTTCTCATCTTTGTGTTTTATATGTGTGAGATCATCTAACTCTACTGTAGTATTTTATAGACCTTTAAGGAATACAAACCTTTATGCAGCAAACCTGCAGAGAACTCCTATCATATATCTAAAGAAAGAAGACTGCACAAAGAAGACTGACCTATTCTAAAAGATAATACTTATAAACCAATCTTTAATTTAGAAGACTAAACATTAATACTAACAATTTAAATCCATTCATGTCCTAAACTCACCAATTTGAGATGTTTTCTCACTACAATCTATTAGTAAAATCTGCCTTAAGCATTCAAAAATACTCTGTAGTACTTCAGAGGAAGGTGGTAACTCCCTGACTAGTTATACTAAAATATTTCTGTGGTGAAAGAAATTAAATCATTCTTCCAAAGTTACCTGCTGGTCTTCCTCTTTTGGGGCTTACTTTTGGAGACACTGGCCCAGTAGTTGTTGCTGCCCCTGCTGCTGCTTCCTCAGCTTCAGCTTGTTTTTCAGACTAATTTAAAGAATAAATTTCAAAGGTGTAAAAACACATGGCACCAGTATCTCAATTCCTTTCTCAAACAAACATATTTAAATTCTGGAAATATGTTATTATGCGATAGCTTGTACACACAAAAAAGTATCTGAACTTAGTAACAGGTTATACATAAGTATTACCCTCATAATACATAAGTTCTGCCCTCTCCAATTCCAAATGGAGAAAATAGTCAAGAGCTTAGTGTCCAGGATAAAGGACGACTAGAGTACAGATACAGCATGCTACTTTTCTATGACAAACATACTAAGGTCAAAATACCTTCATACTCATCCCTCATCCCTGCTGTCAGCTGTAACTGTACCTTCGTAAGGTTTCAAAGACAAAATTAAGATCTGCCCTACTTAATACTAGTTTTTAGTTGGGTCAGTGCCCTGATCTGGCTGGCTTGTGTGACCACAAGAACATTAAGGTTAGTGTATGCTGAGCAAGCAGCTGGAACTGTCTTTTTCAAAGTAACTCTGTATTCTCCCAGGTTGTAGAGACCATAAAAATCACAAATTTGTGAAAAAGGGGAGTATTTCAGGTGTTAGTTCAATGTGATGAAGATGTTAAAATAAATTTTTCAGAGCTTCAACGCAGGCTATTTTATTAGCAGTTTAACAACAGTTTATGTCTTATTTTTTCCTATTTGTAATGAGCTGTTTGGGAAAGATAGGGACTCCATATTCCACATCAAGTTAAAAAATATATGTAAAACACTCCGGGAAAACTTTCGTTCCTCCAAATCTTTCAGACACTTGAAAAGGGAGAGTAGTGTCAAACACTTAATTTATGTATAATCTGTCATTAAAGGAAATAACACCCAGTATTATCACATCAAAAAAATTCCAGTAATGTGAATTAATTAAGCATATTGTTACCTTTCTTTTTCTTCCTCTTCTAGCAACTTTAGGAATAGAAGCATCATTTGTTTTCACCACATCCTGTGAAGATTAAAAATGTTCCTAAGAATCTTAATAAAACTAAGATATATTTCATTTATTCTACTTTTTTACCCACCTGAAGCCTGTAGCACACAATTTAGACAAGAATCTTGTAATGTACATAAAGAGACTACATGCTTTTAAATTATTAAAATATAAAATTATTAGACATTAGGAAGAAATTCTTTACTGTAAGGGTGGTGAGGCACTGGAACAAGTTGCCTGCAGAGGTTGTGTCTGCCCCATCCCTGGCAGTGTTCAAGGCACATGTGGATGGGGTTTTGAGCAACCTGGTCTAGCAAAAGGTATACCTGTCAATGAGAAGGTGGTTGGAACTAGGTAATGCTTAAGGTCTGTTCCAGCCCAAACCATTCTATGATTCTCTGATTATCTGATACCTAGGATATATTCCTGAGAGATAAAAAATAATTTAAGTACTAAATAATATTCTGTTCTAAATAAAGATGCTGTGTAGTGATGCTTTAGCCTGTCTGGACTCTACCTAGTCTTCAAAAGATATTTATTTGCAATATAGTAAGTGTAAGCGATAAAATACAGTCTTCCAACTATTTTAATTGAACTTAAAAACAAATCAGACTAGAAGTTTCTTCTCTGATGAAAACTTCAGTTTCTGGGATCTTCAGTGAAAGGTATAAATGTGTCTGAACACAAAGAAAGTTTTACATAAACAGCTCCTGAAACTGTCACAGTAGTAATAATTGTAGTGTCTTATTACTCAGTAATAGATCTACAGCAATAGACATAATATTATCATGTTCCCTGTGATACACAAAAAAGCTCTCACATACTTCTTTACTGGTTTTGTCAGAAGGTAGATCATCTTCCTTTGAAGTATCCATCTCTTTTTCTTCTGCTTCAGCTTCTGTAGGCAAGTTATTATCCCCTTTAGGGGATAACTGCAAAGCAAGTCAACAGAGGATAAAAAATGCATTAGAAAGTATTTTATAGTGAAAAGAGAACATGCTAATTGCCATCAGCCTGCTCTTCCCCTAAAGTAGTTTAAATCTGTAGTTATACTAATTTCTTAGGTGCCCATTAAAAGTCAAATTGTACTGGACTACTTCCTCTTATGAGGAAGGGTCAAGGGAGCTGGAAAGGGTCAAGGGAGCTCGAAAAGAGATTACTAAGAGGAGACTTCATCAATGTGTAGAAGTGTCTGGAGAGAGGATGCCAAGAGGATGGATCCAGGCTCTGTTTGGCAGTGCCAAGCGACAGCAAAAAAGGCAATGGGCACAAACTGATGCACAGAAGTTCCACCTCAACATAAGGAAGAACTTCTTTACTGTGCAATGACCAAGCACTGCAAAAGATTGCTCCGAGAGGTTGTAGAGACTTCCACCCTGGAGATATTCAAGAACAATCTGGACACAATCCTGTCCAATGTCCTCTGGGATAACTCTGCTTGAGCAGAAAGGTGAGCTAGACTAGGTTCCTTCTGGCCTGACCCATTCTGTGATTCTGTGAGAATAACCCTTCAGCCAGTTAAGGATGCCTGTTGTGGCTGTGCTTCCTCACCGGTTCTTGTGCACCTGCTCACTGACAGAGCATGGGAAACTGAAAAGTCCTTGGTTTAGGGTAAACACTACTTGGCAAAAGCTGAAACATCAGTGTATTACCAACATTTTTGTCATACTAAATCCTAAACACAGCACTGCACCAGCTACTAAGAAGAAAACAAACCCTATCCTACCTGCAACCAGGCCAAATTGTAAACAAACCACAAGTAAGTTTTTTTATCATTTGTGAGATTGTAATTTAGGCACTTTTTCTTGTTTTGTTGTGTTTTTTTTTTTTTAATGTTTAAAATACTACTTTTGGTTTTGGGAAAGCAGTTAGAACTTGAAAAATCAAGTGTTTGTAATTATTTACTTGAAAATAATCAACATTCCCTTGCAGCCTACATATCTGCATGTCTTTTAGATTATCAGTTGTCCCAATTTGAATACTACTGGCTTGTCCCACTTTCAAGGACCTTATTTAAAATTCCATTTTTAAGTAGCTAGGTTTTAAAATTTCAACATTAAACAAAGCAACTATTACACAGTATTTCTAATTACATGAACACATGTAACATCACTGAGTTTTTTTACAGAGTACAATTCTAAGACAGAAGAAATATTGATTCACTAAATCCAAAGGAAAATATTGGACAAGGACTGATTAATTGAATGTTATAACTACATTACTATATATAGGATATAAAAAAAAAAAATTTGCTCTGTATTTTGCCTTAAGGTGATTAATTAGGCAAATCTATACAAAAGGACCCAGTCAGGATCTTCCATTCCATCTTTATGGTTGAATGGCTCTACATCTCCCTGTTTCTCTTACACTGTACCAGCATTGAACAGCCTAGAAGTACTTTTGATGAGAAACATGGAGCTTAAGTTATTGGCATCTCCACTAGCACATGCTGCTTGAGGCATAAATTCAGAGTGAAGCAAACTGATTACTCAATCAGCCCAGTTTAAAAGTTTCCCCCTCACAGTAGCAATGCTAAGAACAAATGCTTTTATAAGCAGCATGCATAAGCAAGAGCAGCACTGGTTTGCTAACATTGTCAGGAAATTAAGTGTTTCAAAGCACTGCTAAGGTATAGCAAATAGAACCCAAATCACCCTCACATTCCACACTTGCAAGTACTGAAATAAGGAACTCTACTCAGTAAGAAGTCGGGACAAATAATCCATCAATAATTCTGCAGGCTCCAACTCACCGAAAACATTCTCAACATCATCAGTATACAACCAGTAGACTGATTTTTTTTTTTTCCCTCCAATCAAAGAACTTTTTTACCCTTGAATAATCAAGCTATTACAGCTACTGGACACTAGTCCTATTTGTATCTGACACATTGCAAATTCTGCAGTTGCAATAGTGAATCAGTACTGAAAAACAGCCAGCAATACCTACAGAAAAACTACATTAAATCTTGGCAAATAATCAAAATGGAAACAAAGGTCAAGAGTAAAGGCAAATCTATTCAAATTAGTCTGACATTTAATTTAAGGGCACTGTTCATCATGTTGAGTAGTAATTTCCAGAAATGAGTTACAAATAAATGAGATACCATAAATGTCAATCCCACCTGCATGACAATTTTTGTCATTTTAGAATTCTATTCTTAAAACCATGGAGAAGAGTTGACAACACACAGTATCTCTCCCATGCCATATGAGAAATATCCCCATATGAACAAAGCATTCAAGAATAGAGAACAGTTTAAAGTAGTGTACTACTGAATCATTTAATATACAGTAAGCTAGGAAGCTTTACCTATTACAGTATAAACTATGTACTGCACCAGCAAATTGAAACCAAGATTTTTAAGACTGATAATAAATTCATTTTGGAAGGTTACTAAGGTATGCACACATTTACATAGCAAAGAGGCTAAACTCTGTGTAAACTACTAAATACTGATTCCTGGCTTAACAGCTGAATTGATACAGCTGTGAGATTCTCTATATCCTAAGTAGTTCATTAAGGGTATGGTCTAATTAAAGCTGATTCTTATAAACCTTTTCTGGCAAAGATACTTAAGTACCCTTTCACCCATGACAGACTCTAATGCTCTGTTCTGTTTTTCAATATAAATGACACAATTGAAAGTGAGTCATACCTGTCTATAATATGAAAAAGTCTTCAAAAACAGAAGGGGAGAAGTTAACCTAATTCTTGATCATAATTATAATTTCCAACTTCTCCTGCCTAGGAAGTACTGTATGAATTTAGTTTGTATTGTGATAGAGAAATACAATAAATTAATTTTCAAAAAACATACAGAGGACTGTAAAAGGAAACAGAAGGACAAGTAATACTGTAAGTATATCTGAAGAGAAGCAAACACAGGCAAGTTACAAGATTAAACAGATGTTAGTTTGAAGTATTTAAGTAAAGACGTAGCAATATAGTTTTGACTTGAAAATATTTCTGGCAGAACAAAGCAGAAATTCAATTACTTACTTTTGGGACAGAACACTTTTTTCGTTTGGCTCCTGCTTTTTCTTCACTCCCCTCAGCAGGCTCCTGACTGCTTTCTTCAACAGTGTCATTGATAGGAGTGTTAATGGCTGGATGGGGCTTCAATAAAAAAAAACCATCAAAAATGGGATCTAAATCCCCTCCTCACCTGAAGTGTATTCTCCCACATACATTACTTAAGAAAGCATCATGTTAAGGAACCCCTTACTAGATGGAAAAGAATATTAAATATGTCATATTTCATTAATTTCCATTGTTTTCAATTTAATCTGTAACTTACTTATTAAACTTTTAAACTCTAATGCTGTAACCACTCATTTTCACATTACTATACTGCAATGTAAGTATTTTCTTATGCATAATATAACATATCCTAACATACCTGAGAGATAAAAAAATAAAAAAAGGTTTGGTTCAAATATAACTTTTGATGCTACTATAAAGAAGTGTATTTTAAAATATGTTATAAATTCTTGTTCCTGAAAATATAAGCAGAAAAAGGATTACAGTAAGATAATTAATGAATTAACACTTAAAACCATAGTAACAGAGGAGATAATGTCTAAATTACACTTTTTTCTTCCATTACATTGTGTATGGCTTTCTCCTCCTCATATACTAGCTACTTCAAATAAAGCTGGCGGAACTCCCCTGACTTTCCCGTCCCCCCCCAGCCCAGGGAAGTGGGTTTGGCTTTAAGCCCAATCTATAATCTCCTTTCTGCCCTCCATTTCCCTTACTAGCAGTTACAAGCAACATCTGCAAAGTATCTATACTGCTCTTAGAACATTCCAGTTCTGGCAATGAAACAGGAAGTACAGCTCTCAGAAGGCCTTACTAAGATAAAAAAATGCAGTGGTGAACTCCTAGCAAACAACCCATTTTGCCACTGCTTGGGTCCATCAGAGCGAATAGTGGCATTTAAAAAGCAGAAGCAGATTGCAGCTTCTCAAGCCTAAGCTGCCGACAGTGCAAACAACAACACCAAGGTGCCAGAACACCCTGCAGCTGAAGATGTGGTGCAGCAACTGGCCGTGACCATCCATTGCAGCGCCACCGCGAGGGACAAGGTGTATCCCAGGAATGTGATGAACCTTGATGCATGTGTGTGCTTGTTTAAGGCAAAATTCCCCCCCTCTTCACTCTCAGAACCAGTCCTAAAGGTGCAAAATTTATTTCTGTGTTAAACAGATGAATGGGTATACAATTCAGCATGATAAAGTCACCCTAGGACAATGTGCCATTGTCATGGCCCCCACTGCAGTGAAACTGCTGAGCCATGCCACAAACCAGCGCTCAGCCAAGATAGAAGCGAGTGGGTGGAAGGTCCCAACAGAGCTCTACCCACCAACAGAGGAAAGAAGGATCTTCACAGGATGCCACAGATTGCTGGTGGTGACTCCCTTTCTCACTTTTTGTAATTCTTTGCTTTTCCCTACTTTTCTATTTTCTTCCTTGCTCACTTCTTTGACAGTGAATAAAACTTAATTACGGTTTTGATCACTGTCATTTGACCCCTTTTGTCACTTAATCTCGCTCCTGGCATATTTGAATTTCCCCACTTCCATGTTAGCGTAGTGGATGACTTAGGGCACGCAACCATACTGGGACATATGTCCAGCAAAAAAACAAAAAACAGGAAAAAATTCCAAGTGAGTTCCTCTATACTAAGAGCTGACAAGTCTGCCCCTTTGATATCATATTGTATCCAGATTAAAAGCTCAACTTTACCTAAACCTTCACACGATCACCCACTTCCCTCTGACCATACTTGCTGCATGCCCCAACACAAAATTTCCTATTCATCCTAAATTTTTAAGCTCTGACTCCTGAACCGTCTTCCCTGCTAATTGTGTTTTTAAGCATGTAACTTAGATCTAAGAATCTTTAAAATCAAAGAGTTGTATGTACATAAAACATGGAGATCAAGGAATATCCTAAGATACAGTCACAACCAAGACTACAGCTAAAGAAATGTGTCCATTCACCTATGCGCTGAGTAGTGCAACATATTAGCAGGCCATAATCCATTATTCCATTTAAAGATATTGTTGGGAAAATGGTGCATTTATTTACTCATCAGAATCTACATTTACTTTACTCTCAGTTTTCATAAGCAACTACTTGCCTTCCCTTTCAACATCACTTACTGACTACGCTCATCCCTCATGCTTGAGGGCAGGTGCCAGTGACATGTGTGGAACCAAGTCCATCACTGCCTGAGCTGATCACAATTGGCTGGCAAGGGATGAACTGACCCATTTCAACAACCCACCTCACCTGGGAACAGATGATGCCTTCACCCAAATAGCAATGGGAGAAGGGGACGTGGGGATGGAAGGATGGTCATGTGTTGCCCTGATTTTTAAAAGTTTTAAGTTTTCTTTTATAGTTTTTTTTGAAAGTCTTAAAGTTCTCATAAAACTTCTTCAGCCTTCTGATCTGTTTACATATTTCTACTGGAGTTCTCATGCACTGTTCTTGTAAATAATGATTGTTTTGCATTCTTCTTTGTGGGAGGAGAGAATTGATGGACTGTTGGTTTGACCAGTGTGGCTGGAGAGGTGGTAATTCCATCCTCCAATCCACAGTCACCTCTGGAATTCTATAAATATCAGATGCTCGAATAAAATGCTCTCTTTTTTTGGCCTTTGAACTTGCCAGGCGTTTGTGTGCTTACTTTCACATCCAATAGTGAGAGTCATGCACAGAACAAGATGCCTGCACAGGGCACGTGGGGTTCTGAGGCAAAAGAGATGCCAGAGTCAAGGAGGGACACTGAAAGAAGAAACACATAAGCCATTGCCCAAGCCAAGCTCCAGCCCAGAGAAGTTGCCTTATGCTGAGGAGTACATTTAGTGAAAGTAGTTCATGTCATTGCAGACTGAGCTGTGAACAGCAGAAGCTGGAGGCAAGAGATCTTGAACTTTGCATATGAGAGGCACAGTAGCCAGCCAGGTGAGCGCAAACTCAGAGACATCAGGAGACAAGGAATCAACTGGAACACCCAACAGTTTCCAAGCTTAGCCTGTGAGGGTATAAACGTCCAAGGCTTCCTTTGTGCAGGCCCCCACCCAGGAAGCACCCAGATCAAGCTGTTATTCTGTGGTTGCATTGCAATTAAATTATTTTACGGACCCAGCTGTCTGAGACTGCTAAATGAAACTCAGGGTCCAGCTAGAAAGGAAACCTTGTCTGCTGTGTGAGTGTGGTGTGTGCGGGGAGCCAAAAGGGCACCCAGCGGGATCACTGGAACTTGTCTGCTGCAAAGGGCATCAGCCTCTGCTCAGGTGGTTGTGAGCGTGACTGTCATAATGACTCCTGGATGGTCAGACATGGAAGCTCCCTTAATGCCATACACTGGTAGAGGGGAGACAGAAGGTACACGTTAGGGTAGGGCTGCAGGCCATGGAAAAGACCACACTGCACCTGCTGAGTAAGAAACAAGGAATAGCAAAAACAAAGTAACCACTTCACAGCTGACTGTCTCCTATACCACCACTGTCTTACCCAGGGGACACACTGAAATGTCCAGAGAGGACACTGGGGACCAACAAAGCTAGAGCAGAGGTGGCTGTAAGGAAGCATGTTTCTCATGTATTTTTTTTTTGTCCTTGTTTCTTGTTAAAAGAACAAATAACAAAAAGTGTATGTCAACTGATTAAACTGCACCAAATTGAATGTTTTGTTGCCTATACCATACCCTTTTTTGGCAAAGATGGTGGAACCTCAGAAGCTGATTTCAGGCACTCTGCCACCCTTAAAACAATTTCCAGCTTCCCCATAAACTCCCAGTAGTCCCAGATTCAGCTGAGATAGAGGTAATTCTCTTCTTCATAGCTGGTACAGTGCTGTGGTTTGGATTTAGTACGAGCAAAACTCACAGATTTTTTAGTTGTTGCCAAATAGGGTTTAGTCTTAACCAAGGAAAATACTACTTAGTAAAAACTAAAGTATTATTATTAACAAGATTTTCATACTAAACACAAAAAAACATAGCACTGCATCAGCAACTAAGAAGAAAACTAACTTTATTCCAAGGGAAATCAGGACATTACATACTTAAACATTCTTTCCCTGACTAAAATAACCAAAAGTCCTACTCCTCAAAAAAAAAAAACAAAACCTTAGCTGTTAAATAAAGCCTTTTATAAAGCCTTTTGCAGATGTACTCTATTAGCACCAACAAGGACCAGGTACAAGTAAAAGCAAAAGGCCCTGGCTAAAGGGCTTGATTTGATTCAAGTAAAACTTGCTTTTAATAATGCCTAGTAGAAGACTATCAAAAGGAAACCATTTTACAGTTGAAGGACAAATTTAGAAGCAAATTTGCATTAATCTGTTGCTTAACTTCATTTTTTCTGTAATTCAAACTGATCCAACCCTCCTGGTCAAGCAGGGAAACCTACAGCTGGGCTGACCAGGATCATGTCCAGATGATTTCTAGGTATCTCCAAGAATGGAGACTCCACAATCTCACCAAGCAACCTGTAGCAGTGCTCAATGACCCTCACAGGGAAAAAAAAGCTCCCTTTTATTCAAAGGGAGCCTCCCGTGTTTCAGTTTGTGCTCTTTGCCTCTGGTCCTGTCACTGGAAACCCCTAAAAAGGGTCTGACCCAGTCTCTTTGTACCCTTGCTTCACATATTTGTATAAATTGAGGACATTCCACATAAGTTCACCAGGGCTGAGCAGTCCCAGCTGTCTGAGTCTGTCCTCACAACAGAAATGCTCCAGTCCATCATATTCATAGCCTTCCATGGGTCTCTGTCCAGTATGCTCCCCAGT
Organism: Vidua chalybeata; assembly: GCF_026979565.1. NCBI lineage: Eukaryota > Metazoa > Chordata > Aves > Passeriformes > Viduidae > Vidua > Vidua chalybeata. The sequence continues at coordinate 18,657,478 of NC_071570.1, read as the reverse complement.
TTGTACTGAGTAGCCCAGAACTGGATGCAGGACTCCAGTTAAAACACCCCTACTAAGCAAAGTTTCTTCTTCCAGTAATTTTGCGGCTCACTTGGAGGAACAGGACTTAAATATGACCTGTGGGAAAAAAACCTTTTCCTTTCTTTGCAGTAAAGAAATAGGGGAAAAAACTGCAAAGAACAACCCAATGGCTCTAGACAGAACTTGACCATGAAAGATAGTGTGAAAAGTGCTGCCACTGAAGCTGAAGAACCTGAATGGAACTGAAAATGTGAAAGGACTATCTTGCAGAAAAGCTGTTACACTAAGAAAACAGTCTGCACCTATCTCTCAGCAATATGTTTTGTGTCTTTTCCCAATTGGAGATGTATCTACGAATGTCTCAGATGCTACTGAAAGCACTGCTTAACTGAAGTGACTGATTTCTGCAGTGAAACAAAATATTAGACAAAATTTTTACTGTTGATTATTTATATCCAGATTAACTTAGTTAGAATAACTGGTATAGTTCACAATTGCCTCGGGCATCCACAGAGCATCTCTTTTCAATTGCTACAATAAGGACAGTGAAAAGGTTTATCTTAAGTAGCACATAGAATATCTGTCTCTTATTACTACAATCCTTCCCACTGTGATGTGGAAATTAGCATCTCTCCATATCCCAAAGGAGAAAGTGTATAGCTGGAATACATGATGTCCTGACAACACTTCAGAAACTCCTTAAGTCTTTATCCACATTCTTCAAACTGAAAACACAGTAATGTGTGTATCTTATGAAACAGGAATTAATTGGTGCTGAAATGGTAACCTGGCATGTTGTGCAAAAACAGCAAATAAAAACAGAAGGCAGCAATTATTTTTGTTATTATTGCAGCATTGTCTAGAAGACCCAATGGAGCCAAGGTCAGTATATATTCAGTTTACATAGCAAAAAATCTAAAAGCTTACAGAATGTCCAGAGCAAGCAAAGACAAAATGAGCATGAGAATTTGTCTTCATATTAAATTTGGGTCCTTTTATGGGTTGCATTGCATAGCTCTGGTTTAAGCTTGGAAGTCTTATAAATGGGCAAGAAATGAGGAACTACTGATGGACAAAAATTAAGTCATGTGGCAGGGGCTAAAAGGCAAACATCACATTGCTTCCAACTGCTAGAATTAAAATACTGCACACTAGGAGAGCATGTACTGAAATCTTACAAGGATTCTTGTGGACATAGGTATTTGGTTTTAGAATACACAGGGCAGAGTGACTGAGACTCCAAAAAACCTACCATTTTTCAAGCACAGTCACACAATTACAAAGGTATTTCAGGAATATATCTCCAGTTAAACAATCCCCATTTCTTCTTATGCTATTGATACTAGACACCAAAAACAAACAGTATTCAGAATATACTAAATTTTGTCTAACTTGCAGTCAAACAGCAGCAATTAGTCATTACTCTGTGTCAGGAAAACATTTACTGCATTTCCCCTCCTCCCCCACACACAAAGCAACAAAGATTTTTAGAGTCTGCATAGCTTACCTGCTGATGAGAGAATTTCACTTTGGGATTATTGTCAATTTCCCACAAGCCTTCATTAAAACCCTTTCTTTTGTTTGGTTTGCCGTATTTATCTTTATTTTCTGAATAAGGGAATATGTCCTTTGGCCCCAAAAATGCCCTTAAGGAAAGAAAAAACAAAATTCACATTTTAATTGGTTTGTCTTTTCAAAGAAGTAAGCACCAAGTGTTATTAAATATTAAAGTCATTAGTACTATAACAACTATTCTGTTAGAGTCCTTAGTTTTCTAAACTTTGGCTGGAACACCCCAAGGTCTCCATTACTACCGCCACTAGAGACTTCCCTCCTTACTGAGGGAAGGGAATACTGAGAACCAATATTATGGCTTATGCTGAAGAGCATCAAAGACTATTTCATTTCTGTTCTACCTTCATGGCCTTTTGAAGTTAGGATTTCACTGTACCGATCTACCTGCTGCTAACGGAAAAATGTACTCTTTGGTAGTACATTCTCAGTTCCAATCCATGCCTAGACATTGTGTCAATTGCAATTATGTTACATCCAACTATTTGAAAGTTGCAGACACTTCCTTACCATGAGTACCAGCAGCTCATAGTTAAGTTAAACAGATACTTCCAAGTTCCACGCCACTACTTCCTTCATTATCTTTAAAAACAAAAGCAGCTACTTCAGACTTACACCCCAATAAAAGGAGAAGAGAAAAAAGAAAAAACCTTCATTAAAAGCTTAAGCATTTTCTACTCCAGCTGTAAACACTCATCTACGTGCACAAAGTAGTAAGTAAGCCATTGTCAGCTGAGACTGCAAATCACCCACGTCTTGGCAAGAGATGGTTAGAGAGGATTCAGCCAGTGTGGGTAACCCGCACCTGTCAAGCTTATTTACCCAGACAAAAAAGATGGGGAGGCAGACAGAACAACTAGGAGAGACAAAAATAGGAAAAAATTTGCCTCTCTTCTTCCCTATTCTCTAAAAGTAAGCATTTTTCCAGTCTCTAAGCCTTTGCCCATATTGTCAGGCATTGAAAAACACCTGAGAACAACTACTGTGAAAAGTTTATGAAATTCACTAGGCTGCTGCAGTTTATTCCTCATGTACCAATAAAGAAAAAGGAACAAGAAAAATTGAATGAAAAGAGAAAGTCCAGAAACTAGAGTTCAGGGTGACCTATTTTGTCTGTGACCAAACAAAATTTGTACTGATATGATCTACTGCCACAATATATCCAAATAAAGTGTTTATTGGAATAGTATTCATTTTATTACTTATTATTCTCCCTAGACAGAAACACATTCTGTTGAGTTTTTTTACAAAACTTAAGAGGAAACAAAAAACTGCGTAGTATAGGTTACAACTTACAGTAATTTCACAAACTCAATTATATTATTTCTGAAAGTCTAGTAAGAATTATTCCCAAACCAGTCTTGCTTTCCTTTTCCCCCATGGTTCATTTTTCCTGCCGTAACCATCCATGCAGCCTGAAATCCTGTCATCCTTTATACAGGACTTTTTAGCACAAAAAACTGATTATATGAGTTTTCAGAGTTGCCACTACTTACAGTAAGATAGACTATTCATATTCAGCCTACTAAAATGCTGAGGGTAGAGTATCTAACTTTGCACAATGTGCAAGTCTTAACTGTGAGAAGCACAGCACAAAACAAGTTTACCAAATTTACTTTAATTCCCATGAAAAAAGTACAAGAAATTGTTAACTCTACATAATTCCTGATGGATCAATGAAGTCACTACTTATAACTAAAAACCTAAACAAAATGACACCCCATGGAACATCAGTCTCCTTTGTCACCTGATCAGTTCCTTCCTATTGTAATTTATAGGTATCTGCTGTAAGGAGTAAGTGAGACCAAGAATTATAAAAGTTTCACCTATTATCAATCTACAGATCTTAATATAAGCAACATGCTTAACAAACACCAGGAGACAGCTGAGTCATGGAACACCATACATTGCAACGTGTGTGAAACAGAGGCAAAACGTTTCTCTGGTGTTCTATGGATTTCTGAAATGTAGCAACCTGGAACCTAGAGCCTAACAAAAACCAGATCAAAGAAAAACTTTATTTAGTAACTACACCAGAGTGAGGAACAAACATTTCAAATTACTCACACAAACTAGAAAAAAAAAGCCCCGATTTACCCAACCTTTCAAACTCAAACATCTCTTAAGAGCCCTAAGCTGAATCTGAAGTTGGACATAAAGCTTCTCAAAACTTGCACAGATATTTTTAAAGCTTTAGATGAGGAGTTATTTCTGTCTTCTTTACATTCAACCTGCATTCCCAAACTTATTTACAACTACACAAAACTCCACTGCAATCCAGAATGACACACACTTCACCAACAACAGAACCAAAGTAGTATTGTGTTGCAGTTGCCAAAGAAAAAGTTTGGTTGTGTTAAAAATTAAAAAAAAAAAAGTTAACCTAACACATTTTAAATGGTAATTCAAACAATGGACAAGACAAACCTTGAACTGAATTCCAGGAACACTTCTTTACCCGCAAAATTACACACACAAAAATTCCAATCAAACAAAAAAAACTGTCATTGAAAGATTTATTGAAACATGAGGTAAGTTAAAAAAAATTACATGGGCCAAGCATATAGCTATCTTTTTCATCACAGAAATATCTTTTTAAGAAAAGTAATAGCAAGTAATGCCAACAGTAGGGGATGCTTAGTCTTTAACTCAACAGGACACCTATCTTCTTAGCAAGATACTTACTTGCTAAAGATGGATACAAAGTACCAGATTAAAGCAACTTCAATACTTTTAATAAGATGAAAAATAGCAAGATCCTTCCACAAAATGTGAGAAATGGACAACTTTTGTGCAGATCTTCAATCTGCCGTTTTTTTAAGAAAAACAGAAGAACTAAAAGCACATCAATACATGTTTAAATAGCTTGGGTTTCTTTTAGCAATTCAAACAAAAAATGGAGCACCAAATCTGATGATGCCTGCAATCTACAGTAACCCAACCAGTCATGCTAAAATTTTCAAAAACACATAACTGCATAAACCCCAGATTTTTTTCTATTAAATTCAGCAGTGGAAGACATACAGTCTCTCAAAGCAAGTACTATATCACCACCACAAAACACTGCTCAAAGTACCCAAAGATCAGTATTTTGCAGGTTGATAGGTATGAAGCTAACTGTACTTCCTTATCTCTCTCCAGATCTCATAAACATAATACCAGCCAAAACCCAAAACCTTGTCAGAAAAAAAAAATAAACCAAACAATACAAACAACTCCAGTAAATTATTATCTGTCCATTTCTCAAATTTTGCCTATTTCATTTTCTTTGAGAATATAGTATTGAGAATTTTGATGATATACAGGACTATAATTAAACTCATTACAGCTAAAAAGAAAAACCCATCAGCCACACCACTGTGCTCATCAGAATTTTTTTTCTGATAAGCAAAGCATACATGTTATGGTTACTTGAAGAGCTTAAGTAAATGTTACATAACCATGTATTGGCAAAACAGATCAATTTAGGAAGACGTGCTAATACATACAATAGCTCAAAATACACTACAGTCAGAGAAAACTTTTTGTCACAGCATTTTAAAATGAAAAAAAATACAGCCCTCAAATATAAAGGACTTACGTCTCATGGGTGCCAAAGAAGAAAATGGGCATTTTATTCATAGGCGGTTTTACTGCTCCATCAGGAACTTCATCCACCTAAGAAAAACACAGCCTATTATAATTCAAATCAAGTAAGAGTCAAGAACAGTTTAGGGGGAAATATGTAAAAATTAATTACTAAAATGGGAATAAAAAAAGCTACAGAAAAGTAAAGCAGGAACTTAGATATCTTTTTAACAGTAGGTAAAAAAATATAGCAGAATCAAAATCAGTATTAGCAACAATAGAAAATGACATTACTTGCAGCTTACAGAGATACTTTTCACATGACCACTTCTCTTAAAAGGAGAGATTACGATGTGTTACAGGTAAAAGGCATAATTCAATTTCATCCATATACTGCCATCCTTAAGGAAAAGCAACAGGAAGACTTCCTACCCTTATGCTGATCAGTTAACTTGTGGAAGCCCAAATGTGAAGTACTACCAAAAGGGCAATAAACTTTAGAAGAACCCCAATTTCTAAGTCAGAATCTTAGCTAAATACGTTCTTACCTCCATTCCCACATCTAACGAATGACCTACAGCAGTCCCAGAACTTGGCATGCCTTTTCCACTGGAGCACAGAGAATACAAACAAGGACTGGACAAGTTACCACATACAGGTAGCCTATTTAACAGGAAGTACAGTAGACATAGCCCACTTAGGAGTAATCTTGCCATAAATTCGTGTTTTTCTTTTGCCAAGAGCATTTATTTGGGGACACCATTATTGAACAGCTCCAAGGGCCTGCACATGCTCCAGTACCAGGCTACCATACAGCAGTCTTCATTCGGTAATGCCGCGTTACACAAATCAGGACAACTAATGACTACTTGAGAGGGCTACTTTTTACGGTACGGATCTGCAATTTCACTGCAAAGCTGCTTCTACCCCTGGGAGCCCAGCCGCGTCCTCCCTCACAGGAGGCGGAGCTGAAGGTGCTGCTCAGCACAAGTGTGTGAGCGCACCCCGCAGAGAACGAGGCAGGGGGAGAAGGGGGAGCCTTACCCTTGCCGGCCAATGGGGGTAACCTTTCATCTTGGCGAAGATCAAGTCTCCGGGTTTGAAATCTCGGCTCATGTTTTCTCACCGACGTAACGCCCTGTTGCCGCCACACGAGCCGGGCTCAGAGAAGGAAAGGCTCTGCGCCTCCAGCAACCACCGAGGCACTGCCAGCCACACGAGGTACCACTCGCCGCCGGGATAAACACACTGGGGCGAGAGAGAGCAGAGAAAGGCAACACAAGAAGGCACGTCAGCAAGGGCGGGCGGCCCCTGGCTGGGGCGCGCTGGGCCGTGCCCGCCCTTCACCCCTGCAAAGAGACCCCCTGGGCACTTCGCAGCGTCAGCGCCCGCCCGCGGGCAGGGCCAGGCCGCCCTGGCCAGGACAGCCATCCGCCACCTTGTCCCCATCTCCCCCGTCCCCAGTGGTCACTCGCCCCCTCGCGCACGCGGGCACGATGGCGCGAGATCGCTGCAGGGGGGCAGAAGGGGGGAGGGAGGGGGCGCGCGGAAAAGAAACTCCACCCGCCCTCCTCTCACCTATCCATCTCTCTCTCTCTCTCTCCCTCTCCCTCTCCCTCTCCCCCTCCCTGTACCCCCTGACCCCCCCCTTCTCTCGCTCGCTCGCTCTCCCCAGCCCGCCCGCCTGCCGCTTCACCAGCGGCGGTGCTGCTCGCCGCTACCAACCGTGCTGGCGTCCGGCCCGCCGCCCGCCGCGGGAAACACGGCCGCGCCGCCTCCTCCCGCCAGCGGGTCGGTACCACCGGGCACGCCGCACCGCGGTAGCGGGGGAGCTCCGGAGTGCCGGCGAGGACTCGGCGAGCGCCCCGTCGTAAGACAGACGGCTCGGCTCCCGCCTCCACGCCTGGAGGAATGCGGGCAGCCACGAGAGGAAAGGGCCCGCCGGACCCGAGGCAGGGTTGGAGAAAGGAATGGGAAAAGTCTCGTTCGCTCCCTCTCCCCGCAGTCGGAAAAGTGGTTCGTTCCTCCTCCGGTCGGGGCGGAGCGGCTGCGACGCCGCTGGAGGGAGCGAAGGTGGACGAGGAGGAAGAAAAGAGGAGGAGGAGGAGCTGCCGCAGCGGCGCGGCTGTGGGACCGCCCTCGGCCGTGGTGGCGGCGGGAGCCGAGCTGAGGATCGCCACGCCACGGGGGAATGGGCCCTGCTCGCCACTGACAGGCTGGCGTGGTTAATGAGCGCCAGTCTCCTTCGCAAAGCGGGCGAGTGCGACTGTCCCCGCGGGGCCCTTATGCCCCACGAGCTCCGTTAGAGAGCCGTTCCCTTGCCGGGCTTTTCATCCCTTCTTGCTGCCGGCCCAAAAGCTGCCCGCGTTACCCGGATACTCCCCAGCCGCTTGCTTGATGTGTTGACTTCCCCCAGCATACAACTCCTCACAATGTTTTATTTTCTTAAGTCTGTAACACTGTAACAGAGTCCTTACTTGTTACTCAGTCACCATTAACTCCTGGGTTTGGTGGAGGTTTTTTGTTTGTTGTTTGTTTGGTTTTGTCTGGTTGATTGGTTTTGTTTTCTAACTAGGATTGCTACTAATTCAGACTACGTTACTCCCCTTGTCCTCTCCATATCTATTCTCTCCTGGCTTGTTTACCAGTAGACATTAAGCTTCCTCCTCACCTAGCATTTCAAGCCACTACGCCATCCTCTCCTGTTTCTCTCAGCTGATCTCCTTAGTAAGTACATCAGCCACTGCCAGCCTCCCCACAAGTAGCTTTCTTCAAAGTGAAGATCTCAAAACCAGATATAAACCTACTACCTTCTTTCTTATGGCCTGCTTATCCTGTTGTGTCTGTTTCTAGTTCTGCATCAAAAATTAGCTTGCCTGTCAGCTCTCTCTGGGTTTAGTCCTATGTGATGGTCCCACATAGCACCTCCTGCAAGTCATAGTATGGCACAAAAAATTACTCCTTATACTGTTTCACAGGGGCAGACCTAGCCATTTTGTGCTCAAGTTTTCATCTTTGATGTGTGGCCTGATGCACAAGTTTTACAAGTCAGTTTTCTGCCAGCTCTCCTCTGTGCTACTTGAACATAAAGGTAAGTTCTTGTGAGAAGAATCATCTTACTCCTTTCATTTTTAATACTGAAACTCAAGTTAGGTCCAAAACACCCACTGCAGTTGCCATAGAGCAAGTTGTGAGTTGTTATAGGCTCTCTCCTCCTTAAATGCAAAATGTTGTTTTATAAATTTTAACTGTAAAATTTCATATCATCTGTGTTAAGCAAGAACAAACTGCATTTTTCTGATGGCTTAAAAAAGTCAGATCTCTTTGATTTTCTTGGAGGTGGCAAACCTCATATCCCTGACATCAACTTACTCATAAAAAAATATAAAATTGTCAATATATTAAGATAGATAAAAAACTTTCTTCCTACATAAAAATGAATGACCACTTGGGGCAAAAGTCCACATCCCTGGTGGTATTTAAAAGACATACAGTACTTAGGGATATGGTTTAGTGGTGGCCGTGACAGTGCTGGGCTAACGGTAGGACTTGATGATCCTAGATGTCTTTTCCAACTGAAATAATTCTACATATGGTTCTACATATGATATGTATTTTTCAGTATGTAAGGAAGGAAAGGTGTTTGTTTAACTACATGTATGCAGCAACAGTATTGTATCTAAAGTAATTTTTGTGAATAGATGTAAAAAACTGTGTGGGACATTTTGGGCAGATAAGCTAATACTACTGGTTCAGAATTTTCCAAGTTTTTATACTGTCAAAACCTATCACAGCATTCAAATATGATACTAAGTCTCTGCTTCCTTTCATATTATCACATAATTTATATTTTTTCATTAGCTGAGGCCATTTTTCATATTAATTTTTGATTACTCATCAGACAACAGCAGAGAGGACTTCCTCTTCGCTCTGTATTTTTGATCAAAAAAACCCCAGCCATGCTGTTATTAAAAGAACTGCAACATAATGAAATCTATTTTTGTGAACCTGGGCAAAGAACTTATTTCATTTGGCACTAGACATTTAGAATAATTGCATGATGGACAAGCAGAAAAATCATCAGTAAAAGCCAATTATAGAAATCAAGTCAGAAACTAGAAATTAAGTTTTGAGTCTTTATCTCTAAGGGTAAAAATATTACAGAGTTTTTTTTATTTTTATTAAAACTTCAATTTGTACCTTGAAGGATATACCACTTACATGTTACTGCTATTGTCCACTTTTCTAAGATATGGTGGGGTGGATTTTGTTCTCTCACTCGCTTATGCCGCTCTTGTTTGACATCATATATGAAATGAACAGGGCTAATGCCTTTATTAATGTTCAGCTCTTCATTAAAAAGATCAGCTGGGCAGGGAGCTTGACGCAGAGCTCGCCCCCGCGGTCGTAGCTTTCCCAGGCAGCCGAAAGGAAAGAGGCGTGCAGAGTCTGTCACTGGAGTCCCAAGCAGCAGCTGTCCTTTCTTCTTTCCTTGTGGCACACCGGTGGCCCGAGGATGAGGAGGCATGGTGTGCAGAGTCTGTTGCTGAAGTCCAGAACAACAGCTGTCCCCGCTCCTTCCGTGGTGGCAGCACCAGGGCTCTCTGTCTCTATCTCCCTGCTTCTCAGAGCCTAATATAGTCTGTTCTTTCTTAGGTGATGGCGACAGTTAAAAGCCAGTCAGGGGATGTGTTTCCCTCTTCCTCAGCTAGGGCATTTGTCTAGACTCCTCTATTGTGTTCGGTTTTTGATTTATATTCATTTCTATCTCCTAAAAATACTCCCATGATCCTAAGGGGTTTTTATTTGCATGTTAGTCCCAGAATGGCAGCGTGGAGGGGTGGGAGGCCAGGTAGTTTAGAGAAAACAAACAGAGCAATTAGCTAATTAGCATTTCAATATCGGTACTTAGCTAGAGTTAGTAGTTTTCTTTTAGTGTTGCCATGGGAACTAGGAAAGCCCTGCCCGCGTCTCTGGGGAACACCTGGAAACTGTTCATAACAATATATAGTTACATCTGGGTCTTGAAATTGTCAGTTGAGATGTTTCAAAGAAACCTTTCCCTTTGTGCAGTGAGGCGACCAGAAGGGGAATGGAAACCTTGTTAAGGGTCTCCCTCATCCACCCTGCTGTGATTTCTGTCCCAGGGTCTCTCAAAACCATTTACCTGTTTGTTTCTCTTGATAATACGAGTGAAGAATGTGCAGCCCCGAATCTGAGGCTATGCACAGCTCAATCTGGCTCTCACGTCAGTCGGTGATTTTAATTTCCTACACGGTGATTTTAATTCCTACATTACATTTTCGGAACCCAGAGCGCCCGGGCCGTGCGGGCAGTGCGCGTGGGGCTGCGCGCGCCGCCAGCCCGCCCGCTGATGACGTTCCGCCGCGGCCGGAAGTTGCCGTTGGGAAGGCGCCGCGCCGGCCGCGTCCCTGCCGGCGGGTCCTGGAAACGGCGCGGCGCTTCCCTGCGCTTCCCGGCGGCCGCGCTCGCCCCGGCAGCCCGGAGCGGCCCCGGGGTGCTGCTGCTGGAGCTCTGTTCTGACCTTGTTCCCTCAGCCCTTCCTGCCAGGTAAAGCGCCAAAGCCGCCGGTACGGCGTGCGCTCAGCCAGCGCCGCTCCGGGGCCAGCGGTGCGAAGGGATGCTTCTACTTTGGTTTTTAGCTGATTTAAAAATTTTCAGCCTGCATTAGTCAAAAGCTAGTGGTTCGTTCAGCCGAAACTGGTGAGCTTTTATAGTTGCAGCACAGATGTGGTAATTCCGTCTGGCTTTATGTGTTTCAAATTAGTACATCCTGGTTAGATTCAGTTTGCTGGAGGGGACCTTAGAGATGCTCCAGTTCCATTCCTTTGCCGTGGATAGGGACACCTCTCACTAAACCAGGTTGCTCAGAGCCCCATCCAGACTAGTCGTGGAACACTTTCAGGGGCGGGTATCCACAGCTTCTCTGGGCAGCCTGTTCCAGTGCCTCAACACCCTCACAATAAAAAATTTCTTCCCCACATTCAGTCTAAATCAATGGCCTCCATAAAGCTAGTTAAGCATATTCAGAAGTTCGTGAGGAGAATATGACACAAGTTTTGTAGGTAACATCGAATGTATTACCTCCTCAAGCAAAAACTTCCTAACACTTCCTAACTATTTTGTTTGATTGTGGTGCTCTGACAAGCCACTCCACACCCCTTGATTTTTTTTTTCCCTGATTGAAATAGCATGCTTTTAGTGTGTATCCATTTGCGTGCTAGTAAACTATGGATGTGCGTCTTAGCAGAGAGATGTTGTATATTCAAGATCATTAACATTCCCAGAAAGCAGTCATTAGATATTCCCTGTTTCCCTCCCCGTCAAAGTAATGAAGAGACTTAAAAGTAATTTCAGAAGGTTCTAAAACTTCAAGGTGGTATGGATGTGTCAGAGGAGATTTTGCTTATGTTTTGAGACAGATTTCTTTTCTGCTGCATCTATTTAGTTGCACTTTTTTTTTTTTTTTAATTCTCTTCAGATTTTGGTATAAAGCCAAATACATATTTTTGGCAATAAATATTAAGAAAAGGGTGGTCTAAAAACTAGTTTCTTAGTGTTCAGAGCTATGTCTGAATGTGAAAATTTGACACAATTGATAGAGGTATAGTTTCCTATACCAGGATACATAATTTTCTTTTTTATCGAAGCGATTCATCTTTGTTGAGTACAGGACTACAAGTACTTTGTCAAGATTTTCTTCTCTCACGTAAAGTTAAAGTTTTCAGTGTGCAAGTCACTAATAATTTAATGAAACTTAACATGTGTGTAGATATTATACTACAGGCTATACTTTGAAAATGAGGCTTTCAACTGTTTTCTCATTTGAGATGGAAAGAAAGCTGTGCTGTTTTCTTTACGAGTGTGAGTGACTGTTGCATGACAATTATTGTGTTTTGAGTCTTATGAACACATGCACCAAGGTGAATTCTGATGGGTAGATGTTAAAAATCACAAAGGATACATTTAGCTATTCTATGTGAATATACTGATTTTCTGTAAAAATAAAACAAAGAAAAAAAAATCCCAACCCAAAGACTCAAGAGTTGTTAGAACTCTTAGTTGTTAGAATGTTAACATTTTCTGTTAAAATTATAGATTGAAGCAGAAATGCATTTTGTTCTTTCCCATATTGCTAATGCAGCAACTGGAATGAATAAAATCAGTTTATATTAATATGTTACACCAGCTGGTGCTGTTGGACACCACAATATAAAATATACATTAAAGTATTGGAGAGAATTGAAAGAAGGGCCGCAAGGTTGGTGAGAATGTTAGGAGGGATGGCTGAGGTCACTTGATCTGTTCAGTCTGCAGGATGCTGAGGGGAGATCTCATTGCAGTTACAACTTCCTCACAAGCAGAAGTTAAGGGACAGGCACTGATCCTTAATCTCTAGTGACCAGTGACAGGACAGAGGGAATGGCCTGAAAGTGAGTTGGCGGGGTTTAGGCTGGATGTTCAGAAAAGGTCCTTCACCCTTAGGTGAAGGTGGTTAGACCCTGGAACAGACTACCAAGGGAAGTGGTCACAGCACCAGCCTAACAGAGTTCAAGAAGCATTGGGACAATGCTCTCAGGCACATGGTGTGACTCTTGGGGTGTCCTGTGCAGGCCCAGGAGTTGGGACTTGATTATTCTAATGGATGCCTTCCAACTCAGCTTATTCTATGATTCTGTGGGCATGTGATTGCAAACAAGGGATGGTAAAAATGGAGTCTAGGCAAGTTTCCTGTTTGGGACTTTAATATGGATGTCCATCTGCTATCATGTTCAAAAACCAGCCTTCATGGGTCTTTAATATTGACTGTTGAATACAGCTTATTTTATGTTACTTTGCTTTAATTAATGAAAAGAGATCTTGAATGAGTTTGCTGTGCAACTTGATGTAAACAATGGATTTTTTAAGTTCTGCATTATAAATATGTTGTCTATATTGGTTTCTTTTTTATTGTGACACTAAATTAATGATTTTTTCTAAAGATGAGTAGAGTTACAGTTCAATTTAGAATTCCTTCTGTATAGTCCTAGCTATTGCTGATTTATCTAATGCAATAAAAATATGTTCAAATAGAAAATTCCAGGTTTGTAAAGTACTTGGAAGACTTGCTGTGTTAAAGGCTGTTATCAGACAGCAAACTAGTACGTTCAGTCATGGTATACGCATTTATCTTTAATAGAATTGTTTTGAAGAGAAATGGAGTTTGTAATATTCTTACGAGCTAGAGGATCAATGTATGGGAACAAAATACTTTATACTGATATTCTGAAAACTGTGGCAAGCACATTTTTCTCTCTCTCAGGATTTTTTATTGAGGTGGGGATATTCTGCTGTGTTACTGTATATATATATTGATCTACAGTATTTAAGCTTCAAGGATTAGAAGTACAATTCTCATAGATGTCTAAGACTGTAAAATTATAGTTAGTAGTTGTTCACATGACATAGTAGTAACACTGTTTTCTAACTGCTTGTGAGTATTAACAAATGATTCTTTCATTATGTCGGCAAATAAATTAAAGCATGTCTATATTACAGATTGTAATGTTTTTATGATATGGAAGAATCATCTTGGAAGCTTGTCAAGTAAATGCATATACAGTCAATGATTCATTCTCCAGAGTTTATAGTTTATGCAGCTGACAAGCTGTCTATTGGCCATCATGAGTTCATCCTCTCCAGTCAACTATTCTATCACAGAAGCTAGAAGGTGAGCCTCATTTCTGTCTTTTTTTAGTCTAGTAATATAGTTCAAGTTTTTGTGGTTTATTTTCTAGATCCTTGAAATTATGTAATTCAGACTGAAAAAGAACCAGCTGCAGTGTAATATATGCAAGCTATGCCATGTCAATACAGTTATTAGATGTTAGAATTATGGAATGGCCAGGCTTGGAACAGACCTCAAAGGTCATTGAATTCCAACCCTCTGCTCTGGACAGGGACACCTTTCACTAGATGAGATTGCATGAAGCCCCATTCACCTTGGCCTTGAGCCACCTGCCAGGAATGCGGTGTCCACAGCTTCTCTGGGCAAAATGGTTTCAGTGCCTCACCACTCTCACAGTAAATGATTTTTCTAATACCTAATCTAAGCCTACTCTCCTTCCGTTTAAAGCCATTCTTTATTGTTTTGTCACTACATGCTATTGTAAAGTCTCTCTCAATCTTTCTTGTAGACTCCCTTCAGGTGCTGGAGGGCCACAATTAGGTCACCCTGAAGCTTCTCTTCTCCAGGGTGAAGAAACCCAATTCCCTCAGCCTTTCACCAGTTCATCTCAGGAAAGGCGCTCTATCCCTCTCATCAACTTCTTGGGCCTCCTCTGAACATGCCTCAACAGGTCCATGTCCTTCCTGTGCTGGATGCAGCACTGCAGTTGGGGTCCTACCAGAGCAGAGCAGAGGGGTAGAATCCCCTCCCTGGCCCTGCTGCCCCTTTCCTTTGGACGCAGCCCAGGACACGTTTGGCTTTTTTGGGCTGTGAGTGCCCATGGCTGGGTCATGTCCAGCCTCTCCTCCACTTGTACCCCCAAGTCATTCTTGGTAGGGCTGCCCTGATCTGTTCATCCCCAGCCTGTGTTGGGGCTTGCCCTGTCCTACCTGCAGCACCTTGCACTTGGTCTTGGTAAGCCTCCTGAGATTCCCATGGGCCCACTTCTTGAGCTTGTCCAGGTCCCCCTGGATGGCATCCCATCCTTCAGGTGTGTCAGCTGCACCACTCAGTTTCTTGTCATCTGCAGACTTGTTCAGAGAGCAGTTGATCACTTTGTCTGTGTGGATATTCTCAGTTCAATCAAAGAAAGAACAGAGATAATTTTCTCCCAGAACGAGCCTGGGAAACTTAGAGAAAAGAATTAAAACAATTATTATCTCTCTTTCTGTAACTGTTGTTTATAGATATGATTCTCCAGAGTGTGCTATCCATAGCTCACCAATAGTGTGAGAAGTTTTTGCTTTGAGACCAATCCAGTCTCACCTTAGCAAGTCACATTATAAAAAGACGCACTATTTTCATTAAAGCCTTCTAATTCACCTTCTGAAGACTGGAGTCTTTTCTTTCCGTCCCTGACTCAACATAGCATCAGTTAATGAAGGTTATAAATAACACTGGTCTCAGTATGAATCCTGAAGGACACCACCTGTCATTGATGTCCTTTGAGACTTTGAGCCATTAATCACTATCTTTTGGATGCTGCTGTCCAACTATTGTCATATCCACCAGCAAATGAGTCAAGTAATCAAATCCATTTCTCCAATTTAGAGAGAAGGATGTTGTGGAAGACTGTGTCAAAAGGCTTTACAGAAGCCCAGATAAATGCCATCTGTAGCCCTTCCTTTGTCCACTGATGTTGTCATGTTACTGGATGATAAATTGTCTACACCTGGTGAGCTAATACAATGGTTGTTCTCCTACAACCATTGGATTGTGGAACTGAACAAAGCCATTGTGTAAGAAGGAGAACTGGAAGTTCACCAGCCCCAGTGCCCTGCCAGCTTGACTATGTCAGCTGTAACATTGGTGTCCCTGACCACTATGGACTACCAGTGAGGCCCCCAGGACAGAAGAATACATGGGTAAAGGAGGGACAAAATACTTAAATGATAATGGGTAAATTATTATCATGTGTATTTTTATTCTGGGACAATCAATGAATATGTATGTAAAATACAGTGTATAATTAGAAACTTTCCTATACTCAACATGCAAAAGTGTAGGAGGAGCTACTGTCTTGTGCATATGACCAAATAAAGAATGACTGCTTTTTAATGCTACATTGCTGTTAAGGAATTAGCTATTTTATTGAATTTTTGGCAGCAACTCCATCATTGCAGATGTACATACTGGCCATCTGATGTGCAAGAATTCTCACGCGGGCATAGGAGACATGACAGAGGTAGTTTTTGCCGCCACTTGGGAACAAGGTTGCCGAGTTCCAGAAGGGTTTTCTACAATACCTGTAGGGGTAGAGGTTGGTTATAAGTGTTGCACATGGCTCTTATTTTTTCTAACCTGATATGTGTTTGATCTTTGGCGCAATTAAAGTAAACTTTGATTCATTCTGTTTATATTAACTGGGAGAGCTATTTTTCATTATTTAAAATCTGATAGTAAAAACCTGCCAGTTGTATAGAAATAGCAAAATTCAGTGAATAGATACTTTGGTTAGGAAGTCAGGCTGCAGACTGCTTCTTCAACTGGAGATAAGTTTAGCGTAATTACACTGCTACATAGTAAATGAAATAAAGTTTCTCTGATACAAATTTGCAGTTTCAGCCATATATGGAAGAAAAGCTAGTGAAAACTGTTTCTCGATGATGTTCTTTGTTCACTGTAATTAGCTGACTTGTGAAGTGAATGTGAATTTTTGAGCATTCTGTGATGTGGAACTCAAAAGATGTTTCACCTGTTCATATGCTTTCTTAGAGTCTTAAAGTACTACCAAAAATAGTGTCTTAGATAAAAGCTCTAGTTGCTAAAATACATGTTTTCATTCAAAACCAATGATCAACAAACTATTAATATGTGAAAATGGATGTGCAAAGCAGTCTCTGATTTCCTCTTAGACTGCAAATCATGCATGATTTGAAACTTTCCAGGGATTTTGCCTGATTTTGTGACTTAAGCTTCCAAGAACTTTATGCTTGTAGCACTTTTACTGGTAAATGAATATGGAAGACTCTTCTACAGTAGGTAGTATGAAGCTTTCATAAAGTACTTACTGCGTGTGCTGATGATGCTGTGAGGATTAAAGAAGATACCACAGAAATAAGGTGGCTAATTAAGAATTCCTATGCTGTGCATAAAAAGTTATTTTTAATGCTTTCCCGTCCCAGTACTTACAGTTATGCTGTTCGTCTTCATGCTCTTATACACATTTTTCATTTCTATAATGTCCCTAATTTGCTATTGTGGTATTATGTAATGTGTTTGTGGTGGTTTTTTTTTTCCACTACTGGTCCAGTTAATTCACATAGTGATTTTTTTCTCTGAGTAAGTTTTATTGTACAGGTATCTCCAGTGCACTCTTTTTTTTTTTTCCCCTGGATAATTAATAGAAGAGTTGAAAGGAAGAGCTTTATTTAAAGCTGATTGCCATAAAAACTAAGGTAATTTCCTTAAAAATTTGAAGGTGTTTCCTTTTAATTACTTTAAAAAAGAAGTTGTTCCCTTGCTTTCATTTAAGGTGCTCTCCTTGCAAGAAGTATTAAATATCATCAGGCTTAAGTAAGCACAATGACCTCCCCGCTGCCCAGAAACTATCAAAATGGTTACCCTTTTCTTAATCCTTGTTCTTTGCATTAGTCATCCCTAGCTTTCAGTTTAGGTCCTGTTTTTCCCCCGTGCTCTGCTTTGTTAACCTTGGTGCCATCAGGTTTTTGGGTGTCTTTAGTTAAGACAGATACTTCTTGTATAATCTTTGAATAAGACAACCTGCCTTTCATCTGTTTTCCCCAGCCATGGGAAAATAAAGGTCTATCAAACCTATTATATGATGTCCACAGACAATCTTTTATATAGTTTACAGGTGCTCTTGATGCTTAATTTGTTTTTGCCTTTTTTTTTTTTTTTTATATATTTTCTATATTCTTTACGCATATATTTGTAGCTCTGTAGCCTATCATAGTATTCGTAGCTAGCATTTTACCTAGTCTATTAGACAGGAAGACAAAATAAATTCTTCAGTGGCTCCAACCTGGGGGTCCAAAGTTAAATTTTTGGGGATGCCAAAGTTGAAACTAGCTCTCTGAGACACATTTTCATAAACAAAGTTTAATTCCTGTCTAAAGGAACTAGAATTCCTTTAGACAGGGGAATTTGAAGGTTGAACTGGGAGAAAATTACCTTAACACTTATATCTCTAACTGGGGATTTTTGTCAGATATGCTAATTCGCCAAAAATAAAAGTTGCATCCATGCTATGCTACGTGTGCATCTTCAATGTTTTCCACCTGGTGAATTCTGCATCTAAGGATCCTTATAAAGGTTACCCCTTTTCATCACCTAATGGTGTCAGGCTCATGATTTTAGGATGAGTGAAAAGGCATCACTCTCACTGTTCAGATTCTTCTTACTTCCTTCCTGTGACTTATCACCATATTTTCTTAATTGATTTAGCTAAGAGTTGCTTAAAATAATGATATGGGATTTTTCTTACCTGGTTACTGATTGTTTGCCCTTTGAGATGTGTTGGTTCCTCTGGGTATGTGATACTGAAAGCTAATAATGTGCCAGCAGTTTTCTTGCAGTACATATGGGTTTTAATGATCCTTATCTCCTACATATATTAAAAATATAGACTGTGTTAAGTACATGGCACCCCTGTGGACCAAGTACTGATGATGTACAATTATTCTGATCACACAGATGAAGTCTGTCTTGTTTTTAAATGAAGACTTGACAGAATTTATTAAATTATAAAATATTTATAGGCTGCAGCTAAAAACCTGAAATTTCATAATTTGTTGTTATTAGTATGTTTAAAGGCTACATTTAATTTAGAACCCTGTTCCACTTGTTAATTACATTTTGCTAGTCAGTTTATTTGAGAAAACATATTATCAGGTAAAGTTTTAGTTGTGAAAAATGTTAATGGTGCCTGTGTATAAATCTAGGAGTAAAGTGATATTTTTTTTAATTTAGAAAAACCCAGTGTACTGGAATTTACAGTGTTCTTTTTGTGATTAATACTTAAGACTTCATGTAGACCAATGTATGCTATTTTAGTATTTTCAGGTCTGCATGAAATTATGCCAACTTTTTTGTTTAATTTAATCATGTTTCTTTTACAGTTTAATTTATAATTAGTGGCCCTGACAACTTTCACTTTTGTGTGGAGCAACTGATTGTAACAGCCATTCTTATATAGCTTTAATTATCTGAAAAACTATATATATCAAATAATGTGAAGATTGAATTTCAGCTCCTGAAATTTGAGTTGTCCTCTTTGAGTTATAATAATTGATTGTAAGATTATTAAGCTAGTTAATAAATATGTATTTTTATACTAATTTTTCATTTTCTACATAAAAGCTTGTTTTATTATGAGCTTGTGACGCTCAGAGGTGAATCCTGTTACCTGCCAAGTAGCTTTTCTTTTGGTTGAAAAAGTAGTGGATATAACAGGTTATTTTAGAGGACTAGACCTTTAGTTTGTATTTTGTTTGTAAACAATTGTTTATCTGTAGTTTAGGTGTATATATTTTTGAAAACAAATGTGGAAGAGTGAGATTTATTCCACATTTATGCATTTCTTTTATGATAGTGATGTTTTTGAGACAGTAGTCCATGTTAAAAAATGAACCTTACTGAAGAGACGACAGAAACTTGCTAGTCATTTTAATATATATTATTGAAATTATGTTTTTAACTATCCTGGAAGTTTATTGGATCAATAATAAAAATAATGAAAAATAATGAAAAGCATGCTTAAATCAACTTAGGGAAATTAAAAGTGCATATCTAATATAAGTTCCTGCTTCTACATCTCTCACAGTTTGCATAATAAGCAACAGTAGGCATAGCTTTACTTACGTGAATGTATAGAGCTTTGGACCCACAATCTGATAATTGAAATAAGGGAACATTAAAACTTACAAGGAATGCTTATGTTTTCTTTGTTTTACAGCCTACATAATGAGGAATGTGAGTTACTACAGAAGAGCAATGAATTGGAATTGGATGCTGTTTTAGGTCTGAAATGGAAACTTCTTCAAGCTAAAAAAGAAAACTTGGACTTAACTATTCAACACAATCAAGAAGTAAGAATTTCTTTTTCATTTGCCTTATTTTACTCCTGGAATAAATGTCATCTTGTTTCATTGAAGTAGTATTCTCAGGTAGTGGATCAAAAGCATAGTCCGTAACTGGAAAATATGAAGAAAGGTGTCATTGTACAGACCTCTCATACCTGTTCAGATACTGTTAGCACCTCTGCTGTCATTGTTAATAGTTAAAAGGTGTGGTAACTGGAGCACTTCTCAACAGCAAATGCAGAAGAATCTTTTGCACCCCGCGCTTAATGTAAGACGTGGTTTGTTTGTTTGTTTGTTTGTTTGTTTCAGTCCAGATAGTTCCATGGATCCATTTTTGCAACGACACCACAGTTGATAAGCCAATGGGAAAATAACAATGTAACTGAAGTACAAGAACAAGTCATTGTGGGAGAAGTAGGCATCTCTCAATTTGGGTACATACCCAGATAATAAATGTACATGGAACAACAAACTTATTCTATTGGCTGTATTTAGCCAAAACCAGATGAATGAGCACCCACATCAACTTCTCCTGGGAGATTGCTTAGAGCAGAATTGCTACCTGTAGTAGTAATAATACTTCTTCAGCAGCATAGTTTAAACCAGATTATCAACTGCCAGATTGGCATTAGCAAATGTGGGAAGTGTGCCTAGCAGCAATGTACTGAAACTGACTACAACTCAGCACCCACCTTTTCCTGTGTTTGTTAGTGGGGGAACTGATATTCAGACTAAAGAAAAGATTAATTGAGTATATTCTTAATGCTACTTCATTTCAGTATAGTTTGCTGCAACAACATCAAGGAAATCCTTTGTAATGTGAGTGATTTCCCATGTATGAAATTCTCATTGACAAGAATATTGCTACTTTGTAGATGTTCTGAAGGAATATGTATTTTACTTTCCATCTTCTTGTGTTGAAATATCTTGAACTTGGTTTTCTGAATCCAGTTTTTGGCAGCAAAGATTGTCTCTCAGCCTGTATAAGATCCCTTTTGGAAGTGTTTTCTATTCTTAGTTTGTTGTGTGTTAGCGTTAAAGGCATCTGTTTGACTACTGAGCATTATTAGACTGAATTTTATGCTTGTATGTATATTTGTGAGTTACTAGATGTCTGATAGTCTAGTATCCCAATATGATTGTTCTGAATGTTACCAGAAAATGGTCTGGAATATAATGTTTCTCTTATGGCATTTTTTTCCTCTGAGGTGTAGGAAGATGACAGTAATACATGATTATTTTTTTAAGGTCGTACATTTTTTGAAAAATAGAGGGGTATGTTTAAAGTACATGAAATTCATCTAGGAAAGGATCAGTTCGCAAAAACCAGTGAAGTATCAAAATGTGCATAAACATGCAGTTGCAAGATTGTATTTCAAATTCAGCTGGAATAAGATGGCAGTAATGAATGTGATTCCAAGTACCTTTGAAAAGTATTTTGCAGGTGTATTTCTGTAACACGTTGTACTTCTTCAAGAGAACATTGTTAGCAGTTTTATGAAATTTATTTTCTAGGTGTCCAACTATGAGAAACAGATAATTAAATTACGGTCAGAATTTGAGAGAGGAGAGGCCATTCGACAAAGTCTGGAGTATGAATTGGCTGTTGCCAGAAAAAGTGCCCATCTGAAAATGTGTACTGCAGAAGAAGAATTAAGTGATGCAAAAAACAAACTTGTGGAACTGCAAGGTAGGTTTCAAAGAAGTAAAGATGAAATAAAGGCTAAGTCTGTTTCATGTCATTAAGGTAAGTCAGAAGCAGGGACTTAATTAAATTTTCTAGTTTACTGGTTTTAGCTGTTTTTCTTGAATCTGTCTTGCCATGTCTTATCCATCTGCTTTTGAAAACTCATAAGAGTTCACAAAACTCTTACTGTCTTATGTGTGGATTAGAACTAACTGGCTAACCCTTCCAACCCTTCTTTCCTCTTGCCCATCACCTTCTGTTACTTCTTCCTTCAGTGCTGTCTGTGTACAGAATTGTAATCATGGTGGCCATCTTCACATCCAGGTTATCCCTGTGTTCAGTAGTTCTTCATTTTCAATTTCAGAGGAAAAAAAAATAGGAAGAAAAAAGAATAGAAAAAATTAATTCCTGCTCATTTGTTTGCACTATTTCCTGCAGCTTTTTTCTAGAAGTTCTCATCATATGTATATTTTCTTTCATATTTTCAAATGTTTCAAGCTTTTCATTGTTCATATCTGGTTTATTTTCTTCTCATTGATTTTGTTTCTTTTTTTTATAGTAAAGTGTGTTGTGACAGTAGTATGTAGAAGGGAAGGTTTTTACGTAGACTTTTTATTTCCTACTGCTTTTGTATTCAGAAACTCAGATTTCCTTTATACTCCTCAAACAGAAAGGTTTCATTCTTACAAGGAAATGAGGTGCATTTTTAGTTACCTAAACTACTATATCTATTTAATCTAGTACAGGGGATGTATCTGTGAGTTTGATGAGCTGTTGATATTCAATGAAGAATTTGGAGTACTCCTCAAAGATTTTAACCTTCCAAGAACTGAAACAGAGTCTGGATCTTGCAAGTACTTAAAGTAACAAGTATTTTCAAGATGTTGGGAGAGCTAAACTTTCACTCCTTTGGAGAACATATGAATAATCAAAAATCTTAGGGATTGGAAACACATGAAAGATAGTGAATCTTATGGATTGCAGTCTGGAAGAAGGCATCTTTTTCCCCTTTGGAAATTTCTCTGTGATTACAAATGGAAGATTTGAATTGGTAGTTTCTCACGTAGAGCAAAGTCATGTCTCTTTCCATGTGTGCTGGTTTCCTTGTCAGTATAAGAGTCATGCCATGCAGGTGCCAAGAGGCAGGACTGATGCTGATGGAACCACAGCACAGTGAACCTAGTCTGCTGGGCTGCCTGTCACTTTCCTGAATGGACTAGGCTAACATGTGATGAGGGGACTGGAGAACAAAAAGGGGATAGAAGAGGCTTTACAGAGGCAAGGGATATCTTCTTAAGTGCAGGTGTGTGTTAGTTTCTTTCAATACCATAGTCAATAATTTGCAGTCTGTCAGTTGATGACAAATTCCATTGGCTGAAATTTCTCAAACTTTTTATGTCTGTGGCAAGTGCCAAAGAAACCAAATTACAATTTTACTGCTTAATTTTTTAGCAATTAGTAATTTTCTGCTTCTTTTCCTTTGTCAATTGGAGCCTTTCTCACATCACATGGTGCTTTGGTATGACCCCAGCATATCTCCTCAGATAGAATGCTTCTTTTGTGCCTTGTACCCTTCAGTGTTTTCTCCAGATTTTTTTCTGCTGTTCTTTTTTAGGGTTGATTTTCTACCATCTTACAGCCCTTTCCTGTCATTGTGTCCACTGATTCTCTGTGTCATCTTAATATGCTCTCTTAATTTCATTCTTTCTGACTAAGAAGAAATGTCAGAAAACTGAGATGGATTTGAAATAAAATCCTGTTGCAAAGTGATGATGACTTAAATACCAATGCAGCTAGTTGTATTCAGTAAAATGAAAAGCTATTGTAAAATATTTTCTTCTATAAAGCTGCTTACATGTTATGAAGGTTTCCGTGGCATTTAAGATTTCACAGAGGTGTGTATACAATGTCCATCTCAGGTTATTTATGGGCTGAAGATTTAAATGTCTTGAGGAGTAGTTAAGTTTCCTTGGAAAAGCTAAATCTTTGCCTGATAACCCAACCTACCTTAGGTTTATCTACAGTCTCTTTCACGGAACAGGTGCCTATCTTTACTGTCATTTAAACTGACCTCAGATTTAATTGATTCAGACTAATACCTATATCAAAAATGACATTTGGCAAAATGTAGAAATCTGAAATTAGGTCCTCCATTCTATAACGATGTCATTTCACAGAATTACAGAATATGCTGATTCAGAAGGGACACACAAAGAATTATCTCAGGTTTTTATCCTTTTCCAAGAGAAAAAAGTTTTTTAATTTTTAAAGTCTCTCAAATATTCATGTGTTCTTGTGGGAAAGATGTGATAGGAACAGAAAATTTGCTGGTTTCTTCTTAGTGAAGATGGTGCTCTCCAATGCTGGAGAGTTAATGTTGCATTAACTCAACAAAATACACAGAAGAACAGGGTATCAAAATACACAGAAGAACTGATGATCATTATGGGTTTGGGTTTTTTTTTCTGGATATGTTTTGCCATGCTGCTTCTACTTTTTTTCTTTCTCTTTTTCTGTAAACAATAGTACTCAATGAAAACCTTCAGCAGAAAGTGACAGAAACTGAGAAAACGTTTCATAATGCTCAACAGAAGTGGGAAGAAGAACAGCAAAGACTTGCAAAGGTGAAGGATGATATCAGCAAAATTTATAACAATGAATATGTATTCCTTCTTAAAGAAAGAAACGAAGTAGAAACTATTTTACTGGTATGGTGTATTAATAATTGCATGAGATAATGGCTGGAATGGCTTAATATGTACGTAGAAGCAAGATCCTAAACATGAATGGTAAATCCTGGTTCTAAACCTGCACTTTGTGAACTACTGAACTTAGCTATGAAAATGCTGAGGTAGGCATAGAAATGAAGTCAGTTTAATCTACTAAAATGTGTCTCTATGATACGGAGTTAAAGTAATCTTCTCTGCTTTCTAACAGAGAAAGTTTTGTGTTGTGCTATATTGAGTGTGCTTAGCATTGTGTTTGGAATATGGTAAAAGATGTTGGAGTTCAATAGTAAATGCAATAGCATCATCTTGTGGTGAGTCAGAATATAGTATTCCTCCACAGAATAACTCAGTTTTTTCTTGGACTATTTGTGAAACTGTGTTGTTTATACATGCTCTAAACCAATCGACCAGCCATGTTTTTGATAAGCAAATATGTATAGTGAGTGTGTATGTGGCATGCAGGTACACATGTATATATAAAGGTGTTTCTTTTTTAGCATGGTGAAATATGTTTTTTCCTGAACCTTTTAAGTTTGGGTAACTGCTGGAAAAGTCTGACAGAGTTATACCATGTCTAAAAAGTTCAGAGACTTCAAGACTCTGAAGTCATGTTGACTTGTTTACCAAGCTTGATGTATTGTTCATGTCAGTTTTTTGAAGTTTTGATGTAGTATTTTTCTGGGAAGCTATGTATAACTTATTTCATATGCACTTTTCACAGCTCACTTCTGTTAATATGTGGAAGATAAATCTGAAGAGAAATATTTCTATATCTTTCCAATATAGAAAAGATGACAGTAGTTGTAAATTTGAGTAAAAGTAACTTTTTTTGCATGCTGATGGGAAGAAACCTCTTCATTGTCTTGGTATTACAGGCAAAGTTAGAAGATTTAGTGCCTCAACATGAAAAAAGAGAAAATGAATTAATTTTTTCGGTTACTAGATGATGATAATGGAGTGGCACTAGGTGTTAATAAGGGTGTCATGTATCCCTTAGTGTCATGTTTAAGAGGCCAAAACTTTCTACCCAGTCATGAAGAACTTCTAAAATTTGTTTTAGACTTTGGAAAAGACTCATATTTCTTTTATCTTCATGTATAAACATGATTCTGTCAAATTTCAATCTTCCAGAATCGTTCTTTATGAATAATTCATTTTCTTTTCCTTCTCCTCCCTGCTCTGCAGATGCCTTATGATTAGTAATTTTCAGGAACAAGATTATGTGATGTAAGAGTAATAGCAGAATTTGTAGACCAGCCGGTTTATTTTCACAAAATGTCTCTTGCCATGATAAACTATAGGAATAAATGAACAGGAGGACTTAAGATAATCTTCCTGTGTTTTGCACGGAAAGTAATTGGCTTTCAAAAGGTCTTCCAGCTAAGTCACTGGATTTGTAACTTGTTTCTGATGCTAGTTATGGAAAAGCTTACTCCTGTCCACTGGACTGAAGCTATTCTTTTTTAAGGCTTCTGGAATCCCCAGCTTAAATATGTGCTGGGCTACTGGGGGCTCATTATTTGGCTACTTTCCTTCGTGTCTGGTGTGGCATGAATGAGGATTTTGTAGTGGTGACTCCACAGAGCTGCTGAGTCCAATAGTGTTAGTAATTACACCAACCTGTATCTTGGTTCAACTTCCGAAGGCAGAAATTGTGGAGAGGAACAGCTTAGTTATTTTATCTTTCCAAGAAATTCATAGTTCACGTAACTAATTTTATAATTCCATTTCTGAGAAAAGTCTTCAGAATAGTAGAAATTTAGAATATTTATTCTATGGGAGTAACTTTCAACAAATATCTGATGATTTGCAATTCTAACAGTTAGAATAATAACAAAGAAAAACTTCTGTCGTTTCATCAAATGCACTTAACTGTTTCCCTCTCCATCATTGCCATTGAGCTGCGAGAGAGAACAGATTGGAGGAGCAGCCTTGTACTTCTTTAGAGAAAAATTTCCTGTGGAGAATCGGCTCTGATTTTTGTATTACTGCAGAAGGTCATGTTTGTAGTGAGTTGTGAGCCCACATATGTTATCTGGCAGTGAATGAAGAACGTCTGTTGTTGGGTAAATGCTTGACGTTGCTGATGTGTTAGATTTTAGTAACCTGTTCTGATGCAGTCTTTCCTGTTTTGATCTTTCTACTTTATCTTAGCAAAAGTAACTCTTAATGCCTTATTTCTTTTCTAGGAGCTGAATAATGAACTGCAAAATACACGCAAGAAATTAAGAGATGTGGAAGTGGAACATAGTGGCTGTAATGAGGTGCTGAGATGCCAGGCCAATGAACTTAAATGCAGCACTGAACGAGAGAAGAGACTTTTAAAGGAACTTGAAGTAAGGCTTTTTGACTATTGCTATTAGTCTCAACAAGCACTGACACTAAGCAATTTCATTTTTGAGGGATGGAACCTTCCAGTTAGGCTGGAATTCTGTGTACCTGATGAGCAAAATATTGAACATCTGTTTTGCAGAAATGGCTGAACAGGTGAATGCCACTTTTACTGTGAGCTTGGCTTGAGACTTGTGTTTAAACATCAGATAGGAAAAGGTTTATGTAAGTGTGAAAACAAAGCTAATTTTACTTCAGGAAATCTAAAGTCTTAATTTGTCTGTCTTATATTTTTGGTTTAATGGATTTCTGGTGGTGAATCTGCTGGAGCTGCAAAAATTGCCAGATGATGTGCTAGGTGAGGGAGTAGAATATTGAAAGATCACAATTGTCTTACAGCAGCCTTCTCCTAGAGTTAGTTACTTGAGTTAGTTACTGCAGGTTTAGTTTTCCTTTCTGTTGAGTGACACCCATGTTTGAGAAGTCTCTAGTATTTGAGAACAATATCTTGTAAATAGGCTCTTTACACTAACCAGCTAGTTTCCTCCTAAGTTTGAGTATTTTATTTGTCAACTAATAGGTTTTGTAGTAGCTATGTTATATGTTCATACAGTCTGGACCAAGACTTTCTTGGTAGAACATTTGTCATTGCAGAAAATCATACTGAGTGGACAATTTTTTATTCTGATGAATGTTTTCTACCAAAGGCATTGTTAAATATTTTCTGCAATGAATTTAAAATAAACTGTCACTTCTTAAATATTAAACCTTAAAGAAACAAGTGACATAGTTTTCAGCTGTGTTTTTTTTCCTGATGCTTTTATCTTAAAGGCAAAATAAATGTTTTAAGTGTTGATTTTTAGGTAGGTAGAGTCCTGCATTAAAGATGAAGCACAAAAGAAAATTCCTACAGGGAAGATCAAAGCTCATCAACTAAAAACACTGACTTATTGATGAACAAGATAGACCTTTGTGCCCTCAAAGAATTCTACAGGAAATCTATTGTCATGTATTTTGAGCTGCACTTATTGGCCTAAGTGGAATTGCTTTCAGTTGGAATGTGTTGCATACTGTGAAGTTCCAATAGCCCTTTTAAAAAGCACCAAGTTTTGCTTCCCTGTACTTGAGTAAGAACTCTTCTTACGACCTCATGGCATGTTGTATACTAACAGAGAAGTCATGAGCTTAAAGGAGGAGGAGAAAGACAGCAAATAATTTATCTTTTTAAATACTTTGATTGAATATACCCACCAGCTGTAAATTTGAAAAGAAAGGATGCAGTTCCTTGAAAATGTGCAATTGCTATACCCTAATGATGGTCTTAATAGGGAAATGCTACCTACTAACCATAATCAGAAAAAAAATTTTTTTTTTTGCTTCTAAATTTTTGTTAAAATATCTTAGTAATGTAAGAAAACATATTAAGTCTGCAGAAAAATGAGCTCATGTTACTTACTGATAAGGATAGCTATTTAAGCAGTGATTAAAGAAAAGTATGTGATGAAGCTTCTTGCATTTGAAAGTTAAAGAAATTAACACAAGTCTTTGAATCAAAAAAATCAAACTAGGTTAGATGTCAGTACATATTCTGTTGGCAGCTTGCATCTCACTCTACCATCTTAGAAGTAAATTGCATATGTATAATCATCTGAAAGGACCTACAGTAATCTTGTAGATGGTGGTTCTAATGGGCAACCTCCTCCTATGCTTTGCAACCCTTGCCATGAGGAATTTTTTCCTCATATCTAATCTAAACTTCCACTGGTACAAATTTCCTCTTATTCTGTCACTTGTTACCTGTGAAAAGAGACTGACCCCCACCTGGTTACAGCCTCCTTTCAGGCAGTCATAGGGAGTGATAAGGTCACCCCTGAGCCTCCTCCTCTCCAGGCTAAACAAACAGCTCCCTCAGCTGCTCCTCAGAGGACTTGTGTTCTAGACCCTTCACCAGCCTTGCTGACCTTCTCTGAACATGCTCCAGCACCTCAATGTCCTTCCTGAATTGAGAGGCCCAGAACTGAACACGAGATTGGAGGTGTGGCCTCAGTAGTGCCAAGTTCAGGGGACAATCACTGCCCTGGTCCTGCTGGCCATTGGTTGTACTGTTGCTGCTACAGGCCAGGATGCCGTTGGTCTTCTTGGCCACATGGGCTCAGCTGGCTCTTGTTCAGCCACTGTCACCAGCACCCTCAGGTCCTTTTCTGCTGGGCTACTTTTCAGTCATTCTGGCCCCTGCCTGTGGTGCTGCCTGGGGTTGTTGTGGCCAAAGAGCAGAACTCAGCATTTGGTTTTGTTGAATGTCATGGCGCTGGTCTTGGCCCATCTCTCCAGCCATTCCAGCTCCCTCTGCAGGGCCTTCCCACCCTACAGCAGATCAATACTCCAACCCAACTTGGTGTCATCTGCAAATGCAAGTGCATTCATTCCCCTCATGCAGATCACCAATAAAGATAGTAAACAAGACTGACCCCAGTACTGAGCCCTGGGGAACCTCACCAGTGCCAGCTGGATGTACCTTCATTCTCACCACTCTCTGGGCCTGGCCATCCAGCTTGTTCTTTACCTAGCAAACAGTGTACCCATTCACATCATAAACAAAAAGTTTCTCCAGAAGTACACTGTGAGAAATGGTGTCAAAGCCTTTATTAAAGACTAGATGTATAACATCTACAACTTCCTTCATCCACTAGGTGCATCATATCAGTAGCCAAGCTGAATTTCCATTCAGATGTTCAGCCGAATTTCCATTCAGAAGTCTTAAAGTAGTACACCCCAGACAGAATGGTCTACATTTTTTCATTAAGTAGATCTGTATTTTTTTATCTCTCTTCATAGAATTCTTAGCTTATAGATTGAAGTGGGTAGATATAGGATACATATCTTCAATTTCCATGCTGATTACCTCATGTTAATGATCATTTGGTTAGCAAATATGTACTTAAGTTCTTGATGATGAGAAGAAACTTCTTAACGTGATTGTGTGAGGAGTAGTGTACTTTAACTTAAACCCCAATCTTAAAATATTTTATTATATGCTACTTCTTGAAAAGCAGTGGAGATTAATGTTTCCTGGAGTTCACAAATCTGTTCTTTTGCTACCCTCTGCTGGATGTGAGGGACAAATCCATGGGAAAATAGTTGGGTTTTGATAACGGAAGGAAATGTTAAATTTATTTTTTTTCTTTTAGTACAATGACACTTGTATGAAGAATTTTATCCAACAGACTGTTGTAAAGAAAGGAATGTGCAAAAAACTTCCTGGCCCCCATTTTGGTTTTTTTCGTTCTTTTTTTTTCTTCAAATATTAGTCTGGTTTTATCCTTCAGTGATTACTCTGATCATGGTCAAAAAGAGGAAATTCCTAGTTTCCAGAGTTAGAAATTAAGAGAAAGAATAATGGCAAGTTTCTGTGGACTTTTCAGTTGAAAGATAGCTGTTGCTGTACTGTCTAACCTACTAGCTTTCCAGTTTGCAGTGACACCAATATGTTGCATAGATCTGGAGTACTTCTGAAGTAGAAAACACACTGTGCCAGAAAAATTGAGATTGAGAACTAGATGATCAGATATCATTCTGCCTCTTTGGCCTGAGAATCAGTAGCCAAATAAATTATTGATCTATTGCTATTGAACTCATCAAGATAACATTATTTATGATAATCAATTTTCCAGAACCAATGTCTTTTATTTTAACCTTTAGCTCAATTGCTAATGAGAATTCTTGGGAAATACTTGAAAAAGACAAGAAAACTTGTCATATAAAAATAATGTTTCTGATGATGTATTCAGCCAAAAGATGGGTGGGAATGTGGTTTTGCAATGAGAATGTGGACTTTACCACAAGAAACAAAATTATTAGTTTACACATTTCAAACTCTTAATTTCTGAGACTGAGTATACTGTCATATTTCTGAGATTTCTCGTTTCCATTTAGACTATTCCCTTAGCTTTCACATTGCCTTTTCTACCTCCCTTGCCTCCACTATGTATATTAACATGTGGTGCTAAACATGTATGCTTGTATTAGCTTGGTAATGCTACTATGATGCAAAGAGGGCTTGGGGAATGTTTAATATCTGTATTTGTTTGAAGTATATGTATGTGCAATACTTGAAGGATGTGGGCTTATTTCTCACTCTGTGTTAGTGAAATATGAAACTTAGATTGCAACCAAAACCAGCTTACCCCTATTTAATCTTCTGCTTTCTAGAGTGTCCACAGTGCATAACAATTATCCAGGAATTCTAGATGCTGTGACTGTGTCATATATTAGTTACTACATGCTTAATACATAGTATATTTATGTATATATATGGGTATATATCCAAAGAGGTATACTTTCTCTAGATAAAATATATATAGTACCATATACTTAGAGGATTCTAAGCATTGCAGGTTTTATAATGAGAACTCTCTGGTGGCTCCAAAGTTACATTTCTTGAATGACAAGTTGACTGACATAATGATTTCTGCAAAGTATTTGACAGTGTCCCATGCAACATACTTGTCTCTAAAATGGTGAGACATGGATTTGATGACTGCAGCACTTGGTACATAATGAATTGGCTGGATGGTTGCCCTCAAAGGGTTATGGTCAATGGATTGATGTCCAAGTGGAGAGCAATGGTCAGCCAGGGACAGGGATTGATATTGGAACCAGTGCTTTTTAACATCTTTGTCAGTGACATGGACTGTAGGATTAAGTGCACCCACAGCAAGTTTGCTGACAAGATCAAGTTTTGTGGGGCAGTTGACACACTGGAGGGCAGGGATGCCATTCAGGGGGACCTTGACAGGCTTGAGAGGTGGGGCTATGCAAACCTCTTGAAGTTCAGCAAGGCCAAGTACAGGGTCCTGCACCTGCCCCAGGGAAATCCCAAGTACACGTGCAGGCTGAGCAGAGAATAGAGTGAGAGCCCTGTGGGGAAAGACCTGGGGGATACTGATGGGGATGAGAGGCTGGACAGGATACAGAAATGTGCACTCACAGCCCAGAGACCCATCTGCATTCTGGGCTACATCCAAAACAGTGTGGCCAGCAGGGTGAGGGAAGGGATTCTGCCCCTCTGCTCTGCTCTGGAGAGACCCCATCTGCAGGGCTGCATCCAGCACTAGGGTCCCAGCATAAGAAGCACATGGACTTGTTGGAGTGAGCCCATAGGAGGGAGAGCCACAAAGATGAGCAGGGGACTGGGGCACCTGTCCTGTAAAGACCTACTGAGAGAGTTGGGACTGTTCAACCTGGAGGAGAGAAGGCTCTGGGGACACCTTATAGCAGCCTCCCAGTACCGAAAGGAACCTACAAAAAAGCTGGAGAAAGACTTTTTACACAGTCACGTAATGATAGGACAAGGGGGAATGGCTTTAAACTGAGAGTAGGTTTAGATTAGGTATTATGAAGAATTCCCCTACTATGAGGATGGTGAGGCACTGGAACTAGTAGACGTTGTAGATGCTCCATCCCTGGCAGGGTTCAAGGCCAGGTTGGATGGAGCTTTGAGTGAGATGGCTTAGTGGAAGGTGATCTTTAGTGTTCTTTTGCACACAAACTATTTTATGATGATTCTATACTAATGGACTTCATCTCAGAGAGGAGCTTCCTCTTCATAATCTCCTGTGTCATGATTCTAATGAAGTCCAGTTTGAAGAGTGGTTGGTCTTATCTTACTTTCAGATCAACTTGTTTCAATTGTGTTTTATGTAGCCCTCATGAGGAGTTAGCAACAAGTCACGTGAGTCTTTTTTCTATGTGTTTGTATAGAGTAACAGTGTCAGTTCATGTAAAGGTCTTTACTTAATCTACTGGGCATGGGAGAGCATTTCAGATGGCTTCTCCAGCTGCAAGTCAGTAGCAGATTGGAATGGACCTGGACTTTATTCAAAGGCAGCCAAACTGTATGAGTTTAGCAGTCCTAGTTGTTTTTACCCTTTCTTTACCTGAAGTCAAGCATATGGCTTATCTTGTACCTCCCATGCTAGTGTAATTGTTTATCTGGTGTCATGCAAGTCAAACATGCTTAATCTGTCACATATATTTCGCTAGACCTTAAGTACAGGAAATATGTACTTAATAAGTGAGGATTGTCCACATTGTCAGGCTGAAAGAGCATTTACTTCAGTGGTTAAGAATTGTTTGTATTTAAGTAACTTTATAGTTATTAAAGGTTGTTTATTTTCTGGACAGGAGATGGCTCCACTTTACCATGATCAAGCGGTATCAGCTTTTCTAACACTAGGTGGAAGTGGTCAGCACATCTCCCATAGACGTGTTTAGACCCCCTGATTTGAGCTTTGAGCTGTAGGGAAATGCTTTTTAGTAGGAAAAATATCTGAGTCTGAATATGGAAACACACAAACAGAATGGTTGAATGGTGATCCAGGTATGAGGTACATGTGTGTCCTCTTCACTTAAAAATGTCTTGGCTGACCATTTTGCATAGTGGTTGGACCTAAACCTTTCATAAGTGTAAGTATTCTGATAAATGAAACATCTTGCAGAAGGGGTTTAAATAGAAGCAGAGAAGAGAAAAATTACTTCCATTACTGTATCTAAGCTTAGTAAGTGTTGCAAATGTATCTTTGTCTTTTTCCCCCCTACTGTTTGCTTATCTGATAAAGGGTATTTTTTTATAAATGTGAATGTCTAACAGCAAATGTGGTGTTGAACAATGTGTCATGTAGGATCCTAAATTAAGGCTTTCAGTTTGGAGTACACCAGTGCTCACAAATATTGCAGCACTTCAGGCAAGTATAAGGGACAAAAAAGTGGAAGCCACAAAGGACAGTTTGGAATATGGTGTTGCAAACTGTAAGCTTAAAGAAAATGTCTCCACATTAGCATTGATATGCAATGTCACACTGAAGAAAGTTACTGAGCCTTAAGAGATTAAACATAAAGCATGTTTGCCCACAAGTTTGAATGCTGGCATTGAATTTTTCTTAGTCACTTGTATTTATTGTTTCTCAAAAGTCAAAATTTTCTCTGTGCTATCATGGAAACTGATCCCAGCTATCTTTGTTCTTTGTGATAGATGAGCAATGCAATGATTGACTCTCACAATTAACAGACAAGTATCTGTATATAGGTTAAGAAAAGTTTTATAGATTTATAGTTATGTTTTACCCCCTTGCATTGTTATCAAGGGACAGCATGGGTTGGGACATTTGAGATGGTCGACTTGTCACTATGGTGACACTGACCTCCAATCAGGCTTTGAGGAAGTGATCTCCACCACTGGACAGCAAAGAAAGGAGTTGATGGACAGAATTTTGGGAGAGGCAAAAGAGTTAAAAGGCAAAACCTCCATTTTGTGTGTGAGCACATGGGGAAAAATCCTTTGCTCCTGGCGTCGTAATATTTTTCTCTCTTCAGTCTTCTGTTGTTTTTTTGATAAGGTTTAGTAAACCTTTCTAAATTTATGAAAAGTCTGTAACTATTTTTCACATTCTGTAAATTAAGGCTGAAATCAATCAGCTTGAATATCTAAGGAAATGTCAGAAATTCCATGTGTTTGTGCCTGCTATCTTAAGTAAGATGTCTGCCTTCATATATCTTGTTAGGTGCACATGAAAGTAACAAGTGACTGAATCTTTTTGAATAACCAATGTTTTCTTTGTTGGATGAGCAAACACTTCATAATCAGTGGAGAACTTGCTTTTTGGTCCATCTTTGAGATGGATTTGGACCTGACAAGAAGCTTTCCATGTTAAACTAGTACGTATTCCCACTTGACTCCCAGATACAAGCCTATGATCTAGATATCTGTGGCCTGCAAGCTTACTCTAGATGGTTTTCACACAGCTTCTTTTTTGTAAGGCATTGTGTAAAATTTTCAGACGTGATTTAGTAAGGATACTGATTCTCACCTTTAATTTGATTGAAAGGGGTTTGCCTGTCTAACGGGTTTCTGATGCCAGTGACTTTCTGTTTGTCAGACGGGGAAAAAAACTCCTTCCTGTTTCTCCTTTTGGAACTTTTACCATGGTTTTACAGGTTAGATTCGCCCCTGACATTTTTCTTCTACTCATAGAATGTGTAATAGATTGTTCTCACTGGTGGAGTATGCAGCTTCTCACTGTGAAGGCAAGTGCATGTAGGTATCAGCAGAGCCTGTTTGAACCTCTATCAGCAAAATAGAATAGATTTTCTATATGGCATTTTGTTACAGCTGTGTCCTTCCCAACTGAGTCTTCAAATGCATCTTCGAATACAGGTGCAAGTTCTATGGCTCATGTGCAGTTTGCTAGACTGAAATATGAAGATTCTTCTCCTTAGAGCAAATCTGAATTTCTTTCTATTAATAATTCTGTATTGATTAACCATGCTTAATTAGTAGTGGCTGGTTTGATGTCTTTCATGAAGTTTGGGGTTTTTTTCTGACTAATTTCTCAATTATTTGCTGGCATCTGACTTTGTTTAAATTTGCTAGAGCTATGGTGAACCATAAGCTTCAGCAAGGTAGTCATAGAGCAGAGGAAAAAGAATATTCAGTACTCCACAGTCAGCATCTACATGACTTCGTCAATTCAAATCTGTAGCTTTTCTGCAGGCTTTTTTAAGCAGTCAGTCTTCTGAGTATAGTATATAGACTAGTAAAATAAGATTAAGGTTTGCCTGAGTAATCTTCTGAGGCTTTTGGAAAGAACACTGTTCACTCTTCATCTTCAGCTTCTAAGAATACAGAAAATTAGTGGTAGTTCTGTCAGATCTCTGACAGTGTCTTATCTTGAATAAAAAGATTTGTTTCTTTCCTTAGCTCTTTGTTTTTTGGAGTTACTGTGAACTAAGGTAAACAAGATTGTAAAAAAATCTAAATTGTAACAGACTTCTGAGGCAAAGCTTTAAAGAACCAAACTCTAGAAGAAGAGGAACTTCAAACGCAAGAATAGGGCATTGCTGTGTTTAATTTTAGGAAGAAGTGCCAGTTTTGAAAAAGTCACTTCTTTTCATGCCTTTATATAGGGATATGAACTGTAAGATGATACTTATGTGTCAAAGTTCGATTTTTAGTTTCTAATACAGTTTTTCTGTGTATACTATCTTGAATCTATTTGAATGCTTTACATTGGATACCTGTCAGGTATATCTGGCTCTTCTTTGATTATGAAGATCATAATTCTTTTCCAGTAGGGTAGACACACTGTCCTGTTTGTGAAAAGGAGCTGTTTCTCTTATTTCAGAGTTCATCAGAGATGTCTGTGGCTGAAATGCTAATTTTTGCCAGTGTTTTTTTTTTAATAAGCATGCTAATTCTAGAAGTTAATTCTTCAGTGACTTGTGGCAATGCAAAGACAACATCTACAAATGTTACTGTTTAAATGGAATTGCTCCTACTTCAGACATCAAAAGAGTGATATATTGGCACTTCTTACTGATGTCTGCCTGCTCCTGCCTTCTTCACTTACTGTCCCAGCATTTTCTTAGGACTGAGGCTTCTATATTTTTGGGAGTTTGTGTTTGCTTTGGACAACATGGCTTGCATTTAGTGTCCATCATGTTAGCTCAAGAAGACAGAAATTTCTTTTGAAGATCTATACAAAGAACTGATTCTTGTATATTCTGTTTGGGAGAATCTTGTTGCTTCAGTTTTTAATTCTTGCAGATGACATAATTCAAACCATTATTTGTTATTTCAGTTTTATTTTTCATCTTGAGACTGAAAAAACCTAACAGTTTTAAAGGCTTCCATTTGAGGGGATAAGTTAACCATTTTAATGGTATTTTCTTCTCTGTTTTCAGCTGGAGCGAGGCTGTGATGAAGGCATAGTTAGGTGCTCAGGAAATAAAATAAGACTTAGAAGTCGAATTCTGTACAGAGCTTGTGAATTAGTATGTTGTGCCTGAAAACTTTACACTCAGAATCAGTTTTTTTATTTCACTGTTTTCTGCGAGAATAGACACTTAAGCCAGCCAAAGGCAGAAAAGTGTTTTTGCTCTTTAGGGTATGCAGTGAAATAGTCTCAGTGAAGTTTCCATTTCTTCATTTAATTTTTTTAAAAAATAACATTTTCCACACTGAATGTTGTAATAAATACCTTCCTTACTGTTTCCTTTGTCTTCTGTTAAATTTAAAATAGAATTATTTTTAGACTTTTAAAATGTTTTAAAAAAGAAGTGAAATACATATAATTTGTATTTATTAATTACTTTTAATAGGCTGGCAGTATTTTTGAGTAAAACTATCCTATTAACAGATGTTCATCTGTGGGAGGATGCTAGGGAGTCCTTTAAAACTGAAGCAGGACATAGTTTACTAATTCTCTGTTAAGGGCAATGGGGATTAGGAGCTGATGTTTGGAAGGAATAATACCTAGAGAATATAAAGAATCAAGCTATTTGTCACAGACATGGAATGGGTAAGGTGGGAAGGGACCATGAGGGGGTCATCTGGTCCAACCTCCCTGCTCAAACAGGGTCATCCTAGAGCACATGGCACAGGTTTATGTCCAGGTGGTTCTTGAATGTCTTCAGTGAGGGAGACTCCACAATCTCTCTGTTCCATCTGTTCCAGTGCTCTGTCACTGCACAGTTAAGAATTTCTTCCTCATGTTCAGGTGGAGCTCCCTGTGTGTCAGTTTGTGCCCGCTGCTTTTTGTTCTATTGCTTGGCACCACTGAGCAGAGCCTGGATCCATCCACTGACACCCTCCCTTCAGATACCCACAGACATTGATGAGGACCCCTCTCAGTCATCTCTGCTCAAGGCTGAGCAGGCCCAGCTCCCTCAGCCTTTCCTCCCAGGAGAGATGCTCCTGTCCCCCCATCATCTTTGTCACCCTCTGCTGGACCAGCTCCAGCAGTTCTGTGTCTCTCTTGTCCTGAGGAGCCCAGAACTGCACACAGCACTCCAGATGTGCCTCACCAGGGCTGAGCAGAGGGCCAGGATCACCTTCCCCAACCTGCTGGCAATGCTGTTCCCAATGCATCCCAGGACACCATTGGCCTTCTTGGCCCCCAGGACATGCTGCTGGCTCATGGATGGCTTGTTGTCCACCAGAAACCCCAGGTCCTTCTCCACTTTCCATCAGATCAGCTCCCAGCCTGTGCTGGTGCCTGGGGTTCTTCCTCCCCAAATGCAGGACCCTGCATTTGCCTTTGTTGAATTTCAGACAGTTCTTCTCTGTCCATCTCTCCACCCTGTCAAGGCCCTTCTGAAGGGCAGCACAACCCTCTGGGGTATCGGCCGCTGCTCCCAGCTCTGTGTCATCAGTGAATTGCTGAGGAGGCACCTGCCCCTTCATCCATGTCACTGATGGAGAAGTTAAACAATACCAGGCCCACTCTTGAATCTGGGGGGTCACCACTTGTCACAGGCCTCCAACCAGACCCTGTGCCACTCATAACGATCCTCTGGGATCTACCATTCAGACAGTTCTCAGTTCACCTCTCTGTCCCCTCATCCAGGCCACACTTCCTGAGTTTGTCCACAGGATGTTGTTGAAGACAGTGTTGAAAGCCTTGCTTAAGCTAAACAATACCCATTGCTCTTCCCTCATCCATCCAGGTAGTTGTCCTATCATAGAAGGCAATCAGATTGTCCAAGCATGATTTCCCTTTGCTGAATCCATGCTGACTTCTCTGATCACTTTCTTGTTCTCCATGTTGATAGGGATGGTATCCAGAAGGAGGCACTCCATCACTTTTCCAGGGATTGAGGTGAGGCCTGACTGGCCAGTAGTTCCCTGAGTCCTTCTTGCCCTTTTTGAAGACATTTTTAATTATGAGAATAATCTTAGCAGTATGAAAATATAGTAGCAGTGTTTGTGATTTTTTTAAAATTAAGTATGTTAAGCAGATAAATTTTTGAAGAATCTTCTCTGTGCATCATGTCTCATTTATGAAATTGTAGATGTTCTATTGATACCTCAATGTATTTCAGAACATACAACGTATAGTTATGTTGCCTCAAGTGAGCAAATAGTGGGGCAATAGGAAGAATATTTAACTTGGTTTATTTGCTTTCTGACCCCAGCTGATTATAAAAAATGCAGCAGTAACATAATACTACATCAATTTACTTAACTAAATAGAAAATATTAATTAAATAATCCATATATGTAAAAAAATATTGTTATATGTGTTTCTTGGTATGAGTTGTCACAATTCCAAAGTAGTTCAGATATATCAGGTTGGTGTATGGAATCACAATATGCTTGATGAGTTGAATAAACCTGGTGTCATACTGTCTTCTCTCTGAACTTAAATATCCTCAAAATGTACTTTTAGGGAGCTGCAGTAAGAACAAAGAAACTGGAAGAAAACATTGAAGCAGAGAGAGCAGCACATTTAGCATCCAATTTCACTTCAGAGATCATCCAGGTAAACTTTTTGTTAAATATTTTATAGATGTTTACAGAAAAACAGTTGAGGAAGTTGTGAAGATATAATGCTCCAAAAATATGAAGAACACTTGCTCCAGTGAAAAACCTAAATAGATTTATTACAGTAAGGGTCAAAATCATATATATATATATATATATATATATATATATATATATGGGCAGAATAGAAGAGTATCTGCTTTTCAGAGAACTTTAAAGTTATTAAAATAAATAATAAAATAAGATGTCATATTTGAAAGTTTGAGAATTCCCATTACTATTTAAACAGTTACGGTAAAGGAAATGTTTCACAACAGTTTCACAACAGATATTTAAAGTACTGTTTAAATATCCTGCCCTGTATCTTCTGAATGGCTACTTAGAGCAATTTGGAGACAAAGTGCATACATCCAACTTGTCTACTCCAAAAATTATGATACTCGCAGTTACCAGTAAAGGTTGATTATATGGATAAATCTAGTATATATACTTGAACATTAATTTTTGGTATCTGTATCACACAGAGTTTATTTATCAGTAAAATAATTATGGTCTATTACAAAAAGAGTTCGAAAAAACTAAATGGTGATTTCTTAGTAATATCGTATTAGTTAACAAATTTGCTGGACTTCTGAAAGACTAAACAAAAAAGAAGGGAATTTGGTATCTTTTTTCCCTATTTTCTGAGTAACAAAAATAAGCATTGCCATTCTTCAGTCAGTTATTTTCTTATTTTCATGATCTTCTGTATGTACCTGCACGTAAATTTTAAAAGTGATAATTTAACTAGAAAATATTTAGTTTGCTTAATTTCCTCTGTGTTCTGCAACATACAAAAGAAGTTAGAGGATAACACTCCTTAAACTCAGAGGCTTGGGTTTTATGGATGAATAACTGATAAAGTCTTTTTCCTTGTTTATATACATGAACAAGCTAGAAGTGTGCTTTCTTCTGAGAGAAAGTATAGCCTTTATTGTTAGTCCCGCACTTCATGAGTCTATTTAAAAACTAGAATTTCCCTGGAAAGCTTCAGTACTAATAAGAACTGAAAATGTTCAGACACCTCCAAATGAGAACAGAAGGTACTTTTCATTGTCATATCTATTTGTCTCTGGTTGAACTGTATGTATTCTTACATTTTTGCACGTGTTCAATGTTTTTTATATGTGTATATACTTTTATACTGAATTAATAGAATATACTCTACTGTAAAGCAGAACAGACCATAGAATATCCTGTGTTTCCTAACTTGCTTTAATTGCTTTTTTATCACGTGGTGTAGTTAAGAATTCAAGAACTTGAAGAAGCTGTGCGTGTGGAAAAGGACAGACAAGAAGAAGCTCTTTCAGATTTAGAAATGATCAAGAAAGAGTTCAAAGGGTTGGAATGTGCCTATGAGAGAGAAAAGCACAATGCCCAAGAGAACTTAGAGAAACTCAGTGTGTAAGTTGCCCTTTAAATTCATTGTAAAATGCCAGTAGACAGCTGGATTACCACTTACAGCTTACATTTATATAGTTTTCAATCAGTATAAAACAACTAAATCTGATGCAATTTCCCAAACCAACCTGAAGTTCAGAACCTGGTGTTCCATTAATAACAGGTCCATATCAGTAACAATATGGGTGGGAAAAGAAAATAACTGATCTGTTACCAATTATTTGCCAAAGCAAAAATGTTGGAAATTATACTTATGGCAGGGTCCTGTCTCCTTTGTATTTGGAAGGAGTTTAGGATAGCACATATGGCAAGGTTAGAACAGATTTTTTTCTTCTGTATATACTTACATGATTATGAAAATATTATTTTTCACTTCAGTGAGATAGATCAATCTTTAAGACTCTTTTGAGAAGTTGTGCATCATTTATAGTGGTGAATCTTCATTTTCAGCTTTTGAATGATTGTGGAAAGTGTTGACTAGCTAGGGAAAGTAGAAGAAGGGAGGAAGTGTATGACAGCAGATGAAATTACCTGGGATTCCTTTCCTGCTCAGCACAGTCTACTGTGTCCATGGTAATAGATGCTTTTTGGAAGAAAGGTTTTGCTATATATCCTGGGCAGATATAGGATACACTGTACTGAGTCTTTTTCCTTAACTGAATGAAGCTTTTATTGGGGTGAGAAAATACCAGGAAGAAGAATGGTGCTGGAAGACAGAGAACGGAGGAGTACATGAAATAAAGGATAGTAGTTTGTGAAATTTATGGAAGGAGGGGATTTAGAAGACCTGAAGTGGGTTGCACACAGTGGGGTTGTGGGGAGAGAGAGGTAGAATAGGTTGAAAAAGACAGTTTGCATCTCTTAGTCAGGAATATGGGGGTCTATACATAAAAGTATTTGTGGTGACTTGCTCATACAAGCAGTAGAGGGGAAAAAAGAAACTGGTTTCCCTACAAAAAAAGTATTTTGTGGGCCCAAGTGTTCCTACATTTATGCTTACAGTGATGTTTTTAGTAATATAGTTGAAACTTGTGCTGTATTGTAAACATCTTAAAGCTCTTTTGCGGCGGTTACCTGCTATGACCTCAAGCAGCCGAAAAGCCCAGACTAGCGCTGCCTTTGTGAGACTGTAGACTGTAGCCGCAATGTGAACGGGCGCTGCAGGGTTATGGCGTTTGCCTCCCTGCTAGTGCTGAGCGCTCCGGTGTGGGTAAGCAGCTTTGGTAGCTTCATGCTGAGAGGAAGCGAAGGGACAAGAGAGGCACACTTTGCTTGCAAGCCTGGGAACGTTTATTTCACACATGGTTGCTGCGATGGTCGGAGTGACTGCTCCCAGCATGGTGCAAGGTGAAATGGTGACGGGACAATGAAAGCATTGGGTTAAATAGGGGGCAGGCAGACAGGGGTGGAAACCCCCCTCGCCCAATAGGGACAGACAACGGGGGAGTGACATGGATTATAACAACCAAGGGGAACATAACAGAGGTGGGTACAGTGTTCTGGGACAAATAGCAGTGCAGAGGTGGGGTGATTGATGCAGAACGTTCATGAAGACAACCCCTGACTGACAGAACCTTGTAAGGAGAAAACTGTATGAGGTGAGAAGATTGACATGTTTGAGTGACAAGAGCTCCTGTGGTAAACAACTTGGAGCAAATCATTGTGAGAGAAAATAGGGGTACAGAGAACCAACCTAACTAACATTTAATAAAATCCCTAACTAAACCAACCCAACCTACAACACTCTTTATCAAAAAAAAGGTCAAAAGAGGCCTCATGTGCATTTAGGGAAACCAGAGTCACATTAAAAAGTGGAAACTTTTTTCTCAAAGAAAAAGATATAACTTTTATGATAAAAATTTGTGAAAAACATTATGATAGTAATCTAAAATTCTTCTTCAGGAAGACTGCAGTCTTCACAGCTGTAAAACTAAGTGTATTTCAAGATGCTCTACAGTTCTAAAATAACATCAGTT
The DNA here is from genome assembly GCF_026979565.1 of Vidua chalybeata. Lineage (NCBI taxonomy): Eukaryota > Metazoa > Chordata > Aves > Passeriformes > Viduidae > Vidua > Vidua chalybeata. Next base: position 18,615,064 of record NC_071570.1, on the reverse strand, counting down.
AATTAAACTATAATCTCATCCTGCCTGGTTGTTTTTGCTGTGGGCATGGGTTCTCTGTCAGTAAATACATGACACTAAACTGATACTATGTTCTTTGCCTTTCCATGAAATGGGGAAGGCCTGGACCATTGATGTGACAATTTATTCAATTTTACTTGTTTTGTTTTAAAAAAGCTCCTTTGTGTGCAAACCGGCCTTTTTTTGAGGAGTGGTTGTTTGATCAGTAGTTTTGCATAACACGGGCTATTTTGTACCATCTGAGCTTTTCTTGTCTGTAACTTTTTATTCTTACAGAGCATATGGAGTTTGGTTCTTTTTTTCAGTCTTGGTTTGGTTTTCTTAGGTGTAGTGGGTTTTTTATTTTTGCTATGGTAGGTTCCTATATTTGAGTGGTCCAGAAGATATAGAAAAATTAATGTTATGGAAGTTTTCTTGGAAGTAGTGTTCAAACACTTCAAGTGTTTTTTCTTGACCCATTTCTTCACTTGTTCCAAGACCTAATATTCCAAAGTTTGTCTTTGTATTGATGTTAGACCAGAAAATTAATCATCCTTAGTGAAATAGGGTTTTTTTAGTTTGGTTTTTTGAATAACCCTTGTTAAGCTATTGTAGTTTTCAGTCTAGAAAAATCTATCCTGTCTTGTCAACATGGCTGCCATAACCTGGCTTCCTGTTACCAGTCAGGGAGCTGTTAGTATGGATGTGTTCTGGGAACCAATACATGTTAATAAAATATTAGCTAATTAGCAGCATTTTTAATGCAACTTAAACATCTGTTTAGGTATTTTCCAAATAATTAGAATTTTTTAAGCTTTACCACAAGATTTTTAAATTTTTGGATTAGTAAATTTGGTTAAAGACATGACCTTCTGTAAGTAGTAGCTTTCCAGTCAAGTCTCTGAGAATCTCTTAAAGATATTTTTCTGAATTAGATTACTTGGACCAACATAACGATAATGGTTAGGCGTCAAATTGTATTGTGCATTCAATAATGTTTTATTCCTTGTGAGAATCTTTTATCTAGATATATGAAGATATTTCTTTGAGCATTGAAGGGGTTTATGTCTAGGATATTTTTGATCCCCAAAAGTTACATATTTGAAAAATGTTATCATCAAAAAAGAAAAATAAGAGGTTTTTTTAGAGAGTATATTTCTTTGTTTGGAATTACTGCAGGAAATACCTAAATAAGTATATTTTTTGTACTTAAGACTACGAAATGCAGTTTTTACAGATATGGTACCATTTGCCTTAAGAATTTCAATAGTAGTGCTTACAGAGAAGTAAATACTTGAATTACTAAAATGCAAGATGAACCTTAAAAAGTCTTCCATTTTTGACCTGAACTGGGCAATTATGTTCAGTGTTTCTTTTTCAGGAAGGAAATTTTCCCTATCCTAGAGTTTTTTGGGATAAAATAGAATTTATGCCTGAGGCATCTGTTCTGTATCTTAATTGAATATGAGAATAAATGTTGTCTAATATCCAGACAGTACTTTTCACTGCTTGCAATCATGTGTTGATTCATGCAATTACTTCTAGCAGCTTCTGCCAGCTGAGTTTTTTGAAAGCAAATTGTGTTCTGTGATTTCAAAGAATGCAAGCCTTTCCATGAAAATTAAGACAGTTAAAACACAGGTAAAACAATTGGTGTTTTTTTTAAGAGATGTGGAAGAGACATAAACAGCCTATCCTCACAATTTTGTTAGGCCAGACACCAAAATTTCCAGACCTCTATTAAGATAAGTAGCGAAGGTCGAGCTTTTTCTGGGATGGACATCAATCTACTCAGTTCCCTTGAGGTAATTACATGGGGTGGGCAGGTACTGCCTCATCTATTTCCTGTCCCCTTTTTATTCTTTGAAGCATACAAGTGTCAGTTACATTGGTGAAAATCAGTGGTTGCTTTCACCGGACACCTTCTGAGAGAATACAACAGCCTTTGATCTACTTACCTTTGAAGGGTTTGGTCTTTGGACTTCAGACAATGTCAGGAGCTTGGCTTTTTTTTTAAGACCTAGTTTGGCATCCAAACATATTTTCTCTTTTTCTGGAGGACGTGCATGAGTTTTTCTTTAAGCCTTAGCCAAATGAAAGTCTTAGAGACTTTAATTTGTTGTGCTAGAGCACTTGTATGTCTCTTTAGCTGTAGGTAAATAACGCCAAAGTTAGAAGCTATATAATGGTGTAAGAATTTGTTTTCTCAGAAAAAAACATAGTTATAATAACTAAAACCAAGCAAACGGGCTTTTCTGGGTGGCATAATTTTTTATTTTCTTAGAAAAAATACAGTTGTAATAACCAAAACCAAGCTAACAGGCTTTTCTGGGTTGCGTAATTTATTAATTAGCTCTGAGCCCAGTAGCACTATGTAAATTGGAAGCAACATGGGATTTGGGTCTCTGTGTGAATTTACTTTTCTTGAAGAGTGAGAACATGACATAGAATAATTTGGAACTGCTTTTGCTGTGTTTCCGAAAGCTGTGAGAGTAGACTTTGGGGGACTGAACAGGCAGGTTTTGAAGAATAAGAAGTAAACATCTGCAGCTACAGCAAAAAATCAGCCAGGCAGAAGCACATAGGTATTTGGTGGACTGCTGAAGTAGTCCTTCAATGAAAAAGATACATTAATCTTTCATAAATAAATTAAAGTCAGAAAGTTACAATATTGATTCAAAAGCTTCAAAATTGCAAGAACTTTGAGCCCTTTGCACTGCTTTCAGTTCTAGGGAGACAGGAGTGCTAGGAGAAAAAGAGATGATGTTTCTGCTGGATGTTTCTACTGATGAGAGCTACATCAAAGAATAGTTCAGGTTGAAAGGAATTGCAGGAGATCTGTAGTCCAACCTGCTGCTCAAACTAATATAAGCTATGAGATCAGGCTCTTCAGGGTTTAATCCAGCTAGGTCTTGAAAATGTGGAGAATGGAGATGGCACAGTCTCTCTGGGAACCTGTTCCATAGAGTTGGAGAACATTTTTCCTTGCCTGAACCTTTTGAATTCAGTACTTGTCTTGTAGACAAAGAATGCTGTGAGGTGATCATCTGTGTTTCCTTGATAACCTCCTTTTAGATACTAGGAGGCCTGTTGTACACTGTGGAGTTACCTCTTCTCCAGCTTGAACATATCAAGTTTCATTAGTTCTTATGTGTATTTCTGCTGCTGATCATGGTGGTGACCATTCCCTTAGCCCACCCCAACTTTTTTCCTATGTTGTGAGGGGTGCATGTAGTTAAAAGCAATCATTATCCTAGATGTGTTGGAATGACTACCAAATACGAGGTGATGAATTACTTCCCTTGATCTGGCTATGCTGCTATTAATACAGCCCAGGATGGTGTTAGCTATCTCTGCTCATATACCACACTGCTGATTTGTGCCTGTGTGTCATGGTTACCAGGTTCTTTTTGGCATAGCTTCTATCCAGCCAGTTGTGAGCCACATCACTTTAGGTAGTCTTCTTTCCTAAATTCTGGTCTTTGCACATGTCACTGTTGAATGTCAGAAGGTTCATTCTGGCCTGTTCTTTCTCCATGGCTAGAGAATGGCAGCTCTTCTGTTGAGGGTATCAACTGTATTGTGTCATGATCTACTCACACCCAGTTCACTGTTCACTGCAGGTATTGTGAAACTGCACTCTTGGCTTATTCCAGGTGATGGTTGAAACTGTTAAACAGAACTTAGACAGATGTCTACAGTATTACAGCCATTCCAGCTACTACCATCTGGGCTTTACTATCAAACCAATGTTATAATCACATATGTTAACAATGTTATAATTCACATATGTAGTCTTAAGTTGTAACAGCTATAAAAAAAATGTGTGAAAAAGTGCTAAAATCCTTGCTAAAATCATATTATGGGTACTAAATATTTGATCTATTTGCCCTCCTTTTGTCCACAGACCTGATAATTTTATCATGGAATATAACAGGGTTGGTCAGGTATGATTAAGCTCCCTAAGTGTTCCCCATCACCTTTTTCTCTTTCATGAGCCCAGAAAATTGTTCTAGAAAGAACTGCTTTGTAACTTTCCAGGGCTGAATTGAAGCTCAGTGGTTTATAGTTCCTTAGCTTCTCCTTTTGACTTTTGCCAAATATAAGTGCGACATTTGCCTTTCTTCATTTGGCAGGGACCTCCTGCAATTTTTGTGACCCTTCATGATGATAGTCAGCAATGCCACTTTGAGATTAGCCAGCTTTATCAGAACCTGTGAATGTAGGTGAGCTGACGTCTTCAATTCTATGGGTTGAGTTCTTACAGGTTATCTCAGGCACAATCTTCATCTATTGCTAGCAATTGTTCTCCTTTTAGTGTCCTTTTACCGTCAATGGAGGCTTGGGAGTAGACCTTCTCAGGGAAGATGGAGGACAAAAAGGCAGGGAGTATGCTGACTTTCTCTCTCTGCTGTTGATAAAATAGCTGCTTTGTGTATAAGTTTGTTCATGTTTTCTTTCCTACTGTAACAGTGGTAAAATCCCTTTTCATCTTTGTCATCTTTTGTGAATGTTAGTTCTAGATGCCTTTCCTGAGGCACCTCCTTTCTATCCCTATATACTTAGGCAATCCTCCAAAATTTTTCCCTGGTTTCCTGTCCTTGGCTCTGTCTCCTATTTGCTGTTGTTTGGCCTTGTAATTTTCTCATGACACACCTTTTTATCCACTTTCTGTATATTTGTTTTCTTGAATACCAGGAGGACTGATGTAGTTCAAGAACTGGTTGAAATTTTGAATTGTCTGCTATTGAAATAATGCAATTCTGAGTAGACTTGTCATGGTTTAAGAATGGTATTCCCCAATTTAGTGTTCCTATAGAAACACACCAAACCATATACTGCTCGATCATTCCCCTCTCTTCTTCCTAGTTCTCTGACAGGCTGGAGAGCAGAATTGGACTCACAAAAAGTAAAGATCATGGGCTGAGATAAGGACACTTTACTGGACACAAAAATACATTAAGACAATGAACTGTAACAGCAGCAATACTAATTACAGAGTGTATAAGGAAAAAAAGTGATTGATCTACCTGTGATTGCACACTGTGGAAACCCCCAACCATACCCAGTCCCTCTGCCATGCTACCCACAAGGGAGCCCTTCCCCTGTGCCCAGAAAATGACATGAGATGGTATAGATTAACCTCTAGGTCCTAGCCATGCCAACTCTTGGCTACTGCAAAAATTAACCCTGTTCTGGCCAGAACAAGGGTAAGAATATATTCAGGTATGTGGAAACTCAAGGAGCAGGCTTTGTACTTGAAATCAGTGCTGATGATGCAAGATGCAATGTCCTTCTGAAGAGAACTAATGTGTTAATTAAAATATGATGACTTCTTTTTATTACATTTAATCTGGAGTCTATATTCAAATGGCCAAATGAATTTATGACTGGAAGTCTAACACAAGCCTTGGTAATGGAAAAGAACATAACCATAGCTGAAAAGTTTTTATTAGAAGGAATATTTAAGTTTCTTCACTTAAAAAAAAAATAGGGCAAGCAGCTTCATAAGTCATATGACGTGGTAACATGATGTGATACCCAGATTGTCTTCTAAAAATATGTAGAATACTTGACATAAGTATTTCTGATTAAAATGTTTTAATGTTGAAACTTTTCCAGATTAGAAAAAGAATGTTTCTCCTCAAACAATCAAATGAAAGAAGTGATTGAGGAAAAAAAGAAGGTAATTATGGACCTCTCTGCAAGACTAGGGAATGCTGAAAAAAGCTGCAGTGATTTACAGAGCGAACTTGCAATGGTAAGGCAAAAAGCCTATGGCACTTGTTGTTTAGGCTTTTTAAACATACTCTGAACATAATCTGCATTTGCTGTGTTGAGCTGTGGAATAAATCTGACTTTGCATTACTCTGATATTTATTTATATTCCGTTGTTTTGTGAAACAAGAGTAAATACAGATAAGATACTGGAGAAACTGATTCCAAAATGCATTTTAAGTGATACACCAAGTATTTAATTCAGGAATTATTTGCAGAAAACAGTTATTTCAAAAGTATGGCTATGAGTTACTCTTGAGTAACTCTATATGGTTACTCTTGAGTAACATTCCTAATGTTACTCAAGAGTAACATTCCTAATGAAGAAGGCAATTTGTAGATATGGATTATGATTTTTTGTGAAGAATGTTCTATCCAAGCTTTCTTTTCTCTTTTTTTCTTAATGGCTTGATTAGTTACTATTGTAGACTTGCTTATTTCTATTTTGCATAATGTTTTTAATGTAAGCATTTGACTGCAAAAACTGAAAATATCTTCTTTGAAGGTGACAAACTTTTTAGTTGATTGGGGTTTTTTTTCTTCTTTTTTTTTTTGTTTGTTTGGTGTACATTTGTCATATTTATGTATTTCACAGCATTATTTTCTGAAATATTTTTCCTTTTATATGACCAGTTGGTGCCTTCCCACTGTCTCTAAGCACCCCAACTTTGAATATCAATTTTGCCATCCTCTTTAATAGCAGGAGGGTCAAAACAAAAAGCTTAGGATATCTTCATTAATGACATAGATGAAGGGATGGGAGTGCACCCTCAGCAAATTTGCTGATGACACTGAGCTGAGTGGTGCAGTTGACACACCTGAAGGACAGGATGCCATCCAGAAAGACCTGGACAAGCCGGAGAAGTGGGCCCATGAAAATGTCATGTTATTTACCAAGACCAAGTGCAAGGTGCTGCATCTGGGTCAGGGCAACCCCCAGTGTCAACACAGGCTGAGGATGAACAGATCAGAGCAGCCCTGCCTAGAAGGGCTTGGGGGTGCAGGTGGAGGAGAGGCTGGATGTGACCCTGCTGAAAGAAAGCAAGCCATATACATCCTGGTATATGGCTTGTGTGGCCAGCAGGGCAGGGGAGGGATTCTACCCCTCTGCTCTGCTCTACTTTGCTCTGGTGAGACCCCACCTGCAGGGCTGCATCCAGCTCTGGGGTCCTCAGCACAGGATGGAGATGGACCTGTTGGAGAGGGTCCAGAGGAGGCCACAAAGTTATCACAGGGATGGAACAGCTCTGCTATGAGGCAGCCTGGAGAAGGGAAGGCTTTGAAGTGGCCTAATTGTGACTTCCCACTACCTGAAGAGAGACTTTCCAGAAGGGCATGTAGTAAGAGGACAAAGGGAATGACTCCAAACATAAAGAAGGTTTTCAGCAGATATTAGGAAAAAAATTCTTTATTGGGAGAGTTGTGAGGCACTTAAACATAACAGAAAAGTTATGAAACCTAACAAAGAAGCTCATAACAGAGGAGTTGTGAATGCCCTATTCTTGGAAGAGTTTAAGGCTGGGTTGGATGGGGCTCTGAGCAACCTGGTCTAGCATTAGAACTAGATGAACTTTAATGTTCCTTCCAAACCAATTTTATGATTCTATGATCTAGAAAATCTTATCTCTCTTCATTGTATAGTAGCATTTACAGTATTTCTATACTCAGCCATTTTTTTTTCTATTGTAAATTTCTGTTCCTGCTTCCTCTTAGACCTATGAGTGTAGGAGATTACCATGATCTCTTCCCTGCTACTAGTAGGCATTGTGCTATTCAGTATTTAGGAGCAGAGATGTGCATCAGAGAGTTTTCAGATATGTTGGTGTCTACTCTTCAGCTGATGGAGTTATTCCATACATTTTCTTAGTGTTATCCACTTCCCAGGTAGATTGGTAATTAATAAATTGAAGAAAAATAAAGCTATAAAACCGTTTTTCCTTTGGGAGGACACAGCTTCTTCAATGCAAGCACTGAAGTATTAAAAGACATCTGCTGCCTTAGTCAACCTGAAAAAATAATTTTATCAGGCACAAAAAGAATACAAAGAAAAATTCCATAGTAAAATGTATGTTATACCTGACAGGAATTCAGGACAAAATTCTATTCATGTGTCAGGCTTTTTGGTAATGACAACAGTATTAAATAGTGTACTCAAAATGAACGTTGTGTAACTGAAAGTAAAAGCAAATAGATTGCCCCACTTGAAAGAATTATCTAATTCATATAGCAGGTTGTTTTAATTGTTTTACTGGAATGATTTCAAGCCATAAGACTGTCTTGAACAGGTAATAAAAATACAAATTTTCTGAAGAGTTGTATTAGTGGTCCCCTGTGGGATTAGATTTTTATCACCTTGGATGGCTTTTTATTTTTCCTGAAGATTTTGTATTTGATTGGGAAGCAGGAGTGCCTGTGTGTGGTCTTGTTTACTCAGTATAGACAGTTTTTTTAAAATTTTTCTTCCCAAAATCAAAAAGCAGAAGGCTGTAGCAGAAACTAAGTATTAATAACATTCTATGTACTGTTATTAGGCTTCCCTTTATTTATACTAAAATTGTGTGAAATTGTCAGTGCGTTCTCTTCCCTGTATTTCCACGTCCTGCTTTCTTGATCTGTTAATTACTTTCTTATATTTTGTACCATCATTAGACATCCTGAATACATATTTTCCATTTCAGTCTGGTAGTCTTATGTTGGTTTCTCACAGAACTGTTACATATGAGTTAATGGGTTCATTTCTAAAATATTTGTAAGATACACAAAGTACATTATTTTGAAACTTTATATGAAAATTCTTTTTTTCCCCCTAATAGATAATAAGTTGAATCTACAGTAAAGTAGTTATTCTGCTTGTAATTTTAAATATCAGCATATTGCAGAAGTTTGTCAGAGACTTGCATAGGTCAAATGTGATAGGATCTGTTACTATCAAATAAAATTGCTTATGAATGCTCACCATGAGAAAGCTCTCAATATTTACATCATGTTTACTTGAGGAAATTGGTCCCAAGCTTGTCATTATCTAGCTAGGGTTTCTAGAAATTTTTAGTTTGAGGAACAGGAATTTAGAATGGCCATTGTGATTTAACACTTTGCTTAAATTGAAACAGCCCCAGCTGTATTCCTGCCCCATGGAAAGAATAAGAGGTATCTTTAGGAGTTTTAAGTTTACATTTCTAGTACCTAGTAGTGGATGATTTTAGCATGGGGCAAGCAGGAGATGTTAAACTTTCATTTTATGAGAAATGCAAATTGAAATTTGGGAAACTTGCCAGTTCATCAGAATGCATATTAAGAAAGCGAAATAATTAAAATATTGTATCTTAGTATAAATTCCTTTAATTTGGAAGGTGTATTTATTTCCACCCCTTTTAACAGATTCTATCAGGACTAGCATAATTTGTATATAAGTTGTGTAATAGATTGCACACAGCTTTGGCTTTTCCCCATGGCATGTAAATCTTCCTCTTACAGCCACACCTGAAGTCATGCTCTGTTGCATCTCAGCTGTCCATAAACACCTTGTACGTTATTGTACACTGAATGTCAGAACAGAAATATTTGAGAATCTATTTCCAGGATGTACACACTAAGCATTGTTCTTTAGCAGAAGTTGCCTAGGTATTGACTTAACAGACCATAAAGCACCCTGAGGATTATGATTCTGTTCTACAACTTCTGTGGAGTAGAAACTGGTGCACAGTGGCAAACATGTAAATGTCATCTGGGCAATTTAATGTGGAAAGTTTATTTCAGTTAAAAAAAATATCCCAGTCCTGATACACACTCTTCATTAATTTTGTGCATTAATTAAGGTTGTTTTACATTGATTGTTTTTTTCTTGCCTTAACATGGGGGGGGGGAGTTTTTCTTCCCATGTATTCCTTCTATTATTGTCCTAATGTAAGAAGACTAGTTAGTCTGAAGCATATGCTTAAATGATCTTCTTCAAACAAACCAATTTTTTCATCTATTTGGGAAGTACAGAGGTCACTCAAGCTGTGATGTCCTAGTGTTGGAAGACAGGCATCTAAAATTTGAAGTTCTCAAAAAATTTTCTCTGACTTGGACAAAAAAATAAACCCCAAAACCCAAAGAGATACTTCATAATATTTTCTCCCAGCAAAAGTTCTAACAAATCTCTTTTTAGGGGAGGGACAAGAAGGATTTCAATAAAACTTGAGCCTTTTGATTAATTTGTAAGACTGAGATACTAAATTTCTTGAGAGATTGTATTTAACTTACATGTTGCCAAACTCTTCTAGAGATTTTTGAATATGCCAGTTGATATAAGAAAACAAAAGAAGTATTCAATAGTTTGATAACTTGAGCAAAAATAAATAGAAGCCCCAGGAGAGAGTTTGTCAGTGATGGTTTTGTTTTGTTTTGTTTTTATAATACAATTTAAGCCTGTTTGCTGAAAAATTTGTGCCACTTTTCTGCTTTACAGAGCATCACTTGAGTAAAGCCTGTGTTTTGTGAACTGTGGAGCAGTATTTTGTATTTCTCTAAATGCTTTGATTTGCTCCCTCAAGGTCATGCCTGGTAAACATTCTGATACTTTTGTAAAGAATTTACAATAGCACTTTTCAAGACATATCTGAACATGCTGCTCCTTGGTGACTATGTGGATAGTTCTGTATTTGGCTCTTACTCTGCTATCACCAGTTGGAATTTGTACTACAGACTGAGTGGGTTAATAAGTCCATGTGCAAGAGAGCCTCCCCAGGAACTCCTTGTGACTGTAGACAAAGTAGAAAAAATTCCTCAGGAATTAAGTCTGTTCATTGTACAGCTGGACCCCAACTCCCTGCTTACTACTGCAGTGGTTTTGTTAAGGTAAGGTCTTAAAGTCCTGCCCACATGTTTATTTTTTAAAAGTTATTGAACTTGAGATTCAGATGCACATTTGCAGCGTCAGATTCTCTGGGCTGTCCTGGAACTGTGTATAGAGTTCACTGTTATTTTAGTCAACCGTGGCTTTTGCAAAATGCTGCAAAACCAATGGGACATCATTTCTATATGGGAACAGGAGCAAAAATCAAATACTGGTAGTTAAAGAAAATATGTCTACAACCAAGGTAGTAGGAACTTGTCCAGATAAATAAAAATACCTTTCTGGAAGATTAACACATGTCTGACAGTGAACGGAAGAATTCTATAAGCAGTCAGTTTTCAGAATAGTTCAAGTTATCCTTACAGATAAGGATAGAAAGTATTTGGAAAAATATTTTCTCCTCATTTATGTTTACAGTATTTTTAATGAAAAATGCTTGGGTTCTCTTTATTTAAAAGTTCAATTGTGTTTTGAAATTGGTGATTAAATTAATATGTTGCCAAGCACATTTTACACTAAAAGGTTTTTGTCCTCAAGAGTTGTTTTATGATAATAGGAGCCTTTTTTAAGGATATGAAGTTTGTTTCAAGGAAGCATTTTATATGCTAAAATTCAGCATATGTTCTGGGTTCAGGGAGTACTATTTTTCTATACTAGAAATACTTCTAGTATAGGTTGAGAATTTTAAGTTCTCAAGTTTTCATGGAAATTTCACTCATCTCAGGGACCTGGAATTCCCAAGGGCAGGTTCTTTGAGTGAAGACTGAAGTGGAAAAATCAATGAGAAGGCCTTTTCTCTCTCTTAGTCACCAGATCATTGCCTCATTAGCAATGATCCCACATTTTGCCTAGTCCTTCTTATGCAGGTGATGTACTTCAGAAATCTTTTTCTGTTGCTCTTCACATCCCACATCAGATTCAACTTTAGGTGGATTTTGGCATTCCTAAACATATCCTTCTAGGCTTTATCAATGTATCTGTATTTTTCCAAGTTTAGTATGTCTGAACAATCTTCTTTATGCTTCCTATTAATACTTGAATTTAGTTAGGAGTACCCTGCATATCCATGCAGACCTTGCCTTGGATTTTCAAGGTTGTTTTCAAGGATCACTGTCTAGGTCAAGAATGGTTCATTCTGGTGTACAGGAAGTAAACAAAGTCAGCAGAAGACTTATACATTTTAATTGAGTTTACAAATACTCTTCCACCTGTTTACTAATGTGGTCTGTGAAGCAAAATCTCTGTATGAAAAAGCTTTAGTGGTTTTCTTGTCAATTGACTTCCCTTTTGAAATAACCTAGGAAACAATTACACCTGTACTTCTCCAGTAGTTCTACAGGAATGGCAAAACATGTTGATGGATGGGGTTGTTGAGAAGGATTGTAATCACATCTCCTGGAACAGCTGAATCTGTCAGCTGCAATTGATTGTGTTTGACTCTATACTTGTACACTCCATTTTCCTTTTCAAAGTAAAGCATTATGCATACTCCCTGTGTTTATTCAGACTGAAGAAAACCAAGGAGATAATAGCTATTGCTGTAAACTATCAGGTGGTTGCTTTTGGAGAAGATGGAGCTATGCTCTCCTTGGATCTCTGCATTAGAAGTAGAAGAGAAAACAGGAAAGTTATAATTACCTGTAAGGGGAAAACAAAAAAACTCGCAATGCAGATCCTGAGATATTTGAACAGGTTGCCTGGAGGGTTTATTGAAATGTCATCTTTGAGGATACTCAAAACTTGACTGAACAAGGTTCAGAGCTGCCTAATCTGACTTTGACCATACTGTGCTGTGAGTGGGAAGTAGGACCAGATGACCTCCACAGGTTCTGTCAGTTTAAATTCAAGATTTTATGACTGCATACATTCTTATTAGATACCTGTCAGTGAGACATAAGAAATCAGATCAATAATAGATCCTTTTTGACTGTGCCTGCATTTTTAGTGTAATTTACAGCAGTAGAATTTACAGCAGTTTTTCCCTTAAATTTCTGATAATGGGGACAGTGACTGAATATAGACGTTAGAAAGGAAAGATAATAAATATTTTGCAAGTTCAAGTGTAGAGAGACTGGCTAGTCTAAGTAATTTCCTTTTGATCATTATTGCTGTTGAAAAAGGGACTAAAATTGACTTCAGAAGTGTAGATGCAATTAGCGAATAAAGCACAGAGAAGTGGCGAAGGCTGAATAGACTGGAACACACTAATTAAATTATGGTAAATTAACTAAACAAAATGGAAAAATTGGGTGAGAAGATTGAAAAAAACTCTCACATTTTACTTTTCCATAGAAAAATGTTTTTCTGGGAAGATTTAGTTTCACCTTCTCTATGCTGGTGTATTTTATGTAAAAGGAATATTTAATTTATTGTGATGTTTCCATATCATTATATTTCCTTCATTTTAATTTGTGAGGTCTCTGAGATGATGTCAGTACACAAGAGTAAATTACTTTATTGTGCTTGCATCCCATAAAATATTTGTACTGGATCTCAACATTTACAAGTTCCGTTTATATAGATAATTTTATGGTGAAGGAATTAAGCCTTCGTTATTTTTAATGTATAGAAGTGATTTGGAAATTCTTTATGAAGTGTAGTACAAACTCTCACACAAGGAAAAGTGTGTAAATGCTACAGAGGACCTAACACTGAAATACACATATGAATAATATATTAGTTGATATACAGTACATATAATTAAAACTGAGAGAGTAAAGCAAATTTATAAAATATTTAAACTGAATAGTGAAGAACACTGCAGAGAATTAAATGCATTTCTTGTTTGGTTTTTTTTTTTTTTTTTTTTATCCTGACAGTTTTATGCTACCAGTATGTAGCAGTTTTCTGTTTCCCACACATAAGAAATTGCCTGGGTTCTTTGACATGCAGTGAAGCATAACTAAAGCAACAGTCTCTAGATATGGTAGAAAACAGTAGAATTTTGCTCAGTAAAAAGGTTAACTTTCCATTACCAAGTAGAAATGGAAATTATACAAATATGTGTTAAAATTTAGAATGGGAATAAATTGAGCAGTTAGAAGTCATGAGACATCTTTGACTGTAACCATTATCATTAGAAAATTGTGAAGTTATTTAAATCTAGTTTCGTTTTGAGTTGGGGTGGGGGGTAGGAATGGTTGGGGGTTTTTTTTGCTGCTTTTAGGTTTTCTAAATTGCTGAGATATATTACTTTTTTGTCAGTCAGCAGCTAAAATCATACTTGAGAAGTCAAAACTACATATACTTAAAAGGACCGTGGTCTTATCTGGAATTATGGATGCATATCTTTGAAAACTGCAAGTTATAATATCAGATATAAATTGAATGAAGGATTTGGTATAGTCCTTCTATTGTAGTGATGTAAAAAATCTGCTGTAGAACTTTTCTGACCTCGAAAAATTTGGTGTCTTGATTTGAACAATAGACTGCACTTAGTGAACAGCTTTCTTTGAGAAAATTCAATGATAGGGGATAACAACTCTGTAGCTTTATGTTTCATGAACAAGGATGAGTTTTTGGTATTGAAGAAATCCCTATCTAGCATGGAACATATTAACAATTGAAGTAGGCAGGTTTGCAATGAGAATAGGTGTGGGATTTGACTGAGTGCCAAATAATGGATTTCTAACCTGTCTGCCAGTAGTTGGGTGTCTTTCTGGATGCCCTTGTAGGATGTAACAATAGATTTCACTGCTTGCATAGATGGACAGAATTTAATGTCCATTAAGATACTTCTAAAGCAGAAGATGATGAAGACTAAGCTTTTGAAATCGTTTAGTTTAATGCTCTGTGTTACAAGGTTGTGTTATGTTATTTATTATGTCATGTTAGGTCTCTTGGCTCAAGAAAAGACATAAAAAGAAATACAGCAGAAATTTAAATTTAAAAAGGAAAAATATATCAGTGTGATGTGTTTTTCTTCTGTTTACTTATTTTAATGTTTTTCTCCCACCCCCTCTTGTCTTGTCCGTTCCTCCTGTCAAATAAAGGCCAAGAAACACCAGGTCTTTCTAACAGAGACGTATGAAAACAACATGAGAGAGCTGGAATTACTCTTGGACAGCTTTGCTATGTCAGACCAGCGGACAGCAGGTTAGTTGAAGGTATAAAATGACAGATGCATCTGTCAATGTTCCAAAGTCACTACATTGTGGGAATTCTGCAGATGCCTCTTGCATTCCCTCTTCTCAACATGCTTTGATTTGATGACATGATAAGAGCAGTTCTCACAGCAGTCATATGGCCTTGCTAGCTGAGAAAGGGTGATGGATTGTGGACCTGCTGTTGTCAGCCCAGAGCTTGATTTACAAATGCTGGGGTGTATATGATCGGTCAGAAAAGGGCTTACTTGCTGTGCTCTAAATCCAACTGAGAAAAAAGTCCTTACAGTATACCTGCAAAGGGAACAGATGTTTTGCCTGAACTGAGCCAAATTCTGAGGCAACCTTCAGCAGCTTAAAGGTCATATATTCAAAAAGGTTGTGTAGGACACATGATGCAACACAATACTTTTTACAGTTGATTGTGGACCTGTATTATGTTGCATTCATTTAATCTGATACAGAACAAATACTTCCCTTTTTTCATTAAAATAAATTGTAAGTCAGTGGTTGTCACTCTGCTACCTGGTTTTCTATATAATTATTGTATCAGACTTAACAAACTGCTGCCTGGTTGGACATTTGAAATAGTGGCTGACATAAACAAGCTGAACTTTAACGTCAAGCTAGTGATTTTTTTAAAGCTGAAAATAGAACTCTTTTAAAAACCTTCATTTAAAACTGTAATTCCTGTTAGAAAAATTGCATCCTAGACACAAAGTGCTTTCAATTTATAGTGTAAGTAAACTGGAAGAAAACAAGTAAAATGGAGCTTACAGAGCAAATGGGTTTATTTTATGTATATCATGATATGTTTTTGCACTTTTTAGCAACAATAGACATAAATGGGTTGCTAAAAACAGTTTAAAATAAAGATACATTTTTTTTGTATCTTCACAAAGGGATATTTTTTAGGGCCTGGTGATACTAAATTTCAATAAAGAATCAACTTCTTTGGATTTCTCTTGTCCTTAAAAGGCGAGCTTGGATTCTGTGATGCATTGATTTTCTTGCATAGGCTATATGCTTTTTTTGTTTTGGAACTGGTATAAGTTTTAGTCTGTAATTATAAATGTGATTACCATGATAATGTCTGTAGCTTTACAGTTGAAAAGCTCTTAAACAGTGTAGGTTTTCCACAGTTTTGCAAAGTTCCACATGCTCAAAAGGGCTTAAGTAACTCTGGGGGGAGCTGGATGCTGCTGCCAAAGTGCGGTTTCCAAAGCAGCAATTTTCTTTTGGATAGTAAGCCTTGCTGAGAACAGCTTTGACTTGTTCCTATAATATTAGAAATTCAATAACAGTACCTTGAGTATTAATTTGCTTTGATTGAGGTAAACTTTTAAACTAAATTAAATAGATTTTTTTTCAAGCTTTAGGATCACTGAAGAGGCTCTTGAGGTGGAAAGTAGAATTTAGTTTTGCAGTGGATTGACTTAGTCTTTACAGTCAATTACAGTCTTTTAATATTAGAATAGACATTGACTAAAACTTTTGTTCTACATATCTGCTATGCTTTTAAGTTTGAAATTTAATTTTTAATGATTTTGCGTTATTATATTATCACTGTGGTGTACTTAAATTTTTTGTATTTAATAGTATTCAAATTAAAAAAAAATATTCTTATTTTATTTGAAATGGGAATACCTATATGCCAATAAAAGTAAAAATCTTAAATAAATCTTTGTGGTCTAGTTACTAGATGTGGGGCTACATGAGCCACAGCTGTTGGGGAAGTCTTTCCTGTTCTTATGGTCAACATTGAGCCCAAGAGGTTGAGAGATCTATTTAAAAATCTGTCAGTATTAAAGATCCAACACTAAGATTCAGCCCCTTAATTCAAGTGCTGTGATTATTAGGCTATACAGTAAAGAGAAGATAATGCTGTATTTTTATTGATAGTATTGATCATCAGCCCAGTTGATGCTGGTTCAATGCCAGGCAACCATGAAAGCTGCTAACTCATGCAGCTGGACAGAGGAGAGGAAATTTAACAAAAAGGGTTCATGGGTTGTGGTTAGGACTAGGAGAGTTTACTCATCAAGTACCATCACAGACGAAACAGGCTTAATCTACGGATAAGAAGTGAGCTTACTACTAACAAAATCAGGATAAAGAGAAGTAAAACAAACCCTTAAAAAACCACCTACCCTCCACCCCTCCCTCCTTGTGAGCTCCACCTCCTGCCCAGTTGGCACAGGGAGAGAGGGAATGGGTGTTACAGTCAGTTCATCACCTGTGGCTTCTCCTGCTGCTCAGGGAGAGGAGTCCTTCCCCTGCTGCACCCACGGGAGACAGTTCACTGAGAGCTTCTCCAACATGGCTCCATCTCATCAGCAACAGCTCCCTCCAAACTGCTACAACGTGAGTCCATCCCACAGGCAACAGTCCTCCCAAAACTGCTGCAGCATGGGTCGCTCTTCCATGGGTGCAGTCCTCCAAGGACAGGCTGCTCCAGCCTGGCAGCAGGGGCCCTCTCTCCACAGGCCTCCCACAGGATGACAACCTCCTCCAAGATATCTGCCTGCTCCAATGTGGGGCTCCTCCATGGACTGCAGGTGGATCCCTGTGGCCCTGCATGGGCGGCAGGGGCACTGCTGCTTCACCGTGGGCTGCACCATGGGCTGCAGAGGAATGTGGGCTCCAGGCTGTCTCTTCTTCTCCACTTGATGTCAGATGAGTTTTTCTTCTCACTTGCTCTCAATTCCTGCTTCTCTGTAGTGATAATTAAAACGGCACCACAACATTTGTTTTGATTTATTCTTAAACCTGTTATCACAGAATCACCATTTCTAATTGGCCCAGCCTTGGCCAGTGGCACGTCCATCTTTGGAGCCACCAGGGATTGGCTCTGGTGGACATGGTGGAAGCTTCTAGCAGCTTCTCACAGAAGCCACCTCTGAAGTCCCCCCCACTATCAAAAACCAGCCCGTGCAAACCCAATAGAGATTAAAACCTAAATAGTTTCAGAAAGCTTTTTTTTTTTTTTTCTTTATGCATGTCAAAATAACAAGTATAAATCCATGTATTCTCCTTTTCCAGTGACCTTTGTAAATTTTCCAGAGCATTGTTATTCTTATTGGTCCATTTGCATGAATTCACTTTGTATCTTTTCAGTTTATGGCATTGTGCAGTTATTCAGCAATAGGGTATGTTCTTAGGAATGTTTGTCTTCAGGAAAAAAGTAATGGTGGTTGTAGTAATCTGAAAAAAAGGTGAAATGAGTGCAAAGTACTAAGAGTGTTAGCTGCTTTTAGTTAGCATCACCTTTTTTTGGTCAAAAATCTAAAACACAGCACCATGTGAGCTGTTACGAAGAAAATTATTGCTTTTCCTACCCTTGGCCCAGTACAGCTAGCAGAAAGTCTGAAACAGCAGATTTAAGAATTTATTCACTTGTATACTTCTGTAAGACTCGTATGGAGCTTGGCATTTTCCCCAAATTCTTCCCTCAATCTCTTGGGCAATACTGGGTGTACACTTCAAGTACTGGGTTGGGTTTTTTTATCTCATTGCTGACATAGTGCTTCTTCCACAACAGAATGCATTTGGATTATGTTGCGCGTTTCCTGCACAGTTGTATGAAGTCAGACAACATTTGGGCGGCATTAAAGCCATAGATTTGTTTTCAGCTAATACAGATAGGCTGAATTTGTAATTCTGTTGGCAGATTGAGCTGCCTAGATATAGGGTTACAGCAAAGGCAAGGAATGACAGGATGAAAAGTTTACTGGAAAAATTCTAATTTTGGCAAACATTGTTATTGACATCATTGCAGGTTGAGACTTAAAATACGAAAATACATTATTTAGACAGTTTGACAAAAACTGTGGTATGGAAGATAAGTCTTGGATTGACTTAATAGGTATTGTTTTAAACTGAATGAGTATTGTGTGTTACCATTTTGCTAGAGCTACCAGTATGAAAAAATAGTCTTTACTTTTTTTGTGCAACAAGGTCAATGCAGAATGTTCCTACAATGGGTAGTAGTGAGAGGTTGGTCTTGTAAATGAGAAGACTGGACTGGAGCTCTGTGCATAGCTATGGCTCTCGTTATATGATAAAAATTATGGTAAGGTCACACTTGTCACTTTCTTCAATGTGAAATCTTAACTTCTCAAAAGATGTCAGATTTTATGAATTCTTCTTAGATTGGTTTTAAGTGTAGCACTGTTGTTTGGGATATCGCTAGGATTCACTGGGCTCTGAAGTGTCATTAAGAAACTCTTGGTTTTTCCCTGACTCTACAGACTTTTAGAAACTGTGGTAAGTGGGTGGAGTGGCTGATAGAACAGAGATCTCTCACTGGGATGTGCAAGCTGTAGAGCCGATCTTGCTCCTGTTACTGAAAGCAATCTTGCAAATATTGAATAGGTGGGACTTTGACTGTAACAGCTAGTCCAGCCTGAATAGCACTTTATACTTTCTGGTATTATCAAAAGTTGGGAGAGAAGAGGCTAACTAACTGAAAGAATTTTGTGAACAGCAGTTGGCAATACATTCTGACTTGTGCACTTAAGTAAGTTTTCCACTGAGTTCTATTGGTGTATTATGTGTAGCCTACAGGAGGAATTTCATTATTTTTATACAATTCCTTAGTAGAATGTTATGCTTTTTAGATGATGCTAATTACAGAATTTTTTAAAAATGCCCTGCAAGTATGTAGGTGGACCTTCTCTGATAAAGTTTTATGGACAGCCAAAGAAAAGGTTCAGACTTTAGTATCTGATTGGATTTTATGAGCCACTCTGTGTAAATTGCTTAATGACACTGGTGATAAACACCTGTATCATTGTTTAGTTATGCTGGGAATTATGATGATTTAGCCTTCCTAGATTTAAAATCCCACAGATATTTTCACTTTTGCAAAATAAGGCTGCAATTAAGAGTCGGTAAAGATAGTTTTGCTTATAGAACATGTTAAAATTGTTGAAAAGTCGATACTATAATTTGCTACAAAGTAAGTGATAAATGTTTCTTAAGAATATAAATAATGCTGAGGAGAATGGTCTGTCAATAACCTAGTATTGTGGTGTAACACCAGGAAAAAATAAAAGTTTGTTCTTGGAAACTGAATATCAGCTGACATCTTGTGACCTCTCGATCAATACAGTGTTGTTTTGCTTTCTTGACACATTGTTCTTTGCACTTTGGAATGGTCAGACTTGTTCATATGTCCATAATTAAGGCAGCAAGATCAGAAGTCTTAATCTAAGGTTTAATAAATAAGTTTAGTGTGTATGTAATGGATATATCAGACTTCTAATTGAACCATTACTTAGAACTTTGCAGACAGATAATATTTTTTTCTCATTTCCTTTAGAATAAAATTCAATATAATTTAAAATGTTATTAAGTCCTCTCCAAGCCTAACATAATCATATGATCTTTGGCTTGGTAAGGCTTTAAATAAATGAAGTAGTGCATTACGATATGCATGCTTAGTCACAACAGCAAAATAATGTCAGGAAAAGTGTAACATTCTTACCTTTAAGACAACATGTTTTTCAAAGTATATAATTGTGTGGTTTCAAAGTTGGCTTGTCTGACTGAATGACACAGTCTTGACCACAGTAGAAATAATATGTGAGACTGCATACCAAATGCATTATGTATAAATGTAATCCAGAATTTACAGTTCTGTATCTTCTATTAAAGCTTTTATACAAGTGTCTTTCAGCTATATTTGCTGTGAAAGCGTGGCTATACAGCTGTATCTCTCATGGCAAAAAAGGCTGCTCTTCAGTGTTCTGAATTGTCATTGAAGCCATAACTAATTCTAATACCTCACATCCAGGGTGAGTAATTTTCTCTCTGTGGCTTTAAGGCTTAATTTTTGTTCTGTATTTTCCTTCAGGCATTTGTGAGGACAAAGATAAACCTCTGAGCTGCTATGTCGTTGAGACTTTGAGGTGTACCTTGACAGCTTACCAGAACAAGCTGGAAGATAAGTCTAATGAGGTAATACTTGCAATGTTTGGCTCTATATGTATTGCATTTGGCCTGCAGCAGAACATACACTTCACTTGTAAAAAAATGGCTGAAGAGTGGGAATGTTGAGTTGACAGCTTCAAGTATGCCTGAAGAAAAAAATCTCTGTCGCTACTATTTCTCTAAGCTTGCCCTGCAGTAAAGTTTCACATTTGTGAGGACTGGGAGAACAGTTTTTTTGTCTTTCTAGTTTAATTTCATTTTCTTGTTCAATCTTTCGGGGTTATTTTCAAAAAACATTTAGGATAAAACAAGCCATTCATATATAGGATTTTAGTTAAAAGATAATGATCAAAGAGGGCAGCTGCACATACAGCAATGTTCCTAAATACACAATGGTTGAGCCTCAGTAGTTACTGCTGTATCAGGCATGTAAATGATCATGCTCCCCTGTACTTCTAAAACTGGTATAATTTTCTGAGGAGAGTGTATTTTCAATGGATTCTCTTTGGGAGCTATTTTGCTATCATGTCAATTAAAATAGGACTGTTAGAGTACTGTCTTTAAGTTATCTAAGAAAATAATGGAAATATTTCAATTTTGGGAATCTTACCCTTGAAAAAAATCAGATGTTTTCCATGCAGTCTTGCTGTGTTTTATTTTATTGACTGAGTAGTTACAGTTTTGTATTTAGTTTCTTGCGTGTTTTGCTCGTCTGACTAAATTACTCCTCCTGGGTGTAAATGTTTTATTCATTTGTGGCTTTAAATGCTGTAGAAAGAAGTTAACTGCACCATTAAAGCTTTTTGTACAAACTTGTGATTAGTCTTTGAATAAAACTGGCAAATACAGAAAGGCAAGATGTGATGAGATTGTAAAGGTGCCAGCACTCCATTTCTAGGTTTTGTCTTTTGTTTTAACAAATGCATAGTCTAGCTAGTCACTTAATAGGGTAAAAAAAATTAAAAAGTGAAAAAAAAAAGAAAAGTATATCAGCTTTGCCCCTTTTATTGGAACAAGAATGCTGTTTCCCACAAGACCTTTGAGTTTGTTCAAGGGGCACAAAAATAAGTGACCGTGGTAACAATTATACTTTTTAAACAGCAAGCACTGTTAAGACTCTCCCAGCGAGATAAGAGAACTGATGTGTATAGTCATTATGAAACTCTTCTGAGACCCAAGTCTGGAAGCTGAAGAGTAACTAGGAACATATTACCCACAGCGAATTGTTATTTGGGAGGAGGAGCATCACGTGATAGGCAGCACAGTTGAAAAGTCGACTCAGCAGGCTTTGGCTTACTGATGTGCTTTGTAGTGAAACTGTGCCAGAGACAGCAGTGGGGAGACCAAGGGGGTGGCTTCTAAGAAAGCAAAGAGAGTGTTCTGACAGAAAGAAGAATGAACTGTCAAGGAAAATAAATCGCAAGCAGAGCAGGACCAACAGATGACCTGCCACAAGACTTCCCAGTAGGACTGTGTGTGACTGACCCTGAAGTTGTCATATGGAGCTACAGATCACTGAGCACCTTCGTGGTGCACAGAAAGGGCAGTGCTCTGTCCTTCTTGATTACCCCCGCCCCCACAGAGAATGCTGCTTTTGGCTTTTTATGTGTGAGATATGTTTAATAATAAAACTTTTTAATAATACAATAATGCACAAGGGGACTGTAAAGGGCACTGTGCAATAAAACTAGGATGTTTTAATACACAATAAGGAAGAGTTTTAGTAAGCAACACAACAGTAAGAAAATTTTAGTGATTTTCTTTATAAAAAGATTCTCAACAAGATCCCACATATTGATGAATTTATTAATGTACATGTATACCTGTATATATATGTGAAATATGCTGGTAAACTTGTCATGTGTCATCTTTAACTTACTATGTTAAACATTAGATTAAAAAATCTAGTTAGTTTGTGTAGTCACACAAACTAACAAACTGGAAAGGTGTAGAAGTGTTTTGGGTTTTGTAGATAACTAGCTTCTGACTTTCCGTATAGTGCAGACACCAGAATATGTTTGGATAAGGGGAAAAGACTAGTAAACCAATAAAAAGACTGGAAATATTCCAGTGGCATTCTTTAATTTACTATAATTGTTTCTAAGAGGTCTGCCAAGCTTCCTGACATCAAAATATAAAAATAAACATTTTAAATGTAATTAATAAATTTTGTAAATGAGGTATTCTGTTTCTGAGTTGCTCCTTAAATGTCAGGTATTAGCAGTATCATCATATAAACAGAAATACAGATTATTTTGGTACATTGTTACCGTTTCTGAAAGTGGAAAGTGAAGCTAGTACCCATTCTGGTACCTCAGTACACATTAAGCAACCTCTGAGATTGCTTTTGCTTTCAACCCTAAAAGTCACTGTGCCTCTGTGGTACATTGCTGCTTTTTACAGTATGTGAATACTATCCAGTGCTCAGTAAAGAATCAAGCTTGTAGCTGGACAATTTCTGCAAATGGCCACTGACTTGAAAACTTGTTTTCTCAAACCACTCCCCAGATCATTATCTGAATTTACTACGCTTTCAAGCGCATTTCAAAATCTGTATTTTTGTCAGACATTTTGAGAGTTGAGATGATAGGTAAGAATGGACTCAGTTTGGGATTCTGCCACTACTCTTTATTTTAAATCATTATAAAAGAGTTACTTAGTGTTTTGTAATGGCATGTTATTTAGATTGTATGGAGTACAAAAGCTCTTTAAGAAATTGAAATAAATTTTGTTTTTTTACTTTTATATACAAAATTCTTCCTTTCTATTATATTGAATAGATCATTGCAGCCTTTCTGTAAAAGCCTGTTTGACTTCCATATTTTTTGCAGCTTGAGAAAACGAAGACTTTGTGTAAAAAGGTGACAAAAGAACTTGAGGTATCTGAGGAGAAAATGTGTGCTTTAAGACAAGACCTTAAGGTATGGTTTAATGAACGTAGGTATCTTTCTGGATTAAAAGTATATTTTTTTCGTATCAGAGTAAGTCTTTATATCATTGTCGTCTGTTGAGCAAACTAGTTTACCTCTCAAGTTTGTGTGAAACCATGCTGCTTTATCCTGGTTACCACTATAAAGTATATAATTTCAATGATTGCACTTCTGAAATAATTAAAATACATTGATAAATTTGCAGGGAATCATTTTATATTGAAATCATTATCAGTAATCTTTTTTGTTTAACTGTTTTTCTCAAGAAAAGGTAAAGAGAATTTAATTACCTCTGTGCATATGAAGGTATATTTTATTAAAGATGTCAATTATTTAGTGTTTTTTTTTTTTTTTTTTTTTGTGTTTATCAGAAAGGTCAATGCATGTGATGCATCAAGTTGTCTTTAACAGCTGTAAAGTGTGCAGCCTAAAATTTCATGGAGTAAAAGTTACCTGAGATAAAAACACTTGAGAGCTCTTTCCTGTTTCTTTCTTTTTGTTTTGGAACAAAATTTTTTTTTCCTGTTTTTGCCTGACACCACTTTTGTAATGTCCTGTCTGGCTAAATCAATAGGCAAGGGAGTAAGCAAATCCTGAGGTTGTGTTTTAACTTAATCTCCCAACTAGCAGTGTATTGTATTACTGCCAAAATAGAATGTCTGTAAACACAGCATTTTTCAGATTCTTTTGCTGATGATATGCTGTTTTATGTTTTATGCAGTGCTTTTCTGTAATATTCATTGAATCTTCACATTAATGGATACTTGTACATGATGTGTTGTTACCTGTTACGAACTTTACTAATTTATGTTCAGAAGATTTAGGACTTCTGTTACAGCACCTTTTTAAGTCACCTAAAAATTTTGCAACCCTTTGCAAGTGATACTTGTATTTTTCACACACAAACTGAGCTTGCTACACACACAGGGTACTGGTCTTTATGCAATTTGCCTGTTTTCAATCTCTCCAAATTTTTGGTAATAATATTGTATAGATGATAAAAATCTAGATGCAATCTGAAAGCATTTGTATTAGAAATTTAAAATTATTTTAATATTTTAATGTTTTTATTTAGATGAATAAAACTTGTCATTTTCTGATGAATTTGGTGATATCTTTTGTATGATTTTATGGTCTATGAAGCTATGATTTTATGAAAAATAAACAATGCTTTCAGTTTGACCTTTTGCAAACTTTAGCAGTGCTGGAAATCCAGTGTAACTGCACCATATTTTGGCTCAAAGGGGATAGTGTATTAAATTCTGTGTTTACCTGGTGAGATTTTGGTGCTGGTAACATAATGGTATTTATTAGCATTTCTGATTATTACTTACTTCCCATGGTCAAGGCTTCCAAGAGAGCCTGCTTTTTTTTTTATTCTTGCATGTAGAGAATACAACAGCACTGAACAACAGCGGCTGTGTTGCTTGCAGATTCAGCCCTAACAGATCAGGGATTCACTTAAGAAAATAATGTATCTTTTCAATAGGTCTGAGATCTTTGCACTCTGCAGAGGATAAGTTGCATCCTTGTGTTCTGCATCTCATTTGTGGGGGTAGAAGGGACTGTGAAGATTACTGCATCATGGAACTTTTACCTGTTAGAGATGGATTTCCAATGCTGTCTAGTTGCAAGCTGTTGAAGAGGCCTATTGTCAATTTTGAAATTCTGTTCTTGAAAGATAAAGTCCACCTAGCCTGGAATTCTGTGAATACATGTGCTTATATGACTCTTTCTTTCCTCAGGTGATGAACACTTGAATAAGGTAGCATTTTATAGAGTAAAATTTATACCAGCTTTTCTGTTAAATTCCTCTGTTTTATAGGAAGCTCAGGATACCATGGCTGATGCCAATGAAGAGTTAAACTATCTGCACACTAAGTGTGCAGACAGAGAGACTTTAATAGAAACTTTAAAATTGGAACTACAGGATGTACAGCAATGCTGGGAGAAAGAGCAAGTACGTGCCACAGAATCTGAAAATGAAATCCAGAAGCTTACCAGAGCTTACCAGAAGGATATGGAGGTATTACAAGAGACAAGATAACTGTCAGAGAGTCTTTATTTAATCTCAGCTTTGTACATTTACATACATCAGATGGTTACTCTTAGTTTTAACAGATTTATATCTAAAATAGGATTTTAGGATATGTATTTTGAAATATGTGTTTAATATCACAGGATTTCAGGACATATTGGTTCTCCTTTCTTCTGTATCAGAACTAATAGCTTAATCATTCCATTATTATGAATTTTTGAAAAACAGACTTTATTTAAAAAGCTATGCCTGCCGAACAATTATTTCTTTCTTTCAAATTAAAAGTAAGCAGAAATGTTTTATAATTGAAACATGTAATATTGTCATTATCATGTGTTAATTACTTATCCATATGGCAATTGATAAATAACAAATATGGAATTGAGGTAGTTTTGCATGCATGCCACAAAACCTAGAAATTCTTACCTTTTATCTATTAGCTAATTGTGGTGTGGGAATGGATCTACAATGTCTTATTTCAGAACTATTATCTCTCTCCTTATATGTATTAACAGATGTTAATTTTGTTGCTTTTTCTGCCCAACAAAGCGGTTCTGTACTAGCAATAGCAATGATATACTTGTAGTTGTTGTGCATATTGAGCTCATTACTTCCACACATTTGGACATGGATGCCAACTGAGTAAAAAGGAAACATTCTTTCCACCTCTCTTACAGTCTGGTATTTAAATAGGGTCCACATGAAGCAGCTGGAATTGCTACACACATCAGATAATGATTAAAGCGGAGGAAACTAGAAGTCTGGCTGTATTGTAAAGGCAGCATGTCTACAACCCTGTGGTTGCATTCAACATGTGTGAATTGATTTGGGGTCTTGCAATCCTGTTTCTTACGCCAAATGGATAATTACCGTCCTAGTTTTATCACAGCTCAAACATCCAATGTAATGATGGTGGCACACTGGATTTTCCTTGGAGAATTTGTAGATCTGTTAGAAACAAAGTTAAACTAAACTGAACTACAATTTATTTTTAATTGCCTAAAATACCATGAGATAATTGTGAGAAAATACACCTAAGTGTAATGGAAAGGGCTCAGAAAAATCCTACTTTCCAGTCTTGGCCATGTAAAACCTTTACCAAGGCCCCTGGAAAATAATGGGAACCTTTGCAATAGTTTACAGACTTTGTGACTTTTGAGGTACAGCTTGCTATTCTTGTCTTAATTAAAGTTGCTAAGTTGCATAAATCTACTACAAGCATTAAGGATGGAATTTCTATAGCATGCTATTGTTGCTAAATTTTATTTATAACTTGCGACAATTTATTGTATTACTGACTAAAATCAGTGTAAATGAATGTGGCATGGTTTGTGGAATTTAACTCATGAAGCTAAAAGCCTATTTTGTCTGGCCGTTTAGTCTCGCATATAATACAAAAGCAACTTTAAAAAGACTTTAGAGCGATAGTTGTATAAATGGTGTGTTGTGCTGCCAAGTCAATCAGAGAATTTTCTGCATGCTCTGCAGTTGTTGTAAGTGGGTACAGTTGGAGTATAACTGAAGGTTTTGCCATAAATAAATAAATAAATTGCATGTACTAATAGCATGGAATTTTTAATCTGTATCAGATAGTCGTTGTGATAACAGCAGGACTGTTCTGTATTTATATAAGCTATTCATGTATTATGTCTGAATAGACACATTTTATAAAACTGTTTTCTTACATTTGCTTCAATATGTTTGACTGCAAATTTTAGCAATTGTGGTATTTTGAAAAAGGCTTTTGAATGAGATGTGGGGGCTTTTTCACTTCCATGTAGTTCATATTACTGCCAATGTGATGCACGTCTTTCAATTCTAACACTGTTTAGATACATCATGTAATTCTCCTTTTGTTTCAGGAGAAGCTAACCTTCCTTCATAGCTTATACCAGCATTTGATAGCAGGCTGTGTACTTATAAAACAACCAGAAGGCATCCTAGATAGATTCTCTTGGCCTGAGCTTTGTGTAGTCTTGCAGGAGAATGTTGATGCCCTGATCTCAGACCTCAACAGGGCTAATGAGAAGGTAAGTGTCCTTAGGCACCAGCTACCTCTATTAAATTCAGTGACATTTGTCCACATCGCAGTATCATTAAAAAGGACTGACATTCATCTTATTTCAAAAAGAATTTGGACGTTAATAATTCAATACCATTAATTATGGCTTGTCTACAACTCAGTTTGATGCCATTGCTGTGGGCATGTAAATGTGACTGAAGTCTGTATGAAGTCTCTAAGCTCCACTTTCAGTGCAGGACATGCTAATAGTACTAGCCAATATTAGCCACAGGGACCTAATTAAAAGAAAATAAATTAATCTTACTGATGAAGCAATTCAAAGAACTTAGTCATTTACACTAATAAAGCAAGTCTTTATTTTACCATAAAACCGAAACAAAATACCCTTACTCAAGGAGTATAGTCTTTAAATTATATGTTTATTATTCAGAGTTATTATTTAATTTGAAAGAATGACAGTATATTTTTTTCATTTAATTGTAACTCATGGATTATAGAAGTATATTCAGTAGCACAAATAGAAAATACCTGTTTTTATAAAACATTTCAATATTTGCTATAGGGAGGAGCTGTACTTTTCAGGATGTAAGTAAACTTATGTGGCCTTTCTCTCCAGAAATACCTGCATTTTTAGGAAAGAAAAGATCTTTTAAATAAATCAAACTGACTCCACAGACTAACATATGACAGTCTTTAGAATTTCAGTTCATTTTCTGGCTCCACTGATCAGATCAGTCCTAAGACTAGTACAGCAACTCCAAAACTTGTCTGTACTGACATTTTTTGAGACATAGTAAGGTTCATAATCTTCTTTTGAAGATTTTTCATCTTCAGGAGTGACCACTCTTCTGGTCTGAGTAAGATGCAGGACTGGTTACAGTGAATTGTTTTAACTCTGCCCATCATTTAATGAATACCCCATCAGTCAGTTGGACCTACCTCCTTACCAAAGGGGTAGAATAAAATCTGGATTATGAACATTTGATGTACTTTTCTGTTTTACTTTCAAAGTGAAGGAGGAAAGGGAGTGGAACAGAAGGAGTGAACATTATTGGCAGTGTTTGGGGATATTGTGTCATATTGTTTCTTGCTCTTTAATTTAGTATGGTTGTTGATATTGACTGTGAGGTTTCTAGGACTTTTTTCAGATACTTACCAGCTTTTCAGGGATTTTGAACAGTATGTCACTTACGTTGTACCTGCTTTCTCAGGAAAAAATTTTTCCTCTTGCATTTCTGTGTGACATATTTGAAAAGTAGCTTGCTGATACTCTCTCAATTAATTGTAGGTATGTGCATTTAAAGATTATTGTTACTTTGATTAATTCCTCCATTTAATTTGCATGGGAGCTCCTAAGTTATCCACAGAGTGAATACATTTGTACTTGTTGAAAACAACTTCTGTATGCTAAAATGTCCTGAAATTCTTTTAATGCTTAATAGTATCTGGAATGTTTTGGTTTTCCACTAAAACAAAAATTAAATTAAGGACTGGTGTTTTAGATATTATTTGCAATTCTTGCAAACTTCTAATGGACTGGTATACTCAGATTGGTACTTCACCAACACAAGATTTAATGCTTTTGTGTAAAGAAGTATCCAGTTCAGGTTTTCAACAAAGAAAGCAACAAATATCTGCAGTATGGTACAACAGTGGCAAAACTGAATCAAATCTTTTGCTCATTTTGTTGCACAACTCAAGTAAATAATCTGTCATTAAAGACTTTTACTTAGTTTTAATGAATATATTGAAGAAATTACAGTTTAGATTTTATGCAAGGATTGTCTGTGGTTAAACTGATATGCACAATAAAGTAAAAAGGTGTTTAGAGAAGTAAAAGAATTTCTTTTTAAATGCTTGTCACACAGATATCTCACCTGGAATATGTTTCTAAAAACAAGTCCAATACTATGAAGGAGCTTCAGCAGAGTCAGGAAGATGCTTTTAACAAAATGGCTGAACAAATGAAAGCACAGGCAAGCTGTTGGCAGAATGAAAAAAAGTATCTGGAACAGCAGTACTCAGGCCTCCTTGGAGAAGTTCATGCAAGGGCACAGGTATGGTGCTATGAACTTCTGATTTTTTTTTTTTCTTGTAAATATGTAATGGATTATTTCAGTAGTTTGAGCCCCTAACCAGTTTAAGGTTGTTTAAAGTTAAAAATGCCTGCAAACTCCATGCTAGTATTGACTTCATTTATAATAAGAAATAAATGTCTTTGTTAAAACATTCTAGAAGTGAATTGCCTAATTTGGCTTACAGTTGCTACTGATTTTTTTTTTTTGAGAATGTTAAGGCTGTAAGATTGAATTTGCTTGATTTAAGAATTATGTAGGGCAGCAGTGATTTTTTCAGTTCATGCTTTGCAAAGACTGTAGAGATACAGTAAAATGGTCTCATCTGGGGATAAATTTAGAAATATGCATTCTGACCCTAAAAACCAATTAGCAGTGGTATATTTCAACAGTTTTAGAGGATGCTGTTACACAGATGATACAGTGAGCAGTGGGTCAAAAGTGTAAAACTGTTGGTACTGATTGCTAGTCAAGTTATTTGCAATTTGAAATGTTCACTATTATTCTACAACCACCATTCACCATCTTTTCCATCACATTCATTTACATGTGTTTCAATTAAAAATGTTGTGAAATTGAGGAAATAAGGTATGCCTTGTTACTTGTGACTGCCACCTGTGATTACTTCATCTGAAGAATGCTATATTTGATGCAGATTTTAGTCTTGGAAGTCTTTGTGTGCTGAAAAATATATTTATGAAGCATTCTTTTTACAGAGCAATTTATGGTGTGTTCTTAGGATTGAGTTATCATTTTGTAAATTTTTTTGCTTGGTATTTACATTTCATGTTGGATATTGACAAGGCTAAAAACGTCACTATGAATGGAATAAGTGGCATCCAGATTTATATTTAATTTCCCCAACATCCTGTAGTTTCAGCTTATGGCTTTCATGTGCCAACAAAAAGAATTATGGAATAATGAAGCTTAATTTTAAAATTATTTTTTCTTCCTTCCAAAAGAAAAAGTGGAGTTACACAATTTAAATTTCTTCCTCCTATGGATGATGGGTCATGTCTTTAAAAACTCTAGTGTATTGTGAAAAATAGGTGCTCTGCACTGTTCTTTGGGATGGTGTTAAACCTCCCAGCCTCTGCAGCTGAATTGTATAGATAGCGTGTAAAGCATGTGCTGATAATCAGTCTCTTTTGTGGAGTGCACATTAGGCATGTGTTTTGGAAAAAACCTTATCTGTCAGCTTGCTGTACAGGACTACTGAATCTCTAAAAGGGGAATATTTTCCCTTAGAAAACATCTGGGCATATTTTCTAATGCAGGCTATGTAATGTTGGAGTGCAAGCTGGTAGTTCTGTAATCTAGGTAGTGCAATATCTGTATACACTTAGATGATTCAACAATCTCTTTTCCATCTCATGTTCCAGTTTGCCTTCCTTACTATTAAGTGTCAAGCTCTCAAGAAGACAGTCTAATTTCTTCTCGATCTCTAACTTGTGACTGACTTTAATTTGCAAATACCAAATTAAGCCTTTCCTTTCCTGGCATCCATAGGGTCCATAAATGTCTACTGTTAGGGCTGTCCTAGTCCTGATTGCCCATTTTTCCTGGCTTAACTGTATTTTACCTATTGCATTTTGAGCCAGTTAGGCATATTTGTCTGCAAGATCAGTGCTTTGTTTGATCAGAGATGTACAGACAGACTATCATAGCCTTATTTCCAAAGGAAACAAGGGAAAATGTGCCACAAGTTACAGAATATCTTCAAACGATCTTTAAGATTTACTGATTGCCAGCGATTACATAAAGATGCAGAATGCAATATTTAAATTTAATTATTTTAGCAACCTTTATTCATTAAGTTTGATAGGAAACATGTAATCACTACAAGTGGAGTACAATTTGCCAGTATTTCATTGTACAGCTGAGGGTCTCCTCATTCTAGGACACTTATTCTAGCACTCCAAGGAAACTGTAGCAATTTGCTACATTTTCCATCCAAAGATCTGAGTGTTAATTACAAGCACTTTAGTGAAATAACCCCTTGTAGGGTTTAATTCCATTCTCAAAAGGCAAGATGAGTGATTTTTGCTGTCCTGCACCAACCTAATGGTACATCATAGGATGCTTCCTTTTATTTGTAGCTTTGTCTTCAACCAGTGTTCCATGACTACTTCTAGATATTTTCTCCTCAGAGGTCCTGTGTTGAGACTTCTTTAGTTTTTCAAATTGTTGGCATGTCTATGAAAGCAAACCATAGAGTGTCAATTCACACTCTCAGGAGTTAATGGAGAGCTCTAATTGCACAGCAGTATAAGCAGTGTATCTTGAAAATTATTGTTTTAGTTTATTAGAACTGCAGTAGATAGTTAGGGCTTTTTAGAATGGTCTCCTTATAATTAAAATGCTGCAAAATCTGGAGGTTTTAGTGGCAGTGACACCTGCTTCTACTTCTGTCTCCAGCCAGTACTGTTCATGGTCTCTGGTTCCACAATAGGATCTATGAATGTTAATAGGTATTACTTCACAGTTGGTACTGTAGGTCAGATGGATGATGCAATCAGAAACAGTTTTACTGTTTTTCTAAAGGACAGAAATTCCCAGAGTAGCCTTATCACAGGTCAGCAATAAACAAGCCACTCTGTAGATACCACTCTTTGTCAGTGGTCTCCATGTTTGGAGGGTCAATGAAGTTTAAAATGCATATCCTTTTTTTTTGCCTTTTGTTGCAGAAGTCTAGTCCTCTTGATTTGATAGTATGCCATTTTGAAAATGTTACTATGCCTGTTCCTTAGCCTCACACAAATTATTTATTATTTATAGTCTCATAGGAAATTTCCTCTGAATTTTAACTACCAGTTGTTGTTTGTTTATTATATAAACATTTATTAATCTGTCCCCATTTTTTGTGGCAATTGCTTAAAATAGAAGGGTTTTGTTCTGATATGCAAAAACATATTGTAAGGGAAAAATACTGTAACTACTTTAAAATGTCAATTTCAACAGAAAAATCAAAGGTTTGCTAAACACGAAAAGGAAAAAGTCCCCTGGGGAGAAAAAAAACTGTTCTTTTTTCTTTTTCCTTGGTTGGAGTCCTTTTACAGCAAGGCAGGTGAATTAGATAAAGGACGGGATATATTGCAATTATATGACAAATCACAATAATCTGTACAAAGGGAGGAAGAGAAATGTGTTCAACTCTGCTGGTTCTGACCTACCAGGTGTCTTTGGTAGGCATGTCTGGCCCATGTACTTAAAACGCAGCAAAGGGAGTTGATGTTGTTGTGTTGTTATACATATATATATATATATAATGTTATGTTGTTTTATATATATATATATTTGGAAAAGTAAAACAGCTGAACTACTACAGGAATCACTGACTCACAGAAACACAGAATGGGTCAGGGTGGAAGGGAACACAGTGGGTCATCTGGTTCAACCCCCCTGCTCAAGGGGGTTGTCCTAGAGCGCATTGCACAGAATTGTGTCCAGATTGTTCCTAAATATCCTGAGTGAAGGAGACTCTACAACCTCTTTGGGCAATTGATCACTGCACAGAAAAGAATTTCCTCCTCTTGTTCAGGTGGAACTTCTGTGTATCAGTTTGTGCCCATTGCCTCTTGTCCTGTTTCTTGGCATCACTGAGCAGAAACAGATCCATCCACTGATGCCCTTTCTTTAGATATTTGTAGAAACCGATGAGAATCACAGAATTGTTAGGTTTGGAAGGGACCTCTGGAGACCATCTAGTCCAACCCACCTGCCAAGGCAAAGTCACCTAGGGCAGGTTACACCAGAATGCATCAAGGAGGTTTTTGAGTGTCTCCAGAGAAGGGGACTCTATGATCTCCCTGGGTAGCCTGTTCCAGTGCTCCACCACCCTCAGTGCAAAGAAGTTTTTCCTCATGTTGAGGTAGAACTTCTTGTGCCTTAGTTTTTGGCCATTGCTCCTCATCCAACATCAGTGCTGGATCACTCCACTGAAAGAAGTCTGGCACCATCCTTCTGACCCCCGCCTTTGAGATATTTTTGTGTATTGGTGAGATCTCTTCTCAGTCTTCTCCAGACTAAGCAGACCCAGCTCCCACAGTCTCTCTTCAAAAGAGAGAAGCTCCAAACTCCTGATCATCCTTGTGGCTCTCCACTGGACCCTCTCCAGTAGCTCCTTGTCTCCCTTGTGCTGAGGAGCCCAGAATTGGATGCAGCACTCCAGGTGTGGCCTCACCAGGGCTGAGTAGAGGGGGAGGATCACCTCCCTCGACCTGCTGGTCACACTCTTCCCAATGCACCCCAGGATGACATTGGCCCTCCTGGCCATGGGGGCACTGATGGCTCATGGACAGCTTGTGATGCACCAGCAGTCCCAGGTCCTTTTGCACAGAGCTGCTCTGTAGGAGGGCAGCCCCAGCCTGTGCTGGCACTTGGGGCTGTTCCTCCCCAGGTGCAGGACCCGGCACTTGCCCTTGTTGAGCCTCATCAAGTTTCTCTCTGCCCAACCCTCCAGCTGATCAAGGTCCCACTGAATGGCAGCAGAGCTTTCAGGTGGATCAGCCACTGTCCCCACTTTAGTGTCACCAGCAAACCTGCTGAGGGTGCATTTGATCCCTTCCTCCATGTCACTGATAAACAAATTCAGTGAGATTGGACCCTTGGGAGCACTACTGACTGCAGGCCACCAGCTGGGTTCTGGTCCACTGATCAGGTTTTTTGGGGGGTGGGGAGCAGGGAAGGGAAC
This sequence comes from Vidua chalybeata, assembly GCF_026979565.1. Classification (NCBI taxonomy): domain Eukaryota; kingdom Metazoa; phylum Chordata; class Aves; order Passeriformes; family Viduidae; genus Vidua; species Vidua chalybeata. The sequence goes on along the minus strand of NC_071570.1, from coordinate 18,580,656 downwards.
TATGAGGACTACATTCTGCATATCCCCTTTTCGTTGCCTCTTCTTGGAGGAGATTTTGGCGACTATGTCACAGAATGGTTTCCACCACTGATGTGAAGTATCTTAAAAAAAACCCCTTTGTAACACTTGCAGCCTATTGCAGCAGACATTGTTTTATGTTTTAGTGTCTGGCTGGTTCCACATCAACCAGAGATTTGAAAATCATTATTCCATGTGGATTTTGTTCTGCCCTATTAGGACAGTGTCTGTACAAACCCACCAAGGTATGCAATTGTCAGTTCTTGATTCACCCCAAAGTCCATTTATATAACCCACATTTCCTGAGCTTACCTGCAAGGATGTTGTGGGAGACAATATATACGAGGTTGCCTCTCAGTCATTTCTTCTTGAGGCTGAACAGGCCCAGCTCCCTCATTCTATTAAGAAAGATGCTCCAGTCCCTTTGTCACCTTCTGTTAGACCTGTACCAGGACCTCCATGTCTCTCTTGTAATGAGGAGCCCAGAACTGGAGAAAGCACTCCAGATGTAGCCTCACTAAGTTTGAGCAGAGGGGCAGGATCACTCCCTTTTGTCCTTGACATGCTTGGCCACATTGAATTCCAGATGCACCTTGAATTTCCTTGTCTCATTTCTACTTTGACAACCTCTCTATCTTCATTCTAAGTAGCCTGACCCTTTTTCCATCTCCTGTGTATTTCCTGCCTGGGTAATGACAGTTCTTCATTTGACCATGCAAATCTGTTACCCCTTTGCCTGACTTCTTTTGCATTGGGATGTATTGTTCTTGAGCCTGAAGGAACTTATCCTTGAACATCTACCAACTCTCTTGCACCTCTCTTCCCTTAAGGGGCTCTTCCTGTAGGATTCTTCTGAGAAGATCCCCAAAGAGGCTAAAGTTAGCTTTCCTGAAGTCCATGGTTACCATTTTACTTGCTTCCTCCTACCCTGATGCTGAAATTCCCAACCTTCACATCCCAACAAGGCCTTCCCTGTTAGTGTGAGGTCAAACAGCACAATATTCCTACCTGTGGCAGGAAGTTGTCATCACTGCTTCTCAATAACTTCCTGGGCTGTTTGTGTTTCATGGTGCTGGTTCTGCAGCAGATGTCAGGGTAGTTAAAGTCCCTCACAAGAACCAGTGTCTGTGACGCTAAGGCTGCTTGTGCTGCCTGTAGAAGATTTCATCCACCTTCTCCTGCTGCTCAAGTGGCCTGTAGTGTACAGCCACAAATGTCACCCCTACTGATCTGCCTTTTTATCCTAACCCATAAGCTCTTGACTTACTCACCATCCACCCAAGACAGAGATATATACATTCCAGGTGTTGCCTCAAGAGAGGGTAACTCCACCACCTCCCTTTCTTGGTCTGCCTCTCCTAAATAGCATTTCCTTTATTACAGCATTCCAGTCATGTGAGCTCTCCCACCATCTCTAATTGCAAAGGTCAGAGTCCTTTGACAGCACACAGATCTCTAGTTCCCCCTGTTTGTTCCCCATTTTGTGTGCATTGGTGTATAGGCAGTCCATGGAAGTATTTGATTGTGTCAATATATCCCAGTGGGAGTGCATAGTCTGTCTTCTGGTTATGTCTTTGGATGCTTGTACCCTCAGGAGGCATCCCCTCTTAAGCATCCTTTTGCTGCTTAGGTGATCACTGTAGTTCTCACCTTCCCACACCTTTTCTCTGTCGAGCCTGGCCTTGTCCCTGTCCCACTTTAAATCCAGATTTAAGCTCTTTCAGTGAACCCTGCTAAGATCCTTTTCCTTCTTTGAGATAGGAGAATCTCATTTGTTGTCAGCAGACTCAGTATCATATAAACTGACCCATGATCAAAACCCCACAAATTCTGATGGTAACACCACCCTTATGTTCCTCTGAAGCCATGTATTCCTCTGGGATTTTCCTGGGTTTTGCCCCATCATTCCCTGCAATTGGAAGGACAGAACAGAACACAGCTTGTGCTCCAGATCCCTCAACCAGTTATCCCAAGGCCCTGAGGTCCCTCTTGATCACTCACAGCCTTTTTACTGGGACTTTGTTGCTACCCACCTGGTAAATAGGTAATGGGTAGTGATCAGTTGGCTGTACCACTGGGCAGTTTCTTGGTGATGTCTCTTATCTGGACTGCATGGAGGCAAAATACTTCTGTATAGGTTAATTCTGGTTGGCATATTGGGCTCTTCATTTCTCTAAAAAAAGTGTAAAAAAGGAGTCATTATTGTTCTTTTTTTTCTTAATTGAGGAGCTCAGGGTATAGGGGGTAGGCTGCCCTGTCGTAGACAATCAGTCCAGCCTAGATGGACTTTCATCCACATTCTCATTTCCCTGATTCTGAGATTCCAGGGCCGCATACCTGTTGTATAAGGGTACCTGGGAAGTTTTCACTCACCTCTGTCTCTAAGGTTCCATGCTACCTGGTGGTGAGAGGTTGGGGGATCCATGGCTTCATGTGCAGTGGACAGTGGGTGCATTTGTCTGAGGTGTGGTAGAATGTGGCTCCACCACTCAGTCTCTTCCTCAGACTCCCTAATTCTTCTTAGTCTTTCTACTTTGTCTCTCAGCTCCAGCATTAGGCTTTGTAAGTCATCCACCTGATCAAAACTCACACAGCTGTTGTCTCTGCTGCCCTGAGAGCAGCAGCAGGCTCCATCATTCCCTGCAGCCTGAGATTCAGACTCTTGCATGGTTTCTTGGGCACTCAGTCTGGGTTGCCTCATCCTTTCTTGTGTGCACAGAGGAAGTAACTTTTGTCCAAACAAACACCACACCTCAGCTCAATCAGCTGAGAGTGAAGATCACCAACTGAGCACTGAGCTAAGTGCTTGTGTTGTCAGTGCCTCAGTGCCCTTCCTGCTTGCTCTGCGTTTGCAAACAGTGTCATGGTGCCTTGGCTCATGTTTCATGCTGTTTGCCCTCTCTGTTCATTGTGTTCCTGCTTGCTTGCCCTCCCTGGGGGCAGCTTTAGTACATGTGGGGGTGGGCCCTGTCTCTTCTACTGCCATCTGTGCTCAGCTCTCCAAAAGAAAAAACCTTTGGAAGTCTCTGTGTCATTATATTTCTAGTTTTCAGTTCTGTTTCTGTGCGAAGGCTAAGGGTGTAGTAAGAAGTAGGGTAAAATAGTTTTGCTAATAGCACCTGATTTTTTGTTAAGGTTTCTTGGAATTGATGAAGCTCTGCAACCCAGTGAGGTGCCCCTCAAAGATCAAACACCAAAGGAAACCAGCTTGCCAACATTTAGGAAAAAAAGTCTATGTCTCTTTCAAGAGACATAGCTTTCAAGCTTTAAAGAAAACTCTAGAAACCGTGTCTGGTGTAGCAAAAGAAATTATTAGCCAAAGAAAGAAGGTCTATTTTCTTGCAAAACTTACATTTCTGAAGTCAGAGGTTGTCTTATTTACTTTTGCATATTACCATATCACAAAAAGCATTAAAGAAGTGCTTTAATTAGCAAGAGCACTGAATTTGGTATTGCTATCCAACAGCCCTGTAGGGATCACAGTTTGTTTACTTTGATATTGGCCTTTCACCTGTGATGGCCAGAAGCCAGAGGTTGTTTTCTAAATTTGGCTTACCTTTTTGGTTCCTTCCAGTCATGCTATCAGGGTTTTTATCTATAAAAATCAAACACTGTAAATAATGCAGTAGCACTGAAAGTATTGTCCATGTTCATACTTTATTTCAGCATAGTAAAGTGACATATGTGGCCTGTAAATTTTGCATTTTGAAATTAAATCATTTAGTGGCCTCTATTTTTGTATCACTTGAAGTATTTTAATAGCATTACAAATTCTTTCCCTTCCAAAAAAATTATAAAATATTTATTTGGTCTAAGACATTTTGAAGTGACTAGGGTAGATCTCTTTAGAAGCATGGAATCTTCTATTTTCATTCTAGGGGTAGCTGTGTATATTTTTTTTCCATTTGGTGCTTGAAGAATGGAGGAGGTGAAAGAAACTAGGGTGCCTTGCTCAGCACTAGTTTGGGATCTCTAACAAATAGAATGCAGGAGAATATGGCTGGATAATACCCCAATTTGCTTCTTTTTAGATTACTGCTACAGGAATAATGTCATTCTATGTTCAACAAAATTGTCTATAGCTCTAAGAGAGGTATCTGAAACTTAGCAAAATCCTCAGTTTTCATCATCATATGGACTTGTAATTCCACCCATGTTTGCTTTTTTGTGACCATGTATTATAGCTGAAGCATTAGCATTTAACTTGAGCTTGTACATTCTTTGTGAACAGTACCTAAAATTTATTATCTCCCTACACCAGTGAAGCCTGTTTAAATGTAGTCGCTGTTTCAATCACAGAATACTCTTAGGCATCAAGAACCCAGTTTAAGTCTCTGAGGTCACTTAGAGCTCTCAGCATAGTGTCTTGATTCTAGTACTTCAGTCTGCATCCTCTAACTATAGTCCTGGCACTTCCTGACTTGTTACCATTTTCATTTCTCTATACCAGCTCGCTATTTTAAATCTCCCTCTTTCCCTATTTCAGGGCATTTAGAGGAAAAAAAATGTTCTGCAGCTTGAAAAAAATCTATTATGGCATGAAGCAAAATAAAAACATCTGTATTACACTGTTCTTTCGAAAACTCAGTTCTGTATGAGACCTAATTAATCTGTGAATATATAAGTAGGGGGTTGATTACAAAGTAATTAAGAGATCACCTTTACTTCCCCTTTTCCAGCTGCTGCCAATCTGTCTACGTTTATGTTCCAGAGCCTTCCTTATTTTTTTCCTCTCCCTTATACTAATTTTATTTCTTCTTTGTAGAGCAATGGTCTTTCTGAAATTGGAGCATGTAATTGCTTACTAAGCAATTGTTGTTAAGTCAACTGGTAAACTGCATTGTGGACAACCAGGTGCAGGCTATTGGAGTACTAAGGGTTATCATCAGGAACCAGGAATCCATTTGTAACTGAAGACTGTGCAAACTTCGCTTTGTTACTTTGTTTGTTTTCATGTATCTCATTGTTTAACTGTTTATTAGGAGAGATAGTTTTATCATAATTACTAATAATACTTGTTCATTTTGTGTGTTACTTGAACTAGAAGAAAAAAAGAAGGTATTTTCTTTTATCTTTTGTCTAGGCAAAAATGATTTTGTGAAGTAGAAAAACTTTTTGTTAATATTTCTTCTAGTTCAGTTTGTTTTATTTTCCCTCTGATCCCAGGAATACCAAGAAGCAGCAGAGAAAAATAAGGAAAAAATTTATGTACTTGAAAAAAGTCAAGAGAAATTGGCTCTTGAAAACACTTCTGTGAAAAAGATGTTAACACAGTTTCAGAAGGAGCATTCCTCACTCCTGGCAGCCTGTGCACTATTAGCAGGTGCCCTGTATCCTCTGTATGGCCGATTGTGTGCTATGTCTTCCCAAAGAGACCTTCTCCAGGATCAGGCGAACATATATGAACTAGTGAACCAGAAGATTAGGACCCTAGTTCATGCTCTCTCTGATGAAAAGGAAAACAATCAAGATGAAGCAAAACTAAAGAAAAGAAAATCCCAGGGCCTGATTTATGTATTCCGAAGAGCTGTGATTGCAGTTTTGGCAGCCAACAGACTTAAGCTTTTAGCACAGTCTTCTACTTCCCTCTTCACATGGACAAATGGCTTAAAAGAAGGCATTGGAATTCCAGTTTGTGTAGGAGAATCCAAAGGCAAGCGTAATCTGTTGAGTAAGCTGATTTTTTTCTTCTTTGATAAATGTTGTGTCAAAAGATATGGCTAGTGAATAACATATAGTAATGTTATTTATAATAGAGTGTAAATACAAATTTATTGACATTTTAACAAATGTAATTTCTGAATTTGTAACTTTTAGGTAACTGGATAAATGTAATTTCCCCTAAAAGGAAATGCTTAGTCTGTTTAGCAATGCAAGTAAAGTTGCAACTACACACATGAGCTCCCATTGTTTGATATCCTCAATATTTGCATTGTAGATTTCAGAACTAGGTGCTACTGCAACTGCTCTATGTGATAAATTTCTTGAAATGTTCCTACATTATTTGCCACCAACATTATTTTTTGAGAATGTCTGTTCTCTTCTTTTATTAAAAACTTGCAGTACTTATTTCCTGCTGAAAAATGTAAAAAAGTTTCTTACTGATTCAGGTAAAATATTAATGTAAGATTTCTGAATTTCCTTTCGTGGAAATACGTAGTCCTCTTAGTCCTTTTCTGTTAGCAAATGAGCTTATGCCTCCCCCTACAAGGAAAAATGGTATAAAAAATGCTTTCCAAACTAGAAGATTCATCTATTTTTCTGGTTTAGTGCAAGTGGAAGCATATTTAATATGGTCTAAATTGTCCTGAAAATAGGCTGTGGCTTATGTACTTTCAGCTTTCATCAATTTCTGAAAAAGAAAGTAGTGTGACTCATCTAAATTATTCAGTTCTGTTGGTAGCTACAATTCTATTCCATAGGTTGTGAAGAGGAAGAGCTTGACTGTGTGGAAGCACTCAGCTGGTTTGCTAGTTCCAATCTCCTTGCTGCAATAATCGGTTCTCTCACTGAATTGCAGGATGTTGTTAACAAACCAGGTAATTTTAAAAGTAGATTCTTGTAGTTGAAGATTTAAAAAATAATCAGGGTGGTTACATCATCTCCATTTTTAGGTTTTATTTAAACTATTCTGGATCAAATCTCCTGAGAGCTGTATTGATGGAACAGATTGAATTTTCTTTAACTGGTGATGTGATACTTTATCCTTTTGGTATATAGAGTCATAGGAACAGAAGGCTGGAGAGTGCTTTTAGAAAGCATATATACCATTCTGCCTGTTTGATTGTGAGATATTAAAAATAATCTACACCACAGAAATAGATATTTGGCTAACCTGTTTTTAAAAGCTTAGCCTAAAAAGTAGGCTAAGCTTTTGAATGAAGTAACTCTTACAGGGTTCCTAGTTATCTTCTTTGTCTGGTTTAATATCCAAGAAATAGTTTCCTGGAGCTCAACCTGATATTTTTCCATAGAGAAAATCTATCTAATTTTGGTTTTATTTGATTTGTATATTTCTTAAGTACAGGCCCTAAAACAGGCACGTCTTCGACTTGGGACATTACAGCTGCTGACTGAAAGAAAATAATTTCCTACTGTGTTTTATATGATGTGAATTTAGTAGTTCCAAATCTGGAAGACAGTGAACTGCTATCTTACAGTTTTGGAGAGAGAAATAAAATGCTTTCTGTTTATACAATGCATAGCAGTCCTTATTTTATGTCTCTGCAGTCTTCCCTCTCTAAGTTTGTGTTTAATTAGGTTTGTGTCTAGATTTCCTAATTTTCTCAAGGAAAGTCTCTGTTTGTATAGAATTCTACTATGCCTATGAAAAATTGTAGTGTCAGTCTCTGGAAATATCACCTCATGATTCCCAGCTGTTAAATATTTTCCTTAATTTATTTCAGCAAGAACTGATGTAAGATTTTGCTTGGTTCTCTCCTTTGCTGCTGTCCTTAGTTCTTTAGTAACTTGTAGTTTTAAAATACCAACATTTCTGTCACAGAATAAAGTATATTTAAGGAGGGATAATTTATATGAATAAATGGAAGTAGCAGGACAGGGATAAGATGCTTCATTTCCCAGAAGCTTAAATAGCAAACTGATACCAGAAGACATTGAAGCAAAAGTGTTTTGATTCAGTTTCAGAAGCTCTCTTCTTTGGTCATCCTGTTTTCAGTAACTTAGATTTATATCCTTACAAAGCAAAGCTTGAACTGTATTTTGGAATGTTTACAGGGTTTATACTGCAAGTGTTCCTGTGTACAGAGTAGGAACACAAATTGAAGAAGAATTGAGAGAAAAGCAGCAGCAGCATGGATCTGCTGAAGTGACTGGTTAGAATACCCTAAACATCATAATATTTTGGCAGTTTGAAGTATGTGAGAATTCTGCTGGTCTCTATTTACTAGATATCTCTGCACTCAACACAGGCTTGATTTTGAGAATTAGGAAGAACCATGCTGGGAATGTTATGGCCACAGTCAGTTTGGTGATTCTTTCATATCTTATCTCTATTTAAGTAATTTCCACAGAAACTCAAGGTCTAACTGCTCATGTATTACTTGGAATTCTGTTGCTCATGAAGTCAAGTCTCTTAAGAATCTTTGGTTCAAAAAACAGTAATAAATAATTTAAAGTTTGATATGAAATTTCTGGAAGTGTTAAAGTAATTAGGCTGTGAAGGAATATATCTGAAAGCTTCCACACTTAGAAAATTACATTATGTTCTATAAATAATACTTTAAGTAGGACTTAAATCTTCAAACTGATTTCAATTATGTTGAATTAAAAAATTGTAAATAGGCAATCCTTTCATATCTTTAAATAATGGCAATTCCGGATTAGACTACACGTCACAGGAGAGAGTGCTACAGGAAGGTGCTGTCTGGATCATCAAGATGGAATGATTAATTGTCTTAGAAATTATGTTTAAAAAAGGCTAGGTTCTGGGGAACCGTTTGAGGCAGCTGTAAAAACCGAATCCAGCTGAAAAAAGCAAATCCAACCAAACTCAGATGACACTGGAGCATTTGGGTCTGTACACTCTGATTTGAGGCACCTTTTTTGATCTTTTAAATACATGGTTTTGGTTTGACACTGATGATTGTTTCCCTACCTACAGTTAGTTAATTTGGGTCTCATTCCAGCATGTCTTAGAATTATCTCTTTGCTTCAGTTTCAATGCAAGTTCATTGCAGTGTTGGAGTTTTTTAGTTTGTTTTGGGTTTTTTTGTAAGGTTAGATTTTAGATTTATTTGAACAAAATCTGTACTGTCATAAGGCAGAGACAGTAACATCCAATGTTTTCAATACAAATTTCACCAATTGTTAAATATACAAAGCTTTAACAGTTTGACATGAACATTTTAGTCTTGCATAGTACAAAGTTAATCCTGCTGACTGGTGTTCAATTTCATCAAAACAAAATAAACAATAATTGTTTTTTCATGTTTCAGTGTAGCAGGCAGAGGCCCTGCAAGGCCTCCCTGGCGGTCACTCACCTAAGATAAGAAATGCCTAGTCATGGTGACTGGACCAGATTAGCCCCTCTTCCACCCTCGGACCCTTGTTATCTCTCTGTAAGGCCATAGGTCGTATTGTCCTCAACCCTGGCCACTGGACAATTTCCAACACCCCGGTACCCTATATCAACCCCCATCTCTGCCCAGTTAGGCAGAAGAGCTGTCACTGCCCCTTTCACAGGAGCTGAAATTAAAGGACACTGCTGTGGAACCGCATACAGCCTTCTCCTCTCTCTATCCCTGTGCGTCTGCCTGAGGTACTTGCGAGCACAGAGCTGAAATCACTTATGAGCTGAATTCACCAGAACTGAAATCACTCCACAATTGCTCTCTAAATTGCCTGCAGCTGGGAGCTGAGCCTGAGGGACCCAGACAGATTGACCCTATCAGCCCAGCACTATCCGGGACACCTACGGCAGCGGCAGCCGGGGGTCGGACAGACCCCCAAGCCCCAGGCTGCATTATTTCAGTGAAGTAATATTTGACACTTTTTTTTACATTTTATTAATGTAAGAGTTAATTGCTCTTTGTTGTATACCTGTACTTGTGTTAACAATTTCTTAGACACATAAAGTACATAATTCAATATATAATTTAATTTTTATTGTAATTCTTTCATCCTTAATGGCAGGTACTTAAGATATATATACTTAAACAGTCTATTCTCCTCTCAGTTATTATAGATACAGTTCCTTGTGGAATTGATTTATGTTTTTATTTAATCTTTCAAAGCAATCAGTAACTTACTTCAAAATATTTCTATCTATTTAGTCAAAGCTACTCTTCATAAAAATAATGGAGGGCATGACTATTTATTGCTATCCCAAGAAAATGCCTTAAGTTGTGGATGTTGAACTATAGTGGTTAAGAGGAGTGCTTGTTGGGAAGTGGAATGATCATTTGAAAATGCTACAACATATTTGTCTGAATTATTATTTTAAATTTACTTTTGATACAGTCAAAACACGAGATTCTAGGCATAGGGAAAGGGGCTGCCATGCTAGTTACTGTACATATGGAGAAACAATATGTGCTTCTGACAGGCAAACAATCTTATAACCTGAGACAGCAAGTGGAAATACTGGGAAAAGTGAAGGAACAGTAGCTCATTGAGCTCCTTTATTCTATATATACAAAAATCATGGCAAAGGACATTTTTTAAGAAGGTTTTGGCATCATCTTATGTGTAAGGCCATAAAAATGTTCTAGTTTTAATTTTAGGTTAATTTAACTAATCATTCAACTAGCGAATGCATTCTGACTGGAGAATTGCAATAGCAGATTTTCTGTGTATGAAAAGAATATTTTTTTTTTAATTGCAAAGGCTGTTTAGTTAGTTGAAGTGCAAGATAAAAATGCCTTATAAGATTTTTAACTTAAAAGGTGCTATCTTAGTCATGAAGAAAAGACAAATCTACTAGTCACTGAGGTTATGGAGAGAGTATGTTCTCAAAAATGATACTCCAGTTAAGCACTGGAATCAGTGGAGTGGTGCTATTTCAAAACTAAGCAGGAAAATGGCTCTGAGAAAAGATTTGATTTTATCATGAGCTTTTTTTGTTACTGCTTACAGATAAATCTCAACCTCACATGTAAATGACTTCTTTACAATGAGAATTGTAATAAAACTATATCAATTATCATGTTCTGTTTGCTTTGTACCTCTGGCTTTTTCCTTCACAGTCTATAAAAAGGAATTCTTTAACTTAAGCCAGGGTTATTTTTTTCTGTTTATACTCTTAAGTAAATATTTTAGTTCACTGTAGCAACAGGAGATCTGCTGTACTACTGAATGTAAATAAGCTTTTCCATGCTTGTCATCTTGCACTGATAGTATCATAAGACAAGTAATGACAGATTAAGACCTGCCTAGCAGAGGGAAAACTAAATTACAAGACTTTTATTAAGGCATAAATAAACCTATTAACTGTTATCTGGAATACCAATTAGTGGAAGGAGCACTGACAATTTTATTTATCAACATTAAACACAATTATTAATTACAGACCTGACGAATCTAGCAGCAAGCAGGACATGTTGGGTGTGCTGGGGCCTTAAGTCCATTATATGAGAAGGATGATTACCAAAATCCTATGGGGAAATACGTAATTGTAGCTGTAAAATTTTAATTGCCTTGGAATAAGGTAAATTATATTCTCTTGTCTCAGAATATAAATAGTATGGCATTAAGGTACCAAGCCTCACTAATTTTGAACAGCAAATGATTTAGACATCTGTAGAGGGGAGGGAGGAGAAATAGGAAACCCTCAGAAATTTGCATTGTAAATATTATAACAAAGTGTTTTACCATGTGCTATCACTTCTGACTTACTTGATGTGACTTCCATTTGCTTGCATCCATCTTGTATGTTTTCTGAATTACAAAATTAGAACACTAAAGAAAGTCTTAAAAAGTATGGTATTGGAGAACATAACAACTGGACAAATAGTCTGTGACAAACAAATCTTATTCTTTAGAATCTTATTCTACCCTCTCGTTCATAAATTGATAGGAGTAGAATTTTCATTGCTAAATACACAATTTATCTTAAAGTCTCTCTCTGAGATATTCCTTTGAACTCAGTCTTCCAGTCCTTAATGGAAAATTTCTGTTGAGTATCTTAGAGATGTTGTTTGTTGTGGTTTTTTTCACTGAAAGAAACTGGAACTAATAACCTACTTGATGTTTCTTTTCTTTGTTTTGGTTTGGGTTTTATTGTTGTGGGGTTTTTTTTGTTTGTTTGGGGGTTTTGTTTGTCATTGTTTTTTGTTCTTTTTTTTTAAAGGTACAAAGTCCTGGGTTTCTGGAAAGTTACTGTTAAGTGCAGCCAGGAATTCGTTTTCAAAACTGATGGACAAGCTGAATGTTATAATGGAGACGGTTCCATTAGACCACAGCAAGTACATTACTTATCTGGAGAAAGACTCCTTGGTACAGAGCCTGGCTCATGGACTTAATAAAATAAATACCCAGGCCCTGGAAGCTGGATTGTGTGACAGAGTATCCAGTATGGTATGCATAATTATAGTTCTACTTCATGTAAGCAGTAGGTTCATGGCCTAAGTGTTAGGATGAAACTCTCTTGATAGTACCATTAATTTTTTTTTCAGTTTATGAGACTGTTACATTGAAGTCAACTATGTAGACATCAGATTCCCAACACCCAGAAGCATTAGAGCATGAATATATTTTTTCTTTTATGTCAAAGAATTTTAAGAAGAGATTTGATGTATCTAAGAAAAAGGGTTTTTAAGATTCTTTCAAAGTTGTATTTGCTTTGTAGGAACTAACTTGCTTTTGGCTTCAACTAAATGTTATGGAGTTGTTTTTTTGTTGTGGTTTTTTGGGGGCTTTTTTTTCCTGTTTTCTAATGCTTTGTGTTCTATCTTTCAGTAAAAATAGCCTTCTCCCTGTAATCAGAGGGAATGGAGAAAGCTTCTGAAATAATTGGTCTTTTATTGTGGGCCTTACATTAAAATAGTACTTTCTTGAAAACAGAATTTTCAGTTACCCTCAAGAGTATGAAGGTGAAACAGGTTCACTTTTTTGCACTCTTGTGTATCTTAGAGATGGTGGACAAAATGAGAGCTTTGTTTAATTTGCTTGGGTACTACATGTGACCCTTTTATATATAAAATAGTTCATGTTAAAGCATATAAATCTGTTTCTGATTATTAACAGAAAAACATAGAATCCTTGCAAAAGCAAATATTTGAATTTACACAAAGACTTCATACAGCAGAAGTGGAACGCCGCTCACTGCGCTTACAAGTTGCAGAATTTAAATTGAATTTCAGTGAGATAAAAAAAGAAGCAGACAAAGCACAGAGGCTGCAAGAGCAGTTAAATATGCTTAAGCAAGTAAGTATATTTGATTTAGAGGTGACTGCTTATAAGACTTGTTTTTGTATGCTCTTTTGAAAAATAAGTATAAAATCATTCTAATATTAAAAGAATTTTCCAGAAGATTTGCATTGTAAGTGTCACTAAACTAGAAGTCAAATGTGTTTAGAAAGGTTTCCCTTGCCTGAGAGTTTCTTTTTGGTTTGTGGAATGAGGTGCTCTTGCAAATTATATGTTTGGTCTTCAGCAACCAGGTTTTCTTCTGTATGTTGAAAATGTTGATGCGATTTGTATATCCGAAAAGCATTTATAGATCTCACTTCAGCAGATTAAAGTCAGTGGCCGTGAGAGTATTGAATAAGTGTGTTCATGAGAACTTCAAGAAGTAAAAACTCTGTGTGGATATTGCTGAATATTATGATAGACATTTTATTGTATCTTTGATGCTGGGTTATGCCCTGAGCTAGTCAATGCAAATTTTAGTGTGGCTGTTCCTCTGAAGGACTAAGTTTATGGAAGGGAGAAAAAGGCCATCTTCTATATTCCTGCTACTAAATTTCTGTGACTCCTAGCTGTCACTAATTGATTTACTTAATTGATTGATTTATGCATTTGCTAGCCTGTAAATAGCATTGTCTGACAGAAACAAGAAGACACAACAAAAAGGTTCCTTAACTGCTTGCAACCACAGTATTGTGACTAAGGGACCCTGTCAAAGGTACAGAACAAGGGTGCCAGCAGCCCTTGGAGGAGAAGAAACTTGTCTTGCTTTAGCATGCTGGAGGTTCAATAAGCACCTTTCCTACTATGCTTATTTCTTGTAGGTTGCATTCAGAATTGAACATATGTTTGAACTATTTGAGATAGTGAATGGTTAAGAATTCTTATACGTGCTCAACAGGTACAGTGTACAATTAAAACAGCTGTGGCCCAGAAAAAGTAGTGTTTTCTGTAGCTGTGACCTGATACTGAAACCTAGTTGGTAGACTTGTCAGCGTGTTCCAATCAAGACACTTCCAAGCAGAGAATATTTAACAGATAGTGTCAAATCCATTCTTTTTCCCGTTCCTAGCTGGTAAAACATTGGGGTTTTTAACTCAAACAAACAAAATTATATTTGCTTATCTTCAGTTTTGCTCATACTGCATACAGTACTGCTCATACTGATCATTATTGCTTACAGTACTGGGAAAATTGGAAGAAATTATCACAGTTTAGATTGCCTTTCAAATGTTGACAATGATTTCTCTTGAAGAACTATTTGTCTTTCTGGAACACTTTTTGAAAGGAAGAAAGAGTTCAGGAAGACCTTTACAAGGATTAACAAGATATGCACTAAAATGTGGGAAATTGATCTGCATATTTCCTTCTAAATACTGGTTCTTAGCAATCTAGGGTGTTAATTTGAATAGAATAGCGACTGCATACTGTCTACTGTAGCCTGAATGCTGTTTTGAAAAAATACAGTGAATGAAGTTGTCTGCCCATTTTATTGCTTGGTGGTCTGTCTTTGAGTTAAAAAACCTAAATAAATAATAACCTTTAGCATGCTTTTGTTTTAGAATTTAATATGCTCCCAAGTGGAACTTGGGAAGTCAAATATGTAAACAGGTAAGTATAGTTACATAATCAAACACAATTTATTTCTCTTATCAGAAATCAATCACCCATGAGAGGTTTGAAAGTGTATGTGAAGAATTAAATAATGCATTACATCGGGAGCATCAGGCACAATTGCTTTTGAATGAACAAGCACAACAGCTGCAGGAGTTAAATAATAAACTAGAATGGCAATCCAGTGAAGAAGCAGATAAAACCCAAGTCTTAAGTGAATCTGTAAAGGTAAGATGATTATTGCTCTTAATTAGGCACCTGAAATTTGTTTTTTGGTGAATAAGCCAAATGTCATAGTTCTTGTGCAAATAAAATGTAAATGCACATATACTACATACCCATTGAAATTTTAGGGTACTCAGAAACACTTTCAAGATTCTTCAAGGTATATCATCACTTTTCTGCTCCTGAAACTGGGTGGTGTACACTAATATATGCGAAGTGTCTGAAATTTATAGGGGACATAAGTGACAGATCTAGCTATCACAAGGTGATTGCAATTTATAGAAAAATTAAATGAAAAGTAACGGGATACTTTGATTTTTGATAGAGGTCACAATAATAGTTTAAAACCTGGACTGTCTGTTTCCTGAATATAATCTTAGGATGGAGAATATGTTTGTCAGTTTGGAGTATGCAAGGTGACGATAGAGAGAAATCCTTTTTTCATCAGAATTTAGAATTTTCTGTAGACATAATGAGTAATGAGGGAAACAATGATGTTATCAGAATCTCTGATGACAAACAAAGGAACAGAAGGAGTATTAGAGGTTTGAAACCAGGTGGATATCTAACATGGGAAGAGAAAACTTCGTGATGGCAAGCCAGTAACGGGTAGCGACCTGAGCTCGGCAGCTTTTATTTATTTTTTATTTAAAGTAAGCTTTGCTGCTTGTGTCTGCTTTTCAGCCCTACTACTGTCTTTCCATCTCCCAGTATTCTTCTGTGAATTGACAACTGAGCAAAGGGACTGCTTCACCAGTATTTTGACAAATAGAAGCACTTAGAATTCTGAGAGAACAAGTGTCAAGCAGGAGGAAAACGAAAATGATTCCAGCTGCAAAAGTAGTAGGAATTTCATAAATATTGAAAATATTACAATGAAAGTAGATGTCAAGGAGGATGAGTTGCAGCAAAGTAGAAGTGATGTATAGTGGAGGATGCTGAAGGATGTTTTTAAATTTATTGAGGAGGGTTTTCACTGGTGGTATTATTTACTAAAAAATGCCTTACCTCACTAAAGGTAGAAGACAGTGACATTTCCAATTTACCTGTTGGTTTTTGTGGGTTTTTTTTTTCTCCCTCACAATGCCCTAGTTTTGGGTGTTTCATTTAAATGGAAGAATGAATGTGCTACTGTTTTTCAGTCAGGTTGCTTGTTAATAATATTGCTATTTTCTTTCTGATATAACTGTAGTGTATATATAATCTGTTATTCTTGTGTTTGATTTCTTTGAGAAATGCTTGATTTGAGATTTTTAAATGGCGATTAGGAATATAAAGAAGGGAAGGACTAGAAGACAAAACTTATTTGAAATCTTCATATCTGTCTACTTTTTGTACATTAATAGATGTGTTTTCACCATGTTTTACTTTGTCTAAAACACACCTTTTCATTTGTTCAGAGACTGTGAAGAGAGAGGTCAATTGCAGGCAATTAAAATATAGAAGGAACTTCTAAACAAATCTGTTACATAGATTATTGGATACTGAATTATATTTCCCAGCTTCTGGTTTTTGTTAATTGAAGGCTATATGCAATTTTTTTGAGACAGTCATGATCCTAAAATGCATCCTAATTCTGCAGTTCTTTAATAGTTGTTTGCTACTGGAACAACTTCATTTAGTATAAAATGCTTGGTTATTGCTGAAATCTTTCAAGATACATGCAATGTAACAATATAGGTGATAGGATGGAGACAAAGAACATTGACAAAATAAACCTTAGGGTTGAAGTTTACTACTTACAGGTACACTGATTTGGTTTATTACTTTGTAAGTCTCAATCCTTCCCATTGAGGAGTTTTAAACCAATTTTAAGTTGTAGGCTTGTTGCTGTGTACTGTCTCTCAACTTATATTAATTGATATCTCTTAATTTCATTATATTTGCTACAAAAGATAGCACAAAATTGCATTTTGGTTGTAACAGCATCTATCTGTGACTGTACCAAAAAAGGAGACAAGAACAGTTGTGGTAACATGTCAAAACATGTTAATGATCTTGTGGTCCTTGATTTTTTTTAGTCATGCAGATACAATTTTATAATGTATGCATCCTAAGTCATAATTTCATCTTCACTTTTTATCATTGTTTTTACAATTCCAAACCTGTGTTGTATAAGTATTTTTGAAATTCAAATGGCAGTCTAATATAATACTTTGATCCCAAGGACTAAAAGTGGTTCTTAAATTTTGAGCCAGATATCTTTTTTTTTTTTTTTTTTTTTTAATTTAAGAAAAGGTCTCTTCTTCACAGTTAGCCACCATCCAACCTTGTTCATGCCTTTATTTACAACAGGAAGAAATGGTCTCTGCCCTGGTATCTTAACTGACAGACCCTTTTCTTTAGCTTAATTGGGTTTTGTGACTTAAAATGTTTGGTGGTTTTTGTGGGGCTTTTTGTAGCTCTCATTTTGCAGTATAGTGAAACAATCTCATCTTGGTAATAATCAATCTTGCCCTTGTAAAACAGTGTTCTTAAAATTGTATACTGTTTCAAGTACTTAAAAAATACAGAAAAGAAAAGAAAATAATTTTTAGTGTTGCAGTGTAAAAAACAAAATAGAAAAAATATGCCTCCATCTTCATTTTAAGGTACAAAATATTATTATTTGTATAGACTTAAGTGTATGTAAAAATTTGATGAGTGTGGTGGCATACAAGTAAGGTGAGGTAGAGTAGGGTGACATGGAGTGAAAAAAAAAATAGACGTGCTTTGAATTCTTTATTCATAGTTTTTAAAAAGGTAAGAAGAAGAAAATTAAAATATTAGATACCTTCACTTTTGATAGCTTGTTTTTAAACTTATTCACAGCAGTCAGTAAGGAGATATTTTGGTATTCATGTACTTTCATAAAGTAGGGTTATTAAAGGAGTAATACTTAATTTCTTAGCTTTATCAGTTCAGATTTTAATCCTGTATATTTTTATCTTCTTAGTGGCATATACCATAGAGACATCCAAAATAGCCAATTACATTCAAGGTCAGCTGGAACTAAGCAACTCTTTAACACCACTTCTTCTTATTAGATGAGGTGAATTATTTGCTTTGGTTCCTTATTCTTTGAAAAGAAACCTTTACACAAATGCTAAACAGGTATCAACAACAGACATAATTTTAATTCCTGATACCAGCTGTTCTTAATCAAGTAAAGTATTTTTGTTTCCTATTGATATGCACAGTCTATATATTTACTTCCTTTTACGTATGTTAGTGCCTGTATATTTTTAAGGTTCTATTTATGGAACAAGTTCTATAAATTGTTAATTAATAGCTCCAGTGCAATAGATATCAAATCATATAGCTTGATACTGATATGCCTCAACATAAACTTCAATAGTTGTTTTAGAAGAAGGTACCCTAAATTTTGGGTTTGTTTAATCTACTGAATTTAGTGAAGCTGTGATTAATTTATGACAGAATAAATAAGGAAAAAAAATCTTATCCAATTGTTTTGATAACACAAAAAGATGTTTTCTGGTGGGAAGATTTGAGATATTTATTTTCAATACCTATGTCATTGAAATCGTACATACATATTCTCTGTCCAGAGTATCCTTTACTAAACAGGAATATCTGAATTCATTAGATTCAGATGAAGATTGGGATTTCTCTGTTTATTAGAAGTGGATGTTTCCCTCAGCACGTGTTTTCAGCTCAGTTCTTGGGTGAATTTGAGGTGAAGGTGATACACAATTTTCTGCTTTTCATTGCTTTTCCTTTTCATATATTTATAGCCATATATTTTCTCTGAAAGACCATTTCAAATATTTACATAATTTCTTTGACTAATACCACTACACATACTTTGTGAGTTTTACAGTTTTTTTCTGAAAATGCTGCAGTATTCTATCTTGGAGAAAGGTTAAAAACTTCACTTGCATGAGGAAAACCAAGTGGTTTTCATGCTTCTCAGAAAGATTGCAGTAACACTAAGAACAGAAATAGGATTTGGGATTTTTTTTCCTCTGACATCTCAAGTTGAAAAGATTGCTAGAATTTGGATGCACTGAGGGATACTGTTGATTCTAAAAACTTGTTTGTGTCTTTGTCAAGAAACTGCATTTCTGTGCATTGCCCGATTAAATGTAAGGCTGTTCCTTAAAGAAAGGAATATAGTTGATTACAGCTGGCATCTAACTTAACAGAGAATTTATATTAGTGAAATTTAGCATGCTAAAGAGAAGCAAGCTTCCTCCTGAATAGGTTAGAAACTAAAATTCATAATTCATTAAGTAAATATGGGGGGTTGTTAGTTTTTGGTTTCCATACTGTCTATGTTCTGAACACCTAAATAACTTATAAAATAGGGGAGAATGGATTAGTATTGTCATCTGCTCTGTTCTTAGTCGAAAGAGGTAATGTATATTCTTAGTACAATAAATAGTAAGCTAAAGAGATTTGTCAGATACTTCAATTTGTGTTAGCACTATTTGTAAAATCAGTAGAAGTGTTCATTCTGCTCTGTTACATAATGTCCACTACTGATAACTTCTTAGTCTTCAAAGATTTAGGTTAACTAGAAACTTGTCATAGAGCTAGTCTTTTGTGCTTTTTTGTTTATAATTTGCAATGCATTGCATGTGGAATTTAGGTTTATGGGAAGAGATAGTCTTCCTTCTAGTAGCTGCTGTCTTTATATAATAGGAAGACACATAGATAGCACACAATTGTGGGCTAGACCTGAGGCCTCTTTTTTGCAAAAGGAAGCAGAACACAGCCTAGATAAAGTCTGCACTCTATTATTATAGTGAGTCTATATTTCGGGTCTCTGAACTTCAACTTCACTTTACATTTCATGCTTCTGTGGTTTGTTCAGGGAGTTGGATTCATTGAATCATAGGAAGTACTTAGTTTGAAAAGATTTACAGTGATCATCAGCATCCAGCTCCTGGCCCTGCACAGGGCCATCTTGGAGTCACACCATGTGCCTGAGAGCATTGTCCAAACGCTTCTTGAACTCTGTCAGGCTGGTGCTGTGACCACTTCCCTGGGGAGCTCTTCCAGTGCCCAACAACCCTCAGAGTGAAGAACTTGCTCTTAGACATGTTTTTATATCTATCTATTTCCTTTGTTGTGTACCTAGAACATTTATCAGTATCAGCATTAGTGTGGAGGGACTGAAGTCAGTACATGGCTTTTAGATTTTTTTGTGCTGTCGTCAACAATGAAGCAGCCAAGCAACTATCAACCAAGTTGTTGAAGGTCTGCATTAACTTTTCTGAGTCAAACTTTCTGAAAAATATGTAAGTTATGACAAGAATGGGAGGAAGAATAAAGTTAAAGTTTGTGATTTGAATTCATTATATGTTTGCATCAATATGAAGGTCCATGCAACAATGCAAAATATTGTAGTATAAGTTACACAACCATAATTTAATTGGAAGTTCTTATTTTGAAAGGATATCATCATTACTGTCGCATTTCTGTTTCATTTATTTTCATTTTCTGTTTCCTCTTTTGTCCAGTTTTACAAGTTGAATGTCAGTAATAGTTAATTTTTGAGCACTGTTAAGGTTTTACATTGGAATTTGAACATGTATTTACACCAGGTGAACATTTTTTTTCTCCTAAATTATGCCACTATACAATATTTTATTGGTTGGTATTAAGAATATTATTCAGGTATATTATTTACTACCTTTATATAGCAAGAAAATGATAAAATTGTATCCAATGATACTTTACATTGAAGAATAATTGGCCATTTATTACATTTATGTTCAATCTAATCAGATGTAAGTATTATTTATCTGATAAATAAGAAAAAGCATCCCTAAGTAAGAAAAATTAGAATTTTAACTTGTTGAAGAGTTTAAGATAACTCTGAGAAAATGCTCTCACTATTAAATCAATTTGTATGCAACTTAGATACTGAAATAGAACACTGGAATAAGTCATGATTATGTAACATCATTTTAGTTAATCTTTGAAAGCTAATTATGACCACGAGTTAAATTCCAAGTAAGAATAGGTTTACCCTTCTCCAGGAAATTATGGAATAAGTTTGTTCATGCTAGTCTGATTCAATAGCCTCATTCTACAGTCACTTTATGAGTCATGCACTCATATGAGACCTTGGGATTTTTGGTCCAATGTATGACTGACTGGCACGAAGTGAAATCCAGAGTGCTTTGGTGTTAATAGTGTAGTAACGTTGCCTATTTCAGAGAATACTTTTGATCCTGAGTCTGTTTGCTACACTATAGTATTAAGAAAAAGATAAATCTGCCATTCTGTCAAAGTTTAGATAAAGAGAAAAGATAACTCAAATAAAACAATTGCATGAACCAGCACATTTTTAGTCTTTTAAAAGTAGCCTCCAGTATTTTCTGAGTATTCCATTTGTAGGAACTATTCGCTCCCCCTTGGGGAAAGGAGAGAATAAATGGAACAATATCAGGATCTAAAAGCTTAATGGTTTTATTTCTGCATTGTAATTATACTAATAAATACCTCTGTCCATGACCCTGGAATTTATAGTGCAGTGAGAAGGATTTATTGACAAGTAATTTGGAAGAAAAATGGGATTATTGTGTAATTACAGCATGTGGTTATGAAGCATATGTACTTACATATCATTTATTCCTGTTATTTCAAGACCTTCAACTATCTTTCAGTTTTCACTCAAAAATACTGAAAGGCTTCTTGGTCTTCTTCTGGGAGATCTTCATTATATTATTGGATCAACTACAAAGTAACTGTATTACCTTGAGATGTGTAGAGTGGATCAATAGATCTTTAAAACAGCATGAGATTTTTAAAAGAAGGTGTTCTATACCCTATTTTTCCTGATAGTATAGATATCAATGTGTAGGACATTCTACTATACAGGTTCTGTGTCTTCTTGATATAGAAGTTCTTTATAGGTAGATGTGCTTTTTACTGCTGTTTATCTAGGATATCTCCAGGGCCTCATAATTTTTCACCTGAGTCATGTTTTCCTATGTTCTCCCTTTCTCTTTGTGTGCAACTAATTCTGCAGATATCTTTATATCTTCTTGTCAAACCATAAGTAAAATCTTTCAAATAGCTATTGAAATATAATTAAACTGTTGGAATATAATTAAGTATGTATCTAACTGTCATAAGACTAAAACAAGAGATGCATTCCTTTGCACCTGTATTCCCTTGGCCGCATGCTATGACAGCAGCTGGGCCTATCATTCATATAATTTGATCTTTTAATTTAATTTGATACTCCATTAGGTATTCAGTGATTTTCAGGGGGAAGGTTTTTCAAAATGTATACCAATTTCAGCTTCCAGAATCTGTGCCTATGCTGTCCTCTATTAGAGCATGGAAGCTCTTCAAAATTATAGCAGGGCAACAAACTCAAAACAGAAATTATATTTTATGCTGCCTAATTTTTTGTGTTGTCTTTTACAATATGTATTTATGAAAAATCCATTGAGGTTCTTGTTGCTAGATAATTTTACTTTTCAGTTAAAAAGACTTTAAAATGTTTCCAATTCTTTCTAGTTAAAGTAAAACCACCTTAATTGTTTTTATATTTTGGGGGTTTTGTTTGTTAATTTTTTTTTTCTGTCTGTGGACTTTTCAATAAGATATTGAGTGATTTTAGAATTATGACATTAAGATTCTCAATTCTAAGTAGCAGTCCCAATATTTCTTTTATAAATACTACTGCATTGTTTACAGGAAAATTTCTCAGGTGTGAGAAGGAAGAAATAAGCGTTCTTAGAAAAAGTTAATTTGCTAAAATAACTGGTTGTGTGGTATCACCTAGTGATAGGCATATTTGTTACTGTCATTTACATAGGTGAGTGAAGTAGGTAACTTTCCAAGTTTTGTACCATTGTGGTGCCATTTTGTCTTACAGTTAAGAAATATACCAAAAGAGAAAAATATAAATAATAATTCAGTTTTCACTGAATTCACTGTCACTGTATAACTTCCCTGTTTCAGGATCTGTATTTGCCATGCTCATGGAAACTTATAGCTTGTTTATTAAGCTTTGTGTTCTTGTTTGGCACTTGGTATGACTCAAAGTATATCCAGAAGGAAGTGAGACATCTAATCAATATGTCTTTATAGCACTTTAATCTCCTTGCTGAATATTGGGATGTAATATATCTTTGATGCTTTTTCAATAGAGTGATTTAAAAGTTGCCTTTTATGTAAGTTAAATTTTGCTGTAATGTATCTGTTTTCTTCTGCTAAGGTGACTACCCTCCAGTTTTTAATGAGTGGAAGGATAGGGGTGACCTATATTGCAGAATAGACCTTTTAATATAAAATACATATTTATCAATTCTTTCTTATTTTATTGAGGTTTAAAAAGTAAAAGGGATAATCAAACATGCGTGTTTTCTCCCTGCAGGTACGTCATGCAAGATGTGGCTGGCCTGATATTCAAATAAAACATTAATGTTACACATAAATTTGGGGCTCTGTGGAAACACACATACCTTGCATGTATGATTTGGTCAGAACTCTTCTGAAGGGGAATACTTGAATGTAAATCATATTACGTGATAAATCTTGTGAAGCCTGTATTAATGTTAGTGCCATGCTAAAAAAAAAGATTTGTCTAATTAATTAATTAAAGAAAAAAAACCTTCTTTATGAAGCAAGATCAAACCTTTGTGTATCACTAATTGACATTCTTAGCATTGGCCCTAACTCTTCAATGTGATGGCTCACACTAATGCACTCGTGTCTGGTGGAATTGTGCAGCAGCCTCTTCCAAGAAAGGCTGCAGCATAACCTGCAGCAATAAAAAAACTTAGCTGGTGCCACCAGTATATTGAGGTTTTGGACAGTATATTTTTGCACTCAGAATTGAACCTTAAATTCTATTTAGAAATTTCCTTGAAAGTGTTCTGAAGACTCCTAGTATTTCCATTTTTTTTAACCAGTGTTTGAAGAGAAGATAGAGACAAGGTACCATAATATTTGTTTCTCATGTTTCATTCTGAAACAGAATGCTGTGTCATTTAGCCTGACTCAAATGCCTTTTTGTCTGTGTCATGAAACCTCCTAACTTCAGATTGTATTCCTTTTTAAATAAACAATGGGAATTAAATTGTGGTTTTTTACTTTGTAAATAAATTGTTGTCATTGTTAATATTTTATTGCTGTTATTTCTTCTTCTTCTTCCTGAATTGTTTTAACTGACTGATACCATTCAGAAATATTCTAAGCAAATTTCTGATACAAATCTAATGGAAGAGTATTTCTCAATAACTTAAAATTGTCTCTTCCAGGGTTTAGAAATGTCACTGGTAATGCAAGATCATTGAGACCAGTAGGACATGATCAGAGCCAGATGGTTTGAGGCTGTGACAGATGAGAGAGCCTACAAATGAAATGCAAGAAATTGGTGCAATACGTTGTGTCCTCATAGATACGCAAATAAATATTTTTATGTATCTACATATGATAGATTATCACTTTTAAAGTGAAGATGAAATCTAAGTGCTGGTTGTGTTTTTGCCTTGCATAGTATGTGCTAATGTGCACAAGTAGATAATGTGTAGCAAAATAAACAGTATTGCAGAGAGCAGTGCTACAGAGCAGCATCAGAGTTTGCTTGTAATATTAATGCCTCATTTACAGGTACGTGGCAGTTATGAAAAGTCATCTTTTTCAATGTAATCCAGGTGTAAACCATGTTGTTGAAACGTTGGAACTGTACCAACTATAAGGCTGAGAGTCTACCAGGGTAAAAATGTAACAGTGAAAAACCCCCAGATTATTCCTTTTTGGTGGCACTTAAGTATCTGATTTAAAGGCGTGACACTGCCGAATCACAGAAAATCTGCTACATATGCAGGGCTGCGTCTTTTCTAGTCTGTGACTGCAAAGGGCTAAATGTTGTTTTGGGAGAGAAATTTACATTTCTAAGGAGAAAAAAGAAATATCAGTCCTGAGGTAGTGTGTCAGAAATTGAATAAGAATTGAATGATCATGTACTCATGCCACCATGCATGTGATTCCAAAAATTTATTCTCACTTAACTTCAAGGATTATTCTTAAAATGCATAGTGATAAAGCTTGAGTTTTTATAAAATTGTATTTGTTCTATTAAGTGGTATAATCCCTCTCGGCAGCTTTCCAGTAATACTAACATAATTCACTTAGCTTAGAATATGATTAAAATTTCTAAATTATAATGTGCATAGGTTTTGTCATGTACTTTCTAATTTTTCAAAGCACAGTTTAAAAGTAGGTCTCAATTATTCTCTGTTTGGATTAGTGTATGTCTGAAAGACCCAGTTCATCTTCTTATTCGAAAGGGTCTCCATCAACAGTCCATGAAGATCTAGGCTATGTGTGGGCAGTTTATGTTTTGTAACTTAACTTTAAAAGTTTTGTTTAGTTTTACTTTGAAGCTGAATGAGCATATAATGTGTTCTCTGAAAGAGACTTTATTGTGTGAAATTATTTGGAAAAAGCTACTCTGCTTAAGTTACTAAACTCTTTTAATTCACAATAACTTTAAAACATACACAACTCAATGATTTCACAAAGCATTTTCAGTCATACTTTGCTAAACATCTTGAGCTAATGCAGTTGAAAAATAAATTTCTTTCTTGTTGATCAGAACAGATTTCTATTGGGAAATGTTTGCACGATAGCAAAGAGATATGAAACATAGGTGTAAGTCTTTAAGGCACTGTAATCCTGAATCACTGCACGTGAGATGTTTGAGGTACCTAAACTTGCTTAGATGTCTAAGGGTTATGTTTCTGTCAACAAATGAACTGTTGTCTACATGTACATAGGTAATGAATGTCATTTGTTTTCATGACATGAGTGCCTCAAATTTCAGGTGAATTTTGTAAGAAAAATCTCTTGCAAAGTGTAAATGTGTGCATTTTCCTTTCCCCATCTATTGAATGACTCTCAAAGGAAATTTCATTTAAATGTTTCTTAATACTTGAGTTCTAGATTTTGTACAGTAGCCTTATATCACAACTGTTTTTAGAGCTTCATGTATTGTTATGTAACTCATAATCATCTTTAGATGTTTGCTTGACATTTTTGTCTGATTTTGTCTGGTACTGATTTGGATAAACCATTGTTTGTACTCCAATATTATGAGGGTTTTTCATATTAAACAGTCACAAGTAATTGTATCTGACATTGTGTTAGAAATGTGAAAATATGCCTGCAAGTATCTCGTCATTCACCAGTATTTTGTTGATTATTTATTAAAATGATTGTGCTGGCTGGTATTTGTTTTGCTCAGTAGACCAATCATGCTCTGTGACCTCATTACACAAGGCTCTAACAAAGACAAGAAGAGTATTTTGCACCTTGTTAGATACACTGAGATCTGTAAACTATTTTTAACTGCTTCTATGCTATATCATATACTTCAGAGACAATTCACGATGTATGTGCTTTCTCTCAATACTAGCATATGAAAAGATTGTTGTTGTCAGGATGAAGGTCCAGTAGCGAAGAGGTTGAAAAAATCATTGTTTTTTTTTCTGCAGATACATCTCATTCAAGTGTCCTTTTGAGCACTCATATTTTTTTTCCTAGTGAAATTTAAAGGGCATGGGAAAGCATTTGTTTTTGAAAGGATGTCATGGATGGTCAGCCTCAGTTCTGCTTTGCAAGAGCAGATCAGCCACATGGAGTTAATTTCAAAGTGTTTTAAGACACTAGTGCAGACACTGTGAAACACACAGTGAATCCAGGTATAATATCCTGATAGTTTCTATTTCAAAAGTGTTAATCCATCTTATTTCTTGACTTAGGTCTCAATGCACTTCTTAGATGTGTTTGATTTTATTAAAGTATCAATGGGAAGTCTCAGTTATGAAATTTTTTTTGTCACAGAACTTTTTTTACCTAAGATTTGTATTCCGCTCTTTTGATAGAAGAAGCATAATTTCTATTTCTTCTTGATAAATAAAGATTCTTTCCAAAAAACATCTTGTGGAATTTCAGCTGTATAGTTTCAGCTGATGTATTTGGTTTGCATTGCAGTAGTGAACACTAAAAATATGGTAAGCATTAAATATTAATGTAGCTTGTTGTACCTGTTGGATTTGAACCATTTGAAACTGCTCTAGGTTATGTGTAGACTTCTGGAGGGCACTCAGAGAACATTTTGTTTGCCAACAATGATAACAGGAAGTGTATTTAAACTGCTGAAGGAATGGATGCTGGTTAACCTTTCTATACTTTTTTTCATTGTGAAATTTTATTAGTTGTGAGTGTAGGACAGCTTTCAGAATGTATTTTTAAAAAGTAATATTTTGCATCTAAATAGAGAATATACATATAAAACTTAATCTGAAAGAGAAAATCTTCATTTTCACAAATTAGTTCATCATACACATACTGCAGTGTATTTGCATATTTTGTACTGCTGTGTTGTGTCTGTGTAATTTAAATCTAATTTATTAAGCAGTTTGATCTAGCTTTAGTTGATCTTGGAAAATACAGTCTCAGTATAAATGTGTCACACATGCTTTGCATGAATTTAAACTGTATGACTGTCATTGTTCATCTGACGTGATTGTCCATCTGTTATTTTTTGAATAGAGTCCTTTTCATGTGTAAAGAATGACAATATTAAACTTTGGTTTCTTTTTGTAATGGGCTTTGAATAAAAAGCTTCCTGACTGCAAAACCTAAATTTGTTAAAGGAAGCTTGTGGAAGGACCAAACCAATAGACAGGCAATGACATTTTTCTTCAGTGTTATCAGTTGCTTGCTGTTCTCTCCAACAAATGTTTTTTCATGCTTAATTTGTGAGGGAAAAAAAAAGTCAAAAATCTAAATGTCTCTAAAGGAAAATTCTTCTAAAGATTCTGATGAAAACTCAGCTGATCTATGAGATTTTGGCAGACTGAAGAGAAAGGAGCGCAGTGATGTCTGAATTAGCACCCGAATGCCTAAAAACCTGAGAAAGACAGATAGCTGGCGTTTTACAGAATGTTAATAAATTGGAGTTTAGCTTTTAAGTTGGTTCAGAATCACTTGTACTTGAAAGTGAAAGCTCAGCATCTTCACAGAACTATGTGCAAACATACTAGGTTTTTAAAACCTTCATTCTTCTTATCACAGTTAGCCTCAACTTTCTAACAGTTGTAGTTGTCCACAGAAAACATTTCAAGATAAATGCATTATCAGGTTCTGAAATTTTCTTATTTTTGTAAATACTAAGACCTGGGGGGCAAAATAAGAGCTATATTGTGGATTAAGTGAAATATCTCAAGGCTGTGCTTTTCTGATAACTGAACCTGAAGTGACCTTTCTCAGACACAATTACAGAGCTGTATGTTTTTCCTTTAATTTCATCAGGGGTTTAATTAGTATACAAATAAAACTTCCCTTATCTTCCTTTCTACCTAATTGGCTTGTCTTTGCTTATATATGAAGAATGTGAAAATGGGCTGTAATTAGGATGACCGTGTTAACCTTTTTTTCTCAAATGTACTGTTGCCTAAAGGCCTCAAAGCCTAAAACCAGTGCTTTGGATTATTGCTTTGCAATCACTATGGCTCTCCCATAGGTTTTCTCATGAGCAGAAGGGCTTTGGGTGCTGCAGGTTCCCACTGCTTAACGGGATCTTCATTCTTCTCCCCACTAAATGTTTATTGATTATCTCACTGCTCCACACTCAGTCTCCAACAACTTAATATCAGGTGACAGTCAGGAGAGTTCTCCAAGTAATTAGAGTGGAGCATTGAGGGAACAATTAGGAGCAGAGTTATTAAACTTGATTTATCCTATTCTCTCCTGAACACTTTCTTGGATATCAGAACATCACACTTTCACAATCTACCCTAGCTGAGAAATTACTGGCTAACCTGCTGCTTATCATTGTTGCCTTGCTGCCTTGAGGCACACCCTCTTGGTTTCAGTCACTCAGCTGGAAATATTAGAGTCCATAAAGTTTATCAAGGTTTTAATTAGATCAATCTGAAGAAGCAAAAAAAAAGAGGCTTACCAGCCATTATTTTATAATACACCAGACTGTATTTGAACATTTCCAAGGCTTGACTTTAACCCACAGTAACAAGAAGCTTCAAGTAATTGCTGAAACTGCTTTTGGAGTGCTAAAATCAGTTTCCATTTTGCTTAGATATTGCAATGTTACTAGATAAAGTCTGAGTCCTTAAGAGATTTCTGTAAATAATGGGGTTCTCTTTGAATATAATAAAGCAGCTCTTCAGTGAGATACTTGATTTAACCATTTCTATACTGCTTCATCACCAGTTAGCATAGATTGCTGACCATGCCCCTTAAAAAAGTTAGGCCCTACTATTGCCTCATTAATAGGCACATGCTTGGAATGAGTAACCTAGATTAGTTAGCAGCTCACAGAAGATTTTGACTAGTGGGTCTTTTCACTGTTCATGATCAGTAATGAAAGATTTATGTGGGAGCTGACAGCTCTTCATCCCCTGCAGATGGATAGCTATAATAAAAATAAAATAAATATGCATAATGTTCATATTATCCTGTCTTTCTCTACTCTTTTAGACTGCTAGGATCTTGGGGCCAAAATCCATTCAACAGCATCTGCATCAAAAATTTCTAGCATCAAAATACTAGATGCTAGAAATCTACTTAACAGAAACTACTTAAAACCAGATTTTTCAATCAGGTGGGAAACTGGGTTGGACCAAATATTGGTAACAGAGACCTTGTTCTGTGTTCAAATATAGTCCATTTCTCAAAGGTGGGAATATGGCCGGGGGGTTACTTGACTTGGTTTTCAGATCTTTTTCCTCAATGTTGAAAGCAAACAGTAAACACAATAATTGGAAGAAGATAATGCTCTTTGTTTTTGAACCAGAGATGGATCCTTTTATCCATACTAATCCACATTTCAGTTCTTGGAAATAAATTTTCTGAAAATCTGATAATTGACAAAGTCATCTGTTTAGACAGGAATTTGATAGCTGCCAGTGGCTTAAGGGTAGAATTTTTGAAAGCAAGACTTCTGGTTTTAATAACCTTGTGCAGTGGTTGAATGCTATCTGTATGTTTATCTTTCCTTAGGAGAAATATATCAGTTATGTATTGAAAATAAGGACATAAGAGTCAAAATAGAATTATTCAACCTGCAGTCATTTGAACAAGAATAATATTAACGTTTCTGGATTTAGAAAGTCTTAAATAAACTTCAATTTTTTTTTTCTTACAGTTGTGATTAATTTCAGCTTAGATGGTGTAAATTCCTGAACAAGACTTCAAGTAATGGTGCTGTACCTTCAAAATACACCACCATTGAAGTGACTGGTTGCTTTTTCTCTTTAGGAATGTACGAAGACTTATGCCAGTCCACAGTTGCCATGCCATTACAGTTTATTTTACAGGACTATGCAGTCCTTTGCTGTTGATTGCTATGTTATAGAAAATTTCTCTATCATAATGCTTTTTGGAGCACCTCTGACCCTTTAAGCGGTCTGAAGCTTCTTCAAATTAGTTGAGTTTTCAGCACCCTCCAAATTTTTATCAGCATTTTGTCTATAGTGTTCTTCATACTCATGCACAGCATAGTACATTCCCATGTTCCACAGTCCAGGACAAGTACCGAGTGCAAATTATGCAAAGCATTCTTAGAATTCAAGCAGAAAATATACCCATACATTTTGAAAAAAAGGTGTGTAA
The DNA here is from genome assembly GCF_026979565.1 of Vidua chalybeata. NCBI lineage: Eukaryota > Metazoa > Chordata > Aves > Passeriformes > Viduidae > Vidua > Vidua chalybeata. The sequence goes on along the minus strand of NC_071570.1, from coordinate 18,550,326 downwards.
GAACTCAGTCTTGCAACTGTGCAGCTTTCTCTTATTTTAGAATCTATCAGGATATATGCTATGTGTAAAAGAATGTTTGTAGCCACCTATTATAATTTCTTTCTAAAAAGACAATTAACAGCTGTAAGTAAAATGTAACATGTAACAAATTATGAAATCAAATTATTAATACTCCAGTCTATAAATGTATTGATTTATCCCAGCAGAAAGGAGTAGCAACCAGCCAGGTTCTGTATTAATTAGTTCTGTGTGCTATTTTTCATCTATTGGATTAATCTGAATTGATTAAATCATGTTGTGTTAATTCTAAGCCAGAGAGAAATGTTTAAAAAATACACATACTATTTTGCATATTGGGAAACTAATGTTTTAATAGTGAAAGCACCATAAAATAGATTGTACTTGATGCACTAACAGAGAATATGAGATTATCTGTTCTACTGAAATTTCTGAACAGTGCAGAATATTTAAATAAATGCTTCTGTGTTTATTCCCTTTCATTGTGAATTCCTTTCTTTAATGTTTTTTTTAAATTAAGTTTCGTGAATATTCTGTGTTCTTTAAAGTTGTACTCTTGATTATTTCCTTTGTGTTTAGATCTGATATTTGTAAATATAGTACTTGTAGCATAGTGTATGTCCCTGCTTGATCAAAAAATAATTTCTTTTTATAAATATGTTTGTACACAGTCAATATACTAAAAACTGGGGGGTTCTGAGTTGGTAATATTTTGGTAGAGAATTCATAAAACCTTAGTTTGCAATGGTCCAAATCTACTACACAGTCAGCCTGTTTTCCACTTTGTTTAATAGCCTGTGGCATAAACTGAAGTTAATTATTTGGGCTGACAAGTAACTCTGTTTTCTGTCTGCTTGCAGAGTCTCTCCGAGGCAGCGATGGAGCTGAGAAGAAGAGATCGATTTCTGCATCAGCAGAATAGACTTCTTACCCAGCTGGAGCAGGACAAACGTCGACTGAGCAAGAGCATCCGTGATGCAGAGAGTGCCCTCTGCACGGCAGCGAAGTGAGCACTGGGACCTTGGGGAGATCACTTAAAACGGACAAAAGATCAATTCTTACTTTCATGCACAGGGTTTTAGCCTTAGCTAATGTAATGCTAGAAAACAAAAGTACATCTGCCTCTCTTTGAAATTCAGTGATAGACTTTGAAAAAGAAAACCGTTAGTTCAAGATACTGCACGTTATGTTTTCTGTAGTTATCCCATAATAGTGCTACAAATTCTTCGTCCAAAATGCATAAGCTTTTTGTCTGCCAATTACCTTACTGATTTGACATCTCTTTGGTAGAACCTTCACATTCTGTTTGTTTAAGGAATACTGTTTGTTATAAAGGGGCTGAAACCCATTTTGGACCTTGGCTTATCTGTGGAATAGTATAGATATTTCTTCTGATTTCAGAGAGTTTTGGATTTAGATGTAAGCCCCATGCCTTTTTATACTATAACTTGAAGAGTGGAAGGAAATGTTCAGGGACCATTTTTAAAAGTATTGGTAGTCAAAAGCTGTTCCATTGACTTGAATGAGATTATTAGTAGCCTCTTAGAATTGTACAGTCAGATAAAATTATAAATCCTTTCAGACTTTGTTATCTATTACTGTTACAATAGTATGCACTTTGAATATTATTGGTCCATGGCCAAGATTTTAAAAAAGTTCAATTTAAAATTAAAATTTCTCATTATACCTGGTGTAGATTTGACCTCTGAAGAACAAGAGCTTAGAAGCTTTAAGGGGCCTTTGTACCAGCAAAATAATGTAATTAATATAGTTATCAGTGATATGTTTAACAAGCTAATAAAAATGACAAATATTATTTAGTATAAGTGTATCAAAGCAGATTATGACCCAAAGAAGGATTTGTTCTTAAAAGCCGTCTCCTTTTCACCCTGCCCCAATCTATTTTATGCACTCCAGTAAGGGTCATTCCCTATGGCTATGCTTATATTCAGAAAAGGTTTTTTTTTTAATGTGAAAACTTCCATTCATTGTTCTACCAACTCTTCATAACAAGTGCAAGCGTCTTTTTCTTCCTTTGGAACATGTAAGCAAAGTTGGTAAATATACTTTGGTCTTACCCAGAAACTCTTATTTTAATATCAATTCCATGACCTAAGTGATTGTAGGCAATGCATGGGTGTCTTTCAGTTTCTTTTCTAAATGTTTGCAGTGCTGTGAAAGACAGCAAGATGTCTGGCTTGTTCTGAGAATTTTCCTGATTTTCTTTTAGTGGTGGCAAGCAGTTCTTTCCACTGTCCTTCTGAATAAGAAGCAATATTAATGAAAGTGTCTGAAACAGTGAACCTGACAAAAATACAGTAGTCTTTTGGTAATTTCTCTGTGCTGTGGTTTAACCCCAACCAGCAATCAAGTGCCCTGTCAATCTAGTCCAAAGAAGGTGGGATCCTGAAAATAGAAAAGTCTATGTGGCTTTATTAGGAATGTAAAAGCCAATTCTACTCTTCTGGCCACCTTCCAATAATTTCTGTTAAGATAGTATGAATCAAGAAATGAGAAAGCAGCTATCATTCCATGGGGAAGAACGCCATGATTTTGACTGGAGAAAAAGAGGCTGAGGGAAGACCTTATTGTTCTCCATAGCTACCTGAAAGGAGGTTGTAGTGACATGGGGCTTGGACTGTTCTCCCAAGTGATAGGATAAGAGGAAATGGCCTCAGTTGTGCCAGCCGAGGTTTATATTGGATATTAGGAGAAGATTCTCTCCTGAAAGGGTTGTCAAGCATTGGAACAAGCTGCCCAGGGAAGTTGTAGAGTCTGGAGGTATTTAAAAGATGTGGCCCTTGGAGACCAGTTTAGTGGTGGGCTGGGCAGTGCTGGGATAGTGGTTTGACTCAGTGATCTTAAGGTTCTCTTCCAACCTAAACCATACTGATTCTATGGATTCTGGTATTATAAAAGCTCAAACAAAATATACACATAGCTGGCAAAATAAGAAACAGTCATGGAATGCTGAGGTATATTAGCTTTTCTGGCATGTATTCTATTTGACTTCCTATGGTCATGCTCTCTTTTCTCCTTAGTCATATGGTATTATGCAACTTCAGTTCTATTTCTGTCAATCATGAGTTGAGGCCAAGGTTTTTCATGACAGCCTAGGTGACAAGAGCTGTCTTTATTACTGAAGCCCTAATCTACAAAAGGGCATTAGAGAATTGTTTCATTCTCCAAACCTCCCTATTGTAAGGATACGATATTTGGCTGGACTTTTGGAAATGTAAGAGAATGTATTCTCTTTCTGCTAGAAGACTCCATTCAACATGCCTTTTACATCAAAAACTCTCCAAGAAGACGATAGTTGTTCATGAATTTGTCCATAATTACAGCTGGGTTAATTGATAGTCCACAACAGAAGCAAATTTCATATGAAGATATTCCAAATAGTATTTTTTAAGGTTTGCATTGGGGATATAAAAAGGAGAGACAAAAACATAATACTTTGAGTTATCAACAATTATTTGAAAATATATAAAAAGTAGCAGAAAATGAATTTCTAAATCAGGTGAGTTTCAGTTCTATGACCTACCTCTTTTTTTTTGTCTTGTAATAGAGACAGAGAATTGATCATTAGTCATATGAAAGCTGTGGAAGACACTCTTCATAAGGTAAGAATTTAAAATTATTCCTCTGATTTGTATTTCTAAGCATACCAAACTTTTACCACTGCTTTTGTTCAGGGAAGGAGAGGAGTAGAAGTTGTAAGGTGGCTTCCTTTTCTTAGAGTTTATTTCCACCCTCAACTTCTTTCATCCTAAAAAACGGTTCATTTTTAGTGAAATAAAATCCAATTTTGTAGTACATGAACTTCTTATTTCTTATTACAAAACTTTCTACAAAATCCACTCTTCTTCCCTAATCACTGAGACCGCTATTTCTAGTTACCAAGTGAAGACAATTGAACATCCAAACAGCAGACAATTTCTATGGCGTAAGTCAGCAGTCATTTGGTGATGTCACATGTGTGGTGGCCATAAAACATATGGCTTTGTGCATGCTACTTTAGTCTTTGATACATGATAAAACATAAGGAAAAGACAGTAAGATGTAACCTGTGTGTCGTGGTTTGACATGGAAGTGAATTTTTTCCAGGAAGTTGGGTCAAACCAATCAGTGGTCAGGTTTGGATATTGGCACCTGGAGTGACCACTGAAAGTATGGACACGCCTCTGAGAACACAGGGGGTTAAAAGCAAGAACTCCCAGGAGAACTCTCTCTTTTGGTTCCGGTCGTCAGAGAGTGCAGACTCCCCCCCTGCCCAGCCTTAGGCTGGGTGGGGGAGGGGAAGCCACGCAGCCTTGTCCAGGTAGGCCGAGGGGGCTGAGGGTCTAAAACCCAGCCAGCTCCTGTGGACGGAAGGGTGGAGAGAAGCGGAGATGCCTTTGCCCCCCCCCCCCCCCCCATGTGGGAAAGAGACGGAGAGCCTGGCGGCACCTGGAAATCTGCCGGCAGAGGAGAAGGAGAAGGAGGGGGGAAATGCCTAGCGTGGGAGGCGGAACGCAGGACTGAGATATCAGCCGTCTAGGGAGTCTGAACTTTTAACCCTTTCGAGGGAATGAGGGCTTTTTAAAAGTATTACTCCTCCTTGATTTGTAGTGGAAGAGAGATAGTCCGGGACCTGAGATGTTAGAAGAAGAAATATTTAGGTGGGAGGAGATGATGAAGTAGCTTTTTAGCTGGACTTTTCTTGTTAGCCATGGACTGAACCAAAATCTCCTGTAATAGAGACTGCATTTTAGGGGGATGCAGTGGTGACCCAGGGAGACCTGTTTCAGCTTCGAACAGCACAAGAATGGCGAGAAACGAAGAGAGCTGAAGAGGGAATGGTGATACCCTCTGTCTTCGAGAAGAAGATGAGTCCTGTTTTTGGACCCCTCGGCCCCAGGGGAAAATGGGGGGGACTGTAGTCCCAGGATGAGAAACTGAACTGTTATATCTTTGGGTCCATGGCAAAGCATCCTTAAAGGAGCCCTACGAGCAGTCTGTCCATGCACGGTGGTGAGAGCACTGTGACATGAAATAGAGAGTGTCACACTGGCAGATTTTTCTTCCGGGCGGTTGCCATGTGTGACAGGGAAACACAGGGGGGCAGCTGTGTTTCCTGGGGGGCCTGTGGTGCAAGAGAGACTTCTCTCTCCCTTGATAGTTTAAGCATAGATTACCTGAAGGGTGGTAATTTGATCAAGAATCCCGGGTGATGTTTCATGGCTGGGTGTGTTTGGAATTGGGAGGAGGGGTGGTTTTAAAAGGTCTTCATCCTAGATTTAGTTTATGTGTTTTCTGTATTAGTAGTAGTTTAATAAAGTTTTTCTTCCTTTGTTATTAAGCTTGGGCCTGCTCTGCTCTGTCCCTGATAACATCTCACAGCATTTATTTAGGGAAGGTGCATTTTCATGGGGGTGCTGGCATTGCGCCAGTGTCAAACCATGACACTGTGGTCAGAAACTTTCATGATATTTTAAAGACATTTTTTAAATTGAGAAATAATCTTAAGTATTCTCTTTGACTTGTACAGTTTTGCCCTGGTATAGCACTATTTGAAAGTCCAACAAAGCTTGTATATTAATTATTTAGGCAAAAGGACTGGTTTTAACTGTCGCTCTAGTTCTTGATTGTTTTATAACTGTTTTTAGTCTAAAGCAACACAAAGCAAAATAAGTGTTTTTATTACCTTGGAGTGTTAATTTCCCTTATCACATCTTGAATTCACAGCAACATGGGAATCTATTCTTCATTTTAGTTTCTGTGTTCACCAAAACTAATTTAATTTTCAGATTTTTTTTCAAGTCTTTATTTCCTTTAATGTTCAAGAAAGTGACAGAACCTAAAACTGTGTTTCAGCTGCAGCAAACTCTGCTGGTAGAGACTGTCTTGCTTTTTTGCCCCCACCTTTTTCATACTGCCTTGTTTTAAGCATAAAAACTCATGTCATGAAGAAAGTGTTGTATTTTGCAGTAAGAGATAAATGTCTGTGGTGTTCACAATTTATTGTCCTGGATTACAAGGTTACATTTTGGTTTTGAAAGCAATGCCATTATGTGCACAAGGATTGAAGTGTTTGGGGAAAGGCTATAGAGAAGGCCACGTGTTTAGTACTGATTAACCTGATGCAGTGAATTGATTGAGAAACAGCCATCTTTTTTCTGAACATTTTAGTTACCATATTGCTTCTTAATTCTTGATGTACATAGTTGTTAGGCCCACATAGCACGTTAGTGAGTAGCAGAATAATTTATCCTTTCTAGTTTATCAACCTAAAGAATGAGGAAAACACAAGAATTAGAAATGTCAGGATGCTCCTTTCAGCAGGAACTAAAAAAATTGATTGTAAATCATTCAAAATTTGACATATTGTTTCTCCTAGAAGAACAAGAGAAAATTATTGATTTTGTTTGAGACATATCTGAAATGTAAATGCTACATCATAATGGTAACTAATTACCTAGCATTAGTGAACATGGCTTATGTGTAAGCTATACAGTTTACACTGTTGTTCTTAAAGGGTTTCTCACACAGTAAAAAATGAGAACATGAAGAAATGGATTAGGTACTAGTAAAGGAACCATAAGCTTTTCTTTCTCCACTCGCAATTCTGGGATTTACTTTTGTTTTAAGAAAGAAATCAAAAGAAAATGAGTAAAGTTCAGAATCAACTGAAGTTGAACAAGTACTACTATTAATCACAGCTTTACTTACAGGAGTTTGAAGGTTTCGGTATTTCTGTGTTGATGTATTCATGAGCAAATAGCCACAAAATTCCACTGTATCACTTCAGGATCTGTATTATTAATTCATAATGCTAAATTTTTACCTACAGATCTCAGAGGGATTTTATAGACATCCCTAGTAATCTTAGTTAGACTCAGGATAAGACAGTATACTCTGATCCATTAAAGTAGCCTCATTCCTCTCCATATTCTATCCCTACAAGAATTCCGGAGGTTAGCAGTGTAGGTAGTAGATCATCTGCCTTTATACTGGGGTGTAACATTCAGCAAACAAAAGTAAGAGAAATCAGAGCTGAGGGAAATGAAATGATCTCTGAGCATGCTTCTAATATACCAATAGACCAGGTGGTATATTTACATTTACATATTTATGTTTACATTTACCATTTACACTACTATCTGCTCTGCACTGTGACTGGATGGATGGAAAATCTAGTATCAAACATTTGACTTTGCCAGAAAGTGCTTGGGCATGCTTGTGCCCAGAATGATTCTTTCAAGAATCTGGATATGCACTGGATATGCTAAGAGAGAAAATATTTTTATCAATTAGTTTCATGACCTTCATAAATTACAAGGTGTTCTTTAGAAGGTTATTTTTTGTCTTACCCTGGGTCTTGTCACATTAGCTATCTTTATCCTACTCCTAGAGCTGAATTATTTCCACAAAACTTCCTGATAAACTAAGGAAATTTTAAAAATAAGAGATAAAATAAGAGATCTTTCTTCATCTTATACCATCTAAATATTATGGAGAAATACCTAAATGTGAAGTGAATGTTTTAACAAATTTTAAAAAATCAACACAGAATATCACCAAGGACAAACATAGAATTCAAAAGGATTATGGTTCGGTTCAGTTTTATTCACAAAATGATGAAGATGACCAAAAGGTAATAGCAAAATAAAAACAGAAATTAATAAAATTTTACTGAAAGAGTGATGACATCTACATGAAGTTCAAACATAAAGTGTTTTCTTAACATGTCTTCTAATAAAAAGAAAAATCATTTAAGAACATGTCTTACTTTAAAACCCATGGGCAGTCATTTTTTTATGTATGAAAAATAAGTTATTTCTTGAAACACTTTCCCCTCAAAAAGTTGAAGCTATTTTTGTTATAAAATAAACCCTTGTTACGCTTGCTGGTAAACTGTATTACATTATTAATTTCTTCTTTATTTCTTAATATTCTGGTTAAATAAACATTGTAAGAGACATTAAATCTATTAATTTCTATTACAAGATTCTTTAACATGTTAAAGATTAATTCAAGCTTAATCATCTATTAATTATGATAATCATCTATTAGTTAATCATCTATTAGTTATGGTAATAATGCCAAGGTTGTGGGTTCAATTCCTGTATGGGCCAGTCATTTAAGAGTGGACTTCATGATCTTTGTGGGTCCTTTCCAGCTCAGAATATTCTGTGATTCTGTGATCCTTTAATCCCATCAGAGGAAGAAATAATTTTACACTCTCTGCTAAAGTCTTTGGCCTTCCTCTTGTATTGCTTCTCAGTTTGAGTGCTTTTTTTGGGTTAGCCTTGGCCAGCAGCCAGATGCCCACCCAGATGCTCTCTCAGTCCTCCTCAAGAGGACAGGGGAACAAAACACATGAGAAAGCTTATGTGTTGAGATCTAGATAGAGACATTGCATAGTATTTATCATCACAGGTAAAACAGCTTACTTTGGGAAACTATTTTAATTTCTTTTTTGAAGTAGATTTGGAGAGGTAGAAACAATTTAAAAATTAGCATTACCCTGCCTTTTAATCTCAGCTTCACTTGTGACTGCTCTGATCATGCTGTGAGGCACAGCGGTTTGCAGTCAGTCCACACCAACTCCTCTCTGCTGCTCCTACATCCTCATACTGTTTCCCTGCATCACTGTGGGCTCTCCATATGGGCTGCCATCTTTCAAGAATATCTGCTTCAGCATGGACTCTCCATGGACTTTAATTCCTTCCGGAACTATCCTGAAGGATTTTCTGGACCTGCTCTGGAATGGGATCCTTCATGGAATATGATGTGGATATGCCCCAGCATAGTCCTCTCTCTGTGCTATGAGGAAATACCTAATCCAGTGCCTTAAACATTTCTGCCTCATTTCTTCTCTGACTTAGATGTTCAGTATTTTTGTTCCCTCCTTCTCTCCCTGTGTGATGGGTTTTTCTCATTCTTACATTCATTTTCACAGAGGGGCTGCCAGCAGGGCTGTGGGGTTTAGCTGTGACCTATGGTGGGTCTGGCAACAGAAGTGTCTGCAACCAACTTTGTCCTAGCCTCATCTGTCCTCACTGAGGCTGCATCTGGTGCACTGCTATAGCTGCCTCCTTTTCAGCCTGCCTAAATCCTTGTTCTCTACATTTAGCCTGTGTTATACACCACCATGAGAAGTCATTCTAGTGAGCCAGCCTCCAAAGTGACAGAAGATTGTTTGTTTCTCCTTGTACTCTTAACTACCAAAATCATGACAAGCTTAGTCTATTATAGTTTCGAGCCTGTCCTGGCTGCTTAGGATTTGGCTGTTTTAGCAGGTTAATAAAATACAACGTGCTCACTGTTTTTCCCAATACCAGTTAGCAACCTTCTTATTCTGACACTTTGGGACACACCAGGGATCAAAGCAGCTATCCAGTGTGCTCCTTTCCTTCTGGCACTTGGTCAAAAGAATTATTCTTCGTCCACTTCTGTAGTGCACTTCATTTCTGCTGATTGAAAGGTTCATATGCTAGCTAGCAGAACAACTTCCATGTAGACCTGTCACACTCATGCCTTGAAATCCATCCACTGTTGTGTCTCATTGTCTCGCTGCCACCCCTATTGTCTCCTCTGAAATGCCCCTAATCTGTTTATGAGATCTGGGTCCCATGACTCTATCAGTTGAAAAAAAATATGAACACTGTATCATCCATCCCATATTTTTAAAAAAATACAAAGTCAGGACTATCTTTCTTTATCTAATTTAATGGTTTGGGTTTTTATAATGCAGCACGTATAATAGAGTTTTATAATACAGTTGGAGATGAGTGGGGCCATTGAATACTTGAGAATTAGTAAGATTGTAGCAGTAGATTGTTATTTCTGGTGTGACCCATAGCAATCAAATGCATTTCCTAATGATGACAGTTTTATGGCCTGCAACGAATTAATTTACAATAGGTCTAAGTCCATATACAAGTGACTACATCGGAAAAAAACACTCAGTATAAGTGGCAATAATTATTAGTTGCAGCAATGAGACCACAAATTGATCAGGTCCTGGAAGAAGAGTACAGTTATGAGACTTAAGTTAGCTATCTCAGTTTGACTCCAGTAGATATGACCTGACACATTCAGGTATACTGATCAGCCACATTTCTGCCAGTTAACTGGGATCTATAGTCCATCATATTATTTAGTTATCTCAATAATTATTTAAAGCCTTCATTTTAGAGATCCTAACTGAATTTTTTTTTTTTTTTGCCTAACCTAATGAAATTCCCAAGGTGGTTTTGCTGTGTGTTAGACACATTAAGTGTGAAGCCTGCTTGTGTGTGTGTGCTCAAAGTCTGTCCATCACTGTGGTCCTGGATTGTTCTCAATTGGCCCTATCACGGCCTATTGAAACAGTGAGTATGTGTACATGCAAAAAAAAATCACAAAGAAAACCCAGTTAGATTGTTAAAATTCTAAATAACTTCTATAAGAAGTTTACAGTAGGAAACCAACTATTATTTCTCTGTGGTAAGAAAAAAATGCAGTAAAAATATTACTTTTTCTTCTCCTCCATCTCAGATGACTGCTTCTTAATTTCAGTGTTTAATGAATGACTTTTGTTTCCCCTCCTAGCAATCTGACTTTCTTGATCTGTGTTCCTAAAAATCAGTTGTGCAGGACATACAGGTGTTAGCACAGCTGGCTTGCTGATGACAACTCTGTCCATATAGCTGTCTAGTGTGTCATCACTCATATTGTTCAGTGTCATTCTGACCTAGCCAGGCTAAAAATGGTACTCCAGCTCAAGAGGGATTTAAAAACCTTCACAAAGTAAAGATAAGACATTGCCGAATGTCATATCCATGTACTCTAACTGTTTTCAGTTTGGACACATCTAAGTAACTAATTTCAGGATGCATTTATCTTTACCTTTTGGTTTTCTTTGTTGGTTTTAGGGTGGGTTTTTGTTTTTATTTTAGGGGGATTGTTTGCTTGTTTGTTTTGGTTGGTTGAGGTGGGGTTTTTGTTTTTTTGGGTTTTTTTTAAAGACTGAATACTGTATATAGTTTACCTTCAGTGAGGAGAAATTGTTGTTTGGAGAATTGTGGAATTATTGAATACATTAACTGTTATTTTCCCCAGACATAGGTTCATTTTCAGCCCAAGGTCACTGAAATCTTTTTGTAGGGGATGTATTATAGTGCACAGCTTAGGTGCTGTGGTCAACATTTGCAAAAAACCAACTCTGGATCAAATTCTTATTCAACAGACTATGTAGTGTGTGTATGTAGTAATATGAGAAAGCTTGAATTAATCTTATAGGTAAGTCTGGGATGGTAGTTAATTTCCATAATCTTGACTAGTCTTGAAGGGAAAAAAAGAAAAAAAGAAAAAAGAAAAAAGAAAAAAAAAAAAAAAGAAGCCAAACACACCCAAAACATCAGTTTTAAGAGATATATCTCTTTTACACAAACACTGTTATTCAGTAATTAATGCTCTCTTGGAAACCACCTGTGAAATGGCTTGTTTTGTAATTAAATACAAATTTGTATGCCAGTAATCAGAAAGGATGGTCACTGAATCACTATGCTAATACAGAAATTTTCAGTAGTTATTCTGTTGAGGTAAATATTTGGTATAACTAATTGCGATAATGTATGGCTACCTACACTAAGGTATATCAAAATGCTATTTAAACCTCCACTATCAACAGAAGTCGGACCCTTGATTTTGAGGATGTATTTCTTCTTTTGATGAATGAATGTGCAATGATCTGATGGCTTTTAATGATGATTCAAACCTAACTGTAATGGCCATGTAACAAGTATCCATTCAACGGTTTCCCTTTCTGCCCTATAAGAAACTCTTGTCTAAGCAAAATAGGTGTAGTTTGGTTTTTATCCCTCTTGGGGGGAAAAAAAGAAAGGTTTGATGGATGTTTTTGCAGTTCAGTTGACTAATTTGGTTCCAAATACCATTTCCCACCTCATTGTCTCTCTAATTGTGTCTATAATTTTCCAGTTTTTAGGTGCTTGATTTAAAGTGCATTCAGTTTAAGATATGCAGTCTTGTCACAGACTTGTCACAGGTAGTCTCTTGAATTCTGGAGAGATCCTTGGTTGCTGAAACATCCTGATGGAAAATGTATCTGAAATTATATAGGCTCTCATTCAATAAGATGAATATACACTTACTTACTGTAAATATGGCCCCCACTCTGCATGCTGCCCTGGACGTACAGACACTATGCAGCTAAATCAGCCACATACTTGCAAGACTGTGGTTAAGACTAAGATATGCATTCAAACTGCTTTCTAAACTCATGAGTTCTAAACTCATTTTTGTCTGTTGTATGTCACATGCAGAACACATAGCAGCGTGGTAGAAACTATTTTGCTTGTACTCTTTTAGAATGATTTCTGTATTTGCAGCTTCTGTTATATCAGCAATATGGTGATCTCAGACAAACAGATTAAATAACTCTTTTCCATTCGCTTATCACCAAATCACTGTAGATTTTGTTCTGCTCTTTAAATTGCATATGATATGCTATTTAAAAAGTACTAGGAAAGTAAAAAATTTAGCCCAAAACCAAGTATTTTTAAATGCAGAGTTGGTGAACTTTGAACTTACAAAATGTTCTCATATATAGCTTACATTTTGAAGTTTATATCCATAAATAATTTGATTTTATTTTCACCATAAGAGAGCATTGAATTAGGAACAAAATAAAAACTAAAATCTCAGGTTTGTTGTACCAGTCAGATAGCAACTGGGAAAAAATATTAGGAAGGGCTGAGCACATTCTAATACCATTTACAAATTCCTAGCATTTAGTACCATGTCTCTATTGCCATTACTGGATATACGACATCAAACTGTGCATAAAAAGACCAAAGTAAGCACCAGAGTGGAGTGTAGACAAAACTATCAACTACTTGAGCAGCAGAAAATTTTAAAGTTCATTTTTGGACATGTAGAATTAGTCCATCAAATTCTACACCTTGGTTTGGTCAATAACGTAACTTCAGTTTATTATTCAGTTTCAGCTTTGATCTAAATTAATGAATACTTTATTGATTTTAAATTGAGCGGCTATAGTGTTGTCTTCTTTGTTGCTCTCCTAATTAATTAAAAGTTAAACACTGTCATAAGTCACTCTTCTCATTTATTTTAAAATGCTATGAGTATTGTAGTAGAGTGTGGATTTGTGATTTTGCTTGTTTTCATATAGTATTAAATATGTCTAAACTGAAAAATGTAATGATCATATTTAGAAGCATGCTGTCACGATACTTAACTATATTCTGTATAAAACCACTCCAGAGCTGAGTTTCTTAACTATACTCTGTATAAAATCACTCCAGTGATTTTATACAGAGTATAGTTAAGAAACTTTTCACAGTTGCAGCTAAAATTGTGTTTACCAAAATCAGAAATGGCCAAAACCTTCACTAACAATGGATAAATAAAAATGTATATAATTTTCCTCCATATTAATTTTAGAATATAGGGAAGTGAAACTGGTTTTAGACATTTTTAATCATTGCAATAAGCCTGATTAGCTGATTAGGTGTTTTAGATTTTAACATAAAGCTCTCTAGCCTCAGGAGACCTTTCAGACAAAATGGTCTTGCTTTAGATTTCATTTGTAAGAAAAAAAAATGTCATTAAATACAAAAAAGCTCTGAAAATTGCAATTTAAAGGTTAGCTGCATAGGATGGTTCTTTTGCCTGTTGAGCTTCCAAAATAGCCTCTCGTAAAAAGAAATGAAATTACCCATTTTATCTTTGCCTCATGGTTCTGTAATGTAAATTTGTGAGTACTGTTTTTACTGCATTCGAGAATGAGGAAATAAATACAGTTTCCCAATCCCTGTTGTTTTGTATCTGGATCTCAAAAAGCCAATAGACAGAAGTTATTAAATTAGTTCTTTACTAAGATTTCATACAGATCTGGTCTCTCCTACATGAGTCCATGCAGGCATGGCCATTATAGCTTTCCAGTCCTTCAATAGGTAGGCAGCTTGGAATGTTTTCACTTCTAGTGAAACAATACAATGATATTTGTACAGCATACACCCAGTCTTTTGTTCTTACAATTTTCCCTGAACCCTCATGAGTATTTTTCAAAAGAAAAAGTCTGTATTAATTTTCAGTTTCTCAGTATGCATACCGACAATGAGATGTACTCTCTACAATCTAAGTATTTACAAATGCAAAAAAAGTATTTGTTTGGTTTTTTTTAATTGTGAATCCTCATATCAAAAATTATACTGTTTAAGAAGCTAATGCATACTTTTCTGATGTAGTGGTATTAATTGCATTTGTGTACCACAATGCAGCCATTTTAAAAATGGGATTTATATTTTATTGTTCAGTGAGTGTCAGACCTCAAGACTGAAATAGAGAGTTTGAAACTAATAGGGTTAAAAGGACTTCTACTGTCTGTATTGTGTATATATTATACCTACATTGCTTATACATTGTTTTTTTCCCCCTAGTATTAGCAATCTGCTTTTGTACTTTGACATAGGGATTTCCCTTGTGAATTTTGTCACAGAAAAAAGAGAATCATCAATATCGCAGTTAAACTTGACTTTCAAAGCTAATAGTATCTCATTTGGGGGCTGAAATTTAATAAATTTTCTTTGATTCTGTTTGAGTTTTTAAACATCAAACAATGAATTGGCCAGGGTGCAGTAAAATATTTAGATCTATTGACTACGGTTCAGAAGGGTAGAAGGCAAAACACTGGTGGTTTGATGTTGATAAATTCTTAGTACCTTAATCCACATTAATGTTTTCTTTTATCTGTGTGCATACTGGCAGCAAAGACACTGAAAAGTTGCTGTGTATATAAGCTATAAAAATGTAAATCAAGTGTGTGCATGTGTGTGTGCGTGCGTGCATATGTGTGTATTTAAAGCAATGTATTTTGTTATATTCAGCAAGGTTAACATCTGACCAGAATTACACATGCTGACAGAACACTCTAGAGAGTATGTTTGTTCCATAGGACTGTATATCCTGAACCTAGTGCACTATGTGTGCAAAAAATGTGTAGAGGACCTTTCCTGTTATAAAAATTGCATCATAGTGCATATGTTTGGCAGCCACAGGTATTGACAGGAATTCTTTAGGTCAACTTGGGAAATGTAGGGCTCCCTATTCCCACAGAACAGAGAAACGAATAAAATAAAATCGCTTCTTCTCTGTATCAGTAGATTTGCACATGCTTCTTTCAATCAGAGCATATTTCAAAGGCTCTGCTATTATTTGAAATCTGTTCACTCATCAACATTTTACAAGAATCTAATTTTGTAAGTACAGAAAAGTAATCTGGGATTTAAAATTAATAGATTTATGTTTTAATTCATGTCCAGTGCATTTTTGCTGGCAAGGCAGCCGCTAAAAAACTCTGAAATTTATTAAATAGCAAATGTTTATCTATTGATTTATATATATTTAGAATATACCCAGTATGTTTTAGTATATGCAGTACATGTTTTAGTAAATTATTTTTGCAGTAGGTACTATTGCTACTCATGCAGTGTATGCCAAATGAATAGATTTAATCTATTTGTTTGTACTAACATATATTTATATTATGTGTGTCTATCTATCTATATTTAGAGTATTATCTGACGACTGGGTTCTCCTGGAGGTGGACATTGTAAATTTTGTATTAAATAGAATGAAAAGCGGGTGTGTGGCATCATATGGCGTGAGAGAATACGTGGTGTGCCTGTGGAAGGTGCGTGTTAAATCCGTACGACGGCCTGTCCGCGCTGTCAGACGGACGCACGACATGTTGCGATAGGCAGGGCAGCGCCGCGCTTCCAGGAGCGCTCCGGCCCTCCCGCTGTGCCGCGCCGTGCCCGAAGACAAAAGCGCGGGCGACGCTGCCGCGCGCGGCCGGCAGGTGGCACTGCGACACCAACGGCGGGCGGGTCACCGGGCGGCTCGGGCTGAGCGCGCCCGGCTGCCCGACACCGCCCGGACGTCGGCTGTCTGCGCTTTGTGCAAAGCCGGGCCTGCCCGCTCCTCAGAAACTGCGCCAAAGTCCAGTAATACCACTTAGTGCCTTGTGTCCTGCACCGCAAAAAAGCAAGCATTTCTTTCTTCCTCCTATTCTTCTCCCCTTTATTAATTGGAAAGCTACAGGTTAGTTCGTTTTGCTTTATTTGTGGATTATTCATTTTATTCCTCCTTTTGACTGAGTTGTTTCTTAATGAGCCTTATTCTGGGGGACTGGTACCAGAGTAGACAAATCTCACATGCCAGCTTCTCTTAGATGTGATCAAATGAACTTTTTAATTTCACAGCTCCTGTTTGTTTCAGTTAGAAGTAAAATTACTGTTTGTTTACTTATGAGGTTTTTACAGGCGACAGTCCTGTGAAATGTATACACCAGCTGGGCTACAGAGCCCTTAGTGTCTTTTCTTCTCATTTCAGACCAGGGGAAGATGCTTTTTCTTCTTAACATTCTCTCCCAGCACTCTGAATTAGAGATTTATTTGCAACGAAAAATCAATTAGTCCTAAATTTATTCATGGATTTCAGGTCCAGCGATCAATGCAAGTCCACTCAGTGGGCTCAAGGGGACCCAGTTCATCCCAGTTAATGTGTCTGAAGGGGAATTACCATTGATGCTGTTTTTTTCCCTTTAGGTCAGAGATCAGGCCTTGCTGCTGTGTACTGCAGCAGCCACGAATGACTTCACCCTGGAGCTACCCAAACTGCACCTGGAGACCTTTTCAGAGGAAGGGCTGAAGGGCAGGCCAGAGGCTGCAGCATTTCAGGTTAGAGTCTAAAATAATCCTGTTTCTTGTTTTCATTTTTTGCAACTGAGAACAAGAAGCTAGACTGCTCTGAATGTGTGAAGAAGAAAATGCATCAAAATGAATGAAGTCAACAGCTGAAAGAGAAATAATTTTCATATATACTGTTGGAGGTGGTATTTCAGAGATGATGTGAACTTTTAATTTTGCAGGTAGAATATTAAATAACTGACAGGGATATGACCATGGAAAGCCACAAATTCTATATTTGAAAATTAATATCACTCTATCCCACTCCCCTTTTCTCTGCTTAATTTAAGCAAGACAAGTAGAAATCAAAAATGGGGGGAAAAAGACAAGATTTTTATGCTGCTACTTGGTCAGTATCAGATTTTTTTCATATTTCAGTTTTAGAATTAACAGTGATCTTTAGCACTTATAATTTAGAAGAAACTGCTATTTGGAATACTTTAGTATAGGAGCTGTTTTGTTTATGTAGGCTTAAATATTTATGTGTTTCAAAATACTAATTTTATTAGGAGGAAACTGGGGAAGAGAAATTAACTGACAATGTACATATCTTCAGGTGTGAAAATGGATTCTGTGCAATGCCTCCTTATTGTTTCTAAGTTTGTTATGTCTTCTATACAAACTGTGCCTTAGTCTTTATAGCTGCGCAGATTACATTATCGTTAAAAGCAGAATATTTTGTTTTCCCAGTGTGAGAACAAAAGGCAGAGTGAATACATATTTCTTTCATTGTGCTCCTCTATCTGAATCAGAGAGAGTAAAGGCAGTCAAGTAAAGTGCAAGGATATTAGGAAATGCAAATATTGCACAATGTGTATACTTCTCTGTAGTAACCTTTTAAAATTTATTGTAGATTTTCAGTTCTAGATGCAGTATATAATTGCAGGAACAGCATCACAAAACCAAACATTCAAGAAAGGCAGATGCTAAACTGGAAATTTCTCACTGTTGCCCTTTTGCATGCATGTTTTTTGATATGAAAAATATTTAAATTATGTGTGTATTATCATCTTTCCATAATAAAGTAGTAATACGTAATGCCATGAGGTTTCTGTGCACCTTAGAAAGCACAGCTGTACATCTCTGGCAGACAGTAGGTTGCAAATGCTTCCCCATACAGTGATGATCACTTGTAAAGCTGCACAAAAAGCTCCACAGGTGCATCTTTATTCTAAGAAGCTGTCATAGAAATCACCAGCTTTTAAATACCACTCTTCCAATTCAGAAGCCTGTCTGGTGATACCTGCTTCTGTTTTTTTATCTCATCACTACTTCCATACTTTTCTGACCTTCCAATGATTGCAGAAGCATTTCCAAAATAGTCTGTTCTGTCATTATTTCTAAAAATAGAAATAGAAGTATAAAAAGTTGCATTTCATATTTGAACAGAGTACTTACTTGTGCTATAGCTAATCCATAGTAATGCATGTGCTGCACTGGTAGTGCAGTGATGTAAACCTACTTTTAGTTTACCTGACAGCTTCAGTTACACTTGGTTACTCTGCATACATAAACAGCTCCAATTGTTCAGTTTGTATCACTGTGAGGTTCTTTTCCACCTTTCCTTTCTCCTTTTCCCTTTCACTTCTCTTTCTTCCTCTTTTCTCCCTATCTCTAGTTACATAGTGCTTCTTTGATAACTTTCTAAGGACATTGTCGATGTTTCCTTACGAAATTTTCCTTTTTATAGCTGTGAGTCAGCTAATTGATGTTAATTCCATGCAAAACTACATTAAGAGCAATCCTGTAATTTTGAATGAGGTAAACTGTGAATAATCAGTTTATGGACACTTCTCTTTAAAACCAGTGGAATGATTTGCCTGCATGTTCTCTAGAACTGCTATAGTTAGTCTGTGTTAAGTACAACTTAGTTAAAGGCCTTATTATCTACGAGTGTTAGACATCAGGAGTTTTTTCCCAAGTTTATATTTATTGGTATTTGATGGTATATTTAAAAAAATTGCATGAAAAATTAAGATACTAAATTAGACAGTGTGATAGGGATGAAGCACTGGCTATCAGAACTGTTGAGTACTAAGAGAAGATGACATTGTCCTATTTTTATTATTCATGTATCCAGTTTGTAGTAGGTAGCTGAGATTAGTAATTAATTATATATCCATTGGTCTGAGTGTATCACTTCTTCATCATATGGAAGTGGCATGAATGTTTTAAAGAATTGTACCCTCTAGTTTCGACCTCAATGAAATGAAATATTTGGAGATACCATTCTGTATATCTGTAGGCATTTGTTAAATTCTTGAGGACTGCAGGAGAATTACTATAGTAGTTTGAAAATCTCACTTCAGTTGGATAAAAAATGAAAAAGGTATAATATGTCTAAGATTAAAACATGATTGCTATAGCTTTGAAAAAGTCTCACCTGATATTTAATTGCTGTGAAGAATGCTATGTCACAAAATTGTGCTATTTGTTATTTAAGTTTGAAAGTGGAAAATTATAGTATTGTTTTCAAGCACCTGGAACACAGCGAACACAGCATTTATTAAGGTGTGCTGTTCTGGCCATTCCGTAATGTTCCTACTGGAGACAAAAAGTGGAACCGTATGTGATATAGGGTTCAACAGGCAACTAAAATGACATGGTATTGCCAATTCTAGTAGTCTTGTTTGGCAGATGACTATTTAAATTAACCAGTAAAGGTTATTAGCTCTTTATAAATTACAAAGTTCAATTGTGTTACATCTTTAGAACACTGATAAAGTTACTTAATAATCTTATCACTCTCTTCTTTTTTCACTCACAGAAAAAGTGGGCATTCAGAAAACTAATTCTGAATTGTCTCAAGTATTTTTACATCAAATATGTAATTGATACTAATGCGAAACATTTTTACCTAAAGACAATTAATAAAGGCCCCAAATAAATACAGTGAGATTTAAATGTTTATGTATAAATAATTAAGTACTGGTACATAATCAGTTTAGGTTTCTTCTGTTTGGAGAGATAGACACAGAAGGCTAGAAACTGGTATGAAAGAAACTTCTTGAAGCAAATTTAGGTACTTCAGACACATATGTTAATGTTATGTTTTAAAGGAATTATAGTTGATTTGTGCTAAAATGACTTCTAAATATTTATCAGTATGATCCAAACTATCTGAAGACTTGACTCCAGATACTAGTTGAACACAGAAAAGAAAATGGAAAAGGATCTGGGAGTGCTGGTTGACAGCAGCTTCACACAAGCCAGCAGTGCCCAGCTGGCCGTGAAGGCCAGTGGCATCTTGGCCTGGATCAGCAGTACTGTGGCCAGCAGGACCAGGTCAGGGATTGTCCCCCTGTGTTCAGCACTGGTGGAGGCCACACCTCAAGTGCTGTGTCCAGTTCTGGGCCCCTCCCTCACTCACTATAGGACAGGCATTGAGGGGCTGGAGAAAGGCAACAGAACTGGGGAAGGGTCTGGAGCATAAGTCCTGTGAGGAGTGGCTGAAGGAGCTGGTGTTGTTTAGCCTGGGGAAAAGGAGGCTCAGGGGACACCTGTGCTGGTTTAAAGGACAGGTGTCTGCCAAGGAAGGCAGGAACATCCCTTGGAATGGAAAATGTAGCCCTCTTCCCTCCAAATTATTACAACTTTGAAATTATGGAGCTTTCAGGCAGAGATATAAGAAAAGGAATAACCGTTCTTTATTACTATATATGTACTGTATAACAAGACAAACAAACAACAACAACAGCTGCGGCACTGACACCAAACACAGCACAAACCCGGTCCCAGCCTCTCGCGGCCGCAGGCACCTTCCCCATTGGTGCCGTTCCGGTCGCAGCCAGCAGGGGCGCTGCTGGCTCCCGGCGGGCAGGGCAGGTGCGGTGATTCCCTGCGGCTGCAGGGGGCGCTGTGGCGCGAGTCTGGCCTCCTCCCTCAGTGGGTAATGGCGGGCAGGCTGGCGGAAAGGGGCTTTCTTTACAAACCCCCAGTGGCAGCCGAGCCCAGTGCCCCTCTGCATGGCAAAATGAACTGCAGCAGGACCCTCGGAGCAGCCGGCTGGAACAGCGGAGTCAGTCGGTGGCACACCCAGGGTGGCCACCAAAGACTCCAAAGTAAAGACTCCAGAGCCGTGCAGGAGCTGTGGGACTCCTGGCAAACATGGGGTGTCAGGTTAAAGTGTAGCAAAAAACCCAAAGCAGCAGCAGAAAACAGCACAGCGGTGCTGGGCAGCAGCAGGCAGGTTGCTGCAGGCAGCTGCCACAAGCCACCAGGAGAGTCTCTCTCCAGGAAAGGATCGGGTGTCGGGGCCCCCTTCCCAGTGAGGCCACGTGTTGGAGATGTCCCAGTTCAACAGCTGCTCTTGCGAGCAGACGCTGTCCCACGATAAGGAGATGTAGTGAAAGATAAAAGCTCTGCAGTGGCAGTGAATCCTCTGGCCTCAACAGTCCGACACCAAAACCACACCACTCAGATTCCAGGAGGGAGAGAGCTGGAGTGAGGCATGGGTCCAGCCCCTCAACCCCAGCAAAAATCTCGTGCTATCTCTGCACTTCACAAGAGAAAGCCCCTCAGCCAAGAGACGGCAGCAAAACCTTCCCTCTTCTCCTCCTCCCAGCCACATCCTTTGTCTCTTAACTATTGTCATTACCATCTCTTAGGCAACATTTGGGAAAAAAAATTGTGAGAGAAATAAAAAACTTCAAAAAACCCTAACCTCCAACACCTCATTGCTCTCCACAGCTACCTGAAAGGAGGTTGTAGTCAGGTTGTAGGCAGCCTCTTCTCCCAGGCAACTAGCAACAGTACAAGAGGACATAGGCTCCAACTGTACCTATGGAGTTTCATGTTGGACATCAGAAAGGTGGTAAGGCATTAGAATGGATTTACTCCTGGACTTACTGGAATATGATGGAGTCACCATCCTTGGAGGTTTTCAAGGAACAGCTGGATGTGGCACTTGGTGCTATGGTTTGTTGGTGTGGTGATGTGGTCAAGGGTTGATGATCTTGGAGGTCTTTTCCAGCAATAACAATTCTGTGATTCTCTCCTCCAAGTGGGTTTGACATGGTTAGTTTTCACTTTGTCTTGCCTGTCTCTGCCTGCCTCTGTCTTTGTCTGTGACACACGCTCTCGCGCTCTGCTGCTTGTCCACGTGTCCTCTCTGCACACTGCCCACTGCATGCATGCCCTCCTGGCTGTGCACTTGCTGCTATGTGCACACTGACCATGTGCACCCATTCTCTGGTGCTCTTGCTTTCCCTCTCCCTGCATGCCTGCTCTCTCTGCGCTATGGATTCTTGAGCTTTCCTTCAGTCAGTCTCTGTATGCTTCTCTGCCTGGGTCTCTCTCTCTCTTCTGCTTCCTGTGCCTCTTTCCCACTCTATCTTGCTTGCTCTGAATCAGTCTGTCCCTCCTGTCCCTTTGCCTCTCCCTTCTACCTGCCTCGTCTTGCTTCCTCTATCGTCAGCATGTATCCATCTGTTCATGCAGGTTTAGGAAGTCCACATGGGATTTACATGTACTTCTTTGCCGTTCTTAGGTGTTTTGAAGTAATTTAAAATTAAAAATGCATTAATAAAATGAAGGCTTATAGTTTTAGTAGTAATATAGTCGAGTACTGGCATATCTTCATTGTTAGCATATAATCATTATAAATTTACAAAGAAGTAGGTTCTTACCATTTATGC
Source organism: Vidua chalybeata (assembly GCF_026979565.1). Classification (NCBI taxonomy): domain Eukaryota; kingdom Metazoa; phylum Chordata; class Aves; order Passeriformes; family Viduidae; genus Vidua; species Vidua chalybeata. The sequence continues at coordinate 18,527,912 of NC_071570.1, read as the reverse complement.
ATTCATACATGATTTAGTCATGCATTATCTAATTGTGCTGTAGGTCCACTTTTTCTAATTAATTGGTCAAACATAAATGTAGTTTTAGGAGCTTCCTAATTTGTATTTATTTTCACATGTTTATTAATTTTAGATTTATGCTTGATAGGTTAGATGGTGAAAGATATGCATAATTCTGCTGATAATTTTCCTCAAAATAATAAACACTTTCTCATTTCTGTGTTCACTTGTCAATAAAAAAGTTCTTACCAAATTGAGGAAGCAAGTGATTTCAAAGGTAACAATATGATTCTGTCATCAGATCTTATCCTGTTTGTACGGCTTGTCTTTCAAACATAAATCAGTTCTGGTAAGAGGACATAATGAGACAAATTAATCATAGAGCAGCTGCTTAAGAACAGTATTACTAGTATTTTAAATCTTGTACTTACTTCTATTAACTTGGCTGTTAAAAAATTCTCTTAATACTTCAGAAAGAAGAAATGGTATTTAGAGTCTTAAAGATGCATCCTACTCACTCTTGCAGTGTTTTATTTTTATTTACATCTATTACTATTATTTTTACACTGTGTCACCAGAGAAGGAACTATCAATTGAATTATAAAGGCCAGATTGCTGCCTCCTTTGGTATCAGATTGTTTCTTGTCAGGTAAAACTGGGTCTTCATTGTCTGGAAGTTAAGCAGCTGCTATCAACAGCAGCTGGGCTGCCCTCCCACCTCCAAAAGGACTAATTTCTTCTTCTGCTCTCCAAAAGGACTACTTTCATACCTAGTGTCAAAGTGTGGTGCTTCTGGACTGACCACAAGCCTGTCTAAAATATACCAGTTAAAGAGAAAAGTGATTCTTTATTACTCTACTGCTACTTTACACTTGCATTTTGAGTTGAAATACTCATAAATAAGTACATGTTTCAAAAGCATTAGAGTGAGGCAACACCTCTTGCAAACCTGACCTTCTGGAAACTTCAATCTATCAAATATAAAGTTGGTGTATAAAGTTAAGCAGTGATTGACAGGTAAATAAAGTCTGACTAACCAGATTGAAGAGATGTATAGTGGAGAACTCTAATCTTCTTGAAAGAGCTCAGCTGGTATCTGGAGTCATGTCTCCAGATATGCTGTGTCATGCTGCTAAATATTTAGAAGCCATTATTCTGCAATATGGCTATAATAATTACTTTAAAATGTAAGATTAATATTTTATATTTAATTTTATATTAAGAAAATAATGTTTAAAATGTTAATAAATGAGACATCTTCTAAATACCAGTGATGTTGGAAGTGTTGGAAATTTGCTTTCTATAATTTAAATTTCACACTGTTTCTCTTTTCTGCCACTCAACTGCTCAACTTCCTTTCCTCTTCACAGCATTTCTGTTAGCAGTCTTTTTTTTTCCCTCTCCCATACAGGCCCTCTCTCCTTCCCTTATTTCCCTGCTCCTTGTGATTAGCCTCTTTCCCTCACTTTTTATGCCACCCTTGCAATTCTTTATTTCTTCAGTTGCCTTTCTTCATCCTATGAAATTAGGACAGATTATATGAAGAACCTTCTCAGAGGGTGTTGTAGTTAACTGGAACACTCTTGCACTCCCAGCCATGCTAAGTCTTGGCCTTATGGACCATAAATATCAAAGTGTCTGTAATTACCAATTAATCAAATTAATTACTGAATTAATCAATTAATTACTGAAAACTCTCTTTGTGCCTGTGACACAACTAATTCCTGTCCAGCCTCTTTCATAAGCACTATCAATTTTGTAAAAGCTTTGCAGCTAAGATGATTATCTTGATTATCTTGAATGCCAAAGTTAGTATATAAGCATTTAACTTTTCAGTAACCTTTCTCAATGGAAAGTTTTCTTTTTTGGCCTTATCATGCAATCATGTAACTATCTCTCTTTGTCCACTTAGACTTTTTCATTTATTTATATCTGTTGCATGTGGGTGATGTCTTAGGAATTATCTGAGCTAATATGCAAGAAAACTCTTTAAGAATTATGTAAAATGTGATCTTAATTAACTAAGTTTATTTATTTAGTTTTGCTTCTGCTTGTAATCCTGGGATTTTTTTTTTTTTTTTCATCTGGTTACTAGGTTGCTGCATGTTGTAGCAGGGAGCATCTTTCCTGCTTGCTACTCACTATCCTTTCCTGAGAAAAATTACTCTAGAGTCATGGTGATCTCAATATGCCTCAGTCCATAAGAGCAGACTCCTAATAGCTGTAATTGAAAAATAAAACATAATTTAATCCCAGATTATATCAAATATAGTTCTCACAACACCTTGTTAGGCAGCTATTTTTACTTCAGAAATATTCTTTCAGAACTGTATGGGTTTATCTGTGCACAGCATCTTCAGAAAAGGAATAGTTTTCACAGATAGCAACAGTGTAAATTTGTGACTATTTTTTAGAGAGTGTGTACTGTATACCGTTGCAGACAAGTCCATTAAGAAGCTTAGATGTTCAATTGTTGGTAATCATGTGGGTTACAAATTAAATTCATGAAGTGAAAACCATGAATGATTGGAATTGTCTGGAGTCTTACATTTTTTGTACTGGGTCTTTTAATTTCAAAAATTAAAAAAATGCTGAGTAAGTGAGCCTAAGCAAAAGAACTTAATAAGACAATAGACTATATTACACAAATGTTTAAGTAGCAGAAACAGAATCAGACTATTTTCTATTCTTATATTTTTAAGAAAAGCTTCTTGCTGAAATGCTGAGACTTTTGTTTAGTCTTTTATTTTTGCTTAACTGCTTAGTAGTCCATTGTTATAAAACATGTCTCCTTGTTATTCTTATCAATTGCTTACAGAGTAAGAAAAAATTATTAAATACTACACTATATTAGTACAAGAATTTTGTAATGGAATCACGGGAGACATTTCTGCCCAGATACTGCATTTTGGTGGACCTTGTAGTTAAAGACTTGGAAGAGTAAGGGTTATCTACAACTTGTGTGAGTTTATTATGGCTTAGTGATTTGCTGATTGATTTCATTTGCTGTCAGTTAAGGCTCTCTTAATGTCAAGCTTTCTTTGCATAATGCCTTGAAATATAGACTGATGAAGATTTTTCAGATTGATGCTGCTAATATAAACTGACCCTGATTTGCCCTTCTGCATGACAATATAAGTGACAGTAGTTAGACAAAAATATAGCAATGAATATGCAACTTAAGGATTAAGAAAAATACAGTAAGCCTTTCAGAATATAAAAGTAGGCATAAAAACAGGCTGTTCTCTTATTTCTACACTTATCATGTATTGAAGAAATAGACTGGGGTAGCATCCCATATGCTATACAACTGAGGTAAAATTTGAAGAGGATAATTTTGAAAGGATTAAAAGTTAAACTGTTGTGTTTTATCAGATTCTAACAATTGGTCAACAATTAATTTTGGTGGGTTGTTTTGTTGAGAATTTTGGTGGTGTTTTGTTGTTAGTGGTGGTTTTTTTTGGTTGGTTTTTTTTTGTTTTTTTTTTTGGTGGTTTTTTTTTTTTGGGAGGAAGGGTTGTATACATTTTGGCTTATAAATCCACATATGTTATTACCTGTAAATTTTATTTTTTTATATTTTTATTTTTCAGGAATCATAGCAAGCTATTTTGAATCTGTTGTCTTGATTTTTCATTTAATGAATTGATTGCTTGTCTAGTGACATGTGTTGGTAGTATTCTAGGATCACAAATTCCAACAATATATTTGACTGTGAAAAGCACAAATTCTTGGGATTCATAATACCTTTGCTATAGGTGTTCCAGGACTAATATGCTTTAAGTAGGGCACTCAATACTTGTCCATTGCAGTCCCCAGTTTCATTATATGATTTTAGAATTCTCCCTTCATTATGGTCTCTTCTCTCATTTTTGATCTCTCCCTTTTAAATGCAAAAAGTTGTTAAGAAATTAGGGGGTGAGGAGAGAATGAAGACAGCTGGAGAGTGCTCTAATTAATGGAAATAAGATTAATGTGGAACCGTTGTTTAAACCTGAATAATAAGGATACACAGACTGCATGTTGGCAAGTTTACATGCAAATGATTGGATTTTCTATGGCTTTTAAGAAGATAATATCCGTGGAATGACAAAAATTTGTTTATCCTCTTGGAACTTTGATAGAACTTGAGATTCCTCTGGATTGCTTCAATATCAGAATCTTTTTTGGTAAAAGAGCAGCTCTAAACTAAAGCTCAGAAGAGAAGAGTAATCCCTTCCACTTCTGTGGGCAAACTTATGATGTACATTTAGTGCTTGAAGACTGTATTTTAGTTCTGATATCTCTCTGTTAAGTGGCAGATTGTTCTTTTCCACTACCAGTACCCATTGGTGGATTCCCCTCTTTCTCTTCATCTTAATTGATAAATTCTAAAGGGAGAGACCAGAGAGCAAAGCCTCCTGCCATTGCCACAGTGTATAGTACCAGACTTTCCCTGCATCCAGTTTTCCAATCTCAGATACTTCTGGGTTTTGGTTAATATTGTGCAAGCAAAAAATTAGAAGTTGAAGTTTACATTCTCAAGTTTTTACACATGCTTGTAAAGACCACAGGACTGGGTTTTGAACAGAGATTCCCCTACATGTCAAAAAGTGATGTTTGTCTGGACCTTGGAAAAGGTTACTGACCTAGATGCTCAATTTTTTTCTGTCTTATTCCTCATGAGAATTGCTGCAAATTTTACTCTTTTGGGAAATAGACTGTGGGATTGAATAAACATTTTATGCCTAGAGAGCACATAGAATAGCAGTAAACTGGTTGTCCCTGCTTAAAAACTGATTGGGCAGGGAAAAAAAAAAAAAAAAAAAAAAGTATAAGAAACAGTGCTAAAATGTCTCCAGAAGTGTTCCCAGCCTTCACCATTTTAATTGACAGTTCTTCTGAAAATTTTAAGTTATAGAAGTGATTTCTCTGTTACCAACATTCATAGGCCCAATTGCTCATAAATTACCTAACTGCAAGTAATGGTCCAACTCTGAAAAATGGATAAAGGAAATAGTAATGAATTAACATCAGAACCCGTTTGAAAATTGCCACACTCTTGGGTCTTTTAAAGTTAGGATGGCCTAAGTTATTTAGGTCTTTCAGTTAGGATTCGCAGATAAGAACCAGCTGCTTTTGATGATCTACCATTAAGGTCACCACCCAAGTACATGATACTGCAGTCATTACCAAATTGAACAGAAAGATTAGAAAGGGCTTTCTCAATCTCATTACAACACCCCATGATATGGGATGTTTTACTTCTGATTCTATTAGTGAAGAATACTTTATGTTTTCTAGGCAAACTTATCTCAACAGTGCCTAGCCTCCTTAGTTTTCTCCTTTCATGATTGCTATAAGCATCCAGTTTTATAAACATAATTCAGAAAGTCACTTTATCTCTTATGCTTCTAAGGAATTGGTTCTAGTTGTTGACTGTTGACAAGACCAGGGAAAAGGCCTTCCTTGCCAGGCTCCCAGCCTAATAATCCAAATCACATTCTGCAATCTTATCATAACTTCCCACTTACTGAAAAGGCACTTGGTGCATTTGCTGAAGACAAAGCAGAAAGTCATGTCTTCCAAAATATTAGCTAGAAGGCTCATATGGTAGCAACATATTGTTGGTATGAGTGAGGACAAAAAGAGCTCTGCCATCAGAAAAGTTAGTGTCTTCTTCTCTTTTGTTAAGGAAACTTCCCAGTCTGGCCATTGACGAGACTCTCTGGCAGTGGCATTCCCAATGTCAGAGACTTTCATTGTTGGGAATGAAGCCCAATGGAGTGGGTGACAGTGGGTGACTCCAGTGAGCTGATGGGTGCCCTGCTTGACTTCACATGGCCCACCCTCACATGCAGTCAGATCAGTTTCCTTATGGGTCCCAGGTTTCCCATGGCAGATGTCTCAGATGTCTCAGTCGATAAAGCCATTTATTCACAGTGCAGTAACACAGAAACAGCTCAAGCTGGTGCCTCTGAGCAGGACCCCCAGCAAAGGAACCCCAGATCTTCTACAGCCTTAGCCTCCCCACATGCAAGTCTTGCTATTCCTCCTGAGTCTTCAGCTTCTGTCCCCATTCTCTGTGTCCATCCACCTAGATGGTGTCATCAGTCTTCATCTCGTTTGTTATCCAAGAGGTAGGCAATTCCCAGCTCCTGATGTGTCTGTCAGTGTCCATTCACCTGGCTGCTGTCATCCATATTCATACTCCTTGTTATCCTACAGTTTGGCAGTTCACAGGCTCCCACCCAGAGCACAGATTACATCTCAATCAGTAGCTTGCCTGTCTAGCTACCTGGACCAGATATATCACCCAGCTCTTTCAACCTGTTGTTCCAAGTGACAAGCATTCTCACTTAGCTTCTTGACCTCTTGCACAGAAGAGGCCAGAATTCAGTATCGTGGAGTCTTATTCATCCACCAGCTTGTGGATGGTGGATCCATTCATCCACCATTAGCTTGTGTTGGTTGGGATTTATGCCTTTCTGAGCTGAGCTAATCTCTCATATGACAAATGCCAAAAAGATAGACAAACACAATCACTTTTTCCCTATAAGAGTTTTCTTCAGCTGTAAATCCATTGTTGTAGTACTAAATATTCAGAGATGATAGGGATAATTTTATTTGATCTTCCTCAGATTATAGTGGTTAAAAGCAAACTTTGTAAAAAAATATATTTTATTTATATAACACTAACCTTTAAGGATAGCAAATTGTCAAGCTCAGTCATGATGCCACTTCTGCAGACATTTGCTTTGGAAAGAGGGATGCTAATGTTTGTGTTCATAATGAGATTCAGTATTAGGTATACTGTGTTCTTTAAATTTTTTCCTCATGTTTTGGAGCAAAAGCTGTTGTCACTGAAATTTCTAATAAAACATTTTCATAGTATAAATTAAGTCTTGAAAGCAAGTCTGATTGAAAATCTAGCCATTTGCATGTTGTTGGGTTTTTTTTTTAATGTCATTTAAGAATGTATGAAGCAAATTAGTGATTACATCTGAGTTTAGGCAGAAGGGAGGACACCTGTCCATCCTATATGTGGCAGTTAACATTAGATTAAGGGTGTGTCAATGAATTTGAGGAATGCAGTTCAACTTCTCTTGATAATTATGTTCTCTAGAGAAATTGACTACTGCTTTTTCCTGTACTGCCATCATTAATTTGTGTAATTAATTGGAAGGCAAAGTGAAAAAATTAATTTGCGATCCAACCAAACATGTATACTTCAGGATTTCCTTGCAAAACTACAAAATATTGCTTTAGGTAGGATTAAACACTTACATTGAATTAAAATGCAGTGCTACCATGAGCATTCTTAAGAAAAACAGATGAAATGAAGCAGGTGTTTTACAAAACTTTGCACAGTTTTCTAGCACCTAGGCTCTTTAGACTTGGGCATTCACCGAAAATCTGGTACGAGGATTAGGATTCAGTAGTGAGTGTTAATGTGTGAGCTACACAATCACAGTTGTCATATTGACTAAGCCTGCCAGAAGAGACCTTCGTCTCTCCTAGTAAATAGCAACTAGATCATATACTATGCTCAGCTTTTTGTGTGGAAAATAAACAGTGGACATAGTTCCCCCTACTATCCATATGTAAAATATTTAATTCTGTTTGAAAAATGTTTTAATATACAATTTAAAAGCTGCTTCTTGTGGCCAGAAGGGAATAATCTATACTACTTGATAGCTCTAGCCGAAATATTTAAGGAAATGTCTATACTGAGCTCAGATTTTTTCTCTTGGAGTCAGTGACAGGCTTTTTCTACAGCAGCTAAAAACTAAGTCAGTATTTTTTTCACAAGCATATTTCTTTTCTAAAAGTAATTGAAATTGGTCTTAGTTAAGAGAGCACTATTTAAAACCAATGAAAAATAATATTCTAATTTTCAGTAAACTACTATGTTGGCAAATAGCTGAATTAGTTATGTTTCACAGTTTGTGGACAGCATTTCAAAGAGCAGAAGAGTTTTTCAGATCTCGTGTTTACCTTACATTTACATTCCATGTGAAGTTGTTTTAGATTTTTCTACTTTGTAATCTGATAGCTTAATGTCTGCTTCTCTCCCCGCCTTGAAATGTTCTCCTACACATTCACCTATAGTAAATTAATAGATTTTAGGCAATTAAGACTTAGTGTTTAGGTAACATTTATTTATAAAAGTTGTTTGTTTATATAAGATATCCATATGTAAGATATCAGGAATAATATGTCACTTTAAGGAACAAGAAAATGAGAAAGACTGTGCTTTTTAAAATTTATTTTAGCAATGTATATTCGGTTGTGGAAAACAGAATTCTATACTTCAACATTCATGTGTTTTTTTCTGGTTCCAATATGTAATTTCAATAGGCCAAAGGCAATACTATCAAGATTCAGACAAGTGAAGTGTACTTCACTTGACATTTCACCTGAATTTTGATGAGAAGTTTTGCTCTCTTCTTTCTCCTCAAGACTGAATATGTGATGGGATACTTCATGTTTTGTAGTAAGACTGCATCCTGACTTTTCTATAGTGACTGTTGCTGTTTGGTTCTTCTCATCAGTGGTAATGCATTATGCTTGCATTAGGTAGATTTTCATGCTCACTTAAATGTAGGCTTTATAGTAGTGTCAGGGACTACACTTCTCTCTCTCTTTCATCCCTGTTTAGAATATACACTGCAAAAGAAGCTGATATACACTGAAAAGAAGATAGGATACTATCTGTATCTAGGATACAGATGAAACTTCTTTCAGTTTCTATTTCTTTCTCACTAAAACCACTTACTTTAAAAATTCTAAACTTTCCTTGCAAACTTAAGTATTCATTTTGAATCAAAACTGTAAGACGATGGGAAGAGTGGTAACAACAAATGTACTGGTAGCATTTTCCCCATTTGTAGCTTAAACTGCAAATTCTTTCGGGCAGGAATTGTTTCTCATTTACGTTTTGCATGCAACTGAGCTTGACTTTGTGCAATACAGAGTGAGAATGGTCCTTGCATAGAAACATTACTGGCCTATAAAAACCAGTATTTCCTTAATTTTGTTAAGAGAATTTTCTTGCATAGTACAGAGCTATTTCTAAAGAGTCAAGGCTGCAGGTAACTAGCTCCTTTGCTATACAATTCTCAGGATGCTTTCTGCCTGGTCATACCAACTAAACAAATTTATCTTAATTTATCAGTTTCTAAGAGATTGAGGTAATTTCTGAAAGTCTTATACTTTGTAATAATTTTCATGGCAATAGTTGTTATGCCCATCTACTGTGGTTTCCAGTAGAAGCACTTTCTCTTCTGTTGCTGTCAATTTCAATGCTCCCTTTTAAATTTTCTTGTAGGAAGTCATGTCATTACCTCTTGCAGAGAATCTAGCCTTTTATTTAGAGCTTCATTCCCTTGGGCTATCTGCTGAGACCTACAGGGTAAAGTAATTGTTATTGAAGCGAAGGGGATAGAGTTAGGCCCCGTGTGTGGCACTGAGTCAGCTTTTGTTGGGGAAAAAAAAAGTTGTAACAAAACTGACCTGCTTTTTGGCACATTTAAATTGTGCATGCCACGCTTGAATGGAACTGAACAAAAAGTTTAGTGTTGAAATGAGATACAAGGAGAATAGATTATTAAAGAACTGCCAAACAGCTGCAAAAGTGCAATTTTGCTGAATGCAGTTTCCCTTGAGGTTTTTTCCCCTATGCCAGAGAAGCTGCTGTATTTATATCCTTTACTGATGCCCCTAGACGTTTTGGACTATGGGTCAAGGCAGCCACGATGGGTTTTCAAATGCTGAAATGTATGGGGAAAATTCATTGCAATAATTCCTTCTCAAAATACAGCTCTTTTAAAGATATAATAACTATCCTGAAATCTTGTTTCTGAAAACAAAAAGTTATTGATGTATGTTTTGTTTTCTGGACTCATTTTTATGAATCTTATTTATGTTAGTTCAAAGCAAGGCAGTAATGACAGGCATACAGAACCACACTCCATGGAGTTTTGCTTCTACACCAGATGTTTTTGCCTGAATCCACTTCAGCCAAACTCTGTACCAGGAATGAAATTCTCAGTCTTTTCAGATTCTTGTGTAAGCAGTTTGTTAATTTAGTTAACCAGTGTTAATTTTTCATTCTTCTGAAGTTCATTCATTATTCCTTCTCTTGTTCTTTTTTATCTTTTTGTATATGTAGTCCTGCGGTAATTTGCTATGTGCTAACACTGTGTTTAGTTGAAGAATTCCTGAAGGAAGAACCAAGCAGTCAAACATGAATTTCAACTTTTCTGTACATCTCTGGTTTTTAAAGTATGTTCTATAAAGTAGATGGTCTTGTTATTCTGACTGCTCCATCTGACGTTACAAAGTCAATGCTTATATTGTCAGGCTGTTAATCTTTTTGGCACCCTTAAATAAGCATCACTTGAGCATAATAAACCTTCTTTTATTTCTTCCAAGCATGAGATGAGGTTCTATGATAACAGCATGGCAAGAAAGTCCTGAGATAATGTAATAGCATTGACATGAAAATAAAAAAACTGATTTTTAATAATTTGGTATTTTATTTGTAACTTTAGAATAGGGTAAAAGTTTATATGGGAATTTTTTTTCACTACAATTTGTAACTCATAATCCAAATAATTTTTTAAACTCTGTTCTCAATGGCCAAACACTAAGCACAAGGGCGACAACATGTATAGTGTTTTAAGTGGGAATTTAAAAGGCCTTTTTTATAATGTATGATAAATACATTAATACTTTGATGAGAGGTCTTCTGCTAATTTGCATATGCTGATCTGTGTATTTCTTCTTGTGTTTCCATTACAATGAGAACAGCTAAAGTTTGAATAACCTTTGAATTTCAGAAATTAATTTTAAAAAGATTTGTTTTCTTCTTTGTTTCCAATTTCTTGACAATTGTTATGCAATTTGTCAGTATTAGCCATTTTCCACTTTAACTAAAGTACTCCTGCAGATTGAAGTCTTTCAGTCTTGTACATTTACAGGCAGCAATACATGCAAATGCAGTTTTATGGCATCTGTAGCACTATCCGCCTGAAAATTACTGGTTGTAGAAATAGTGTACAGAACTAGACAATGACTGTTTATTCAAAAGTGTATGCATGGAATGTTACAAAAAAATGGTTTTATGTCAGAACTCAGAATGTCTCTCGGACACTCTTGGATGTTCCGGGTCCAGGTCAGAAGCATCTGAGACCCTGGCAGGCAGCTGGAAACCCCTGTGGCTTTGAATTTGATCCATGGAACAATTTACCAACCTTGCAGGAAGAACAAGAAATCACAAAAGTTTAGATATTATAATAGAAGTAGTCACAAAGTGAAAGGAAGAATCTTTGAGTGCTGTACAGGGGGGTTTTAGGCCTTGTACTTAGGGGTCTGAGTTTTGTACATGGGGGTCAGAGGTTCTAAGATGGAGGGATTTGGGCGTGCCCTGTCCTCCTTCTTTCTCCTTCCTAACCTCCATGTTCATGGTGAAGTTGGCACTCACAGATTGGTTTAGAGTAGAAAGTCACAATTCAATACAGGAAATAGGCATTGGGGAAAAACCATAAACATTTAACACGTAATGTATGATATAAAAGATGGCACCAGCCCTCTGGGAAGTGTGTGTGTGTGTGTGTGCCTTTGTTTGACCTGCTGAATGGACCACAGCAGTTCAGGAAGAAAATCTTTTAGATAACATACAATAAACTACCTTGAGACCCGACAACTGAAGACTACTGAGTCTTTCTTTGAAGGCATGGGTTGGAGGAGAGACTTTTCCATTTTTTGGGGTCACCCCAATCTGGGGGTGAGCCCTAGCAGGTTTACATTTCCCCTGGAGAACTCTTCTAAGCTTAAGTGTTCTCAGTCCTTTTAAAGGTTAATATGGAGAAAGAAAGCATGGCTTAAATGTTGCTCTTTTGCTCTAATGTTCACTGGTTTGTAGTTTATAAACAGCATCAGCTTAGTTAATTTTTTGTCTCAACTTTGGTTTCTCATCTTCACCGATCTGTAGCCAAAACCAAAACTTTTTATGCATACCCTCATATGAGACATCTCTAAAGAGGTAATAAAGGCCTTCTTCCACTCATAATCTTCAGAGGCCTTTTTTCTAATTTAGTAAAGATCTAAAGTTTAAAATACTTATTTCCCTTATGATATGACTAACACTTGATTTTTTTAAAAAAAATTCTGATGTTGCACTCAAGGACAGTTAAAGTCTTAGGGACTCCTAAGACTCTCCCTTTTAGGGATTTTCTGGGTAGGGATACTGTTTTACAGCTACCATTCAGTAGCTGTAAAAAAGGAGATTGTTAGAAGTATTTAGGCTTAAAATAACCTGTCCCTTGAAAGTTATACTTGAAAAGAGAATTTGGGCACTCTTGCATATTTTCTTCCTAGTCCAACAACTTCAGCCTAAAACCATCTTTTTTCCATGCCAACTGTAAGAATATAGTTTTATCTTGTGAGTTGTAGCCAGTTATCTGGGAATTCATGCATCTGAAGTTTTCATGAAGCTGCCTGTCTCTTGTCTTAGTGTTGGAGCATGGGAATGCCTGGCTAGCGCCGCTTTTGGTGAGACTGTAGCTGCCACGTGAACGGGCGCTGCAGGGTTATGGCGTTTGCCTCCCTGCTAGTGCTGAGCGCTCCGGTGTGGGTAAGCAGCTTTGGTAGCTTCATGCTGAGAGGAAGCGAAGGGACAAGAGAGGCACACTTTGCTTGCAAGCCTGGGAACGTTTATTTCACACATGGTTGCTGCGATGGTCGGAGTGACTGCTCCCAGCATGGTGCAAGGTGAAATGGCGAATGGACAATGAAAGCATTGGGTTAAATAGGGGGCAGGCGGACAGGGGTGGGAATCCCCGTCACCCAATAGGGACAGACAACGGGGGAGTGACGTGGATCACAACAACCTACGGGAACATAACAGAGGTGGGTACAGTGTTCTGGGATAAATAGCAATGCAAAGGCGGGGTGATTGATACAGAACTTTCAAGAAGAATCAGGGAGTGGCTACAAGATTGACATGTAAGAGCTCCTGTGGTAAGCAACTTGGAGCGAACCGTTGTGAGGGAAAAATAGGGGTATAGAGAACCGACCTAACTAACATTTATTAAAATCCCTAACTGAACCAACCCAACTTACAACATCTCCCCACTAACTTTCCTACAATACTCATCTGTCTAAAAATGTTTTAGATTTTCAAAATGAGTTGCAATAATACTGGTTCCTATAAGTGTGGGGATCACTATGTCTTGCCTTTCTGAACAGAAGTAATTTTCTGGTGTGCGTTCTCAAAATATTTTGTGTGTAACTGAAGACAAATTTTTATTGTTTTATAGTCTGTTCCCAGTTTTAATGTGTCATGGTTTGACATGGAAGTGAATTTTTTTTCAGGAAGTTGGGTCAAACCAATCAGTGGTCAGGTTTAGATATTGTCACCTGGAGTGACCACTGAAAGTATGGACACGCCTCTGAGAACACAGGGGGTTAAAAGCAAGAACTCCCAGGGGAGCTGTCTCTTTTAGTTCCGGTCGTCAGAGAGTGCAGACTCCCCCCCTGCCCAGCCATGGGCTGGGTGGGGGAGGGGAAGCCACGCGGCTTTGTCCAGGTAGGCCGAGGGGCTGAGGGTCTGGAACCGAGCCAGCTCCTGCGGACGGAAGGGTGGAGAGAAGCGGAGATGCCTTTGTTCCCCCCCCCCGACAGAGGAAAAGAGACAGAGAGCCTGGCGGCACCTGGAAATTTGCCGGCAGAGGAGAAGGAGAAGCGGGGGGGATGATGCCTAGTGTGGGAGTCGAGAGTGCTGGGCAGAGATTCCAGCCATCCAGGGAGTCTGAACTTTTAACCCTTTCTGGGAAATGAGGGCTTTGTAAAATATTACTCCTCCTTGATTTGTAGTGGAAGACAGACAGTCTGGGACCTGAGATGTTAGAAGAAGAAATATTTAGGTGGGAGGAGATGATGAAGTAGCTTTTGGCTGGACTTTTCTTGTTAGCCATAGACTGAACCAAATTCTCCTGCAATAGAGACTGCATTTTAGGGGGATGCAGTGGTGACCCAAGGAGACCTGCTTCAGCAACCAAAAGCACAGGAATGGCAAGAACAGAGTAAAGCTGAGGAGGGAATGGTGATGCCCTCTGTCTTCAGGAAGAAGATGATCTCTGTTCCTGGACCCTTGGCCCCAGGGGAAAATGGGGGGGACTACAGTAGACTGACTGTACTGACTACAGTCCCCCTCCCATTTTCCCCTGGAGCCAAGGGTCCAGGACTACATTCCCAAGATGAGAAGCTGAACTGTTGTCTCTTTTGGTCCATGGCAAAGCACCCTTAAAGGAGCCCTATGAGCAGTCTGTCCATGCATGGTAGTGAGAGCACTGTGACATGGAAAGGAGAGTGTCACACTGGCAGATTTTCTCCGGGTGGTTGCCATGTGTGACAGGGAAACACAGGAGGTGGCAACTGTATTTCCTGGGGGGGCGTCTATGGCGCAAGAGAGCTCCCCCTTGACAGACTGAGTATTGATTATCTGAAGGGTGGTAACTTGATCAGGAATCCCGGGTGATGTTTCATGGTGGTTGTTCTGGAAATTGGGAGGAGGAGGGGTGTTTTAGAGGGTCCTCATCCTGGATTTAGTGTGTGTGTCTTCTATAGTAGTAGTAGCTTAATAAAGTTTTTTTCCTTTGTTATTAAGCTTGGGCCTGCTCTGCTCTGTTCCTGATAACATCTCACAGCATTTATTTGGGAAGGTGCATTTTCATGAGGGTGCTGGCATTGTGCCAGTGTCAAACCATGACATAATGTCACACTCTTACCAGCACATTCAAAACGAGAAGTGCTTGCTTAGATGCAGACCATGCAGATGTGTATAAATGCCAAATTTTATGTTATAAAAATTAATCAGGAGTGTTATTGAAACATCTTATTGTTATGTATACGTAAAAGCTATATACACATCTTACTGCTATGTGTACTTAAAAACAAAAGAAAACACTTGTTAGCAGGAGTAGAAAAAATTTCTGCAGAGCCAGATTTGCATTCTGGGAAATTCTGTCATCTGACTTTCTTGATCACAGAACACTTTCCAGAGCTGCAGATATATTTGTATTGGTAAAGGTCAAATAGGAATCTCAATTGAAGTTCTGAACTGCTATACAGATACATTTAATTATTAGGTGACAGATATTATAACTTGCATGTGGCCAGGTTCTATGCCCATTCCTTATGTATCAGGCTTTCCAGTAAGTGTAACTTTTGTATTGTTGAAGACAGATCTGTCAATCTGTGACTGACATAAGTTTCTTAAAATCGTTCGTGCCTTCAGTGGCTCATCTGAAACCCAATATATTTGCCCCTCCCCAGATGGCATTTAGAATAAGTATTCTTCATGTTCATGCCACCCCTGGAAGACCCAAAAATAATGTTTGTCCTAAGCTGTTCCTGAGCAAGAGAGACCTAAACTAACCATGACTCTTTGCTAGGGAGTTGGGATATACTGGAAGGAATGTGTACATATAGGTGCATAAATGCCACATTCATAAGGAACCATTAGAAACTGCAAAACTACTTTCTTCTGTACTAAAAAGAAATCTAAGTTATTAAAAGAACCCAATTCCTATGTGTGAAAATAAAAGTTTGTGAATGCATTTTCTCCTAGATTTGAAATTTTCAAATTAATTAAATGAGAGAACAAATTAAATATCTGTGTATCTCAGCAAGGAATTAAAAAATGCTGTTTCAGATAACTGCATGGTCTTAGAGTACCTGTGGAGGTGTAGGATAAAGCTGTATAGGTTAGTGGCTTCACTAGCTTTGTAGTAGCAGAGGTAAAAGGAAGAAGTTAAGGAAATGTCTCTACATTCTAGTTCAGTGAAACCTTTAAATTTTCAACATATCTGATTTTTAATATGTGGGCTGTTGCCATTTGAAGACTCTCACGCAGTATTATGCGGAGTGAGATATATCCCCATTCCTGCTTGGTATTGTTTCTGAATAGATGCAGCATTTTAGTCATGTTGAATGTGAAATAAAAAAAAATTTAAAAGCAGGATTAGAGCTGACAGTGGCAGGCTTACAGAGCTATGTGAATACACTATTAGGGTTAGAACCATAGTATTTAAAACATTTTGGTTATTTTTTCTGATAAAAAAAGATATGTTGGTGTTGACTTGCCATAGCAGTTTTTTACACTTCACAATAAAATAACCTGATTGATTTCAGTGGTTACTTTTATTCCGAAAAGCAGCAGTGTGTTTGATAACAAAGAAAGAAAACAGTTAAAACCTTAGTGAATGTCTGTTTGTGGTACTCTAGTTTATAAGTCTGTACTACAGACATATTCAGAAGCCAATTTAATTTTATCTGTTATATGTTCTTACAGTTGCAGCTTGCTACGACTCATTTCAAAGGGGAAAACTGTAACTTACGAAATGTTATTAACAAGTTGTAAAGAAGACCGATAATCTCAAAAGTGTTAGACTATTTAGAATATATAAAGTTACCACTAATGTCAAATCATTTGTTCTCTCTTGTGCTGCTAACTTTATTATCAGTCTAATCGATATTACATGACTGGGACATTCTTACACTATATACATGAAAACAATTATATTTTCCCAGCCATACTGTAATCAGATTATTTGCTTCCAGAGATCTCTAGCTTTACCGTATTTCTTTTGTTTCTGACAAATTAATTTTCTTAACATGAAGTGGGAAGACTCATTTTGAAAGTATGAAAAATCACCTAAAATTGTCTAGTGAGTCTTTATAAACATAAATTGAATGTTCAGTGAGTTTTGTAGTTAAATAAAATGAAAAATAGTATCAACTGTTCAATGCAGTACTGCATGTTTGAAAATAGTTCACTTTGTAATTGGGGTGCACAGTCATTTGCTTTTCCTCAAGGCTATCAATATTTCAGATTTTTGAAGAAGTACAAATCTTATGTTATACCTTTGGTTAAGTTCTTACTTACAACCTAAGTGCCTGGTTTACAACTTCTGTTTGATTTTTCCAATTAATAAAAATTAGATCTTCTGTAATGATGTATGCTATTGGCATTTAAGTATAGCTTGTCTGGCACTAAAGATTTACTTTAATTTTTGAAGGCTGTGATTCAAAGTTTCATGGAAATCTACCAACTTGCAGTTTCCAGAGTTGAAATATTAGTGAAAGAAACAGAATCTCTTGAGCTTCACATTGCAGCCCTAAAGTCCAGGCTCCAAACAGCTGGTCTTCATAAAAGTGACCTTACAAATGGTAAGTCTGCTTTTCAAGTAATTTTTGTCATTTCAATGTGGCTTCTTACCCAGCATCTCCCTTCATGCTATATAGTTTCTGTAGGGAAATACAGTAATATTTATCTATAAATATAATAGAGAAATTAAACCAGTGTCAATAGAAACTTTTTCTGAAGAGAAAAGGAATGGTAAAAGTTAATACAGGGTTTAATTTTTATTACTGTATCTTCTACAAGAACCTGTTCACATGCTGGAAAAGTATACATTGTGAATTTTACCAGTATAGTAAATAGTTCAACTTCAGACCTGAAGAATTTTACATCTAGAGATGTTGTATATTAAACCAGAATGTTATTAGTTTCATGTAATCAAAGTGTTTCTTAGGAGATCTGAATTATTTTTAAGCATTTGTGGTTATGAATACTTCTCAGTAAACTTACAAAGATAATTTCAGGAATAATTTCTAGTCTAAAAATATTGTTGTCCACAAAAGTGCTTGGATTTGTTTAAGGGTAATAAGGTGGGTCTTCAGATTTGAGATCTCTCTCTAGGGGAATTACTAAATGCAGATTTATTTGTGTCGCACAGGCCAGAGGCCAGACACATAAACTGTCATAAATATGTAGCCAAGTATCTCTAGAATGAGACTGTGTAGGATGTGCAACTTACATATACTAAGTGCATTTCTCCCCATCTCTTCTTAGTTTTCCACAGAGGATAAAGGAGAAGTTCATTTGGAGTTCATTTTATTGGTGGTGGTTATTGTTGTTCCTCTTCTGTTCTGTATTTTCTTTTCGTCTTGTGTAGTAAATGGCCATAAAGAAAACGAGTATTGTTCGTCTTTCTTTTTGAAACAGAAGATCTGTAAGAAGAGAGCTGTCACAATGCAAATGACACAAACCCAGTTGTAAACATATATTCAAAGGCTGTGACTAGGGCTTTGTCTTTGGATGTGTCCAACAGAATTACATTATTTTCTTATCCTACTTCTAACAGCACGATGGGAAATTAATGCAAATATAAACTATATTATCAGTGCTGAATTTGAGTTTTAACATCTTGAAGTGACAATTGTTGAATGAAAACTTTATTTCTGATTACACAACCTTTCTAAGAAATGAAATGACTTCACTGAATTTGCTTTTTTCCTCTTCCAACCAGACTCTTTTGATGTCTTTTGCTATGTTTATGTGTGTCCTGCTGAGCCTGTGCCCAATGTAATTGGGCTTCTCCTTTGCCTGTTATGGTTGTTTTTGTTGTTTAAATCAAGATGACCACTTGTTTACTAAAGATTGGGAAGTCTGCCAAACTTGCAGCAAGGTTCGCTTTCATTTGCATTGAGAGAGCTTTTAGCAAAGATTATGCTAGTTCTGTCTGTGAAGGGCTATGCAGTGGCCTGATACATTACAGTGAAAACCAGCTCTCCTATGTTTGTGATTAAATGCTGTGTTTTTAAGTAGTATGTATCTGCATGCAGTGTCAATGTAAAGATGATACTATTTGCAATGTAAAGATTATACTATTTGCATTGTGGGGGGATCTCTTTCCCCTCTAGGGAGAACAGTAGTTCTTCCTTTAAATTAAGTTTAATTTGAATCTAGGCCTAAGCATTAATATGAAATGCTTTAAAATTTTAATGTAAAAGTGAAAGCATTCAGAATGAGAGTCTCAAGTTGCCATGAAAAAGTGATTATGGTATATTTTGCGGTATCTGGGTTTTCTGTAAATTTGTCCCTAATATTTGTAAAAGTTGCATTAAGCATGAATTTTAATAACTTCAGGCATCACAGCTTTGCGGTGTGACTTAGATTTTAAACGTTCTGGTTGATACTGTTTTGGTTTGACTTTGAGGAAGAGGTTCTACACTGAATTACTTTCTCTAGTAAAAAAAGTAGAACAGATTTTTTTTTTTGCTTTTTTTAAATGAAAAGGATCAATGACTTCTTGAGTACATATTTGATTTCAAAATTATACAAGCTTTGTTAGTTTTAATTCACTGTCTTCAATCATATATCCATTGCAGACAAAATTTTACATGGAGGCTACAAACACAGCACTTGGACTGTATTGGTTGCAGGCCTTCATATGATTTTGTGCTTCCTGAACAGTAACTACTGCTCAGTGCTGAAATACATTTTTTAAATCTTCCAGTAGTGTATCATGTGTGAACTCTTACCTTATCAAATTGGGGTTTATCTCACATGTTGTGGCTGTTTCTTGATGTCTTTTATGCTAGTTGCTTAAGGATCTTGCCCTGCCCTGCATTGCATGCAAGTTTGGTCCATTCATGAGTATTGATATTTTCCATATTTAGATGATAGTGCTTTCCTAATTGACTAGCTTCTACTGAAATTTTGTAACTATGTTACCTTTCTTTCTATTCACACCACTTCTTTCTTCTGCTGCTTTGGGTTTTACAAACAATTTTAAAAACAAAACTTTTTGCCATGAATCAAAATTGGTGATTCTAACCCCTCATCTTTTATCTCAGACTCTGAATTGACATCTCCATCGTCCAGTCCATTTCTAATCCAAGCACTTTCCTTCTAGTCAATAGAGTTTAAATTCTGAGATTCCTATATATATGTGGTCATGTTAATGCCAACAAAGAGGAACAAGAAGGGATATGATTATGATGGACAGAGGTGAGATGCACACTGGAAACTCTGCTTACAGAGAATAGAATTATGTAGGTTGAAATGAAGTCAGTGGCAGAATGTCTCTATAGTCTTCATTAGTGCCCAGCTATCTATCTGTCGTACTTGTCTCTGATGATTCTTACGTTGTGGAGAGAAAGGCCCTGTGCATTTTTAAATCTTGCAACTCTTTAAAATTCAGTATGGCTGAAAAACAGCTTAGATTTTCTACCTGTCTTCCTTTCTTCTTCTTTCCTTCTTTCTGTTCCCCCTCCTTTCTCCTTCCTCCCCTTCCCCCTCCTTTTTCTATTGTTCTCTATTCCTGTATCTCTTTCTGTTGGTTGGGAGAGTTCTTGGTTGGCTGGTTTCAGTTTTTTTAACTTCTTCTGTTTTTTTGTTCTTTACCAATGCTTCTGAAATTTCCCTTACATTTCTAAAATGTCCCTTTTTTTTTTCTTCTATTAGGAAACTATCAATATTTTGTAATAGTCCTTCCTGCCTATTTCTTGTTCAGCAACATCCAGTAATATAAGCATAATGAACTGGACTATGCTGAATTCTGCTGCTTTTATTAATTTTTATTCTTCTTCAGATACATTAGTTTATTATTATACTTGCACACTCATTCAGAGTTGCAGTAATAAGTAGACCTTGAACTGAGAGCTTAGAAGTGCTTTATTGTGCAGTAGTGTAGTCATAAGCAGTTTCTTTGTGGGTGCTGCATGGCAATGTGTCATCATATTTATTTACATGGCAAGTATGTGAATCCATGGTGTCCAAGGGGTTTTTGCTGCAAGTGTGTGCAGTGTTGCAGGGTGTGGATGCAGTGACATTCTCTTTTCCAGGATGACTGGACACAAAGGAGGAGCAGTGAACAGAATTCAGTTCATTATAAAATATTCTCAGAAAGTCTTCTTGTAGCTTCTAGCCCTAAGATTTTATACCTGATGTCAGTACTTTTGTCAGAAGTTTAAGAATGTAAAATAATCTGGTATCAATTCTAGTAGACAAAAGAAGTCACTTTTGTTATGACAAGTGCTTTTTGTCAGGTGCTTCTCTGAACCTGTGTGTGTGCTTATCTGGTGATACTCCTTCCTTTTTCTGTTTTCACCTCAGAATCAAAGGAGAATTAAAAATGAAGAGGAAAATATAGTAATTCTAAAGATTCTGAAGAGAGAAAATCTTTGTGTCTACTGGAGAAGTGGAAATTGGGGGACCCAAAAAGACAACTTTACCTGAAAGGGGGAGAAAGTGAGTTTCAGATGGATTTGAGGGGTGAAGTAAAGAGTTCTGTAAATGTAGCAGAATTCTCTAACTGTGAAAATAACTGCTGTCTTTTGGTGCTTCTCCTACCTGAGATGAAAGTAAAGTCACTCATTTGTTTAATGTGGCTATATTTTTGTGTCATATCTTTTTCACCGCAGTTGTGTTTGTGTCTATCCTTTGTCTGGAAATGTCTAGTAATATCACTTAAAATATTGAAAATACAGGTGCCTTTTGTTGAGGTGAGAGAAGCAAGCAGAATGATCTTTTGCATGAATAGTGTTTTTGTTCTTGAGATCCTAGTGATTGATATATAGTTTCATACTTCTGTGTTGAAAAACTGCATTAAGCAAGATGTACACTTTCCTCCCTACTCAAAGCAGTCAGCACTCAGTTCTCATGATTTACATGAACCCTGTTTATAGGGGGTAGAGAGAAAAAAATATTTAAAACTCAAACTTACAGCTAACTATTTCCCTGACATTTTCTCCCTACTTAATCAGGATGATCAGGGCAGTGGTTTTACATGTCTTTCCCCCATATACTCTGTTTCCTTGTCACCAGTTCAATCTGTTCAATCTGTTCAATCTGTTATGGAAAAGACCTGCATCTAACAGGGATGCATTGTCCTAAATTTAGAATTTTGAGAATGGAACAACAAAGAAAAAATATTAACTATTTACCTGTTCTCTTACTGCATAAGGGAAAGGTATTTATCAGTGTCATGTTAAATGTCAGAGGGTGTCTTTCATGGGCCAGAGCTATATCTCTGATTTAGCTGGAGGAATTCTTCCCAGATGTTGCAAGAAGCACGTGTGTCCTGAATGAAAACTCTCTGTTGTGGTTTGACACTGGCCCAATGCCAGGCACCCACAAAAGTCTCTCACCCACTCTCCCCTACCACAGCTGAGCAAAGGAGAGAAAAATTTAATGAAGGCTTCATGGGGGTTTGGTCAGTTTGTCACCTGGGATCTTCCACTGCTGAGGGAGAGGAGTCCTTCCCCTGCTGCACCATGGGGTCCCTCCTACAGGAGAAAGTTCTCCATGAAGTTCTCCAGCATGGCTCCAGTCTCACGAGCAGCAGCCCTACCAAAGCTGCTGCAATGTGAGTCCCTCCCACGAGCACACAGTCCTCCCAAAACTGCAGTGGCATGTATTATCCACAGGTGTAATCCTCCAAGGTCAGGCTGCTCCACCTGGAAGCAGGGCCCTCCCTCTCCACCAGGTCTCCCACTGGATCACAGCCTCCTCCAGACATCCACCCACTCCAGCATGGGCACCTCCCCTATGGGCTACAGGTGGAACTCTGCATCTGCCGTGGATCCCCAAGGGCTGCAGGGGCAGAGCTGCTTCACCATGGTCTCACCATGGCCTGCAGAGGAATCTCAGCTCTGGTGCCTGGAGCACCTCCTCCCCTCTTTCTGCACTGACCTCGGTGTCACCAACAGTCTCCTCACTACCTCACATAGTCTTATGCACATTTGAATTTGTTTTGTGAAAGATTTGGAGATACTGATTCTTAAATTGCCTTACAAAAAGTAATTAGACTTGCTATTTTTATTGTTACTCTCTGAGCTGATGTGTTTTCCTGGAAACAGTCTTGGGCAGAATTCAGTAAATATGAACCTCAATAATCATAACTTTACTCAGTATTGTTACTTACCAGTGTTTAGTTGCTGCGGAATGTGTGAATGTTCCTGAAGTGGTAGTAAATAAAGAAAAATATGACAGGCCCACACGGAAAATTTCCTGACTATTGAGATGGTCATAGACATGAAAGTGTGGAAGTATCAGAAAAGTGAAAATAGAAAACTGTTCATAAGATTTACTAAGTTTTAATGTCTCTGTAAGGCTGAATCCACCAGTAATATCTTCCTGAAATTCTGTTTTTATTGAAATATTTGCATTTCTTTCCTGACTTTAAGTAATTTGGCATCACTTTGTGAGAAATGACTCTCACCTTTGTTAAGGTTTATTAAACCTTAACAAAATACAGCAAAGGACTGAATAAGGAAAAAGGACTGCATGCTGGGAGTTGGTGACCATCTGCCACAAACTCATCTGTAAAAATGGCTGCTTCACTTTTTATACCCCTGGGGGTTGCATCAGACAATGCTGACCCCTCCTAAAGTCTGTCAGTCAGCTCTTCTTCACTGTCTGTTGGTGGAGACTTTCTTGTAACTTGATTGCAGGTCAGGTGTTGTCATGGCGTGTCCCCCTTTCCCCATTCCCAACTGCCCCATGCAAGGGGCTCAAGTACACACCTTCTCTCCACATGTTCTGCACAACCCAGGCTGTCCGGTGCCAGCAATACAGAGGGTGTGAAAGGGCACTATAGGGAGAACAAACAACAAACCACAATAACTTAACTATACATCAATAAAGCTTCTCTTGACATACACACAATATTCATCTCTTAATCGTGAGAGGCAGTCATCCCATTACTCATTTATAACAACTTGCCAGCCTTACTGCGTAGCCAAGGAATGCACATATCCTAATGCAAATGATCCCTTGGTCACCTGGTATCGCTTACACAAATAATAGTTGAAACCAACAGTATAAATGATATAGTTTACAATAATACTAATGCTACTATACTACTACTACTAACAACAACAACCTATATTATAAATCACATTCTGCAACTTAAGGTAACATTGTAAAAAGCAGTTACAGTAATCAACGTTTGGTATTTTGTAAAGAATGCTTCCTTTTCTATGCAAAAATTTTTTGATACTCAATATTCTAGGTATGTGAACTTTAAACTTGTGAGACTGTTATATTTGAAAATTATAGTAATTTGATTAAAATGTTGCCTATAAGGCAAAAGGTTCAGTTAATAGAATCCATATGTAATTAAAGTGCAGAACCAAATGTAATCAGACCCCAGTGACTTGTGCCTTCATATTGATAGTTTTACAGTGGCCTCTGGGGTTGAAAGTTTATGTTACAGTTACCAATGTAGCTGTGCTCCAGAAAATAAACAAGGCAGTATAGCTGTTGAAGCAGGTATGACAATGTCCCAAACTGATAATCATACAACAAAAGTAGTTGATAGTCTGAGTTTTGGGGCTGTCTTCCACCTGGCAGGTGGAAGAAGCACAAGACTGCTGTATTGTACTAGTCAGGGAGTTGCATTCTGCAGCAGCACTGCTATGTAAACATTCCAAATGAGGGAAGTATGCCCAGTGAGAGCAAGTAACAGTGTATTTTTTAAATAATATAGTTTGATTGATTTGTGTGAATTCATGTTTGAATCATCTGAAAGTTATAGACACAACACTATGTACCAAGCCACAAAAGAAGTTTAAAAAAGTTTCCTGAACTTTAAAAAAAAATAAAATATTTTCTCTGGACAGTTTTAAGAGTTGACATCCTGTGTTAGAGTTCTCTAATCATCACCAGCACAATTTACAATCAGAACACACAGAGAGCCAGTTCAGACCAGCTCATCTGTTGACTTTGGCAGAAGCCCTTAATCTCACTGTGTGTAGCTGCCACTTGAGAGCTGGGGACTCGGCAGAGAGCCGAAGCAGGGTGGGATGCAGGGCTGGTCAAGGCATGAACACATAGGCCTGCTTCATTTCAACAGCCATACACTGCTTTTTTTTTATACTCTTTTCATTTTACAGCCTTTAAAAAAAAAAGAAAAAAAAAGAAATTAAATGAGGACCTCTCATGAGCCACTGCGCTCCAGGCATAAGAAATTGTAATGTCTGGCTTCCAGAAACTGTCCCGTCAAAATGTGCTTCTGATTAGGTGGCTTAATTACAGCTGTGAAAACAATGTTGATTTAGGCCTCAAGATTCCAGTGCATGTCAGCCGTTATTAGCTAGCCTTGGACTGAAGCCACCATTTTAAAACTCTTTACCACTAAAGTCACACACTGCCTGACAACTTTTTATTTAGGCAGAAATGTTGCCAGAAGCAACACATTTTATGCAAAATATTTTTCATTGCGCAAATTTCAAATGTGACACAGTTGATGGACATAAAATACATAGCTACGGTGGACTTCACCAAGTCCAAAACCTAACTTTTGCAAACAAAACCCTACCCCAACACATCCCCCTCCCCTATTTCAAATAGATTTTTCTAAAGTTTGACTGACATAATGCTTAATTTTAATTCCTTTAATTCAGTTTTATTCCAAATCCAGCATGTTGGCTTAACCACCCAATTTTATTGCATCTAAATTTTCCTGACAGTTTCATTTGCTGTCGGGAAATAAAATTGCCATTTTTGCAACATGGGAAATAATGGCTAGTTTCAAAACCAATATGTTTGAAACTTCCTTTGCCTGAAGCAGGTTAAGGCACACACTCAATTTACTTTAGGGGAAAAAAGCTCATTAAATAGTTTTTAATATTTTAATATAATTTAAATAACTGCTTTCACAGTGGGAAGGCTTATTAGGCCCATGTATTTACACCTGCAGAGAGGTAAATGTTTACGTAATTAGGTGGTTTCAAATAATTCAGTTTTTCAGTTGAGGGTTAATACTGTAAACACTGTACATGGACAGAAAGAGTGCTGCATTTAAACATCACATTTCCACTTTTATCATTTTACTTTCAAGTGCTTAAGAAAGAGGCTTAAGTGGAGTTAGTTTGGTTTTTGTGTGATTTTGTTTTCTGTTTTAGTTTGTTTTGGTATTTTTTTCTTTGTTTGGTCTGTTCTTCAGCTCTCCTTAATGACATGAATTGGCTAAGGAATGTGAGAGAATGTGTGTGGGTGTTAACTCTCAGCAGAGGTCAGTACTTTGGAAAAGTAAGATCTACATTCTCACTTCACTGTTGCTATGAAATTCCAAATGTCCATGCTGTGTGGTTTAATGGAAACCATGAACTTCCTAAATGACCACAGGTTTGTTCTGCTGTTAAGCACAAAACAAATCTTTCAAGTCATTGGCTAAGTCACAAAAAAGGAGGGTCATGTTTTCAGGAAGGTAATCTCCTTTCCTTTTTTTTCCTTCATGGTTTGCATTTCTATGGCATTAGAAATATGTTCCTAGTGAGGTACTGGAACTACCAGCTCACAAACAAGAATCCTCAGTTCCCAGGACTGAAAACAAGACACTTGCAAGCTTAAGCTGTATTCATCTCTTACCCTAAATGCAGAACAGTGCAACAGTAGTACCTTTAGGAGCAACTAATTGGAAATTAATTTGGAGAAACTAATGATTTGGATAAGGAAGCAAGTCTAAAGTGTGGTTCAAGTTTGTCCTGTAAAAAATCATCCTGCATTCATTCTCTGCCTGCAGCAGATTAGTGGAAAGCAAGGCATATGCCTACACTTTATTTCATTCAGTTTTCAAAGAAGGAATACTGGAATGAGCTAGTCTTCTATTTTCTTTGCAAATACTAGGTGGGGTTTCCTGAAACAGAATGTTTCAGAAATGCCCCAGTTGCTGTGGAGGGCAACTGTAAGTCAGGAGACAACCATGTGATGGCTTTTTCCTTATTAGATACCTTTGCACTAGTCTTTTGAAATGTGCTTCATTGGTAATACACAATGAGTTTTATTAATCAGCCACATACATTTGCTTCCTGTTGGCTACACATTGCTGTTTCTTTTGCCTTCTTCCCACACCTATCAAAGGAGCATTTCCAGGACATCAAATTAAAAGAAACATTTGTATTTTATTACATATATTCTTAATGCTGCAGTAGAAATGAAAGTATTGGGAGTGCTAGACAGGCTGTTATTTTGAGAACTGGATATTACAGACCAGGACATTTAACCCTGGGAAAAAGTTTTTACAAAAGAACAGAGCCAAGGACACAATTTTACTGTCTTTATAGAAGAAAAGGAATATTCTCTACAAAGGCAGACAAATTCACTTCTTTCTGGACTCAAGGACTTTTACTCAGGCCAGAAGGTGCTTCCTCCTCCCTTTTGAAGAAGTTATTTCAAGAAAGAGAGCCAGGAAGCTTCTATTATTCCCTGCTAAACTGTGGGTTAAACATAAAGGGAATGCCTGTTTGTTCTGAGACTCTGAATTCGCTGAGAAATTTTTGGAGGGGATTAAAGCATAGCTGTGCCTGAATGAGTCTAGCATGGATGCTTAAATGGTGAGTGAATCCATGCAATCCAGTCTGTCATCTTTCTGATATTTTCTTGACATTTTAAATTTAGGTCCTGTAAGTTATACTGTTGTGAATAATTATTTTCTTGTTTTCACACCTGTTTGGTTTTATGTTTCAAGCTAAATATTTAAAGCACTGTTTATAAGGAGAAAATTCAGTGCTGATCTTCAGATATGAACTTTGATAAAGAGTACAAGATGTGTAGATGCACCCTGTGGATTGCAGTTCACTTGATCAGGATGATAGATAATAGAAAGACCATTTTTGTTGTCTTTTTGCTGTTCTTGTTTACTTTATACTAGTAGGTCACTGCCTAGATCACAGGGGAAAAAAAGATTAGTGTTTGAGCTAGGGCAGTGTTGCCAGGAGCCTGTCTCTTTCTCAGCTAGCCTCAGAAATGTGTGTACGTGCAGCATGAGCTTGTAACGTAGCATGGCTAATATTACATGCACCCATTAACAAAAATAAAAATTAAAAAAAACTCCATATATAGGTACACACACACCACACACCCACACCCACACCCACACACACACTCACACACACTCTCTTTTAAGTTTTGTAAAGGAAAATCTTGTGTTAAGAGGTTTGTGTTCCCCTCTGGATGGCAGAGGCAATCATAGTCCCACCACCAGATCATTTGGTGCTGGCTAGCAGTCAATGTTCCCTCCACAGAAGATAACTGTCTCTGATGCTTTGTCTCCTCTTAGCTTCTGCTTCTGGTGCAGTCTGTACTAGGGGTAAGGTCATGGGAACACAAGTCTCTATTGTCTCTATTGTCCCCAGCAGATTTTACTGTCAGAACTAACCTCAATAGTCCCCACAGGGGAGGGTGGATCCTCTTTAGGCCAAAGGGAGATAGTAAGCAGGGTAAAGAAGGATAGCTGCAAACCACAGCAGTCAACTTTATTTTGCACCTTTCTAGAATTTATGAAATCAGATTGTTTTCCTATTGGCTTGTTAATGCTCTTCTCCTCTGCTTCCTCCTATAATTGTGCATGTTTCCATCCTTTTCAACTGTGAAAAAACCCTTTTTATTCCTTTCCGTGACATGTTTGCAGCAGAGTAACGTATTTCTTGAAAAAATAAATATATTTGCCTACTTCCATTTGCTTGCATTTTGTACTTTAAGCATAAAAGTTAATGTGACAAATGAAGAAAAACCAAACCTTTGAAACATATTAGAGAATACAACTTGCAGAGATAGGAAATTCAATTATGCACAAAGCATAATATTGTTCTTAACACATAATTTTATTCTTGTAATGTTGGCATGATTTAAGGGAATGCAGACAGCAAGTTACATCTTCATCTTTCTTTTTGTTGAGTCTTACATAATTAAGACACACTGTTTAATATTTACCCATCAGGGTTTTATGATTTATTTATTTATTTGTTTATTGTTGTTTCTAAGTTATTTAAATTTAAAAAAATATTAATTGAATTCTGTGAAACCCACATTATGTAAAGAAGGCACAGTTTTTATAGTTGATCATGGTGAGGACCTATTTTCTCCAGAGACTGAACTCTATGAAGTAGTTTAACCTGTTGAATAAACTAAACATTGAACAATTTTTTTAAAATGGGAAATGGGTACTCCACAGGGTAAAAAGCTTTACTGTCAGCTAAAAGGATGTTATTATAATAATGACCTTGATTATTCAAATAACATTTTTTCTCTTCAATTTATTTAACAGTTCAGTTAAAGAAAGGGATTTAGAAAGAAATGTGCTTCTTAAATTGTAGTTTCACTTCCCTATTTTACAAGAATTTGGGGAGTTTTTTGAATTGTTTTAGAAATGCCACCTTTTGAAAAGATAGGAGCCTCTTTTGCTCAAGCAATCAATTCACGCCCTTTTTTTTTTTTTTTTCTTCCTTGTGGAAGGGATGGTACCTTTAAAATGAACAGTGAATAATAAAATGTACTAAAAATATGGTCACAAATAGTGTGGTTAATCATCAGCAGAGTTTCCCTGATACATGTGATATTAGGAAAGCAGTGACATTATGAAGATGCAATGATTCCATTTCATCCTTTTCAGATGGTGTAACTCCTTGAATTCCTAAAGGAATTCCTATTTTCAGAGAAGCCTATACAACTCTTAAAGCCACACTGATTTAAGACACCACACCTTTGGATCTGGGTCTCAACTGAAGTTTGCCCATAAACTCATAGCTGACTCAGTAAATGTTGTCACAAAGCTGACATTGCAATACTTGCCTCTCTTAAATTTCTATATTCAGCAGTACTTTGAAAGACTTCTATCCTAGCTAGGTGATGAAGATGATTTGACGCATACAGTTTCTGAAGGTCAGAACCACAATAATGAAATAAAAATTCACTAATTTTTCAGCTTTTGTTATACTAAGGGTCTCCTTTGATCAGAGAAGGATCATCTTGTATGGTGCTTATATGCTTATGGTCAGGGGCCTGTTAGTCTTTCAAATCCTGTGTGACGTCAAGTTTCCTTTCACAAGGTCTGTTAAATCTGTTGCATTCTTTTGGGAGTCTGAGCATTAAACATTGTAACTTAACCAGGGCTTTGTGAAGTTTCCTGACACATCAAGTCATATAATTTAGTTTCAATTTGTATATGTCAAAACATCCTGTTGCTTTAAGTATTTTGAATTTAATTTAATAACTTACTGAAGTTTTCTGTGCTTTAAATATGGGATGTTTTAGAAGACTGTAATCTCAATGGGAGCTCTGAGTAAAGGAATTGAAGGTATAATTCTGGAATGTACAAGGCACACCAAATTACTGAAACATCCCTGTTTTGGGGGTTTTGTTGGGTTGTTTTAGAAAACCTAATTTTTAAAATTGTACTACACCTTTCTGGTTTTACAAACCAAAAGGCTGAAAAACAGTTTCCCAAATCTTCCTCTATGTTCTTCATGACTCTTCTGGTAGAAGTTTTACATATCTGATGAAAGTTTGGAGGGTTGTATGTGTTGATGATTTCTGAGTTTTGGGCTACTTTTATTTGTTTGTTTGTAGCATGTGGTGGTCATGTCTGTTTTTGTTTGTTTGGGGGTTTTTTGTTGCTTTTAACTTTGCTTTCAGAACATAGATTTGGCTTAAATATATAGGAAAGGATGAAATTCCATTAGCATTTTTTTAATGTTTATTCATATAAAATATGATTGGTATGCAGGAAATACTAGTTTCATTTGCCTAGTGGACTCATGTGAGCTGCATATTCAGCCTCACAGAAAGATATTATCTTGTACTTGAGCTAAGAACAATTCTTGGAGTCTTTTCTCAGGAATCTAGTAAGTATAAAAAGTACTCTTCAAGTAATTATTAGATTTTTTTAAACTTAATTTCAGTCTGAAATGTAATTGTATATATAGATTTGGCCAAAACCAACAGAGACAGTAAACCTAGCTCACCCACACTCAAGTTGTTTATAACTGATAAGCTTGATTCCTTGCCCAGTTAATGTAATTTGGATCTTGAATTTACAGAAGACCTATGTATTAGCCATCAACTGAAACAGAGCCTAAATTATTTTTCCTAGGCTAGTCAGATATCAACTTATACTTCTTAAGCAATATTGCTGGAAAGCCTACTGTTTTCCCTGACCATTACTGTTATAAAACTGCCCTTTGGAACTCTATTGAAGGTACACTGCTTCATATATTGCATGTAATCTGTGGGAGAAGGAATAATTCCATCCTGAAGTTACCTCAGCTAGATTTTACTGGGGATCAATGAACATTAAAGTACTTGCCTTGAATAAGCAAACAAAACTTAGAAAACTATACTAAACCTACAGAGAGTCAAAGGTACCTCTTCCTGGTGAATTTGTCTATAACCTAATTTATGGTGGAGTGGGGTGGAGCCTTATCAGGATTTTGGCAAGGAGGTAGAAGCCTACGCATCTGCAGTGGGCTATCCAGAAAATCTACATGCATTGGCCAGTGCTAAAAGGATGGAATCCTTTATTCTTCTAATACCTTGATGATTTTAATAATAAACCTCCATTCTGAGAAAATTAAATTGCCAGTAACACTAGTTTACTTCTAAACATGTGGTATAAGTCAGTCATTCTTTGCTCCATCACTAGAGGATCTTTTTAAAGAGACTACTCAGTTTAATAACAGTTATTTAGATTAACTGAGATTCAGATTAGCCGGTAGGCTAATAGCAACTGTGCAGGTGTTCTGACTCAAAATGCAAGTGTTTGTATCTTATGTATGAGATTCCAATCAGTCTGCTTTTCAAATAGGTGCAGATATGTTGCATAAACCATGTCTGTATCCAGTTTATGGTCCTAGTTCCATTGTCTCCAAAGAGTGAACTTCGATCTACTCCTCAGTCGTGGATAGTAAAGGCTGTCAAATCTCGACATCAGCATTTCTCTTGTCATTTCAGGATTACAAACAACACCAGATTATAATCTCAATACCTAGTGAACCAAAATAATATTTATTCACTTACAAGATCTACAGTAATATTATTCACTATGAGGTCGTGCATGTCCCTGACACTTCATTTAAATTCTGAGTAATGCCATTTTCCTGCATGCAATCTGATTGAGGTGTTCTCTATATTTTTTTCATTGCTGCAAAACTATCCACTTCTGCATTAGCAGCCTCTTCCAGAGGCGAGTTCCAATTCTTCATGATTTGCTGCTTTTCACCACCTCTCATAAAAACAGTTTGGTTCTATGTTCTTCCCATAAATTCCTGTCATGAGAGGAGTCTGCTTTACATCTTAATCAATGTATTTCCTTTGTTGTTTTCCTTACTTCACGCTTAGGACTTCTCTTGAGCTTCTACTTTCTACAGTCCTGATGTCTGCTTCTTTTTGTAAAAATTCTTGAGTGGAAAAAATGCCCTTTCAAAGAGAACTGCAAGGAGACTTTTCCCTGTAGATATGCTTGGAAAGAAAATAGAATACATAACCTACACGAATACATAATCTACGTGAGCTTGCTGTATTTAGCAAACTAGAATCTTAAAGGGCTATGCAGTTTGTCTTTTGAGCCCTGTCTTGCTGGAATTCTGGTAGTTGAAACCCATAAGGGCAGTAGAAACTGTAGTGCTATAGTGGCTGAAGTGGCTTTCATAATTTCACTATCCAGACACCAGTGCTCAATCCAGACTCTTCCACCCTCTTCCTCACAGAGCACTTGAGCGTACTTATTACATACATATTGACTTTTTAAGGGACTTTTTGACCTACTCCATATATTTATATAGAAATATACTTGACACAACTACTGAGCAAATTGAAATATTCTCAAGGCATCTGTCAGCAAAGTAATGGTGAGTTGTGTGTTTAATGTTATTTTTCTACAAGCTATGAAGTGAATCCTAAAATGTTGATTTCCATATCTTTAATAGATAATTTGTTTTATTAGCTATATAGATCCATATTTCTAAAAATACTCCTAAAATATTGCGTATTTGGCAGAAATGCATAGGAAAAACTAATCTTATGCATACATAAAGATTTTTTAATGCAAGAAAGCTGAGTCATAAAGACACTTTCATTGTTTGCAGACCTTCCTCCTCTATGTTGTTAAGTGCTATTATTGTAGCACTTAAATTAGTTTTTCCCCTCTTTCCCCTTGAAACAAAATTGCTGTTACAGTATATTTTTGTTAAGTATAAAATGATTGAAGTATTTCACTGGATCGTTGTAATTTCCTTTTTTGCCAAAATTGCTGTGATTATTATCTCTCGGATAGTTTTTGGTAAGAGATAAATGCACTGCTGGCAAAGGTTCACTATCCTTGTTCCATTTAGTAGCAGAATGCCTAAATTGTAGTTGCACCAGTTCATCACAAACAGACAAAAAGGAAGGTAGCATTTTGCTGTGCGGGAGCAGTTAGAGGGCAAGCAGACACCGTGCACCTTGACCACCTATTATGAAGCTTTTTGCTGCAATGTCAAGTGAAAGCGAGTTAATTGGGTGAAGCTGTAGAGCATGTTAGGGGCATGGTAAAGGGTTGCTGTCTGACAGCTGAATGTCAGCAGAAGCTAGTGAAGTGTGGCTGAGAGACAGAGACCTGTCACAAAGTTCATGTGGACTGTAGCACAGTTAGGGAGATGAAATGTGGTTCTGTCTCACTTTCTCCCTCATTGCATTCAAGCACCTTAAGATTTCACACTGTATGTGTCAACCCTTGTTCTCTAAGCTGTTTTCTCCTAACACTTCTGCATTCAAATGATTGGACAGAAGATGCTAATGTTTGGCAAAATGAATGTAAATATACTTCTTTCCTTTTTCTGCTAGAGCAGCAGTATACATGCAACTCAGATGAAACTTTGAAGGCTTACGTCAGACAGTCACACTGGATAGGAACTGGTATGATGGCTGAATACATATCTCATGAGAATATGAAGTCTGACACTTTAACAAGTGGAAAACACTTTAACTGTTCTCCCAGAAGAAAAGGCTAAGTAGCAGGGGGGGCTACTTTGTGGGCTGGTGGTGCCTTACCATGGTGTTGGTCTTTTAGTACCTGATTGTAGTCCCCTTCTCCCCTTCTTGCTAGAAAGGGAGTGCTGAGAGGGAACCATGAATGACATACCAATATAAGGCAATGAGAAGCTGGGGGAAAAGTGATATAGTAGGAAAGCCTTCCTTGGAAGGAAGAGAGTCATCAGTTAAAGGCAGGGATGATCTTACACACTGCTGTGAAACATAGAGTGGTGTCATAATAGAAGTGTAGTGTACCTTTCAGTGTTTTTTGCAGCATGCAGCACAAAGTAAAGCAATAGTCATTTGGGTTGGACACCCAAATTCAAAACAAATAAATAAATAAGAGAAATTGCTTCCACTCATGAGAAAGTGGAAAGACAGTGGTAGGCTTTATGGGCAAAAACTAAAGTTCTAAAGTAGTAAAAGCTCCTAAAGTAGTAAGTACTCAAGAATTTGGAAACTTTGATTGAAATCAAAACAGACCAATAATTTCACTATGAAAAAAAGAGCACGGCTTTGTTTGTCTATAGTTTCGGTATTAACAGTGCTGTACAGAGAATTTGACCTAAAACTGGGAAACTTCCCTGTTCCCAATGAAGGATCTGGAACAAAGGCTTACAGTATAGGCTGTGTGTGGAATTTAGCCAAAACCTTTAGAAAACATCAAAATTAGCAATGCAGAACCAAGTTATTTGTCTTTAAGCCAACAAAACATTGAAGATAAAGTGTTAGCTGGCATGATAATCCATCCAATCCTGTGTGTTCTTCAGACATACCAGTTTTAAATGCATTTGAATGAAACATAATTTTCTTTTTTAAAAAAATGCAATTTATAATGAAATCTTTCTCTTAATTGTTTTTAATTGAGCCTCCAGAGTGTGATTTCACTGAATGAATTAAATGCAAGAGCTTTAGGAAAGTAAGAAAAAAATTGTAATTTCCCTATATTACAGACTCATATTTGTTTAAAAACTGAAAGTGGAAGAGGGAATTCTTGATAATGAAAAGAGCCATTAGTATTGCTGGCTAGCAGCATCCAAAGTGTGTTGTGTGTCTAACTTTCTGACTTAGTATGGAATGAGCTGGCAGCCCACTGAATTATTCTCTGATAGCAAATTGTCTGCACAATCCAGGCAGGAGTGCTGCCAATTAAAATTTATACCAAATATTACCATTTTCTTGCATTGTGTCAGATCACCAATTTAGTCTTACTGCCTAAGCATACAGAATTGCAAGATCACTGACACAGGAAGCAAACTTTACAATTTTGGTCATACAATTCCTGCTTTGCAAAAATTTGTAACTAACACTGTGTTACATTGACACCCATCCACAAGTAATACTCTCCATTTTAAATACCCATTTGTAGCATTTGATTATTTCAAATAAGTAAGAAAGTAAGAAATGGCTCTTGGAGCTACTTTTAACAGAAAGAAAAAAAAAAAAAAAAAGGTGCAGCATACTAGAAGTCCCTTGGCATTACCTGGCAAAAGGCAACTCAGTTTTGGAAGTAGCAGTCTGAGTAGGAGATTGTGAATGATCTGAAAATGTATATCTTTCTCTATAGGGAAATAGGGTTTCCACATAAGTGCTGCAAAATGGTTATTGAAGACGGTGGTTCTTTTTTTAACACTTAGTGGAATTGATATTGCACCAGTGAAATGATGCAAGCTGCAAGGATAGCATAGGTGGGGGAAGCTGAAAGGAATATTACTGGCCATTTGATTTGCTGTCTACTGGTATTACTGGGTATTTGTATGTTCTGGAGTTGGGCTGAGAAGAATGAGTATCAGAAATCAATTGTGGAGAAATATATTGACTGTTTCTCACTTTCCCCCACCATTCCCTGCATCTGTGCTTAACTTAAAATTCTCCCTACTCTTGAGAAACTGTACTACTGCCTTTCCAGAGATTTTAGGGGTTGCTAGAATTCTGAAGAAACTAAAGTGACCTCTCCCTCTGCATTTCTGTTTACTAGCAGGCATCCTCACACACCTAAGTGTCCTGTATTCTGGCAAATTACAGATCACATTTTGGCCTTGTAATTAAACAATTTTGTTTTATTTACATTGAGATATAACACTGAACTTGTTATTACACCTACACCATCACACAGGTAGGGAATTGTCATAACTTGTATTCAGTATTAATCTTCATGCCCTTTTGTCTCTGATTTGGTCTCTTCTGCTTCTAAGCAGTTTCATGGCTTTTTTACCTCAGTTGAAGCCGGTTGTTATTGCATGCATAAACCAGAAGCCTTAATGCGCAAAAATCTTATCACTATTTATTATTCTGATTTTCTAACAATATATTTTTTAAGAAGGTAGCATGTTACATGTCAGAAGAAATCAGTAGAGAAGTTTGGGCTACTGTGTTTTGAAACTGAGAATTTGAAAGCGGTTTGAAGTGACAAAAATTAGTGATGGAAAACCTGAGAAGTGGAAGAACTTTTTGTAGTAACATATGTAGCTGAGGGAAATTGAACAGCTGTGAAAATTCTCCAGTGAAATTACCTTCGTGTAGATTTTGAAGGCTGAAACTGTTCTGAGTAATTTTGCAGCTTCAGCTGTAGATTTTTCTCCTACAACTGAAGATAAACTGTTACAAGTATACTGTTTATTTCCTTATGTAATTATCTGTACCACTGTCACAACACATGCATAGTCTTCTAATATCAAGTGTCCAGCTGTGCATATTATTCCACAAATATGGATATACAAAAGCAAAATGGGCATCTTTGATCACAGCATGATGCTTTTTGGTAGCTTGACATTACAATAAAAACATAATATAAGGATATAATAAATGATGGTATCAAAATATTCCATCACAATATCATCATAATAAAGCAACCCACTATAAATGAATTTTAACTGTGGTAAAACAGCTCATATGTCATGACACAACCTTTAAACTAGATCTTAAATTTGACTGTAGGTTAGTCACAGAGCAACAATTAAGGAGAACTGCTTTGAAAATCTTGTCCATGCCTAAATCTTGTCCTTTCTTAACTAAAGTTTAGAAAGCAACTATTCCATAATATAGAGTAACTTTTCATATTTTGTCTTCAAGAAAACGTGTTTTATAAAGTTAGGTGATCAACTTTGAAACATGTGCACAGGACATGACCAATTACTATATTACATAAATATTTTGAAAGCATGTTTTTGCTAGATGTATGTGTCCTAGATATCTATTTACCTAGTGAAGTGCAGCAGTTCAGATAGAGTCATGTTTGGCTTACAGGGTAAATAAAGGTGCCGAACAAACATCTTATTTCAGATAAATAATTCCTCTTTTAAAAATTACCTAAATGCGTATTTATATGATGGATTATCACCACAGCTCTGGCATAGTCATTTGAGTTTGTCAATTTAAAACATTTTTTAGAAAGGTGTTTAAATACAGTAATGATGAAAGAGGTCTGTTGGGGAAATTATAACTGCTTTTAAAATTCCTCTGTAAAGGTATGTGTTCAGAAAATGAATATTATAACAGTTCTGAGTATTTTTTCTTCTAACCTATAGAATACTATTTTTTTTATTCATCATGAGGGTATATAAAGATATTGGATCAAAACAAAAATTGTTTTTTACATCAATAACATTGCTATTAAATCTGATTTCCCTTCTGTTCAGTGACTAGAATTCTGTTCTTTGTAAGAAGTACAGCACGGGCTCTAGATAACTGAACCAGAGCTTTTTTTTTTCCCCAGGAGTGAAGCTTTTAGTGTAACATAGTCTATTGACTTGCTGCCAATCATTAAGTTTCATAATTTTTTTATTTTTTTGCAACTCTCACAGGAAATCTGATTTCTTATCTCTTTCCTGGGATTTTGATGCCATATTTAAAAAAAAAAACTCACTACCGCTTGGAAAAGAGTAATATGTGAGTGTAATCATAGCATGAGATTTTTCATTCATTGTGGTATGCTGATAAATTGAGGTGTTGAAAGCAGTACAAACCAATATGTTTAAATTTGTCCTCAATATTTGTTATGCAGAGTGAAACCCATTTGTAGCTTGAAGCTTATTGACTTATTCTTTTTTACATATGGAAGTTTTTTTAGAACATCACAAGTTGTTTGTGTATTTCAATACTGTTGTAATGGTTTTAATGAATGATTCTTATTTTAAAGATGATTTTGTGTGTGGTCAGCTGATTATAGTGTGCAAAAAAGAGGCTGTTAATTGGTGTATTAGCCTTCACTGAGATCTCATTTCAGGTCTGCTGGTACTTTGAGATCTTATTTGTGCATTGGCTTTTTAGTGGTTCTCGTTTGGTAGAGAGTTGGGCCCAGAAGGACTGAAAAACTAGTGTTACAGATCTTACTTGCTAGTCCTGCTGGTTATCTCATCCTCGGCAGACCTAAAATATAGGAAAACTCAGGGCACTACCTTATTTTAATTATGTACTTGAAACAGTCATCTAAATTTGCTACTGTATGAGTTCTTAATTAAGGTCTAACATAACCTAGTAGTTTACAGTGGCTGCAATATAGCTTGTGGTGAATCAGGAAATCAAGAGAGTTCATAATCAAAGGGACCTGTTGAAGTAGGTCTTAGAGGCAACAACTGATTTTTCTTCAGCAATGGTAACAGAGGAAAGGGGAATCTTTCACTAATGTGTCTTTATACATATGCTTGAGACTGGATTTGTTGAAATATGAATATACACACACCCTTCAGCCTCTCCAGATATATATTAGTTTGTGTGTCTGTAGATATGGGTTTATGTCTCAATGTGTGTGTGTTTATATATGCATTTATACTTTTCCTTAAATGCTGAAGAGAGAGTGTTCTGAACCTCAAAGATACTGAAATGACCATTCAGTGTGTTAGTTCTTTTATTCCATAATTATGGTTTGCATGTGATGCTTTCACATATTATAAGACCTGATGAAATTTTTGTTATTTTCTCACTGTGTAGTGCACTGGTAAAGGACAGAAGAACTACATGGCATTAAGTTTTCTTTTCTTTGTTTAGGGGAATACAGAATGTCTTTCTTTACCATTTTTTGAAGAATTGTTAGTATTGATATACTGGTATTATCCATAATGTTTCAAAGTACGATGCCTGATGTTTGGTGCTGGAAGTTCTTTAATGTTGAATTATCTGTTTGACTGAATGTTGAGACTAATTGAAATATGAATCATGTTCCCATCAATGTGAATTCAGTGTGTATTTTCTGACCATTTTCTTACAGGCTAACATTTGGAGAGTATTAAGTGTTTGATTTCAATTGATGATAAAATATATTTAAAAAAAAACCCAAATACATTCCATAGTTACCATGGCATGTGTTTCCTAGTAACAGTGACAGGGATACTGGAAAAAATGTGTTTATTTGATAAAATAGAAATCTGATAATCATAATGAAGAGGGAGTAAAAGTTCTCTATAAGTATTTGTAGCACTTCAAATACAGTAGGTTTTTTTTTTCTAACATTTACTTGGGCAGAATACCTGAGAAAATATCCTTTGTTTCTTTCTGTTAAATATGACTATTGGTTCTCAGGTACCAAAGTAAGTGTTTAAAACAAGAAGCAAACACTTGCAAATACTTCATATACATACCCTTTGTGAATTTAACAGTAAATATAAATTCTCTTTTTGCATTGTTTTTTTAATTTTTTATTTATCATTCCAGGAAACAAGAGGTAGTTCAAACATCAGTGTGGCTCCAAGCTAGAAATGAATCCTGACCAGAGTTCTATCCTAGACTTTTTGGCATTGCAAGCTGAACCTGACACATCCTACAGTGTTATGCAAAACAGAGACTGTCTTCAATCTGTTTCTTCAGTCTGGATGTCACATCCAATCCCAGAAGAACAATGGAAAATGGATTTTCAGATTCTTAGTATCAATAATCTTCTAGAAGGGAAAAATTATATTAATGTAAAATGATGCAATTAAAGTGTAATTTTTTTGCTATCTTTGAACTGTAGCTCAGCATTTTTATTTTTTGACATTAATTTTACAGTTTTATGAAAATGTGCATTTGTATGTTCACATTTCTGCACCTGTCAGTTTTGCATACTGAAGCAGTTATTTCTTTAAACTTTTATTTATTGCAGTTGTTCATTTTTTATGTAGTATATTTTTAAATGTTAAAGAATGACACATTTTGGGTAATTTTCCTCAGTCTTAAAAAAAAATCAATAAGCCATTTTAGTCTCTATCTATCAAAGTTGTTTCATACTTGTCTATTTTAAAGCAGGACTGCAATACTTTAATAGGATTGAGAGAGCTATTTGAAATGTATGCCAATGATTCCTGTCATTTCATGGCAGCCCTGCCATGGTTCACTGAGCCCCCTCTTTTCTCTTGTCAGCTCAACTGAAGACAAGCATTTAGTTGCAAACTTTAAGCAGGTTGTGCAAAACAGAAATGATGTGACTGCTTCTCTTCCTGCACAATAATGTCACTGCTGGTCAATGTGAGAAGGTCAGGTTGCTCCTTGTAAAGCTACATGATACCACTTGCCTATTTGAACAAGTTAAGTTAACCACTGAATCTGGTCCCTGCAGGCGCTGAAAACTCACCCTTTTATCAGGTCTGCATTTCATAAGAAAGAAGAACAATTGTGGAGAGAGGATTTCTGATGATATGTTTATATACTTTATAAGGACAGTTCCCAAACCACTGTTGCAGGTAATGTATTTAGTTTAAGCTGAAAGACTAAAAAGTAAT
The DNA here is from genome assembly GCF_026979565.1 of Vidua chalybeata. Taxonomy (NCBI): domain Eukaryota; kingdom Metazoa; phylum Chordata; class Aves; order Passeriformes; family Viduidae; genus Vidua; species Vidua chalybeata. The sequence continues at coordinate 18,487,595 of NC_071570.1, read as the reverse complement.
GGCTGTTTTGACCTTCAAATAGACTCCTTTTTTGTTGTTGTTGGTAGGACCCAAGAGTGACGCCCATCTTTGATGCTGACAGAATTTAAAGCAAGGCCATTGCCCTGCATTTTCTGCCTTGTAGCACACAAAAGTAAAATTGTATGTCAGGCCGAGATGTCGGGGAGCTGACAAGATGCCCCAGTGACATTTCAGCTGGAAAGAGCAAGTGTCTTGCAACCAAGTGGTCAAATATCAAATAATAGGTCAAGCAGGAAGGAGCTGAGTTCTAACCACAAAGAGGTTTCTGGTAACTTACTTGACAAGCTTTTGGGTGCTTTGTGGCTTGACAAAGTGATGTTCTATTGGGTATCGCTAGACAGACTGTTCTTTATTGCCTTCAGAAGATCAGACATTGACATTGATTAAACTCTTTAACCCTTAAAGGTTAAATCCTAGCATTTTCATCATTGTGAATAAAGAACAAAAGAAATTTTTTAATATACCATTTGTTTTCATATTAATCACAGAACTCCCTAGTGCTATTAACTTTTTATGTGCTGTGTAGTTTTTGACAAAAAAAATCGAATGCAAAATCTATATAATAGATTGTTTCTCAGTATGGGCCAGTGATACATTAGAAAAATAATATTATGCATTGTGGAATTTGTAATTTCTTCTAATATGTCAAATGTAGGGTTTGATTTTAAAGCTTCATGACTACTACTGAAATTCCACTTTGGATGGAAAAGATTATTTGCATAAATGATGTATCACTTAAAATGAACAAATCTTCCAACTACCCTTATTTTCAGGTACTCTAGAATCATAGCATATCCTGAGTTGGATACAATCATCAAGTCCAAATCCTAGCCCTGCACAGGACAATTCCATGAGTAACACCATGTGCCTGAGAGCACTGTTCAAATGCTTCCTGAACTCTCTTAGGCTGGTGCTGTGACTGCTTCCCAGGGGAGCCTGTTTCAGTACCCAACCACCCTCTGGATGAAAATCCTTTCCTTGATATCCAACTTAAACCTCTCCTGACATAACTTCAAGCCATTCTCTTGGGTCCTGTCACTGTCACTACAGAGAGGACAGAGGGCAGGAGGCCTGCCCCTCCTCTTTCCCTGTTGAGGAAGTTGTAACTGCAATGAGGTCTCCCCTCAGTCTTCTCTTCTCCAGGCTGAACAAACCAGACACTCCTAATAGGCCTGTTAATTTTCAACAGAAGGCCTTTAACCTAAGGGAGCTTCAAGTGTTCAGGTATTCTCTATTGTGCAGTCCATTGCTCACAGCCTTGTTGTGCATGTATGTGTGTATAATAATACAGAGCCGTGAAATGCCAAATAATAAATCCTGAAGAACTCTTACATGTAAGAGTCAGCTGACAGAGGAAGAACATTCCTTTTCTTTATGTATTTAGTCTTGAATACTGAAGAAAGAAGTTTTCATTTCCCTCCAAGTGGGTTGGCTCCATTGTTTCATGACAGTGGCTGTTCTTAAAGGCACCACAAGTACTGTATTCTGCTCTTCCAAATTCAATGTCAAAGATCTATTAATATGAAGAATAAAAGAATATATCATTTTAATATATAATGTTAATTTTCCTCTCTACTGTGAATAGATGCATTTAAGCACTTTTTAAAGTATATTCTCATGGTGCTGTATAGTTTGAGAAAGTGCCTATTTTTTGCTATATGGTGTTGCATCCCGGAGTTTGGGTTTAGATTAGGGTTTTTAATTTATGTTAAAATAAGTCAAGTTCTGTAATCCCGCGTTTCCCCCGTGTTGTTCCCCCCCCCGCGGTTTCTGGCCCCATGCTGCCCGCTGCCGGATTCTTACCCCTCTGCTGCTCCTGTAACCACCCTGCCGTCCGGCCCCGGGAAACCCCGTGCTGGCCACCCCAAGCCACGCGATTCCGCTCAGCCCGCTCTGGCTCGGTGCCCGCCCCTGCGGGGTTCTCTGGTTGGTCGCTGTTGCTGGCGTCACCGCCACGGCAGCCGCCCCTATTGGACGGCAGGCCGTGGATCCTCTCGCCCCGCCCCTCCATAAAACCCTATCCCGCCGGCAGTCAGACGCCATTTTCTCCCATGCGAGTGTCGGGAGCGGTCGCGTCTTTCCATCGAACCGCGCCACGTGACCAATAAACCGTTCCTGCCAAGCACGGAGTAAATGGACAAATTCCTTACCTCTTTGCCGGATCCCTAGCGCACAGTAACAGAGGCTGGCCAGCCCACGCGCCCGAGACACAGAGCCGTGTCCGGGAACCCGCGGCAGCAAACCCCGGCAGCACGTGGAAGCTACGCCACAGCCAGGCTCCCAAGAGCCGCGTGCAGCCGGGGAGAGCGAAAACCCATGCCGCAATATGGTCTCAAACTGCTGAGGATTTGCAGCCTACTTGTCCCTTTCCCATCATTGCAAGTCTATGTGGTATTGTGCATGTAGAGATAGAAAAAGGATTTCTTTCTGAAATCCATATCTTACTGAGACTAGGAGTTAGCTCCTAGTTAGCTAACTAGCTAGTTAGCTCCTCCAGTTACAGCTCCAGACATGGGTTTATGTGATTTCACAGGGACCATAACAATGGCAAACTGAGTGTAGTTAATAGGATGATCTAAAAAGCTATCATTTCTCCCAAGAACTAGTTTGTAAGTTTTCATTGAAGAAGAACATCTACCTCATTCACTCTATTTAAATATTGACTAACTGTGAGTTACATACCATTTCTCTTAAAGCTATCCACTTGGAAGGGACTTTGAAATATATTTTATTTGTCTGTCGGACGTCCAATTTGTAATCAAAATCTCCTCTTTCTTACATTGTGAAGAAACCAAGAGTAGTAAACTGGATTATCTTTAGTTTGATACTCCTGAGTTGCTTTTCCTTGCATTTGGTAAAGTGAAATTTGAGATAAATTCCAAGTGAGTAGATGATTCCTTGTTAGTAGTTTACAAATGTAGTTTGTAGCTTACCAAACCATATTTTTCCCTATCTTTTGGGGACACAGTAAAAGTCATGCTTGTATAGAATCTAGCAAGACAGTACAGTAACAGTACTGCTCTGCTCTGCCTTGCTTTGAAAATTACGGAGCTTTAGACGTTGATTGTTACTTTCAAAGCTTTTCATTTTTAGCCTGGAATTTGAAGAGGACTAGTTCCACTTGTATAATCTCAGCTTCATCTCAGCACTCCTCCAGGAGAACAACTAGTTTCGTTAGAAGAAAGACTGTATTTGTTGGGGCTAAAATAATCTCTGTGGTTTTTGAATGTGGTGCAACAAATGATTGGCTTTATTGTCAGTCTCAAAAGTAATATTAATTTATTTACCCACCAAGCAACACATCTCTGAAAAGAGACTGTATAATGCATTATTTTTTCCCTGCATTAGGTCTTATAGCTCTTAGTACAAGTTGTGTTTATGTTTTTGTGCACACATATGTATCTCTTTCTCAACAAAGATTCTGGTTATTGGACTGATGGGATTATCACTCCACATACTCTAAGCAATTCCTACTACACTAATAGTACAGAGGGTTTTTTTGGCTCCTGTCTCCTAGCTATTTGCAAATTCAGCAGAATTCAATGACTACCAAGTTGAATAGGCATTTATGGGAGTGTCCTCCATTGTAAAAGATCTTGAATGCCTTTACCAAGTTAAACCAAGGGAGCTGAGGTTTGAAGGCTCTGAAGATCATCTATTCCAGAAGCCCTGCTTAGAATACAGTCAGCTACAATAGGTTGCTGAACATTGCCTTTTGTCCTGTCACTAGACACCACAGAGGATAGTGTAGCTCCGTATTCTTTACAGGTGTTTACACAAGTTGGTAAGATCTCCCTCAGCCTTCACTTCTACCAGCTAAAAGAATCACAGCTCTCTCAGCTTCTTCTCTTATGAGAAGAGATTATGCTTCAGTCATTTAATTAGTCATCTTTTCAGTCCTTCATTATTTCCATCTCTCATGTGCTAGGGAGCTCTGGACTGGAGCCAGAGTCACAGAGTCACTCCAGATACAGAGTCAGGAGTGCTGGATAGAGGGGGAAAGATTGCCTCCCTTGACTTGCTGGCAGCTCTCTTCCTGATGCAGCCCAAAGGGGCTGTTGGCCTGCTTTGCTGCCAGGGCACACTATCTCTGCCTTATGGTAAACAGGAAGACCAAGAACCTCCAGGTACTTTTCTGCCAAACTGCTCCCCAGACAGCTGGGCCCTAGTCAGTCTTGGGTCCCCATCCTGTCCTGGTGCTGGTGAAGGTAGTTCTCCCCAGGCAGAGCAACCTTTCTTCTCTTTACTTGAATTTCATCAAGTTCCTATCAGCCCTTCTCCAGTCTGTCAAAAGTCCCTCTTGATGGAAGCAAATCCTTTTGATCTGCCAACTACTTCTCCCAGTTTAGAATCATCTGCAAACTTGCAGATTTTGCACTGGCGCCCATTATCCAGGCCATTAACAATGTTATGAGTCTGTATTGGTCCCCATATTGACCCCTGGGGAACACCACTAGTGACTGGCCTCCAGGTGACTTTGTGGCACTGATCATGGACAGTAAGTCAGCTGCATGGACAGTAAGTCAGCTTCAAAACTGCCTGAACTGGTGAGCGCAAAGTATGGTTCCTTTGAGCTCACCAGTTGAGGCAGTTTTGCAGCTTGACTTACTGTTCATGTATCTAGTCCATGATTCTGTACTCAACAAGTGGGACATTTTATTTTGTAAAGGGCTCTCCAAGTTTCCAAACACTGCTAAAGTTCTGGATTAAGTGAAAGGCAATATTTTATATAACCTCTTTGTCAAAAAGGTCAGTCTGATCATTTGATCACTTACAAGAGCATCTGATCATTCTGCTGTTATTCTGTACATGAAAGGTTTTCCAATGCTTTAAATTGAAGATGAATTTGCATGCGCTATAACTAGGCTCCTAAAAATATTTAAACTCTTTTCTGATATACAAAGTTGCTTTAGTAGCATTTTTCTCCTGATGTTTGTTGTAGTTCTTTGATTATTCTCCAGTGAATAAACCCCGAAAAGCCCCTGGCATCTTCAGAGTTTGGATGAAATCTATATGTGAAGAGCATCTCTCCTACTGCTGGTGATGGAACAGCAAGCTTAGTCAGCATTTCTCTCTCCAGTCTGTTGTTGCTTGGCCTTGAAATCCAAACAAAGGCATCTATTAGGACATTCTTTCCTGTCTTTTAATCTTGCCCAGTATGAAATTACTAGATTTTGTCTAACTTGACTTCACTTTGGTCTTTGTAATCTGATTATTTATGGACAATCATTTTGCATCATACTCTCCATATGGTGGCCTAAGAATGTACATCAGTATTTACTCAGAAAGCGTTTAAGTGTCTTCTTTCCTCTTTGCTGAGTATTCAGCTAAACCAGTGGAAACTACAGTGATTTTTGCATAAATTATTTAACATCTTAATGTACAAAATGGAAACTGGAAAAATTACATTTTCTTATAGGTACTCTGACTCTACTATGACTTCAGGTTTACAGATTTAGATGTGACTTTCAATTAGGTCTCTGCAAATTGTCCTTCAATGGAAGATGGAAGGTGACATGCTCTTTGTCATGCTAACATGGATCTGATCACTGTTGCAGGGAGCATCATGTAGGAATTTTGGGCAATTTATGTAATTTTATGTATTGCAGTTTACAAACCAGCCATTCAGCTATGCATATGAAACTGAATCTTTGTCCACTCTTTCTGGTGTCCAGTGACTGATGAATAAAATTGAAAAGGACAAAGCAAAATATGAGGAAAACTAAATTGTTTCCAAGGAATGCTCAGCAGGAGGTAGGGAGATCCATTGAATAATTTTTCTTCAGTTCTTTATTTACCACCTCTACTGTACCATGTTCTCTGTCTCTTCATAAGTTAATAGTACTAAAAATTATTACTGATATCAGATTGCCTTCTCATGGCTCTACTGTGCCCAATTAAAGCTTCATAAGTGGTTGGACTTCATTTTGACTAATTTCATGAAAGTCAGTAATTAAAAAATAGAAAACACTAGATTAAAACATTAGATTTAAAGATTGGGTTTTAAGCACAAGTATTGTCACCATTATTGTATAAGTATCCTTTCTTTTTCTTGGTAAACAAATTTTTTAATCTTCCACTGCATGATGATAACAGGGTGATGGTTCAAAAATAAAGCAATGTTTAAATAATTACATTTCGTTTTGTGTGATATACAGCTAGCCCACATAGTAGTCCCACTAACTGACTTGCAGATATCTGAATAGTTTAGTCCACACTAATGGTGTGGTCCTAAAAGTTGTGGAAACAAGGATCATGGACGCTGTACTTATGAGCAGTTCAGTTAAGAAAGGCATGTACCTTCTACACATTACATGAAAAATGCTGTTAGGCTTAAAAATCTGACACATGTGCATAGCAAAATAAGTGCATAACAAAATTGATATGAATTTGTATGAATCAGGCGAGAGTTTCAGTAACTTTCAGTGTATGCTGTGTTGACTTGCCATTAGAACATCATACATAAAGTCCTTATAATGCATGGGATTCTGCTGGCCCATATGGGGAGGAACCCAAAGCTACACTCCATCCTGTGGCATACATATATAGCATATGGGATTTTTGCTGACCAAAACGCTTTTGAAAATAATTTGTAAGCCTCAGTTCATGGGGTAATTATGAAAATAAAAACAAGAGAATTGTGAATTAAGTATTGAATCCTTTCCTACCTCAACACCATGTGAATGTTAATAAAATTTGTTCCCATAAACAATAGCATAGGAGAAATCTTAGTTGTAATGTTTGCAGTGGTAGATAAATCCTGGTTTCAGGCTTCATTCTCAATTGGCTTACTGAAACAAATTTATGTCAGACATTTGGGGTGGGAAGCTGTATATATTAAAGCACTGACCTTAACAAGAGTCATGCAGCTAAAATCCTGCACTATTCTTTTAAAATGTCAGGGGTTAATGTTATTTAAATGCAATATTTGGTGGTTTAATTGAGTCATGCTTCGTTGTCTTTTACTGTACATTAATGCCAATGAAACACTGATTGTTGACAGAAAGTTCTCTTTAGCAAAGTATACACTGACATATCATACTGCTATAGAAAAAACAGTGTACAAGACAGAATAGTCATACTCTGCTGGCATAAGGATCCTGTACTGTCTAAATGGTGGCAATATCCACTATACACTGACAGGAAATGTAAACTAGGCTTGCTTTTGTTGTATGTTTTCAGACTGCCTCTTGAGAGAACTGGTCAGACTTAATTATTGAGTCTTTAGACAAATAAATCAATCTCAAGGGTTTTTTTTGTTGGGTGTGTCACACAAGTTAGTAAATGTACATTGAAAAGTACAATCCAGCTCCAGGAGAGAGTTTTGTTATAGAAGTGCCTTCTGACAGCTTTTGTAATCTGGCATTAGGACATACCAATGGCTTTTCATCTTGACTTTGTCTAAGTTTGGAAAAAGTAAGTTCATGTTATTTCTCTGAATACTTCTCAGTGTTAACTCTTCCTGCCAGCTTAAAACCCCCAAGAGGGAATAGATGGTGGCTTGGCAATTGAGATGTAAAAATTAGTACAAATTGTGGACTCAAAAGCTTTTGAAGAGGAATACAGGAAGGAGCAAACACTAGTGAGTTTATAAGAGCTTGTGTGTGCACTTAGTAGGATATATTTGGTGTTGTGCTTTTGCATGATGGAATAATAATTCCAAAGTAACTGCCATCATATGGACAGCTGCTTTATACTTCCTTATTTTGGCTGGAGAAGTCTACATGCTGTTTGTCTAGTCCTGTAGGACTTTGTTACACTTTTGGACTCTGAGCTTTCCAGGATTTTTCTTACGACTGCAGGGTGGTTTCTGGAAGTCATTAGAATTCTGTCTTGGAAATGAGTTTGCAAATGCTCATGAGTTTTGATTTTCAAAAACTTTTTTTCAAGCCAGTGTTATTTTCCAAATTGATACCAGGCAGCCTGGTTGAAGCATGCAACTGTAAATGGACCTAGCTTGTGTGAAACTTTTGATGCATTTGGGGAACTTCCTGGTCCTTATAGTGTCTTATTAGGTGGCATTGGTACATCACACTTGGCCTTCTAAGGGAAAAAAAAATTATTTGAATCTTGTGTGAATAGTAAATCACAAAGAGTGATTTTGTGGAAAGTCATAATAGTCAGCTTTTTAGTGGCAGCATTTAAGCTCATTTAAGGGCCTGCCTTAATGTATCTAGCTAAATATATTTAGTTTTCTCCTCATGTCTAAGATATTATGAAAGTGTCTGGAAGCAGATTAACTGCTTCACATCAGAATGACTGGTGACTTTTGCAGATCGATGTCTTCTTCCAAAATCTGCACTGAGTCTGTTGTATACTATGAAGAGCTGTTTAGTTCAGCAGGCAAGACCTATAGACTTGTGACCTGTGGGGACTTAATTCTCTCTACCACTGGCTCAATGGCAAAAAGTAGATCTTTCTAGCTTCCAGAAACACACAACTATGCTGAGCAATACAGAGGTGGGAAGCCATAAGGAGGCTTGTGGAAATCCCCTAGAATTCAACATCGAATTATCCATGCAATGCATTTGTATATGAACATTTGAGTTGGATCTTGGCTTTTCTAACATGTTAATGCTATATTTTACTTAAGGCATTTTTTAGCAATTTGTGGTGTATGTGTACATGTTGTGCTCCTTTGCCCTTAAGAAGCACTTGTAGCAGTCAGATAGAACCAACTGTTTCTTGGTGAACTCTTAAGACTCCATCAAGGCATAATATGATAAATTATTTTCAAGGAAAAAAGGGAAACTCAAAAATTAACAGCAAAGTGTGATGAATTTATTATTTGGCATTGTAAATAAACCCCTTTTTAAATGAGTGAACCAAATATATCTTAGGTTAACTACAAAGCATAGCTTTGGCCAAAAACCTCCAAGAAAATGTATGTAAAACTGACCAATTAGAAAAATTGTTGTAATATTTTCTTAATGGACACTGTAATTTAGGAAAATAGTTTATAACAGGAGAGAATATCTAGAAGCAGCTTTAATTGTGAAGGATCAGAAAGAAAAGAAAACCAATGGATCTCTGATTAGCTTCAGAGGACATCTGTAGCCTTGTTCAGGCTCTGATTATTTTTAAAGAGGCTTCTCTGATTTTATCAATAATTTAGGATTTGTCCACACCCTGTAAGACAAAGAGAAAAAAACCACTTTATCTTCATGTCAGCTGCTACATGCAAAACCAAACAAACCAACAATCAAAAAACCCAAACAACAATGACAATAATTAAACAAAAAAGAAACAAACAAAAACTCTCCCAGTTTACCTTTGAGATGGACTCCCTTTGTCCAGGAGTCTGACTGTAAATTCTCATTAAGATTAAACTCTACCAATTTTACTCCAGTACCATAAAAAAATGTTTTCATTCTCAGTTGAAAAATGCTATCGATCTGCAACATCTGTTCATTGTGATGTCTACTGTATTAATGTCCTGCAGCCTGTGAGTGTATCTTAATTTACTGAAAATGCAGATTTCCTCCCGTGTGAAACACCTTTTCAACTGTGACTACATCAAAAGTTTTCATTAAGTATTTGTGGAATACTTGTTTGTATTACACTTTTGTGACTGTATGAGTGGCTGAGCACTGCATAGGGAATGGCAGGGAAATGAATGAATGTTACTACTGAGATGTTTGCTAGAATTTCAAACAAATTGCTTAAAACCTAGCAGAAGACAGCCTGAATGAACTGACTCTGGAGTAATAGTAAATTTAAAAGGAAATGGTAAAGATACTCTTGTCTGAATAGCTCAGACTTGTTTTTCTGTAAGCTAAACTTAGACCCTGTTGCATTTCTACTTTGGTAAATTTCAGTATCTTTGTAAATGGATGTAGTGTCCATTTGCCTACCATCGTTCCCTGTGATCGTTCTAACTAGACTACAAAAGGATGAAGATTCACAAGCCATATAATGCCATTCTCTGTAAAGGAAATGTATGTTGCTTCCCTGTAAGAATTGGATAGTTTTACAGTGGGTTGAGGAGAACCATATCATTCTTCCTATTTCAGCAGAAATGTTTCTGTCTCACGTACACACACAGCTTGACTTCTGAAAGGGTACAGATTAAACAGCTGGGGTTATTTGAAAAGTGTCTGAAGTTCTCTTCCTAGCTATAAAGAATTGCACTATAAAGATTTATAATTCGAAAGGGAGGAGTTTCCTCTTTTCTGCTGCTGCACAAAAAGACTTGGTTTCTTTTAATAACTGAAATGGTTTCTACCTCTGTCTGAGTCTACAAGAACCTCTTAGAAAGTTCACAGAGCAGTTACAGTTCACCATTTGAGCTAGTCAAATGCAAACTTATTTCTTTGAGCAAGCATTAGTCATCTTTTCCATTAAACCAGTTGTCTAATGCATATCAAATTTAGATACTATAATTTTTATAGACAACTCCAAGGACCTCAGGAAGATATGAAGCTTAAGGACATGAAGATGAAGTGTGTAGAGGTACTTGGGTTGACTTTAGACTGGAATCTGGACTGTAATCCTAAGAAAAATCTTGTTACAGAAATTTCTGCATGGCTTCCACAGGCTTCTTTTTTGCTCTAATTTCCTGTTCTTCATTTCCTGTATGTGTGCTTTGTTTCTTTTATTGTATATGTATATGTATATGTATATGTATATGTATATGTATATGTATATTTATTTCACAATCCAGATTCTTCCTTTGCCAGAATGAAGGAGTATTCTGTGAGAATGAATGAAGGAAAAAAGTAGATCCAGGTCATACAACTTTGAGTGTTTCTAGAATTTCTCCTATATTAGAGCAGAGTTAAAACATCCTATCAGAAATACAGCATTAGTCAATTCGGTTGTAAACCTGACAATACAGTTTTCTTGGTTTTGACCACCAACATAAGTCAATCCTAAGTAATATTTTAATGCATTGTCTTTGCTCCAGTTATTCATATTGTGAGGGTTTTGTCTTAAAACAAGTGTTGTGTCCCCAAAGATAACATTACTTTACCATTATTACATGAACTCAGATGCTTTTCATAGAAGAATCAAATTCTGCCATACGTATTACACAGAATCACCGAGTCACAGAATATGCTGAGTTGGAAGGGACCCAAAAAGATCAGTAAGTCCAACTCCTGGCCCTGTACAGCACCATCCTCAAGAGCCACACCATGTACCTCAGAGCACTGTCCAAATGCTTCTTGAGCTCTGTCAGGCTGGTACTGTGACCAGTTCCGTGAAGACCATGTTCTGGTGCCCAATCACCCTCTGGATGAAGAACCTTCTTCGGATGTCTGACCTAAACCTCCTCTCACAGAGCTTCAGGCCATTCCCTTGACTCCTGTCACTGGTCAGCACAGAGAAGAGACTGTTTCCTGCCCCTTCTCTTCCCTTTGGCAGGAAATTGTAGACTGCAATGAGGTCTCCCCTCATCTTCCTCTACTCCAGGCTAAACAGACCAAGTGACTTCAGCCGCTCCTCATACAGCTCCCCTTAAGGGCTTTCACCATCCTGATGACCCTCTTTTCAACACTCTCTAATAGTTTAATGCCTTTCTTATATTGCAGTGCCCAAAATTACACACAGAACTCGAGGTGAGACCACCCCAGCTCAGAGCAGAACAGGACAATCTACTCCCTTGCCCAGCTGGTGATGCTGATGCCACCCAGGACAGGGTTGGCCCTCCTGGCTGCCAGGGCACTGCTGACTCATGTTCAGCTTTTCACTGACCAGGGCCCCAGGTCCCTTTCCATGGCACTGCTTTCTCTTATTGAACTTCATATGGTTGGTGATTGCCCAGACCCCTGATTGGTCAAAGCTTCTCTGCAGGGCCTCCCTGCCTTCAAGGGCACCAACTCCTCTTGGCTTTGTATCACCTGGGAACTTGGTTAGTACCCCTTCCAGTTGTGCATCCAAGTAATTCATGAAGATGTTGAAGAGCAGCAGTATCAATAAAACTGCAATTGAGTGACACAACTTTTTAAAAATCCAATTTGCAGTTGGTGACCATCCAAAGATTACATCCCACCAGTGATAATCTGTGGTCTGAGGATGGAGCCCTGTGGAACCCCACTAATGACAGGCTCCCCCATCTGATGTCACCTCATTCACTGTAACCACTTATGGCCCAAGCATGAGCCAGTTGCTTGCCCATCACATGATGTGTTTTGCAGCTGTGGGCTGCACATTTTGTCCAAAAGGATCCTGTGAGAGACAGCATTGAAAGCTTTGCTGAAGGTTAAAAAGCTTACATTGACTGTCTCTCCTTGATCACCTGAGAGTGCTACCTTGTCAGAAAAGAAAATCAGGCTTGATAAGCAGATATTTCCTCTCATGAAGCCATCATGGCTATGACCAAGTACTGCATTATGTTTTAGATGTTTTTAATAGCTCCCAGAATAATGTTCTCTGTAACTTTACCAGGCACTGAAGTGAGACTGACAGGCCAGTAGTTTCCAGAGACTTACTTCTAGCCCTTCTTGAAAATTACATCATCCCCTTGTGATATGCTCTGTCCAGGGGGAGGAGCCAAGCATTCCTACCTGGATAGAATCTGAGATTTGGAACACCACAGGCAGCCTTTTCCCACTGGATTCCCAGAGGAGCAGCCTTTTTCCACTGGATTCCCAGAGGAGCAGCCTTTTTCCACTGGATTCCCAGAGGAAGACCAGGTGCATCACTGAACTTTCAGAGGAAAACTACACCCTTTCTACAGGATCATTGTTTCAACAAAACTACCTCTGTCACTCCAGGAGGACTACAGCCACCATTTAATCACTGCTACCAACACTCTGACCAACAGGGTGTAAAGTTGTATTCTGACTCTGTCAGTGTCGTTTTTCTTGCATTTTTTTTTTCCTAATGAATAACTGTTATTTTTACTCACATATCTTTGAGAGTCCCTTAATTTCAAAATAATAATAATTGAGAGGGAGGGGGTTTACATTTTCCATTTCAAGAGAGGCTCCTGCCTCCCTTAGCAGACACCTGTCTTCAAACCAAGACAGTTCACCAGGTTCTAGTCAGCTGGGACTGCTCTAGATTCCCAAGACCACTCAAAAATCATTGAGAGAGGCTTTGCTGTGACATCAGCTAGCTCTGTGAGGATTCTCAGATGAATCTCATTAGACCTCATAGATCTGTAGGGGTCCAGCTGGAGCAGCAGATCCTACACAAGTTCAGGGTTGACTGGAGTTTATCATTCTTGTAGTCCTGGTCTTCCAGCTGAAGGCACTGGAACCCCCTTAGTCCATCATCATTGTTGAAGACAGAGATAAAGAATGCATTAAACATCTCTGCTATGTCCTTGTCCCCGTTTGTGAGGTGACCATGCTCATCCTGTAATGGGCCAGTATTATTTTTATGCTGCCTATTGCTATTTTAATATGTATGAACAATCTCCTTATTGCTCCCACAATTCTGGCCAGATTCATCTCCAGTTGATCTTTGGCTGCATGAATTTTCTCCCTACAGTGGTAAGCAGTATCTCTTATTGTTCCCATGCCACCTGGCCTTGGTTCCACTAGGCAAGATCCCAGTGGAAAGGGCATACACCTTCCTTTTTTGTCTTATTTCCAAGAGAAGATTCCTGCTCAGCCAAGCCAGCCTTTTGCCTTGTCTGCTTGACTTCAGACTTTTGGGAATTGCCTGCTCGTGTCCTCTTAGAAGGTGATGTTTAAGAAGTGACCGGTACTGATAGACCTGAGCATCTGCAAATACATTTTCCCAGGGGACATTACTCATTAATTCCCTGAGCAGCTTGAAGTCTTCTCACCTGATACGTGAATTGCTGCCTGCACTTTTCCTGCTGTCGGCTGAGATTTTAAGCTTGATCTCCTTGTGGTCAAGACAGCTGCCAGTGTCCACTTTGATCCATTAGATCCTCTCTGTTGACAAGCAGGAGATCAAGGAGAGCATCTTTCTGAGTCAGCTCCCTTAGGACCTATTCCATAAAGTTGTCATCGAGGTTTTTTAAGGATCTTCTGGCCCAGGTTGTACCTGCTGTATAATGCTCTCAGCTGATTTCTGGCAAGTTGAAGTCCCCCATAAGGACAAGGGCAGTTGACTTGGAAGTGTCCTTTAGTTCCTCAAAGAATAATTTGTTAGCATCATTGTCCTGGCTGGGAGGCCTATAGTAGAGTCCTGTGATAACATCCACATTATTTTCTTGTCTCTTGATTCTTACCTAGATGCTCTCAACAATGGCATTGCCAGTTGTGAGCTCCACACATTTTCTCCTTTTCACTACATAGTGTGCCATCCCCCAGCCTCTTCCGCCCCTGTTCCATCTGAAGAACCTGTAACTGTCCATCAGGGCGCTCTAAGCACAGGACTCATCCCACCAGATTTCACTTATGCCAATTATGTCAAATCTCTGGGACAGGGCCAGGCTTCCAGCTCCTCTTCTTTGTTCCTCATAGGGTATGCCTTAGAGTAGAAACATTTCAGATGTGGTACATTGTAGTCAATTAAGCTGATTGAAGGATTCCATTAGTTCTTGTTTCCTTAAGTTTTGTCATACTATCCCATTGCTCACCATAGTGAGCCTGGTTTGGTCCCTTTTCCCCTTCCATGCTAGTTTAAGGCTCTATCAACAACCCCTGCTAGCTCCTGTGCTAGAATTCTTCTTCCCTTCTAAGAAAGGTGAATCTCTTCAGGTGTCAGTAGACCAGGCATTGAGTAGAATATGGTCAAAAACAACAAATTTTTTCTGATTACACCAGCCTAAGAGCCGCACGTTGACCTGATGGATCGGCCTATTCCTGTTAATAATATCTGTTGTTACCAGAAGGGTTGAGGAAATCACAACTTGTGTTTCTAATCCTTCTACCAGTCTTCTCAAAGCACTGATGTCTCTTTAGTTGCACTTGGACTTCTCTTTGTTATATCATCACTGCCCCATTGAACAACCAATAAAGGATAGTAATCACAAGGCCTTAATATACTTCCAATAATGTCCCTTATCCATGCCCCTGTGATCTGGGTCCAGTCTGCATGTCAGGCCCTTCATTCCCCTTAGAAGGGAGTCTCCTATTACAACTACCCTCCTTTTCCTCTTAACAGGAGGTCGTGATGCAGGGTACAGATGGTGTTGCGTTAGGAGGCCACTTGATCTCAGAAGGACCTTTACCCGCCCCATCAGTTGTCGGGCCTTCTTACTTCCAGAGCCTTACACATGCTATAGAAGGTGCCAGTCCTACTTGTCAGATTCTGAGAAGGAGGAGGAACTTTCCTCCTAGTGCACACTGTGACCTGCTTCCAGTCTTCATCTCGACAAACCCTGGACTAAGAGACCTTGGGCTAATAATTACTGTGCAAGGTTCTGAGTCCATCTACTTCTCCACTGCAATGTATGTTAGAGACTCCCAAGAGCCTTGAGACTGCCATGTCTCTGAAAATAATCCTCAGCCCCTTCCTCATGTGCTCAAATACTACATAGCCTGTTCACTTCTTCCTGCAGCCCCCTCCTCTGGTGACACAGCTCCTCAACCACAGCACATCTTCTGCAAAGTAAGTGTTTGTCAGCCCCAGCCTTAGAGAAAGGCGTCAGGCACTCCTGGCAGCCTGTGACCTGGAGAGCTCCATATCCCATCAGCAGGTCTGTCTGTCTGGAGGCCTCTGACATGGCTGGTTCAGTGACTCCTGCAGCTACATGGAATTGAGCTTGGTGTGTCAACGCCATAGCTGAGGAAGGTTGAACTAGTATGCTAAAAAGATTGGGGCTAAAAGATGCTGTTCCTTACCACCTATTCAGTCTGTTTGCTGCCTCTATTGGCTGCTCCCAGATGGTGGGAGAGAAGCCCCAGCTGTTTGCCCTGCTTGTGTGAGTTGCCATGCAAAGTGCTGTCCTGTGCCCTTACTGCCGTGCCACGCCCCTGTTTGCCTGCCCCTGTTCGCCATGCTCCCTGCAGCTGTTTCAATCTCCTGTGAATGGAACTCCCCCTGTATAGCCTGATCTAACCCTCACTTCCAGAATTCCTTCAGTCACTGCTGCCTCCCCAGTTGACCATATTAATGAAAACATTTCAAAATGGGAACTTAGAAGATGGCAAGAGTGACAGAAAAATTAAGATCATTAAAAATTGATCCATTCACTTGGCACAGATATGAAAAACATTGTGTACAACACATAATGATGATAAGACACACCAATACATATATGAATGGCTGTCAGTCTAGTAAAAGATTGCAGGGGAAACTTCATAATTTTGAAACCTGAGGTTTGTATCCACAGCAAATAAGAGGATGAGCATATCCTAAGGTTCCATAGTTCATTCCCTCTATCTGTAGCTTACAGTACTCAGGAGCATTTGGTTTGTTTAGGCAATGTTCCTATTTTACAATACTTACTTCATCTATTCCATGATACCACTACACAAGTGATGTGTCCATTCTCATGAATCACAAATTAATCCATTTTTGCAGCATATAACTGTAAACAAGCCACTGGCTTACAAATCACAGAATTGCAGAATGGCTGATGTTGGATAGGACCTCTAAAATCTAGTTCCAAGCTCCTGCTCAGAGCAGGGTCAGCTAAAGCTAAAGGTTTCCTGGACTGTGTTCAGTTGGTCTTTTAATATCTCCAAGGATCCAGACTTCAGAACCCCTCTGGACAATCTGTGTCACCTTCACAATGAAAAAGTGTTTCCTGATGTTCCAAGGGAACCTTGAACCTCTAGTGTTTCAGTTTGTGACCATTGCCTCTGGTCCTATCACCAGGCACCACAGAGGCGAGTCTGACTCCTTCATCTTCATTGTGTCCTGTTGGGTATTTATACATGTGCACAAGGTCTCCCCTGGGCTGGCTTTTCTTCAGGCTGAACAAGCCCAGCTCTCTCAGCCTCTCCTCATATGAAAGGTAGTATAGTACATACAGTATCTTTGTTGCCCTGCACAAATTGTTCCACTTTATTCATGTCTCTTTTGTACTGGGGAGCCCCGATTTGGCTGTGATATGGCTACATGTGGCCTAACCAGTGCTGAACAGTGTGGAACCTTCTTCTTCTTCAACCTGCTTACCACTCTTTGCCCAAAGCAGCCCATGATACTGTTGACCTTTTATGCATTGCTGCCTCATGGTCAGCTTGCTGGTGGTTGAGACTCCAAACTCATTTCTGAAAAACTGATCTCCATCTGGGTAGCTAGCATATACTTATGCCTGGGGTTATTCCTCCTCAGTTATGGGAGTTCCATTTTCTCTTTATTGTACTTCTGGAGTTTTCTCTTGTGGAAACACCTCTGATTGTCAGCAAAATGCCCTGGTGTATCAGTCACACTGCCCTGCACAGTTCTGTATCATCTGGGAACCTGCTGAGGATGCACTTTATCCCATCCTCAGGGCCATTAGTGGAGATGTTGAACAGCACCAGACTTGATTATTCAGCCTCTTTTTAATTTACCATTCATTTATTTGACCTGTGCTTTGTTGGCTTGTCTGTGATGATGTTACAGGAGTCAGTGTCAGACATGCTGCCAAAGTCAATGTAAAAACCATCCACTGTTCTTCCTACATCCACCAAGCTAGTTGTCACATTCTAGAAAGCCTGGAAACAGTTTCCAGGAGCTGCTGTTCATTGGTTTCCTAGAGCTTGAGGTGATGCTAATGAACCTGTTCTCAAAATTGTGTGTGTATATATATATAATTTTTTACATTTTCCCCCCCTCCCCCACCCCCACCCCCGTTTTTGGAATGGTATTTCTCTGTATCAGTCCTTGGGAACCTCTTGTTTGATTGGTCATCATGACCACTCAAAGACAACTGAAAGTGGCTTCACAGTGACATCACAGCTCCCTCAGGACTTTTGAGCTTGTATATAAGCTGCTTATTTGCTCTCTAGCCCAGCCCATCTTCACTAAGTCAGTCTTCCTTGCTCCAAATCTCTCTGGTCTCAGTGCCCTAGGATTACTAATAGCAGATTTTATTGGCAAGGACTGGGACAAAGAAGGCATCAAGGATCTCATCCTTCTCTATGTCAGCTGTCACCAATTTTCCTGCTCTATTCAGCACTGAGCTCACATTTTCCTTTTGCTTTTTTTATACTTGTAGAATACTTCCCTGTTATCTTTCACATTCCTTGCCAGATTCAACTTCAAATAAGTTTTGGCTTTTCTAAGTGCATCCCTGCACAACTGGACAGCAAAACCATACTCTTCTTGGTCACTTGATCTGCTTCCACCTCTTGCCCACTTTTATTCTATGTTTGAGATCAGTTGCATGAAAAAAATTGAAATGAAATGTCAGTGAAAGTGACTATAGCTATTGATTTTGTGGAGTAACAGAGAGGGAGACAAATATGAAGCCATATCAACTGCTATTGTTAACAAAGATCAGCATAAATATGTCTGCTTTTTAGTGAGCTATGACTGACAGAGGATTAAACATTTCATTTTCATGGGCTTGTCTCCTCAGGTTAAAATGTTAGACTAGATCCCAAAATAAATTGTCTTAATTGTATTTATATCAGGGAAAATCATCATGTTTCCCACATCCATATTTTAGGTTTTGTAGATAGATATGGAGTTATATCTACAACTGAAGTTTATTCTTATTTTTTTTTTCCATGTCAAATGAGAAAATCTGAGAATATAAAGGAAATTGTATAAAAGAACTATTTTGTAATCCTGGTTAATATAACCTCTGCAGTTTTAAAGAAGAATACTTCAGAAACAAGTGGTGAATAAAAGCGGGTAATATAACACATGGATGAAAGTGGATTTTATAGAAACTGCTGATATTCAGAAAATGAAAGGGCTGGTAATAGCAATTAATGATTGTGAAGTCTGCTACTCTGTTCTGTGAGATGTTAAAACCATGTCTGAAAAGGGAAGAAGATTAAAATACATATTGATTAGCTGATGGGCAAAAGGTAAGGTTTAAAAGCAAAGAATTGACCAATACGTGTGGTATTAATTAAACTCCTCTCATCATTGTGAATAAACAAGGTCTGATAACCCATATCTGTAAATTCCTGAATTGATTCCAGATTGAGTGTACTTCAAAGATATATGCCATGTAAACCAGAAATCACCTTCAGAAGGATTTTTTCCCGCAGCTCAGGAGAAATGCAAGACATGATCTTTTCTGCTGCATGGTTTTCATTCTGAGTTTTCCTGCTGATTTTATAGGAAGTAAATAGTGGGTGGATAATAAGTGGGTTGATAAGACAGGCCCCAAAGTGCATTTGCCACAAATACCTATGTCTTTCATGAGGACAAATGACACAGAAAAAGTAAATATGTTGTCAATTTGATCAGCTGTTGATAACCAGATATGACTAGTTATAAAATATTTGGACTAAACCTGCAAAGGAAGAGACACCAGAAAGGACTGTAATGTTGGTGCTTTGGAGGTAACCATTAAGGTGGGATGCTTCCTGTGGGAAATCCTGACCCCATTGAAGTGAATTGGAACTTTGGCCTTTTATTCACCAAGACCATTACACTCAAGCTGGATTACTTGCCTTCTGGGATGCACAATGCTTTAAGGAATGTTACTCAGGCAGTATGTGCTTTTCAGTGCTTCTGCTTTGGGTGGAGATCTTTTTGCTAGGAGAATAAATAACAATAGTAAGCACTTATTTTCTCTGAGACTGAAAACATTTTGTAAAATGCCTCTAGCTCATTTTAAGATTTTTCTAACTATGGCCTAAAAGAATTTTAAAGTTTAAACTAAAACACTCCCTACTGTGATATAAATAGAGCTGAATATCCTGACACCTTATCTTATGTGGGTTCCATTTCCCTTATCTGTGGTTTTCTTAGATTTTGCTGTCTCACATTCTGAAACTTGAAATAAAATTTAAAAAGTAGAAGAATGAAGCCTGGGTTAGAGGGGTTCGGTGAAGAGGAAAAAGTGCCTGCCTCATGACTACTGGTGTCTCCAGTTTGTTATATATAGCAAAGGTTATATATACTTTTCCCCATTTTCCTTTCTATGTCTTTTCAAAAATGTGTTTTATTGACATTAAAGACTATTCCATCATGGAGTGTTGCACAAACAGGAAAAATTCTGTAGCACAAATAGCAAAGAAATACAGTAGGAGAAATTGAGTCACAGCTGAAAGTACAGTACTTCTACAGTTTAGCCAAGTCCTTCAGAAAAAAAGTTTTAATTTAAACACAAGCTGATCAAGTAAGGTTAACTTACTCAACACAAGTTGAGTAAGTTCAGCTTTGTGTACTAGCTAATTAGGGTAGGGTTTTTTTTTTTTTTTTTAATTTAGGCAATATTTGGGTTTCCCAGAATGTCAGAAACCCAGCCTAGCCATCTCCACAGCAGAGGTCCAGAGAGAGTTGTAGGGCTGCAGCCTCCTGCTGCTGCCTTTGTTAATGCAGTAACTGCTTTACCCAGAGAGCTGTCCCTGATCACTGAGCAGTCTCTGCAAGTATTGACTGAAAATTGTGGTATCTCTTTGCCAAAGCCATCCCCTCTTAAACCAGTCACTTTTTCAGTCAAGCCTTGATGCATTTTTTCATTTGGAGATCCTTGCAGGTAGGAGGCTGTGGCTGTCTTAGCTAGCCAATCACCTTCTCTGAAGTGCTGGCTGTCCCATATAGTGCCATATTGCTCTAGCATTTGTGAGGCTCAAATGGACTGAAACCACTGTGAACTGCTTGTTGCTTTGTGCATTCCCATCACATATTCAAACAGTAGTGCTATGTTATTTACAATCTTTTTCACCTGCTCCCTTTCTGTCATATCTGATGCCATAAGTGTTTTCTGTTGATTATGCAGTTGTATCATCTGATTAACGCTGGCCAGTACAAGGTTTTAACTGCCCTGGTTACTCCCTGTTGCCTATAAACTGTTCTGAATTCCCTGCTGTTTGTTTTCACAAAACATTCAGTGCAGTTTCTGGCAAAGCCAATTATCTCAATAGCAAAGTTGCAGTGGTAGCATAACTATGAGGATTTCTCTCTATTTATTTTGCCCAACTTCCTGTAAAAACTGAGGAAGTTGATTATCACACTGGTTTCGGTACTTAGCACTGTTCTCTATTATGCCAATATGTATGAGGGAGGGGGGCTTCATGCTGACAGTGCTCAGGCATGTATTTCCAAAGGCATCAATTAGCAAATTAGCAATCATATCTTACCAGAAAATCGAACAGGTTTTCTGTATTTTTACTGTCATAACAACCTGACTACCTAGTGCTTTTAATCTAGAGACCCTACTAGTGCATTAGAGACAGTGGAATATCAAAGTCTGTCATTTGTGGAGAAGTAAGCTGAGGGACAGAGTGGTTAAATGACTGCTTCCAAACACTGTTCAAGATTAAATTTTAACATAAGCTTATGTAATCCATGTTCTCAGTCTCCTTTCAAGATACCAGATTTCACAAAGGCCTTTGTATTGCTGCTTCATTTTCTTTCCACTTATTAAAAAAATGCATCAAATTCAGTCATAATCTCTGGTCAAGATTTATAACAACCAAGAAAACTTACTGACAACTAAGAAAAATTACTGTTTTCTTCATAACTAGTTTCAATCAAAATTGAATTGTAGCTGGTTTAAAGACATCCCTAGAAGAAAAATGAAAGAGTAAACCTAGCCCTGGCAATGTTTTTATGACCTTTTTTTTCAGTGTTTCAGAGAACTGGATTCTTCACACAGCCATGTTATAATTTGTTAGATATGCTAATTTACCAGTCCTTTTTTTTAAATGTAGTTGTATAAAGGAGGGAATTAGGATTATTCCTGTTGTGTCTTTCCTAGTGCTTCAATTTGGTTATTTAGTTTCTTGTGAGGACTATCAGGAGGTATGAGTGGAAAACCCATGTGTAATATGACTTTTACAACAAACTGCCTGAAAATGATGAGGGAATAAATATTTTT
Source organism: Vidua chalybeata (assembly GCF_026979565.1). Lineage (NCBI taxonomy): Eukaryota > Metazoa > Chordata > Aves > Passeriformes > Viduidae > Vidua > Vidua chalybeata. The sequence goes on along the minus strand of NC_071570.1, from coordinate 18,465,772 downwards.
GAATGGAGCAATTTGCTTGCCCTTTAAATTCACTTTAAAAATTGGCACCAGTTCTCATCTTTGTTTGGTTTTCTTATTCTGCCATGTTAAGGAGCAGCCTGTGCTTCTAGTATCTGTCAAGCTCCCCCTTGTACACACTGCAGTTTGTCCCACTGGAGATGTTCAGGCATATTGGATTTAAATGTCTGATGTCCACCAGGCTAATGCAAGGGATATTTAGGAGTAATTATGATGAAATCTATCAAATTAAGAAAACCTAAGAGGAGCTGCTCTTAAAACAAAAATTGTATTCACAACTGATTTATTTCTTTACATTTAGGGCATCACACAGTCCAGAAGAAGAGACCCTTGGACTAAATTGTCCTTTTATGACAAGGTAACACCCCCAGGTGATCAAGGAGAGACAATTGATTTAATATTTTTAGGCTTCAGCAAAGCCTAAAAAGCAGCTTTTGATGCTGTGTCTCATAGGATCCTTTTGGACAAAATGTGCAGCCCACAGCTGGATAAACACATCCTGTGATGGGTGAGCAGCTGGCTCATGGGTGGGGCATAAGTGGTTACAGTGAATGAGGTGACATCAGACTGAGGACCTGTCTTTAGTGGGGTTCCACAGGGCTCCATCATCAGCCCACTACTCTTCAACATCTTCATGAGTTACTTGGATGCACAACTGGAAGGGATACTAACCAAGTTCCCAGGTGATACAAAACCAAGAGGAGTTGGTGCCCTTGAAGGCAGGGAGGCCCTGCAGAGAAGCTTTGACCAATCAGGGGTCTGGGCAATCACCAACCATATGAAGTTCAACAAGAGAAAGCAGTGCCATGGAAAGGGACCTGGGGCCCTGGTCAGTGAAAAGCTGAACATGAGTCAGCAGTGCCCTGGCAGCCAGGAGGGCCAACCCTGTCCTGGGTGGCATCAGCATCACCAGCTGGGCAAGGGAGTAGATTGTCCTGCTCTGCTCTGAGCTGGGACGGCTTCATTTCAAGTGCTGGGGGAAGTTTTGGGCACCACAATATGAGAAAGACATGAACCTATTGGAGATCATCCAAAGGAGTGCAATGAGGATGGTGAAGGTCCTTGAGATGAAGACATATGAGGAGTGGCTGAGGTGACTTGGTCTGTTCAGCCTGGAGTACAGGAAACACAGGGGAGATGTGTTTGCAGTCTACAACTTCCTCTTGAGGGAATGAGAAGGGGCAGGCACTAAATCTCTTCTCTGTGCTGACCAGTGGTCAGGACCAGAGGGAAGGGCCTGAAGCTGTGTCGGGAGGTTTAGGTTGGATATTAGGCAATGTTTTTCCCCCAGAGGGTGATTGAACACTGGAACAGCTCACCAGGGAAGTGGTCATAGCAGCAGCCACTTTCCCAGACAGAGGGTGTGATTTTTTGGGTGTCCTGTGCTGAGCCAGGAGTTGGCCATGATGAACCTTGTGGGTGCCTTCCAACTCAGGATATTTTGTGATTCTATGAAATCATCTTGTCATGCTTCAGAGTAGAGAGAAAAAAAGGAGAAGATATGCAAGAAAAGCTCATTCTGGGCATTCCGTTTCCTTGAAATGATGCCACACATCTCATGATTGTCTGTCTGAACATGTGACTCAAGGATTCAGGTGTATTTTCACCTTTCAGTGCCCTAAGTCCAGCCTGTATCCATCTTTCTTGGAAGGAGCTTTTTCCTACCTGTTAGGCTTACACAGGAATCAGTCCTACTAGTAGTCAGACCTCGAGGGCATTCAAAGTTTGTCATTTTTTGCAACAGAATGCTAGGGCTATAAGCCATGGATGGTGCAGGCTGAAGACATACTGAAGGGAAACTAAGACTAATGAGACACAAATGTTTTCATTTAATGCAAGAATGAGGTGGTGCTGTGGAAGACAGTGCTTTACTGCAAGGGGAAAGCACTAGTATTGAGTTTCTAAAACTGTGTTGAGCCAACTCAGCATGCCTCTTTGACCTGTGACAGTTGGATTTCTGTAGAACTAGAACACAGCCCAAGTATCTGTTTGCATACACAAGGTGTTGACACCCACAGTGCTTGGCAGGATTCTGCTAACAGGATTTTCTACACCCATTCCTCTTACAACAAAAAAGCAGAAGTTTTCAACTGTACAATTTTGTTTCTCTTTTATTCTTTCTGATCATGTACATCTAGGTCTCGGTTGCTGTAAAGCCTCTTGTGCCGTTCAACTGTCATGCAAGAAATAGCCTATTTAGTTGAGCTATTCCTGTGTGTTACTTTGTCTGCATTTTTCAGAAATATTCTGATTTAATAGCTGTTCTTACGTGGGCAGGGGAAGGAGAACCTTAAGCGCTGTAAAGTCACTCAAATGTAATTATCGACTGAAAGAGGAGGTAAAGATTGAAAAGTTGCTAATCTGAATTTAAAAATTGTATAAATATATGAAACTGTATTGTCTTCCTACATGTTACTTCTTCTCCCTTAGCAGTGCCTTCCTGAAGAGTCACACTTCTAGAAAAATAGAGCATTTTCAGACGCCCCAAATTATACCAGGAAGCCAAAGAATTAACCAAAATATTGAACTTTTCCCAGGGAAGCGGGATGTAGTGTGTCCAAGAGGCAGCAGAGCTATTCCCAGTCTTCCCAGAAAGAGGGATCATTTTGTCATGACAGGGCTGCTTGGAGCACTGTCAATCTCAGCCAATTTAGAGAAGCAGATTCCTCAAATGCTGTACATGCAATCATTATTTGGAGTGGAAATCTGCTGCAGCTTAGAGTTATTGTGGAAGTGTGTGTCATGGCAATTCAGTGTTTCTATGACACTAAATTTTAAACATACCAAAGCTGTCTCTATTAGTACCTCTGCAGAATCTAGCTGATAATGCTGGTGCCAAGGTTTTTACTATGCTTCAGGAGCTCAGAGTTTTTTTGTCAGAATGTTACAAACCCACAGATCAGTTAATTATCAACTAAAAGCTGAAAAAATGCTTTAAATTGCAAATATGTCATGGCACAGATCTTTAAAGAAATGTTTCAAATAAAAGCACAGACATTAATTCCTGTGAGCTGCATATGACTTGGAATGTAGACAGAAGTGTAAGGTAAGTGGGAACACATCCTACATACCAGGAGCATGCCACAGTGCGCTCTGATAACCTAGTGTGAAAATGTGCAGTTGTCGCTGCAAATTCACATACTGATGTGTATAAGAGAATCAGTTCAGAGCACTAAACCAAGCCAGTTTGGAGACTTCCTCTGGGAAGAAGCTGCAGTGAACACACTGCCAGATTGGCAGGTTGTGATGTGCTGCCCAGGCAGGCAGAAGGATGGTTTGGTCTGGGGAAGGAGCCAGGGGCCCTGGCGGCTGGGCGTCCCATGCTGGGCTCTGCCTGAGGTCCTGCTGAAGCACAGCATGGCGAGTCTTGTGGTCCTGTGTAAACAGATGTCCATGGGATAATTCACAAAAATGTAATTACGCACAATAGTGCAAATGTTTAATTAATCAGATCTTTTGTCCTTATTATCCCCTCACTGACTTTCACTAATAATGACCCAGAGGAAAATTCTGTGCCTTCTGTGAATTATATTTTATTTACAAGGGTTTAATTTCTTAGATGATTTTTCTCTTTCGTTCCTGGTTAGCACTACCAACAAGAAAATATAATTCTGATGTCCTTTATAAGTAAAACTTCTGACTGGCCTGAAATGCAAAATTAGTGAAGGCTTTGTGCTATCTCACATGGTTCCTTTGGCTGAATAAATTAGAATAACTTAACACTTAATACATCTCTTGCCTCACATTCAAAGGATGCATAAATATTTGGCAGTAATCCTGTGACTAAAGTTGAGAGGAAAAGAAAAGAGGTCTTGAAGGAGAAGCTGTTCTCTTTGAGCAGAGCAATTCCCTCCAAGCTGGTTTTTAATCTACATGAAACGTTAAATCGCAGAAGGGTGTCTGGAGCCAAGAACGGAGTTCCAGCCTCTTTCCCTGAAGATGCCCCTGCCACCTCCAAAAATCAGCCAGTGGAGAGAAAATGTTAAAAAGTATATTGTTGGCATTAGGGGGTCGAATTTTCCACTGGGTAATCATCAGTGAAACCTAGTCAAGGGCAAATGAGGATGGCAGGCCTGATTAATTAATATGCTACAGTGCTAAGAGCAAGATTTATGCTATTGGTTTTAAAGGAGTCATTTATATTAATACTGCTAGTAAAAATTTTGTACTGCTGTTTACTGCTTACCCTTTTCACTGCAAATATGGTATTAAAACTAAAAATGACTGAAGGTAACATTGTAGTGTTGCTCTCTAAATGTAACTCCTGCTCTACAGAAAAGCTCTTGCAGAACTGCATTAGATGAACAGTTGCATTATTTCCATTGTAATCTACAATATTGGAGGCTTTTAACCCTGATCAAAAAAATTTACTTTGGGTTTAAATCAATTTTTCAAAGTTCTCTATACAAGATATATATTCCTACTCATGTAAATGTGAGTGTATTCTCACTTGGACAGATTTTTATATGGAGTTTTCTGAAAAATGGAAAGAAAAATAGTTGTGTATGCAAATAGATATTCAAGCCTGAAAAAGACAAGTGTCATTACAAAGCATTGAGTAGAACAAAGTAATGTTTGGGGATAACAAGGGCTACTATAAAGACACACATTCCTCTAAACAGAAAAAAGGCTTATGTGAAACTTTAAAATATTTTCATCACTTTCAGGCTGATATACAGCACATTCAGAAGTATCTATTTCATAATATGTTAGTAGTGAAGAAGCTGAATGCCCTTGCACTATAAACACTGCTTCAAAAATGTGTTTATAGGCAGTTCTGCTTTTGTTCATTAATATGCCACGGGAAATACAGCAGTGAAATCTGAAGTGTGGGGCGTGGATTGTTTCTTGGGGTGGAAGGAGGGGATTTTCTGTTGCAAATAACTTGCAAGAGCATGAGGGGCAACCAACCAGGTCAGTGCCGGTTCAGCTCTATATTCCTGATAGTAAACTTATGTGTTTACTTTTCCCTTTACAGTCATGTGGAACATTTTGGAATTATGCCTCTTCCTCTGGGTTTTTTTTTTTTTTTCCTTTTCTTGACAAGAAACTCTCAGTAGTCATGTATAGCACAGTAAAGCCTTAGACTTTGCTGTAACTTTCCAAGGTCTCAGTACTGAGGCAAGCTTGCCAGACTTTTGGGGGGGTCTTTTTGGTCTGCCTAGAGCTTCGGTTTAATTAATTGAACTGTAACAATTCTTTCAATGATCAGGTGACTAATTTGTTTTACTTTTGTTTATCTCTGTACAGTCACAGAATAACTTTAATTTTATACTTTATAGTATAGAAGTACCTCCATGGTACCTCCTGTCATCAGAGGCCCAAAACTGCACACATGATTTGCAGCGCAGCCTCACCAGCCCTAAGTACAGGGGGACAGACCATGCCCTGGCCTGCTGGCCACACTATTGCTGATAAAAACCAGGATGCCATTGACCTTTTTGGCCCCTGTACCAAGCCATTATATTATGTATTTCAAAATACTGAACAGGCTAAGATAGTAACTTCAGAGAAGTGACTCCCTTGATTTAAAATGAAAAAGTTCATGAGGATCTCAGAAAAAAAACAGAATCTTCAAGCAAGCTCAGCAGGTGTAAACACATGCCTGATGGTGGAGCATCACACAGTGGTTCTGAAGTTATTGGTACCCAATATCCTCACTGGCCCCTGTAGCCTTCTGACTGACTCCACAGTATCCTGCAGAGCTCTGTGCTGAGAAAAGACTCAGTGATGCCACTGGCAGGGTAACCTGTGGTCTTCCCAAACTCTCTCCTAGGGTCATGCCTTCATTTGTTATGTAAGCCACATGTGCTTACTTGTCAACACCAATGGGTACAGGATGCCTGGTGCTAAACCAAAAAATCACTCTGGGAGGAAAACTAGCCTGAAACCCAGCTTGGCAATGATGCTAGCACACCAGAACTGTCTTACAGTGATGACAGCTGTTTTTTGTGGCAGAAGAAACGAGGTGCATCAAAGCATCTGGTGAGTGCAGGCCCCTCCTAATGATAGTGCACCTCTGATGATTGATTACCTGCAATGTGTGCAGGAGGAATTTCATCTCCCTTGGACCTTGATTTGTTTGCCTGGGACTACTAGGTCACTAATGAAGCTTTGCCTTTGTAATTTCCACTTGTGAAACACAAAAGAAGTTTCAACAAAATGGTGACCTTGCCTGCCTGTAAATTAATGCAATCATTTTCATGCAGCAGGACATAATTTTCCAGTTTGTATGGGTATGGCATTCCTGCCTGAAGTCTTGCATCTGTCAGTTCACCATTGACAGCACATCAGGATAGAAGCATGATTGCTGAGTTCAAGTATTTGGAAGACATTGGTGCATTGTAATGCTTGTTGTGATGGACTTAATTCCTTGAAAAGATTTTGTACAAATTAAGCTTCTCACTTCTGCAGCAGTTCATTCAGATGTATCCCACCAAGCACTGGGGAATTCCACACCACTGAGATCATTCACAGGTGTTGATGTGTTACAAGTGATAGGGTGTCTCTTTATCTACTCTGTTTATGGTAGGCACCAAATATGCTACTAACTATGAACCTTGCTTATAGGCTGCTAAGTAACATTAAACTAGCTGATACTTCTTTGACTTGAAAATTGTTTTTTTGTTTTATATGGCACATAAATATGGACTGAAGGGTCACACCTGCAGTATTACATCTTCTGTGTCACCTGCAACCCAGACTTGCTCTTCAGCTCTCAAGGAATCAGTCCTGGTGTGTTGACAGTTTTGCATGACACTGTGATAAAATATTTTAACTTCTCTGTATCTTGGTTTTCTTCATTTTCTGAGGAAAAAAAAGTGAAAAAAAGTAAAAAAAAAATCTTACATAGCCTTCCTACAATTATACATCTCCATGACTCCAAAAATTTGATTACAACTTCTATGTTTTCAAAGGAGCTCTTTTCAAAGACCCTTGCATGTACAAGCTTGGAATATTTTTTGATTATTTCCTGAGTGTCTGAAGAGTGTTAAATATATTTGCATCTTAGAACAGATGAACAAATTGGGTCAGGTGGACAATGCTGTTAGGTAAAAGTTTCAAGAATGTTTCAGACTGAACTGGCCTATTGCAAAAGATTTTCTTGGGAAGTTTAGAATAGTATCTTACTTCTTTTCTGTTTTTCATTTTTAAAGCTTTTTTTTTTCTTTAATATTCTGCAGGTACCATCCCACTGCCCTAGCACCTAGCAGATGACACGTCACCCCTAACAGTCTAGGAATTTGAAAATATTATTATTATTGTTCTTGTTGTTTCTTAAATGTTAGACATAGAGTTGAAAATATTTTTTCCCTAAGATATAAAAATTATTTGAGAAATAGAAAATAGCACTGATAAATGTAAATTAAAAGGTGGAAAGCCCAGAAAAATTATGAGGGAAACAAAATTTGCAGAGGTGTCTATGGAAAAATCTCCAAACAAATCTGACAAACAAAATAAGTCTGCAATAATCCATTGCTAGTTGGTCCAGTTACTATTTATAGTGCAGAAAACATGACAATTCAATAATTACTTTTGTTGCAGAGTTGATAAAAGCCCTCCTGCTCTCATGTACTGCTAAACACTTCTCAGTTCCAGTGATAATGAAAGGTGATGTTACAGAACACCTTTGAAAATCAGATTGTTTAATCACCTATTGAACAAAATGGCTTAAAACTCCTCTGAGGCACTAGCACTGACTTTTTTCCCCACCATGTCTCATAGCCATTCCTAGAGACTAAAGCAAATACTGGGCAAGAGCAAAAAGCAGTATCAGCCAGCTGTTTTGAACATTTGTACCACATAAAATAATGGACAATAAGCTTAGGTCCTAAATGAAAGGATGATAGTTCTGTTAGCAATCAGCATGGTTAAGAGAAAAGGTCTAAGAAAATAACTGGTATGTTTAAAATATTTAAAAATGCTGTTTGATAAAAACAGCTTGTTAATCCAATAAACTAAGAAATCTCTGATGCATTTTAATTTGTACTAACATACCGTTCATTTTAAAGCCCAGAATGGCACCATACCATTATTGCACTCAAATGTGCAATGGGGACATGTCTCAAGAACATGGTTATGAACATCTCCTTTTCTCTAGCCACAGATGTTTGACCCAGCCTTGTACTGTTTAACTTTTCCCTGAGCGATGGCCATAACTGATGAATAGCTGTTCATTGTCCAAGAATGGGGTGGGGAACAAATAGTAGTATTGGTTATTTAGTATAGCTAGGATCCAAGAAAGCAATAGACATCTCCATGGCTCTTTCATTAAAGGTAATCTTATAATTAAGGGGTTCTGTAATGAAAAAATACCCACTGTGGCTTGTGGTCCTCATGAACAAAGAGTGTTGTACTGTGTTCAACACCTGTAAGGCTGGCACTGAGCCTGCTGGAATATTGCCCACCACTGGTCTCATGGTTCAAGCTGTGATATGGAGAGGGCTCCTCAGGAGAGGCCCCAGATTATGCTGGAACCTATATATAATCTGCAGTGTGAGTGATGTGAAGGACCATTTTCTCTATTCACCAAACTTCTAACAAGACTAAGAAATGGGAAACTGAAGTTAGACAAATTCTGCCTAAAATGAGGACATTTCTTCAAAGTAATAGTCACTGAAACAACATAGACCATGATTCATACTCGGGAAAATTATTTTGGTCAAGATTTCTTTTTTTTTCTTTTTCTTTTCTAAAAGTCTGCTTCAGTTTAAGAGCATGCATTGTGCAGAATCAGGCATTTCCTAAGGGAAGTTTGTTGTCTTTTGTTATGATGTGTCCATTCTGACATTAAACCCTATTGATCTAATCATAGGGGCTAAAGTCAATATTTAGGCATATCAATAACACATCTGACTTTTCAAAATTCTTCGTTTGATTTCATTAACCTTAACTTCTGGATGATACTCTACTTCTCATTGATTACTTGTAAATATAGAAGGATGAGGCTCCATTAGTGATTTTGACTACTGAATTATTATCTGTACTGTTATCACAGGGAAGTAGAATTTCATTCTGTGTCCAGATTTTTGTATATAATGACATTGTATATTTTCAATTTCATAAAACAAGGACATGACACTGGTAGAGAATATTTCCTTTTTTCAGGTGCATAAAGTTGGTACCTGCTAAAGTACATTTCTTGACAATGGATGTAACAAGCCTCTTGCCAAAAATGTGTGAAAATCTTCCCTTCAGCTGCGGAATAACTCCCCATAGGCTGAGAGCAAAAGGTCCTCTTCCCCTGGTCATCATGCAGCCTCTGATATCACTAGTGATGCTTCATTGCCAATGAGCTGGAATACCCACCAAAAAGAAAATCCAGGGCTTTCCTTCCCAAGATGGATTATGAATTATATTATATAATATAAAAATTGAAGTATACTGTCAGTTGAGTCAGATCCTAGAAGCCTATGGATTATACTGTCATCAGCATAAAACAGGTTAGGAAGAAGCACCACAGGATTTTCCTTTCAACCAATCAAGGTGGCCAACTAGGGTTTGCTTGATTTTTGAATCTTCAAGCAATTTAGGTCTTGGGGTATATCTGAAGCATTTAAAGGCAGCTGTGCTCCATCAAGTCCAGATTCAGGAAAATTTTACAGTTTGCGTACCTAGAGGAAGTTTTCACCTGTCATTTCAGAATAGCAGAATAACAGATTGGATCAGATTGGAAGGAACCGCTGCGGGTCATCTGGCTCAACTTCCCTGCTCAAACAGTCATCTCAGAGCACACTGCACACTGCACAGGATTGGGTCCAGACAATTCTGGAATATCTCCATTGAGAGAGCCTCCTCAACCTCTCTGGGCAATATATGCATGGTCACCCGGTTCTTCCTCATGTACAGCTTCCTGTGCACAGTTTCTGCCTGCTGCCTCCTGTCCTATTGTTTGATACCACCAAAAAGAGATTGGTTCTGTCCTCTTTGCACCTTCTCTTCAGATATTTGTAGACATTGATGAGGTCCTCTCCTCTCCTCTCCTCTCCTCTCCTCTCCTCTCCTCTCCTCTCCTCTCCTCTCCTCTCCTCTCCTCTCCTCTCCTCTCCTCTCCTCTCCTCTCCTCTCCTCTCCTCTCCTCTCCTCTCCTCTCCTCTCCTCTCCTCTCCTCTCCTCTCCTCTCCTCTCCTCTCCTCTCCTCTCCTCTCCTCTCCTCTCCTCTCCTCTCCTCTCCTCTCCTCTCCTCTCCTCTCCTCTCCTCTCCTCTCCTCTCCTCTCCTCTCCTCTCCTCTCCTCTCCTCTCCTCTCCTCTCCTTCCCAGGGCCATCTCCCTCAACCTTTCCTGACTGCTGCCTGCTAAGCTGACTGTTTACAGAAGAGATGCTCCTGTCCCCCCATCATCTTTGTCACCCTCTGCTGGACCAGCTCCAGCAGTTCTGTGTCTCTCTTGTCCTGAGGAGCGCAGAACTGCACACAGCACTCCAGATGTGCCTCACCAGGGCTGAGCAGAGGGCCAGGATCACCTTCCCCAACCTGCTGGCAATGCTGTTCCCAATGCATCCCAGGACACCATTGGCCTTCTTGGCCCCCAGGACACGCTGCTGGCTCATGGATGGCTTGTTGTCCACCAGAAACCCCAGGTCCTTCTCCACAGAACTGCTTTCCATCAGATCAGCTCCCAGCCTGTGCTGGTGCCTGGGGTTCTTCCTCCCCAGATGCAGGACCCTGTATTTGCCTTTGTTGAATTTCAGACAGTTCTTCTCTGTCCATCTCTCCACCCTGTCAAGGCCCTTCTGAAGGGCAGCACAACCCTCTGGGGTATCGGCCGCTGCTCCCAGCTCTGTGTCATCAGTGAATTGCTGAGGAGGCACCTGCCCCTTCATCCATGTCACTGATGGAGAAGTTAAACAATACCAGGCCCACTCTTGAATCTGGGGGGTCACCACTTGTCACAGGCCTCCAACAAGAGCATTTGCCAACACTTTTGGATTGGTTGTCTTAAAATTTGAAGATGGCCAGTAAAAATTATTTCTTCACATAACTCTGTTGAAGACGAAGAAGGTAAAATAACAGAGCAATTAAAGCTAAGCACCATTTGTCAGTATTTAGAAGTGGATATGAGAAAAGGCTTCATACACAGCCTGGGTCACTTAGGGAGGAAACAGGCAGCTAATGCTTTTTCTGAACTGGAGCTTTGCCACAGCCCTCTGTTGAACTGGAGGATGTGTTAAGTGAGGTTTTCCACAAATACTGCAAGAGGTAAATGGGAGCAGTTTTAGCACAGTTGTTTGCTAAAGGTAGAAAATAGGTTGTTAAAGGAAGTGAACAGGATGTCAGCCTTTGATGATGCTGTTCTTCATATGAGAACTCAATCAAAATAAATTTCCTCTTTCAGAGAAACTAAAGGGAAGCCTTATATACTGAGGAGAAATGTAGCTCCAAGTGACAAGATTGTAGACAAGACCACACTCCTCCAATGTAGAAAGACTGTCTGAAGCTTTACAGAGAACTCATGAGTAGTCAAGCTGAAAAAAAACCCCACCACCACAACAAAAAAGCAAGCAAAAAAAAAAAATCTGGAAAAGAAATCAATATCTATTAAAAAATAAAATGAGTAGTAGCAGAAACAACAGTGGGGAAAATTCAATTAAAATAAGAGAAGAAATGAGCCAATGACCTTTTCTATGAACTGCAGTATTCAAGTTTTCTAGAAACACTGTCTAACTCAGGCAAATATGTTATGCCAAAAGCATTTGAGACAAAGAAAAAAAATATATGGAGATTAAATTGGTCACCATGCCAGAACTAAACTTTGAAACAGGCTATGGTTCTAAACATGGGAAATGGAGCGGGATGGGAAGAGAGAAAAAGAATAAAAGATCTTTTGTTTTCTTTACAGGAGAGAGAAGGTTCATTGCTCCAGTTTCCAGGAGAGTTTGCTGTTCCAGGACAGTTTTCTACCACAACATTGTTGTGGTATTGCTAGATTCCTGCTCTTCATCATATTCCATTGCAGTCTGGGACATGACAGCCGCAAAGGATTTTTCTGAAATGGATTCAACTGGTTAGCATTGCATCCACCCACTAACATACAAAAAGTCCCAAAGTATCATCAGTCACAGATAATTTTCTGAAAAACATTAACTTCTTGAGTCTTTCAGGAACCATGACAAAAACCCACTGCTTTAGCAATGATTTAGTCAATGGAACTCTGTTTTATTCATGACCATTTTTCCTTTTTTATTCTCCACAATCTGAAAACACAAAAACATTCCAATGCTCTCTTATCTGAAATAGAGTGGAAGTCAAGTCTTTCTCACAGTTTTGTATACAGGTGTCACATTTAGGCCTCCCTCTTTTCTCAGAACTAGGTAACTAAATGTAACCCACTACTTCTGTTTAGGAGCTGCTGTTAGAAACTTTGTATATGACAGAAAGGTGGATATGCCTTTCCTCATATTACAGTAGGATTTTAACTGATCTGCTCAATGCCATGGTTGTAGTTCTTGAGTTAGACCATTGCAATCACAAATATTTTTGGTTGCACTGATAGTTATGCTTCAATATTAGTGGGCTTTATAAGAGAGTGGCAGTCTATGCAAAGGATACCCAGTTGTTGATCACATTATGGATATAATAGGAAACCTAACTCCACACATTATGTGATAAATGTAGTGGCTAACTCTCGCCCAGTTATGTGTTCAGGGATGGGAGAAACTGAAATACAGGAAACTGTTTCTAGGCCAGAATGAGAACTTGAAGCAATAAAATAAAAAAAGAAAACCACTTCATGGCTCAATGGAAGTCCTAAGTCAGGTAGTTATAATCACTGAAGACTGTAGGTTATGAAAACGCATACATATGTATGTATATATGTATATATAAAAGTATATAAGTATATAAGTATATAAGTATATATATACTTATATATATATATATAAGTAGAGGAAATTTATTCTATATTGTTCTGCTGAATATGAGTCTGTGAGAGAGAAAACTCTCCTGTTGTGATGAATATATGTATGTAGGCTAGCATCAGCTGAGCAAAGACATAAGAGGTGTGTAGAAGGGAGCAAGTGGGACTGAAAGAGAGAACTGAGGAAGGAGCATCTGGGGATCCTAAAACAACCCAATAATTTCAAGGGATATAACTTCACAGCATGTATTAAAATTAAATCAAGCGAATGAGTTGACTGTTGAAGAGGGAAGCTTTAATGCTCATAAAATACAAAGAACTCATTTAAATTGTTGGGGGATCTGTAAGTGGACTGACTTGAAACCAAACAACTGTTTGTGTCCTTGTTTGGCAATTATTAAGCTTTAGTATTATTAATGTTTGCTAAATCTTAGGGTGGGCAAAGCCAACATCTGCCTCCATAGCTGTGTTCATTGAAGTTGGTTCAGGAAGAGAAAGTTACTGGAATCTATTGTTATATTCTAATCGTCTACTAAATTCTTAGTAATGAAAGTGTGTTTAGGCATAAAATTAAGCAGCTCTCAATTACGGGAGAGATGCAAGGGAGCAGCTAGATTCTTGAAGTTCTTACTCATTTTCCCTAGACCAAATTTTGAACTTTCTCTATTCAGAGGATACTTTTCTACTGTGAATTCAAGTTAATTTAAAACATACTGAAAACTAGGTTGCATTACATCAAATTTAGGTCAGGTGTTTGCTAAAGCTATGTATTGCTTGGCTTTGTAAAAAAGGACTCAGTTATCCTGAGGGACAACAAGCTGAACATGAAAAAAACATGCCTTTACTGCAAAGAAAGCTGATGATATTCTGGGCTGTGCTAGATGGACTGTTGCCAGGAGGTCAAGGGAGGTCATCCTTTCCTTCTCCTCAGTGCTGGTGAGGCTGCACTTGGAGTACTGTGGCCACTTCTGGACTCCCTAGTACAAGAGAGTCATGGACCTACTAGAGAGAGTCCAGCAAAGGGCCACAAAGGTGATGAAGAGAGTGGAGCATCTCTCATGTAAGGAAAAGCTGAAAGAGCTGGCACTCAGCCTGAAGAAGAACAGGATCAGAGGGATCTTATCCTTAAAAAGAAGATGCAGACAGACATCACTCAGTGGTATCCAGAGGCAGGACCAGAGGCAGTAGGTGTGACCTGAAACACAGAAAGTTCTGTCTGAACATCAGGAAACAATATTTCACTGTGAGTGTGACTGATCCCTGATACAGGTGGCCTGAAGAAGTAATGGAGTCTCCATGCTTGGGATATTCAAAAGCTGTCTGGGTATGGTCCTGGGTAACCGGCTCTGGGTGTCTGCAGGGGAGACTGCACCAGTTGACCTTTAGACACCCCCTTCCAACCTCATTCAGACTGTATTCTGATACATGTGAGAGATTCCTGGAAGGCTATTTATTTCTTGCACAATAGAAAATCTACTTCAACTGCCTTCAAATAATTTAGTATCTTCATAAGAAGGATCAGTTGCACTGGGACTAGATATTCTATCTTTTTGATGGACTTCTGAACACAAGGTATTTTATTTTGCATTCTATGCATAAACTTAGACAGTTTATGAAGTGTTAATAAATGCTTACTAGAGGTGAAAAAAAAGTATAAGCCTTGCAGTAACAAGTTATTTTAAAGCTTATAAGCATGCCAAGATGAGATGTAATGCACAGTTTTTAATAGTGGTTAGCAACCTATTGACTGACTGGATTTTAAAACTATTGATTATTTATTACAACTTCTATTAATAATTTCTTTTTACTAACCATTTAATAACTTTCAATTTTCTGTTTTTAAACTGAAATTTGATATAAAATCATAACTCCAGTGAAAATAAAGAAACCAAGGTAAATGCAGAATATTTAAGTCTGGCTAATGTATGAAAAGACTGAGTTTTAATTATTCTTTGTGTCTTAATCTTGCCATACCAAGATGTGTAGGCCTGATTAATTTTGACTCACACAAACATTTATTCAGTATACAAGCACGTTTCAGTCTTTGAATTTATAAAATTTAAATTGTCACCAGAAATTTTTCAAGAATTTTATAAAGGAATCAAGGAATTCTCCCCAGCAATAAAAACTTGGTTAAGAATCTAGGGTGTGATCCTTTTTTAAAAAAGCGAAGACATATTTCTTGAAGTTAGGCAAGAAAATAAAAAGCTTTGCTATTTAATCAAATATGTTTGATTACTGTTACAAGAGGAGTTGTTTATAAGTACACTAAGAGCACAAATGATGCAGGGCCTGATTTAATGGGAATCTGCTGTACAGTCCTTTTCTTAACTTTATAAAAACATTTGTTAAGAAGGACATCTAGTGGGTCATCTGGTTCAGCAGCTACAGTGTAGTTATTTGTGCTGAATTCCTACTGGGTTAAAAGGTAGAAGGGTTGAAGGACAAAAGGCACAGGGGTGAGGCTGAACTGCTTGCCCATCATTCCTCTTCCTCTCCAGCTCTGCTGTTGTGGGCACAATGTTTGCCTGCAAACATGTTCTCCATTCTGAAGCTCTTCTCTGTTCAGAGTGTTTTGGATGATGTTGATTCCATCTCAGAAGCAGAGACATAGGCTCAGTAATACTTTGCTCTCCATTTGATGCTATTTAGATAGCAATAGTACAAAGTGAAAAATCTTTAATTCATTCTCCTTCCTCACTAAAATGAACAGAGTTATAGAAATATCTTCAGTTGGCCAGACTAAGGCCTGGATGAATCTTTGGAAAAGAAGATCTTTCTGCCATTGTCAAAAGTTGTCCTCCCATGGTGGGAGTTTGCCTGTGTGAGGAACACAGCGTCCTGTCTGCTCTGCTCTGTTCTGGGATGCAGGAAAGGTCTGTTCTGCCCTAAGTGTCTCCCACAGGCTCCCCCTTAGGGCTTGATTTTCAGGCCATGTAGGAAGGAGACCTTTTCCATGTGGATGAAGTGTGCCATGGGCTGTTTGAATGATATATGTGGGAAGAGTTCTTTCCTTTGCAGATCCTACAGCTCATAGTGATGGTTTCTTGTCTTTCTCTGCCAGCAAGTTGCTAGAATCCTCACCAGGCTTTGTAGGCATGTGTGACATTTCTTTCCTACTTCTTAGTTAGTACTCATGTGGAAGATGAGAGTGCACTCTACAGCCAGTGAGCTGTTCTGGCACTGCAGGCTCAAATAAATAGCCCTATATCATTTTTCCTTTGACAGTAAATTCTGCAGTATATAAGCATGTTGCTTAGCAGTCATAGTGTAGCTCATAGAAACCCCTCACTGGTTCGCAGTGTCCTGAAGTGGCTGCCATGAACATAAACCCAAACTTTGCCTTGCTTTTTCACAGCACTGTGATGAGTTTAAGAGTCTTGTTTCAATGGCTGGTATAAAGCATCCTTCTAGGACAAGGAAAGTCCTGTGTAACAAATCTGAAGTTCTGATTGAGTTGGCTAATTTTTCTAACAGCAGCAAAAGCTGCAAAAGTGAGTAAACCCTTGGGTTGAGATACAGACAGTTTAATAAATAAAACAAAAGCCACAGACACAAGCAAAGCAAAACAAGGGATTTGTTCACCACTTCCTGTGGTCAAGTAGGTGTTCAGTCACCTCAGGAAAGCAGGCCTCTAGCATGATTTAGAGTGATTTGGGAAGACAAAAGCTGTCACTCTGAACATTCCCTGGTTCCTTCTCCTGCCCCCAATATTGCTTTGGTCAGTCGGGGTCAGCTGTCCCAGCTGTGTCCTCTCCCAAGTTCTTGTGCACCCCCAGCATACTCGCTGCTGGGGCTGTGTGGGGGAAGAAAAGCCCTTTTCTCTAGCAGCACCTTTCACTCTGTAGGTGCTGCTCAGCAGTAATAAAAACATCCCTCTGTTATCAACACAGCTTCCAGCACAAATCCAAAACACAGTCCCATACCAGCCACTGTGAGAAAAAATTAACTCTATCCTAGCCAAAACCAGCACACCATTTTAGTTTGAGATCTTGGACTTAGAAAAATGTCTGGACCCTTTCACTTTCCTTTTCACTATAATTTCCAGTTGCTTAAGACTCCAAGTCCACTATTTTGCCAAGTCAAGAAGGAAGACTTCTTGCTTTCTTGCTTGTTGCTTTCACTAATAGTGTTTCCAGCATCATGCTTGCTGAAGAGACTATCCATGCAACAGGCAGCTTTAATGCATGGTAATTTTGATTCAGTACTAGTCTTTGACCAGAAGGGAGTTATGGAACAATTTCCCCATAAGGTACTTATCCCTCTGTAAACCTCAATTCACAAAGAAATCTTGAAGTGTGGAATGCTCTTAGTGGACTTATTTGAGCTAAACTTTGCAGGATTGGTCCTCTAGCTTATGGGAGAATACAGCCTGCAGAGTCAGAAAGAGATGCAAATAAGTAACTTGATGAAAAATGGTGGTGAAGAGAGGTGGCTTCCTGAAAAGGATGACTCTGACAGTTTAACAGAAAAACAAAACCCCACTGCTTCCCTGCTCTTACTAGGTTATGGTTCAGCTGCTTTGGCCTTAGCATCAGTCTACATGGAGCTCCCGTCAGTTGCCACGTCACATCTCATTCACTTCTGCATTGTGTCATTGTTGTCATGGAGAAAACAGGCAACTCGGAGAATTTCCTTTGCTGTTACCTGATATACCATTATTCACCTCTTATCATTTTAGCAAAGTAGTTACACTGCTGTCAGAGGTAATGGAGAGCATGCCGCTAAGAAAATTGGCTGTAATTTATTTATCAATTGTTTCTGCATACCACAAAAAGAGACCATCTACTTTACGGCTGGGTCTAAGGTATCTGAGAGCCCTTGAAGTTCATGGTTTTCCGGTATTCTAAGTTCTACTTATGGCTTTTCCTGTATATGACATACAACACCACCCCTGTGGTCTTCAAGGCTGATTTCTTCTTTGCTTTCTTTAGTCACAAATCATTCTGAGGCGTCCCTTAAGTGCATTTGTATTGTTAAGTGCACCGGCCTGATTTGGTGTTAATTCAATTTGAGTGCCCTTAATATCTTGCGGGAGTGAGGCAATGCATGAGAGCTGTACCTTGTAAAAACAGGTTCCAGGTCTGCCTGAGAGCAAAGCACCTTTCCCACAGCAATTTACCAAAGTTGCTGATAAAATTTTCATAAGGAAACCTTTTTAGTCTGACCCTATTGTGTTGTTCTACCATTAAGAGTTGGGGAACTGAGACTGTATTCTGGTGACAGTTTATCACTATCTCCATTATTTTAGCGTATAGACAGCCTACTGATGGGTCACAGCCTGCATCCTGTCCTTTTACAGTGTGGAAATGTCTTTCAGAGCAGGAGCCCAGAGGCCCAAGTATGCCAGCTGCTGCATTCATATGTCAATACAACTAAAGTGAACTCTAGATAAACCAGTCACCCCTAACCTTCAAATAATGGGAGATGGGACATTTCAGTGCATTTAGGGCCAAGCAAAAAGAAGAAAAAGCAGAAATAGGAATAGTTAGCCCTAAGGAATGTGTGGAAGAAACAGTATCCCGTTTTCTTTGAAGAAATTACTAATAATCAAGATGTTATGCCAGTTTTAAAGATAAAAAGCCAGTTTTAATTTTAAGATAGCTGGGCAAAACAAAGGCTATATTCCTCCACGAGGACTAATTCTGCTCTCAAATAAGTTATTGTAAATCCTGAAGAACCCCAACATTAACTGAAAAAGTTTATCTTATAAAAGCGAGCTCCTATCTAGTACCAAGAAAAGTGTCGATCTGCCAGGCAGATTGCCTCTCTACACTACTTTCCCCCAGCATTCTCTGGAGAGCAGGGAGCTGCAGTAAGGGAGTCTGAATGAAAGGTCTGGCTGCTGCATATGTGATATTCCAGAACCTGCATGTTCTCTCATGCTGTATGAATACATTTTTTTCAGCTGTTATAGACAGCATGTTATGATACCTTGTATTTTGAAGGAAAACTGAGAAGAACAAGAAAATTGAGAAACAAAGAAGGAAAAGAGAAAAATGAGAGACAGGGTCAGGGAAATAGTAGAATGAGAAGGGAAAGAAAAAAGGAGAAGGAATGAGGAAGAAGAAAGATAATCATAAAGTTATGAAAGTTGAAGAAAGGAAAAGATAAAAAAATGAAAAGAAGAAGGGAAAAGAAAGGAAATGAGAAAGAAAGGAAGAAAATGAGGAAGGAAATGAGGAGGGATGGAAGGAAGGAGGGAAGCAAGTAAGAAAATTACCTCAGAATTTTGCACTGAATTTAACAGAGGCTGAATGAAAGTTTGGGAGTTTAGCCAGTGTGGCATGGCTGTTCAGCACAAATACTAAATGATAAGGCTAGATGGCTTGATTATAAGGAGTATCTTCTGTAACCTAGCACACAATGATAAATCTGCTTCACTATAAATTCCCTTTGGGAATCTTGTGCTCCTTACCAGCATGTCTTACTCTCACTCACTGGTGGGCAAAAACTTTGATCCTGCGTCCCATGGAAGTCAATGGGAGCACTACCTTTGACCTCAATGAGTGCTGGATCACACTCCAGGTGAAAAACAATAGCTTTGCTTCTAGTTGGACCAAATGGATGAATAAATCAGAGCCTTGTGTTTGTGGAATCAGGACTCATGCATGTTTTTTTGCAGAGGAATTTTACAGTCCAAGTATGTGTGACCAAGGCAATCTGATTAATTATTGGATAACGCTTGAGGCAAGCACAGAGTTACAGATACCAGCTAGATAATTGTGTTATAGAGGAATTTATAATACCTTTGAGCATCAGCCTCTTGATCTTTAGGGGTATACAAAGAAAATCAGGCAATTCTTTCTATGTGTTATTAAGAGAAAGAGACAGCAAATACTTATACAGCAAATACTTATACATTTTTTTGCTCTCTAGCATTCAGTATTATGTTGTCTTTGACTTTCAATTACTTTTGAAGAACTGTGAAAGTTTTCAGCAAAAAGAACTGACTGCATTTAACATTGAGTACTAACCCTTCACCAAACCGCAGCACTTGAACTGCGCCACTGCGTTTGCAAACTACCCTGTCACATATAAACGAGGCAGAAGTGGTGAAGGGCAGAGTAAGTATCGTGATAGGCCCTGTGTGTCTGTGTCCTGTTCTGCTTTGTATGCCTGCACCACTGAGGTCAGTAGCAAACCTGGTACTGCAGGATGCTGTGGAAGTGCTGAGCCACCTGAGGAAAGTGCCTGCAAGCCTGATTCAACCTCAGCTTTCTTTGTTCTATGATTTATGCTGGCCCTCCTTACAGCTTTTCCTGGTATCTGCATAATGCCTTGTAACACATTTTTGAGCATGGAGTGAGTATAGTTTGACATATATTTCCTATTCAAAACACTAGGAAAATAGTTCCACTTTTTGTCTTATTTTTTTCCTAAGCTGAGCTGAACATGGAGAGTTAGTGATTTTGGAGAGGAGCCCTCAAGGATGTTCTGGATGACCTTCTGTGAGACATGTTTCTTTGAACTGCAGTGATCAGATATGGCTAGAGAGAGAAAGTCATGAAGGTAAAGTGGCGGGTCCTGTGCCACAGCACAGTGAGGTCAAAACCAGATGGTCCTTTAAGAAGCACAGGTAAATTCCACAACAGCATCTGCAGCAACTCACTGTGAATGGGTTAGGAGGTCCTTTCTGATGGATCAGCAGCAGATCGAAAAAGGAATAGAAGAAAGAGTTTCACTGTCTTGCTCTCACACTATAAAGCAATTTTAGGGATACAGATGGTTATAGTTATTGCAATAGGTCCTGGGATTTTTGAGAATTAATGGGTGAATGCTATTTGCAGTGAATTTTCGGGGTGGAAAATTTTGTCTGTGTTGGCAGGATTTGTGCTACCCTTCAAATAAGAGAGAGGGAAGTCAGTGTGAGAGATGGGACATGACACATTCTCTGGAGTCTTCTAGCGTTGCTTTGCTTCCATCTCAGAATAAATAAATGCCTCTGTGTATGATGTTTTTAGAGAAAGCTCCAGTTCAATCAGGCAAATAATCTTTGACTTCCTAATCTAGTGAGAAATGGAAATGCTCTTCTGTTTCCCTTCCTCTTCATTAGTTTATGCACATCAGCTCTCATCATGTTTACCCATGAAGAAGTGGTTTCAGTAGGACTGCTATCTTTGTATCTTTTTCTATAAACACTTCAAGCCCCATTGTATAGCATAGATGGAAGCAAATAAGCATTCAAACAAAACAGAAAAAACCTCAGGAGATCTTTCTGCCAGGACATAAGTTGTATAGTCAGGACAAAAATATCCAAAATAAGAAGCTATGGGCCATGCTTCATCTTAACAGAGACACAGGTGTTTCCCCTGACTATTTTGAAAAAAGGCCTCAAACAAGTCCTCTCCACATGGCTTCAAGTGGGAATGCACCTTATTGCTCAAGATGCACTTCCTCTGCTAATCATACATAATCCACAACAATGGCACTCTCTTTGTGCACCACGTTGGAAGTATCTGTGTATCATATATTCAAATTAAATTGTGTGCTTGAGGGAGCTCATGATCCCCAGCATACTTCTGTGGCAGCATGGCTTGCAGGCTCCGTATGCTACTTGTGAACAATCTACTGTGTATGTGACGGCAAGCTTGAATCCCTGTTTGGGATTATCTGAAAACTCTGGAACTTTCCAGCAGAAAAATTTACAGCTAAACAATTATATTGTTGAAACTCTGACAAATCCACCCCGGTTTATGACTTTGAAAATAGGGCTAGGTGTATGCAACTGAATATATTATACACTGTAACTCTGCCTCCTGGGGGCTGCATTATAGAGTCTGTTTACTTTGACTGACACATTTCATTTTTCTTTTCTTCCAGACATTATTGCTGCAAATGGTATCTCTGTTCAATATGGATTTTCTCCTCAAAAAACTGGTTAGGTATTTGAATAAACATCTTCTGAACAAGTTCTTTTACTATTATGTTGATGATTTTTGGAAGCAATCCAGCAATAATGCAATACCCACCCAACACAATGTAAAAAGCAGCAAGTAGACCTGCATTATATTGGTTTATCAGACTACACAGAGTTGGGATTTCTGGAACTTCTCTCCAATGGAAAATAGTTCCAAAAATTCCAAAGCTTCCAAAAGGGGAGCAGATATTGGTTTTTTTTCTACCCATCACTTTTCTATAACCAGAACTTTACATCCCCCAAAATAAACTGGTAACTTCTTGCCAAGGGTGAAATATATTTCATTCAAGTGCAGAATAATATTCCTCTAACTTAAGCAGGCAGAGATGTTATTGGAAAATAAAACTACTTAGAAAAGGAAAATCTGTTCTTAAAGTCAGTCACTGTTTTTCCAGATAGAATCAGCACTGGGTCAAGCAGAGTGGCAGCACTGGTTTTTTTTCATGCTGTATTGGTACTAGAAATTGGAAATTCACTACAATTTTCCAGTTTCTTCAGAAATTTCAACATCTCTGATGGTGAATGCCAGAACAGATGGCAGTGTCTGGTGACTATGTTATGCACAGGTACATTAGCCTGAAGAGTGGTGCTTTTTTTCCTTGTTCTTCCAGAGAAAAAGTAGAAGAGCAAAATTTCTTTTTGAGATCGTTCCCTGACTAACAAATAAATCATCTTTCATCTCACTCAGGAAGGACCAAAGAGCACCTTTTATATCAAGAGATGGCTGAGAGATGGCATTTTTATCAATGTGGGCATGAGTTGTAAAACACAAAGTATACCTTTTAAGTATAATTTTATGAACAGAAAAAGTATGTTTTGGTCTGATGCATGAATCTTTTATCTACCTTACCCCTGCCATTTGTATTTCCTGCCATTTGGGAATATCCCAAATGGTCTCTGCTTCTCTTTGTTGTTTTATAATTCCTTTTGTACGACAGCCAATGTGAACATTTTTTTCTGAGTGCGAAAGTTGCTTATGGTTTTGATGTACATGTACTGTACAATCCTTGCCAAGTACTTGGGGTGGACAATGTGCTTTCTGAGTTCATTAAGAAGAAAATTTGGCCTTGTTCACCTTGAGGAGAGATAATTTCTGTGTTCAGTTCTTGCAGGACGTGAGAAATATAGAATAAGCTGCAGAAGCAGAAGGCCAATGAACTCCAACAATAAATGTATTTCTCTAGTGCCTTTACAACTATTAGTAATGGCCCTTGCTGTGCAGCACATGGGGAAAAAAGAATGCTTACACAGTGGTGTGGTCTCCACCTATACACTGAAAAAGCTGGTGTGATTTTTTCAGAAGATACTTAGAATGGACCTCAGGGAAACCTCAGTGCCACCTGCTTCCTATGCTCTGGTGTAGCTTTTGCTCTGTTATGGAAAGCAGGGATGACTTGGGCACATTTATTTTTCCCTTGTCTTATCAGTCTAGTTTGCTGTGTGCAGGCTCTCTCTGGCTGAATACCAGCAGCATGCTTTGATCTGAGACAATGTAGCCATGGGGCTGAGGACACTGCTCCCTGGACTGAGGGACATTGTAGGACACACCCCCATGGAATTTTTCCCATCATCAGGGAATCCAAAGAAATTAATTTAGGGCAACACTGGTACAAATGCAGGACATGGAAAAGCTCACATTTCTTTATTTCACCGAATTTAAGCTGTTCATTTATGTCTTTAAGTGTAAATGGGACTAGAGGTTTAGGCAATAGCTAGCATCTTGTAAATAAAAATGTTTAATAAGCATGTTTTGCAGTCACCCTCTATTCATCTTTACTAGAGGTCATCAAAACGTGGAAGGAGAGAACAAGGGGCAAATTACTCAATGGTCTTTTCTTACAGCGTTTTCAAATTATTTACTGCAGCATGATAATTTTCAAGGCTTTCTATGCATTCACAGCTGTCCCTACCCTTGACTAGTTTGTGCTAAATCTGGCTGACACTTTGCTGAGAACTGTAAAGAAAAAGATACTAAACACTTCCTGTGGCAGAAGTAGCTTCCATTTTTGACTTAGAGATTGAGCAAATTAAAGCACAGGCTTTGCAGTAAAGCACTGTTTCACCTAGGAATGTTTTACTGTCTCAGCAAGTGCTCTGCACTCCAACACTTCAAGTAGCACAGATAATTTACTTCATTCTGGAAAGAAGGATAAAGTTGTAAGGGAACTGAGTAAACTTGTCCACTTGAGAGAAGCATACAGTTTGCTGACTGACCCTGGTAATAATTTTTTTAGGGTTTTACATAAAATTTTCATTTTGGGAAAAAGTGGGGGTACTCAGCTGAAAAAGAAAAGTACTTCCAGTTATTCTTAGTTTGCAACCACCTCAGATTCTCTACCCTGTTTCATGTTTGCAACTTCAGTCAGTAGAAGTATGGAAGATGAAAGTAGGAACTGTATGTAATTACCATTTTTTGTGCCTTCACCTTCTAGAACCCACAGAAGCTCAAGCTTCATGACTGAATGAAATCAGAAGGGGCCCAGTCATTCCTGCCTGTTGGTTTTGTATTTTGGGTATGTAATTTAGGGGAACAGCTAGCAGTAGACACAGATAGTGTAGTGATCTGCTGAGAGTGCGTATGAATAGTGCCTTACTTTCAATGGAGTCCTGAGCAAAAGGCTATGCAGGATCTACTAAGACCTAGACAGTATTTGAAACCTGCCACTCACACCAGAAAGCTGCTGCTCACTTTGAGATCCCATGTCCGCTCCTTAAATCAAACCCTTCAGACTCAGGAATGAAGTAAATAAATTATAAGCTTCATTGATTGTGTCTGCTGTGTGAATGTTCTTTAGCATTGACTAAACCATTCAAACCATTGTCCCAACATGGATCACGCTCCCTGTAAAGCCTGAAATGGCTGCTCAAGAGGGAGCAGAAATGTTTTCTTTCGTTCATCCAAGATTCTGTCAGGGAGGGGTTTGATCTCTGCAACTTTACAACATCCATATGGTCAGAAATGAATTAGTTGGCTCCTTTGACTGGGATATGCGATCAGAGTCTTAGATTGGACACAAGCCACCATGATACAGCCTTTTTTTTTCTTTTTTTTTTTTTTTTAAAGTATTACTGAATTTCTCAAGATTATTATAACCATGGCCCCATTTTGTCCCTTACTTGGTCTCTTGGTCTGTTATCCCATCTGAATGACTCCGTTGACTTCAACTAAATCACCAGTATAAATGCATCTTAGACTTCTTTTCCAGCTAATGGAGATAGTGCTGGTGATTGCTGGTTAGGGGTTATTTTAGGGGAAGGGATTGTTTTTGCTTCTGCTTTAAAACAAGGAGGTGTGGTAAATCACAGGCATCTTTCTTGGGATGGAGATTATAAATCACTCTTCCCGGGTGGAATCTTTTATTTATGCCTTGGGATTCCATTTCATGGAGGAAAGGTACGTTCTTTCGGCTTCAGCCAGACTGCACTTTAGCAAGTGATTCAAATCAAGCTGACACTTATTAGTGAGCATGCTGAACACTTTGCTCCCAGGCACTTCACTGTGCTGCCACATTCTCCATTCTTCACAGATGTTTGTTCTCCTTAGGTTTCATCTGGAAACAAAATCACTGCTTGCTCCTCATGTTAGTGGGAAGTCAACTGCAAAGAGTAGCTTGATTTTAGAGACAATGGATCACTCCCACCAGTTAAAACAAAACAAAACAAAACAAAACAAAACAAAACAAAACAAAACACCAAAAAAAACCCCAAAAAAACAAACCAAACCAAAACCAAAACAAAAACGGGGGGAGATGAAATAATACACTGACAGATCAGCTATAATACACTTCCAAATCAGTTTTAGCTTCTTCTTCTGGTCTGAAAGTGACCAAGCAAACTTTCTATTATCATTTATTATGTGTTGAGCCCTGTCACCATACTCAGTATTAGACAGAACACTTTTAGTAACAGTAGCTCCACAGACAGTACTGGTAACATCATACAGTTGTCAAGTTATTTCATTTCAAAGCAACAACTTTTACTGCAAGCTTGTGTTTATTGGGGGGGGGGGAATCAAACCAACCCCAGATCTTGAACAGTGAAAAAATTATGCAGATAAGTAGTTCTAGATGATTTTCTTTGTCCAGTAATACTTTTAAATTAATATCTTCACACACCATGCTTGTGTTTCCTTTGCAGTGCATGCACATATTTACCACCCTGATAAAGCACGGTTTAGAGGCAAGAGCTTATGATGAAGTCCAAGTGCCAGAGAAGAGAAAAGAAATGGTAGCTCACTTACATAGCCTCTTGCTTTAATGTAAGTTTGAATTTGTGTCTAGAAAGCAGTGTGACACCTCACCACCCACAGGTAAGTGTGATGTACTTATGACAGAATGAAAAAGGGGCAGCAGTAAACTTCCGAAGATACCTGTAACATCTGCCCAGGTTGAATTTCTGGTGGTACAAAGTATCTCTGTATGGAGGCTACATGTCACAAGAGAGGACTGGCTACTGTCAGGTCTAATAACTTGCATGTGCCCAAGTGACCCTGTGAGATGTGTGAGAACTCCAAGCCCTTCTGCCAAAGACAGGAGTGTGGGCTTTTCTAACCTGATATGGCAAGGACATTTTGCGCTGGCCATTTCTTACTGCTTGCTTTCTAACCCAGAATTACTGGCAGAAAAGTGAAGGCTACCTATTACAAAGACCTAACAGTTTTCTAAGTTCATGGCCATTGCTGGGCCCTTTCTATACTAAGTAGAGGAGGCATCTTGCTGTTTCTTTAATGAGATCTTTGGCATTACTGTTGAAAATGGAATACCTATAGTAAGGAAAAAATCAGTAGCAGCATGAGTCAGTGTGTGCTGGAGTTTGAACACTCAAGTCATATTTATACACAAAGAGTTACTATGCAAAAATGCATGGTCTGCAAAGATGACCCTGCCATTTAAGTAGTTGTGCATGGCTAATGAACAATGGAGGAAAAAAATCCCTTTTTAAAAAATACGTTCTTTCAATTTCTTTTAATTTAGCATTATAATAATCATGAAAAGGAAATCAAACCTGCAAAGGCAAGGATATTGTTTCTTCCTTTCCTTAAACATTTTACAGTATTGCAACATATCAAATGTCTGTCTAATATGCCAAGTACTTTAGGATGTGAATATATATACAATGTTTGTATAAAACTGTAGCTACTAAACCTTTCAAAATAAACTTCCTATAGTCTAGCAACACAGCAAGGTTATGTTTCAACAGTGAAAAAGAGGGTCCCTGTGGATGGTGCCTATCACAAGCTCTTTCCCCAGACAAGTGAGCTAACTAGCTGCACATGCAGAGATGTGAACCATGGTTCATGAGAATCTTGTTAATTACTAGGAAACTGAACAGTTGGGAATGCATTGTGGAGATAGCTGCAAAATGATGTGAGGATCTGCTAGGAAAGGAGGAAAGTGACTGACCAGTTTTCATGGACTCCTGTAATTTGCTTTTTCATATAGCCTTAGGAGTCAAGAATATTTAGGAATGACAGATGCATGGGCTAATCTGAGCAAGAATGGCTGTATTGAAAAAAGTAAAAGGATCCAGGTGTCAGGTTTTGCAGTAAGTTGCAAACCTGCTACTTACATGGAGGAAGCTGCTTTTCTAATATCATAGCATGATGATCTTGAGAGGTCTTCTACGACTGTCCAAATTCTGTTACAACACATAGACTCATTTACCCGTGGCTTTTTATTTTAATCTTCTTTGCTATCTTCAGACTGATAATATTCAGTTGAAATGAGTGAATATTTAGCACCATAACAGGTTGTATCCAAAGCAGTGGAAAATACTGTTAATTGGAATCTATCAGCTAGAAAAGAAAGTGCACGTTGTTATGATTACACTACTAAAAGGTCTGTTCCTTTGAATCTTGACATTTGTGGTTTTGTTCATACATTACCATGAACAGCAATGGCTGCCTATATGATTGTGTTGATAGCAGCATTATTTGAGCAGGGATTTTTACTACTAAATATAAACATAACATGCATTTTTTTTAAATTACGTGTAATGTTCAGTAAAGTGATACATTATTAAGAAAGGTCATTGATTATTCCCAGGATATGGCAGCAAAATATATAGTATGCACTAAAATTGCAACTAGTTTTAGAGCAGTGTAGTGTGGAATAATGTAAAACAAAAGAACAAAAAAACCAAAAAAACTAAAAAAACCCCAAAAAAACAACAAAAAAAAAAGGAGCCAAAGTTAACAATAAACCTATGAATAGAGAAAGGGATGAAGAAGATGCCTTTTTATCTGACAATAGCTTGACTAGAATCAGAATTAGAAATGCAAGCAGATTTTATGAGTTTGTACTTGTTTTTGGTAAGATAATAACATGTTGGTAGCCTGCAAGACATTTTTAACATTTTCATGACTTGATGAGAATGGATCACTAAGACTGTGGACCTAAAAAAATTATTAAGTGCCAGCTCCAAGGAAAAATCATTGCTTCTCAACTGATCACGCTGTCTTGGAGATACCATATGAAGTATTTGAGATGCTGCTAAAATAATAAAAATTATCTGTCTGTTCCAAAAAGACAACTCTTAATATCTCCCTATCCTTCATGTCATGTTAAAGTCCTGATTCTGTAACCCTAGTTTCAACAGGAGGTTGTACCCATCAGCAGCATGTCTGGACACTGTCCTGAGCTTGATGGGGTGAAGAATTTTTTATGGTGAGACAGCAATTAAGGTATGCACAATCTCAAAATATTTCATAACTCTTCCTAAATAGCTTTGATGGCTCTAAAATGCTTTTCAAATATTCCAAATAATTTCCTAGTAAATAAACACTGAAAAACCTCAAAAAGCCTTATCTAGATTAATAAACATTTAATGAAAACAAAAAGAAGCATTATCTTACTTTTCCTTTTTCACTAGCTCTTTTATTTCATACAACAGGTTGAGTGACTTTTTCTGGTAAAAATACGGCAGATTGTGGTTTAAATAGCACATTTCATTGATTAGATTTTTTTCCTGTTCTTGAGCTGACAGGATCCTTGCCACAGCTTACAGCATTTCCTTACATGGGCAATGAGTATTTGGAAATGTACCTTTTGCTCTTTAACATGACCAAGCAGCTGGAAGCAAGGTATTAAAACAGTTCCATGTGATCAGCAGGTTGTCTGCAGAGCGTGTGGATAACACCTGCTAACATGCACTGAAAAAAATGCACTGCAAAAAGCAGCAGAAGGCCATGACACAGATTACAAAGTAGCCCACAATGGAAGAACACAAGCCAAATCTACAAAGATTGAAAGGACTGTAGAAAGCAAATTGTCTATTTAACCTTTCCCTTTAAAAAAAATTTGGTTTTTTTTCAAAATGAAACAGAATTTTACATGGTCGAAGTTCTGATGGCAGTGCTTTATTGTAACTTCCATTTTAGCCATTGCTGTTATTTGTTCTTGTTGGTTCTGTTTCTTTTTCTCAGATATGAAGGCCTGGAAGCAATTCTTTCCGAATTCACAGACTATGCTGTGATCCTGGGAGTCCCTGAGAGGCTTTCGGGACAGGGAAGCCAGCTGGCCCTCCCTCATTTATCTGTATTCCTGATGCTGGTCAGGTGTTTTGCACAGTGCCATGGGGCACTGCCAGGCTGGGAAAAATGGGGGACCCCTAGGCCTGTGTCAGAGGATGGGGGGCACCTGGACCCTGGGAAGGAGTGAGACTTAGGGGAAGTTTCTGGGCTATGCACAGGGCTGGAGAAAATGGGCTATTGTCAGCTTTACTCCTTTAAGATAATATTTTGGGTGGGTTAGTGGAGGAGGAATTCAAATTTCCACTCTGTACAACATCAGAGCATGAAACTTTACCTGGAGCACTGTCTAACGTCTGGGCCAATGCAGCGTAACACTGAGATTAAGAGCATAATAAGCTCTATCAAAGCATCAGATGGCACAGGGATAATTACAAGATCCATCACTATTAGGCAAGAAAAACAAATGTGTCTTATAAACCCTAAAGCTCTAGAGCAAAAACCACTCACTAATTGAGCAGGGGGCTAGGCGCAAACTTCTCTTGGGGTCAGTTTATTCTAGGCTAGTCCATTAAACAGTTATTACACCTTGCTCTGAAGCACAAGTATTCAGTGAGGTTAGTGAAGGATGATGGCAGACATCTCTCTACCATAATCCGTGTTCTCACTTCATGCACCCACACTGAGCCACTCTTTGGGCTCTTATGGGTTGCTTTAATGAATTCTGGTTTCACACTGAAAAAAATCTCTTCCCTCTCTCTAATGATAATTGGTTTATTTCTCCCTACTCTCTCATTTTCTTCATAAGAAATGCCTTATCCCTGGAAATCATTCATGTATTTGTGTGAAGCAAATATTTTGCCATCATAATTGATTGGGTTGCATGGATTAGTAGTTGCTTGTGACAAATTAGCAGAGGGACAGTATTTCTGTGTTTCTCTTGAAGCCTACTGTGCTGTGTACTCACAGTGGCATTCCTTGAGAGTGTTGGAAATCTCTTTTCTTATGTGAAGGAATGAGCAAATATTGTCTGTAGATTCATCACTCTCTCTCACTTTGTGAGGCTTGAACTGAAGGGGATCATCTTAATTTAGAGATGGATCCTAATTTAAAAGACTATCAGTGGAGTTTGAGGGGTGATGAAGGAACCTTTTAAAAATACTGACATACACCTGACTTGGTCTTTCAGTTCAGCCTCACTCTTGTCTTTGGGGAGGCTAGCCAAAGAGGAATTGAAGACTTTTCCATTAGTTTTAGATCAGTGACTGGTAGATGAATACAATCATTTGCAGGAGTAGCACATCTGACTTGTCTCTCAGATTTGAAATAATGTTATGATCAGTAGGCTACTTGTCTCTGTCTGTCAACAGCAATGCTGCCCAGGGTCAGGTTGGCAAACAGGCAAGTGTCCAAACTGCAGTTCCCAGGAGCCCTGACTTTGCCTGCAATGCACACAAAGAGGAAATCTTTCCATCATCCTTGACATGTCCTCCTCTTTGTACTCCCTATAGTGCCTTGTCACCCCAGAGGGTTGATACTTCTTTTGTTCTATCTTCACATATAAGAAACTACAGTTTGGGTGAGTAGGGTGCAGTAAAAGGATCAAGAGATCCCTGACAAGGAGAGAGGTGTGGTCTAGGGCCCAGGAAGGGAGACTTTCACAGGCCTGCCTGTGTACTATGGCACCCTCTGCTAAGCAAACAGCAGAAATACTGAACAGCTGGAAGTCCTGGCTGTCCCCAGTGCCAAGTTATCTGACTCTCCACACCTTGCTGACCTCACAGACATGTCCTTTCTTTCCCTGGCTGTGCAGTGAGCAGTGTAGAGTGTAGAACAGTATGCTACCTTCCCAGCTCTGTGTTAGCAGGTCACACTAGTCTTGCAAAGGATACCATACGCACTTTTGAGAAGGCCATTATCTCTGTCAAGAAGCTCTTGATCAGCGTAAAGGGTTCAGAGACAATCTCAGGTTGAACTTGCTTCCCTTTCCACTGAAAACCCTCTTTACAACCAGCCTGGAAGTTGTAACTCCTTCCCTTCTTAAACTGACATTTTAATCCAAGAACATGTCCCACCATTTTTCCTTTCTCTGGAATCTGGCTCAGGGACACCATCCTCCTTGGATGGCCTTTCCTGTACAGCCCCAAATCTGCAACAGTTCCCACCCACTGTGTATGTAATAAAACACAATAAAGTGGTTTGCCTTTGTGGGTCATGTAAAATAACAAGGCAAGTGGGATGATTGGACATCATGACCTTCCAGAGACCACTGGGCAGAGAGAATAGATATATGAAAAAACGAAATGAAAATTCGCTTTATTAGTGTCTAGCACACACATCCTTTCTGTGTTCAAGTGCATGCATGTGGTACTGCTGTCACAGAAAGAGTCTCTTGACAAGGTTAATCCCCAAAAACTGGCTCACAGTTCATGGCACCCTGGGACTGTCTGCTCAAAAAAATAAGAGAGAACATGCACATACAGTTTGTGCCTTCTTAAGGTCATCTGAAATTAGGTGTGATTCTCTTACATGCAGATAAATTGCAGATGAATTCTAGCCTTGAGCATACTGTGGGGAGCTTCAACTTTTGCTAAGTCTTGACCACTGCAAGCACTTGAGAAACAAAGGATACCCCAGTAAAAATGTGGGTGTTGGGATGCTACACCCCAGCAACACTAGACTGTGCTCACACAAATTGAGAAATAAAAAGAAGAAGGAAATCCTAAGCCACAAACACAAGCTGTGGGATGTGTCTTTGTGAATTTTTTTTCTATTTTTTTAAATAAAGAGACTGCTAAAAGACCACTTCTTTAAGGATGTAAAAAAAGAATTTCACCCTGTGGGCAGAAAAAGAAGAGGGAAAGATAACCACCTTCCACCAGTGTGGTAGCTTCTATGGGACTCTGATGTCCACCAGCCCTGCCTACTTATCTCCACATTTGTTGTCCATGTGAGTTCAGTCCATCAGGTGCTTGAAATACTGGGTGTCATGGGCTGGGATGACCACAGTCATCTGACAAGCAGACAGCTGCATTCCTCCTGTCTCATTTCCCTGCCAGGAGCTTGGTGCATCTAAATCTCTCATCTCAAATGCCCTTTAGTCTTCCTGGAGACATCTTCAAAGTTGAATTCAGTGTTATTTTTCTCCTTTATGAAATCTGTCAAACTTGCAAGACACTCTTGGGTGATGATGCCAGGAACACAAACTCCTAAACCAGGATTGCATTCCACCCAGCACAGCTGTAACCATCTTTGCCAGGGATAAGTGCATGAACAAGTCTTCTTATCTTAGCACCTCACTGATCTCCAGCTCACTGGTGCCCATAAGCTTGCAATAAAACTTAGTATGGACAACTTTTCAAAAATAAGTGAAACTGCTGCCACTAACTGCATGAAAAAGTGACTGCAGGAGTTTCACCTGGTCCTGTTGCCCCTTCACAAACATCCCTTAGACAGCTTGAGCAAGCTGTGATGATAATATGGTTTTAGGCAAAATGTTGCATCCAGAATTAGATGTTATGAATTTTTATGGATTTCTAGAGCACTAATAGCTAGGTCTTTTTGCAGAGA
Source organism: Vidua chalybeata (assembly GCF_026979565.1). Classification (NCBI taxonomy): domain Eukaryota; kingdom Metazoa; phylum Chordata; class Aves; order Passeriformes; family Viduidae; genus Vidua; species Vidua chalybeata. The sequence continues at coordinate 18,432,940 of NC_071570.1, read as the reverse complement.
ACACATATGCTATGAAATGAAGGCTGAGGAAAAAAATTACTATTGACAAGCTGTTCCCTTGCAGCAGCTGTAAACTCTACAGAAAGCCAAATAAAGGGAGAAAGACTAGTGTTTAACACAGGACAGATAGGAGACTTGGCTTTCGTCAGTGTCTTTGACTTGCAGCCCCCTCATATCCATTTGGAGAGAGCATATCTTACTGTTGAAATGGGCAAGGGACACTGGCCAGGGCCTGAAGGATTAGACATTAGCCCAGTATTTCCAGTGCCGAAGGATAAGAAAAAAATATAAAGTATAATTGTCCTTTCACAATTTCATGTGGTTCTATATGGAAGAAAAGTTATCCTGTTGCATTTTTACAGGCAGGACTATAGGGTATTGCAATGCTACATTTATTTCCAGTGTTTACATACGCTGTGAGCTGAGAACAGGTGCCAGTTCTTTGGGAGATTTTATTGTTTGATGACATCTTCATTGTTGTTATTACTCATTACAAACAGAATTCTGGAGTGAGGTCATTCAATGGCAAACCCATCACAAGTATTTCCCAAGAAGTGTGCCTGGAGAAATCTTTTGGATGCAACCAGTTTTTATGAACAAGTTATAAATAAAAGAAGCTGATGTTGTTTGTGATTTGCAAAACCTAAGACATAATCCTTTCTTTTTTCTTTTGCATGTTTCACCCCTCAAGCAGTCAAATACAAGCATCCTAAAACACTATGAATTTAATTTAAAAATGGCAAACTATTTATTCAGAAGTAGACTTCACCCTGAAAAGAACAAACTTTGGTTTGAAAATAACTCCCGATTTACCTTTCTATAGGACTTAGAAAATTAAAGAGAATTTAGGAAGTACTTTGGACTGAAATGAAATGATGACCACTGAACACAAATGCTAGCTCTTGCAACATCTGATCTGGACTCTGAATCTGTGATTTCCAAACTAGCCCTTAACTAGCTCCAGTGAGCCATACAGGAAAAAGGAACCTTGTGTATAACTTGCCCATCTGATGATGTGGAGCTATTTTTTTTGAGTTCTGTTGGCTGTACATATTTCTAAATGTTGTCTTCTTGTGATATTTGCAGTCTAGCAGGTTAAACATTTGGCCTCTAGCCTTCTAGGCCTTTGACCTTTCTAACTTTGGCCTAGTCTTGCCCAAACATAAAGAATATTTAACAATTCTTTTCTGTAAAAAAGATTAAAAGTTGATATAACTTTGAATATCTGTGCTGTTTTCAGCAAAGTTTAATAACCTCTCTTTTCTGTTAATAAGACAGTTCATATATTTTCCTTGATTGTCCAGGAAAGTGTATATAAGAGGAAGTTTTGTCTCAAACTTTGCAGTGTCCCTTTATACATTTACTCATGATACTAATTCTGTTCTACATCAGATATGTTACAAAAAGTTCAGCTTTTCTGATTAAAATAATACTTTAATTTCACACAATTATATGTGTGAAATTTTGATTACAAAAAATGTAACTACTTTTGTTTACAAAAAAATTCAGCAATGTCATTAATTCATGTTGTAATTGGAATGGGGGTCTGAAATTCTTATCTACTTTTGCACTTTACATTGGATTATTTATTTGGGGTTTTTATTTTGTTTTATTTTGCTGCACACTATGCTATATTTTTTTTGGCTGTATGAGCAGGAGTACCCTGACAGCAGTAACTCTTTTAAAAAATTAAAGTAAAGTGACATAACGAATCAGGATACAATTTGTAGCAGATGGGTTGTCTTTATTCTTTTCCACCTACTTTTTTTTCATTGATGAAACAGTAAATAATGGAGACCTACACAGAATCATCTGAAAACTTTGGTCTTCAAACTCAGTGAAGAAATTCTTCCATTGTAAGCATTCCCAGGGGTGTTATATGGGGCTGTTTGCTGGCTTGAGAATAGAAAATGGCATTGTTTTACAACTGAGTCCCAAGTTGAAAGTTAACTCTGATCTTCCAGGAACTCAAGAGCTAGGTTAGTCTTTACTAATATAAATATTTAACTCCAGGCTACTGTAGTTAGTTTACAATTTCTCAATATCTGCATTTTAGTTTTTAGATATAGTGAGCAGCACAACCTGTGATTACTTTGCACAGGACTGTAGGCAAATTCCAGCATTCACTTTGTAATTAACAGAGATTTTGGCCCTTACTTGAGGGCAAGAGCACAAAAACACAATAACTGCTCATGAGGACTGTGAAACTCTCTGCGATTTTAATAAGGAAACGAGTCTTTTTAGAAAGAACTTATTTAATATGTTTTCTAACTGAAAGACAAGTTTATATCTAGTAAAATAAAGAGAAAATAAAATTTCAGCCTCAAAATGCTCATATTAGGGGATTTTATGGGGTTACTTTACCTTTAGCTTCTTTGTGCAGATAAATTTTCTGCATTTTTAGTTTTAACTTGTCTCTTTGCTCTTTTTTTTTGTCATCTCCCTACAAACCAAACCCTGTGTTGCTGCCAGGCTCTACTCACTCTTCTTTCTCAAAAAAGATCTTTTTTGTGTTCCAGAAAAACTCCATTTCCATTACTCTACCCCTCAAATCTGCATCCAACATTTTTACAGACTCTCCTTGTCTTATTGTATGTTTTCTTCCAGAAAACTTTTGGAAAGATGTTGGGGACAGATTTTTTTTTTCTTTGACATCTCCATCATTCTTCCATCTATGAATACAGACAATACTGTCATCATTTAAGTCTTCTGGATGAAACTATAGCTGAATGTATTTCCCTGTCTGCTTTGAATGCTTTTTACTTATAGCACAACACAATAGTAGTAAGATAATGAAGATATATTTTAATGAGCTGTTCATTATGTTGGGGAACTGACTGCTTTACAGTGATTGGCAATTCCACCTCTGTTTTACACATGAATCTTGAAAAGCTGTCTTCTGAGTTTCTGGAAGCCAGACCAAGTTCTGAAATGGTAACCTACACATTGGCCTTTGTTCACCCTACCCAATTTAAGACATTTGTATGGAAGCATCTAATTAAGGGGTTTCCTCACTTTGGCTTAACTCTGCTGTAATGGTGAAAACATAGCTGAGCCCCTGACAAGGCTGAACTGCCCTTTGAAAAGATCAAATTCTGTTCAGCAATTTAAGATCTATCTCCTGACTTTTCTGAATTCTCTGCAATTAAATGGTTGGTTCTAGGGTCCAGATCACTCACTTTGGCCATCAGTACTGTTCACTGACCAAGACCTGTGAAGAAGCAAGTAGAAAAGAAAGTAGAGAAGGTCTGACACTGACCTGCCATTCTTTTCCAGCCAATATTGAATGAGTTTGTTGAAAGAAAGCTAGCTTGTAAGTAAGTGCGACTGTCATGTAAGCCCTAAAAAAAGAATTGTCACACAATCAAAAATTATTGTATTTTTTGCATTTAAATAAGTTTGCCATTCCACAGAACCTGCAGTTAACACCAAATAAAAATTCACTTGCATTGCTTCGTGTCTTTGCCAATATCACTGGAATTCTTGGACAGATACATAGCAATGAATTCATCCAATGGCAAACATAACACACATTTATGCCAAGAGAATTTTTGCTGGTGAAGGCATTAAAAAACTAGCACTGCAATGCAAATAAATAGGACAGACCACTTCTGTGAAAAAAAAACCCCAAGATGCTTAATCTACCTGTTGGTAACCTGTAGCATCCCATGAACTCTCCCACCTTGGTCAATTCCCAAGTCCTTGGCCCTGGCAATGGCAGTAACTACTCACCACAGAGTCCTGGGGAAAAAAACAGTCTCCCATTTGGGCTTCTGTGCTGCAACTTCCCCTGCAAACTCTCCTGGTTCCTCTTTTCCCTGTCCCCTCACTGGATTGGTATCCCTGGTGGCCACCTCCCTTTCCCTGGAGACCAAACCCCTCTGCCCAGCTCTTAGCTCCGCCCCCCACCCCTTCCCCTTCTTAAGCTGCCTTCTGGACGTGGTTGGGCTTTTTTTTTACCTCGCTGGGTTCCCTTCAGCCGCATGTGATATCCTCTGCTGGAATAAAACCCTGCAAAAAGAGCCTTTCTTGCCTCTATCGCTGAGCCAGCTGCGGTGAGTGTTGAGTGAGGGTCTGACTGTGTTGCCTAAAGGTTATCTCAACTTGCTTTTGTACAGGAGAGGCTTTTTGGGGACAAGAAATAGGCAGCAGCAACCACTACTCCAACACCCACATTTTTAATGTAACCTTTCAAAAAGCAAGCCTGAATCAATTGCTTTAGTAACATAGTATTAATCCAGAGCTGTATTTAGGGCAATTCTCAGTCATTCCCCATATTTTAGTATTAATTAAATCTGCAAAGCCATGGTGTTCCACCCATCATGATGTTGAGTTTACTCACTTTAAAAAGGATGTATTTAGTACAAGCAGGAAAGTATTTTCACCACTTGCTGTTAAAGAAGTGTTTCCTTCTCATGGCCTTCACTTTCCATTTTAAACCTCTTTTACAACTTTGCTGTCTGCTATTAAATAGTTGCCAAGTTACATCACAAGAGAGGCTGTATTTCAGTGTTGGATAAAATGATCCTTTAACATCAATATCTTAAGGAGCCGCTCAAGGGACCAAGAAATACATCAGTTGCTTGTGCAAGGTAGTCTTCAGGAAAGATTGAACCACTGGAGATGCTGCAAAGTGATACTTATGAGACAGTAGAAGGTTACCTACTGCCTCAGTCTTTCAAGGTACTGAATGAGAAGAAAAATGAGAATTTTTTGCAAATGTCTTTTAAATATTTGATAAGTTTCAGTCTGCTCTGAATGCAAGTTTCACTGTACTATGTTAATCCTTCACTAGTACTTAGGTACAGGCCTCAGCTGTTCTAAAACTTATGGGGTGTTAGTCTATGCTCATGTGTGGAGTTTCCTGCGTTCAGTTTAGTCCCGCAAAATGTTCCACCATTGCAAACTCTCTCAGGGCAGGGTGACTTGCATAAATGAGAAATTTTTTCAACCCCTGTACTGCTGAGCTTCTGTGAGGATTCGGTGGAAGTCTAAAATCTGGCTATGCCCACAAGTCTGAAATTCCTGAGAGCATGTATATATATATCATTCTTTGATTTGAAATTCAAATCAAGTCAGAAAGCATTTGGTTTACCTTGGTGGACCTGCATGTGTCAGATCCCAGCTGCACTGAAGAAGGTTCATGGTGTTTTCGTCCAGTTCTCTTCTTAGCTCACTCCTGGAATTGCGTGGTGTAGAATGGCTCATGTCATCTGAAGCTGCTCTTCTTCAAAACCACTTTTAATTCAGAACTGCTGGAGTCTGGCATTCTGTGACTGCTGCTGTTTTCAAATTTATTCAAAATCTCTAAGCAAATTCTAACCAAAGGATGTGAAGGTCTGTTCTTGAACCTCATATTAGACATAGAAGCTGGCTTAAGTTTGCTTAGAAATAAGTCAGAATTCAAACTTTACAGATGAACATCACTTCAGTGCTCAGCCTGAAAAAAAAAAATCAGACTGTTTTTCAAATGTTATTGCCAATAGATTTTTTGTTTAATTTTCTAAAAATTATATTGTTTCTTTACATCAGATGCAAGACCTTTTGCATACAGTAGGGCATTCAGTCATTTCACCAGCATAAACTGTTGCTGCAAGTTGCCTTTCAGCTGATGTGGCGTTTGGCAAAAAACTTTTAATCTAGGGAAGTTTTATGGTAATGCTGATGCATTATTGACTTATTACACAGTATGCACTAGCTGAGATACTTTTGTCTGAGAAGTTTCAAGAGTAGAATTGAGCTCTTTAGTTTTTACTAAAGGTCCCCAAAAGAAGCAAGTCAGGTGGAAAAGCAGTGAAGCTTCATCTGCTTTTGCAGTTTCACTGGTGCCTCTGTAAATAATAAACTTATAAATGCCTGTTAAAGGCCAGCTATTTACAGCTCAGGATAGAATGAGGGTTGATGACAGCCAAGACTTACAGTATTATATTATGTGAAATTTTTTATTCTGTATGGTAAATCACAAGCTAAATTATCTATTTTCCAGGTCAGTTCTGCTTCTTTCTTCCTTAGTAGAAGTTATGTTTGTGGTTCTGGGTTACACATATTTTACCACACCTTGCAGTTCATAGTCTCAGTTAAGACTGAAGTTTCTGCTTCATAGAAACTAGAAACCAGACCATTCAAAGAGAGAAAGAGAAAAGGAGACTTTCTTTCTTTATACAGACTACACTAGGAATACTTGGAGTGGTAAATGTGACGATTATTTTCAGAAGATATGTTCTTAGAAAATTAGGTCATGTGGTTTTTTGGTGCGGGTTTTCTATGTGTGGGGCTGTTTTGTTTTCCCCCATTCTTTTGAAGCAGGAATGGCTTCCAGATCTTGCTCTAGAAGGCAGTCTAAATTTACTGCTGTTCCTGCAGCACTGAATTCTCCAATGGATCATTCCACTGCGTGTTTGAGTAGCCACACTGCATAAAGCATGTACTGCTACCTCCTGTATTAGTAGCATTAGGCAGAGAGTACCTTTTTCTCCTAGTAGTGCCAGGCCAGGTCTGTAAAAAAACTGGACTAAATGACACTCCTGGCATATGCACACTATACTCCTTATGCTTCCTAGAAAAAAAAAAAAAATATCTGAAGTATGAGAAAGAAATTCTGTGTTCACAGAAAGTCTTCACAGACTAGTCAACATTGTTCAATTTTTTTTTTCCTAGCTGATAATATTGTCTACTTTAACGCAATCCAAGCAAACCCCTGTGGAGTCAAGACATCTCCTTCTCTGTACCCTTTTCCTTGCTAAGCAAATCCATAAATAAGGTATTGTTTTCTGCATGACTACATTTCAAATGACAAAAGAGAGGGCAGATAGAAGGAACTACTGTTATAATAACTACACGTAAAAGAAGTAGAGCAACGGTCATTGAGCAATTTGCCTGTGATAAGTGTGTCCAAGAAACCAGAGTTTTACCTGCTTTGGCATATGTAGTACAGCACATTGTATTAAAGTTTTTGCTTTCTCTCAGACCAAGTCACTCATACCAGTTTTGTAGTAATGCCAATGTGTCATTGCTGCACTTAGAAGAACTGTTTGGAAACTGTATCCTGATGGCTTCCAGAGAACAAACGCAGAACAGAAAAGGTCCCTGTCAGAGTGATTTTGCAACCAAGAACCCTGCTGAACCTGAGGAATAATAGTATTTTCTGGTGTTATCTGGAGTTCATTCTTGTGTCACTCAGAGATCACTGAAAGTCTCAATCTTCATTCCAGTCAAAGATGCCTCAAAAGACAGCTTTATTTACAAAATTCACAGATCAGTGAAGATTTGCATACAGGTGAGTATATAAATCCTGGTTTGCAGTATATTTTCCTTTTCTTGCACTGCAAAGTTTTAAAGAGTCTTGTGTTAAAGAGAAGCAACAGTCTGACAGCACTAGAAAATGTGCTCCTTTGCTTTTCTGCAGAACAGGTAACAGAAGATAACTCAGCCTGTATGTTCAGGCCTTGGCTAACTTTCCAGGAGTTCATTGTGCAGCCCTTGTCCTCCTCTTCTCTCACTCTTTATTAAAAATAGAAAAGGAAATAGTTTTACAGTAATTTTCAGGGTTCCATGTTTTTGGAAAATGCTTGGAATTTCTGCAGCAATGAAAATGTTTTTTTTTTTTAAATACAGAAATTTAAAATGCTTGCCTAATTGCAGCCTTAAAAGAAATAAGGCTTTATGAATAGCAAGAAATTTACAAGACAAGTCTGTGAAGATTGCAACATTTTGGCTGACACTTCTGATTTAGCTTTTATTCTTGAACTTGACCTGAGAACAAAAATCTATTTTGCATAGTTCATTGGAAGTAAAAAAAAAAAAAAAAAAAAAAAAAAAGAACTGTAGTTCTTCACATCTAGGATCGAATTTGAGTTAAGAGCCACAGGGTCACAGGGTCAGCCCTGCACTATCCCACTGAAAGCTCCACAAATCCCAGGGTTGCAGATTCAATCCCCATATGGGTTGTTTTCTTAAGAGTTGGACTTGATGGTCCTTGAGGATTATATCTCAGAATATTCTGTGATTCTGTGACTTGCTGCTGCTTAATCTATCTCTGAAGGTATATAAAACATATTGCCATAAAGGACTTATGGTCTCTTTATTTTGTTTTCCCTCCTCTTGTATTCTGGTGTGGCTCACAAAGCCATCACTATCCTTTTCTGAAGGCCAGCAAAATCAGTTGTCTTGGTCAAAAATGTACTCAGTTGTCTCCCAGTGTAGCCTGGTCTGAAAAGGAGTCTGGTTAATTAACATTGATTACAATCCACCATCTGCAAGTAAAAATTGATTGCTAAAGTTCCTAATATGAATGCCTATCTGTCTTGATTTTAATATTTCTGTGAATTTCCAATGACAAAAACAGGGACAGAGACTGAATCCACTTCTTAAAGGTCCCAGTTATTTGCAAGGTCCCCTGAGAAAGACATTGGTGATTCTTCTGGTCCTACTTTATCACCCCATGGGAAGGTCATTTGTTAGCACAGCATCTAATTGCTGGAAATTGTCAGTGAGCACATTTGGACCCTGTTCAATGCTCCATTTTTTATTGAGAGAGGAGCAATGGTATTGATTTTGGATAGTCAGGGAGAATGCCAGGGATATTAGTAAGGAACTCAGAGAACACAACACATAAACTTTTATGACATGATGTCAAACTGGATTGCGCAGGCATAAATGAAAACGACAAGATCTTCTGTAATTACTGCAAACATATAACATATATCTCTTAGAAAAAGGGTACATTTCAATGTAAAAGAGGCTTTGCAAAAAGTGACATCTCAGAAAATTTGTCTGACCAAAAGGGAAAAGGGATAAAATTTTTATGTGTACCTTTTTAAATGATAATGCACAGTGCAGGAGCTGTACTTCTTTTGCTGTTGCAGTGTGATTGAAACCTACTGTGTTAGACTGGTGACGCATTTCCACCATGCTTTAAGTTTGGATTTGTAAAATTCCATCCAATCCCAGTTCTAGTTAAATGGATGATAGTGTGAAATACAGCACAGCCACTGCCTAACTCTGCTAAGTGAGCTTTGTCCTGGTTCTCCACATCAAAAGCAACTTCATCTACATAAGGATGATACTGCATACCCCAAAAAAAGAACCAGTAACCATTTACATTAGTGTAGCGTACAGAGTTACCATTGTGCTGAAGTTTAAACTAAATATCAATTTAGCCAGCTAAGCCAAGACCTTTAGCAATCTTCATAATCACAGGTGAGCTGTTGTATGTTAGCCTGTGGCTTAACTCACTTCTGAGTCATGACTTTTCTGTAAAGTGGTTGCATAACTGTTGTAAATAACTTGTGCAAATCAATGTTAGAAACATTAATTTGGAAGTTTTGTCTCCTTGTGTCTGCTGCCATCCTTGTCTTCTCACTGTCTCTTTACGGTGCATTATGAAAGTCAGCATGAGTACTTGTGCTTTAGGAATAACACTCATGGAAAGCTGATAGACCAAATTTAAGAAAACCTAGTATTCTATGAGTACAAACTCAAACACAAGTGCCCAGGGATGTTGTGGAGTCTGCATCCTTGGAGATATGGCCTGGGTAACCAGCTCTAGTTGTCCTTGCTAGAGCAAGTTGGTTGGACCAGATGACCCTCAGAGGTTCCTTCCTCCCTGTCACTTTGTCAGTTGCTATTCTGTGAGGCAATACAAAAAGCATAAATATGTTTGAAGGTATCGTGCAATTCTTTTTCTGCTTATGAGTTTGTTTATTTGTTTATTTGAATTTTTAGTGCCCTGACTTCACTGAGTGAAAATTTTGAAGGTATCCCTGACTACTGGATTTAATTTTTGTAGTCGTCAGGCAATAGCAAAGGTACAGGAGTTCCCAGAGGAACTGCCCCACTGACTGATGAGATCTTCCCCCATCTTTGATATACAGCTTTAAACTCAGAACAACAGTAGATGAATGGCAATGAATAAATGATGTCAACAATTTGTGTGGAGGCCAAAGAAAATATGAGGGGGCCCCCAATAACTTCATCTCTGAATATGCTGCAATGCAGCTGTGAGTAATAAGTTCACTTTCTTTTCAGGCATTGTACACTACATCTGAAATAGTTTCTGAACTTAGCATGCAGTTTCCTGACTGTCTGTTATTTTCCTTGGGGATCAGGAATCTTCCAAGCATTGCAGTGAAGTTTGTTATGAGCAGATCGTGCATCAGGGACATGGGTGGTGGTCTGCTGGTGTGGTCTCACAAGTTGCAGAGCTTGGGGGAAGTCACTATTTAGACATATTAATATAATTTTATTGCTGGCCCTATAATTTATTTTGACTCATCTGAACAGTGGCCAGTTTCTAACTATTTTAAGCATTTGTGCAGAGAAGTCATGTAAATACGTAAGTTTTCTGTGTGTGTGTGTTTAGAAATAGCTCATTGGGAATTTGGAACTAGATAAAATCTCTCTTCTTCTTCTTCTTCTACAATCTGAGGAAAGTGTGCATTCATAGCAGTGGTTGCCATTTTAAGAGGTGTACGCACATAGCAGAAAGGTGTCCCTTTATACATATGCAAAGGGCTATTTTGTAAAAAAAAAAAGCATTTAAAGTATATTTTTTTTTCATGATCATGAAATCAGATTGATATTCTAAGCAGTAGCATTTATCTCTATATTTGGAGTTTTCATTAAATTCTTAACACATTTTGAAAATTACTACGTAACTGAAATAACTTAAGAAGAAGCTACCTAAGAGAAATTTGAATGAAATAATTCTATGAAATCAAATCAAAAGTAATCAGCACTATGAATCTCAGTCAAAGAAAAGATAATACTTCTTTTGATTCTGAGTTGTGCTGCTGCTTATAGTGGCATCATCCTCTCCCAGCAAAGTGCACTGCTGGACTTGTCAGGCTCATCAGCTAACAGTTTTAGAATAGGAGATTTTCATTTCTTAACTTCTTTTCATTTTCCTAAGTTAAGACACTTCTTCCCCTATTTGCCACTCATCTCTGGGGGAAGCAAGTGTAGCCTACAACATAAGAGCAACTAAATGTTTAGTTAGGACAAGTTCTCACTACTTACAAGACTGTGGTTCCTCTGATCCCTTCGATTTTTCTTTCCTGTGGCAAAATCTGCCTTTTAGTCCATTTGGTAGCTCGGAAGTTTACTGTGATGTATTGTGGTATTTTGTTGATGATATGTGGAATGGATGTTTTAAGGGCCTTTCACGGCAAACCTTGTCTTTTTGGATGCAGTAGGCCAAGCTTGGTGAGTCAGAAGCTTCCTTCAAGACTTGTAAGCCTGTATTTTCTTCACCCTTTCTTCCAGACAGAGTCCTTATTTCCCAGGAAAGCCCCTTGACTATGGACTATTTGGAGGAAATTAAAGGACTGTGGTGTAGGGACTGCAGGATGCAAAACCTTTGAGGCAAAAAATTTTTAGTTTTCACTTGTGATATGCCTAGCCTATAGCATGCCTTACTAATGATGAAGGATTGAAAGATTTTGATGATAAACAGAACTTTTGGGACAAAAATAAAAGGCTCATTTGGAATTTTGATTAATGAGAGAAAGAAGGACTAAAACCACAGAAGCCAAGAGAAAGCATCTTCAAAAGTAGAAGACAAGACATATTGCTCCCTTCAGCCACTGCCACAATGAACTTGAAAAGGAAAGAAGCAATCCTATCCAGGAGATTCAAATGGATATTTTTTCAGAGAAAGGTATAATCCTATGATCTATTTGGAAGAGAGCAAAGACCCCAAACGAACCAACCAACCAACCAAAACCCCCCCAAAAAACATAAGAAACCACTTGAGTGAGGTGAAGAGCAGAAATTCAGAAATTTACTCACTTGGTGAAAGCCAAGTGGCATCAGGGATAAAAGCCAGAGCTATGAAATTCCCAGATTTGATTGGCAAGATTGGCAAGAATGCATTGCGGAAAGACTTAAGATGCTTTGAATTAAAATTTATTTGATCCTGAAATCCTACAAATTGAAGCAATTTCTACTAGGAATCAGTCTCTGAATATCTTCTAGGATCCAACCACCCTTCCCCTTCGTTTTCCACTGAGCAATGCAATTCAAACTCCAGCCTTGCCAAATGGCTAGTCTGAATGTTTACAAAAACCTTTAGTGTTGTCTGTGAAAATAAATGCATATCTGGCACAATTGCCATTGACACCTTCACCAGCTGGATCTTGGGTTTGTCTGATGTCCTTAGGTCCCAAGAATTGGTCTGCGCTGAACTTGCTACAATCTACACAGAGGGAGGTAATAAAAGGATTTCATGCATTTAATTGCAAGCAATATTTAATTAAAGTATTAGTAATAAATTCTGGTGCCTCTCCACACAACACACTGGATAACACAAGTTGCTCAGCCTATTTTAGTGAGGACAAGTCACAGAAATGACTACCTTATGAAAACTGTGCTCTTCTATATATAATGTCTTCCGCTAACTGTGATTTTTTAAATTTTACAGGACTGCATTTCTCTATAATTCTTTACGTTTCTTAATTAATTGTGTACACATAGAAGACAAAAGTAATGCTGCTGTATGTGTTGAGAATTTCCTTTAGGAACGTGAAATTTAGATATGTGAGTGATTTTGAAGTCTAATCAAAGTCGAAAAATATAATACTATTTCTTTCATAGGAAAAAAACCCCAAGAGACTTGTATCAGTGTCCTAGAAAGGGGCAAGTCTTCTCCTAAAGCAACAGGAAGGAAGAAAGAAATTTAAAATTTTCTACAGTCATAACTGCAGCCTGGAGTTTGTCAACTGAAAGGAGAATAGACTCTCAGACATCTTGACAGATCAGGCCATAAGGATTTAACACATTCACTTCCAGCATTTAGTCAGCATATAGTTTTAAAATGTGGTTTTGTTAATGAACACAAAACATTTTTTATCTTATTCTGTCCCTTGAATGCCAAAGTTCTGGTCATTGGTACCTGAATAGTTAGACAGCTGTTTCTTTTTCCAAAAGATGAGCAGTTGAAATGAAACGGAACATGCATTTTGACATAACTTGTACCAGCTATTTCTTTTGCAGTTTGTGATATCTTCACACTGTAGAGAAAGAGTGAGGGAGCCGATTGCTAGGTACACTGCATGTTCTCATGTTCTGCTCCTGAGACTCTCCAGCAGGAAACAGCCTCAACTGGCACAGGAGTGGTTAAAAGACGAGGCAAACTGATACAGCTTTCAGGTGACTCTCCTGTCAGGAAGATCATACTGAAAATTTGATTCCTTACAAGAGTCAGTCAGTGTCAGATTACCTTGAGAAAGGACTGACCTGCCTCTGGGCTGCTGTTTTGGTTCTGGCTCTGTTATGCAGTCATTCATTACTCTGCAAATACTGTAGATGTTGTTCCCAAGGATGGGCTAGAAATGCACTGTTTGACCTAATGAGCCAAATGGCTCCTTTGTCCTGATTGTAAATGTTGCGATCTTGCTGTCTAGAGTGGGGAGAGGGGAAGGGGAAGGGGAAGGGGAAGGGGAAGTCTGAGGAAGGACTGAGCAAGGAGCAACATTTCAGAACAGCTGTGTGAACAACTGTGTGAGCAATTGTGTGAAGTCAAAGAAGAAAGTTTGACCAAGTTCTGTTGTCTGAGTAAAACCAGATTACCTTGAAGGTCTGAGTTTGTGCTGTATAGCTTTGTTTGGACAGTGCTTGAAAGTGGGAGGGGAATGAAACCTGCTCTAGAACCCATCAAAAAAACCTCTGGAAGTTTTATATTCTTGTAAGCTAAAGAGTGAATTCTTTATATGAAAAAAAAGTGGCTAGTAATGTTCTGATCATTTATAAAATTGACCTCTTCTATAAGCTGAATACTGCCTGTTCTCTCAGATACATGACTTGTACCCACTATCAGACTTCCCCATTTTGCCTGAGCCTCCTTGTTTTATCATACATCTTAGCCTTTTCTATGTAGCAGTTCCTCCGTTATTATTCTATAATGAGTCCATTGTGCTGTATGCACAGAGATCTTAGGGATTGCTCTAAACCCCTTGTGCACCTCCACAAAGAGTTTAAGATGACTGTTTTGAAGAGGGAAAGATTAACAGAAAGAAACTGAGCAGAGGCTTAGCTAGGTCCGTACAGTACGTTTGCCCCTCTAGCTGGGGTTTCTCCCCAAGCAAGCAACTATTAAAAACGAGCAGATTAGATATTACCTCCAGGGCTAGCTATTCACTCTTCCCAGCCAATGAATTGTTGTTATTCCAAACCCAACCCACAAATTAGCAAATGAATGAGACACCAACGAAAATAAAACCAAGTTCCAATTTGTGTGTCTGAATTATATATATTTATTATGTCTCCATGCACAAGGATGAGGTTTAAAATTTTTAAACAAATACCAAGATTCTCCAGTTTCAACAGATTTTGCTGCATTTCCATTAGCTTCAAAGACAAGAACTGCAATTTTGTCTTCCCTGGTCGAATCAGTTAATTACACATGTCCACCTAGTGCAGCTGATAGGGCAGAAATGCCATGGAACAAGCAGTATTGGATAAAATAAGGACTGGGATAGCTAGCAAACTTTACATTGATGCTTGTCTGGAGGGTGAACCTAGATCCAGAATGTTCTTTTGACAGCCTTCATAGTCATTAGAAAACTGTGGGTGTACAGACTGATCCACTTCACTATTGTCTTGCCAAAATTGATTCTTCATCTGACATTCTGTGCAAAGTTGGAGTAGAAAAAAAAAAAAAAAAGAAAAAAAAAAAAAAAAAGGTGTCCTATCCACAGTCATTGAACTAGTGCATCCTGCTGCTTCATTGTGGATCAGTCTCCTGAAATCTCTGGATAGTGGTTTTTTTTTTTTTTTTTCCACTAGGGTATTATGGAAGATGGGAGTAAGTCTTCATTGACTTCAAGTCCACTTTTCCCATTTCAGAAGCACTTTACCTCGGAAAGCCTGACTAGAAGCTGAATTAAGACTCCAGGATCTTTTGTCAAGTGTTAATGATGGCAGCTGTATTAAACTGGCTACCTGTACCACCAAAAACATGCTGGCAGTGGCTCCCACATAATGCAGTCAGAAGAAAACAATAATGAACTTCAGTCAAGGCAATTATTTTAAACGAACACATGCATTCACCACGCTAGACTGACTTCCAAATTTTGGCTCATGATGGCATCAGAGAAGGGTGTGATATTTGCACACCCTCAACTCCTCAACTCCTGCTTTGATCTCAGTCTCAGAATATAATTATGAAGTCTGAATCAGATCCAGGCTCTCATTTCTGCTGCCCCAACTTGCCTTCCTCTCCCACTCTTAAGGAAGACACTATGATTTGCAAATGCTTGTCTTTTATTTTTAGTCCAATAAAATGGACCACCTACAAATTCAGGTTACTTTTTTCTTTTTATTACTTGCTTTTTATAATGTAGCAAACTTACCCAAAAAGTACCTAGTAAATGCATATAAAACATAATTAATCCTCTGAAAGGAATGTACCTTCTTCGCCTGAAACTATTTTACCAAGCCCTTAGGTGGTACATGCTGGCAGAGCTCCACTGAAATCAGCGCAGCTATCTTCACTTAAAACAGTCATATGTTTGGTCCAATCTTTTTCCTCCCAGTTGTACGTGCACTCTGAGCAGGATCTTCGGTATTAAAAGAATTAGTTCTTGATTACCAGTGGGGGCCAGTTAGCATAGCTCTATTAGTTTAATCTGCACTGATTTACAGGTTGCACACACACATACATCAGCAAACATTGTCTCAATATTTGATATTTAAAAATATACTTACAACAGAAAAATATGTTCATATGGCAAAGATATTTTTCTAAGACTGCACTAATGTCAGGAGACTAGAACCTTGATGTCCCATGTCCTACACGCCATGCTCTATGTAAGTGGTTTTGTAATCACATTAGGTTACATTGGTTTATTTAATTATGATAACCAGATCCTGTTTGCTGAAAAGAGAGTAAACCTGAAGAATTACCAACTAAATCCCAAAGGAGCTGTTTCTCTTAGAGGGATTTCTTGGCAAAATTACGATGTTTTTCATAACTGTAAAATTTTGTTCAATCAGGATCAGGAATAATAAGAAATCTTATGTTAATCAGGACATGTGTATTTATATGTATGAACATGCACATATACACAAATGCCAGCTCTCATACTGATTCCTCATCTAAGCTGTTCACAAACCTAGGTGCATTGTAAAAGAAAGATAAGCAAGGGCAGAATCATATTCTACCTCTAACTTTAGACCTTCCATTTTGTAAAAAGAATTGTAATGTTTGCCCCAGACAAACTTTTGCTGACAAGAAGTGTAGAGTTTCATCTGTTATTAACCAGAGCATTCTAATGTAGCCAATTTCATGTTACAATCACATCAATTGCTTGTGCCTGTATGGTAACAGTAGTAGTCTGTTACTACTGGTAGTGGTAAGATTGTAGAACAAGACCATTAAATGCATGTATAAAAAGGATAAGCCAACACTTTACAGCTTCTACATTAGTGTCCTCCTTATGTTTTCTTTTTCTTTTTTATTAGAAAGTGACAAGTTAAAGGTCAAATACCCAGCAAACGCCTGCCGTTCCTGACCTTTGAGCCAGATCAAATTAAATTTAGCTAATCCTCAATCCTTCCTATTGCAGAGAAAGCTGAGGTCTGGGAGGAGTAAACCAAACACTTATTTTTCTTCTGTAGTTTTAGAAAAACTCTACAGATGCTGGAAGACGAGGCATAAATCTAGTGTCAAGCAGTCCCCCAAAATTACTGCCTTCAGCACAGTTGCACAACTTTTACAATTACACAAGTGATGAAGAACTTGAACCTGTCCTAATTTATGTACAAATTAGATTATATTTTCAATATCACCAGGATAAACTTGCTATTCTTAAACATTGTCTGGACCAACTCTATCCTGTTATCCTTACTTTCTGTTGCTGTAGCTCCACTGGCCTTTTAAACACAGAACTCTTCATTAAACAGTGAAGCACAGAGTTAAAGAAAAAGCATTTCCATTTCATTTCTCTGAAGTGGCTGACTTTGAAGTTTTGTAGTGTAAAAGATACAGTTCAGACTGGAGTCAAATACTCGCCACAGGAACTACTGTTCTTACAATAGCAGAGGGTGTGTTACAATGGAGATTTGCTGAATATACAGACTTTTTGAACACAGTCAATATACGGTGTTCTGTTAACAAGTTGATCTCTTCCTGGAGTCATCCTTTAGATCCTTTATTACAAGAACTAGTGCAAAAGAGTTTGACTGAAATAGGGTAATTCCTTTGACAGATGTGATAACAATAACTGTATTTTCCTTTTTGATACAAGATTTTTGGTTTCACTTCACATATCTGTATTAAGGGACTTTTTGATGGCCATTTCATCGTACTACTAAATCTTAAGTTGGGATCATTTTGTAACTAGTAGTATTTCAGTCTGACAGTAACAGCAGAGAAGAGCTGAGAAATAATAAGGCAGATTTCTGTAGGCATATTACAGAAGTTTCTTAAGTACTTAGTAACTCTTAGAGTAGGATGGAAACCAGACGGAAAGATGCCTAATTTTTATGCTCTAAACTGTTAGTCTGTTAAATTTTCCCAATGAGGGGTGATACAGAGACATTCTGGTCATGTTTCTATAGATATTTCCTTAAGGAAATATCTCTATTCACTGAACCTGTAGGGAATACTTTAATAATAATATTTTAATACGACTGACTCCCCCTCTAGCTTGATCTATCAGTAAATGGCAGTGTGATGTTGGTGTTGTTTTTCACAACAAAGATAATTTGGAATTTCTGTAGAAAAGCAAATTCACATTCCTAAACTTCCTCTAATCCTTCTATCTCTTCTGAAAGAGCCCATGTCCACTTTTTAGCCATTTTTCCTCTCAAGTCCACTCCGAGTAAAAAATATTTGGGAGAAAAGGCCCTCTATTTTTTCATACACTTTTAATTATTCTTAACAGTTAAAGCAGTATATTGACTGTAATATATATAATTTATATATTTCACTGTTAGTTGGATAATTTCTATCTGTAAGGGAAAGAGTCTGAAATTGCCAAACTGTGTTTTACAATGCACAGGTACATGCACTTCCACACACACTTATTTATCCTTATAAATGTATACATATCCAGGGACATATCATTTTTCCATTCACCGTTCTATATTAAAACTTAGAATATTTGAACAGTCAAGACAGAACAGAATAATTTAGTCTTTGCTAGGCTAAGACACAAAATGGCTGGCCCAAGCTCATTAAGTGCACTTCAAGTTCTTTTGGGCTAGTCTGTACCACTTCAGTTTTCTTCATGTGAAAGTAAACACCTTCCTCTAATTTTATTCTGCTAGAAGAGGTGGGTTCTTTAGGAAAACTGATGACAACAGCCACCAAATGAACAAGCAAATTGTAGCTATAAAGATAAATTTTATCAATGACAACCACTCCTTAAGAAAACACACAGCTGACACCCATTAATACAGCACAGGAAAACTGACTGTATGAAAGTAACACCCTTAAGATGCTTCAAGAACAACCAAAAATAGAAATCACACATACTTACCATAGTAGCATCAGGAGTCAAAGAAACAAAACAAAACAAAACAAAACAAAACAAAACAAAAAAAAAAAAAAAACCAAAAAAAAAAAAAAATCAGAAAAAAAAAAGGAAACAGAAAAGGAAAAAAAACAAGTTTAAGGGCTGCCATTCACAACAGAGAGGTTTATTTTTTTTTTCTTGTTCATTCCTGCCTCAGCTGTCAGAGGCTATTTCTGCTTCTGCAAGGTTTCCTCCTAGCACATGAGGAGTCAGTCACATGTGTCTACCCAGTAATGAATTATATTTTGGTTGCAGAAATCTCCAGTGTGATTGAGAAAAATACACTCATAGGGTATTTCAGTGAGTTATTCAAAATTTTGTATCATTTTAGAAAGCTAGCTATCTAAATCTTAAACATTTATACCCTGCAAATTCAGTCATTATCTTTCTGTTTGTGAAGGACCATATATATAGATCCCACAACAGTGGCTCTGAAAGCATGGGAACTAATCCTATATCCTTTCAGTTCTTCAAGTTCCTATTGAGTGAAAAGTGAAACAGGAATCTTTCTCTCTGATGATGATGATGATGCTGAGGATTATGATGACAATTTAGTTTATATTTTTCTTTTTATGTCTCCAAAGAAAGCAGAAATTATGTGTTTTCCCTCTGCTGCACTGCTCAGATTTTTGAAAACAATTTCTTGTGGAGAATTTAATTCTACATGTTTTTTTCCTGGGAAGTAGGTTTTATTAGATAAGAGTGTTAGACAAGTGTGTGTCATTAAATTTCATTTCACTTTTCATAAGTGCTTTCATATGCATCCATTTTGGTTTGTGCTGATACAAAAAGCAAACCTGAAGAGTCAAAATTTCTCAAGCAGTTTGACAGAACCAAAGTACTGTATTATTTTTAAATACATATTTGTTTTCAATATACAGTTCCCTATATATTAACTCTGTGTTCACATGATTATGGATATGCACTGTTTTGCTAAAATACAATATTACATGATAACAAAGAACAACACCTGGCTTAACAGACAGGCACCTGCTGGTAACATTTTGAAATAGATAGACATATCCTTCCTCCTTTGGTAATATAAAGAATGAAGTACAAATCAGGAATGGTTTTTAGTTGACAGCAATTGCCAAAAATACTACTATTATCCTATCCTAGCCCATCATTTTGAAATTGATAGATTAGGAAAAAATCTTAGGACAATATTAGTCTAAATACTGATGTCCTGACGCACAATTGCTCCGTAAATGAGATTAAGGGATTCTGTGCTCTGGCTTTTAGACACTTAATTTCTGATTAGATGACTGGAAGAAACTGTTATGTTTAGAATAGTTAACTGGAAGAAACTGTCAGAGTGTTGATGTTTTCCAGGGACTGCAGCTCCACAATGCCCTTTAATTCTATTTGGTTTTGTGAGAAAACAAATGGTTTATGTATACTTCTCTGAGGAATTATGATGTTTCCTTGCTATTTTGCAACTTTTCTTTAAAAAATCACTGATATATAAATTATACTGGCATATAAAAGGCATAAACAGGGCCTGATTTCATATGATGACAAAGGAATCCAGTAGCTCTGAGAGTGAAGCTTGCTGACTTCTCCAGCTTGGAAGTCAGAAGACAACTAAAGGAAAGAAAGAGGTCTCTGTTTAAAAGAAAACACATGTCAATTTTTACTTCTCCATCTTCTTGATAACAGACCCAAAACAGCTTTACAAATCCTGCATCCATTTCTGAGAAAAGCTTTTGAAATATCTGTCATCACACTAAAGGCACCTTATTGCCTGAACACAGATTTATAAAACACTGAAAGGGTATTAATCAAATAAGCTGAGAAAAAAAAAAAAAAAAAAAAAGAAGAAGAAAAAAAAATTATCAAAACTAACAGAGGCCCCAAGTATAATCCAATTCTGAGCTGCAATTAAGGGCCTGAAGCTATAACCCTGGAGATCTGAATAACAAAAATTCAACTTTCTCTCTGGGATGTAGAGATCTTTGATACCCAAAAACTACATGTTCATTATAAGCCAGCATACCTTTTCTGCCCTGCCTTCTCTAGCCATTTGAAAAGAATCTGGCTTTGAGTTTGTCACTTTCTACTGTCAGGAATATATACCTGTGCTTACCACATATACCAAATGAGATATGGTCTTCTGTCCTAGAACGTAAGACGCATGACATGGAATTGCTTCTGTGAGAATACTTACACCTGGGGATATTGCAGTAATTATCCATTCCCAGCCACCCCACAAGGGAGCAGCTAAACTAGAAGGTGAGGAGGAGAAGCCATCTTCTCCATCACCGTTTCACTAGAAGGAGGCAAACATAGAGAAACACTGCTCCTCTCTTGGACCGCCCTTTGGCTCTCAGCCACACCCTTAGCAAAGTGACCTACAACCTATAAAGACTCCACTCACTGCATCACACATTTTTTTCTACTATTCCAGTACACCTTAAAAAAAGAAAAAGCCAACCCTTACATACTTGCTTGCTTCCTATAGTGATTCCAGTAGTTACAGCTGCTGCAAAGTGTGTGCTCTCTATTGCAATTATCTTGACCTCAAGCAAGCTAAGAAAATAGAAAAGGATTTTGTTCTCCACTGGAGACTGTACAATACTTGGGATGTTTCTCATTAAAGAAAAGGTACATGTTTTAAAACATGTCAGCAGCAAGAAAGATCTACACCTTTAAAAAGTTATATTTAGAAAGTGATGGATTTGCTTGTAAAGGAATCACTTATGGAGAGGCTTAGTGTAGCTTTGAGCTAAACCAGAGGATGAATTAGTTTTGTAACAACAAGACCTACAAGAGGGTTTAATATTAAATATTAAACATTTCTCCATTAAAATCCTGAATGGAAATCTGTGTATAATGGATTGATTGAAGTAAATAATCATTCATGTGGCCATGCACAAGATTTTAACTTTTATTTCAGTCTGGAAAAACACCTTGCTGCTTATGTTAGTTCCTGGAGTCTGACAGAGCACTGCTGCGCATGCAGGTGGGCATCACCCTGCTCAAAGTAACACACCTAGCCCATGGAGGACTGGAGAAGAGGAACCCCTTTCTCACCATGGATGGCAATCTTTTGGTGAATTCTTCACCTTTTTGAAAACTGGAAAGACCAGAACATGCCAACACATTTTTTACTTTCCAGAAAGAAAAAATGGCAAAGTAGTCAAGAAAACCTTATGGGATGTTTACTAGGAAAGAGTTTGTGAAACCATTGCTTCATTTTTCATAGCATCCTAAAGGTTATTAATAACGGCTTTCAAAAATCAACTCAGATTTCTTTAAAAAGAGGCTGATGTGACAACATTGTCAGCAGCTACTAGCTCCTGTAGAGAACTTTGAAGGCCAAAGGAAATGGAGTCTTCTTAATCAAAAAGGCCTTGAGAGACCAAATCTTAAGAGTATTTTAATGGAAACTGGGTGTCTAGGTCACATAATTTGCATCAGAAAAGCCCTGCTTCTGGTCACTTGGTGCCTGCAAACTATTCTGAGTCCCTTCCTCCCTAAATCCTATTAACTCTACAGTTTTCAGGATCTCTTCCAGATAAATCAGTTTTGAGCTGATCAGCATTCCTCTATTAATAATTTCCAGACCCATGCTGTAAGAGTACAAAAAATCTGAGCAACTCAAGCCAGAAAACTTATAATGAGTTTTGTTTTGTAAGAGATGGCAAAATGGCAGAAGCATTAAACTGAGTAGCAGGAAAGTTGGTCTGGGCAGCAAGAAGAGTCTCCTATCTTTAAATTGTTTTTATTCAGTGTAAATTGAGATGTCCCTACTGATTCACTTGGATCTAGGCTCAGCAAAACCAGCCCTCTTGCTACCAGGAATTCTGGTTCTGGCTGCTTTTTGCCTGTTTATTCTAGCACAAGCAGCTGACTTCAGCTGATGCAGCTCAAGTTGCCAGTGTTGTGAAATCCTTTATTATATATCTCACTTTCTCAGTTACATCCACTAGATAAAAATGTTTATGGTAGTTACCTATAATTTAGACAACTGGTCTTTCCCTTTTGTTTCTCTATATATACACTATAAATGAGTTTCATCTCTTGTGGTGGGCCAGCAGTAATGGAAATAGTGTTGAATCACTGTGTGAGTAACACATGGGTAACTAATAGGCTAAAATAACCACAGTTGTGTTGTCTGGCTTATACAAGATGGATGAAATATTTTCTTGAGTTGGCATTAATTTCACTTTTTTTTTTTTTTCCCAAAGAATAAAGATTAAGGTAAAGACTGAGATAATCCTTAAGGTATTTCAGGCTTCAGTTTACCGAAATGCTCATTCATCATAACAGCCTACCACTGCTGTCAAATGAGGTGTCTAGACTTCTTCTCCTGCTCATCCTCCAAGCTCACATCTGGTTCCAGTTCCCATTGGAGAGTGACTGAACTGGCAGAAGGTACACAGCTAGAGTGTGACCCTTGCAGGGAAAATGTAAGAAGGAAGGAGACCATTGCTATACCCCTTTCTCAACAGCAAAATGGTATATTGACTCATCCCATTTGAAACAGACCTCTCTCTAGTTCAGTTACTTCTTTCACATTTCTTTGCTTGGTGCAATGTTGTGAGCCGGGTGACAGAAGTTTCCCCAGACTATATGGGACTGTACTCGGTATGAACCTTAGAATCCTAAGCTCCTAGAACATCAGCTAGAAGAAAACTCAAGGCTCATCTGGCCCAACTTTCTTGGTAAAAGCACAGTCCAGACAGGATGGGCCAGCACCATGTCCAGCTAAACCTTAAAAGTTTCCAATGTTGGAGCTAGGGAGATTATGCCAGTGGCTGATTGTTCCCATTATGAAAACTTTTTCTCTTATGTCTAATTGGGATGTCCCAAGGAGAGACTTGAACCCAGTGCCCCTCATCTTTTCTATGCAACTCCTTGCAAAAAGCAAGTAGTCATTTTCTTTATAACCACCCTTCAAATACTGAAGCGTGGTGATAAGGGCTCCCCTACATCTTTCCTCATGCAGTAGACTTTCCTGTCCTCTGATAGCCTCATGGCCATTCTCTGGACCCTATCCAGCCTATCCATATCTTTTCTGTATAGCAGAGATCAAAAATGAACACAGTATTACAGTGACAAGTGTTGACAGCAGTGAGTTCTTCATCTCTCCTGGTGATGCTCTTGTTGATACAGCCCAGGATTTCACTGTCTTTGCTGCAGCAGCACACTGCTCATTCATCGTGAGCTCAATCTTCACCAGGACCCCTAGGTCCCTTTCTGTGGAGCTGCTCCCCAGCCAGATAGATCCTGGCCTGTGTTGCACTCCTGTATTATGTTTTGCATAACTTCACACTTGACCTATTTGAATTTCATGTGGTTCACTCTTCCAGCCTATCCAGGTCTTCCTGCAGAGTGGCTGATCCTTTCACAGCATTTACCCCCCACTTATTTTAATATCCTCAGCAAACTTCACCAGGGGATTTGATCACATCTTTTATATAATTTATGAAGATATGAAACAGTATTGGGCCCAAACCAGTTCCTGGAGAACCCCAGCTGTGCCAAGTTGCTGGATGGAAAATGAGCCATTTACCATCCCACTCTGGTTGTCTCCTTTCAGCCAGTTCCTCATCTCATGGACCACTTGTCCAGACCACAGTGGATCAGTTTCTGTAGCCAGAGGCTGTGGGAAACCATATCAAAAGTCTTGGAAAAATAGGAGTAGAAACTGTCCACAGCTGGCCCTCCATCAACTTAGTCATAGAAGGTTACTTAGTCATAGAAGGCACTCAGTCTTATGATTTGCCCTTGGTGAATCCATGCTCGCTTCCTCCAAATCATGTGATTCCTTTGACTTGTGATGGGTCCCAGGAGGATTTATTATGTAACTTTTCCAGGGAATGAGGTAAGACTGATAGGCCTGTAATTTCCTGGGTCCTCCTTTAAGCCCTTCTTACAGATGGGCATGGCATTCAATTTCTTCCAGTCTTATGGACATATTCCACAACTTCTCAAATATCATGGAAAGCAGCCTCATAATGACACTAGCCAGCTCTCCAACACTCTTGCATGGTCAAGCCCCATGAATTTATAGGGGCCAAGTGTGGCGTGGGTTTTTGCTCTCCCCGGCTGCACGCGGCTCTTGGGAGCCCGGCTGTGGCGTAGCTTCCACGTGCTGCTGGGGTTTGCTGCCACGGGTTCCCGGACACGGCTCTGTGTCTTGGGCGCGTGGGCTGGCCAGCCTCTGTTACCGTGTGCTAGGGATCCGGCAAAGAGGTAAGGAATTTGTCCATTTACTCCGTGCTTGGCAGGAACGGTTTATTGGTCACGTATGGCGCGGTTCGGTGGAAAGACGCGACCGCTCCTGGCACTCGCATGGGAGAAAATGGCGTCTGACTGCCGGTGGGATAGGGCTTTATGGAGGGGCGGGGTGAGAGGATCCATGGCCTGCCGGCCAATAGGGGCGGCTGCCGTGGCGGTGACGCCAGCAACAGCGACCAACCAGAGAACCCCGCAGGGGCGGGCACCGAGCCTCAGCCAGAGCGGGATCGTGTGGCTCGGGGCGGCCAGCACGGGGTTTCCCGGGGCCGGACAGCAGGGTGGTTACAGGAGCGGCACAGGGGTAAGGATCCGGCAGCAGGCAGCGTGGGGCCAGAAATCGCGGGGGGGAACAACACGGGGGAAACGCGGGATTACAGAACTTGACTTATTTTAACATAAATTAAAAACCCTAATCTAAACCCAAACTCCGGGATGCAACAGCCAAGCTTCTGTAAAAGTTCACATCCTTACACTCCTTAACTGATGGTGGATCTGTGTTTTTATCAACCTGGGTTTTTGTTCCCAAGGTCTGGGGCTCAACTGTGCTGGTGACGACATTGTTAAAGGAACTTTTGAGAACTTCTGCCTTTTCAGTGTTGTTGGTGTCTAATTCCCCTTCTCATGCCTGAGAGAGGGCCAGTATTTTCTTTCTGTTTCTGCTTGCTGTTTACATACCTTTTGTACCCAAGGAACCCTTTCTTATAGTTTTTGACATCTCTGGCCATTTTTTAAGTGGAGCTTTTGCTTTTCTAACTGCATTTCTGCATGTTTTGGCAATGCCTCTGTAGTTCTCTTGGTACTTGTCCTCTTTTCCATGACTGGAAGGCTTCACTTTTGCTTTTGAACAGACTCAAAATCTCACAGTTTAGTAAAGGGTGTCTCCTGTAACTACCTCACCCAGCTGTAAAGGTTAAACAATGTACTGCCAAGTAGATTGTATAGGAGGCAATATCAGAACTACTGCCATTTGAACAGCTCTGAGGGCTTATCTAACCCTGAGGCATGGATTTTATTAGCATGGATATCATTAGTGAATCTTTATAATTTAATTAACAGTGCCAGGAAACTGTTCAATGCAGTAAAATAATGTTTCACTACTTCAACACAGTCCCTGGTTCATGGCAAACATTGCTTTCTCAGGTGGTTTACCAGGAAGGCTTCAGGAGCTACCACAAGCTGACTTACTCTGTCTTGGAGGCTGGGAGAATTCAGTCACTATGGATGTGATTTGCCCTGAGAGACAACTTTAGCATTGTATAATTATTCATACATTATTGTCTACATGCCTAATATGAATAAATTTCACCATATGCTCCATCTATTTCAGGGTTTGTTGTTGCCTTTGGTGTTAGTAGTATTGTACATTCTCAGAGTGATGCTCAAGATACATTTACTAGCTTTCTCCTTGAAGCCACAGGTTTGCAGGTTTGCTTTTGTTCAGCCTCTGCTGACTTGAGCACTAAGCAGAAACTAAGGGGGAAATTGCTCAAAATCTTTGCAGTTTGCTCAAAGCACCCTGACATGGAAGCATCGTCTGAGCTCCACTTGTGTCTGAACTTCCATTTCCTAGAGGAGCTAATGGTCCACCCAGCCTTCTCACTCCCACGCCACTCCTGGTGTTTTCCATCCAATGGAGCTAATGGAAGGGCTGCAAATTTTCAGCACTGGTCCTTCATTCACTCACATTCTACTTCTGATTTGCTACTGAAACAAAAAGGGAAAGTGTTAAGGAAGAGAAAGCAAATGCTCAAAGAAGACATCTATGTTGGCAACAAAATAAAAAGTAGTCTTTAATCACCAGTTCTGTCTAAAGTATGTGTCAGGTGAAGTATATTTGCCTAACATAAAGCCAGCTACACTAATATTTTGACAAAGGAAAAGATATAACTGCTGTGTGAAGGTTCTGTGGTCTAAATTTCTAAAGACATGTGAGCAGTCTGTATCTTCGAAATTGTGTTTTACATCATAGAACACTTATTGAAGTAAATAAAAATATATCTATAAGGCAATTTGCTCTTTATTTCTGCTGTTACATATATAGCAAACAATGTCAAAGAACTTCACAGGGGGTGAAGTTTATTCTCCATTTATTTTGGGTTTCCCCTAAATTGAGGTTTCTTAGTCTAAAGCATCTAAAGAATGAGGATTAGGGATGCTGGACACTGTGCATATTGATGTAATGCAAATTAGTATAGTAAAATCTATGCTTATCAAAATAACATAAAAAGGAACATAGTTTCAATAGCAGGTGTCTGCTTTTAAGTAGGGGTGTTAAAGAATTCTTTCACAACTATAATTAATATGTAAATGCTTTATTTGTACAAGCTAGATCTGCCCAGTTACCAGACTCAGACTATTGTTTTTGTATGCTTTGGTCTCATGACAATATTTATACAGAAAACAATTAGAGTATCAACCTACACATCTACCCTCCAATCAAATTGTGTCTGCCATGCCAGACAAAGACAAATGGAAACCCATACTCAACACCCCTTGCAGAGGGCAAGGGCTTAAGTGACTTATTTTTTGACATTAATAGGATAACTTCTGTGCAAAGTAACAAACAGCAATTTTGAGAGTGATACTGTGGATGGAAGGTTGGTGTAGATGGATGTCAGTATAATCAGAGATCACTGCTTGCAGATAAATATTTCTAAAGATAGAATTAGATCAAGAAAAAAAACCAGATTTTGTCCATTATTTTCTAAACAAAAACATTAACAAATCAAAATCGAAACTCATAAAGATTAAAACTAGAAAGTTCTGAGCTTCATAAAGCCCAGTGTTGACCCATGAGATTCCATGGCAAAATTTTCATCCACCTCCACAGGGCAGTATCAGTGTTTAAATGCTAACTGACCTTTACCTCCTTATATTTCAATAAATTATTCTGCACCTTGGAGAATGTAAAAAACACTTAGCTGAGTTATCCAGACCAGAAGAACTTTTCTCAAAAATGTGAATATGTATGAATCATTACAGGACAGTAACACACTGGAATACAGGAGGCATTGGAACGTGTTGCCCAGAGGAGCTGTGTATGTCCCATCCCCAGAAGTGTTCAAGGCCACAAGTGTTAAATTAGGGAAGACAGTTAAGTTTTCACAGCACTCCACTAACATGCCAGAGTAATTTTACATTCTCCATTATTCTTAAACACTCTCCCAGGGAAAGTTCTGAAAATTTTGGGGCTTCCTGTTGGTTCTCCTTTTCTGTTTCTAGAAAAAGATATTTACATGTTTCCCCCTGCACATTTTGAATGCTATAGTTTCCTTTTACAGAATTATAGAATTGTTTGGGTTAGAAGGTGCCTTTAAGTTCTAACCCTCTCTGCCATGGGCAGGGATACCTTTCACTAGAGCAGGTTTCTTAACCTGACATCCAACCTGGCCTTGAACACTGCTGGAAATGCAGTAGCCACAGCTTCTAAAGGTAAACAGTTCAAGTCCTCACTCACTACCCTCACAGTAAAGAATTTATTCCTCATATCTTATTAAAACCTGCCCTCTTTCAGTTTAAAGCCATTCTCCCTTATCCTATCTCTGTATGCCCTTGTCAAAAGGTCCAGCTTTCTTGTGGAGCCTCTTCAGGTACTAGAAAGCTGCTCTAAGGTTTCTCTAGAGCATTCTTTCCTCCAGGCTGAACATCTCCAACTCTCTCAGTCTCTCTTCATAGAAGAGGTGCTTCAACCCTCAGACCATTTTCATGGCCCTCCCCTGGCCTCACTCCACAGGTTCACTGCAGTCAGGTTAGATTTCTCCCCAAAACAATTCAGAAATTCCCTTTTGACAGCACGACTTTGTACCAACAAGCCTAAATTCCCTCCCTCCCCCACTCAATTCCAAGGACGTTAATGCTAAATGTAAAATAAGCCACAGCAGGTCCATGTTGGGTCCACCAGCTGAGCCACCAGACTAGAAGCCTTTTAGCTGCTTGGGTGGTGAATGGCTTGGTGTATCCCATTTGGTCTGTGGCTCAGTCTTGCTATTTTTCCTGAAAACTTAACTCTTTTAGGAATAATAATTTTCATATAGTTCCTCCAAAGTGAGGACTAAGAAGGGGCATAAAATTAAATATTAGGCAGGGAAAATGTCAAAAGTATGAGGCCAGTTATAGGCACCTCTGGGGCTTGAACCCTCAGATCAGCAGTCAAAACATACTAGAGGAATTTGTCAGCCTCAAGACAGCCTCTGTACTTGAAAGGCAGGGGCAGGCTGTCTGAGGAAATCCTTCTTCAAGTATCAATAAATATAAGGCCATAAACCATCCTGGCATCAGTCTGAAGCAAGTCAAATATCAGACCCTCTGGATAAGAATGCTGTTTTTAAAAAAAACTTAGTAGAAGAAATTTTAAAATGAAGACTGTTAATAAGAGAGCTGCAGAAGTGACAGATATGTGCTGTAATACTGACTGGTCTGTGTGTTTTGTGCATCAATGGTATGTACTTGATCACAAAATTTACTGTTTCCTGCAATATTACATACTTGACATTACATTTTATTTCAAAGTCTTTAGGTTTTGAACTGTAATTTGTAATAAAGAGCTCAGTCATGTATAAAAGACAGCCTGCTTTTTAAAAACTAATGATAAATCTTTATTATCAATATAATTCTTATTGAGATCAATGATAATTTTACCAGAAGCATAAAACTAACATGTTCATTCTACAGTTTCAAACTTCCTTTTGCTCTTCTGGATCATAAATCTTATTTGTTCCCTCCTCGTGTGCTGAAGTCACTGAAAATGATGCAAAGTACGTTTACAGTCCAAAACTTGTTGTGCACTGAAATATAAGAATATAAGACAGACAAGTTTAAACTTAAGTGAAGTTAAGTAGCACTTATGATTATAATTTGAGTCCTTTGCTCACTTTTCATTTAATACAATAAAATCATTTGAATTTACCATGAGATTAGTAATTTGCTCTATCTGGATGTAAAGAAATCCACAGACAGCTGTCAATTTAGGTACCACTTTTCACATAGTATTTAGAATCACAGAATCATTTAAGCTGGAAAAGGCCTTTGAGATCATCGAATCCAATCTTTGTCCAATCACCACCTTGTTAACTATACCCTAGAAGTATGTGCTCCATCCAATTCCTTCTTGAACACCTTAAGGGACAGTGACTTCACCTCCTCACTGGGCAGACCATTCAATGCTTAACCATCCATTTGGAGAAAAAATTTATCCTCATGTCCAACCTGAACCTCTCCCAGTAAAGCTTGAAGCCACTTCCCCTTGTCCTGTTGCCAGCTGTCTGGGTGAAGCAGCTGACACCCAACCTGCTACAGCCTCCCTTCAGGCAGGTGTAGAGAGTGATGAGGACCCCCAAGCCTCCTTTTTTCCCAGGCTAAATAACCCCAGCTCCCTCACTCATTCTGCATACGACCTATTGTCTAGATCCTTCACCAGCTTCCTTGTTGCCCTATTAGGTACAATCGTTAGGCACATGTGCAATACAGCTACAACCACACACAGAAGCACACTTGCAAGTACCTTCCATGTATCCTTAAGAAACCCAAAGATTCCAAAGGTTGTATTTGGCTACTACTTAATGTGAAAAAAGTATGTAAACTATGATGAAAAGCAGAGAAATATTTAAGTTACACCCAAGCAGCGCAAATCTGTAAAACTTGAAATTTATCATTATTCCTTGAGGTAGATCTGATAGCTGGATGAAGCAATATTTTCTTTTCTTTTCTCGGTCTCATTGATTCAGAGTATGAGGACAAAATGAAAGGCTCCATTATTATTTCTAGAAGTCAAATTCAGAAGCTATGAAAGCTTATATATTCACATTGAATAGTACAGAAGCTGTGCTTTTATATCCTGACTTGGGACAATGACACACGCAATGTCTGTGCTGTTGTGAATAAAGTTAGGCCATGCAGTCTGTTTGGATTGAAAACTGCTGGTTTATCTTGTTCTCATTTTTGCCATTTTTTTTCCTTTGTGTGTATGAAGAATTCTTTCTTTTAAAAAATATTATTATTCAAGTGCATGCTGAAATTGAATCATGCTATTCTTACATAATTTTTCATTGGATTGTTGCAAGCTGTAAAAAAATCCAATTAAATTTTCCTTGCAGGCACAGGGCCTCATTCAGGATGCCTTTATAAAGCTGGCTTTTTGGATTGTATGGTATGCCTATGAATTGAGAACTGCTGGGACCCTGTCCCATTCCTTGTCCTGTGTGACATGATGGAGAGAGAGGGCGCTAACAATGTTTCAAAGAGCTGTATTATCAGAAAAACATAAAGGCTATGCCATCATTTCTGCTGTGTAGAATACGGTGTAGAATATGCATGTGAGTGTGTATTTGCAGAACAGTTTTAGCCCTGTGTTGTTCACACACTAACCTCTGCATCTGATATTCAAGTTCTTCATACTAAGGACATATGATTCAATGTTTTATTCAAATGCTGAAGTTGATGTACATATTCTCTGTTGAAGACAAGGTTAGCAGAAGCAATTTTTAAAATGGCATTCTAGTTTCCCAAGCTGCACAAATGCAGTGCACTCTTTTCCTATCTCAAGGAAGCTGACTGCAAAATTTCTGGAGTTAGATTACACAGCAGTCTGACTGCTGCACTATTTGTCTGTGTGCCTTACTTCTCATTTAAACATCATTGAATGATCCCAATGATCAGCACGCTCACTCTGGCTGACTTAACAGGAATGGCAAAGGCTTACCTTCATCCATGGACATACATCATGGAAACATACAGAGCTACCTTGATTCACTATCAGACTTTGCCTCCAATAGTTGTAACAACTGTGTGTCTTGCATGTGAAGAACACTCCAAGCTGAACAATACGACTGCCTTGGTTTGATCAATCTGCGTCTTCTCACTGCTGAGAAAGAAGGGGCAAACCTTGTTCTTTAGGCTCCAGGCACTTTCCATATAGAAGATTAGTTGTAAGGAGCAGAAGTATTTATTTACCCAGTAACTACAACTGCCTCCTTTCACCTCCTCAGACTTCTATATCCTGGAGCTGGAAATAAGCTGTAAGATGTGGAATGCAAAGATGATAAAGATCAACCACTATATCTTCCTGTTAATGTAGAATTGATTTCCGTGCTATATTTCCTGATGTTTCTCCAATCTACTTTAAATGTTCCCAAGTGTTCTTTTCCCTTGAGAAATTATTGTACTGTCTAATGTTATGATGATGATGGGTGAAGTGTAGTCCAGATCTAGTTCAAGAACTGAGACAGATATGTATGCAAATAGTCTTACTGCCTGGGATTTCCTTCTGATAGTCAATCTAAATTTTTCTTCTTTTAATTTCTTCTCATTATTGCTCTGGTTATACCCCTGTAACTAAGCTAAATAATTAATTGTCATTTTCATTTACTTCATTGGGAGCCATTCACACATATCAGAGGACAAATTTTAGCCCTTAATAAAGAAATGAACTATTGTCTCACCAAGCAGATACTGAAAATGCTGTCTCACACCTGGTCACACAACAGAATTGAGATCTAACTGTTTACATAGATCATTTGTCCTAAGAGTCACCTGCAAGGGTGGTATTCTATAGATTCTTTATAAACTCAGTCTAGAAAAATAATGTAAATTAAGTTAGGGTACTCACCCCAAAGCCATATTCACACACTATTTTTGCATTTCTTTAACACAACTTGAGTTTAGTGTCATTTATAGAATGGTTAGTGTGGATGTGGCTTTTCATTTTCTAGAAGCATGATACCCAGATATCCTCTTAACCATCTGCTACATTATTTTCTAACACAGAAGTCTATCCCTCCTGTCTAAGTCAAGACTGGGCTGAAAAAATTAATTTGGAGCAAGTTTTTACAGTAGGTTGATCTTAAAAGGATACTCATTGGAATCCTTTTTGGTATTGGCTGTATCAAATAATTAACTGTTATTCAACAATTTATGAGAAGCACTGCTAACAGGTAGGGAGTGTAGGGGATCAGTGACAAAGCTAGAAAAATAGATAAGACAATACTTTGTTGAATTGAGTAATGCATGTTGATTGGTAGCAAGAAAAGGAGAGAATGTTTGTCACTTTTAAAATGGAAAATCTCAGAGAGTCATGTAACCAGAAATTATTTCAGACTCAAATAGACTCTAGTCTGTTTTAGCCACTATTCTGTCAGAAACAAGCAAATAGAAACAAACTGGACTCAGTACATAAGAACAGAAAGTGTCCTTGAAAATGGTATAGTCATTAAACTGGTCAAATGTCACTGAGAAAGCTGTGTTTATATTTAGTGTACATTTCCATGGGCAGAGGAAAATACTTACTTGCAAGGAATATAACCAAGGACAAACATGACTCATAGCAGACTTTAATATTGTCTGAGATGAAGGGCTTGCTTTTTTTTTCATTCTCAGAGGATGAATTTAGTGCAATCCTGGGCTGCTCACTGACTCGCTGGGCAGTGTATGGTAGGGAGGACTGTTAGGGACAGAGGGGGAAGCAGTGCATCTCCACCAGCTGAACATGGTTCTGGGGACTTCGCCTTCTTCAGACCCTGCATACACTGTTGGTGACTCAGTTTCACCTTAGACTTTCTTTCAAAGACAAATTCAAACCTAGGGTTTAGGCCCAAAATAGAAGAGGTAATCCTTAGCCTTACCCAGAGTTTTCTTGGGACAGACTATATGTAACCTTGCGAAGGACATGGCTTGCCCCTGCTCTTCAGCCTTTGTGGCTTTAAGCACTTGATACTGCAGGCATCCCTTCTGAGTCTGGTGCTAGAAGGCATCAGAGTCTTCCCCTTGGAACAGAGGGCCATCAGGAATTAGATTGATGAGCCATGAAAGCAGCAAGAATAAAAGAAACAACCTAGATGAGAGCATATGAAGCACAGACGCTACCACTGTTTGCTTCAGTTCTTTTTTGCTGGGTAAAATGACACCAAGATAAAGCAACATGGGATTAGGTCTTGCACTTTAATTTGCCAGCCATATAGGACAGCAGCTTTTGAAATTTGGGATTTAAATCTTCAGCTTCCCCCACTTTCTAACACCATTGTTGCACCCCCCTTAGGAGTTCATAAATTTTCCTTTTTAACTTTCCGGGTCTGACAGGCAAGCCACATCTCTTGTAGCTTGGATATCCACCAGAGGTCAGCAAACCACATTCCAGGGATTACCGAAGTGGTAAAATAAATTACTGGGTTTGGAGCCACGTGTTTTGTTTTGAGTATTCAGAATACTGTGGTGGGCCCCAGATGGAGTTCCAGTAGGTAATGGCGTTGCCAGTGGCAGAAGGGCTAGTTCTGCATCACTCAGCTCTGCTGCAAGGGTAGAAGCACTGTGCTTTAGCCTGCTTTGTACAGGGTCCCACAGACCACGTCCTTTGAAACAAGCTGAATTCCATAGAAGTAATCCAAACTGTCACTCTGGTTATCAAGAGTTTTCTAAAGCCTTCTGAGTTTACATTCTTGTAGAGAACGTTCTCACACAACTTTCTGTAAATAACCTATTGTTTTGCATTCTTTCATAGAAGCAGAGAAATTTGATGTACAGGTAGTTTGTCTAGTGTCGTTGGAGAGGTGGCACGTTCACCCTCCAATCCACTGGCATCTTTTGAGAACTATAAAAGATTGGAGTCAGAAAAAATAAATTAGTCTCTTCATCGTGACCAAAGCTGTGATGCGTCATTTTTGCTTGTGTCATCTGGTAACACCAAACCAGGAATATTCAAAAATAGCAATACCACTCCATTTTTCTGCAATTCCAGGGGAAGGAAGTGTTGCAAGCTTGCTAAACTTCATCCTGGCCCATGATGAAATATTGTCTGAGGGGAATTTGAGAGCCCACCATGTGGAAAGAATCTGGGAAAAATAAGGAATTTCTTCCACTTCCTCCATTCCCAGAATGAGAATCTTAGAAGAAAGAATTGCATGGGGTTAGATGTGAGAACTCTCTCATTGCTGGTTCCTGGCCCAGATTTTGCCCGGTTTTTATATGCCAATTGGCCCTATGGAGAAATCTGATTAAAGGTGCATCTATGTCCGGGGCATATAAATATTCTTTTCCATTGCTAGAAACGGGGATGGGAATCAGCTGTAAGTGTATCTTAAAAACATACATGAGTGAATTGAACAGAATAAACATCTAGCTGAATGGATGCCTTTTTGACTCTGTAGAAAGATTTAGAGGTAATATGTAGCAGTTAAAAGATACAGGATGCTGGGAAAGAAGAAAGAATGAGGGGAGAAGCAGGGCTGGGAGAATTTCTCTGAAATGTATTCTGCATAATCTAAAAGAAAAATGTATGTAATTTGGACCCCAAATGCAGGCCAAAGCGACAGCATCTAATAGGGGAAACATGATTTAGAGATCAGTTTATAAACTAAACAAATTTACTGAGTTTCATAAATGAATCTCATGGCAAGATCCCAAACAGTTTTAAAAGTTGGATAAAAAATATTGTATGTTAAGGAGGGAAATCAAGATGGTTTTTAAGCTGATGTCTTTAGAAATATATGTATATAGACTTTTTTATAGCTCTTGGCATATAAAATAAGTCATTATTCTAAATAGAAAAATATTGATGATGTCATAGGAGCCATTGCCGGACACATCAAGCTGATCTGATGAACTGGGAAATCAATAGATATTTTCCAAACGAGATGGCAGTTCTTTTAATTGGTTGTGTGAACGCGATATACTGCAGAGGGCAAGCATTTAAAGTTAATTTTCATTTGGCTTGGATTTGTTTGTGTGTTGGTTTATTATTTCTTTACATAGAAGTTTTTTAGTTTATTTTAAGTCCTGTTTTTTTTTCTATCTGTTTACGTATAAATTCTTTATCAGAATAGATGAAATAGCACCTATGTATTGTAGACACTCAGCATAGCTTTGGGAGCTATTTGAATAGCTACTAAGACTAGAAAGTATTGAAGCTTTTACCCAATAATTCCTACACGCCTTTAGACAGACTGAAATTTTTTAAGTCAAATAAGTCTTTTAATTTTACCCCCATAACAGATACATAAGCAGTTGTCCTTATGTCCAATAGCAAGTGAACACCAGAATTTGAAACAGAAACCCCAGCTGCTTAGACTTTAAACTAATTGCCAGGTTGTACAAATGGCACACATTGTAGATCAATATACTAACATACAATTCAAGTGTTATTAAATAATATTGCATGCCCTCCAGAGCCTCTAAGACTCAGAATTTTTCAAGGACATATGATAATGAAGCCCTTGTGAAGAACCACTGTTGATTGGCAAAGGATGCTGGGCAGGGAACTCATTTGTATGAAGTATTTTAGCTTTATGGTTTTGCATGTCAGATTATAAGTAAAAGAATCTGACAAACATTTGTTAATTCTTCAGGCAGCTAACATTTTTTATGTAGTTGGTCTTTCATCAACTTCACATTTCTCTCCCTGAAGGAGGGGAAGAAACAGAGCTGGTATTAATCTACATGTGGTAAGGTACATGCAAATATATGTTATATTATCCTTTTTGATTTTTTATTTAGTTTTTCAATAGACTTTTATATGGATTTTGTTAATACATCTTCCTTTTGTTAAAGGAAGATGTTCAGTTTATTTCCACAACTGTAACGGCAGAGCAATTTTGCTGTTTCAGCTGAAGTGCTGCTAATTCATGCAGGTACTTCAGATTTCATATCTTACGGAACTTACTTGCTGATTATATTGCTAGAGAAAATGGTAGTTACAGTTTTTGGGGTGGTTTTGTTATGAAGTTTTCTCATGCTGTCAGGTGTGAGCATTTTGATTTCACTGGGCTCATTCTGCACTGGTGCTAAATACTAATTCTATATTTACTTGCCATAAATTTCATACATTTGGCCCCAAATTTTGCTGCCTACCCTCCTGCTGTTTTAAGTCTTCTGAAATAATTTAATTCACAATTTGATTATGATTTACCTTCCCCTTATGGTGAAATATTAGTGCATTAAAGAAACTCAGTCATTTCACCTACATCTCTTCCCTATTTGATACTACTGAATATAATAATATGAGACACTATTATTTATTTACACTGCAGTAGTGGAAGATGTTTTGAGGACATTGTTTGTGTCCAGAAATAA
Organism: Vidua chalybeata; assembly: GCF_026979565.1. Classification (NCBI taxonomy): domain Eukaryota; kingdom Metazoa; phylum Chordata; class Aves; order Passeriformes; family Viduidae; genus Vidua; species Vidua chalybeata. The sequence goes on along the minus strand of NC_071570.1, from coordinate 18,396,125 downwards.
TGCACTTCATCATTAAATTGCATGAAAGCCATAAAAAATTTACATCTCTTAAAACGTGTGAAATCGCCACAGAAATCAATGACAGAATTTAGCAATAATTTGAGACCACCCAGTAATGCTCTCTATTAGTTATTTTTTGCTGATCAGTTTCATGTTCCAAAACATCCATTCTTTACTCATAACATGTCTAGAGCTGCTTTCAGCATTTAATTAATTTTCTTGATATGTAAATAATGTACTTAAGCATTTGTAAAATGCCTTTGACTACAGCATCTAAGAGCTCAGTATGTGTGACTTACTAGGGATAGTGATTTTTTTTCAGCTTCTGAGGAGATGAGACCAAAAGCCAGATTCGTCTTCTATTAGGGAAATTTAGGAGAGCCACAGTGCAACTTTCCGAGAGCTCAGTTCTGTCTGGATAAAGAAAGTCTTTTTACTGCTGTTAAGGATATTAAAATTCAATGGTTACAACCATGGACAAAATGATCAAAACTGCATTCTAACTTTCCATCTCTAAAATTATACAAATGCACCTTTGTGCTCACAAAATCCATCTATCTTAAGTTATAGTGAAAATAATTTCTGAGCTAACTGATAGTATTTCAGATACAAAAACCTTGGAGAGCAGATGTGATCGTTGCACTTACACATTTCATAGTAATAATTTTCCTGGCTATAACTTGAAATGCTGGATCCATATTTCATAACAAAGAAGGGGTGTTGGCCTCACCCTGGCAAATACTTGACCACCTTGATGAATTCAGATGCCTCCATGTCCCTGTTGTGCAGCATCTGACAGAAAATGCCAAGTTTCCTGCTCTTGGTATCTTGCAAAGCTTTTATTTCTTCACAAACCATAAAGCTAGGAGTTCTTTTTCTGAACATCTGAAAACAGCAATAGATTAATTCCTTGCTTATCTTTTGTTTATTTTAATGCACCTTGGCTGCATTTTGCTAAGCATGTTGTTTTGTATGTGAAACAGAGATTTAGTATCATATCTTGAATCTTTAACACCACTCCTTTGGAAAGAAACCCATTCTCTTAAGTATTCTGAAAATGCAGCAGAAGCTGTAATTCTTGAGTGACTCTAAGTAAAACTACAGTTTCTTTTTCCACTAGGGAACATATGAGGAAGGTTATGTGGTATGAGGAAAAGGCAAAAATTTCTTGTAGTCAGTAATTGCATGGGTGAACAAGTATAGCAACTTCATAAATAGCAGTACTTGTCAATGTCAACAAAAGTTGTTCAGCTTAGTTGAAAATCACAAGATTAGAGAGATGACTCAGACTTAATAAAACCTTTTTTTCCCATTGATTTTATGGACTTTGCATTTCTGATGTGATTTCCTAGGTATGGGAATGATGGGTGAACAGGGAGGTGTGAGGGACTATGAAGATCTTGCTGCAACTCAAGAAATTAGGCAGTAGCCAGAGTGCCAGTTTATGAATCACAACTATGTCACTTTCTCCAGAGAAAAGTGGTTTTAGCCACATGCACCACTGGTATTCATCTCTGCCTCCATTCTGCCAGCCAAGAAAGGTATTTCTGATCATACCTCTGCTAAACCCCTTCAGTGTAACTGCTCAAAGATGTGCAGAGGACATAGGGGTTGATTGTTGCTTTCCTTTTATTCTTCGTAAACCTGCTTTGCTGCCTAATCAGATGACAAACTACACAAAACTCTCACTACAGGGGTTATTTGCCATCATTATTCCTTCACTCTATGTGGGTGATAAAAACCCTTACAGTGGAACCGTAGTCTAAAGAAAATAAGAAATACATCTCTCAAATTCCACAGGGAATGACCATTCATTCAAGAGTTAGGGATTTCTTAGCTCTGTCAACAAGCTATCCATCAAAATACTTGCAAATTATAGGCAACTGAGGCCTTTAATTGACTGTGGAATTAATATATCCCTTGCTTTTGTGAAATAATTTGGGAATTGCTTTTAATACATTTTGGCTATACTATAAATTTATAGGTTGAGCAACAAGTGTAGAAATCCCATTCAAAGCTGAATTGCAGGAGAATGCAATGGGTCATCATCAGCATGCTTCTCCAACCTCTTATTCCTCAGGATTTATGCTTCCTCAAGTAGAAGAGTTCTTAAATTCATGCAGTCCTGCTGCCTGAAGCCCTGGACCCCGGCTGTGCCGGGAATCAAACAGCAATCTTTCATGTGCAACAGGCTGTACATGTGAGGACTTTCATATAATATTGATAAGGTTAAAGGGTCTTCTTGACTGATTTTGAAGATATAAAATGGAGAAGTAGGATTTAAAAATCTTGCCACTGTTTCAAAGAGGAGACCTTCCTTCCTTCCTTCCTTCCTTCCTTCCTTCCTTCCTTCCTTCCTTCCTTCCTTCCTTCCTTCCTTCCTTCCTTCCTTCCTTCCTTCCTTCCTTCCTTCCTTCCTTCCTTCCTTCCTTCCTTCCTTCCTTCCTTCCTTCCTTCCTTCCTTCCTTCCTTCCTTCCTTCCTTCCTTCCTTCCTTCCTTCCTTCCTTCCTTCCTTCCTTCCTTCCTTCCTTCCTTCCTTCCTTCCTTCCTTCCTTCCTTCCTTCCTTCCTTCCTTCCTTCCTTCCTTCCTTCCTTCCTTCCTTCCTTCCTTCCTTCCTTCCTTCCTTCCGCAACTTCCGCAACTTCCGCAACTTCCGCAACTTCCGCAACTTCCGCAACTTCCGCAACTTCCGCAACTTCCGCAACTTCCGCAACTTCCGCAACTTCCGCAACTTCCGCAACTTCCTTCCTTCCTTCCTTCCTTCCTTCCTTCCTTCCTTCCTTCCTTCCTTCCTTCCTTCCTTCCTTCCTTCCTTCCTTCCTTCCTTCCTTCCTTCCTTCCTTCCTTCCTTCCTTCCTTCCTTCCTTCCTTCCTTCCTTCCTTCCTTCCTTCCTTCCGCAACTTCCGCAACTTCCGCAACTTCCGCAACTTCCGCAACTTCCGCAACTTCCGCAACTTCCGCAACTTCCGCAACTTCCGCAACTTCCGCAACTTCCGCAACTTCCGCAACTTCCGCAACTTCCGCAACTTCCTTCCTTCCGCAACTTCCTTCCGCAACTTCCTTCCGCAACTTCCTTCCGCAACTTCCTTCCGCAACTTCCTTCCTTCCTTCCGCAACTTCCTTCCGCAACTTCCTTCCTTCCTTCCTTCCGCAACTTCCTTCCGCAACTTCCTTCCTTCCGCAACTTCCTTCCGCAACTTCCTTCCGCAACTTCCTTCCGCAACTTCCTTCCTTCCGCAACTTCCTTCCTTCCGCAACTTCCTTCCGCAACTTCCTTCCTTCCTTCCTTCCTTCCTTCCTTCCTTCCTTCCTTCCTTCCTTCCTTCCTTCCTTCCTTCCTTCCTTCCTTCCTTCCTTCCTTCCTTCCTTCCTTCCTTCCTTCCTTCCTTCCTTCCTTCCTTCCTTCCTTCCTTCCTTCCTTCCTTCCTTCCTTCCTTCCTTCCTTCCTTCCTTCCTTCCTTCCTTCCTTCCTTCCTTCCTTCCTTCCTTCCTTCCTTCCTTCCTTCCTTCCTTCCTTCTTCCTTCCTTCCTTCCTTCCTTCCTTCCTTCCTTCCTTCCTTCCTTCCTTCCTTCCTTCCTTCCTTCCTTCCTTCCTTCCTTCCTTCCTTCCTTCCTTCCTTCCTTCCTTCCTTCCTTCCTTCCTTCCTTCCTTCCTTCCTTCCTTCCTTCCTTCCTTCCTTCCTTCCTTCCTTCCTTCCTTCTTCCTTCCTTCCTTCCTTCCTTCCTTCCTTCCTTCTTTCCTTCCTTCCTTCCTTCCTTCCTTCCGCAACTTCCTTCCGCAACTTCCTTCCGCAACTTCCTTCCGCAACTTCCTTCCGCAACTTCCTTCCGCAACTTCCTTCCGCAACTTCCTTCCGCAACTTCCTTCCTTCCTTCCGCAACTTCCTTCCGCAACTTCCTTCCTTCCTTCCTTCCTTCCGCAACTTCCTTCCTTCCTTCCTTCCTTCCTTCCTTCCTTCCTTCCTTCCTTCCTTCCTTCCTTCCTTCTTCCTTCCTTCCTTCCTTCCTTCCTTCCTTCCTTCCTTCCTTCCTTCCTTCCTTCCTTCCTTCCTTCCTTCCTTCCTTCCTTCCTTCCTTCCTTCCTTCCTTCCTTCCTTCCTTCCTTCCTTCCTTCCTTCCTTCCTTCCTTCCTTCCTTCCTTCCTTCCTTCCTTCCTTCCTTCCTTCCTTCCTTCCTTCCTTCCTTCCTTCCTTCCTTCCTTCCTTCCTTCCTTCCTTCCTTCCTTCCTTCCTTCCTTCCTTCCTTCCTTCCTTCCTTCCTTCCTTCCTTCCTTCCTTCCTTCCTTCCTTCCTTCCTTCCTTCCTTCCTTCCTTCCTTCCTTCCTTCCTTCCGCAACTTCCTTCCGCAACTTCCTTCCGCAACTTCCTTCCGCAACTTCCTTCCTTCCGCAACTTCCTTCCGCAACTTCCTTCCGCAACTTCCTTCCGCAACTTCCTTCCTTCCTTCCGCAACTTCCTTCCTTCCTTCCGCAACTTCCTTCCGCAACTTCCTTCCGCAACTTCCTTCCGCAACTTCCTTCCGCAACTTCCTTCCTTCCTTCCGCAACTTCCTTCCGCAACTTCCTTCCGCAACTTCCTTCCTTCCTTTCTTTCCTTCCTTCCTTCCTTCCTTCCTTCCTTCCTTCCTTCCTTCCTTCCTTCCTTCCTTCCTTCCTTCCTTCCTTCCTTCCGCAACTTCCGCAACTTCCGCAACTTCCGCAACTTCCGCAACTTCCGCAACTTCCGCAACTTCCTTCCTTCCTTCCTTCCTTCCTTCCTTCCTTCCTTCCTTCCTTCCTTCCTTCCTTCCTTCCTTCCTTCCTTCCGCAACTTCCGCAACTTCCGCAACTTCCGCAACTTCCGCAACTTCCGCAACTTCCGCAACTTCCGCAACTTCCGCAACTTCCGCAACTTCCGCAACTTCCTTCCGCAACTTCCTTCCGCAACTTCCTTCCGCAACTTCCTTCCGCAACTTCCTTCCGCAACTTCCTTCCTTCCTTCCGCAACTTCCTTCCGCAACTTCCTTCCTTCCGCAACTTCCTTCCGCAACTTCCTTCCTTCCTTCCGCAACTTCCTTCCGCAACTTCCTTCCTTCCTTCCTTCCTTCCTTCCTTCCTTCCTTCCTTCCGCAACTTCCTTCCTTCCTTCCGCAACTTCCTTCCTTCCGCAACTTCCTTCCTTCCATCCCTCCTTCCCTCTATCCTTCCCTCCTTCCCTCCTGCCTGCCTGCCTTCCTGCCTTAATTTCCTTGTTTCCTCCCCCCTCCATCCTTCTCTTCTTTTCCTCATTTCCTCATTTCCTTTCTTCCTTGTTTGTTTCCCTTCGTCCTTGTTTCCTTCTTTCTCTCTTTTCTCTTTCTTCTTACATGTTTAATATTTATTCAAGACTACCCTATCAAAAGAATTATTAATTAGACAATCATTTAGATATTGGATCTAATTTCATTTTTTTCTCAAATATTTATGAGACATGCATATTTATGAAAATGCTCATTTTGTAATCTGTAAACCTACTTTATGTGTATACAGTCAGAATTTAGTCTTCCCTGGTTTTTGTAAAATCCTATTGCTAAATCTGACCTAAATCTGTTAAATATTGACTCCAGACTTGTTAGATAGAAATGTTATTCCAGTAATAAAACAACTCTATTAAAGATCATTGATGTTACAAGTGAGATAACTTCACAATGAGTGTATTGGTGTTTATTTTAATGAAACAGATTTCCTGGCACATTGTCAGCTAAACATTTTATACTGAGAGCTGCCTGGAAAAAAAGAGACATGTTAAAATTAGCCTATAACAGGGCTTGTGATTTTGTTTTTGTCTTTGCAACTAAAAGTGTGTAAATGGAACTGCTTTCAATAAAGCAGAATAATTTATTCTAGAAATTAGCAAGCTCACGTTCCACCTATAAAATCATTCTCTGTGATGTGCAACTGGCCTTCATTTCAGTGGCCTTGATTTATAGATAGAGTTTGCTTTATTTTCCAGAGGAGGAGACTGGGAAGCAGCCGGACAGAGCTATTAAAGCTGTTGTGCACAGCAATTTTTCAGGGGTTTATTAATTCTTGCAGAGAATAAGCCAATGAACTGAGCATTATTCAATGTGAGAACACCTTTTGTAAAAAAAGGGTTTCTTGATGAATAGATGTAGACTAAAAACCAAAACATAGGGATGTTTGTTATATGAAGTTAACTAATTCTGTTTGCCACATTTTCAGTTGCAAGACTTATCAAAATGAGGCTTCACATTTAGCCATCTTGTCATTTCAACTGTGTCAGTGGTTTTGGTCCTAGGTTTTCTGTGATGCTTACATTGATGCCTGGTTTTTGTACAGAAGAAAGACCCAGATTGCTACAGACAAGAAAGACAATCATATTAACTTAATTCCAGTGAGTGGTAAGCACAATTCTCTCTAAAACAGAAATGCTTATATTTTCAGATAAATTAAGATGAACTCTATCTTTTTTGTTTCTAATGTATGAAAGTGAATTCTAATTAAAACATTTCTAATTAAAAAGTATTTCAGTCAGTAAATCTATTAAAACCAAAATTATGTGTCAGCTACTCCCAGCAAATGTGCAGCATTTGCTTAAAAAAGAATTTGGGTTTTTTCACTCTCTCTCACACAAGGTTTTCTTATGTGCCTTCTTTCTGAATATATCAGCTGCTTTTGGGTCAAAATTCTTGAGGACTTCAGAGAGAGTGGATCCAGGCAGTCTTAGGTTTTGTTTTAGCACAAATATGTTCAAATCACATGTCATCCATTAAATGTGAGCAGTTCTCCTGGTCACAAGTGAGGTGTCAGATTCACCTGTTTTGGATGCTGAGAGAACTGAAGGGACAAATATCTATGGATGGTTTGAACAGACTTGTAATGCTGTAGGCCACACTAGCAGATCACTCAAATTGCAAAGGTCATGCAAAAGATTAAGTATTCTTTTAAGTTACAATTAAAACCACCAAAGACCACAGGTTTGTCAGAACAAGATTCTTAATTCATGTGGTTCGACTGTAAATGTGTACAGAATTCAGAGTAAAAACACCATATCACAGTGCACTTAATATTTTATTAGAAACTTCCTATGCTAATGTGTAAAAGATGGGTGAATCACTTGCTTCTCCAATAACTGAAACTCTTTTTTAATGAGATTTGTTTTCACTTTTGTGCTAAAAGACGTCCAGGGACTATGCACCAGGTGCAACCCAGAGAGACCTGAAGTGGTCTCAGCTCTCACTGCTGAGGACAGTATTTTGTGGCGCTCTCTGGGATTCAGCACTATGTTGCAATGGAAGACAGAGACAGCTGTGGGCAGCAGGGGTCCATCCTACTTGAACAAATCAATCAGGCAGACAGGCTATCCTACACTTGATGTACAGTCACACCCCTACCTTTGTGGGTACTGCAGAAGCAGGTGAAAAGACCTGAAACCACTGGAATGATTCCTGTGTTGATAATGAAAAATCACTGCAAATGGTAGGCTGAATAAATAATTTATGTGAACAGTCTTTCTTCTCAAGCACTGGTTATGCAAAGTGCTCAGCAGTGCTCAGTGCTTGCATTTTACAAGTCTCCTAAATGTTGTGCTTTAGCCTGTATGTAACTAGTGGAGCTGTCTGAAGAGTTCAGGGCATACACCAGCCAGGATTGCAACCAGTGGAACATCTCTGAGAAAGGAAAAGACATGAATTGAGCTCTGAGAGAGAGAGAGAAAAAAAAAAAAGAGTGTAACATCCTGGTTTATAGTAATCCCAATTGTTTGGCAATTCAAGAGTATGAAACAGAAACATTCTTATGTTAGGGATACTCTAATAAGGTTACCTTTTGAAACTTGGTAAAATGATCCCTCAAAATCATCACATTTAGACATTTTGAGTTTTTCTGGCATTGTTTCAAATTGTATGTGTATGAATCCTTCAGAGTTGTCAGCAAAACTCCCAGATGTCTTAAAGTTTCCTTGAGGAGTCTTCACATTAATTTGAAGAGAAGACAGGTGCAAGCATTGAAATTAGTCTTTCTGTCCTTTCCCTTCTCTCACCTACACAAAGTTTGCTCTCTGAAGCATGTAGTATTTTAGCAAGAAGCATAATTGTGCTATATATGTCTCGTATCACCTTTAGAATCATGGTAACACTGTACATTATCTTACATTGCAGATACAAAAAAGGGATGTTAAAGTTCATTGGTATTTTCCTTTGGCTGGGCCAAAAGAAGATTGAAATTGATAAGAAAGAGAGAACTAGAGGTGAATGAAGTAGACTGACTTACAATACATCTTTCCTCTATAATAAAGGCATTAATTTGTAAGACTGATTTGAAAAAATGGGTTGTATTCTTCCTTCACGGTACACAGAAAGACCTGGAGTTGCTGATTTTGCCTATCGCAGTTTCAGTCTGCCCAGATATTAGCTGCATGGTTAATAGAAGCATAAGTAAAAATGTATAGCCTTAGCTCTCCATAATGTTTTAGTTTAAACTCTTTGCCCCTGCTTTTTCCAGCCCACCTTCAAAAGCCAGTTACAATAGCAGAGTGTTTTCCCCAGGAGCTGCTCTGCAGAAAATCACACATGCAAGCATTTTGTTGTGACAAGCTGAGAATGAGTCTATCTGTGCAGGTCTGTGGGTCTGTGCGATTTTGTGTCTTTGCTGTGGTATAAAGCCTGGAGGGGAGTGAGAGATGTTTTCTGACAGAGCACTAGCATGAATGCTGGGCCTTCTCCACCCCACCAAAAGGCCAATTGAGGGTACAAGTGAGGGTGCCAAAATTCAGGTGCAGCACACCCCACGCTCTGCTTCAGAGGCCAGACCCCTGGTCTGCAGAGGGGCGAGTGAGCGATTCAGAGATGCTTAGGATTGTGTGCCCACGGTCTCAACAGCCTCAAAGTGCACACTCCAGAGGAAACCTAAAGTCTCGTAACTGAGTGTTAATTATGTCTGAGTGGATTCTAGAGAAAAGGAAAACCATATACTGTATCAGCAGAGAAATGGTTTCACTGCGAGGAAACTAATGATGCTTTTATCAGGAACAATATAAAGATTGCTTTTTTACTAGTGTGTGTCCCACAGGGTTTGGACTATGAGATATTTCTGTATCTGGCTTTAGGTTCCTCTGAGCTTTTACATAATCAAATCAATATAGCTATGATTCACCCTCTGGCAACAACTGCTCCTTGCAAGTTGCTGCTGCTTCTTTAGTGACTAAAGAGGAAATAAATAAATAAATAAATAGAAAGAAACTTATTACAAATCTGTAAACATTGATTTGTTTGGTCTTAGATTTTACTTTTTTAATTGCCAGGGAAAAAAAAAAGAAAGACGAAAAAGGGTGAGAAGGCAGGAGGATATATGAATTTGTACTCAACGGGGAAGACAGATTGCTAGCCTGATACTTTGAAAAGAATGGATTGATAGGATTTCATGAACCTACACAAAGTATTGTCCACATACAGACTGAAATGTGGCTGAAGGGCAGATGGGGCAAAGAAGGGCCAGAGGCTGTACAAGCCAAGGCAGGCAAAGAGTTCAGAGACAGAGAAATTTGATTTTGCACAAGCAGTGCTGTATTGTTTGGGTCTGCATCTTAACTTTGAAACTTGAGTTACCCACTTCCAGTCTCCAGAAAAACAAAGGAAAGAAAAAAAAAAACTATTTAAAAAATATAAATATAAAAATAAAAAATAAAAAATCCTGCAAAAAGAAAAAAAAACCAAACAAAAACCCCCCCAAAAAAACAACAAAAAAACCCCAAACCAAAGCCAACCCACAAAAAAAAAAAACAAACCCAAAACAAAAACCAACAACCAAAAAAGCCCAGAAAAGATCTCTCTCCCAGATGCATTTCTTTCTATGCTTCCACCTTGCCATTCATGCTCCCAGCCCTTGACCCCTAGCTAATTCTCTTAATTCCAGAAATTTTTCCTCCCCTGCCTGCTCTCTTTTCTGGTGTCACACTGTTACTGTCACAAATATTTTCCCCTTATAGTGGCTGGTCTAACAGAGCACTCTGGCACAGTCATCACACACTAGTGGAATTGACTTGTCTTGGGACCTTGATCTTGATCTTGTCTTCTTTTTCACTTGGCTGACATCTTTGTTGAACCAAAATAAAGGAAATTCTGAATAAAAAGATCACTGGCTTTTGCACAAAAGAAATCCCATCTTTAAAACAAAATTAATTTCATCCTTTCTTAAAATTGTGCACTGTCAGGCAGGATTTTGGAGGAGGGTGTCCGAGGAGGGTGACACTGTTAGAACAGGAAACTCCTCAGTCGGTGTGGCAACCATATTTGTGAATGTGTCAACTAACTTCTAAGAATGCTGTTAACCCTGAGCTAAATTCCTGCTAATGATGCTCACCTCAGTGACAGACATGTCAGCTGACGTTTGTAAAGTGCCTTGGGAGCTTTGGGCAGATGATGGCACTGGCATTAGCTTTTGGAGTTTTCAATTCGCTTTTGACAAAAAAAGAAAATGACCACCTTTCCATACATCCTCCTCCTCTCCACCCCAATTCTGTAGGAATTTTCTTGAGTTTTTCTACACTCTCCATTTTCTTTTTTTTCTTTCTTTTCTTTTTTTTTTTTTTTTTCAAAAAAAGAGAAAGCATATGTCCCTTACTAAGACTTGGAGCAGAATTTGATATTTTCCAAGTACAGATCATGACAGAGGGAATACAGGGAGCTTTTCCTGTTACAGACTCATTCACTCCTAATGTAAATTTTGTTAATTTTGTTTATTTCTCAAGATCTAGCAGCAAGCTTAACATGATTTCACATGCTCCCGGAGGTGGTTATTCCTTCACCCTAAAAAGGCAAACTTGTAAAAGCATGGAACCTGGGAGAATAGCCTAAATGCAATGAAACTGGCCAAGAAATCTCAAAATTGATTTACAAATAATTTCTTGAGACTCAATGCAAAAAATATTCAGTGAATATATTTTTCTATACTTTGATTGGATAATGAAAATGGTTTATTGTGCATTGAATAATTTGAGTGAAACTGAGCTCTTTCAGCCATTACTGATCAAATAAAAAAGATATATATCTTGTGCTAGAGGAATGGATTATTTTCAGCTGTAGATACTATGCTGTTTAAATTTTAAATCTTGATGTTTTTTTCCAGGTGTCTGATGATAATGACTACTGTTTGTGGTTAAGCAGTTCCCTCCTCTTGGTGTGAACCACAAGGATGATCTCTCTTTGCTCCCTGTTCCTTTAAAACTCCAGACATCACAGGACTTTGAATTACTGGAAAAATAAAAACAACTTCAATCTTGAATGTTGGGAAGCCTTTCACTTTTCAGTTCTTGTAGAGATAGTGATAGCACCCTTTTGTAAAGTGATATCTCCCTTGTGCCTTGACATGGTCTTCTCAGCCTCGTTTTGGTGAAGTTAATTAAAGGTTTTATCCTGATCACCAGTAACACAGACCAAGGGACTACAAAACTATTTTCTGTTTTTACTGCTGTAGCTGCTAGCTTTAATTTTGCAATGTGGACTTTCTTTTCTCAGTCCATGTGCATATCAAAAGATTTGACCAAATATGAAAATTATGTGCAACACGAGCTTGGTGTCTGCACTTCTAGGATTGAATGAGACAGTATGCAGGCATGGTCCCTGCTGGTGCAAACTGCCATCCCTACCAATGGACCAATGTCAATAAAAGCCAGCCTACTCCTGCTTGCATGAGGGTTTAACTACTTCCAATACAGGTCTGTACACACACCCACACACACAAAATTAGAAAATACACACAAAAAAACTAATAATACTTACTTGAGGCTTTTAAACTCCTTAGGGGTAGATAGATACAGGATAGTAAACCAGCAGAAGGAAAGAAAAGCAGTTAGAAAAAAATAATAATAAAAAAATCCTATAGGATTTTTCCTTCCTATAGGAAGGAGAAAACACTTCCCTACTCACTTGCTCCCTTTACCCTCCCTCACATCCCCATCTACTTAAGGAAGAAAAAAATTAAACCTGGGCTAATTGTTGTGCTTGCTGTGGTGGCTTGCTTGAAAATGAGCCTGTGAGTTGAAGGCATATGGTGCTTATGTTGGAGTTGTTTTTGAAACAAACTTTTGCCTGTGTGTCTTTTTCACCTCTTTCAAATATCTTGTGCCAAAAGCAGTAAAAACACTGCTGCATTAAACATAAATCAGGGCCCTGTGCCTGAAAAGGACCTCTGTTGTTGGAGGGGGGTTGTTGGACTAGGGATGAAATGAGACCTACCACCGCATTGATCTGAGGTGATTGTGGGGAGCATATTCAGCTAGGATGCTTCTAGCTAGTTAAGACAATGTAGAACATTCAAGCAATTAATGAACACATGCTTCAAGTGGAAAGTCTGAACGGCTGATTTTAGTAGATGTGCATGTTTCTTGCACTAAATGTAGTCTAAAATAACACACTTTTATGCATTTGTTTTGATAGAGTATATTACCTATCTAGAGTATTTTACCTTTCCCATTACAAATCATATATTGAGTATTTCTAAAATAGTGTGAAAACATTTGTTAGATGGTTTTACTAAATGAAATGGCTCTGCAAGTTAATATAAATTTAGTGTGGGACAAACTTCACTATGTCTCACCTGCAAGCAATTTTCAGAAGTCCAAATTTAAGTATTTGTCTCTGTGTTGCTAATTTGCAAGTAGGTTGTTAAGATTTTAACCCTTCCATGCTAAAGGCATAGTTCTTACCTCTGTGACCTCTTCAGAGCCCCAAATTATAAGGTGCACCTATCTGCTTCCTAATTGCAGCAGAAATTGTCAGTGTAGAAGAAGACTGCTGGAAATTGTTTTTTTTTTTTGTAGTTTATCCACTTACATATGTAGTTCATGATCAATTACATATACTAATGGCTATGCATGACCTTTACACAGAGAAAGCAATGAAGAAACATCTGGAGCTTTTATCATGTGGCTGTAGTTGGAAGTTAGCTTAAAGTGAAAGTTTCTGCCCTTATGGTCTCCAGATACTTTATGTAATTTTTAAATGATGAGGCATATAAATCTAGGTATCCTAATCTGTGTATTCACCCATGACAGAAATGAGGGACATTACTTATCAAATCTCCCTGTCAATGGGTGGCTTAATTTCTAGGGGATGTTATACAGACTGAAAGTACTTGGGATTTATTTCTGCTTTTGGAGAGCAGGAGAAATGCATCCATAAGGTATACCTCAGGGAAGGAGAATGGGTAAGATACTGATGCTGCACTAGTGTTCTCCCTATCACTCAGTTCTGTAGAAGACTGCTCAGGTATCTTTGCTGAGATTATGCTCAGTCATCTGTTGAGGCATATTTCCTTTGAGGACAGACTCTTAGCTGCAGTACTGTCATCCCTAACACAGTCAGTGTCCCCTTGAGCAAGGGGAATAATCCCATCCTCCTCAATGCCAGGGACAGAAAATGCCATGTGGGTGTGTGTACTTCCTCAGGTGAATGGGAACAGCATGTAGGAGAGGTAGATTTCATGTGCAGAGGTATACAGAAAAGGCAATATGACTACTCAGAAATCAGTGCTGTATTGGGGCCAAAAAGGAATGGGGCTCTAGTGCTGGGCTCTTCAGCAGAACCTAGATCCATCACTTTTAGAAACTCACAACCCCTGTTCTTCCAAGGAACAAAGCCCAGGTGGAAAATCTGACCTGAAATATATAAAATTTCCTTTCTTCAAAGTGCTTTTATTCTCTTGGCATAGGGATAAATTGTGCCTTGAGGGCCAGATCTGCAAGTGGATCCATATGGAAAAATCCTTATGTATTGGGAACATCATTCAAGTCAACAGGATGCTGTAAGGGCACAGAAGCTTGCCAGGTCCAAGCTGCAATTTCAAAAGTGTTTTGTGCTCCTTCAAGCTAAAGGTATACCATAAACCTCAGCAATAATTTTTTAATAAGAAAACTATTGTGCTTGTGCTTTTATTAGCAAAATTCAAGAGAAGACCAAAACCAACATAGCTTCTATACAACTATTTTTTTTACCCAACAGGTGGAAGGAATTTTATCTTGTACTTTGAGCTACAGGGAAGAAATAATCTGGTGGATAGCTTATCCATTACACAGGTATAAGAAAGAGTACAAGTCCTAAGAGATCTAACCTAGTTGTATAGTAAAATTGAAGGCATTCTGGGCAGTGCAAGCTATGCTGTGTCTGTTCAAGGGACAAGATGACAAATTCCTTTTACAAAAAACTACCAAACCTTATAAACGGTTACTTAATAAACTTGAAAGTACGTTTAGGGAGATCTGGTTATGGCATGTGAGAGCAATGCAGAACCATAAAGATACTATTGTATATATTACTTTTGTGTTTTCAATGTGTTGTTGTTGGCTACAACCTGACCTGATGGAATGGGCATAAATCTGGGAAACAGAAACTTCTTTGATTTTATCTTCTGTTCTATTTATTTGCTGTATCACCTTGAGTAAGTGACTAAACCTATTTGACAGAGGCTTCATTTGTAGTTGCCTGTTTGATATGTGTAAAGGTTTTGCAGGTCAGTTGCATAAACTTCAAAGGCTCAAGAGTGAAGATGTTCCTCACCCTCACAGAGCAGCACTAAGACTATCCTAGCAGTCTCCACTCCAAGGGAAAGAAGTTTCTCTGATCTGCAAAACAGACAACACAATTCATATTCAAATTAGAAACCCCCTTTGCCTTCCTATCCAGTGTTATAAAATTGGTCTAGATTTACATCAACTAATTTGGGTCCTTCCGTCATGATTGCAATATAAGAGGGAGTTTCTTGGCTTTGATTTTCATTCAAGCATCACAGGGACCTTCTATTGAGTGGGAAGCTAAAAAAGTTAAATAAGTCCAATAAAGGTTAAGTGTTATTTTGTTAGATGCCTGTCCCCAGGAGAAGTCCAGCTTTTCCCTTGCAAGCCCATATTTCCCTGTGAAATGCTTGCTAGCATTACATATTTATTGCAAAACAGATGCTGGTTGTTGACATCAGTGAAAGCAGGACTGGGCCTAAGAAAGTTGCCTATTTTTTCTACACACTATAAGTTCATCCCTTACTGGAACAGAGAGGCACCAGATGGGTGGTAGTGGTTTGGATGGAATGTGTACCCCACAGTCTTTTTTTTTTATTTTATTTTCTATTTTTCTTCCTTTTTTCTTTTTTTTTTTTTCCTTGTATTTTCCTTTTTTTTTGGTTGCCTGCTCTTGATCTTGCAAGAAGAAAGACTACAATCCAAGTAGGCATATTGTATATAAAATGAATGACAGCTCCTAGCGCCACCAAGAAAATAAAACCCTTTATTTATTTAAGATTTTTAAAAATACATTTGGGAGTAGAAGTCACAGAGTTATAAATGAGATCCCCGACCACCACAAAAAAAATAATTATAATAAAAATAATGGCACCATATTCCCTGATAAATCTATGCCAGAAAAGCTCTTGGGGATCAAGTTTTTGTCAGTCCCCAGCTTTTACCAATTTAAATTCTTGGCAACATATTAAAACAAAATGTAGAAGGTATTTGAGACTGCAATCCCTCAGGTACTAAATCTAGTGTTTCCTGGCACTAGATGAATGTTACTGGAGTTAAAACCTAGCACCATAGCACCAGATCTCCATAGCTGTTCATATTTATACTTAACAGACAAATATGTCATTCTTTCAGTATCCCTTTACACTGCCAATTTTTCTTACATTTTTTCTCTGATAAAAACAAAAGTGAGAAAGTTCCATGCGGTGACTGACATTATGCTATTTTTATTTGCTTTTCAAATGTCTAGGCCACACCTTTTCCACCCTAAACATGTTGTGTTACACTATTTTCTAATTACCTACTAGGTAACAAAAACAGGAGGAGGACCACATTATTTGCCATCTATATGCACTTCCTGAACACACCAGAGCAAGTTTCCCACTCTGCATAGGTGGAAACAGAATGTTTTTCAGACTCTTGCCCTGAATCTTCTAATCAGTCCACACTGGCTTCTGTCATGGTACACACTAAGACTGTACTGTGGCTGAGTTAGTCAGCTGTTCTCCTCCTAATGCCAAACACCAAGTGGAGTTTGCTCTCTGACAATGCCATTCTTATTTTCTCCTTCCCCTATGCTATTCTCTGTCACCCAAGATGGGAGATTTAAAAATCCAAGTCTAAATTCAGAGGCATTTCCAAGGCTGAGGCCTTCTCTCTGTATGGAGAGACCAAGGCTTTCTATTCTGCTCTGCAGGGGTGTCACTGAGAATACAGTCACATTGAAGATTATTTGGAAGACTTAAGTAGATTGCCCAACCTGTGCCATGGAAATTATTCCAAGTATTACAGCTGATTTCAGGGCAGGTCCATAATGCTCCCTCTAAAGATTTTGTTATTTTTTCCTAACTTATGTCTTTACCTTAGTGTAACCAGCACTTACCACACACAGTCTTTTATACTGTCTGATCAGATTGCACTATTCATTATTTTCACACTACTTCATAGAAGGCACCTTTCTTAATTCTCTTTTTTTCCCCCCCATATATCTCTAAATCTTCAAGGGCATAAAGACAGAAGTTCTTCCACTGTAAATCAAGCAAGTGAAATACTCAATTCCCAATGTTCAGTCATTGCTTTCACCTCCCAACTTTTCCATTTAAAATTGAACTACCACAGCTGGCCAAAAAATGAATATAAAATGCCCAGTTATTGGTAAAACCAGATATGCTGTGCCTGCAGAAGTACTGATTCAGCTCCATTGACTTTGCTACCCAAAAACCCCAAATCAGCAAGCTCAGGACCAGATAAAATAGCTGAAGTAATTTCTATGATAAAGGTATGAAGTCAGCCATTTATATGCTTATTCCATTCATGCATCCTGTTCTCTTTTTCAAAACCATGGAACTGCCCAGAATATAAATCTAGACAGTGAGTGACCCAGAGACCATCCTAGGTCACTTCTATAAAGAAAACAGTTTTCTCTACTGCTTGCATTTCCAGGACTCAGTAAGAGCATTGATCTGATGAAACTCCAACAGGGAGAAAAACAGAAGCACAGGTTTCTGGAGCATGACATCTCTTTTTTCAAAGGGATACCTTTCAAGCCACAGAGGGTCTTTCTCCTTGTTTCTGAAGACAGAATTTGGCCCTTTGCAATCTGTTCAACTTCTGCCAGTTTTGCTGTCTGCCTCAGTATCTGCCCTTGCAATATGAAAGAGAGAAGAGGCATGTGTGAATCTGGCCCAGGAGGGAATAAGGATGGAAGAAAGGCTGGGTAAGAGTGGATGATCATGTATTTACTGAATCATACTCAGCTTTATATTGATTTCACCTATTTGGTGGACTAAACATGAACTTAATAATGAGATCCTGCTTAAGCCATGTGCATGCTTCCCTGTTAATTGACTCTTGTGTATTGATTAAGGTGTTGACGTATCCCAGCATTGTTCAGTGGTAATGCAGCTGAGAATGGGCCTTCTCTCCCTGCATTCTCAGCGCTCTCTGTACTGCTGTCACCACACTCCCTTTAATGGATAAAGCTGTCATCCTAAAGCTAGAATGTCTTACAGGCACAAAGACGAAATTAACTGTTCAATAATTTATGGGACATGGAAAAAAACTTTACCCAACAACTTCAATTGATTACTGTAAGTGTTTTGACTGCACTTACCTGCTTTGCATAAAGTCAGATACTTTGCAGAGACTGATTACCATTTACAGTAGTTTCTTGGCCCTCTTCACATTAAAAGGTTTTGAAGAACTTTGGCTTGTTTCAAGGGAATTTCCTGTGTTATACAGACCTGACATTTTTTCTCTTCATTGTAGATTCATAAGAAAAATCAAGATCTTCAATGAAAGGCAGCTGGTGAGGAAGCAGAGTTTAAACTCAAATGATTTAGATTGATTTGAGACTATCTGTTTTTCCAATTCAAGTATCAAAAATACAGACAATCAGTAGAACCATCACAGGCAGGGAAAACTTTTGCACTTCGTATAAGTTCAAACAAAAAGTTTTTATATATCTTGTTTTTTCAGAGCCCCTGAAGTGAGCTGATGGACACAGTCCAGGTTCTGCTGATAAGAGTTCATATCACAAAAGCAGAACACAACAATTTCAGCAAGAAGGCCTATGCAGCAAATGATGTCCCTTCTCAGAATGATATCTGTTGTCTTTTTGCTGGAGAAGCTGACAGTATATCGTGCATTAATCAGTGGCAACGAGAACTTAATTCTCCAGTGAATCTAGTTGCTGTTGTTATTGCCAGAGTCTTTAAAAACCAAGTGTTCTTCCCCATCTGGCAGCCTATCATTATAAAAATGATTTTTTTTTTTTTTTAGTTGACATTTCCAATTTCACTTTCTTTTTTTTTTTTTTTTTTTTCAGTGAATTTGGTGTTCAAGAAATACAACACATGTAATGGTTGGTTAAAGCCAGGAATAACAGAAAAAAAGATGGTGGACAACCTTCTGAGATAATTTTCCTAGCATGTTTCCATTCTGTCTTATGATATCTCTTGCTGTATTCACAATGACATATGATGTTTCCATGGTGGATTATAAATTCACCATTAGGAAAACACCTTTCTGTTTTGGAAGGAACGAAACATGACAATTAAGGTATCCAAAGGATACCCATTCATTAGGACCTTAATAAAGGAAGCAGAGTCTGCCATCTTCGAGAAATGACAGTGAATGAATGATAAGCATACACTTATCCAGAGATGTTCAGATTTGGGCAGCTATAGAACTGTCAAATTTTCCTGATCCAAGCCCAAGTGGCTAAAATATTCTTATTTAATCAAGGTGAAATTACATTGATCTTCCTTTCCATTTATCCAAAGTGCAGCTTTCCAATGAAATTTTAAGATCAGCTAGGTTGTGCTGTACTTACCGTAATGAGGGTG